>NC_132933.1:67915468-70315468 GCF_047675955.1 Chlorocebus sabaeus
GGACATAGGAACTAGCAAAGATTTCGTGATGAAGATACCAAAACCATTGCAACAAAAGCAAAAACTGACAAATGGGATCCAATAAAACTAAAGAACTTCTGCACAGCAAAAGAAACTATCAATAAACAGCATACAGAATGGGAGAAAATAATATCCAGCTTCTGTAAGGAACTTAAACAAATTTATAAGAAAATCAAACAACCCCATTAAAAAGTGGGCAAAGGACATGAACAGACACTTCTCAAAAGAAGATATACATGCAGCCAACAATCATATGAAAAACAGCTCAATATCAGTGATCATTAGAGAAATGTAAATCAAAACCACAATGAGATACCATCTCACACCAGTCAGAATGGCTATTATTAAAAAGTCAAAAAATAACAGATGCTGGTGAGGTTGCAGAGAAAAGGGTACACTAATACACTGTTGCTGGGAGTGTAAATTAGTTCAACAATTATGGAAAGCAGTGTGGCAATTCCTTAAAGAGCTAGAAACAGAAATGCCATTCAACTCAGCAATCCCATTACTGAGTAAAAACACAAAAGAATATAAATTGTTCTATCATGAAGACACATGCACACATATGTTTATTGCAGCACTATTCCCAATAACAAAGACATGGAATCAACTTAAATGTACAATCACTGTGGACTGGGTAAAGAAAATATGATACATATATGCCATGAAATACTACACAGCCAAAAAAAGAATGACATCATGTCCTTTGAAGCAACAAGGATGGAGCTGGAGGCCTTTATTCTTAAACTAATGCAGGAACAGAAAACCAAATATCACATGCTCTCACTTGTAAGTGGGAGCTAAATGATGAGAGCATGTGAACACAAAGAGGGGAACAACAGACATTGGAGCCCACTTGAGGGTAGAGGGTGAGAGGAAGGAGAAGTTCAGAAAAATAACTATTTGGTGCTAGGCTTAGTACCTGGGTGATGAAATAATCTGTACAACAAACCCATATAACACAACTTTACCTATATAACAAATCTGCACATGTACCTCAGAACCTAAAAGTTTTTTTAAAAAGTAAATAAATAAATAAAAACAATATTAACTTTTTCAATCCCCAAAATAGAAAAAAATTCATAATTCCCTTACACTCATCTTTTCCTATATGAACAATCAAGAATAAATCAGTGGAATGCATTCAATGCTTTTATAACCTTATCCACAAATATGCAAGCTTATGATTGGCATGTTTTTTTCAACTAAATTCTTTGACTTTACATAAGAATGATCTATAGGACACGGAACTATTGCGTATGAGAATAAAAAGAAGTATGATTCTCAGAATATGTATATGTGATGTCACAATTAGTGGCAGAAATATTTAAAAAGTCAGAAAAAATACATATTGGGCTTGAGGTAATGAACAACACAGACACAATCCCTGGTCCCAGGGAGCTTAAGTTTATTTTGACTAAGACAGTAAATAAATTAAGAGTATTTTAAATGCTGATAAGTACTATAGAGAGTAACTATAGTATTTAGTCTCTGGTTTGGGGTGAAAGTTACTTTAGATTGGGAATACCTCTTGAAGGAGCAGATGTTTCAGCAGAGTCTTGAGTAAAAAGTGGGTCTACTCATGTTAATATCTGAGCACTCCAAGCAGAAGGAACAACTAATGCAAAGACTGTTAGGTGAGAATAAACTTACTGGAGCACCATGAGTAAGGCAGAAAGTGATACAAGAGTCTGGCAGGAACCAGATCTATATAAAGAATTTGGATTTTCTTTTAGCTTATTTATTCTTAAATATTATTTGATTTATTATTGTAAGTTTACCAATTGTCCACTAATTGCTTTGGGCACAAAAGGCAGTTTTGTATAATGGAGAGTATTAGCATCGAAATAAGATCTTGGCCTCTAAAGGCAGAAGCTTGAAGGAGTTGAGCTAGACCAGATGTTCCAAAAGTTAGTGTACTTGGGCATCACTGGGATAATTTTATAAAATGAGAATTCCTGGATCTCACCCTTGGCTATTGGTATTTATTAGTTCTGATGTAGGGGCATGTCTGAAGAGTACCCCAAGTGTTTGTAATATGGGCATTACCTGGGCCACATATTGAGAAACAAATCAAGTCCACTTATATGGACTACATAACTTACAATGGTATGTTATTTCTAGCTCTGACATCCTAGGATCATGTAAGGGCTCTTATGTAATGGTATTTGGTGATCCTGGGCAACAACAGTATTCTTGTAGACACATGAAATCCTCCTCTCCAGTGACTTTTATTTTCACTTTACCTCAGCCATCCACAACAATGGCCATAATTTTGACTCTGTTATCGCTAAGAAAACCACATTACCTCTGAAATTTTAAATTCAAACATTATTTTTTCGGACTTTGACTATTTTCCCTTGAGCTCTTTGACCCACACATTTTATTGGCTTCCTCGAGCTCTCTAGACCTTAATGTCTATATTAGCTCTCTTTGGCTACACAACACTTTACCCCAAATTTAGCAATAACAACAACAACAAAAAAACACATGTATTGTCTCACAGTTTCTGTGGGTCAAGAGTTCTGAAGTGGTTTAGCTGGATGATTTTACTCATCTCTCATGAGGTTGTAGTCAAGATATCAGCCAGAGCTGCAGTTATCAGAAGGCTTGATTGGGGTTTAAGGATCCACTTCCAAAATGACTCATTCGCTTTGGTGGTTGTTGACAGGAACCTTCAGATATGCCATGTGAATCACTCCATAAGGTTGTGTGAGTGTCCTCATAGAACTCATAGAGCTAGTAGGCTCTAGCTTTAAATGGAGGAATACCAAAGACTTTAAATACATGTTTTAAAGCCACCATCACATCTCCTTTTTCACTATCTGTTAGTCCCTTCTGGCCTCATTTTATTTTCTCACCAGCCTAGACCTTGTGGTACATCTCTTCAACCGCTTCTTTGCCAATAAACTCATCTACCCAGTCTCACTGGAAAAGTTTCATTTTACTCTTTGAAAAAACCCCACATTGAGTATAAATATACCTGACTTTAGGCAGCTAAATCTCCTCTTCTCTATCATGGCTATGTTATTTTATTATTTTTTATTTTTTATTTGTATAAATTTAGGGGGTACAAGTACAGTTTTTATACATGGATATATTGTGTAGTGGTGAAGTCTGCGCTTTTGGTGTAACTATTACCCAAATAGTAGACGTTGTATCCATTAAGTATTTTCTCATCCCTCACACCCCTCCCACCTCCCACACCTCTGAGTCTCCAATGTTTATTATCCCACACTCTACGTCCATGTGTGCTCATTATTTAGCTCCTATTTATAAGTGAGATCATGTGATATTTGACTTTCTGTTTCTAAATTATTTCATTTAAGATAATGGCCTCCAGTTCCATCCATGTTACTGCAAAAGACATGATTTTGTTCTTTTTTATGGCTGATTAGTATCTTAGTATCTGCCCACTTCAGCCTCCCAAAGTGCTGGGACTATAAGCATGAGCCACTGCACTTGGCCTAATTTTTTTTATCTTTTGAAATAATCAACTTTTTGTTTAATAGATTCTTTGTATTTTTTTATAAACAGCCTTTATTTTATATTTATTTTTTATTATACTTTATTTTCTGGAGTACATGTGCAGAATGTACAGGTTTGTTACATAGGTATACATGTGCCGTGGTGGTTTGCTGCACCCATCAACCTATCATCAACATTAGGTATTTCTCCTAATGCTATCCATCCCCTAGCCTGCCAACCCCCAACAGGCCCCAGTGTGTGATGTTCCCCTCCCTGTGTCTATGTGTTCTCGTTGTTCAACTCCCACTTATGAGCGAGAACCTACAGTGTTTGGTTTTCCGTTCTTGTGTTAGTTTGCTGAGAATGATGGTTTCCAGCTTCATCCATGTCCCTGCAAAGGACAATAACTCATCCTTTTTTATGACTGCATGGTATTCCATGGTGTCTATGTGCCACATTTTCTTTATCCAGTCTATCATTGATGGACATTTGGGTTGGTTCCAAGTCTTTGCTATTGTGAACAGTGCCACAACAAACATACGTGTGCATGTGTCTTTATAGTAGAATGATTTATAATCCACTGGGTATATACCCAGAAAGGGGATTGCTGGGTCAAATGGTATTTCTAGTTCCAGATCCTTGAGGAATCACCACACTGTCTTCCCCAATGGTTGAACTAATTTACACTCCCACCAACAGTGAAAAAGCATTCCTATTTTTTCACATCCTCTCCAGCATACGTTGTTTCCTGACTTTTTAATGATTGCCATTCTAACTGGTGTGAGATGGTATCACATTGTGGTTTTGATTTGCATTTCTCTAATGACCAGTGATGATGAGCATTTTTTCTTATGTTTGTTGGCTACATAAATGTCTTCTTTTGAGAAGTGTCTGTTCATATCCTTCACCCACTTTTTGTTGGGTTGTTGGTTTTTTTTTTTTAATTTTAAATTTGTTTAAGTTCTTTGTAGATCCTGGATATTAGCCCTTCATCAGATGGATAGATTACAAAATTTTTCCAATTCTGTTATCTTTTGAAATAATGCACTTTTTGTTTAATTGATTATTTGTATTTTTTGTCCTCAATTTCATTTAGGTCTTCTTAGATCTTTGTTATTTCTTTTCTTTTGCTAGCTTTATGTTTGGTTCTTACTTTTCTAGTTCCTTGAGGTGTGACATTAGGTTGTTAAATTGTGTTCTGAGTTTTTTGATGTAGGCATTTAGCACTACAAACTTTTCTCTTAGCAGTGTTTTTACTGTATCCCAGGGATTTTAGTATGTTGTGTCTCCATTTTCATTTGTTTCCAAAATGTTTAAAGTTATTATCTTAATTTCATCATTGATCCAAATATTATTCAGTAGTGTGTGGTTTAATTTCTATGTATTTTTTCAAGAATTCCTCTTGGAATTGATTTGTAGTTTTATTCTACTTTTGTCCAAGAAGATACTAGATATGATTTCAATTTTTAAAAATGTATTGAGACTTCTTTTGTGGCCTAATACATAGTTTGTTTTGGAGCACAGTCTATGTGCTGATGATAAGAATGTATATTCTGTTGTTGTTGGATAGAATGTTGTATAAATATCTATTAGATCAATTTTGGTCTAAAGTCCAATTTAAGTAGTGTTTTCTTGTTGATTTTCTGCCTTGATAAGCTATATAGTGCTGTCAGTGGAGTGCTCAATTCCCCCATTATTCTTATTTTGCTTTCCATCTTTATTAGTAGGTCTAGTAATATTTGTATTATGAATCTGGGTGCTCCAGGATTGGGTGCAGATAGATGCAGGATTTTTATATCTTCTTATTAGTTGAATCCATCAATCATTATATAATCACTTTTCTTTGACCTTTTTTACTGTTGATTGAAATTCTGTTTTATCTTAGATAAGTATAGCTACTCTTGTTTGTGTGTGTGTGTGTGTTCTTTTTTTTTTTTTTTTTTTTTTTGAGAAGGAGTCTCACTCTGTCACCCAGACTGGAGTGCAGTGGCACAATCTTGGCTCACCTCAGCCTTCGCCTCCCAAGTTCAAGTGATTCTCCTGCCTCAGCCTCCTGAGTAGCTGGGATTATAGGCACATGCCACCATGCCTGGAATACATATATATATTTGTATTTTTAGTAGAGACGGGGTTTCACCATGTTGGCCAGGCTGGGTTCAAACTCCTAATCTCAAGTGATTCACCTGCCCTAGCCTCCCAAAGTGCTGGAATTACAGGCATGAGCCACAACACCTGGCCTCCTGTTTGCTTTATGGTTTCTGTTTCCATGGAATATCATTTTTCCACCTCTTTACTTTCAGTCTATGTGTCTTTAAGAGTGAGTTTCTTGTAAGTAGGGTATAGTTAACCCATGTTTTTTATCCATTCTGCAATCTGTGTCATTTGAATGGAGCATTTAATCCATTTCTGTTAAAAGTTAATATTGATATATGAGGTTTTGTTCCTGTCATAATATTGTTATCTAGTTGCTTTGTAAATTCTTTGTTTCTTTTTTTCTCTGTCTTTTTGTGATTTGGTGGAGTTCCGTCATGTTGCCATTTTCTTTCTTTCTCATTCTTATTTGTGTGATTGTTTTATAAAATCTGTGAGTTTTATACTTTCATGGGATTTTAGGATGGTGAATATCGATCTTTTGTTTCCATGTTTAGAACTCCTTTGCCTATTTTTGTTAGGACTAGTCTAAAGGTGTCAAATTCTGTCAGTGTTTGCTTGACTGGGAAAGACTTTATTTTTCCTTAATTTATGAAGCTCTTCTCGGAGGATACAAAATTTGAGTTTGCCATTTTCTTTTTTAATTTAACCACTCTTGATGATAGAATCCCACTCCATTCTGGCTCATAGAGTTTCTGTTAAGAAGTCTGCTATTAGTCTAGTGGGGTATCACTTATAGATGACTAGACACTTTAGCTGATTTTAGGTTAGTTTCCTTGATGATCTTAGTCTGATGCCTGTATGTCATGGTGAGGTCCTTCTTGCAATGTATTTACTGAGCTTCTTGTATCAGGATATCTATATCTTTTGCTAGACTAGGAAGTTTTCCTCAGTTATTTCCTGAAATTAGTTTTCCAAACTTTTTGCTCTTGCTCTTTCTTCTTCTGTGTGAATATCTTTAATTCATAGGTTAAGTCATTTTGCATAATTCTATACTTCTCAAAGGCTTTGTTCATTTTTTTAAATTCTTTTTTCTTTTTGTCTGACTGGATTAATTTGAAAGACCCGTCTTCAAGTTCTAAGAGGATTTCTTCTGCTTTGTCAAGTGTATTGTTGAAACTTTCAACTATATGTTTAATTATTTCAATGAATTTTTCATTTCTAGAAGTTCTATTGGCTTTAAAAAAAAATCTATCTCTTTGATGTATTTCTCATTCATATCCTGAATTGATTTTCTTATTTTTTTTGTATTGGTTTTCAGATTTCTCTTGTATCTCATTGACCTTCTTTACAATCTGTATTTTTAATTCGTTATCTGCCATTTTGAAGATTTCTCTTTGGTTAAGATCCATTGCTAGAGAATTACTGTGTTCCTTCAAGGGTATCATTGCATCTTGGCTCTTTTTTAAAATGTCTAGTATTATTGCACTGATTCCTTTGCATCTGAAGTAACAATCATTTCTCATTTTTGAGTTTACTTTTATTAGGGTAGGACTTTTTTCTTCAGGATGTGTTTATGATGTATGGCTTGTAGGGTCATTTGTCTTTGATTATGGGTGCATTCAGTAGCATAGTCTCTGTATGATTTCCTGGGTCATAAATAGCCTAAATGTGGTGGCTTTCTCAAATGCCAGCTGTAGTAGTAATGCATTGGGCAAGTGAATGGACTCAGGGCCTTCTGAGTAGCTAGGGTGGTGTGCACAATGGTGGTAGCAGCAGTTACACAAATTTGTCTCCTTCCTGAGCACTGTGCAATTGTATCAGCAGATGTTGTAATGGTCTGTGCAGGTTGACCGCCCAGCCAGTAGGTGGTACTTTCATGTGAGTGCCAGCCACAGTGGTGACAGTAGAGTTTATGCTTCAACATTTTTATTATTATTGTACTTTAAGTTATATGGTACATGTGCACAACACGAAGGTTTGTTACATATGTATACATGTGCCATGGTGGTGTGCTGCACCTGTTAACTCATCATTTACATTAGGTATATCTCCAAATGCTATCCCTCCACCCTCGCCCCCACCCCATGACAGACCCTGGTGTGTGATGTTCCCCACCCTGTGTCCAAGTGTTATCATTGTTCAATTCCCACCTGTGAGTGAGAACATGTGGTGTTTGGTTTTCTGTCCTTGCGATAGTTTGCTGAGGTTGATGGATTCCAGCTTCATCCATGTCCCTACAAAGGATATGAACTCATCCTTTTTTATGGCTGCATAGTATTCCATGTATGCTTCAACTTTTTTAATCAGGAGATGTCAGATGTCTTAGGCAATGAATTTGACTGTGGAACTCCCAGAGGTCCTTGTCCCATGCTCTGCTTCTGAGGCAGGTGTAGGGGGCAAGCCAAGCAGGGCTGAGTCAGGAAAGCCCATGTTTGGGATCCCTGAGAGCTAACACAAGGGCTTACCCTGATGGGAGTCAGAAGACAGTTCTCAGGTAACTAGGGCAATGCTCCAGGGAAGATTGGAGCAACCACTGCCACACCAAAGAGCCAGCATGAGGAAAGAGGGGTGGCTAAGGCTCCACAGACTAGCAGGCTGCAGTGGGACCCACCTCACTCCTATGATCTTGGCCCACTGGGACTCCCTTCTGTGGCCCACAGCTGGCCACAGCAAGCCAAAACAGCCAGCCACATCACAGGCAGTCTGTCCTCAGATTGCAAACCTACCCCAAGTTAAGGAACTCCATGCCTAGGTGAAAAACCATGGCTCCCAGGCCATACCTCTCCCAATCTGGTCTTGCAAAGTGAGGGGGTTTCCAACTCCCAGGCCGGTGGCTGGAACCCATGCCACACTCACCACTCCACTTGAGAGTAGATTGCCAACCACAGTCAGGAAACTGTGTTTCTGGCCACTCTGGTGACATCATGGACAGCAGTCACTCTTTAAAACAGTGACTGCTGCTTCCTCTGTTGTTGCCAGGGACCGGGAGCATGCATGGGGCAATTCCTGCTGACACTTTTTCCCAGGGTCTCCCCACTGCTCCCCACATCAGATCCGGTGTTTGGTGGGGTCAGGGAACCCCCAGGTAGTCTTGATTGCTTGACTCCCCAGTGGGAATCAAGCCTTCTCTACCTCTCTCATGAACTAAGACTTTACTCACAGTCTTCTGCTGCCCCCATCATGCAGTCTGCCATCTGTCATATTTTTCAGAGGATCCAAAGTTTCTTTTGCTTTTATCCTGAGCTCCCATGTTCCTTCTTGGATAGAAGTTCACAATGTAAATCTCTACACACTATTTTGATATTTCCAAGGGCATGATTTTTCTATCTCTTCAATGCCTCTTTCAATGATACAGAGTTAAAACCGGGTACAATGAGGGCTCACCTGATTTTTGGTTCTTATGAAGGTTTTTGTTTGTTTGTTTGTTTGTTTATTTCATGTAGATAGTTGTTAAATTGGTGTCCTTTTTTGGGGTGGATGATCGGTTAAGCCTTCTATTCTGCCATCTTGCTCCACCTCCAGGAAGTCCTTTTCCTCGCATAAATACTTTTTTTTATAATAGTCAACAAACAGCACAATGACTTCTAGACGCTTTATTGGGTACATTTCTCTACCTTTGTAATCCCGTCCTTTCTCTCTCAGGTGGACACGTTGAGAAAGTTCCTTATAGGCCTCCAACTACAATAAGTGTAATTCACCAAGGGCCTCAAGTACAGTACTCCAAAATTCACTGTTGTATTTGGACTAAAATCATGCCTCCCATGGACTGTTCCTGCCATATGATTGAGCATGGCAGGCAAATTAAAGCAGGCACATTCCTAAGAGACATAGAACTCCTCTGGACAAATGTCATGGATTTGAGCACTCCACCACAGTCTTGACAAACCTTCCTGAAATCACAAGGTAGTCTAGAACACTTCTACCCAACTTTCTTTCCCTCACTCTTTCACTTTAGGTCTGATGACTTTTCCAGTCTTTCCCAGCTCCCTTCCCATTTTCCATCACTGGTGTTTCCCCTAATAAAAATCTTGTACATTTAACTGCATCTTAGGATTTACTCCTCAGAGGTTCCAGACTAACACCCTTTCCCCTTCCTCTTCCCCTTCCCCTTCTCTTCCCTTCCTTTTCTCTCTCTTCTCTTTTATTCTATTCCTGAACCATTCAGTTCTAAAGATATTGAGTCCAAGCCTTAGCAAGGTAGGGATGGCATATCTACAGAGGGGTGGCCTGGCTCAGGAAGTCATAGCTTAAGCAGCATGAGGAGGGCATTCATGTGGGCTGAAGGATATGTTTGGCTCAGAATGGGAACTCAGAGTGGTAACAGAGATAAGACAGTATCTGTAAGGGGGAGGGTTGTGGATGCATAAATGGGAGATTGGTTTCTTAATCAAAGAAGTAAGTATATTAAGTATAATTAAAGCCAGATTTCTCACTGCCAGAGAAGGACATTACAAATTTGGAAAAGGAGAAAATGAGAATCACCCTGTGGTTTTTGTTTAACCATGAACCCTAAAAGCCACCACACTCCTATAGTATTGAACACTTAATACCTAGATTTAGGCCTCTAAATACCAATCTCCACTAAAAGGAATGATGGTTCTTTGGAGAAATGGTGATTCCTGGGCTGGTACAGGAAAAATACTAGATGAACCTGGGACATCTTGTGCCATAGAGCCAGGAAGTACAAAAGAACAATGGTGACATGTTGAAAGGATAAGAAGTCAGGTCTTAAGGAGATCCTATTGACTAAGTGGAGGATATTTGGGGCATAAAAATAATATTAATAGTAGATTATAAATCATTGAATAAATCAGAAACTAGTGTGTCCTTGCAGACATAAATAAATGAATGACAAATTAAAAGTTTGATGGAGATCAGAATAGCTAAATAAGACAAATTGAAATTGTGTGCCATCTAATAGGACACAATAAGATCACAACATCCTGTCATATTCCTGCTGAAGATACATAACCCGAATCTAGTGATGACGAAACATGAGACAAACCCAATCCATAAACATTCTAAACAAACAAATAAACACACAAAAACTTACTAGCTTGTAATCCTCAAAAAAAGTCCAGGTCATGAAACTCAAGGAGAGACTGAGGGACTGCTCCAGGTTGAAGAAGACTAAAGAATCATGCATCTAAATACAACATGTGATACGGAACTGGATTCTTTTGCCATAATGTGCATTATTGAGACTCTTGGTAAAATTCCAATAGGGTCTGTTAATTGTCTTGTTTTGATGATTGTATTGTGGTTACATAAGTGGTGTCCTTGCTTGTAGGAAATACATGCTAAATTATTTGAAGGTGAAGGTGCATCAGGTGAGCAACTTAGTCTGAAATGGTCCGGAAATAAAAATGTTTTCTACTGCACTTATACTTTTATTCCAAGTATGCAATTGTTTCAAAATAAAAATTAAAATGTAGGTTCCTATGTCCTATCTTCAAAGATTCTTGTTTAGTATTAAAGTCTGTCTTCAAAATTTGTCTTTATAACTACTTCTCCAAGACATTTCGATGCACATCAAATCTGAGTCATTGCATTGGAGAAAACTTATCAACAACATAAACAGGAGCAATAATTGTGAGTTGATTTCTTTGCTCTTGTTGTGTTGAGTTATTATAGGATTTCATGCCTAAGACTGCTGATTTTTAGAAAGAGAATACTCTTCTGGAATTCTTATAGGATACCACTCAATATTTGTCTAAGGCTATTTTATGTTATAAAAACGTGGTAAGGACTGAAGCAGACCTTTTTGTCTGTGTGAATACTTTATTTGTAGCTGGTTTTAAGAGTTATTTCCTATAAAAATGAAGTGAAAGTAATTACCAGTTGTTGCCAAAGTGGCCTTTTATGACCACTCTATTTACTCTGTATCCCCAATGAGCTTGTATGTTTCCAGAGTGTATGTATGAATGAGGTTGTTTTTTCCACCATTATATTCCCTAGTGCCTAGCTCAGTACAGGTTAGAGGTTGGTGCTCAACTGCATGTTGAATAAAAGTAATGGATGCCATAGCTCTCTCTTTTCAAGTTTTCTGCAGTAATTCGCTTTTCAATGAAACACTGTTATTAGCATACTGATGTTCATTCATTCATTGGTTAGAATATTTTATCCCACATAAAATGTTCAGTTTTTTTTGTTTTTTTTTTTTTTCAGATAGAGTCTCGCTCTGTCACCCAGGCTGGAGCGCAGTGGCATGATCTCAGCTCACTGCAACCTCCGCCTCACAGATTCAAGTGATTCTCCTGCCTCAGCCTCCTGAGTAACTGGGATTACAGGCACCCTCCACAATGCCCAGCTGATTTTTGTAATTTTAGCAGAGACAGGGTTTCGCCATATTGGCCAGGCTGGTCTCAAACTCCCGGCCTCAGATGATCCACTCGCCTCAGCCTTCCAAAGTGCTGGGATTACAGGCGTGAGCCACTGTGCCTGGCCCCAGCTTTTTAAGTTATAAAAATAGCCAGAAATTAAAATTGAGACCAGGTAATAAAGAAAAATAGCTGATTTGGTTTGGCCTTATTCATTATCTTTGTCTCATCGATGTAATGTAGTTAGAATAAACTCTAATATGTGCAATATATATTAGCATATACATATATAAATGAATATACATACTCATTAAACATATCAATATTTTCTCAACATCTATCTAATGGAAAGGAGTAAATAGTGCTCTTCTGAAGCTATGTTCAGCATGTTCGGACCTCTGAAATGCTTGAAGTTCCCCAAAATGGAAAGTCACCCCATCTACACCTGAGGCACATCAGTAACGTTATTGAGAGATTGGTGAATTGGGAAGAGAAGCCTTTAGCAAAGTTCTAGCTGGAGACCCATGCGTGTCAGAATCCTGGGATGTGATGGAAGCTTGTGTTTCTCACAAATTCTAATGTTGCTTAATAGGTTTTGTTTACACACAACTGGGTTCAACTATAAGTCACTCAAGATTTAAAGTAGCACCATCAAATGCTTTTTAAATTACTGGACTATTTTATAGGATATGGCTTGAGGTTTCAAGCATTCAAATAATTAGCTCTATTATTATTTGATTGAGATTCAACATATCTGACTTAGGGATGTTTGTACAGTTGGCCCTCCATATCCACAGATTCCACATCCATGGATTCAATTACCTGTGGATCAAAAATATTTGGGAAAAAAATGGGTGATTGCGTCTGCACTAAACATGCACAGATTTTTTGTCATTATTCCCTAAACAATACAGTATAACAACTATCTACATAGCATTTACATTGTATTAGGTATTATAAGTAATCTTGAGATGATTTAAAGTATATGAGAGGATGTGTGTAGGTTATATACAAATACTACACCATTTTGTATAAAAATCTTCAGTATCTGTGGATTTTGTTATCTGAAGGGGTCCTGGAACCAAGCCTGCACAAATACCAAGGGATGACTGTAACACTAAGCAAACTGTATCTGAAAGAAATAAAAAGAGAAAATACAATACTTGAGAGCAGGTGACACCATTTATTGAAATCTAAATTTTTAAATGAAGCTTTTAAGCTAAAGATAAATTTGAATTTAGGGCGCAGAAATGTCTTCTTTTGAGAAGTGTCTGTTCATATCCTTCACCCACTTTTCGACGGGATTTTTTTTTTTTTTCTTAAAAAATGCTCATCATCACTGGTCATTAGAGAAATGCAAATCAAAACCTCAATGAGATACCATCTCACATCAGTTAGAATAGCAATCATTAAAAAGTCTGGAAACAACAGATGCTGGCAAGGCTGTGGAGAAATAGAAACGCTTTCGCACTGTTGGTGGGAGTGTAAATTAGTTCAACCATTGTGGAGTGGCAATTACTCAAGGATCTAGAATCAGAAATACCATTTGACCTAGCAATCCCATTACTGGGTATATAACCAAAGGATTATAAATCATTCTACTATAAAGACACATGCACACATATGTTTTTTGCAGCACTGTTTACAAAAGCAAAGACTTGGAACCAACCCAAATGCCCATCAATGATAGACTGGATAAATAAAATGTGGTACATATACACCATGGAATACTATTCAAAGATAAAAAGGAATAAGATCATGTCCTTTGCAGGGACATAGATGAAACTGGAAACCATCGTCCTCAGCAAACTAACACAGGAACAGAAAATCAAGCACTGCATATTCTCACTCATAAGCTGGAGTTGAATAATGAGAACACGTGGACACAAGGAGGGGAACATCACACACTGGGGACTGTCGGGGGATCGGGGAAAGGAAAGGGAGAGCATTAGGACAAATACCTAATGCATGTGGGGCTTAAAACCTAGATGACAGGTTGATAGGTGTAGCAAACCACCATGGCACATGTATACCTATGTAACAAACCTGCACGTTCAGCACGTGTATCCCAAAACTTAAATAAAAAATAAAAAATAAATAAAAAATAAAAGTGGGAATAAATTGAATTTAGGAAGAAACATGTTCCCTTCACTATTGTGCCAAATGTATATTATTTGCAGCAGGTCAATATATAAGATAAAAGACCATTCTAAAACATGTTTGCAGTGGACCTTGCATATCATTGTAATGTATTGGAAAATATATGCCTAATGAGGACTGCACAGTAACATTCACCATCAACAAATTTTACCAGACATTAAATATCAACAAGGTATCTGGCAGAAATCTGATAGCAAAATGGCACCAATTACAATAAGTTTCATAATTTACTTGATGAGAAGAAGGAAAAGAAACAACTAATATTATAGGTTACATAACTTAGAGTACAAGTCTCAACATGTTACAAATATAAAATTTTAAATATTTAGGAGAAACAACATTATCCACAAGTTGAAATTTAGTTTTAAGATATAAGATGGAAGTGAGTTAATTTTAATTTCTGTAGCATCAAACATTTTTACTTCATGTTTCTTAATCAAGTTTGCATTTCACAAAATAGTTCACTTTCTGAATAAAGAAAAACTGAATTTTTAATTAGATTTTGTATATAAATGAAACATGTGAAACAGAACAAGCCAAGATTTTCAGTGTATAAGTTTGTAGGTTAGCTCTTCTTTCTATTACATAGAATTAATCGTAACATTTTTTCTACTTTTATATATTTAATTACTAATTTAGGACACAAAGGTAACATTTAAAATATCTATTTCTCTGCTTGCCAGCTTAGCAAGGCAAAGCATAAGAACCACAGGTTTATATTACCAATACAAATGAAATGATACTGGAATCTTTCTACAGTAAAATATAAAATAATCTTAAGGTGCTTAAGAAAGTAACTGTGTTAAAACTGTCAATGATTAAACATAAGTGCGAATGATGGTGTATATATTTATTTCCAAGTCTCCTTTCTCTGTGTTTCACATATATGTGCATTCATGCACATACATACTCACAAGGATCCAAAAATTATAGTGCCTACATCATAGCATGACACTTGGACAAAAGACCATGGTAACAGCTGCATCAGTAGGTGTAGAAGTGATTTTGATTTTATTATTATTTTTTGAGATAGAGTCTCACTCTGTCATCCTGGCTGGTGTGCAGTAGCATGATCATGGCTTACTGTAACCTCGAACTCCTGGACTCAAGTGATTCTCCTGTCTCAGCTTCCCTGTAGCAGGGACTGCAAGCGTGCCCAGCTAATTTTTTTATTTTTTGTAGAGACGGCGGGGGGTGGGCTGGTCTCACTTTGTTTCCTAGGGTGGTCTTGAACTCCTGGGCTTCAAGCAATCCTCCCACCTCGGCCTCCCAAAGTGCTGGGATTACAGATGTGAGCCACCTCACCCGGCCTAATTTTGTTTATTTTTGCAAACAGTCCTAATAAATTATTGGTAAATTTTGCTGCGGAAATAAGATTAATCTTGTAAAAATTTTGCATTTAAAAGGTTATAACCCCTCTGCAATTTTCTTTATTGGAATTTTAACTTAGTAAGATATTAAAATACCTGTTGTGAACTTTGCAAGATTAGGATAATTGTACAGATTGAGCACCAACAGTTTAATATCCTAGTGTTGTGATAATTCAACCCCAGAATTTAAAAAAAAAAAAAAAAAAAAAAAAAAAAAAAAAAAAAAAAACCTGTCACATCAATCTATACCACATTTTATTTAAAGATACAATAGAGGCCAAGGTATACATGCCACCTATATATTAAAATATCACCTTGAATGGTACACTGTTTAAACCTATCCAAGTAGACACTTCATAAATAAGACAGAAGAAAACAATGGCCAGCAGTTAATGGCAATACACATTTTAAAAAATTGAATGCAGAATCAGTGTAAAAATGGAAGGTTTTTCATAATACCAGTGTACTTTACTCACTGTCTTTTTCTTTGAAAATAAATTCGAGTTGTGTCTTTCATTTCTGAAAAGTAAAAAGTTTAAATTCATAACGAATAGAAAATTTTAAGCACTGCATCAGCTCTTGCTGATTTTCTTGAATCAAGAAAGGAGTATTTTTTTTTTTTTAAGTTAAGGCAGATTTGTTCTCTAGTCATTGGTGATAAATGTAGAAAAAGAGAAATATAGAGTCACGTGAAACATACTGCACACAGATACAACAAACTGAAACACTTGGTTTGAGAACTTGACAGGCTTAAAGGTTTAAGAAGGTGTAATGTGTAGAGGTGTTATTACCGAATATTGACAATAATGGGTATTTCCAAGTCAATACTACGTCTTTGTGATCTTTTCTTCTTCACAGACTTTTGAATCCGTCTGAGTACTGCACACGTGTCGCCATTAGCACTTATTACATAGTAATGAAATGTTAAGTTTCAGGAATGAACTTTGTCCATTATTATTCTGCTACTTTAAAATTCTGAAATGTATGTGTATTTGTTTTTGAATGACTCAATACACTTATGGAGGAATTATGAAAATTAGTATTTTCATGATGATCTTCAGTATTGGGCTTTGGGGAAAATCAGCATTATTAATTGATAATAATTCTAACACGATTTAATACTGTGTTAGCTATAATTTTGAATGTCACTGCGTTTCTGAAGTTTTATTTTGAAGATGATCTCTTATTTTATTCTAGTATATGTGTAAGAATAGAGAACTTAGTTTGTAGATAAATACTAGTTGCATAAGATAATCACATCTACTGGAGGTAAGTCAGCTTTAAAATAAACTCTTAAATATTACTTTTCAATAGTAAAAATATACTCTAGGCAAATTCATAAATTGATGATGTACATCATAAGAATTAGGAAATCGGGGATAGCATAAACTTTTTTTTTTTTTTTTTTTTTTTTTTTTTTGAGATGGAGTCTCGCTCTGTCACCCAAGCCGGAGTACAGTGGCGTGATCTCCTCTCACTGCAACCTCCGCCTCCCAGATTCAAGCGATTCTCCTGCCTCAGCCTCCTGAGTAGCTGGGACTACAGATGCACACCACCACACCTGGCTAATTTTTGTATTTTTAGTAGAGACAGGGTTTCACCATGTTGGCCAGGATGATCTCCATCTCCTGACCTCGTGATCCAGCCATCTCAGCCTCCCAAAGTGCTGGAATTACAGGCATGAGCCACTGCACCCAGCCAGGGTTAGCATAAACTTTAGGGATGTTAGTGCTAAAGTTTAATTATTTTAAGGCTTATTTGTTCATATTAATAAAAAGTAAAATGACAAGTTCAAACCTGCAAAAAAATTTTTAAAAGCCTTCAAAATATATCATTTTATTTTTTTCCTTTTTTAAAACTAATGTATCGATCTATTTTGCATACCAGCAAAGGATTAAAAAAAAAAAAATGAGATGTTGCCCAAATGAAAAGTGGGAAGACAGTGAGACAAACAGTATAATCAAGTCTATTATTATGCAACGAATTCTTTTTCTAATGGCAAATGAGATATTTGTTTCATAATCATTCCATTCACTTGGGAAAAGAATGCTAAAATATGATCTGGGACAGCTCACAATATTTTATCATTAATTTCTAAGTTTCTTTTTTGATTTTCAACTTTTAAGTTCAGGGGTACATATTCAGGATGTGTAGGTTTGTTACATAGGTAAACGTGTGCCATGGTGGTTTGCTATAGTTTTATTCTAATTTCTGTTTTGCTCTTTTATCCCCTCACTTTCTACAAGATTATCACACATCAATGAGGCTCTTTGCTCTTAAAAGATTTGCTGAACAGGCATATGTACTTTATACCCTATGATCTACTAAAAGCAATTTGCTATATTTTGAGTTTCCACTTCTAAAACATACTTAAAGTTTAATCATTAGATGGAAATGCCACATGCAATAAATGAAGCTTTCTTGCTAGTTAATGGATTTTAATATAAATTATGCACACTGTCTATACTGTCTCATTATTAAAAAGAAGTACTGTTGTACATTCAGTTACCATGAGATTAATGTTCAAAATTAATGCCCTTGCTTGATTTTTTGGATAAAATTTCTTCTATAGTTGTGTGTTGTAATTTTATAATGATTCTTGATATTGTGGTTTTCTGAAATAAATTAAGATTTCACTACATGTGTAAAGCCTCAATTCTTCATTTTACCTTCTAATTATAGACAAACAGACCATTTGAAATATATATTTTTTAATGTCACAAACAGTTGAAGTCCCTTTGTTCTAATGTACAGGTCGTGGTTATGTATGAATGATTTCCCTATTCAGAATGCTTCGAAAATATTTTGAATTGAATTAAATGCTTTGAGAAATATTTTTCTAACACTGTGTTTATTGAAATGAAAGTAGCAGTTATGATATTTGAATACTACATTTTGTTGGTTCTTAGATAAGTGTTTTTGTATCAAATATTTTTTCCCCTTAGTTCCATCATATTAACCTTTGAGGAAAATATTCTTTCATTTGCTTAATTTTTGAAGACTTAAACAGACAAAAAAGAAATATTATTTAGTAAAGAAAACTCTTTCATTCTTCTGCTAAGTAACTTGTGAATTAAAAATTCTTTCAACTTGTCTGAATGCACATTATACAATTTAATTTACAAATTAAAATTATTTTAGTATAATTAGGGGAATGTATGTAAAACGTCTGTAAAATTAGAAGAATGTATCTCTTACTCACACTGAGCAGTGCACACTTTACATTTTTCTAGAGCCTTAGAAGGAAACAATGTGGCTAATTATGGTGGTTAACCAATAACTATTTATTGCTGTTTTCTGATTAAATATTCCTTCTTGCATAGTAAAATATGCAGGAAACATTCAGAGTTCTTTCTCCCATCCTATGCTATCATCAATTTTAGCAACTAATTTTCTTCTTATTTTATAGGAACATATTAAAATGTAAATATATTACATGTAGGTAATTTTAATCTGTCATTTATTTGGAAAAAGCAAGAGAATTAGAAATGGCTCATGATTTTCTTTCTTCAATCCTATGCCTTTAGATTTTCAATTTTAACATTTTTTTCCATGAAGGCCTCAGGTTCAATTTATGTGAAATTTGTGATGAAAATTTCTTATTCAGTATATTCCATGTTCTTTACTCTCTCTTTCCTCTAGAATTATGATGATTATTGGATGACTTTAGATAATTTACTTGACATAGAGAGCCCTAAGAAGACATGGGACAATCTTGGAAGATATATAATGATGTGTCATTGAAACTTTTGCATTGCTCAGGTCTGAACTAACAATATTTGGAAGTAATTTTCTTTACAAGATTGAGAATTATCTTCTTAGAACATCTTCACATTTGATTCTTTACCTTAGTTTCATTCAATTTCCTAAAATTTTGCAAAGAAACACCTGGCCACTTTACATTTTTTTTTTCTACATTTAAAGTCACTAAATACAGTACTCTCAAAATATATTGATCATAAAGGATGACAAATAACACTGACATAGCAGGGTTTTGCTGCTGTTGTTGATGATGGTGGTGTTTTAGTGACCTTTTTCAATTATATGTCAGTATTATATATAGTTGAGAACAATTTTGTTTGATTGTCTTTTTTTTTTACTTGCTTTGTACTAAATGTTAGTTCTTAGTAACCAATTTCTCAGTTTCCATCTTATTTTACTGTTTTTGCACCCACAAGGTGGTTCCCTTTGAAGGTTAGAAATGTAATAGTTCTGTTTCACAAAGTCAATGTGACAAGATCGTGTATATATAGACTCTCTTTTAAACAGGGTGAATTGTCAGTTTGTTTTTTTCTGAGTCACACATTGGCAGTAACTGAAGTAAGGCAGCCTGTATCCTTGCATTACTTATGTGGTTTTGCCACCATATACAAAATTCAGGTTGCTCAAGTCTGAAATGGTATCCTATCTTCTGGGCTGGTAAGAAATAGGGGGAAGAAATCTCTCTACTTGTCCTTTTCTTCTGATGCCAAAGCCATGGTTCAGTAAGCACATACTGAACCAGGGGGTAGTGAAGAGAGGGCTATCCTCTTGACCTTCTTCCTCAAAGACCAAATGGATCCTGTGAGTGGGCAGGAGTTTGCCATTAGACTACAGATCACCACCCCTTGCACCATGTGGTAAGACACATAATTAAGAGTTAGGTGGTAACCTAGAAATTAAATTGCCCTTGGTTTTGTAAAAACAACAGTTACCATTATTCAGGATAGTTGAAAATTTAAATGTACAATTTGAATAATGGCCCATATGCCCCAAAACTTTGGAAGAAAATATATTATGCATGAATATAAGGAGATTATTTTCCACCTGTAGTTTATGAGCTAGTCTCATTACCTTCCAGTCATATCTCACCTATCTTAAAGGTTTTTGTGAAATTTTTTTTTTTTTTTTTTTTTTTTTTTTTTTTGCTTTTTTGTTTTGTTTTGTTTTGGTTTTGAGATGGAGTTTCGCTCTTTTTGCCCAGGCTGGAGCACAATGGCACGATCTCGGCTCACCGCAACCTCTGCCTCCCGGGTTCAAGCGATTCTCCTGCCTCAACCTCCCGAGTAGCTGGGTTTGCAGGTATGCGCCACGACGACCGGCTAATTTTTTGTATTTTTATTAGAGACAGGGTTTCTCCATGTTGGTCAGGCTGGTATAGAACTCCCAACCTCAGGTGGTCCACCTGCCTCGGCCTCCCAAAGTGCTGGGATTACAGGTGTAAGCCACCACGCCTGGCCGAAATAAATGTTTTTTAAAACCAAATTTTATAGGTAACTATGGTTGTGTAATTTGAATACCATGCTGATCATCTGGCCATTAAACAGTGGTCCTCTTCTCTCTGAGCGGGCATTCTACTCAGTAATTTAGTAAAATATTTCAATAATTTCCCCCTTATGCCCTGTGTCTTTTTATGCCAAATTAATTTAGTAGTTGAGAGGAATAAACTAAATTAATTTTTAAAACAAAAATAATGTTTTGACATGCAATATTTTAGGCATCCTGTGGTGTCATTAGTGTTGTCTTATTTTTATTATTTACATTAACACTACATATAATATTTACAGTTCTAGGGTTGTTTTTCTCCCAATATTTTTAAGAATTCCAGTAAATGGGCTGAGCGCGGTGGCTCATGCCTGGACTCCCAGCACTTTGGGAGGCCGAAGCACGGACAGATCACGAAGTCAGGAGTTCGAGACCAGCCTGACCAACATGGTGAAATCCCGTCTCTACTAAAAATACAAAAATTAGCCGGGCATGGTGGCAGGTGCCTGTAATCCCAGCTACTCAGGAGGCTGAGGCAGGAGAATCGCTTGAATCCAGGAGGCGGAGGTTGCAGTGAGCCAAGTTCTCACCATTGCACTCCAGCCTGGGTGACAGAGCGAGACTCCGTCACAAAAAAAATTAAAAAAGAGAGAAAGAATTCCAGTAAATGTTTATACTTTTGTCAGGTATGTTTCACAAAAATAAATACATGTTTTAAATACTCTTGTTAATGAGCTTTTTTCAGAGGTTCTATCTGGACATTTCAGAGAAGCACTGTATTCAATCATCTTTTGCCAAATTTCATGTTTCCTTAGCTTTCAGTCAATAAATTTCTTGGGTATTAAGCTAGACTCATATAGATAACTGTTAATAACTATGAGATTGCTTTCATTTGCCCATCAAAATATCCAAGAAGACCTGTCATTTTTGGGAATATGAGATATACAATATTATTTGAAGGTTAGTTGCTATTTTGTTTAGTGATATAGACACTGTATCTCTTTAGCAACTAGAAATCTAGGCTTTAGGAGGTAGCCATCTTACTCCTTCACAACTCAACCTTTACCAAATTATCTCGTAGATAATTGATGGTTCCCATTCAGAATAAACTAGCAAGTAAACCCAACCTAACGCCAAAAAAGACAATCATAATCAGTGTATTTATATATTTATTTATTCATTTTGAATTTAAATATTACATTTACTATTTTGGGTTGTAAGACTTGGTACATCTCGGTTTAGATGTTAAGTGTTGTGATGTGTTTATTCAACTATTAGGACTACTTTGTAAAATGTCAGTTTTTATAATTGGTGATCACCTATCTTTGGTAGCTCAGGAGGTGGAGACGATACAGTATGTCTGGAAGTTCCAACATTATGCCTGAGAGTTTCAACATTACCCATGGGAACCCCAACACCACTGCCCTTGGGAACACTACCATTGCCTCTAGGAACTTCAAGATTACACATGAGCACTCCATCATTGCCTCTGGGAACCCCAGCATTATTCATGGGATCCTTAACATTAAACTTGGGAGGAACTCCAGCATTGCCTCCGTGAACTTCAGGATTATCCACGGGATTTCCAACATTAACCATAGGGATACTGACATTATTTCTGGGAATTCTAACATTGTTCCTGGGAAGTTCAGTACTATCTTCAGGAATTCTAATTTTACCCCAAATTTCAGAAGAATTCTAAAAGCTTGAATTGATAGGAAAATAATCTGCAGAATCTGACAAAATGGCCTTTTGCCAAGCTTCTTTAATGCTGTCTCTTTCATTTGCATTTTCTGTTTTGAGAAGAAACTGTGAGTAAGAATGACGGATAAGTATATCCAAATGTGATACCAATCCAATCATCTAACAATTCAAAATCACATGGGACCTATCATCAAGGTATGTAACCTTCTGTTTAGCAAAATATCTTAGTATCTGTTTTGGGTATAAAAGGTGAACAGAAAAAAATCCAAAGTTGTGGCTAAATGATTTCACACAATGACCAGGAATTTGTGGACAGTGGAAACTAGAAAAATGGAGGAACAACAGAGAGAGAAAGAACAATATTGTGGTGAGAGAGGAGCTGCAGAGGTGTGAGAAATGGAGGATGAGATGAAGAGTTCAGTGGAAATATGAAATCAGAGAGAAGGATAACCATGAAAATGGAAGCCTCTAGGAATTTGCAGAAATATTGAGGAGGGTATTGGATGTGATTTTGGGGTTGAGCCAATTTTATAAATATTTCAAATGATGAAATGATCTAAACTGATTTTGAATACTTACATTTCAGTGTCTGATATATATCAGTCTTGAATGTGTGTAGATAAAGAAACAAATTACAGAATGGCCAAATTATGGTTTACGTACAAAATTTGTGTTAGATTCCAGATTCTTCTCTGGAACTAGCTCTGTGGTTTGGTGGGGCTATTTCTAAGAAAGATTTCTAGTTGATGACACAATTTTCATGAAGTTATGGGGGTCGGTTTCTAACATGAGTTAAAATTAAAAATTCCTAATACTATTTGGTATTCATAGTATTATTTTTATATATGTTTAAATAGCTCTAATGATAAAAACAAAAATGTTACTTTATAGTTAAATGCAGATTTCAGTCTAGGATTTTAATGTACATTATAAATACATCATGGTACTTCTGTTAATATTACTTCAGGTATAGGCTATAATATTAATCATTTATTTGTCAATTAATACTTTTTAGCCACTATGGTGCTCACATACAGGAGGAAATGGAGTGGAGTGTTTGTGTTTTAACCAATGGGGTTGTTACTGGGTGGATGGGTGTGTTGGGGGTAAATGTTGCCATTACATCAGTTAAAATCTGTGATAGAATGAGGACTAGTCTTTTTCTCAAGATTACCCACTTAACTGAAAGTTATTTTTAAAACAGAAAATTTATTCCAAATCTCCAAAGTCATAATTAGTTTGTATATTTTATTTTCTCATAATTATTAACTGGGGTCTGATTGAATGTATCCAACTTAAAGTCATACTCTAATCACCAAATATAAGACTTACAATTGTAGGGAACTCACCAACTCTCTTAGAAAAAGCTGATAGCTTATGGGGTATAAAGAAACATTTCCAGGTGGTGAGTTTGAAAATAAATTCACTGATGAAAGTCTGCTTGTCTGGAAAATTATACATAATTTACAAAAGTAGTTGAAGCAAGTTTGAAAATCTTACCTTCTGTGAACAAATTATAATCATTTGAGAAGAAGCAGCATTTATTTTCTGGATGTTAACTTTGGTGCATTTAGTTTTCGGCTCCTGATATCACTGTATCCTGGCAGTCTGTGACTGTGCCACCAATGGAACTTAAGATGCTGAGTGCATTACAATTTGGCATGATTTTGCAGTGACTGGTACCGGTTGATCCTTTCCATGTTTAGTGCTTCCTTCAGGAGCTCTTGTAAGGCAGGCCTAGTGGTGACAAAATCTCTCAGCATTTGCTTGTCTATAAAGCGAATATTGCTGAACAGCAAATGTTGCTGCCTGGTTGTTCCTCTGGAAGCTTTGTCTCAGAGGGGTACCCAGTGGTGGGACTGGAAACTAGTTCAACCATTGTGGAAGACAGTGAGGCAATTCCTCAAGGATCTAGAACTAGAAATACCGTTTGACCCAGCCATCCCGTAACTGGGTATATACCCAAAGGATTATAAATCATGCTGCTATAAAGACACATGCACATGTATGCTTATTGTGGCACTATTCACAATAGCAAAGACTTGGAACCAACCCAAATGTCCATCAACAATAGACTGGATTAAGAAAATGTGGCACATATACACCATGGAATACTATGCAGCCATAAGAAAGGATGAGTTCATGTCCTTTGCAGGGACATGGATGAAGCTGGAAACCATCATTCTCAGCAAACTATTGCAAGGACGAAAAACCGAACACCTCATGTTCTCACTCATAGGTGGGAATTGAACAATGAGAACACTTGGACATAGGAAGGGGAACATCACACACCAGGGCCTGTCATAGGTTGGAGGGAGGGGGGAGGGATAGCATTAGGAGATATACCTAATGGAAATGATGAATTAATGGGTGCAGCACACCAACATGGCACATGTATGCATATGTAACAAACCTGCATGTTGTGCACATGTACCCTAGAATTTAAAGTATAATTTAAAAAAAAAAAAAAAAAAAGGATGCTGGGGGCAGCAATCAAAAGGGCCTTCCAAAGCATGGAGATGGTCACCCTTGAGTATGGTAGTTGCTTGATTCTCCTCTTCTGGTAGTAGCTGGAGGTAGTCAATCTCTCTCTCCTCTTCTGTCAGAATAGTTTGGAGAACGTGGATCCCTTCACCAATCAGTGGTGCTTCCAGGAGCTCTGCCCAGGAATGCCAAAAGATGGTCTTTCTCTAATAGAATACATGCTTCCACTGGGTGTGGTGGCTCATGCCTGTAATCCCATCACTTTGGGAGGCTGAGTCAGTGGGATCACGAGGTCAGGAGACCGAGACCATTCTGACTAACATGGTGAAACCCGTCTCTACTAAATATACAAAAAAAAAAAAAAAAAAATGGTTGGGTGTGGTGGTGGGTGCCTGTAGTCCCAGCTACTTGGGAGGCTGAGGCAGGACAATGGCATGAACCTGGGAGGTGGAGCTTGCAGTGAGCTGAGATTGTACCACTGCACTCCAGCCTGGGTGACAGAGTGAGACTCTGTCTTAAAACAAAGAAAAAAAAAAAGGGAATACATGCTTCTTGGTACTTCCAGTTCATCACTTCCTGGGGACTCTGCATTTTCTGGAGATTCCAGATTTTTTGGAGTTTGTGGGTGATTGTATTCAGAGGATGCTGAACAATTATTTGTTAAAGCCTCCAGGTATATAAGCCCAGTCAATTTCAAAGTTGGAATTTCTGTGTTATCTAGCTCCTCCTTTCCAGGTACAACAGCAACAATATTGTGGCATCTTTTCCCCTTTGCTCTGGACTGTCAATTTCTGTAACATCTATGTGTTGAGATTCTGGGATCCTTGGAGATTTAAGTGTCATTTTCTCTAGGTGAAGAAACCCTAAAATGTTTTTGGTTTTATAAGGACTATTCCTTCTAACTCCTTAGTTAATGGGGAGATGGTAACCATCATCACTGGACTGATAATCCCCACGGCCCTCTAATGGATACATTTTCAAGTGTGTTGTCAGGGGGCTATACTTGGTTTCTGTTGTTTTTGTCCTCTGGACTTATCCCAAACTTCCACATTGATAGGACAAAAATAGGTGAAATCCTCAGAAACATCTTGAGCACATTTGTATTGAAACTTTGGAGTTACAGAAACAATCTGAAAGAAAATTTAAGTTCAAAGATACTGTTCATCACATTACATCAACGCATTTAATTCCCTTGCCTTGTGTTTGACACACTCTATCTTAGATCTGTAGGTCTAGGATAGCACTAAAATAGACACTATAGACATATTCAGATTCCTCCAAATCATTGATAAATGTAAAGAATCCCCAAAAGAATTGCTTTCTTTCTTCAAGGGGCAAATTAACCTAGTCTAGTGTTTCTCAAAGTGTATTTCCTAGAATCTTAGTCTCATGAAAGGTTCCACTCCCACCTCACACACGATTCCATGGCCAATAATTTAGAAAATGATATATAATTATTACTTAGAGCTTCATAGTATGGGATACTATTAAAGGCTCTGAGAAGTCTTTTTTATTGATGTATAATTAACTATATTATTAACTATATAATTAAATATATTAACCATGTCTTTTATTTTCTGTATTCTAATATTTTGACATCTGGGACCTTGCTAATCTTTGAGGCACTACCCCTCCTAGGGTTAAACAGTTCCTTGAGATAGCAAACAACTTGCTTGTGAGTTTATCTTCCAAATGCAAATCAACCAATCCAGAGCCAATACCCAAACTACTTCCTTTATTTGGCTCTGACACTTCAGACCACTGTCTGCCTGCCCTAATCACCACAGGACCAGGTACCAGACAACTAGGTACAGCCCCTAAACCCTAGAGCCCATTGAAATTATTCTGACTAACCAATCCAAAACTTGTTTGCCCTGCCTCAGTGCTTTCCATGTACCACACTCTATCCTCCAGTAACATGGCATGCCCATTTCTATTTGGATCTGTGAGTATAACAAACTTTTCTCAATAACAGTCATCTCCTGGTCTGTTAGCCTTAACATATATGATAATATGTAAATAGCAAATATAAATAATAAAACATATTAAAACATTCACATACCATAGTCATCCTTTTAAAATGTGTACTTCAGTATTTTTAAGCATATTTACAGAGTTTGACAACCATCACTACCATCTAACTCCAGAAAATCACCCCAAAAAGAAGCCCAAGGACACCAGCAAAAATAGCACAGTAAGGATCCATGAAAATTATTTCCTGATGGAAGGGGGCAAAGATGGCCAACTAGAAGCAGCTGTGTTTCAAGGCTCCCACCAAAAAAAAAACATAATAAGCATGTGAATCCTTCACCAGCAACCAAGGTATCCAGATTCTCTTATCAATATTGACTACAAGACTGGTATGACCCACAGGGAGAAGGAAGAGCAGTGTGGTGCGGGGCCCACCTGAGAGCCACATGGGGAAGGGGAACCCCCACTTCCCAGCCAAGGGAGGTGGTGAGTGCACTACCCAGCCAGGGAAACTGTACTTTTTCTACAGAACTGTGCAACCCATGGATCGGAAGATCCCATTCATCAACCCACATCACCAGGGCCTAGTGTCCCAACCCCAGAACACACAGATGCTTACAGCCTCCCAGCAGGAATCTGCTTAAGCCTACCAAATTCCTGGTGGGAGGGATGACCAGCACCCGCTGTGGCAGCCTGCTGTCTAAGCCATTTGAGCTCCTTTGGGGAGGGTCAACAGCCAGCACTGGGACTCTCAATTACCTAACATGCTAAGCTACCTGGGCAGGGGAAGGGTGGCACCAATTTCTATAGCTCTAAGCTGTGCTTTTGCCCTTCTGGAGCCAAGGAGGCTGGACGGCTTTGTCCCAAGACTTGTCCCCCCAGCCCAACACACCAGTTGTGGCAGTCTGCAGCCAGAGTGCCCCTTCAGACCTAACCCCAACCCATCCTTCCTCAGTGGGCAGGGCTTCCCTGCAGGATCTCCAATAACTCCAGCCAGAGGCTCAGGGACAGAATTCAGATCTCCCTGGGCCTGAGCCCCTATGGGGAAGGGTGGCCATAGTCTCTGCAGACTAGCAGAGTTAACCTCTCCTCCTGGTAGTTCTGAGGAATCTGGGCAGCCTAGACCAGTGGGTTTCCCCCCCCCCCACCATGAAACACACCCTCTCCACCAAGGGACAAAGTGCTTCATTAGATGGGTCCTGCTCCCTACGCCACCCAACTGGGTGAGACCCTCTGAGAGGGGTTGTCAGACACCCTATAAAGAAGCAATACTGCTAGCAATGGGTTGGTGCCCCTTGAGGTCAGAGGTCCCAGAAAAAGGAGCAGGCACCCAGTTTTGCTGCTCTCCAGCCTCCTTGAATAACATCTCCAGGCACAGGAGCAAATCAGATGAATAGGGCCTGAAGTGAACCCCCAGCAAACCGCAGCAACCTTACAGAACAGGGACCAGATTATTGAAAGAAAAACAAACAAGGGGAAAGCAACAGCAACAGCATCAACAACAACAACGAAAAATGCCCCCACAAAAACCCCATCCAAGGGTCAGCATCCTCAAAGACTGAAATTAAACAAACTCACAAAGATGAGAAAGAATCAGTGAAAAAATGATGAAAACCCAAAAGGCCAGAGTGCCTCTTGTCCTCCAAATGATCACAACATCTCTCCATCAAGGGTGCAGAACTGGACAGAGGATCAGATGGACGAATTGACAGAAGTAGACTTCAGAAGATGGGTAATAAAAAACTACGATGAGCTAAAGGAGCATTTTGTAACCTAATGCAAAGAAGCTAAGAACCTTGATGAAATGTTAGAGGAATTGCTAACTAGAATAACCAGTTTAGAAAGGAACATAAACAACCTGATGGAGCTGAAAAACACAGAACAAGAACTTCGTGAAGTTCCACAGCTGAATTGACCAAGCAGAAGAAAGGATATCAGAGTTTGAAGACCACGTTACTGAAATAAGACATGCAGACAAGAATAGAGAAAAAATAATTAAAAAGAATGAACGAAGCCTCCTAGAAATATGGGATTTCATAAAAAGACTGAACCTATGATTGATTGAAGTACCAGAAAAAGATGGGGAGAATGTAAACAAGCTGGAAAACACACTTCAGGATATTATTCAGGAGAACTTCCCCAACCTAGCAAGACAGGGCAACATACAAATTCAGGAAATACAGAGAACACAATTAAGGTATTCCACAAGAAGATCAACCCCAAGACACATAATCCTCAGATTCTCCAAGGTTGAAATGAAGGAAAAACTCTTAAGGGCAGCCAGAGAGAAAAGCCAGGTAACTTACAAAGGGAAGCACATCACACTGACAGCAGACCTCTCAGCAGAAACTCTACAAGCCAGAAGAGATTGGAGGCAAATATTCAATATTCTTAAAGAAAAGAATTTTCAATCCAGAATTTCATATCCATCCAAACTAAGTTTCATACGTGAAGGAGAAATAAAATCCTTTCCAGACAAGCAAATGCTAAGGGATTTCATTACCAGCAGGCCTACCCTGTGAGAGATCCTGAAAGAAGCACTAAATATGGAAAGGAAAAACTGGTACCAGCCACTGCAAAAAGACACCAAAATATAAAGACCAATGACACTGCAAACAAACTCCATAAACTAGTGTGCAAGATAACCAAATAGTGTCTTGATAACAGGATCAAATTCACACATAACAATACTAACATTAAATGTAAATGGGTTAAATGCCCCAATTAAAAGACAGAGATGAGAAAATTGGATAAGGAGTCAAGAATCATTGGCGTGCTGTATTCAGGAGACCCATCTTACCTGCAAAGACACACACAGGCTCAAAATAAAGGGATGGAGGAAAATGTACCAAGCAAATGGAAAGTGAAAAAAAGCAGGGGTTGCAATCCTAGTCTCTGATAAAACAGAGTTTAAACCAACAAAAGACGAAGAAGAGCATTACATAATGATAAAGGAAACAATTCAACAAGAAGAGCTAACTATTCTGAATATATATGAACCCAATTCAGGAGTACCCAGATTCATAAAACAAGTTCTTAGAGACCTACAAAGACACTTAGACTCCCACACAGTAATAATGGGAGACTTTAACACCCCACTGTCAGTATTAGACAGATCAACAAACAGAAAATTAACAAGGATATTCAGGACTTGAACTCAGCTCTGGATCAAATGACCTAGGAAATATCTAAAGAACTCTCTACCAGCCAGGTGCAGTGGCTCATGCCTGTAATCCCAGCTCCTTGGGAGGCTGAGGCAGGTGGATCATGAAGTCAGGAGTTCAAGACCAGCCTGACCAACACGGTGAAACTCTGTCTCTACTAAAAGTACAAAAAGTAGTTGGGCACATTGGTGCATGCCTGTAATCCCAGCTACTCTGGAGGCTGAGGCAGGAGAATCACTTAAACTCAGGAGGCAGAGTTTGCAGTGAGCCAATATCAAGCCACCAGCCTGGGTGACAGAGTGAGACTCCATCTCAAAAAAAAAAAAAAAAAAAAGAAGAAGAAGAAAAAAGAAAAGAAAAAAAAAACCTCTCTACCCCATATCAACAGAAAATACATTCTTCTCAGTGCCATATGGCACTTATTCGAAAATAGACCATATAATTGGAAGTAAAACATTCTTCAGCAAATGCGAAAGAACTGAATCTTAACAGTCTCTCAGACCACTGTGCAATCACATTAGAACTCAGAATTAAAAAGCTAACTTAAAACTACACAATTTTATGAAATTGAACAACCTGCTCCTTAATGATTCATGGGTAAATAATGAAATTAAGGCAGAAAAAAAGAAGTTCTTTGAAAACCATGAGAACAAAGAGACAACATACCAGAATCTCTGGGACATGGCTAAAGCAGTGTTAAGAGGGAAATTTATAGCACTAAATGTCCACATCAGATAGCTAGAATGATCTCAAATTAGCACCCTAACATCACAATTAAAAGAACTAGAGAGGTGAGAGAAAACTAATTCAAAAACTAGCAGAGGAAAAGAAATAACTAAGATCAGAGAAGAATTGAAGGAGATAGAGACGTGAAAAACCCTTCAAAAAATCAACAAATCCAAGAGCTGTTTTTCTGAAAAAATTGACAAAATAGATAGACTGCTAGCTAGACTAATGAAGAGAGAGAAAAATCAAATAGATGTAATAAAAAATGATAAAAGGCATATCACTACTGACCCCAAAGAAATACAAACTACCATCAGAGAATACTATAAACACCTTTACGCAAATAAGCTAGAAAATCTAGAAGACGTGGATGAATTCCTGGATGCATACACCCTACCAAGACTATACCAGGAAGAAGAATTCCTGAATAGACCAATAACAAGCCCTGAAATTGAGGTAGTAGTTAATAGCTTGCCAAAAAAAAAAAAAAAAAAAAAGTCCAGGACAGACAGATTCACAGTCGAATTCTACCAGAAATATAAAGAAGAGCTGGTACCATTTCTTCTGAAACTGTTCCAAACAATTGAAAAGGAGTGACTCTTCTCAAACTCATTTTATGAAGCTAGCATCATCCTGACACCAAAACCTGGCAGAAATACAACAGAAAAAGAAAACTTCAGGTCAATATCCCTGATGAACATTGATGCAAAAATCCTCAATAAAATACTGGCAAACCAAATCCAGCAACACAATGAAAAACTTATCCATCATGATCAAGTTGGCTTCATCGCTGTGATGCAAGGCTGGTTCAACATATGCAAATCAATAAACGTAATCCATCACATAAACAGAAAAAAAGACAAAAACCACATGATTACCTCGATAGATGCAGAAAAGACCTTCAATAAAATTCAACATCTCTTCATGTTAAAAACTCTCAATAAACTAGATATTGATGGAAGGTATCTCAAAATAATAAGAGCTATTTTTAACAAATCCACAGCCAATATCATACTGAATGGGCAAAAGCTGGAAGCATTCCCTTTGAAACCCAGTACAACACAAGGATCCCTCATCACTCCTATTCAACGTAATATTAGAAGTTCTAGCCAGGGTGGTGAGGCAAGAGAAACAAATAAAGGGTATTCCAATAGGAAGAGAGGAAGTTAAGTTATCTGTTTGCAGAGACATGATCTTATATTTAGAAAACCCCATCATCTCAGTCCCAAAACTCCTTGAACTGATGAGCAACTTCAGCAAAGTCTCAGTGCTGAGACCAGCTCGGTCGGGGAGACCCTAACCCAGTGGTGCTAGACGAATTAAAGACACACACACAGAAATATAGAGGTGTGAAGTGGGAAATCAGGGGTCTCACAGCCTTCAGAGCTGAGACCCCCGAACAGAGATTTACCCACGTATTTATTAACAGCAAGCCAATCATTAGCATTGTTTCTATAGATATTAAGTTACATAAAAGTATCCCTTATGGGAAACTAAGGGATGGGCTGAATTAAAGGAATAGGTTGGGCTAGTTAACTGCAGCAGGAGCATGTCCTTAAGGCACAGATCGCTCATGCTATTGTTTGTGACTTAAGAATGCCTTTAAGCGGTTTTCAGCCCTGGATGGGCCAGGTGTTCCTTGCCCTCATTCCCCTAAACCCACAACCTTTCAGCATGGGTGTTATGACCCCATCATGTCACAGTGCTGCACAGATTTTGCTCATGGCCAGTTTTAGGGCCAGTTTATGGCCAGATTTTGGGGGACTTGTTCCCAACATCTCAGGATACAAAACCAATGTGCAAACATCACAACTGTTTCTTTACAGCACCAGTAGGCAAGCAGAGAGTCAAATCATGAAGGAACACCCATTTACAACTGCTACAAAGAAAATAAAATACCTAGGAATACAGCTAACAAAGAATGTGAGAGACCTCTTCAAGGAGAACTACAAACCACTCCTCAAAGAAATCGGAGAGGAAACAAACAAATGGAAAAAACATTCTATCCTCATGGATAGAAGAATTAATATTGTGAAAATGGCCATACTGCCCAAAGTAATTTATAGATTCAATGCTATTCCCATCAAACTACCATTGATATTCTTCACGGAAATAGAAAAAACTGTTTTAAATTTCATATAGAATCAAAGAAGACCTCGTATAGCCAAGATAATCCTAAGCCAAAACAAAACTGGAGGCATCATGCTACGTGACTTCAAACAATACCACAAGTCTACAGTAACCAAAACAGCATGATACTGCTACCAAAACAGACATACAGATCAATGGAGCAGAACAGAGACCTCAGAAATATCACGACACATCTACAACCATCTGATCTTTGACAAACCTGACAAAAACAAGCAATGGGGAAAGGATCTCCTATTCAGTAAATGGTGTTGGAAAAACTGGCCAGCCATAGGCAGACAACTGAAACTGGACCCCTTCCTTACACTTTATACAAAAATGAACTAAAGATGGATTAAAGACTTAAATGTAAAACCCAAAACCAAAAACCCCTAGAAGAAAACCTAGGCAATACCATTCAGGACATAGGCATGGCAAAGACTTCATGATGAAAATGCCAAAAGCAATTGCAACAAAAACAAAAATTGACAAATGGGATCCAATTAAACTAAAGAGCTTCTGCACAGAAACAAAACAAAACAAAACAAAACACACACAAAAAAACTATCATCAGAGTGAACAGACAACCTACAGAATGGGAGAAAATTTTTGCAATCTACCCACCTGACAAATGTCCAATATCCAGAATTTACAAGAAACTTAAACACATTTACAAGAAAAAGACAACTCCATTAAAAAGTGGGCAAAGGGTATGAACAGACACTTCTCAAAAGAAGACATTTATGTGGCCAACAAATGTGAAAAAAAGCTCAACATCACTGATCATCAGAGAAATACAAATCAAAACCAAAATGAGCTACCATCTCCTGCCAGTCAGAAAGGCGATTATTAAAAAGTCAGGTTACAATAGATGCTGACGAGGCTGTGGAGAAATGGGAATGCTTTCACACTGTTGGTGGGAATATAATTAGTTCAACCATTGTGGAAGACAGTATGGTGATTCCTCAAGGATATAGAACCAGAAATAGCATTTGACCTAGCAACCCCATTACTGGGTATATACCCAAAGGATTACAAATCATTCTACTATAAAGACACATGTACATGTATGTTTATTGCAGCACTATTTACAATAGCAAAGACATAGAACCAACCCAAATTCCCATGAATGATATATTGGATAAAGAATGTGGTACAAATACACCTTGGAATACCATGCAGTCATAAAAAGGAATGAGATCATGTCATTTGCAGGGACATGGTTGAAGCTGGAAGCCATCATTCTCAGCAAACTAACACAGGAACAGAAAATGAAACACTGCATGTTCTCACTCATAAGTGGGAGTTGAACATTGAGAGCCCATAAACACAGAGAGGGGAACAACACACACCAGGGCCTGTTGGGGGGTGGGGATGAGGGGAGGGAACTTAGCGGATGGGTCAATAGGTGCAGCAAACCACCACTGGACACGTATACCTATGTAACAAACCTGCACATTTTGCACATGTATCCCGTTTTTTGTTTGTTAGAAGAAATGAAGAAAAAAAATATTTCTTCCATAAAAGCAGTGAGAAAACTAGGAGTGAGTGTCAGAATCAACTTTTTTAAAAACTCTAGGCTGGACACGGTGGTTTACACCTGTAATCCCAGCACTTTAGGAGGCCGAGGCAGGTGGATTGCCTGAGGTCAGGAGTTTGAGACCAGCCTGGCCGATATAATGAAACCTCGTCTCTACTAAAAATACAAAAAATTAGCTGGGTGTGGTGGTGGTCACCTGTAATCCCAGCCACTTTGGAGGTTGAGGCAGGAGAATCGCTTGAACTTGAGAGGTGGAGATTGCAGTGAGCCGTGATTGCGGCACTGCACTCCAGCCTGGGTGACAGGGTGGGACTCTGTCTCCAAAAAAAAAAAAAAAAAAAAAGACTCTAGCAATTAACCACACGCTTGCAGCAATTTGTGGCCACTTATTCAAGAAAATCAAGTGAATATTGGAAAGAACAGTGAGCTTTGTTGCATTTTAATTTGCCCTATTTCCATTATCCCCCTGTGAACTTCCACATAGCCTTGAAAATCAACATCCTGCAATCATGGTGACAAACAGGGACCGGACAGACATCAGAGGAGGCAGAATAGGGTTGGAAATCCTTCAAAAACTCATTCCCACAGAATTGTCATTTAATTAACTTATCTGGTAAACCCTAATCTAATTTTTGTCTCAATGGATTTGCCTGTTCTGGACACTTCATATAAATAAAATTGTACAATATGTTACCTGGTTTCTTTAACTTGGCATAATGTTTTAAAGATTTATCCATGTTAGAGCATGCATTGCTACTTCATTCCTTCTTATGATCAAATAATATTCCAGTGTATGCATATGTCACATTTTGTTTATCCATTGATTGGTTGAGGACATTTAGGTTGTTTCCACTTTTTTGCTCTTAGCAATAGTGCCACTCTGAACATTCTTGTCTAAGTCTTTGTATGGATATACGTTTTCTTTTTTAAATTTTTTATTTTAGGTTCAAGGGTACATGTGCAGGTTTGTTACAGGTAAACTGTGTGTCATGGGGATTTGGTGTACAAATTTTTTCCTCACCCAAGTAACTAGCATAGTGCTCAATAGGAGGTTTTTTAATCCTGTCCCTCCTCCCATCATCCACCCTCAAGTAGGTCCTAGTGTCTTTTGTTGCCCTCCTTGTGTCTATGTGTATCCAATGCTTAGCTCCCATGTATAAGTGAGAATATGTGGTATATGATTTTCCATTCTTGGTTTAGTTTGCTTAGGATAATGCCCCTTAACTCCATCCATGTTCCCGCAAAGCACATGATCTTGTTATTTTTTATGGCTGTGTTGTATTCCATGGCGTACAAGTACCAAATTTTCTTTATCCAGTCTACTGTTGATGAGTATTTAGGTTGATTCATGTGAATATATGTTTACATTTCTCTTGGGTATGTGCCTCAGAATGGAACTACTGGGTCATATTGTAAGTCTATAATTAACCATTTGAGGAATTGCCAGACAATTTCCCAAAGAGGTTGTACCATTTTACATTCCTGAGAAGTCTTTAAAAATTGTATTTAACTTCATTTTTTAAAAATGTAGTTTAATATAGCAATTTTTATAAGACCACTTATGGGCATTTTATGGGAACATTCTGTGGCAAAGTCTATTCTAATCAAATAGACAAGGACCTCCTCCTCACATTCTCATTCTAAAAAAAAAAAAGAAAAAAAAGAAAAAAAAAAAAACAGGGTACTACTAAATAGCACACTTTGTCTCCGAAAAATGTCCAACAGTAAAAGGCAAAAAAGTTGGAAGATGGTTCTGCCAGGATCTAAACTCATCTTCCACGTGGTAACACAGCAAATAATGGGTAAATATTAGCCTGAAGTTTTCAATGTGATGCTGTTGCTTTAGTAATGCTTTCTTTGGTTCTGGTTATATAAGGATAATATCATAAAAACTAGAGAAAAATATTAAAAACGGTAGTCTTTATGATTAAATGCTAGCAATACTTAGCAGATGTTTTGAATTTTACTATAGCTTTTTTAAAAACTCTATTTTATGCCCTTTAAAAATATAGAGGGAACTTTAAAAACCTACCTGAAGCTGTAAATAAGTTTCTGAGATGATTTTACAAATTAAAGTATATAAATAATAATTTCATTTCTTGAAATTATATTTTTTCAGTCCAATTTATGTTGATATCGCCCTTTCAATGTTCAAAGAAAAATTTACATGTGTTAAATATCTACCTGTCATACCAGTCTTGATCACTTCTTCAACAGAGCAGCAAAAGGATGGGAAGGAAAATTACTATCCTCCTCCTTCTGTTACTTTTCTCTATGGATTCTACTATTCTGTCTTCTGAAAATGGTATCCATATTTTATACTAAGAATTTTCATACAGAAACTGCATTGTGACATGAATACACTTTTAAACAATGGAAAATTTGAGTTTTCTATCATACATTTGGCTGCTGCTAACCAATGTTGAAATTATGACAGTATTTATAATGGTCATTTCATGGCAGTTGTTACACCAAATCACAGGAAACTGTCTCTTCAGGGTCAAAAGACAGTTGCATAAATCATTGCATCTGTATATCTGTGTTTGGTAAGAAAATATAGGGATCTATGTTTGAAGAATCTACCCAAGGTTAACTTGTAGGTTGGAAAACGTCATGATAGCCTGAAATGTATTCTAAAGCTTGAACAAAGGGAAAATGAGAGAAACAAGGGAAACCTTTTTTAACCCTTTCTTCCCTTCTAACACATAACAGTGATGACGGTAGCCGCTATTTTCCACTAGCATGGAAATTTTGGTTATGTGGCTAGTGCTACTGCTGCATCTACGATTTCACTAAACAAACATATATAGATATTGCTGCCAAAGAAATTTAATCCATTACCAATTTTAAGATAATTGAAATTGGGCTCAACTAAGGAAATAATGGCTAGTATAGTATGCAGAGACTACACTTTCCCACTCTTCATATTGCATATGTGTATGCCTCTGTGTGTTTGTGGAATATTTCAGTAAATAATTAGCTATCAGGAATAGCTCCTTTTAAGTAATTTTGTTTATTAATTTATTTATTCAAACCCAGTAACATACTCCAACTCTGCAATAAAGTTGTACTGTGACAGTTTCTAAGTAAATATTGGAGTTTGGTCATTATAAGTGTGCTTGCTTTTTGATGAATTTGCAAATTAGTAAAAATTTATATGTAATATTTCTACACAAGCTTTTAAAATCTTTATTGTCTTTTTTTTTTTTTTTTTTTACTTTCTAGATCAGCTTGCATGCAAGATTTTTATATTATTGGTAATAACAATGAATCTGTGAGAATGTTCTTGACAAGTAAACTTTTATTTACTTGGCTTCAAAATCGCTTTGTAAATGATACTCCTATCAGTGGAAGTTATCAACTGACATTTGTTGCTTTTTAAAGGTACCAAGTAATTCTACAGACTAAATTAGGCTAAGCTAATCCTGACTTTTACCCTTCAGGAATTTGCTACCTAGACAGAATAGATTTATTGTATGCAGAATTACAAAAGGGCAGATAGCTATATGATCTACTATATTCAGGATTGTGTAGTCTCTAATCAATAGGCCAGAAAATTGTCTGTGTTTTGAATTACCTGGTGAGAGAGTCAAGAAGTAAAGTAATAAGCATACAAAAGGGACTGCATCTGTAAAATACATGCTTCCTCACGTAACAAATCAATAATCTCTCCAAAAGATTCCATAAAAATAGTTTACTTCTCTATCTGTTTCAACCCAATTAAACACTTTTGATGCAATTCAAGAATTCTGAAATGTATATTTGAAAAGTAATTATCTTGTATTTATTAGATATAAAAATTATTTATTATAGTAAAGCTTCTGGTGCTCTTTAAATGATACCATCAATGGAAAGATGTGTTAATGATGAGCTTGTATTTAAATCGTGTTTTTGGGTTTTTAAAACTGCACAAATCTTTGGAAGTTTGAAGTCCGTACCTGTATTAGCAGCTGCATCTCCAAAGAAAAAAAGCATATCCTAATTGTGACATTTGCCCAACCCAACTGAAAAAAGCACCAAGGAGAAAAAGTGCAACAGTTAATAATAACAGCCAATAATCATTGACTTTCTCACCGTACTGACTTTCTCACTGAATACTCATGTCAACCATAAGAGGTACAAACTATTGTTATTCCTAATAAACAATGAGAAAACTAAGGTTCCAAGATGTTAAATAATATGCTTGAGTTCGCACAGCTAGTAAGCAGTGGTGCTCTTAATCCCACAATATTCACCTCTATAACATATGGCTTCCAGCTATCATTAGAGATATCTTAAAATTCAAAGGAATATAACCTTGATACCAAATGCAAAAGAGTTGCATAAACGATTTTATTTAGTGAGAAATTTTTAATTAACAATAGAGTAATAGGGCTGGGCTTGGTGGCTCACACCTGTAATCCCAGCACTTTGGGAGGCTGAGGTGGGCGGATCACAAGGTCAGGAAATTGAGACCATCCTGGCTAACACGGTGAAACCCCATCTCTACTAAAAAGTACAAAAAATTAGCTGGGCGTGGTGGTGGGCGCCTGTAGTCCCAGCTACTCGGGAGGCTGAGGCAGGAGAATGGCGTGAACTCAGGAGGCGGAGCTTGCAGTGAGCCAAGATCCCGCCACTGCACTCCAGCCTGGGTGACAGAGCGAAACTCCATCTCAAAAAAAAAAAAAAAAATACAGTAATATAAAGATTTATAGTCCTTTGGGTATACATCCAGTAATGGGATTGCTGAATTGAATGGTATTTCTGTCTTTATGTCTTTGAGGAATCACCACACTGCCTCCCACAATGACTGAACTAATTTATACTACCACCAGTGATGCATAAGCATTTCTTTTTCTCCACAACTTCACCCGTATCTGTTTTTTGACTTTTTAAAAATAGCCATTCTAACATTCTGACTGGTGTGAGATGGTATCTCATTTTGATTTGCATTTCTCTGATGATCAGTGATGTTGAGCTTTTTTCACAAGCTTATTGGCCACTTATATGTTTTCTTTTGAAAAGTGTCCCTTCGGCTGGGCGCAGTGGCTCATGCCTATAATCCCAGCACCTTGGGAGGCTGAAGTGGGAGGATCATCTGAGGTCAGGAGTTCGAGACCATCCTGGCAAACATGGTGAAACCACGTCTCTACAAAAGTACAAAAATTAGCCGAGCATGATGACAGACGCCTGTAATCCCAGCTACTTGGGAGGCTGAGGCAGAAGAATCACTTGAACCTGGGAGGCGGAGGTTGCAGTGAGCCAAGATCGTACTACTGCACTCCAGCCTGGGAGACAAGAGGAAACTCTGTCTCAAAATAAATAAATAAATAAATAAATAAATAAATAAATAAATAAATAAAACAGAAAGAAAAAAGAAAAGTGTCTCTTTATGTCCTTTGTCCACTTTTTAAATAAGGTTGTTTGTTTTTTTCTTATAAATTTGTTTACATTCCTTATAAATGCTAGATATTAGATCTTTGTCAGATGCATAGTTTGTAAAAATTTCTCCCGTATTGTAGGTTGTCTGTTTAACCTGTTAGTTTCTTTTGCTGTTCAGAAGCTCTTTAGACTGTTTAAGAATCCTTATCAAATTTGCTGTCCCTCCTCAGTATTACAGATGCAACTCCCTGCGGGAACCCAAACCTTTTTCACCAGAAAATGTAAAATGGTCTGGAGGTGAAAAAGGGTTACTGAGACCGGAACATAAAAACATACAGGCTCATAGAATTATAACATTTAAGATGTTTAAACAAGCTTTATATAAGGTAGTTGTAAACCCTTTACTAAAAGTCTTATAAAATGGGTACATCTGACAAAGGGCTAATATCCAGAACCTACAAAGAACTCAAACAAATTTACAAGAAAACAAACAAACAAACCCATCAAAAAGTGGGCAAAGGATATGAACAGACATTTCTCAAAAGAAGACATGCATACAGCCAACAGACACATGAAAATATGCTCATCATCATTGGCCATCAGAGAAATGCAAATCAAAACCACAATAAGATACCATCTCACACCAGTTAGAATGGCAATCATTAAAAAGTCAGGAAACAACAGGTGCTGGAGAGGATGTGGAGAAATATCCTTTTATACTGTTGGTGGGATTATAAACTAGTTCAACCATTATGGAAAACAGTATGGCGATTCCTTAAGGATCTAGAACTAGAAGTACCATATGACCCACCCATCCCATTACTGTTTATATACCCAAAGGATTATAAATCATGCTGCTATAAAGACACATGCACACATATGTTCATTGTGGCACTATTCACAATAGCAAAGACTTGGAATCAACCCAAATGTCCATCAGTGACAGACTGGATTAAGAAAATGTGGCACATATACACCATGGAATACTATGTAGCCATAAAAAAGGATGAGTTTGTGTCCTTTATAGGGACATGGATGCAGCTGGAAACCATCATTCTCAGCAAACTATCGCAAGAACAGAAAACCAAACACCGCATGTTCTCACTCATAGGTAGGAACTAAACAATGAGATCACTTGGACTCGGGAAGGGGAACATCACACACCGGGGCCTATTATGGTGAGGGGGGAGGGAGGAGGGATTGCATTGGGAGTTATACCTGATGTAAATGACGAGTTGATGGGTGCTGACGAGTTGATGGGTGCAGCACACCAACATGGCACAAGTATACATATGTAACAAACCTGCACATTACGCACATGTACCCTTGAGCTTAAAGTATAATAATAAAAAAATTAAAATAAATAAATAAATAAATAAAAGAAAAGTAACTTCCAAAAAAAAATTGGGTACTATATCTAACTTATACTGTTAGATGTTTCCCCATCTAGCAGTGTAAACCGAAGGCATATAAATCTGTTTTTTTAAGAAATGTTTAATTGCACACGCTAAGTGAAAACTAGTAAGTTGCCCAAGTTCACAAAATATAGGGTAAGAGCTGGAGTGCTAGTTGGGACAAATCCTCCACTGTATAGCCCTTTATGTGAAGCTTTTATGGAGGCTGATGGCAAAAACTGTGAGTACCTTTCAATGACAATTACTGAACTAGAGAATTTCTACTTAATGGGGCATTTACTGCCTTGCTATGAAATATTAACTGAAGCTATCCCTATGCTAATGAAAATAATGTTTCCCAAAAGAGTGCCATGATAAAATAAAAATGGTTTATATAAAATCTTGCTACCTAACAAGCAGAGAGACTCTTTCCTAGGGCTAATTGTGAGGAGCTGCTAAATTCTACAGTGCCTAATAGCTTTCAGGAGCTGTTTGGTTTGTAAATGGCATTTCAAAGGTATACAAACATCTTGTTTTAAGAGCTGCTACTCTAGTTAAAGAAAGCTCAAGAGAATCTTTTTCTTTTAAGTTATTGCGGTACAGTATGTCTTTGTAAGAAAATTTACCTTTCTGAGCTCTCCAAAATTTAGATTGAAATTTTATTACATTATAGTTGTCTGCATAAGTTCAGAAATAGTAAAAACAAACAAAAAACAAAAAAAACAAAGACAGGCTGAAAGCGGTGGTTCACACCTGTAATCCCAGCACTTTGGGAGGCCAAGGCGGACAGATCATGAGGTCAGGAGATTGAGACCATCCTGGCTAACACAGTGAAACCATGTCTCTACTAAAAATACAAAAAATTAGCTGGGCGTGGTGGCATGCACCTGTAGTCCCAGCTACTCGGGAGGCTGAGGCAGGAGAATCTCTTGAACCCGGGAGACAGAGGTTGCAGTGAGCCGAGATGGCACCACTGCACTCCAGCACGGGCGACAGAGCGAGACTCTGTCTAAAAAAGCAATTGGAGACACTGGTTATTTTACCAAGACTTAAACTAAAATAGCCTATTTTTAGGCAAAGTTCCAGCAAAAGCCAACTTAAGACGAGTCTATATGGCCAATCAATTCTCAATGTATTTTATGCAAATAATCAGGCAAGCATAATAAGCCCAAAACTTACCTTGCACACGAATTGGCCTGCTATAATTTTCTCTTTAATAAATAAAGGCAGCTAAAAAAATACTTTCAAGGGGAAAATGGAACACTTAATACTAGATTTCAGCCCTAACTTTTTCGAGTACAGATTAGATCGTCATTTCTTGGCTACAGTAATCCTCTAGAATGTATTAGATTATAATTTTTCTTCATATTTTTAATTGGTGCCCTAATGGAATAAGTTTTCTTTTCTGTTCTGACATACCAATTACTCTTTTTTTTTTTTTTTTTTTTTTTGAGATGAAGCCTTGCTCTTGTCCCCCAGGCTGGAGTGCGATGGTGGTATCTCGGCTCATGGCAACCTCTACCTCCCAGGTTCAAGCGATTCTCCTGCCTCGGCCCCCCTTAGAACCTGGGATTATAGGTGCCTGCTACCACTTCCAGCTAATTTTTGTATTTTTAGTAGAGACAGGGCTTCACCATGTTGGCCAGGCTCGTCTAGAACTCCTGACCTCAGGTGATCCACCCGCCTCGGCCTCCCAAAGTTCTGGGATTATAGGTGTGAGCCACCACGCCCGGCCTCAATTACTCTTATAATTGTCAAACTATAATTGTTGTTTATCTCTCCTTGTTTTACTTCCAAGGAAACCAAAGCCACGGTATTCTGAAGACCATTCTGAAGACCATCATTTGGCATCCCACTGGGCCCAGATCTGTTTCACTGCTAATGCTCTGCTGCTGAAACTTTACAAGCTGCCTCCCTGTAGGCCCAGGGACTATGGTGGAAGAGATGGGTGCATAGGACTGTAAGGGTCAGTTTTGAGGGATAAAACTAGGTCAAGGTCAAACCCTCCAAATCTAAAAGGGAGTACAAAAATGCCTAAATATCTGATAAAACAAGTTTAATTGCCTTCTAAACTATCATGTGTCACTTTTGCATCCACCACAACCATAAAAATTTTCTGCTTACTATAGAATTAAAAGGAAATATTTACTAACTAGTAAAATAACAGAATAAAAATACCTTGTAACAAAGCCTTCTCGATATAACACTCCCAATTATGAGTTGTGAAGATAAATATATCTATATCTATATAGATATGGATATACACATGTTTAATTATTTTTCAGAGCAACGCTTATGTTTTATATAGCTAATTGCTAAAAGTCTGTAACAAAAACCAAGCTTATAGTAGCTCAACATATAGAAGTTAAAAATAAGTCAGTCTTGTAACTTTGCCTTTTGGTTTTGTTGTTGGCTTTTTTTACTTAAAATAATTTTAAGAAGTAACAAAAGCCTGTCCACATCCATTCCTAGCTGGCCTGGAACAATTAATTGGCTATAAGTCTTTCGACTCTCAAGGCTCTCAGCCATAGGGAGTCCTGCCAAGGGACAAAAAGAAATGCCACTGTAGAACTACATGACTTCTTCTGTGACAAAGCCTTCTTTTCTCTCCCAAATACCAGTATATAGTATATGGTGCAATACAAAAGTGGTGTGAAAAACAGATTTTTCTACTGTTAGGAAAAAATAGATTTTTCTACTGTTAGCACGTCTATAACAATTTAGACACTGAGGACCAGGTGTTTCTTGCAATTCATTAATACCCTCCTCAGGTTATTATACCTATGGAGACAAATTGCCTAGAAGAGACACTAAATTTATTGGATTCTGATTTAATGTCAGTCCTAGAATCCTCAAATAAGATTTATCATAAGGTTCAAATAACCCTTAATAAGGGGGTTGAATACATTGTGAGTTTGATCAAAGCACATAATAAGGCATACGGGGGCTTTTCTGGCAGATTGGCTTGTTTACTGCCCTCTGATTCTACCTATAACCTTGGACACTCAATCTTCACTATCTTTGTTATATTTCTTACTATATTAGCATTATACAACTCTTATAAATGTAATGCCAGATACAGCAAAAGGAAAAGGCGCAATTAAGGACCTGGATCATGATAGATCACAAAATACATCTGGCCCAGGAGTTTTGTTTGTTTGTTTTTACTAAACCCTAGGCCTGACTCCATCTCACCCCTTAAACAAATGGCTATTATACTGGGTCAGACCACGTCCTCCCCATGGTCCAAATAGCTAATATTGATTGATTGATTGATACAGAGTCTCACTCTGTTGCCCAGGCTGGAGTGCAGTGGTGCCATCTTGGCTCACTGCAACCTCCGCCTTCCGGGTTCAAGCGATTCTCCTGCCTCAGCCTCCAGAGTAGCTGAGATTACAGGCGCATGCCTCCACACCCCGCTAATTTTTTTGTTGTCTTTTTTTTTTTTTTTTTTTTTTTTTTTTTTTAGTAGAGACAGGGTTTCACCATCTTGGCCAGGCTGGTCTTGAACTCCTGACCTTGTGATCCATCCACCTTGGCCTCCCAAAGTGCTAGGATTACAGGCGTAACCCACTGCACCCAGCTTAATATTTAAAAGTATTACCATCAAATCAGAGAGCTCTAGGAATGAGCCTTCCTAGTGCCAGGACACCTTGTCAGATGGCCAAACCAGACAACTCTAGGAATGAGCCTTCCTAGCACTGTGGGACCTGCTGCTGTTTGTTGGCCTGAACATTTGTCCAAGAGAGGGGACTGAGGACTAAGCTCTGATTTTTTTTTTTTTTTCTTAATCCTCCCCAAATTCCTATCTGAGGGGTCTGGAGAGTCATGCCCTGCAAACCACAAATTCTCATCAGATGGGTTTTATTTATTTTACTGTGACTTACTTTCCAATCTGATTCTGGCATAACATGTGACAAATAAGAAAGGCAAAATATCTCACCTCGAAACATGTTTCTTTGCCGTATCTTGAAACAGCCCTGAAAAGCTGTCCTTTGTGGGGGAAAATCTGCATTTGTAAAGAATCTCTATTAACATAGCCAGATCTTTTTCTTCCAGGCCCTTCCAATCCTAAAGAGATTAACCAAGAGTCTACCACCACCTTTTAAAATCGGAATAGGAAACATCTGTCATCTATTGTCTCTAAGGGCAGCCACTGTAAGATTTTAAAAGAACCTTGGTCTCCACAATGTTTTATCTTAATATGAACATTTCCTTTCTATTGATCCCAGGTCTTTAGACAAACTCGACAAATTGTCAACCAGGAAATGTTTAAATTTACCTATTGTCTGGAAGCCCCCACTTTGAACTGTCCCACCTTTCTGAACCAAATCAACGTATTTCTTAAATGCATTTGATTGGTATCTCATGCCTCTATAAAAATACATGAAACCGAGCTGCAACTTGACCACCTGGGACACATGTTCTCAGGACCGACCTCCTGAGGGCTGTGTCACAGGCCATGGTCACTCATATCTGGCTCAGAATAAACCTCTTCAAATATTTTACAGAGCTTGATTCTTTTTGTTCACAGTATAAACGCAAAACAAGTGAAGATCATGATTTGAGGCCAGTGTAAATTATATGAGAAACTCTTTTCTAATCATGAGATGAAAGAAAGCTATACCACGGATGGCTGGATATTTGCTATGCTTTTCATATACCTAACATGAGAAAGCTAAATATTTTTAGCTAAATATTTTTATATATGCTAATAATATAAGCTGGATTATCCTTGTTCAGGGTCTAACTTTCAAACTGAATTCACTTGCCCTGATGGTATTGAAAGGAGCTGGGCGCATTCCTCTAGCCCCGGGCTCAAGACTCCCTGAGCCTAGTACAAACACATTCCATCCTCCCATCCCACCACATATCGCCATATATCTCTCAAACTCCCTGAGCCCAGTATAAACACCACCTGGAAAGCCTCCGATAAGGAGACAGCCGTTCAAGGTTCCACTGAAAGCGCGGGAGCCAAAAGAATTTCTTTGTTCCCCTGTAACTTTCGGGCTATAAAAAGCAAACGCTCGCATTGTTCGGGGCCCTCTCTTGTATGCTGTAGAATGGAGGGTCCAGGTTCGAACTTGTAATAAAGATCCTTGCCGCTTGGCTTTGACATTGGACTCTGGTGGTCTTCTTTGGGGAACAAACGGTCTAGGCATAACAGTATCTATAGAGGCAAGACACAGTCATAATTTCTTACCCCTAATACACATAAAACGTGATATTAAAAAGCATGCCAAACATTTAATACGTTGAAAGTACTCAATTTTACGTGTAGAGTATCTGTTAGCAGTTTCTACGAGGGAAAAGCTACGTTTTTTGATACCTAGGATAGAACCTTTTCCCCAAATCGGCTCAGTCATTCTGCTTCTGAAAATACTGACAATAGAATACAATCATCTTTCCCTCCCCTAATCCAAATACAAATTTTAACATTTCATAATTGATTTCACTGAAATCGAGGAACTGGTGGGTAGAGACTAACAGAGCAAGATGGGAGTAACCATTTTGAATAAAAAAGAACGTTAAATATTCTAATCAGAAATAGAATTGCCATCCTACTATGGCCGTTTTGACTGTCTCATAATGTCCTGCTTAGATTTTATTGTTTATCCCCAAATATTTACTATTATGTGGGTTTGATTTTGATGGTGAAAATATGGTATTTGAAGCAAAATAATAAAGGCAATATAATTAGTAACTGTGAATTGGACCATAATAGGAAAAGATCATAATAGTGTGAGATCATTGTATTAATATTCTGAAAATTCTGGCTATCATTATTGATGACCTACATACATAATCTCTACAATAAAAATTTCTATTAGCTTCTTAGGAACAGACTCACATTTTGAATTTCTTGGTTAGAAATTTCTTAAGTGGTAATGTTTCAACAGTCTACAAATATCAAACATATTCATAGCATAGCTCTCTACTAAATCAATGATCTCTAGTGACATGGAGATAAATTTTATTCTTTTTTTATAGTTACATATCATAATGTAAACATTTTGTAAAGATCTCTTGGTGGCATGTAAAATCTAAAATACAAAGGTTAAAAAGTGGTTTGCAGGCCGGGTGCGGTGGCTCACGCCTGTCCTCCTAGTACTTTGGGAGGCCGAGGCGGGCAGATCAGGAGGTCAGGAGATCGAGACCATCCTGGCTAACAAGGTGAAACCCCGTCTCTACTAAAAACACAAAAATTAGCCGGGCGTGGTGGCAGGTGCCTGTAGTCCCAGCTACTCGGGAGGCTGAGGCAGGAGAATTAGGAGAATGGTGTGAACCCAGAAGGCAGAGTTTGCAGTGAGCTGAGATCGTGCCACTGCACTCCAGCCTGGGCGAAAGAAGGAGGCTCCGTCTCCAAAAAAAAAAAAGTAGTTTGCAAACCTTGCAATAAAGCTTTTACTAAAAACTAGGTAAAAACAAAATTCTCCCTCTCTCTCTCTGTTTCAGATGTTCAATAGCCATGCATGGCTAGAGGCTACTGTATTTGGATTGTGTAGATATAGGATGTTTCCGTCATTGCAGAAAGTTTTATTAGACAGTATTGCCTTCATCCCTCCATCTCCCCTTTAAAAAGAGTAGATCACAGGTAATAAACTAAAGTTAACTTTTACACTTCAAAAAAGAGTTTATAAAGTCTCATTTAGAAACAAAATTTTCTCAAGTGAGATTTAGTGTAATTTACAAAATAACAAATTTAAATGCAAAGACTTTTTTTTTTTTTTTTTTTTTTTTTAAAACAGGATCTTACTCTGACACCCAGGCTGAATTGCAGTAACTCAATCACAGCTCACTGCAGATCTTCCCACCTCAGTCTCCCAAGTAGCTGAGACTACAGGTGCACGCTATTATGTATGGCTTTTTTTTTTTTTAATTGGTTTTTTGTAGAGATGGGGTTTTGCCATGTTGCCAAAACTGGTCTTGAACTCCTGAGCTCAAGCAATCTGCCCTCCTTGACCTCCCAATGTGCTGGGATTAGAGGCATGAGCAACTGCGCCAGGCCCAAAGAAGTTTCTCTACATCTCTTTTTCTTCTGTGCTCCAGGTAAGAGAAAATTTGGCATGTATTGAAAATGTAATGTCAATAACATTGTCAGCATCCAAATAAATTATTTTAAACATGCATGAAAGCAGTAAGACATTAAGCACATATTTTTCCTGCTGAGTAGTTCTTGTTCTCTTTTATTTGAAGTGTTAAGGAATAAACTTACTTTCAGAAAATTAAAACTTTTTTAGCCTACTAAGATTAGATGAAGTAATTGATTAAATTACAAAATGTATTAAATGTGATGATGGTAGTAATCTGCTTATTACACTGATTGGCCATCCCTGAATATACAAGTTCTAATGGAGGAATTGGGCTTTTCCTTACACACAAGTATTTTCATAAAATTAATTTTTACCTGTACAACCAGATAGTCCAGTTAAAACTGTCAGGGTGCAATTCTTCATGATAATTCTAGTCACCTTGTGACAACATTTGTCCTGGACTATCATTTCAAATTTTTTTTTATATTTAGAAAAATATAAATTTTCTTACAGATATACTAATTTTACTTAATAGTTGATTTTCCTTGTAAGAATGTAAACAAAAACTAAAAAGAAACGCAAAAATTGTGTTTAAGTGAATAAAAGGGGATTATTGAAAACTCAGTTTCATATTGAAAGTATTTTTTTTTTTTCAAATATTTTTATTGACATATACTTGTATATAACAGCCTTGGAAGTTAGAAACCCCTCCAGGGGAGAGGGTAGATTTGCCTGTTTCCTGATCAGCTTAATAAGAACATCTCTCTCTAGGCAAAGGGTGGGCAGGCTTGCTAGTAGTCCCCTTTCAAAGACTGGGGGTTCCTAAATTTAAGTTCTCTTAGCTGTGACCCAAACCCACTATGTGTGCAGCACTCACCTGGTCTGATCCACCTCTCCTCCTTGGGACTTGAGGGAGCAAGGGAAACTGATGTCAGTGAAGCTCACACTGCCTGCTGTGCTGTGTATGACTCCTGCCTCTAACCCAGGACTCTGTCATTTCGCCAGCCTCCACCAAACTGTGACAAGCTAACTTGTAGCTGCAGGCTGGGTAGAATCTCAGACCATACATGGTTCTCGAGAAAACATGAGAAATAAGAGCTAGTAGGTATGGCCTGAGAAGTCACAGACAACCCAACCCTGGGCGTGGGAGAGAGGCAGAGTGGGCAAAAAGGTGGGAGATGAAGATGTGGGAGCTGTCGGAAACTGGGAACAAAACACATTTTTTATTGTAACAACTAATTGATTTCATTTTGGGCCAGTTAAATCTGAATCTCAAAGTAGAGGATGGATGAATAGTTCTTCAGAATAAAATGAATACGAGCTTTATTAATCTTCATCTTGCTTTTCCCAACTGATGTCAGTTCAAAACAGACTGCGCACTAAAAATTTTCCTGGCGGGGAGCGGTGGTTCACGCCTGTAATCCTAGCACTTTGGAAGACTGAGGTGGGCAGATCACGAGGTCAGGAGTTCCAAGAGCAGCCTGGCCAACATGGTGAAACCCCGTCTCTACTAAAAACACAAAAATTAGCTGGACGTGGTGACTCACGCATGTAATTCCAGCTACTCCGGAGGCTGAAGCAGGAGAATCATTTCATCTGGGGAGGTGGAGGTTGCAGTGAGCCGAGATCATGCCCTTGCACTCCAGCCTGGGCGAGAGGGCGAGACTCCTGTCTTAAATAAATAAATAAATAAATAAATAAATAAATAAATAAAATTCCCACTAGTCAGTGGAACTGTTCTCAATCTTAAAGCCACCCCCCGCCCCGTTGTTCTTGCATTGTTTTACAATCCTAAATCAACAAATAAATCTTTTTGTCAAAACTAAATGAAAACTGAACTGTTTGTCTTACACTCTCCACACACCCTGACTTCCCACTCGGCCACACCCTCCACCAACCGTGCACGCCCCTGTCCCCAACCCCCAGAACCCCACCACTTCTATGCCCTCCACCCATTGCCTGCTAAGAAAAGCGTAGAAGAATGAGGAGACTCCCCTTCATAGAAAGTAATCAAAACAGCCAATTAAGTGAACTGTCACTTTCTGCATCTTTATTATTAAGGCGATGGAATTATATTTTGAAATTACATGGTACACTACTGAGTCCAGTCTCTAGTTATTCTGCCATACTTCCTCCTATCCTGTATTTCCGTTGATGTTGATGGTAAATTCCGTTGGTAAATTTGATCTTGGGTGGTTTGAATAGGCAGTCGGAGGGAAACTGGATTCTTAGGAAGAAGACCCCTCCCAGGTAGGGGCTGTCTTCGGGCCTCGTTTCAGTGGCCTGCCAGTGGAGCATATCGTCCCACACTGGCCCTGCTGAACAGTGGGGCTAGGAGTCGCCGGCCAGGTGGAGGAACTCCTTGTGGATGAGCTTTAGGGCCATAGTCCGCAAAACTTGGTGGGCAGTCCTCGGTACCCGGCCCGATGCTTGGTAGAGGGCAGCGGTGGTGATCCCTGGCTGGGATGGGCAGCAAGGGTATGCCTCGGCTGACGAAGGGGCTGTGGGCCGGCTCCGGGGTCGGCGGGGGCGCCGGCGGAATCGGACGGTGGCGTAGAGGGGGACTGACCACAATTGGCGCCGGGCGCTCCACCACAAGCGATGATCGGCAGGATACCTGTGGCTTAGGGTGACCGAGGCCACGCTTTCCAGTGTTGGAGATTCTGTGGTTTGGAGCCGCCGCTCCTCTTGCTGGGGGCAGCCTGCCCCAGCGGCTAGCCCCTACTGCCCACATCGGGGCCCTGGACACCTGCGCGGATCCGCTCTGTGAGATCAGAGGCCACGGGGGGCCTCTAGCCACTCCATGCCCTCTGACACTGACTGACGCTGACTGACGCGCTGCGCAGCGTTGCCAAGGGCTGGGGCCACGGGAGCGGGGTGGGGCTGGAAAGGAAGGTGAAAGGTTGGGGGGAGGGGTGGGGCAGGACGGTCTCACTCCGTGCCTGTGCCTGGGCGGGCAAGTAGGACCCCAGGCACTGCCCTTCGCCCAGAGTGACCTCAAGAAATAGGAGTAGTTCGATGAATGCCTCTCTGCCCATTACCCACAGTCACCTTTCCTTCACGGTTTACCTCAGAGGCCTTCTCCTCCCCTCCCTTCTCTCACCACTTGTGTATTTCCAGAGACATTCTCTTTTATAAATAACTTTAGTAGATTTACTATCAATATAATACTTTTTAAAGTAACTTTTGATAATCTTTTGGTAAATTTATTTTTTTATGAAGATTTAAGGCCTTCAAAAAATTCAATTTGGAGCTAAAACCACTTCAGTTGTTGAGGAACTCCTGACAATAAGAAGAAAGGGAGGGAGGGAAGAAAGGAAACCAGTAGTCCATGTGGCATATATAAACACTTCAGTTGTTGTTTATAAAAACGATCCTTTTTTTTTTAAATAATGGTTCCAATAACAAGCATAACTGCAGAACAGAATGTCTCATTCTTGAGGCTTTCCAGCACTAATCCTGATTCACATGAAACCTTCACTTACTTATATGTGGGAATGTAAAGCCAAATAAGTACCTTCAAAATAGGTTGGCCTGTCAGCCGTATCAGTTCCTTTCCATGAATTAAGTAATAATTCAATGAGGAGTTCTTAAATTTTGGTAAGAAATTGTAGTATATAAACTAGGTCATAGTTTCATTTATAAGATACTGGATATCCTTCAGTTATGAAAATTTTTTGCTGCAAAATTGTTTGGGTGAGGGAAAAGGGACAAGATGGAGGAAGGTGAACAAGATGGAGCAGTCCCTACTGTTTCCGGGTTCTTCATCACAGATTTTCCGGCGCCCGGGAAAAGAACCAAATCAACTGAGCATGCGCAGAATGACGTCCAGCCGGGGACACCGAAATTCAAGAAGCCACTCCTACACACACGCCCCAAACTCCTCCCCTTCCAGCTCCCAGGCATAAAAGTCCGCTGCCGGCAGGAGCCGGCGTGACTTCTTCGGCCCCCTGCATTCGTGGACCGGAGAACATCACCCGAGAGCGCCGGCGCGACTTCCCTGGCCCTTTCTCACGGACCAGTGAACCTCGTCGGAGAGTGCGTGCATATTTGCAAATAAAAGGGCTGCCACTTTCTTCGCTCGTTTTGGCCTGTATTGATATTTAGTCTTTGAGTCTAGTAATATTAATAATAGAGAACCAAAAACGAAACAAAACAGCTGGTGCCGAAACCCGACCTGGGAGGACACCCTTCCTCAACATCCCCTAGGGGTCTGAGGAACCTCCTCCCCAGCAAACCGGCTCCCAACCCAACCAGCCACCAACACCGAACAAGTGTTCCGGCTTTCCACTGGTGCCGCTCTGAGAATTTCTTCTTCGGTGAGTACTCCCCTTTGTTAACCATCTCCATCCGTTTCCATGTCCTTGGCCTAGAGTCGTGCGCACGCCCAAGGACGTAGCCACCCTGTGGCGCAGTGAGGCCTTCAACCCGGAGACGTCCGTCTTGAAGTCCCTCAATTCTCCGTTAGTGGCTCCAGGAGCCCCCGGTCTCTAACAGTGGCAAAGGACGCTTTACCACTGCGTGAGGTCGGTTTCCATTTCTGGTGGTTAAACAATGGGAACCTCACAATCCAAAATCCCTAGGAACACCCCCTTATGGTGTCTCCTCCAAAACTTGGAAGCCTTACATTTAGCCCAAGATTTAAAACGAAAGCGGCTAATTTTCCTTTCCACTGTGGCATGGCCGCAGTATAAATTAGACAACCAATCTCAATGGCCACCACATGGCACACTTAACTATAACATTCTATTAGATCTCTCTAATTTCTGCCAAAGGCGTGGAAAGTGGTCAGAGATTATCTATGTCCAAGGCTTTTGGGACTTGCGCCCTCGCCCAGACCTGTGCGCCCAGTGTTCAATGGCCCAGGTCTTGTTAGTTAAAACCCAGCCCTCAGCCTCCACACCACAAGCAGAGGAAGATTCTACTTCCATCTCAGACGAGGCTGACGGCGGGGCACCTCCCTCCCAACCTACCAAATCCCCTCCCTATGCTCCTCCTACCGCCCCTCCCTCAGCCACTCCTCTTACCTCTCCCATTTCCGCCCACACTCGCTCCAAGACCGCGTAGCGACCCCCACTAGTCAGCCCTCTACCAGTTAGCCTGCCCCAACCCCCTCTACCAGTCAGCCTGCCTCAACCTACCCGACTGGTCAGTCTGTTTCAACCTCCCCTGTTAGTTTGTTGGCCCCCCTCCGAGAGGTCGCCGGAGCTGAAGGACTAGTTAGAGTCCATGTCCCTTTTTCCTTGACAGACCTTTCCAAGATTGAAAAACGGCTCGGCGATTTCTCTGCTAACCCCACCCTATATTCCAAGGAGTTTCGATACCTATGTCAGGCATATGATCTAACCTGGCATGACTTACAGGTCATTTTGTCCTCCTCCCTTAACCCAGAGGAAAGAGAGCGTATTCTTGCAGCCGCCAGGCAACATGCAGATCAATGGCATTTAACTGACGCCACTGTCCCATTAGGAGAGATGGCTGTCCCGTCCATAGAACCAGATTGGGATTACCAACCACAGCAGCCCGGCCGCCATAGGAGAGACATTATGGTTCAATGTCTCTTGGCCGGTATGCAGGCAGCCTCTAACAAAGTGGTCAATTTTGATAAACTAAAGGAAATCATCCAGCACCCAGATGAGAATCCGGCTTCCTTCCTAAATCGCCTTACAGAGGCACTAGCCCAATTTACTCGGCTAGACCCCACCTCCCCAGCCGAAGCAGCTGTCCTAGCCTCCTATTTTATCTCCCAGTCAGCCTCAGATATTCGAAAAAAGCTAAAAAAGGTTGAAGATGGGCCTCAAACCCCCATACAGGACTTAGTAAAATTGGCCTTTAAAGTTTTTAACTCCAGAGAAGAAGCAGCTGAGGCCGCAGAGCTAGACAAGGAGAAAAGAAGGGCTGTGCTTCAGGCACAAGCTCTAGTGGCTGCCCTCCAACCAGCGTTGCCCACTCTGCCGGCAGGGAAGACACAGGGCAAGTCTCCTAAGGGCGCTTGCTTCAGATGCGGAGACTCCAAGCATTGGGCTAATAAGTGCCCTCAGGCAAAGGGGAGTCTACCGTCCAATCCTTGTTTCAAGTGTGGCACAACTGGGCATTGGGCCAGTAAGTGCCCAAATCCTCGCTCGCCTACCGCGCCATGTCCGGTATGCCATCAGGAAGGGCATTGGAAGTCTGATTGCCCCGCTGTCAGGACGGGCCCTGCGCCTCAACGTGGTGCCTCTCCTCAAAGGTCGGAAGGCTCCTTCCAGCTCCTACACCTCGACGACGATTGACGGTGCCCTCACTCGGAGACCCCAGTCACCCTCACCGAGCCCAGGGTAACGCTACAGGTAGCGGGTAAGCCAATTTCTTTTCTCATCAATACGGGGGCTACCTACTCAGTTTTGCCATCCTATGGTGGACCTAGCCAACCCTCCACTATTTCAGTAGTGGGGGTAGATGGTAAGCCATCTAACCCTCGCCAGACCCCAATGTTAAACTGTTGCCTGGATTATGCATATTTTGCCCACTCTTTCCTCATCATGCCCTCCTGTCCCACCCCCCTCTTAGGACGAGACATCTTAACCAAGCTCAAGGCTTCCATTAATCTGCCCTCTCATCCCCTTCCCAGCTCCAACATTACCCTAATAATGCCTTTGTGTACCCATAATCAGGGCCCCAATCCACCTTCCCCGGTGTTCCCGGTGCCGGTTGACCCTCAGGTGTGGGATACATCTACCCCAGTTGTTGCTCGACATCACTTACCAATCCTTATCCACCTGAAGGACTCCACCCACTTCCCGTCTCGCCCTCAGTTCTCTCTCCCACTGCGTCACCGGCAAGGAATCAAACCCATCATCGACCGCTTACTTCAACAGCAGATTTTAATCCCCACCCATTCTCCATGCAACACCCCCATCCTCCCTGTTAAGAAACCCTCAGGAGCTTACAGACTAGTTCAAGACTTACGTATCATTAATGAGGCAGTAATCCCAACACACCCAGTAGTCCCTAACCCCTATACCCTTCTCTCACGCATACCTCCTGAGACCTCCCACTTCACTGTCCTTGATCTAAAAGATGCATTCTTTTCTATTCCTTTACATCCCGATTGCTACTTTATCTTTGCTTTCACTTGGGAAGATCCCGAAACCCATGTCTCTACTCAACTCACTTGGACGGTTCTTCCCCAAGGTTTCCGAGACAGCCCCCACTTCTTTGGGCAGGCATTGGCCAAAGACCTAGCCCAGTGCCCATTCCACTCCAGCACTATTATCCAGTATGTTGATGATTTACTTCTATGCAGCCCCTCACATGACATTTCCTTACAGGATACTGCCACCCTACTTAACTTCTTAGGTAGGCTGGGCTATAGGATTACCAAACAAAAGGCCCAACTTTGCCTTCCCAAGGTTATATACCTAGGCATAGAACTTACCTCAGTGTCCAAATCGCTGACTACAGATAGATTAAGTCTCATTCAGAGTCTCACCCCCCCATCTAACGGAGACGAAATCCTATCTTTCTTAGGCCTTGTAGGATTCTTCCGACATTGGATCCCAAATTTTGGGGTCTTGGCCAAACCCCTCTACCAAGCTGCCAAGGAATCCCCAACAGGACCCCTATCAGACCCAAAATTAATAGCTACACACTTCACATGCCTTAAATCATGTCTCCTGTCTGCCCCCACTCTCTCCTTACCCAACCCCCTGTACCCATTCTACCTCTTCGTTGATGAACGTCATAAGATAGCTACAGGTCTCCTGGCCCAGCCGATAGGCACAACCTTCAGACCGGTCGCTTATCTCTCCAAACAACTAGACACCACAGTACAGGGATGGCAGCCCTGCCTACGCGCTCTTGCCGCAGCGGCAGAACTAACCAAAGAAGCTTTAAAATTTACCTTAGGAGGCCCACTTACAGTCCATTCCACACATCGCCTTCAAGACTTAATCACCCACAAATGCATCAGTCATCTCACTCCTTCCCGCATACAGTTATTCCATGTCCTATTTTTAGAAAATCCTGACATTAAAATAGCCACCTGTTCTTCTCTCAATCCTGCTACTCTCCTGCCTACTCCAAATACCTCACACACCCCAGAACATTCATGCCCAGAGATTATCCAGTTAGCTCTCCCAACCCATCTCCACTTACGGGATCAACCCCTCCCAGACCCACAACTGACATTCTTTGTGGACGGGAGTTCATTCGTTGACCCCCATGGAAACAGACACGCGGGATATGCAGTATTCACCAACACACAGGTGATAGAAGCTAAGCCTCTCCCATTAGGCACCACCTCACAAAAGGCAGAACTCACTGCCTTAACCCGGGCACTCCATCTCTCTGAGGGAAAAACAGTTAATATATATACTGATTCCAAGTATGCATACATGATAGCACACACACACTCCGTCCTTTGGCAAGAACGTGGGTTTTTTACCACAAAAGGAACCCCTATCATAAATGGGAAACATATTCAACGGTTGCTAGAAGCTCTAACCTCCCCTAAAGAGGTAGCTATAGTTCATTGTAGAGGACATCAAAAACCTACCAACCCCATTGCCCAAGGCAACAACTTGGCCGATACCACTGCAAAATCCATAGCACTATCTACAGAAAAACCTCAATCCCTATGTTTCTTAACGCCTCAATACACCCCTTCTTATTCCTCAGAAGAAAAAAACAAGCTTTTACAGAACCCACATGCAACTGTTACCCCCGACCAATGGATCTTTATCCATAACCGTGTCGTCCTCCCTGAAGCTCAAACACAACACATTTTAAGAGATATTCGCAACTCTTTACACATTGGACACCGGGCCCTATACAACTTTCTAAACCCCATCATTGAGTGTCCATCCCTTCTTTCTCACCTCAAGAGAATTAGCCAACAGTGTTTAATCTGCCTAAAAGCAAATGCTCAAGGGGGAATACGCAACGCCCATCCAAGTCATCAGCTTAGAGGACATCAACCCGGAGAGGATTGGCAGATTGATTTCACCCACATGCCTAGGCACAAAAAGCTTCGTTACCTACTCACCCTGGTAGATACCTTTTCAGGATGGATAGAAGCCTACCCCACCACAGGAGAAAGTGCATCCATTGTAGCCTCCGTTCTCATAGAACAAATCATTCCTCGTTTTGGGCTTCCCCGGTCAATCCAATCTGATAACGGCCCGGCTTTTATTTCCAGAGTGATCCAGCTAGTGACAGATTCTCTCAACATTACTTGGAAGCTACATATTCCATACCATCCCCAGTCATCTGGAAAGGTTGAACGGGCAAATGGACTCATCAAGCAACAACTGACCAAACTTTCCATAGAGACACGTCAATCGTGGGTAACCTTGCTTCCCCTTGCACTTACCCGGCTACGAGCTACACCTAGAGGCCCCACAGGCCTCAGTCCTTTTGAACTAGTATACGGGCGCCCCCTCGCACTACAAGAACTCCCTAGCCTCCCCATGCCATTGGCACCCTACCTTCCATACCTTTCTCTCTTAAGACAATTACTTAGAGAACACGCTGAGAGGTCACTTCCCCACCCTACACAAGGAAATTCGGAAGCCCCCTCAGCCCTTTCACCAGGCGACCAGGTTTTACTCAAGGACCTGCACGCAAAAGGCCTTACCCCTAAGTGGAAAGGTCCATACACAGTAATCCTTACCACTTCCACAGCAGCCAAACTCTTAGGCCACAGTTCTTGGGTCCACCTTACTCAACTAAAAAGAGCCCCGCCCCCTCAGACTCAGTGGCAGTCCACCGAACTGTCACCCACCTGTCTGAGAATAACCAGACTTAATACAAACTAAATGAGCTACGCTCTTCTGAAATTCTCACGCTTTCTCACTATTCTCCATCTCAACTTAACTGAATTTCCCCTCATAGACCCTCTAGAAACCTTCCTTCCCGACCCTTCCCCTGACCAGTAGGTTTCCCAACTTTTTACTCTCATAGAAGACCTAGCTTGGTAAGGTGCCCTTTATGATTTCAGCAATGTTAGACCTACCCTCTACACCTTTGTTACCACTATTATGGTTCACTCTAATTATTCCTGCTAGCCTTACTAATCCTAAATTTGTATGGAGATTTTCTATAACTGAAACCTGGTCTACTGGCAACCAGGCTCACTCACAAATGCAAGGTACTGCAGATTGCTCCCCCCAGGGCTGTCAAGATGCCCTCCTCCTTAACTTTCACCTGAGTTCTGTCGGCGACTATGACCACTCAGTCATATGTTTCTTGTACGACCAAACAGAGTATAACTGTAAGAACTACTGGCAAGAAACCAACCTGGGGTGTCCATACAACTATTGCAACATGCATGAGATAGGTTTAATGTGTGCAAATGGCATTTGCACCCCCAATGATCAACCTTTTGTAAGAAATAGAACATCAGGAGGATATATTCTTACTATTAAGGATCCCTGGGATCCCTGGTGGGCTCAGGGAGTTAAAGGTGGACTATATGCAACATCTTGGTCCTCATATCCCACCGCAACCCTCCAAATAAAGAGAGTATACGTACAACAAGTACCCGCCTCTAAGAGTAAACAAGTATATCCTCCTAAGAGTGTACAGGCCCTACAAAATTTAACCTCAGTTGTAAAATCTCATGAACAGAAAATACAGAAGCTGTTAAGCCCCCCAAACTCCCCTAACAATGAGGACCCATTCTCATGGCTAACACTTATTCGCCAGGGACTTAACTTAACCCAGGCTGCTGGAGTAAGGAACCTCTCCCACTGCTTCCTTTGTGCTGCACTCGGAAAAGCTCCCTTAGTGGCAGTCCCACTACCAACCGCTTTCAACATCACCACTGACTCTACCAGCTCTTCTCAAGCAACATCCTTGCCTCAAGTCCCATTATACCGTAATCCACAGAGTCAAACCCTTCCTTTTTGCTATTCTACTCCAAACTCTTCGTGGTGTGATCGCACACAAGCTCCCAGCAGGACCCAGACGGCCCCCGTTGGTGGCTACTTTTGGTGTAACCAAACTCTATCTAAAACTCTTAACCATGCCTCCATCACCCAGTCCCTTTGTGTTCCGGTATCTTTAGTGCCTAGCTTAACCCTATATAGTGAAGGAGAATTATCTGAACTAGCTTCCCAGCTCAGCTCCAGCAATAACATCCAAAAGCGGGCTGTTTTTCTTCCCTTAATCATCGGGGTTTCCCTAGCATCGTCCCTAGTAGCCTCAGGACTTGGAACAGGGGCCCTCACCCACTCGATTCAATCCACACAGACCCTCTCCACTCAGGTTCAGGCAGCCATAGAGGCTTCAGCTGAAAGCTTAGCCTCTTTACAATGTCAAATCACCTCAGTGGCCCAGGTAGCAGCACAAAATAGATGAAAATAGACGGGCATTAGATCTTCTTACTGCTGAAAAAGGAGGAACGTGCCTTTTCCTAGGAGAGGAGTGTTGCTACTATGTAAATGAATCAGGCCTGGTTGACACCAATGTCAAAACATTAAACAAAATCAAAAAGGAGCTTCAACAATTTAACACCCCCTTAAACCCCAGACCACCGGTATGGCTGCTGCCTGTAGTACAGCAGATGCTTCCATTCCTAATTCCCATACTAATCCTCTGTCTTATGTTATGTCTTGCTCCCATTCTAATAAAATTTCTCCGAGCCAGGGTCCAAGAGATCACCCGAGTCACCTTCAACCAAATGCTCCTGCATCCCTACACCCAACTGCCAACCTCAGACCCTAACTACGCCCCTTAACAGCAGGAAGCAGCCAGACAGACCATGGCGCCCTAAATTCTTATAATCAATAAGAGGTTGGACTGTTTGGGTGAGGGAAAAGGGACAAGATGGAGGAAGGTGAACAAGATGGAGCAGTCCCTACTGTTTCCGGGTTCTTCATCACAGATTTTCCCACGCCCGGGAAAAGAACCAAATCAACTGAGCATGCGCAGAATGACGTCCAGCCGGGGACACCGAAATTCAAGAAGCCACTCCTACACACACGCCCCAAACTCCTCCCCTTCCAGCTCCCAGGCATAAAAGTCCGCTGCCAGCAGGAGCCGGCGTGACTTCTTCGGCCCCCTGCATTCGTGGACCGGAGAACATCACCCGAGAGCGCCGGCGCGACTTCCCTGGCCCTTTCTCGCGGACCAGTGAACCTCGTCGGAGAGTGCGTGCATATTTGCAAATAAAAGGGCTGCCACTTTCTTCGCTCGTTTTGGCCTGTATTGATATTTAGTCTTTGCGTCTAGTAATATTAATAATAGAGAACCAAAAACCGCTCTGTGAGATCAGAGGCCACGGGGGCCTCTAGCCACTCCACGCCCTCTGACGCTGACTGACGCGCTGCGCAGCGTTGCCAAGGGCTGGGGCCACGGGAGCGGGGTGGGGCTGGAAAGGAAGGTGAAAGGTTGGGGGGAGGGGCGGGGCAGGACGGTCTCACTCCGTGCCTGTGCCTGGGCGGGCAAGTAGGACCCCAGGCACTGCCCTTCGCCCAGAGTGACCTCAAGAAATAGGAGTAGTTCAGTGAATGCCTCTCTGCCCATTACCCACAGTCACCTTTCCTTCACGGTTTACCTCAGAGGCCTTCTCCTCCCCTCCCTTCTCTCACCACTTGTGTATTTCCAGAGACATTCTCTTTTATAAATAACTTTAGTAGATTTACTATCAATATAATACTTTTTAAAGTAACTTTTGATAATCTTTTGGTAAATTTATTTTTTTATGAAGATTTAAGGCCTTCAAAAAATTCAATTTGGAGCTAAAACCACTTCAGTTGTTGAGGAACTCCTGACAATAAGAAGAAAGGGAGGGAGGGAAGAAAGGAAACCAGTAGTCCATGTGGCATATATAAACACTTCAGTTGTTGTTTATAAAAACGATCCTTTTTTTTTTTAAATAATGGTTCCAATAACAAGCATAACTGCAGAACAGAATGTCTCATTCTTGAGGCTTTCCAGCACTAATCCTGATTCACATGAAACCTTCACTTACTTATATGTGGGAATGTAAAGCCAAATAAGTACCTTCAAAATAGGTTGGCCTGTCAGCCGTATCAGTTCCTTTCCATGAATTAAGTAATAATTCAATGAGGAGTTCTTAAATTTTGGTAAGAAATTGTAGTATATAAACTAGGTCATAGTTTCATTTATAAGATACTGGATATCCTTCAGTTATGAAAATTTTTTGCTGCAAAATTAGTTAACTAACATACCTATTCAACTAACTTGTGAAGGCCAGATAATTATTTGACAGTACTTTACAAAGGTGAGAATGTAGATATAGAAGAGTGGATCTTCTAATAGTAGGTTAAAATGTCAAACTAATTGAAAGGAACTTTCCCCAATCTGTTGTGTTATATATTACTGCAGAAGAACAGGGTTTGTGTGCTTCTGAACAAATGAGTTATTGCTGTTACTGTGGTGAAATATCAAATTTTATTTTTGTTTATTTATTTTTCTTGTGTGACAGTTTATTCTTCCTGGGAGACCAATGAGAATAACAAGGGGTAGAGATCAATTAAAAACAGTCTCTGCAACTTCATGTGTGCTTGTATTTCATATTATATTTTTAGTGGTTTTAGTTTATATTTTTTATTTCAATAGCTTTTGGTGTACAAGTGGTATTTTGTTGCGTGGAAGAATTATATAAGTGAATTCTGAGGTTTTAGTGCATCCATTACCTGAGTAATATACGTTGTACCTGATGTGTAGTTTTTTTTTTTTTTATCACTGGGCCCTCTCTCATATTCCCACTTTTGAACCTTGAAAGTTTATTATATCACTCTGTATATCTTTGCACATTCATATCTTAGCTCCCACTTATGAGTGAGAACATACCGTTTTTGGTTTTCCAATCCTGTGTTACATCACTTAGAACAGTGGTCTCCAGCTCTATCCAAGTTGCTACAAGTTGCATTATTTCATTCCTTTTAATGGCTGATAGTATTCCATGCTGTCTATAGGCCACATTTTCCTTATCCACTGATTAATTGATGGGCACTTAGGATTATTCCACATCTTTGTAATTGCAAATTATGGTGGAATAAATATGCAAGTGCAGGTATCTTTTTGATGTGACTTATTTTCCTTTGAGTAGATACCCAGTAGTGTGATTGTTGGATTGAATAGATCTACTTTCAGTTCTTTAAGGAATCTCCATAATAGTTTCCATAGAGGTTGTACTAATTTACATTTCTACTAGCAGTGCTTAAGGGTTCCCTTCTCTCCACATCCATGCCAAAAACTATTGTTTTTGACTTGTTAAATAATGGCCATTCTGGCTGGGATAGGGTGATATCTCACTGTGGTTTTAATTTGCATATCCCTGATGATTAGTGATGTTGAACCTCTTTTTATATGTTTATTGGCCATTTGTATATCTTTTTTTGTTGTTGTTTTTTGGTTTTGTTTTGAGACAGAGTCTCACACTGTCCCCAGGCTGGAGTGCAGTGGAGCGATCTCTGCTCACTGCAACCTCCACCTCCCGGGTTCAACCAATTCTCCTGCCTCAGCCTCTTGGGATTACAGGCGTGAGCCACCGTGCCTGGCCTTGTGTATCTTCTTTTGAGAAATGTCTATTCATGTCCTTTGCCCACTTTCTAATGTGATTATTATTGTTTTCTTGGTGATTTGAGTTACTTGTAGATTCTGGATACTAGTCCTTTGTTGGATACTTATTGTGCAGATATTTTCTTCCATTCTGTCGGTTATCTGTTTACTCTACTGATTATGAAATATCAAACTTTAAAGTCTTCAATTATAATAGCATTTTGTAAGAAAATTCGAAAAGAAAACCAGGGCTAATTATTTATTTAGGAAGCATATTATTGCAAAATGTTATATAGTAAGCTTCCAGAGTTTTCTTTTTCCATTGGGATGAGACTTGAAAATTATTTTGCAAGACCAGATGCCATTAACATCAACCTTTTTGATTGAGTTGGGAATAAGGATCATGTAATCTTGTGTAAGTTCCCTGTTGGGAAAAAGTGTAGTCATGATCCCCACATCTGTTCTGTGGTAAAATCCTGTGGAATATACCTTTTACATTCATCTGCACTTCATCTTCAGTGTGGCTGTCTTAATTTAGGATGTAATCATTTATCACTAGACTACAATAATATATTTTTAATAAGTATCTGTGCTGCTAATCTTGCCACTCTCAAATCCACCTTCAACACTGCCATGTAGAATTATCTCCCTAAAGCATAAATTAATTCCTATCGTAATCCATACTTAAAGCTTTCAATAGCCATCCATCACCTAAAGGGTAAATTCTAAACTTCAGGGCTGCCCAATTAAGTCATCCCCAGGGAGAATTAAACTTCTCTCTGTTAGGCTACGCAGAATCTTTTGTGTGTCTCTAATACAGCATGTATTATACTGCATTGTCACTATCTTTTTAAATGTTCATCCTCTTAACCAGTCTGATAGCTCTTTGATGTGAAGATTGGCCTTGATCATTTTTGTCTCTTACTGCCCAGTATATATTAGGTACTCAGTACTTTCTGGATAAGTGCATGCATTCATTAAAGATGAATGATGGCTGGGTGCAGTGGCTCACGCCTGTAATCCCAGTACTTTGGGAGGCCGAGGCGGCCAGGTCACCTGAGGTCAGGAGTTTGAGACCAGCCTGGCCAACATGGTGAAACCCCATCTCTACTAAAAATACAAACATTAGCCAGGTGTGGTGGCATGTGCCTGTAGTCCCAGCTACTTGGGAGGCTGAGGCAGGAGAATCACTTGAACCTGGGAGGGAGAGGTTGCAGTGAGCCGAGATTATGCCATTGCACTCCAGCCTCAGTGACAGAGCAAGACTCTGTAAAAAAAAAAAAAAAAAAGAAAAAAAAAAAAAGGAATGATATAACTTGTACACAGTCATTGATATAAAATTTCTCCACCTAACCTAAGATTTAAGTCAGAAACATTACAGGCCACAAGATGTTATAACACAATAAAAATAAAAAGCAATATAGTGAGAATACATTGCATTTTTCTTCATTTGACAAGCCCTCAACAACAGTTCAAAGCCACTTTAACTTTTTTTTTTTTTTTCCTTGAGACAGGGTCTTGCTCTGTCACCCAGGCTAGAGTGCAGTGGCACAATCTCGGCTCACTGCAACCTCCGCCTCCCAGGTTTAAGTGATTCTCCTGCCTCAGCCTCACGAGTAGCTGGAATTATAAGCATGAGCCACCACGCCTGGTCAAAACTTTAGCATTTCACTTAAAATGTGTGGAGTGGAATAAATTATTAACTATTACCTGTTTTTCACTTTTCATCACCCTGTATAGCTAAAATGTCCCTTCTAGTTATCTAAGACAAATAGAAACTCAGCAACTGATTCTTTAATCTCCCATGTCTGATTTTCCTCTCTTTGCCCTTAACAGGAGTTGACACAATTACAGAATTGTCTTTGGTTTCTATCACAAAAATAATAAAAAATCAATATAAGTTTAATGAGGTTGTTGTGTCAAAAAGATTTTTGGGACTATTTTTTAATTATTCAATTTCGAGAGTTCTTTATCATGAATGCAAGTCCATTATCATATATATGACTTGCAAATATTTTTTCCTCCTCTGTTGCTTGTCTTTTCATTCTCTTAACATTATCATTCAAAGAACAGAAAATTTGATTTTGATGAAGTCCCAATTTGTTGATATTTTCTTTTGTGGATTGGGATTTTGGTATCTTACCTATTAAATCTTTGCTTAACCTAAGGTCACAATGTTTCTCCTATATTTTGTTTTAGGAGTTTTATACTTTTAGGTTTTAAATTTTTGTCTGGGATCCATTTTGAGTTAACATTTGTATATGGAGAGAGTGACCAAGATGGCCGACTAGAAGCAGCTAGCATGCATGGCTCTCAAGGAGAGGAATGGAAGGGGTGAGTAAACACAACACCGTCAACTGAAACCTTTAGGTACTCACATTGGAGCTAATCAATGAAACAACTTGACCCACAAAGAATGAAGAAAAGCAAGACAGGACAGTAATGCACCCAGGAGCAACACAGAGCCAGGAGAACTTCCCTGCCTGGGTAAACAGTGAGTGAATGTGCCACAGTGAAACACTATGCTTATCCCATGGATCTTTGCAACCCTTGGGTCAGGAGATAGCCTTGTGAACTCACTCCACTAAGGCCTTCAGTCTGACACACAGAACTATGTGGAGTCTTGGCAGAGCAGCTGCTCAGGCATGCGTGGAAACCCTGGAACCTTAGATACTAGGGATTTCTGGCAAACGTAGCTGCAGCTCCAGCAAAATAGGAGGGTAGACCCCCATACATACCCCTAGGAAAGAGGCTGAATCCAGAGGGCTGAGCAGTGACAGCCTGAAGGCTCTACTTCCACGGCACTTCATAAGGTAAGACCCACTGGCATGGAATTCCAACCAGTCACTGGTAGTGGCATTGTACCTCCCTAAGAAGGAGTTTCCTAGTGGGGAAGGGTGGGCCACCATCTTTGCTGTTTGGGCACCTTAGCCATTCCACCCTTCAGGCTATGGAGAGTCCAAGCCAACCAGGGAGCATAAAGGATCCCGCAGCACAGCACAGTTGCTCTACCAAAGCATGTCCAGACTTCTTTAAGCAGGTGCCTGATTCCATTCTTCCTCACTGGGCAGGACCCCCCCAATTGGGGCCTCTAGCCACCTCCACCATGTTCTGCAGCTGACAGAGATTTGAATCCCCCCCTTGGTCAGTGCTCATAGAGGGAGGGGTAGGCCACCATCTTTGCTGTTTTGGCAACTTAGCTGATCCAGCCTTCAGGCTTTGGAGAGTCTGAGCTGACCAGGGGTGGGAGGGTTCCCTCAGCACAGCACAGATGCTCTACCAAAACATAGCCAGACTACTTCTTTAAGCAAGCCAGTGGGTCTTGTCTTATGAGGTGCCGTGAAAGTAGAGCCTTCAGACAGACTACTTCTTTAAGCAGGTTGCTTATCCCACTTCTCTTCACTGGGTGGGACCTCCCAACCAGGAGCTCCAGCCACCACCACTGGTGTTCTCCAGGCAAGAGAGAGTTGAATTCTTCCTGGGACAGTGCTCCCAAAGAAGGGGTGGGCTACCATCTTTGCTGTTTGGTCAACTTAGCTGTTTCAGCCTTTGGGCATTGGAGAGTCTGAGCCAACTGAGGCGGAAAGGATCTCCCAGCACAGCACAACTGCCCTACCAAAACATGGCCAGACTACTTTAAGTGGGTCACCGTTCCCGTTCCTACTCACTGGATGAGACCTCCCAAACTGGGCTTCCAACTACCCCTGTTCATGTCCTTTGGCCAACAGAGATTTGTAAACTCCCTGGGACAGAGCTCTTAAAGGGAGGGGCAGGTCACCATCTTTGCTGTTTGGGCCACTTAGCCATTTCAGCCTTCAGGCTTTGGAGTGTTTGAGGCAACAAGGGGCTAAAGTGGACCCTTACCACAGCACAACTGCTCTACCAAAACATGGCCAGGTTGATTTTTTAAGCATGTCCTTGATACAGTTCCTCTTCACTGGGTGGGACCTCCAAACCGGAGTCTCCAGACACCTTCTACAGATGCCTTTTGGCTAGAAATAGGCCCCTAACTCCTTGAGATGAAGCTTCCAGAGGGAGGGGCAGGTTGGCAACTTTGCTGTTTTATAGACATCATGGCTGATACCTCTAGGTGTTGGAAAATCCAAGGCAACTAGGGACTAGAGTGGGCCCCAAGCATACCACAGTAGCCCTATGGACAAGTGGTCATACTCTTATGTGGGTACCCATTCCCGTATCTCCTCACCAGGCAGGTGCTCCAGGCTTCGGATTCCAGCCATCCTCCACCAGAACTATCGAGACAGTAGCAACTTGGTAACTCCCTGTGCAGAGCCTCCAGGAGCAACTGAAGGCCTCTCTGCCACTGTCTCTGCAGTGGAGCTGTCCTTGCCATCATTAGACTAACAAAGGAGCAAAGACCCTAAGTGCCTCCAAGAAGCTGCAGCTGACCCATAAAGAGGCCAGTCCATCTCCCATGGATCCCACACACATCAGACAGGGAACCCTTGGCTTGGGCCCACAGCATGGACTCTCCATCCTGGGATGATTGCACTGAGCAATTGCTGATCTGCATCTCTCTGGGGTGGAGCCCTCAGGAGACAAATAAATGACCCTTGGCCACAGTGACTACTAGATCCCTTCCTCCGCTGCCTCCAAGTTGGAGAAGAAACATAAACAATGAAATTTCCCCAGAGCTGCAGTGGGTAGCCCAGGAGTGCCAAGTCAAGATCTATAGCCAGCACTCAAAGAGGAGATGAACTCACACTTTCAGAGCGTTGAAAGGGAACAGAGCTGCAACTGTGTAGACACATAAGGAAGCAACACAGCCATTCAAGAGTCTACCAACTGACCAATAAGCCTAAGTGCCACCTGCTGGATCACACAGCATAGAGCGAACACCAAAAATATTTCACTAATACACACCCATCTAAAACCAGAGATGAGAAGTAAGCCTCAAGTAAAGACCCGACACAATGCCTTGGCCTGGTGAAAACATCCAGGAAAGAAGTCTATTGAGTGTACTCAATCTACAGTGCAATTAATGGAACACCCACATATAGATGAGAAAAAACCGACACAAAAAATCTGGTAACTCAAATGGCCAGAGTGTCTTATGTCATCCAAACAACTGCACCAGTTCTCAAACAAAAGTTCTTAACCAGGCTGAACTGGCTGGAATTACATAACAGAATTCAGAATATGGATAGAAAGAAAGATCATCAAGATCTTTGATTGGCAAAACCCAATCCAAGGAAAATAAGAATCACAATAAAGTAATACTGGAACTGAAGGTCGAAATAGCCAGTTAAAAAAACAAAACAAATAATAAAACTAACAAATCTGGCAGAGCTGAATTACACAATACAAGAATTTCAAAATGCAGTCACAGTTATTAACAGCAGAATAAACCAAGATAAGGAAATAATTTCAGAACTGGTTCTCTGAAATAACACAGACAAAAATAAAGAACAAAGTATAAAAAGGAATGGACAAAACCTCTGAAAAGTATGAGATTATGTGAAGAGGCCAAATCCACAAATCATTGGCATCCCTGAAATGGAGGCAGAGAAAGCACACAACTTGGGAAATATATTTCAGGATACCATCCGTGAAAAGTTCCCCAACTTTGCTAGAGAGGCCAATAGTCAAATTTAGGAAATACAGAACACTCCTGCAAGATTCTACACAAGAAGATCATCCTCAAGACACATAATTGTCCATTTCATAAGGTCAAAAAAGAAAGAATATTAAAGGCAGCTGGAGAGAAAGGGCAGGTTAATTACAAAAGGAACACCATTAGGCTAACGGCACACCTCTTAGCTAAAACCCTACGAGCCAGAAGAGATTGGGGGCCTATATTCAACATTCTTAGAGAAAAAAAAAATCTTCAACCAATAATTTTATATCCAGCCAAAATAAACTTTCTAAGTGAAGGAAAAATAAGATCCTTTAAGATAAGCAAATGTTGAGAAAATTTCTTACCACCAGACCTGCCTTGAAAGAGATCTTGAAAGGAGCACTAAATATCAAAAGGAAAGACTGCTGCCAGCTAATACAAAAACACACTAACACACAGACCAGTGTCACTGTAAAGCAACTACACAAACAAGCCAACATTATAACCAGCTAACATCACAATGACAGGATCAAATCCACACATATCAAAGTAACCTTGAATGTAAATGGGCTAAATGCCTCACTTAAAAGGCATACAGTGGTAAGCTGGATAACAAAAGCAAGACCCAATGTTATATTGTCTTTGAGAGACCCATCTCACACATAATGACAATCATGGGCTCAAAATAAAAGGATGGAGGAAAATCAACCAAGCAAATGGAAAGCAAAAAGGCATGGGTTGCAATTCTTTTTTTTTTTTTTTTTTGAGACGGAGTCTCGTGCTGTCGCCCAGGCTGGAGTGCAGTGGCCAGATCTCAGCTCACTGCAAGCTCCACCTCCCGGGTTTGCGCCATTCTCCTGCCTCAGCCTCCCGAGTAGCTGGGACTACAGGCACCCGCCACCTCGCCCGGCTATTTTTTTGTATTTTTTAGTAGAGACGGGGTTTCACTGTGTTAGCCAGGATGGTCTCAATCTCCTGACCTAGTGATCCGCCCGTCTCGGCCTCCCAAAGTGCTGGGATTACAGGCTTGAGCCACCGCGCCCGGCATGGGTTGAAATTCTAATTTCAGACAGAGGAGATTTCAAGCCAACAGAGATCAAAAGAGACAAAGAAGGACATTACCTAATGAAAAAGTGTTCAATTAAACAATAACACCTATCTATCCTAGATATATATGCACCCAATACAGGAGCACCCAGATTCACTAATCAAGTTCTTAGAGATCTACAAAGAGACATAGACTCCAACACAATAATAGTGGGAGACTTCAACACTCCACTGACAGTACTGAAAAGATCACCAAGCAGAAGAAAATTATTAAAGAGATTTTGAGCCTAATCTCAACATTGGACCAAATGGATTTTAGACCTTTATAGAATTCTACACATCCAAACAACAGAATATACATTCTTCTCTTTGCCATATGGCACATACTCCAACATTGATCACATAATTAGACATAAAACAATGCTCAACAAATGCAAAATAACCAAAATCAAACCAAACACACTTTTGGTCACAGCCCAATACAAATAGAAGTCAAGATTATGAAAATTGCCTAAGATCATGCGATTATATGGAAATTAAACAACATTCTCCTGAATGACTTTTGGGTAAATTATGAAATTAAGACAGACATCAAGAAGTTCTGTAAAACTAATGAAAACCAAGGTACAATATACCAGAATCTCTGAGACACAGCTAAGGCAGTGTTAAGAGGAAAAGTCAGGCTAGATATGATGGCTCATGCCTGTTATCCCAGCACTTTGGGAGGCAGAGGTGGGCAGATCGCTTGAGGTCAGGAGGTAAAAATACAAACATTAGCCAGACGTGGTGGTGTGTGCCTGTAGTTCCAGCTACTTGGGAGGCTGAGGCAGGAGAATCGCTTGAACCCGGGAGGCAGAGGTTGCAGTGAGCCAAGATTGCGCCATTGCACTCCAGCCTGGGCGACAAGAGCAAAACTCTCTCTCAAAAAAAAAAAAAAAAAAAAATTATAACACTAAATGCCCACGTCAAAAACTTAGAAAGACCTCAAGTTAACAACCTAACTTCACAACTGACAGAAATAAAGCAGCAAGAACAAATCAATCGTAAAGCTAGCAGAAGATGAGAAATAACAAAAATCAGAGCTGAACTGAAGGAAATTCAGACATGAAAAATCATTCAAAAGATTGATGAATCCAGGAGGTTTTTTTTCCAAAAAAATTAATAAAATAGGCCGCTACCTAGACTAATGAAGAAAAGAGAGAAGATACTAATAAACACAATTAGAAATGCTGAAAGGAATGTTACCACTGACCCCACAGAAAAAAAAAAAAAAAAAAAAAAAAAAACCAGCAGAAACCACTAAAAACACTACTATGGACACAAGCTAGAAAACCTAGATAAAAGGATAAATTCTTGGAAACATACATCTTCCCAAGAGTGAGCCAGAAAGAAATTGATTCCCTAAACAGACCCATAATGACCTCTGAGATTGTATCGGTAATAAACAGCCTATGAACCAAAACAAAGCTTGGGACATGATGCACTCATGCCGAATTCTTCCAGATATACAAAGAACAGCTGGTACCATTCCTACATAAACTATTCAAAAAAAAAAAAAAAACTGAAACAGAGAGTCTCTTCCCTGAATAATCTTGATACAAAAACGTGGCAGAGGCACAACAAAAAAAGAAAACTTCAGGTCAGTATTCTTGATGAATCACAATACAAAAAACCTTAGCAAAATACTTGCCAATCAAATCCAGCAGCACATCAAAAAGTTAACCTGAAATGGTTAAGTAGGCTTCATCCTCAAGATTCAATGATGGTTCAATATAGGCAAATCTATAAATGTGATTCATCACATTAACAGAAGTAAAGACAAAAACCACATAATTATCTCAATAGATGCAGAAAAGACTTTTGATAAAGTTGAACAGTGCTTCATGTTAAAAACTCTCAAAAAAGTAAGTATTGAAGGAATATACCTCAAAATTATAAGAATCATATGTAAAAAACTCACAACCAACATTATACTAAATGGGCAAAGGCTGGAAGCATTCCCCTTGATGTTGGGAGCAAGCGTCCCCAAATCCAGCCATAAACTGGCCTCCCAGAGCAGAAAACCACTTAAAGATATTCTTAAGTCACAAACAAAAGCATGAGTGATCTGTGTCTTGAAGGGCATGTTCCTGCTGCAGTTAACTAGCCCAACCTATTCCTTTAATTCGGCCCATCCATTCGTTTCCCATAAGGGATACTTTTAGTTAATTTAACATCTATAGAAGCAATGCTAATGACTAGTTTGCTGTTACTAAATATGTGGATAAATTTCTGTTCGGGACTCTCAGCTCTGAAGGCTGGAAGACCCCTGATTTCCCACTTCACACCTCTATATTTCTGTGTGTGTGTCTTTAATTCCTCTAGAACTCCTGGGTTAAGGTCTCCCCAACCGAGCTGGTCTCAGCAAGTGACATCCATTTGTGGGGATTCAAATCCAGTCAAAGGGTCCCCAGCGCGACAGTTGGAACAGAAAACTAGCTGGGGGACACCCACGTACTCTTAAAGCAATCCCCATGGTGAGTAAGAAGGGGAGCTCAGAAGCATCAGGGTAACAGTGGGACAAGTGTGGGGTCTGGTTCGTTTCACCTTGGAACTTTTTCACACTGATAATGAAGAGGAACAAGACTATAGCGAAGTAACAGAAGAGGTTACAGAGCATGTTTATTTGTCAGCTGAAGCTAAAGCAGCAAAGGAGGAAGAGGTTCACCACTACCCTTCTGCACCCCTTCCTTATTATTTTGAAGAAAATGACCCCCCAGATCTTTCTTTTCCAGAGGACACTAGGCAAAAAGTAGTTGCCCCAGTGACTGTTCGAGCAGCACCTTAAGTGACTGCTCTTAGTTCTATTCAAGCAGGAATTCAGCAAGCTAGATGAGAGGGTGATTTAGAGGCTTGGCAGTTCCCTGTTAGAATACACTCCCCAGATCAAGAGGGACATATTATAGCTACATTTGAGCCTTTTCCTTTTAAATTACTCAAAGAATTAAAACAACAATAAATCAGTATGGACCAAGTTCTCCTTTTGTAATGGGACTGTTAAAGAAAGTTACTATTTCCAGTCAGATGATTCCTACTGACTGGGATGCTCTTACTTGAGCTTGTCTAAATCCTGCTCAGTTCTTACAATTTAAAACTTGATGGGCAGATGAAGCTTCCATTTAGGCTGCTTGCAATGCCCAGGCCCAAACTCAAATTAATGTAACCGCAGACCAACTTTTGGGGGTTGGCAACTGGGCTGGTTTATATGCACACTGATCATGCAGGATGATACCATATAACAGCTTAGAGGAGTGTGCATTAGAGCTTGGCAAAAAATGACTTCAGGTAGAGAACAATACTCTTCCTTTAGTGCTAAAAAACAGGGACACGGAGAACAATATGTTGATTTTATAGCTTGGTTACAGGAGTCTCTTAAAAAGATGATTGCAGATTCAGCTGCTCAGGATATAGTGTTGCAGTTATTAGCTTTCGACAATGCTAATACTGATTGTCAGGCTGCTCTGTGACCTATTAGAGGGAAAGCACATTTAGTTGATTATATCAAGGTCTGTGATGGTATCAGAGGTAATCTGCATAAAGCAACCTTGTTGGCACAGGCAATGGCAGGACTGAGACTGGATAAAGGAAATACTCCATTTCCTGGAGCTTGTTTTAACTGTGGGAAGCATGGTCATACTAAGAAAGAATGTAGAATAAATCATTGAGTCAGGTCACCAGATAGGGGAAAACAGAAAACTGTTGAGCCTGAAATATGTCCAAAATGTAAAAAAGGAAAACACTGGGCTAGTCAGTGTCACTCTAAGTTTGATAAAGATGGGAACCCAATTTTGGGAAACGCCATGAGGGGCCTGTCCTGAGCCCCATTCTAAACCAGGGCATTTCCAACTCAGGCCATTCCCTCACCCCTGTACAATGTCTGTCCCCTGCCACAGCTGCTAGTGCCACAGTAGATTTATGCTGCACAAAAGCTGTGAGTCTTCTGCCTGGGGAACCCCTGCAAAAGGTCCCAACAGGAGTCTGTGGACCCTTGCCAGCAGGGACAATAGGATTAATTTTAGGAAGGTCTAGTTTAGGTTTAAAAGGCATACAGATACATACAGGAGTCATTGATTCAGATTACAACGGGGAAATTCAAATTGTTATATCTACTTCTGTTCCCTGGAAAGCAGAACCAGGAGAGCGCATAGCACAGCTCCTGATTGTACCATATGTGAGAGTGGGAAAAAGTGAAATTAAATGAACAGGAGGATTTGGAAGCACAAATAAACAAGGCAAAGCAGCTTATTGGATAAATCAAATTACTGATAAACGTCCTACCTGTGAAATAACTATTCAAGGAAAGAAATTTAAAGGTTTGGTAGATACAGGAGCGGACATTTCAATCATTTCTCTACAGCACTGGCCATCTGCATGGCCAATTCAACCTCCTCAATTGAATATAGTTGGAGTTGGTAAAACCGCTGAAGTATATCAAAGTAGTTATATTTTGCATTGTGAGGCGCCCGACGGACAACCTGGGACTATTCAATCAATTATAACTTCTGTACCTACAAATTTATGGGGAAGATATTTATTACAACAATGGGGAGCACAAGTTCTAATTCCAGAACAAGTGGAAATACAAAGTTCCCACCAAAGATTAAGAAATAATTTTTGATGGCGGCCATTATTAAGCCTCCAGAACCTATACCTTTAAAATGGTTAACAGGTAAGTCAATTTGGATAGAACAATGGCCGCTAAGTAAAGAGAAACTGGAGGCTTTGAGAAATTAGTTGCTGAACAATTAGAAAATGGGCACATAGCTCCAACATTTTCTCCTTGGAATTCTCCAGTTTTCATAATTAAGAAAAAATCAGGTAAACGGAGAATGTTAACTGACTTAAGAGTCATCAATTCAGTTATACAACCTATGGGAGCATTACAGCCAGGATTGCCTTCTCCTGCTATAATTCCAAAAAATTGGCCTTTAATAGTCATAGATTTAAAAGATTGTTTCTTTACTATCCCTTTAGCTGAGCAAGACTGTGAAGGGTTTGCATTTACAATTCCTGCAGTAAACAACCTGCAGCCTGCTAAGCATTATCATTGGATAGTGTTGCCACAGGGCATTGCCACAGGGCATGTTAAACAGTCCGACTATTTGTCAGATGTATGTGGGGCAAGCAATTGAACCTACTCATAAAAATTTTTCACAGTGTAACCTTATTATAATACACTTTGTGGTGTTTCCACTCGAGAAATATTATTCCAATGTTATGGTCACTTGCAAAATTCAATTTCTTGTGCTGGTTTAATTATAGCTCCAGATTACTTACTCCTTACTCCTACTTGGGGACCTTAGTAAATGACACTACCAATGTGCCACAGAAAGTAACCAAACATAGGGATAAATTAAAAACATTAAATGATTTTCAAAAATTCCTAGGGGATATTAATTGGATACGACCTGCTCTAGGCATTCCTACCTATGCCATGAGTAATCTGTTTTCTATCCTTAGAGGAAATCCTAGTCTCACTAGCCCTCGAGAATTAACAAAGGAGGCGGAGGCACAGTTACAACTGATTGAGAAGCAAATCCATAAAGCTCAGATAAATAGAATAGATCCAGAGAAGACTCTAGATTTGCTAATCTTTTCAACTCAGCATTCACCTACTGGTGTTATTGTCCAAGAACAGGACTCAGTAGAGTGACTTTTTCTTCCACATACTAATTCATGGACTCTAACTCCTTATTTAGATCAAATCACTACTATGATAGGGATTGGGAGAACACAGATTGTTAAATTACATGGATATGATCCTGGAAAAATGTTGTCCCTCTCACAAAGGCACAAATATAGCAAGCTTTTATAAATAGTCTTACTTGGCAAACCCATTTAGCTGACTTTGTGGGTATTCTCAATAATCATTTTCCTAAAACAAAGTTGTTTCGATTTTTGAAATTAACTAATTGGATTTTCCCTAAAATAACTAAATTTAAACCAATTGAAGGTGGTGCGAATGTTTTTACAGAGGGGTCTAGTAATGGTAAAGCTTTTTATTCTGGCTCAAAAAGTAAAGTTGTCCAGATGTCCTATACTTCAACTCAAAAAGCAGAGCTTGTACCTGTAATTGAGGTATTGATTGCTTTTGATATGCCTATTAATGTGATTTCTGATTCTTCATACGTGGTTCATTCCACACATTTAATTGAAAATGCTCAGTTATGATTTCATACAGATGAACAACTGATGACTTCATTTACTCAATTGCAAACAGCAGTTAGGAGTAGAATGTACCCTTTTTACATCACTCACATTAGGGTTCATACACCTCTTCACAATTTAAACCATAATAATGCCTCTGGTCTCAAACGCAGATACAGCATTACCTGGAAAGAAGCTAATGCTATTATCCAGCGATGCCCAACATACCGCACTTAAAAACCTATTTTGTAAACAGGATTGAACCCAGTTAGAAAAAATGAACATACTTGTTTAGGAAGATTGCCTTACAGGACAGGCAGAGGTGCTGCACAATGATTCCCATGGAATCATTATTAATTGGTCCCCTAAGGGGATGTTTAGCTTGAATTGCACCTCTCAGTCTGCATGCCAGGGCCACACTATGTTCAGATGATCTGAACAAAACAGTCAGATAGTAGAAATGATAAGAAGTACAACAAAAGTTCCTATTATCTGGAACCATGGCGGTAAGTGGCACCTCAACCTCAAATGATATGGCCCACTCTAGGAGCTAAACATAAGGATTTGTGGAAACTATTAAATGCTCTTAATAAGATCAAAATTTGGGAAAGAATAAAAAAGCATCTAGAAGGACACTCTACAAACTTGTTTTTGGATACAGCAAAATTAAAAGAACAAATATTTAAAGCATCACAGGCACACCTGACTTTAATGCCAGGAACTGGAGTGCTTAAAGGAGTTGCAGACAAATTAGCAGCTAGTAACCCATTAAAATGGATAAAAACACTTGGAAGTTCTGTGATTTCAAGTATCATGGTGCTTTTAATCTATGTTGTTTGTCTTTGTACAGTCTGCAGATGAGGATTCCGATTCCTGCGAGAAGTACCTCACTGTGAGAAAGCTGCCCTTGCTTTTATCTCTTTGCAAATCAAAGAAGGGAGACATGTTGGGAGCAAGTGCCCCAAAATCTGGCCATAAACTGGCCCCAAAACTGGCCATAAACAAAATCTCTGCAGCACTGTAACATATTCATAATGGCCCTAACACCCAAACTGGAAGGTTGTGGGTTTACGGGAATGAGGGCAAGGAACACCTGGCCGGCCCAGGGTGGAAAACTGCTTAAAGGCATTCTTAAGCCACAAACAAAAGCATGAGCAATCTGTGTCTTTAAGGGCATGTTCCTGCTGCAGTTAACTGGCCCAACCTATTCCTTTAATTCGGCCCATCCCTTCTTTTCCCATAAGGAATACTTTTAGTTAATTTAATATCTATGGAAACAATGCTAATGACTGGTTTGCTGTTACTAAATATGTGGGTAAATCTCTGTTTGGGGCTCTCAGCTCTGAAGGCTGTGAGACACCTGATTTCCCACTTCACACCTCTGTATTTCTGTGTATGTGTCTTTAATTCTTCTAGCGCCGCTGGGTTAGAGTGTCCCCAGCCGAGCTGGTCTCGGCACTTGAAAACTGGCACTTCTGATGATGCCCTCTCTCACCACTTCTATTCAATATAGTATTGGAAGTTCTAGACAGTAGAATCAGGCAAGAGAAATAAATAAAGTACATCCAAATAGGAAGAGAGAAAGTCAAACTCTCCCTGTTTGCAGATGACATGATTCTATATTTACAAAAAAACATGGTCTGTGCACAAAAGTTCCTCCAGCTGATAAACAACTTCAGTAAAGTTGCAGGATGAAAAATAAATATACAAAAATCACTAGCATTCCTAGACACCAACAAAAGCCAAACTGAGAGCCAAATCAGACAGGCAGTTCCATTCACAATTGCCACAAAAGAATAAAATACCTAGCAGTACAGATAACCAGGGAGGTGTAAGATCTCTAAAATTAGAATTACAAAATATTGCTCAAAGAAATCAGAGAAGAAACAAATAAACAGAAAAACATCCAATGCTTATGGATAGGAAGAATCAACAGTATTAAAATGGTTATACTGTCCAAAGCAATTTACAGGTTCAATGCTATTTCTATCCAACTATTATATCAATGACATTCTTCACAGAACTATAATGAACTATTGTAAAATTTATGTGAAACCAAAAAGTAGCCTGAATAGCCAAGGCAATCCTAAGCAAAAAGAATAAAGCTGGAAACATCACATTACCCAACTTCAAACTACACTACATGGCTACAGTAACCCAAACAGCATGGTAGTAGTACAAAAATTTGGCACATAGACCAATGAAATAGAAGAGAAAGCCCAGAAATAAGACCACACATCTATGACCATCTTATCTTCAACAAAGCTGACAAAACAACAATGGGGAAAAGACTAACTATTCAATAAATGGTCCTGGGATAACTGGTTAGCTATATGCAGAAGATACAAGTTGAACCGCTTCCTTAGACCACACACACAAATTAACTCAAGATAGATTAAAGACTTAAATGTAAAATCCAAACCTATGAAATCCCTGGAAGACAACCTAAGCAATACCATTCTGAACTAAGTAATAGGCAATTATTTCATGATGAAGATGCAAAAGGCAATTGCAACAAAAGCAAAAATTGACAAGTTGGATTTAATTAAACTAAAGAGCTTCTGCACAACAAAAGAAACTATCAGCAGATTACACAGACAACTTACAGAATGGGAGAAAATTTTTGCAAACTACACATCTGACAAAGGTCTGATATCCAACATCTACAAGGAATTAAATTTATAAGAAAAAACAGCCCCATAAAAAAGTGAGCAAAGGACATGAATGGACACTTCTCAAAGGAGACATATATGCAGCCAATAAGCATATGAAAAAAGCTCAACATCATTGATCATCAGAGAAATGTAAATGAAAATCACAATGAGTTACCAACTCACACTAGTCAGAATGGCTATTATTAAAGTCATAAAATAACAGATGCTAGTGAAGTTGTGGAGAGAAAGGAATGCTTATACACTGTTGGTGGGAATGTACATTAGTTCAACCATTGTGGAAGGCTGTGTCAATTCTTTGAAGAACTAAAGACAGAAATCCAATTTCACACAGCAATCCCACTACTGCTGATATACCAAAAGGAGTGTAAATCATTCTATTATAACGATGCATATGTTCATTGCAGCACTATTCACAATAGAAAAGACGTGGAATCTACTCAAATGCCCATCAGTGACAGACTGCATAAAGAAAATGTGATATATATACCCCCATGGAATACTATGCAACAATTAAAAAAATGGTATTGGCTGGGCACAGTGGCTCATGCCTGTTATCCCAGCACTTTGGGAGGCCAAGGCAGGTGGATCACCTGAGGTCAGGAGTTTAAGACCAGCCTGAGCAACATGGAAAAACCCTGTCTCTACTAAAAATACAAAACTAGCCGGGCATGGTGGTGCATCCCTGTAATCCCAGCTACTTGGGAGGCTGAGGACAGGAGAATACCTTGAACCTGGGAGGCGGAGGTTGCAGTGAGCTGAGATCATGCCATTGCCCTACAGCCTGGGCAACAAGAGTGAAACTCTGTTTCAAAACACACACACACACACACACACACACACACACACACACACACACACACACAGAATGACATTGATATGGTTAGGCTTTGTGTTCTCACCTAAATCTCATCTTGAATTGCAATTCCCAAGTATTGAGGGAGAGACCTGGTAGGAGGTGATTGGATCATGAAGGCAGTTGCCCCCATGCTGTTTCATAATACTGAGTGAGTTCTGAGGAAATCTGATGGTTTTATAAGGTGCTCTTCCCCCTTTGCTTTCTTCACTCTCTTGCCATCTGCCATGTAAAACATGCTTGCTTCTTCTTTGCTTTCCATCATGATTGTGAGTTTCCTGAGGCCTCCACAGCCATGTGAAACTGAGTCAATTAAACCTTTGTTTATAAATTACCCAGTCTCTGATAGTATCTTTATAGCAGTGTGAAAATGGAATAATACAGACATCAGGTCCTTTGCAGGGACATGTACAGAGATGGAGGGCATTATCCTTAGTAAAGTAATGCAGGAACAGAAAACTAAATACTGCATATTCTCACTTATAAGTGGGAGCTGAATGATGAGAACACATGGACACATGTCAGGGAACAATACACACTGGGGCCTATTGAAGGGTGGAGGGTAGAAGGAGGGAGAGGATCAGGAAAAATAATAATGAATAGTAGGCTTAATATCTGGGTGATCAAATAATCAGTACAACAAACCCCCATGACACATGTTTACATATAACAAAACTGCACATGTACCCCGACCTTAAAATAAAAGTTAAAAAAGGATTTTGGCATCTTTATTTATAATGAATATTGGTCTCATGTTTTAATTTTTGTAATGACTTTGTGTGGTTTTGGTATCAAGCAAATATTGACCTCATAACATTTTCTTGAAGAGTTTCTTTAGAATGGGTAATTTTTTTTTTTTTTTTTTTAATTTAAGTGTTTGGTAGAAGTCACTAGTGAAGCCACCTAAACTTGCCGTCTTGATTCTGGTAAAGTTTTTTGCTACAAATTCCAATTATTTAATACATGTAAGTTTATTCAGATTTTCTCTTTCTTCTTGAATTACCTTTGGTAGTTTGTATATTTCAAATAAGTGTTTCATTTCATTTAAGTTTTCAAATTTGTGAGCATAGGTTGTTTTAAATATTGATTATTATGTTCTAAATATCTTTAGAACATGCATCAACCTTCATTTTTTATATTGGTAATTAGTGCCATCTCAGTTTTTATTTTTTAATTTTGACATTTATTTTAGATTCAGAGGGTACATGTGCAGGTTTGTTACTTGAGTATATTGAGTAATGCTGAAGTTTGGGGTATTATTGATCCCATAACCCAGGTACTAAACATAGTACACAATAGTTAGTTTTTTGACATTTGCACCTCTCTCCCTCTTCTAATAGTCTCCAGTCTCTATTGTTGCTGTCTTTATGTTCATGTGCATCCAATGCTGAGCTCCCATTTACAAGTGAGAACATGCAATATTTGGTTTTCTGTTCCTGCATAATTTTGCTTAGAATAATGGCTTTCAGCTGCATCTACATTGCTGCAAAGGATATGATTTTATTCTTTTTATGGCTGCATAGTGTTCCATGATATATATAAACCAAATTTCCTTTATCCAATCCACCATTGATGGGCACCATGATGATGCCATATCTTTGTTATTGTAACTAGCACAGCAATAAACATACAAGTGCATGTGTCTTTTTAGTAGAACGATTTATTTTCTTTTGCATATATACCCAGGAAGAAATTGCTGGATCAAATGGTAGTCCTTTGAGAAATCACTGAACTGCTTTCCACAGTGACTGAATTAATTTACTTTCTCACCATCAGTGTATAAGCATTCCTTTTTCTCTGAAGCCTCACCAGCATCTTTTTTTTTCTTTTCAAAAATCACCATTTCGACTGGTGTGAGATGGTATCTCATTGTGGTTTTGATTTTCATTCCTCTGAAAATTAGTGATGTTGATCATTTTTTCATATGTTGGTTGGCTACTTGTATGTCATCTTTTGAGAAACATCTGTTCATGTTCTTTGCCCATTTTTAATGCGGTAATTCAGTTTTGCTTGTTCAATTAAGTTCCTTAAAGATTCTGCAAATTAGACCTTTGGCAGATGCATATTTGACAAATATTTTCTCTTTCGGTTGTCTGTTTACTTTGTTGATAGTTTTTTTTTTTTTTTTTTTTTTCTCTGTGTGGAAGCTCTTTAAGTCCTACTTGTCAATTTTTTTTTTTTTTGGTTGCAATTACTTTTGAAGACTTAGTCATATATTTTTTCTTTTTCTTTTCTTTTTTTTTTTTTTGAGAAGGGGTCTCGCTCTGTCACCCAGGCTGGAGTGCAGTGGCCGGATCTTAGCTCACTGCAAGCTCTGCCTCCCGGGTTACACCATTCTCCTGCCTCAGCTTCCCGAGTAGCTGGGACTACAGGCGCCCACCACCTCGCCCGGCTAGTTTTTTGTATTTTTTAGTAGAGACGGGGTTTCACCGGGTTAGCCAGGATGGTCTCGATCTCCTGACCTCGTGATCCGCCCATCTCGGCCTCCCAAAGTGCTGAGATTACAGGCTTGAGCCACCGCGCCCGGCGTCATACATTTTTTCTTAAGGCCAATATCCAGAATGGTGTATTCTAGGTTTTCTTCTAGGATTCATACAGTTTGAGGTTTTACATTTTAATCTCTAATTCATCTTCAGTTAATTTTTTTATATGGTGAAAGGTTGGAGTCCAGTTTTATTCTTCCGCATATGACTAGCCAGCTATCCCAGCACCAATTATTGAATAAGGAATCCTTTCCTCTATTGCTAAATTTTTTCAACTTTTTCAAAGATCACATGGTTGTAGGTATGCAACTTTATTTGGGGGTTCTCTATTCTCTTCCTTTGGTCTATGTGTGTGTTTTTGTACCAGTACATACTGTTTTGGTTAATGTGTAGCCTTACAGTACAGTTTGAAGTCTGGTAATGTAATGTCTCCAGTTTTGTTCTTTTTGTTTAAAACTGCTTTGGCTATTCAGGCTCTCTTTTGGTTCCGTGTGAATGGTAGAATACTTTTGTCCAATTCTGTGAAAAAGGATGCCGGTAGTTTTATATGAATAGTGTAAAATATGTAGATTGGTTTGGGCAGTATGGTCATTTAGTGATATTGATTCTTCCAATCCATGAGCATGGAATGTTTTTCTAATTTGTTGTGTCATCTGTGACTTCTGTTAGCAGTATTTTGTAGTTTTTTTTTTTTTTTTTTTTTTTGTTTTTTGTTTTTTTATTTCTCAAACAAAGTTTCACTCTTGTTGCCCAGGTTGGAGTGTGATGGCGTGATCGCGGTTCACTGAAACCTCCATCTCCCGGGTCCAAGCAATTCTCCTGCCTCGGCCTCCTGAGTAGCTAGAATTATAGGTGCATACCACCATGCCCAGCTATTGTTTTGTATTTTTGGTAGAGACGGGGTTTCACCATGTTGGTCAGGCTGGTCTCAAACTCCTGACCTCAGGTGATACACCCACCTCAGCCTCCCAAAGTGCTGGGATTACAGGTGTTAGCCATTGCACCCAGCCTGTAGTGTTTTTTTGTTGTTGTTGTTTTTGTAGAGATCTTTCACCTCCTTGGTTTACTGTATTTGTAGGACTTTTACTTTTTTGCAGTTATTTTAAATGAGATTTCATTCTTGATTTGTCTTTCAGCCTGAACATTATTGGTGTATAGAAATGCTACTGATTTTTGTACATTGATTTTGTATCTTGAAACTTTACTGAAGTTATTTATCCATTCCATTTGGCTTTTGGTGGAATCTTTAGGGTTTTCTGGGTAGAGAATAATATAGTCAGTGAAGACAGACAGTTTGACTTCTTTTTCTATTTGATTGCCTTTTATTTCTTTTTCTTGGCTGATTGCTCTCGTTAGGGCTTCCAGTACTATGTTGAATAGTAATGATGGGAGTGGGCATCCTTATTGTCTTCCAGTTATCAAGGGGAATGTTTCCAGCTTTTGCTCATTCAGTGTGATGTTTTCTGTGGGTGTGTCATAGATGATTTTTATTATATTGAGGTATGTTTCTTCAATGCCTAGTTTGTTGAGAGTTTTTAAAGAAAAGTGTTGGATTTATTGAAAGTTGTTTTTTTTTTTCTGCACCTATTGAGATCATCATATGGTGTTTGTTTTTAATTCTGTTTATGTGGTGAATCACATTTATTGATGTGCATATGTTGAACCAACCCTGCATCCAGGAATAAAGCCTACTTGAAGTGATGAATTAACTTTTTGATATGCTGTTGGATTTGGTTTGCTAGCATTTTTATGAGGATTTTTGTGTCTTTGTTCATCAGGGATATTGGCCAGTTTTTTTTTTTTTTTTTTTTTTTTTTCTTTCCATTGTCTCTTTTTTAGGTTTTGGTATCAGGGTGATGTTGCCTTCATATAATGAATTAGGGAGGAGTCCCTCCTCTATTTTTTGCAATGGTTTCAGTAGTGTTGGTACCAGCTCTTCGAATATCTGGTAGAATTCAACTGTGAATTTATCTTGTTAGGGTATTTTTTTTTTTGGTTGGTAGGTTAATTATTGATTCAATTTCATAACTAGATATTGGTCTGTTCAGAGTTTTAATTCTTCTTGATTCAATCTTGGGAGATTTCATCACTGTTTTTTTTCCTGATCATTTGGTGTAGAAGATGATTAATTTTGCTGATCTTCTCAAAGATCCAGGTTTTTGTTTCATTGATTGTGTGTTTTTGTTTTGTTTTGGTTTTTATTTCATTGTTTATTCTTCTTATCTTTATTATTTTCTCTCTTCTGCATAATTTGGGTTTTTATTTGCTCTTACCCTTTTAGTTTTTCTTTTTTTATGTGGAAGCTGAAGTTATTAATTTGAGACCTTTCTTCTTTTCTAATATAAGAATTTATCAGTTTCTGCCTAAGTACTGCTTTAATGGCATCCTATAAATTTTGATACATTGTTTTTATTTCATTTATTTCAAAATACCTTCCAATTTCTTTCTTTTTTTTCCTTTGGCCTATGGGCTATTTACAAGTAAGTTATTCAGTTTTTGAATATTTGGATATTTTCCAGATATCTTTTTGTTATTGATTTCTAATTTAATTCCACTGTGAATAAACATTTGTCTGAGTTGAATTGTTTTAAATGTATTGAATTTAGTTTTGTTACACAACATATCATCTATCTTTGTAAAAGTTCCATGTGCTCATGAAAAAAATGTATATATTGTGTGTTTTGAAGTTTTGTTATTATGGTCATAAGGGTTTGGGACTGCTATGTCCTTCTTATGAACTGACCATTTTCCACAAATTGACCATGTGAACTTTATTTTAATTTTTTGAGCATGATGTCTTACTCCATTGATTTATGTTTAAACCAAGTGTGTCTTTATCTTTAAAGGGAATTTCTCATAGGCAGCATATAATTAGATCTACTAATTCTAGTGTGTGAATTCTGGGTTGGGTTTGATTGATTTTTCTCTTTAGTAAAAGTCACATTTTACTGTTTCTTTGCATGCTTTGTAATTTTTGATGGGTTGCCAGATATTGTGCATTTTACTTCATTTGGGTGGTAGATATTTTGTTTTCTATAAATATTCTTGACCTTTTTGTGGGACACAATTAAGTTACTTTGAAATGACTTGATCTTTTGGGGTCTTTTTAAAAATATTTGTTAGGTGAGATCAGAATAATATTTGTTGGCTGGGCCTGGTGTCTCATTCCTGTAATCCCAGCACATTGGGAGGCTGTGGTGGGAAGGTTGCTTGGGCCCAGGAATTTGAGACCAGCCTGGGCAAAAAAAGGGAGATCCTGCCTGCCACTGCACTTCATCTTGGGCAACAGAGTGTGACTCTGTCTCAAAATATCAAGAATAATATTTTCTAAATTATTACCTTCTACAGAAGCAAGACCCTCTTATCAATGTTCCATAAATTACACAGTTTTTCAGCATGGTTTGTGGGAACAGGAACTATTTCAAGCTTATTGTGAGCTCTGGATATATTTTCTCTAATCATTTCATGTGGTTCTTTTACCAGCATTGAGGACTTTTCTTCCAGACAGGACCTAAACAGTGCTCTACTGAATACTGGATGGGAACCTGTACAGATCTACAGAGCTCACTCTTTGCATAGTCTTTCACTCTCTGGGATTTTTCTCTATGAGCTTTAGCCCCCTTGGTCTCTGCAAATGCTTAACTTTGTTTCCTCAACTTAGGGAGTCTGCCTTGCTCCACCAGGGTTCTCCTTCCCTTTTCTGTGTGCTGAAAAATATAAGTTGGCGTAATGATCCAACTCCTTTACTTCCAGAGTGTCCTTCATTGATTGATCTTCACTGTCTTGAAAGTCCTTTTTTCATATATTTTGTTCAGATTTTAAAACATTTTAAGATGGTAAATCATATTTATTATTCTATACTAGTTAGAAGTGAAACTCATATCTATTCACTTTTTATATAGAAATCAAGCAAAAATATCTTTGAAATTGTTCATATTGCCTTAGTTACAGATATAATACTTACGGAGATAGGATGTAAAATGAGATCAAAATAGGCTAAACTTGAAAAGTTTCTATATAAATATAGGAACTGAAATTTTAAAGTCAGGGGAAAGTTAAGTCGTTGAAGTTCATAAGGATTACAGTTGAATGAGACCTACTTAAGAAATATAAATACATACGGATAAACTTTTAATGGATATGTGCATTTAAATAAATTGGACAACATATTGATAGAGACCAAGATAAATATTTTTGGTTCTAATACAGACGTACTTAGTATATCAAAGATTTTATTTAATTCTGAAACATAAATGTTAGTGGCTGCGCATTCATGTTTTTCTTTAGATAAATATCCATGGTGTTTATTTTGTGATTTTGTACCTTGAGATACTCTATCTCCTTAACTTTGGCACTCTGTTTTATATTCTAGTTAGTAGGTGAAGCAAGTACTTTAAGTTTTAAACGATTTTGCTCTACCATATCTGGCTTTTTATTTTACTGCCCAGAATATTTATAATCCTGTGTTAATAACCAAAGATCAAAGAAGTTTCTATTATCTTCCACTTCCTTTCTTACAAACCTGTAAGAAGAATTTTCTGAGTTGTTTTTAGGGTGTCTCACTGGCCAAACAAGCTTTGCTCACAGGCAAAAGTAGCTTGTACTTGGAGATCCATATCTTTCTATTTTCTGTTTTACTGAGAGGAAAATGATGATTGACTTTTCAAACAGACACAAAGGGCATGCATGCTTTCTGTAATGACTGAACAGGGCTGCTACAATTGCTGAGTCTTCATAAGTAAAGCTATACAGAAGATCAAGTACTTCTGATCTGATTATACAAAGTAATTCTGTTGTTCTCTTTTTAAGCAACATTTACTTAGATTTGTGAGATAAATAACGAAGTTTCTTCAGACATCCTAACCCTTAACATGTGAACATGACAATCCATGTGGTTATATGTGTGGATCTCTTTTCTTTTCTATATAGCTAATGGAATTAAAAAAAGAAACAAACCTATAACCCTGTCAACTGTATGCAAGCATTACTTCTTCAGTTTAAGAGTAAATGGCCTTGTATAAATATGTTAAGAGAAATAATTTTGAATTACATAATTTTAAGGTAAGAAACAATATTTTGCCGAAATATTATGCATCACTTTATTAAGAAATACTTATATACATAGAGTGGAGAATCAGGGTTATACAAAGTCTTAACTATTCTAATAGATATTTCCAGATCCGGGGCACAAAATTGAATTCAATCAGTGTCTCAGATTTCACATTTGTTAAAATGAAGAGGAGCATAGTCTTTGAAAAGTTTTATCTAAATATATGTTAAATTTTCTTTAAGAGAAAATTATATTGTATGTAATTTAAAATTAAAGTAAAATCAAATTTATACAAATTTTCCTATTAGATATTATCGCATAACAACTTAAATCATAGAAACTGCATTTAGATGCCATTTTAGTAATAATCTTTTAAATTCACTATAGTTTTATTTATCAATTATTACTGTTTTCAAATTATTCAATATCCTTCACTCAGTTTCAAAAGAAAAAAACAGCATGTAACATCATGTAACATAAAGCAATCTATTCTCAATGATTTTCTTTTCATTTCCAGTTGTATGTTTATAATCAATTATGATATTTCTATGTAGACAAAGGTTTATGTTAGTTAAAACAATTATATATTCCTCTTCTTTCATTTTTCTAATGAAATCATCACTAGACATGCAACTTTTTCAGAGAAAAACAATGATAGACTATAGTTACCTGTTTCTAACTAGATGATACCTGATAAACTTTAAAATTACATAAAATTACTGGAAAAGGGTAAGAAATGTTTTAGGTCTTCATTTATATTTTAATATAATAACTTAAATATTTCAAGTTCAACGAACAAAGGTTTATCATAGAAAAATTCTAACATTTCTCTGATTAAAAAATAATGTTGATGGAGAGAACAAAGCAGACATTAAGATTCTTTGAATCTATCATAGTTTTACTACTGCTTTGCTGACTATGGAATGCATTCCCTTAGGGTTTGCTGACAATTTGAAAGTTAAGGAGAAGGAGGTATCTCTATGAAGAGTCTGGGCTAAATCACTTTTGCTTTAAAACATTCACACTGTTTTGATGTTATTTAGTGCAAACAGTCCAATGTCTCAGGCTTAGTGTATTATTTACTTTGTGTGTAATGACACATTTCACCCTTGCCTGCATACCTACCTATCCTCAGTTATTTATTCATTTTTATAACCTAATTCCCCATATATGTCTTTGATCTCATCCTCTCTTTCCTCATTTGCTTCCTCAACCATTTCTTTTATTGCTATATCTTTCATCTCATCCTTTGTAAAATAGATTCCTTCCTTTTAGGATATAAATACATTTCATATATTTTTCTTTATTTAAAACAATACTCTACCTTTAATCTTGATTTTTCTCCCAGATGCCAAACAATCTTCCTACTACACTTCTTGACAGAATAGAAAACATTGTTTCCATGTCAGGATATTCTTCAGAGTCTTTCCAGGGGACTTTTAGCTACACTTATCACTATGCCCTTTTCTGGGAACAGTCTGACAACCTCTCTGATATCGTCAGATTTTTTTCTTTTTATAATGAGTTATTACTTAAGTGTTGTCAAGATAGAAATTATTTTTTTCTCAAGACAGAATATTGTTGTGCTTGGGTCTCAGCAGCATAAATTATAGCCACTAGCAATGTGAAAGGATTAAATTCAACATGATTAAAATTGAGAGTGGGCTCTATAAACTCACTAAGGGAAGAACAACCCTTCCTTCTGGCATGTTTACTACAAATGTAAACAATTTTCCTTTTGAAATTATAGATAATTTATTTTTCTTTTCATTTAGTTTAAACATGAATGTAATAGCCTGTTACGGTCAAAGGTTCATTGACGACATTAGTGAACACACTTTAAAATCTGTAGGATGTAGTTTAAAATATCAGTAATGTGTTGTTTTCTCTAATTGGAATTAATGCCTTATAGGGCATATTTTACTCACATGGGGTATTTTTGTTACAAAAGGAGAACTCCATCTATCAACTTCCATAGGGATCATGCTTAATATACAAGCAGATCAAGCATGATCTATTTGAAAGAATGATAAGCTTTAAACTAACTTGTGGCATTGTGCCATAGTCAGCTTATGGACAGTAGAATAATCAAGATAAGCAAGAAACAATTTGTAAGTTTTATTGCACGTTCTTTTAAAGTTCAAGTAAATGTACATGAAACTAATCAAACAAAATATGTTGAATCATCATGCTAAGCAATGTCAGCCTGTAAAAAACAGTTCACCATTCACTTCAATCAAGGCAGTTAGTTTCAATCATTTCCTATGCTTTCCAACAACACAGAACACTGGTATATAGAATATATTCTTGTTCATTCTATAGTCTTAAATATCAGTGAAAGCATAGTGGTTATAGATGAATGCTGAGTAGATACACTGTGTCAGGTTTCAAAGTTATCCCGGTTCTTAGTTTTACTTTAAGAAACACAATAAAATGGATATTACATAGCCTTAATTGAAAGTGGTCCATGACTTGGTGTGGTGGCTCAGGCCTGTAATCCCAGCACTTTGGGAGGCCAAGGCGGGTGGATCACGAGGTCAGGAGATAGAGACCAGCCTGGTCAACATCGTGAAACCCTGTCTTTACTAAAAATACAAAAAATTAGCTGGGTGTGGTGGCACGCACCTGTAGTGCCAGCTACTCGGGAGGCTGAGGCAGAAGAATTGCTTAAACCCGGTAGACAGAGGTTGCAGTGAGCAGAGATTGCATCACTGCACTCCAGGTTGGGTGACAGAGTGAGACTCTGTCTTAAAAAAAAAAAAAAATTGTTTGGTCTTTAGGAAAAGGCACATTTTAGAAAAGAAAATTTTAAGTTATGGGAAATGGGCACTTATTTATTTTTCTTCTCATTTAGATTAAACATGAACATAAGAACCTGTTATAGTCAAAGATTCATTGATGACATTAGTCAACACATATTCTTACCTCTACAAATATTCTTACCTCTGAAGCAAACACCTTATATACAACTAAACTGTATGCGTAACAACAACCCCTGATTTAGAAAGTTCAACATCTTTTGTTCCTTAAGAACAAAGGACTGTGTGTTGACTGCGCTTATAGATCTCTGCTATAGAATCCTAGGAACATATTAAATAATGATGCTATAATGTTAGTGCAATTCTGCTCACCTTTATGGACATTCTTTCAGTTTGCTTTGCAGGATCCACTCAACCATTAAATGTTGGAATTCTGCAGGGTCTTCTTATCACTTTTAAACTCTTTCCTTAGGTCAGTGGTTCTTAGAGACCTAGGATCACCAGCATCATCATTACCCAGGAGCTTGTTAGATAGGTGAATTCTCAGCCCGCACACTAGACTTATTAAATCAGAAACTTCAGGAATGGGCCCCAGCAATCTGTGTTTTAATAATCCCTCCAGTTTATTTTGATGTATGTTCATGTTTGAGAACCACTCTCCTAGCTGTTCTCACCTATGCCTATGGCTTCAAATACCATATCAATCACAAATTATCTCCAGTTTAGTCCTTTTCTCTGAGCTCCAGGCTAAGAGAAAACTATGTGAAACTCCATAGGATGTCTCACAGAAAGCTCTAGTTCTACATGTCCACAGACCAAACTCATAGTCTTGTCCTTAAAATTCGGGTCCTCTTCCAGTGTTCCATATCTCATTGAAAATCACAATGAAATCCATCTTGTTATATATGCCAGAAGCCTAGAAGTCATCCTTGACGCATAATCTCCCTCAACTCCTATAGCTAGGTTGTTGATTTTACCTCCTAAAGGTATCTTGTATATATCCACTTGTTTTGTTTCATTCCCACCGTTCTAGCCTCTAACAGGCTCTTATGTACATGTTTAATCTAAATGAGAAGAAAAATAAGTAAGTGCCCATTTCCCACAACTTAAAATTTTCTTTTCTAAAATGTGCCTTATCCTAAGGACCAAACACTTTCAATTAAAGCTGTGTGATATCCATTAAAAACAGCATAAAACACAAAAAAAGATTTATATAGAACACAACAATATCATTAATATTATAAAAGGCTATCTTATGTGCAAATGTACAATTAAACAATAATGTCCTCAACAATCTTGCTTCTAATGTATTGGGTCACTATATAAACACGTTCTCCCATAATTTACCTAGATCTGGAATTTTTTTAAAAAAAGATTTGCTGCATCAACAACAGCTGACTTTTATTACTCATTAATTTTCTTGATATGCAATCTCTGCCGGTAAGTCAACGTTTGATGCACAATATTCATTATCTTTGGTATGATTCTGTTTGAGTATACTACTACTGAAACTAAAATAATAAGACTCAAGTAAGGATATGCCCTGCTCAGGTTTCAAGTCTTTTGTTTTTACTCTGTATCTAAATCAAATTCAATGAATGTTCTTTCCCTATATATCAATGTTTCAACATTTTTCATAGTCAGATCCTTCAATGTGTCAGTGTTCCCGTTCCCTAATTTTGCGTATTTTAAAGCCACTATGTTTCTGTTCTATTGTTTTTTATAGTGAGTATAAATCTACTGCAATTGAGAAAAGGTTTATCCAAACACAGTTCCTATTAAAATTAAGAAATTCAACAATTGAGTGATAATCCAGCAGTGGAAATTCAAAGTTACTCTTATAGCTTAAGGCACTCAGGTTGTTTCCAAAAGGCAAAGGGAATTATGATGTTAAAAAATAAATAATTCAACATATTCTAAGTTAAAACTGTAAGTTATACCTAAAAAAAGAATTGAAGTCTAACATAATAGCAGCAACAATAAAAAATGGGGATGTTCCTCACTGTTTGTGCAAGTAGTAAACTAAAAATATACCACGATCCTTGCAATAAATGTATTCACAAGAGATGCGTGCCAATCCTATTTGTTTCTAAATCATATATTCTCACTGAAAAATGGTTACTTTATAATATAGGCAAAGTATCATTTGTCTAAAAAAAATCTCACTACTTAAAAAAAAGTCAGATATTAAGTAAAGATTATTTTGTAATGTGATTATTTTATAATGTGAGTTATCAATTATTCTTAATTTATCTGCTTTAAAATTGAAATTTTCAGTGTGTTAAGTATTTATACATTAGAAAACATTATAAACTTGAATAGAAATATTTCTTCTCTGCAATTCCATAATATTGGTATCACAGAATCAGCAATAGTATCTTTATATAATCCAGCAGAATAACCCACTTAGTCTATTAGGATAGTCAATGTAAATTAAGTAGTTCATTTTCCTTATATAGACTTAAATTTGATCTAATAGGACAAAATATCCCTTAAGAAGGGTAATAAAGAGTCTGACTCCACTTTAGATATTTGATTGCTGATAATTTTCAAGCGCTACCCTCCTCCCTTTCCCTCGTACGCTGGAACCTTAATTCCAGTCTTAACTCCTTAATACTAGAACAACTAAGCTTTTTTTGTTTGTTTGTTTTTGTTTTGTTTATTTGTTTGTTTTTTTGAGACAGAGTCTCATTCTGTCACCCAGGCTGGAGTGCAGTGGTGCAATCACAGCTCACTGAAGCTTCAACCTCCTGGGCTCAAGCGATCCTCCTACCTCAGCCTACCAAGCAGCTGGGACCACAAGTGCCTGCCACCATGTCCTACTAATTTTTTAGATTTTGTGCAGACAGGTTCTCCCTATGTTGTGCAGACTGGTCTCGAACTCCTGGGGTCAAGAGATCCTCCTGTCTGAGCCTCCCGAAGTGCTGGGTTTACAGGCCTGAGCCACCACACCCTGATCTGAAGTTATATTTGGGTCAGCAGGAATGCCTGTCTTGCTCTCCCAGGAAAGCATCATAATGTAAATAATAAACATTTTCGTAGTGTCCTGGTGTGTATGTGGTGTCCTGACCTCTAAACCAAAGTTGAGATTGAGGATGGGGGATTCATTTCACCCCTGGGGCGTGACCAACATATGAAACACTGATTAAAAAGGAAAGGTATCGTTCTGAGCAAAATAAAGAAATATAGTACTGAAAATGATTCACCAAGTCCTGTATTAATTTGGTTTCTGTTTTCCAAAACCAAAATAGTAGGTAAATACTAGAAAGAAATTAATCTTATGGTGTCCACTAGATGGCAGGGGCCAACTTTTATTCTTAGGAATTTCCATTCTAGAAAACCCAAAGTTTTCAGTTCAGGGAGCTATCTATTAACAACATGCACAAATTTGAGGGTAAATAGTTAGAGATGCGATTAATGTGACTGTTTATTCTTTTTATTTAGTGAATTACCCCTAGTGGCAAATGACCTGGGCTTTTGAGTAGCTAAATCTCTTCCACTTTGAAAATAAGAATGGATTTATTTTGCCCTTTCTCATCTCCTTCACTGGTAGATAAATCACTCCTCTACATCACAGGACAAATGTGGAAGTTACAAGCTCTTCCAGGGCAATATCTTACACACAAGTAAGTACTGTCTAGACATACTCTCTAGTCCACAATAATGAAAAATTATGCAACCTTACAGTTGGAAAGCTACTTAAAGAGAGCAATTTGTTTCTACTTCTTACTTCAGGCTTGAGTACCTAAAGCCTCCAGGACACAATTTAAGGTATTAAAAGGTGGAAACTATGTCACTTTCCTCAGTAGCCAATTCTGGTAATATATTTTATTTTATAGATAATTCAAGCTCTCCTGCTTCAACTAAACACGTATTTTTAGAATTTTATTTTTAATTTTTGACTGTCTTTTTGTATAATTTTTTAAAATACTAAGTTGTAATAATTATATAACTCTCTCTACCACTAAAACTAACCGATTTATTTAAATTTTCTTCATGGAATCTATTTTTATATCCCTGTGATTGGCATTTATTTCTATTCCCTGAATCATCTCAAGTTTCATTTCATCTGTTCTGAAGATATATAAACTATATGATATAACTTATATGTAATGTATATCATATATTATTATATTTCTTATATATTAAATATAATTATATATTATATACTAAGATATATAATAGTAAGAATATAACCTAATACAGAAAGTATGACATCTAGTAACTTATAGATACTTATCTCTTCAATATCTCCTAGTATTATACCGGCATTCTTCAAACATCTTAATTTTAGTGCTTATATAATAAACTGAATGGCTGTGGCTTCCAAAGTTTTTTCTGCTATTTTGATGGTGGTGGATTTTTTCCAAGTTCTTAGACTGAGTTTCTTCAAAAATCGTTACAACCATTAACATAATTTATCATACATATTCTGGAATATTAGCCCAGAGCAGAAGCAGAAGTCATTCTATTTCTTTTTGATCCATTGCCTGATTTCCTGTAGGTCTTTGGTTGTAGAACTAAGTTAATGTATGTGACTTTATTAAGTCAACAAAAGGAAAAAGAACAACTTGATGCTGATTGATTCTTCTCCCAAGCTTGCTGATGATTCTATGCACACATTCTTTAATTATAGTAATCTGGCTATAGGATAAGCAATGTATCATTTGAAGAACATTGTAAATTAGTAGGTATTGTAATATAGTAAGTTAGAAAAAGACTTGATAAAAATATGTAAATTCTATGATTCTTCCCCCAAAGAAAGGTAATTGTTAATTTTAATATTTTGCAGATAAAAAGAAGAAAGGTGAAAAATGAACTAGAGTGGTAAGCTAATTTGAAAGTAATAAAACTATTGTGTTAATCTTATAGAATCTATTATTCATAAACTCCAATCACAGCATAATGCTGGAACACTGGTACTCTGAACAATCTATTTGAAAATTTAAAATTATATATGTACCTTACATTATATTTCTATTGTACAGTGCTGATCTGGACTTTGAACTTAAGGATCTATTTACTGCTTTCTTCTGCAACATGAAGCCAAGTCAATTTGGAATTCAGGTAGATATATAAAACTGTCTCAGCCTTGATATTCTACAAAAGAAATGGAAAAGGGAGAGAATAAAAGGATGTAAAGAAAAGACTGAATAGAGTGAGTTAGCCCTTCAAAGGAAGAGCCAAGAGCCAGGTCACCAGGGTAATAATGAACAACTGTTTATTTAATAATGCAGTTTGCTTACCATGCATTCGAGATATTAGGTTGGTGAAAAAGTAATGGCAAAAACCACTATTACTTTTGCATCAACCTAATATTAATAGCTTTCTGCAAAGTGAATGGGCCATGAATTTAGTAAACCAGCTATGGTAACAGCATACTGTTACATGTAGTTAATGACTACACAGAGTTACTTCAAAATACACAAATAGTTCTCAATGTCAATAGGGCATTCAAAGAAGAAAAAAATATATCCCAAAAGGCCAGAAAAGAGTGGTAATAGTACCATTTAACATATTTCTAAACCTTAAGTTTCCTATTATAGGATGGTTATTACGTACATCAATTATTTTTAGTTTGAAAGCCCTTTAAAAATATCGAAAAAGAAGTTGCCAAGCATGAAATTGTTTAGCATATGGGCATCACAGAGCAGTATTTGAAATGTGGTCTTTTTAACATGCCATTTTCTCTCCCTCTCTCTGGTATTACAAGCAACCCATAATTTTTCTAAGAAATTGTCATGAAATGACAAAAGATTGGACATTACTCAACTTATTTATAGAGGTTACTAAGATCTGGTTGTTATAATTATACCAATGCTTACCAAGTCACTTATTCTTTCTGAGTCACAATTTCTTCAAGAATAAAAAAGGGGAACCAATTATTGATATGCTGTGATGTTTGTAGCATGCATTATAATTCCCAAGGGAAAAATCCTATTAAAGTTATATAAAAATATAAACCTAGCAATCACTGAATTAAAAAATCAAAATCTCATACATTTAATAATAATCTGACAAAAGGCTACATGTAGAAAAACGCTCACAAAGCCGGATCCATTAAAAAAGGCACTGGAACTTTGATTTAGCTTGTATTAAGATAATTAATTATAAGAATGCTCTGTCAGTGAAATGAAAACACGGTGAGTACAATTTAGTATTTTTTCTGTTTAATATGGAAAAGAATAAGATGAATGATATTCATCAGGTGAGGTTATTAATACAATATAAAATGATTTGATGTTTCATAATTAGTCTTAAAAATTTTCACATTTGAAATAGAAGATTTTTCACATTGGTTGGAGAAGGTATAGAATAATATGATGAGAGGTGATATTTACTGATGACTTATTACGTGATAGACACTATGCAAAGATAATTTACATGCATTAATTCATTGAATCATCACAACTGTTCATTAATTTAATTAATATCAATTGAGCACATAAATCGTGCCACATATTGAGGCATGTGAACTGTTGGGGTTAGAAGTTATGGGAACAGAGAGGTAGTACTTGTGAAAGCGGAAGACAGACATTAATACAAGAGTCACAAAACAAAAGTAAAATTACTAGTGTGCTAAATGCTGTGAAGTAGAGGTACATAATGCTATAAGAGCTAATAAGTGATCAAGTTGGTGGGCAGGGAGGGATTAGGGAAGACTTTCCTAAAAGAATCATATACTAAAGTGAACTCTGAAGGAAGACTAGGAGTTACCCAGGTCATGGAGTATTATAGGAAAAATGAAAAGCATATGCAGAGGTTCCATAGGTGGATGGGACATAATACATTAGAGAAACTAAAAGAAGGCCAGCATGGCTGGAATGTTAAAACCACAGTGGTGCTTTGTATAAGATGTGACTGGAAAGGTATATAATCCATGCATTGCCTGGTAATTCTTTTTATGGATTTTTTTTTAGTCTAAAAATAATGAAAAGTTATTGATAGCTTTAAATAAAGGGGATGGATGGAAAAGTGGAGTGAAGTTAAGGAGTGGTGATATGATCACATTTATATTTTAAGAAAATGTTTCTCCGATTAGAATGGTAGAACAGATTAGAGGGAGGCCAAAGTGAAAGTGGGGAGACAGGTCAGAGGCTATTGAAATTGTTCAGGCTGGGCACAGTGGCTCAGGCCTGTAATTTTAGTGCTTTGGGAGGTGGAGCTTGAAAGATAGATTGAGGCCAGGAGTTTGAGACCAGCCTGGGCAACATGGTAAGACCCTGTTTCTACAAAAAAGTTTTTTAAAAAATTGAAAAAAAAACTGTTCAGGTTTAAGATGATGGTAGCTTGAACTAGGGTATAGGCACAGGCAAGGGAGATAAATTGATAAATTTGAAAGATATTTAGGAGAAAATATTGACCAGCATTGATATGGATAACTATAGCAGGTGAAAGAGTGACAAGTTTCAGGGTAACTCCTTAGAGGACAATCACAGGAAGGAGATACCATTTGGAGGATAGTGAGATCATACATTTTGTTTTGAATATATTGAATAGGTGGTGCTCTTGAGATATCCCAGCAGAACCATCACTTGAACTTATGAGTCTACAATCTTAGAAGAGGATTTTGGTATGTAGATATAAATATATGTGACTTCTGAATATAGATAGTAAATTGAAGCAATAGACATGGATAAAACAATCTAGAAAATATAGAATAAGAAAAAAGCTTAAAATGGATCCCTGAGGAGCTCCAACTTTTAATGATCTGGGAGAGTAGAATTATCCTGCAAAAGTAACAGAGGAGGAGTGGCAGGCAGGAAGTGTAGGAGAAAAGGAGTGGTCAAGTAAAATAAGGTCTGACAACGTCTGTTGGATTTAGCCACATGTGGGCTCATTGTAAGCTTATCAAAGTCATTCTAATGGAATAAAGTGGGTGGAAGAGAGATTGAGGAGTACTTAGAAGTGAGATAATGAAGACAGTAAGTATAAAGAACACTATCAATAATTCTGGCTGTAAAAGACAAAGTTAAGGTAAAAGCTGGAGATTTCTTCCGGGCTCCAGACTTGCTCTCCCCACTGGGATAACTTTAATGGCACCTTGCACACTCAATATGTCCAAAACCAAACTTGTGATCTTGTCCCTTCTGACATAAAAATTCTGGTCGTCTTTGAGCATTTTTATAATCAGTGAGGGGCACCTCATTCATCTCACTTTTATTTAAATGGAAAGATTTTAGCAGTTTTTAACAGTCTATGAGATGGATCTGGTTGAGAGGGAGAGGATCAACATATAATAACGAGAGGATGAAAATTCTTGGCAAGTATTGTTACTCGCCCTGAGAAAATGAAGAAAATGAGTCTCAGAGAAGTTATGTAACATGTTCAATGTCTTGAAACGAATAAGAAAAAGAGCTGGGATTATAAACCAGGCATTTTTGTTTTCAAAACCATTAATTACAATGCCTTTCCTATAAATCATTTTTTTTTTTTTAGCAAGAAGTAACATCAGTGGATTATTGCCTAACATTAGGTATTGTGTGCATTACTTTATTTGTCAGAAATTCAATTCCTTAATACTAATGCAAAGATTAAGGACTATTCTAATTCAGTGACAACAGATAGACTTTCTTTCCTTCCTGGTGCACTTACATTGTGAGGGAACTAGTAGAGAGTTGACTGTTTCACAATAAACCAGTATCTTTTCCATTTAAAAAGGAGGATTCCTCTAGACTGTCTTTTCTTCCAGAGCCATCTCTTGCATTTCCCATGGCCCAATTCAGTACAGGCCATTGTGTAAAATCGACATCTAGACCAAAAATATTAATCTTCCTCAAATAAATATGAGGGCAAGGTCCATCCAAACCAAGACACTGCAAAAACAAACATATTAATAAATGTTAATTTGGATACCATAACAACGTAGATTTTAAATTATAACTTTTTCACAAGTTTACAATACACAATTCATCAATATTGGAAAAAAAATTTTTCTCACTACAAATGGCAACATTATCTTTTATTTACTTAAGTCCATTTTTATTTCTTATTTTGTTAACTGTACTCTAGCCATTTGTTTGTTACTTATTGATCTGTTAATCTTTATCTTGCTGATGGATATATTAAGAATATTAACTTTTTGTCTGTCATATGCATTGCAAATATTTTCCTCAATATGTCTTGTCTTTGACTTTTATTTATGGCATTTTGTATGTATGCAATTTTTGAGTAGTTACAGATATAAATTGTTTCTATTTTCTGTTTTAGTGTCATGCTTAGAAGTGCGTAATTTTTTTTACATTCAGTCATTAATACATCTAGAGTTATTTTGTGTACATTATTGTATTAGTCTGTTCTCACACTGCTAATAAAGACATACCAAAGATTGGGTAATTTATAAAGAAAACAGGTTTAATTGATTCACAGATTCACATGGCTAAGAGACCTCAGGAATCTTACAATCATGGCGGAAGGGGAAGCAAACACATCCTTCTTCACATAGTGGAAGGAAAGAGAATGAGAGCTGAGTAAGGGGGGAAGTCCCTTATAAAACTATTGGATGGGCTGGGCACAGTGACTCACGCCTGTAATCCCAGCACTTTGGGAGGCCAAGGCGGGCAGATCACTTGAGGTCAGGAGTTCGAGACTAGCCTGACCAACGTGTGGAAACCCCGTCTCTACTAAAAATACAAAAATTAGCAGAGCATGGTGGTGGGCACCTGTAATCCCAACTACTCAGGAGGCTGAGGCAGGAGAATCGCTTGAATCTGGGGGAGGCAGAGGTTACAGTTACCCAAGGTTCCACTGTTGCACTCCAGCTTGGGTGACAGAAAGGCTCTGTCTCAAAAAACAAACAAACAAACAAACAAAAATGAGATCTCGTGAAAACTCACTATCATGAGAACAGTATGGGGGAAACCACACCTATGATTTAGTTATCTCCACCTGGTCCCACCCTTGACACGTGGTGATTATTACAATGCAAGATGAGATTTTGGATGGGGACACAGCCAAATCATATCATTTATATAATATAGTGATCTAGGTATATTTCTCTTTTCCAAATGTTTTGAAAGTTAACCAAAACTATCCATTGAACAATCCATCTTTGCCTGATTGATATGAAATATTACCTTTAGTATATACTGAATTTTTCACATATTTAGTCTCTGCATTTTCTTATTCATTTCATTAAAATATTCATATACTTTTGATTTTGCCAGTGTATTAATTATTATATATTTAGAATATATTTTAGTATTTTTTGGGGGGGTTAGATTACCTTCTCATTAACCTTAGTATTTTTATCTTGGATTTCTCTCACAGTTTTTATTCTCCCAGATGAACTTTTAGTTAGAGTCAACTTCCAAAAAAATCCCATCAAAATTTTGATTAAAGTAGCATTGCATTTAAAGTTAATTTGAAATATTCGAGATTTGTCATATTAACTATATTGACTGTTCTAAGCCAGAAATGTGGCCATATAACTGAACATTTATCTATCATTTCCTCTATGAAAATTTTACATTTTATTCTCACACCTGTCTTACACATTTTATATTGTTTATTCTTGTGTATTTTATCATTTTTGTTGCTATTTTAGAAAAAAAATATGTATTTCCTATTTTAGAAAAAAAAGTATATTTCCTGGCTATTATTTTATTGTTACATAATGGATGCCACAAATGGTTTTAATTCCAACAATTTGTGATATCATTTTCTATGTGTAGATAGAGAACCTAAAACTGTAAAGCTCTAACCAAAATTTAAATAAGTTATCGTTTAAGCAAAAATAACTGTTATTTGGCACAAATAAACACTTAACTGTGCCAAGGTAAACAACATTAAGAACATGATTGAAATCAGACATTGGCTTTTTTATCTCTTCAGAGCATCTCAGTGTAATAGACATGAAAATTTAGTCTCAGCCTCAGAAATAACACCACACATCTACAACCATCTGATTGTCAACAAACCTGACCAAAACGAGCAACTGGGAAGGAATCTCCTATTTAATAAGTGGTGCTGGGAAAATGGCTAGCCATATGCAGAAAACTGAAACTGGACCCCTACCTTACACTTTATACAAAAATTAACTCAAGATGAATTAAAGACTTAAATGTAAAACCCAAAACCATAAAAACTCTAGAAGAAAACCTAGGCAACACCATAATAGCAGATATGGATAAATTAATAGCTGTAGCTGATAGTAACTGCTTATACATTTTTAAAATGTTCAACTTTAATTCCAATAAAATTACCTTATGAAACTGGGGTAGTTTGTAAAATGACTGACAAAAGGAAAATATATACACTCAAGTAAAGTTTGAGTCACGTTCAATTCTTAGACCCCGAGTGTGTGCATTCTTTTGGATTAACTATGGCTATCAGAAAATTTTCATTTGACATATACACATATAAATAACTACCTGCTTATCTGATCACTCTTCAAATATTCTGTAACATTTTTGAGATGGAGAGTCAAATGTCGATGTTTTGCTTTAGTTTTCCAGTTAGACTAGGTAATAGTACTTTAACTTTCATTTGAAATTATAGAAGCAATATATAAACACAGTAAAAAAAAACTAAACAGTGCATAGAAGAGATTTTTATTTATATCAAGAATTGTTATTAAAAGTATCAAATAACTTTTCTGTATCTATTGAGTTGTTAATACATGGATTTCCTTTTTTAGTCTTAATGCAATGAATTAGACTAATAAGCTTTCTTCTAAATTAACCTTCAGTTTCTGGAGTAAATCCTACTTAGGCATGCTTTCTTGTTCTTGTAATACACTACTGGAGGGTGAGTGGTAAAGATGGTCAAACAGAAGTAGCTGGGGTGCATGGCTCTCCACAGAGAGGAATGGAAGGGGTGAGTAAATACATACCTTCAACAGAAACATCCAGGTACTCACATTGGTACTAATCAAGGAAACAACTGGACCCACCCAGAACAGATAAAAGCAAGGCAGGATGATGGCCCACCTGGGAGTGACATGGAGTTAAGGGAACCTCCACAACCCAGGGAAGTGGTGAATAAATGTACAACCTTGGGAAACCATGCTTCTTCTATGGATCTTTGCAAGCCTCAGGTCCAGAGATAGCCTCGTGAATCCACTCCATCAGGACCTTCAGTCTGACACACAGAGCTACCTGGGGTCTCAGACAAGCAGTTGCTCAGGCACACATGTAATCATGGGAGCTTTAGATTCCCCAGCTTTCGGGGCATCCCAGCAAAAGTAACTGCCACTCTGGCAAAGTGGTGACAGGACTTAGCTAGCTTGCCTTAGATAGACAAGGTAAGGGTCCCTGGAGAGCCCCTGACCCACAGGTCAGTGCCTCATCCCCACATAACATAAAAAGTAGCCTGAGAAAAAAATCAAGCTGCAGGCACTGATAAGGAAACTAGCACAAGGGGTTGTGCCTGGAGACATGCTCACAGCTGCACAGATAGGAGAACCTCCAGCCCATTCAGGTAAAATCTTGCACCAACCTCCAGCTCACTCACATAAGGGAACAAGACCTGACATAGAAATGCCTTTGTCCCTTGTATAATCAGTGGGCTCACAGGAAAATGTTTTTTCTCCTTTTGTGGGCATGAATACAGTGGGCTCCAGTGGGTTCTGGTGGGCACTTTCATTTCCTTTTTGGATTGTGAGGCCAGCCTCTATGAATCATCACTTCAGTTCCTGATTGGTCCTGGGTCAAGGTCCCGGGCAAAGCTTTCACTTCAGCTCCTGATAGGTGCCGGGCCAAGCTGAGCAGCCTCTATGAATAATCCCTTCAGCCCCTGGTTGGTCCCGGGCCAAGTTTTCTTTATTTTTTGAGACAGAGTCTTGCTCGGTCGCCAGGCTGGAGTGCAGTGGCGTAATATCGACTCACTGCAACCTCTGTCTCAGCCTCACGAGTAGCTGGGACTACAGGCACACGCCACCACGCCCAGCTAATTTTTGTATTTTTAGTAGAGACGGGGTTTCATCATGTTGGCCAGGATGGTCTGGATCTTTTGACCTCGTGATCTGCCTCGGCCTCCCAAAGTTCTGGGATTACAGGTGTGAGTCTCTCCATCTAGCCCCAGGCCAAGTTTTCCAATTGGTTCCAGGCCAAGTCCCCGGACCAACCTGAGTCACGTATTCTCCAAGACAGCCTTCAAACTCAGCACATTCCTTCCTTTTCCCTGTCCATAAAACACTGGACCCCAGCCTCAGAGTGGGCAACTCATTCGGCCTCCCCTCTCTGCTGGCAGAGGGCTTTCTGCTTTCACTTACTAAATCAGCCTTGTCTCTGTGTTCCTTTATTATCTTGGACGTGAGACAAAGAACTCGGTATCATCTCAGACAATGAGAGACTGCTACATCTTGGTGCGTTGAGAATACAATGGTAGGAGATTAAACTCATGTACATACCCCTAGGAAAAAGGCTGAGCCCACAAGTCAAGCAGTGATGGTCTAGGGGCCCCACTTTCATGGCACCTCACAGGATAACACCCACAGGCTTGGAATTCCAGCCAGCCACCAGTAGAAGTGTTGCACTTCCCTGGCACAGAACTCCTAGGGGGAGTGGTGAACTGCCATCTTTGCTGTTTGGGCAACTTAACTATTCTAGCCTGTGGGCTTTGGAGAGTCCAAACTGACCGAGGGAAGACGGGATTCCCCGGCGCAGCACAGCTACTCTACCAAAACGTTGCCAGACTGGTTCTTTAAGTGAGTCCCCAATCCATTCCTCCTCACTGGGCTGGACCTCCCAAGTGGGGCCTCCAGCCACTGCCACCAATGTTTTCTGGCCAACAGTAATTTGAAAATTCCCTGTGACAGAGCTTCCAAAGGGAGGGATGGGCTGCCATATTTCCTGTTAGGGTAAATTAGCCATTCCAGCCTGCAGGTTTTGGAGAGCCCAGGCTGACTGAAGCAGAAGTGGTATACCAGCACAGCACAGCTACTCTATTAAAGCATGGCCAGACTGCTTCTTTAAGCAGCTCCCCACTCCTATTCCTCCTCACTGGGTGAAACCTCCCAAGTGGGGCTTCCAGTCATCCCCCACCAATGTTCTCCAGAAGACAGCCATTTGAAAACTCCCAGGAACATAGCTCCCACAGGGAGGGGCAGGCCACCATCTTCGCTGTTTGGGTGACTTAGCCCTTCCAGCCAGTGGGCTTTGAAGAGCCCAAACCAACTGGGGTGGAAGCAGTACCCCAGCAGAGCACAGCTACTCTGTGAAAGCATGCACGGACACACTGCAATTTTACGCAGGTCTCTGACCCCCGTTCCTCCTCACTGAGTGGAATCTCCCAACTGGGGCCTCTAACCACACCCAGTAGTGTTGTACTGCCTACAGATATTCAAAAACTCCCTAGGATGGAACTCCCAGAGGGAGGGGCAAACCATCATCTTTGCTGTTTGCCTGACTTAGCAGTTCCAGCCTTCCTTCAGGCTTTGGAGAGCCTAAGTGGACCTGGGGTGGAAGCAGTATGCCACACAGCACAGCAGCCCCATGAAAACATGACCAGACTGCTTTTTCAAGTTAGTACCCAACCCTATTCCTCATCACCAGGTAGTGCCTCCAAAGCAGGGTTTCTGGCTACCCCACTGGTGTTCTCTGGCTGAAAGAGGTTTCAGGCCTCTTTGGGAGGGAGCTCTCAGGAAGAAGGGTGGACCGCCATCTTTGCTGTTTGGAAAATTTAGCTGTTCCAGCTTTTGGGCTTTGGAGTATCTGAGGCAATCAGGAGCTGAAGTAGACTACTAGCACAGCACAGCTGCTCTAGGAAAACGTGGCCAGACTGCTTTTTAAAGCAGGTCCCTGATCCTATTTCTCCTAACTGGATGAGAGCTCCCATCCTGGGTCCCCAGCCACCTCCTACAGGGGCATTCAGGCCAGAAACTGGTCCGTACCACCTTGAGACAGAGCTTCCAGAGGAAGGGGCAAGCTGCCATCTTCGTGGTTTTGCAGCCTTCAGTGGTGATACCTACAGGTACTGGGAAATATAAGGCAACTAGGGACTGGAGTGGACTCCCAACATACTGCAGCAGCACTACAGAAAATTGACCAGAATGTTAGAAGAAAAAAAAAAAAAAAAGATTTATAGACCAGCAACCTCAAAGATTGAAGGTAGATAAGCCCACAAAAATGAGAAAGAATCAGCTCAAGAATGCTAAAATCTCAAAAAGCCAGGGCTCCCTTTTTCCTTGAAATGACCACATAACCTCTCCAGCAAGGGTTTGGAACTGGGCTGAAGTGGAGATGGTTGACAGGGCAGAAGTAGAATTCAGAATATGGACAGGAACAAAGTTCACTGAGCTAAAGGAGCACATTGTAACACAATTCAAGGAAGCAAAAGTTATGAAAAAGCATTGCAGGAACTGAGAGAAAAAATAGTATAAGGAAGAATGTAGTCAACCTGATAGAGCTGTAAAACAGAATAAAAGACTATCGTAATAAATTCACAAGTATTAATAGCAGAGTAGACCAAAGAGGAAAGAATATCAGAGCTTGAAGACTGACTTTCTGAAATAAGACAGGCAGGCAAGAATAGACAAAAAGAATGAAACAGAGTAAACAAAACCCTCAAGAAATATGGAATTATAGGCAGGGCACAGTGGCTCACGCCTGTACTCCCAGCACTTTGGGAGGCTGAGGCAGGCAGATCACTTAAGGTCAGGAGTTCAAGACAAGCCTGGCCAGCATGATGAAACCCTGTCTTTACTAAAAATACAAAAATTAGCCAGGCATGGTGGCACATGCCTGTAGTTCCAGCTACTTCGGAGGCTGAGGTAGGAGAATGAACCCGGGAGGCGGAGCTTGCAGTGAGCCAAGATCACACCATTGCACTCCAGCCTGGGTGATAGAGTAAGACTCCATCACAAAAAAAAAAAAAGGAAAAAAGAAAAAAGAAATATGGAATTATTAGAGACCAAATCTATGACAAATTTTAACCACTTGAGGATAGTGAGACACTTTTCCCAATGTCATATAGTAAATACAATAAAATTTCTGAGTTGCTTCCTAGTAGTGTGTTTGTGCATGTTTATATATTCATATGTAAATATATATATATGGACAAGCTGATGATTAAAAATTATATGAACCACCATTAAACACTTATAGAAACTGATATTCAGCTCGGTGGCCATTACCAGTTTATTTTACATTACTAGATTTTTACATTACATTACCAGTTTGTTTTACATTGTTTCATAGTCTATATTAATTAATTAAATTAATTAATTAATAATTAATTAAGATCACAGTGGCAGAACAGAAAAAGCTATTTTATCAATATGTTTTGATCTCTAGTCCAGTGACTTTTCCATGTTAACATAGTATAGGAAACAGTATTCAATGCACTTAATATTATGCCTGGCACATAGAAGGTACTCAATAAATAATGTCAAGTAATATTATTACTCAAAATTATAGCAGTTGATAATGTTAAAAAAAAAAGCCAAAACAGAAATATATCGAGATGGAAAACCCAATGATATAATTTATATGTCAAATGATTAGAAAACTACAATATTTACTTCAAATGATTAAGTTTTTAAACAACATACATGCAATATTTCATTATGCCATTATTCTGACATTTTGAGAGCTCGCAAACTATGTTGAAGCTCCTCATCTCTCCCTGAATGCCTTAAATCAAGGTTTTTGGACCATGAAACTCTTCACACAGTCTAGCAAAGTTTATGAACTCATTTTCAGAATAATATTTTTAAATCCATGAAATAAAATACGTGGGATTACAAAGGAAATAATTTATCTTGAAATAGCTATCAAAATGCAAAAAAATTGCAATCAAATAACAAAATCTACCAGCAAACCTAATAACTGTAATTTTGAAATAGCTGTTAATCTAAATGATATTTTAAAGCATTTTCAATAACTGTAATGTAATATGAAAATATTGGTAACTTTGGTAAGAAAAAGTCACAAGTATTGGTAATATTATTTTGGTTTATTACTTTATTCATTCACAATGGAAAGAAACACTAAATTTCAGGTAGAGATAAAAGAATATATGATGCATTTTCTAACTGTCCAAGGTCACAAGATCCCCTGAATTGTATTCATGATAGCATGTTTGAGCATCTGTGGACCCCAGTTTGTGAACTCTTGCCCTGAAACAAAGCCTGCCAGTTATCAAGAACCACCCATTGACACAACAGTCAAAGTAAATATTCCTATTTCTATTTTCTTGGTTTTAAATAGAAAATGCCCCTGCTTTTTTCCTCACCTGTTTTTTTGTTTTAATTTTTAGGAGAAGGCATACCTGCCAAAACAAATGACATGGAAGAGACAGAACAAGATAAAGAGAAAAATTGACTCAGAGAAAAGAGCCATATTCAGGGAATGCAGAACATTAAACAATTTTTCTCCTGTTATGGAAAAAACAACCAGGGATCAAGAAAGAACTCTTGGAAATAAAAAAACATGATTGCTGAACAATTGAAAGGATTTAAAGTGAAATACCCATGCTGTCTTTCCTTTCTTCTACATCCTCTTTACTATCAGATTGGTGCTGAAAGAGGTCTTAGATTCTTTGGGTAAGTTTACAACTTACCTCTTTTATCCTCTGGTTCCAGTGCAGTAAGCATTTCATGAAGAGGGAACTGAAAAACCTCATTTAGGCCTCCTTTCCTAAGCCAAGTACTCTAGCACAGTTTACCAGCGAGAACAGAGATATGAAGTTGGAGATGTTTTAAGGACTTGCCCATTATTAATGAAGTAACTTGAGTTTTCTTTTCTGTACATCGATCTTCTTTGGTCCAGCAGTTCTCAGTGGGGGTAATTTTGCCCACCCAGGAGACATTTGGCAATGTCTAAAGACATGTTTGGTTGTCATAATTTGGGGATATACTACTCGCAGATAGATAAAGGTCAAGGATGCAACTAAGACACTCTACAATGCACAGGACAACACCTCCAACAAAAAATAATTATCTGGTCTGAAATGTCAATAGTGCTGAGGTTGAAAAATCTAACAGTCAAGGACTGTCAAGGAAAAAACCAGAATTGGTAGAGCTGCCAAACCATACCCAAACCCTAAATGATAGCCATTTTCCATTTTAAAATTAGTTTAAAATAAAGACATTTATTTCTTCTCCCTATTCTGTGAGAAGTCCAGTACTCTATTTTAATCAATTAATCTGTTTTGAATGTGTAGAATTTACTTGATTAAAAAGTATCATGCAGGAGTTCCAAGATGGCTGAATAGGAGCAGCTCCAGTCTACAGCTCCTAGCATGAATGATGCAGAAGACGGGTGATTTCTGCATTTCAAACTGAGGTACCAGGTTCATCTCACTGGAGCTTGTCAGACAGTGGGTGCAGCCCACGGAGCATGAGCCAAAGCAGGGCAGGGCATTGCCTCACCTGGTAAGTGCAAGGGGTCAAGAAATTCCCGTTCCTAGCCAAGGGAAGCTGTGGCAGACGGTACCTGGGAAATCGGAACACTCCCACCCTAATACTGCATTTTTCCAATGGTCTTAGCAAATGGCACACCAGGAGATTATATCCCTCACCTGGCTTGGAGGGTTCCACTCCCACGGAGCCTCACTCACTGCTGGCACAGCAGTCTGAGATCAAACTGCAAGTTGGCAGTGAGGCTGGGGGAAGGGCATCTGCCATTGCTGAGGCTTGAGTAGGTAAACAAAGTAGCCAAGAAGCTCGAACTGGGTGGAGCCCACCGCAGCTCAAGGAGGCCTGCCTGCCTCTGTAGACTCCACCTCTTGGGGCAGGGCGTAGCTGAACAAAAGGCAACAGAAACTTCTGCAGACTTAAACATCCCTGTCTGACAGCTTTGAAGAGAGTAGTGGTTCTCCCAGCAGGGAGTTTGAGATCTGAGAACGGACAGACTGCTTCCTCAAGTGGGTCCTTGAGCCCCATAACATAACAATTTTAACCTTAAATATAAATGAGCTAAATGCTCCAATTAAAAGACACAGACGGGCAAATTGGATAAAGAGTCAAGACCAATCAGTGTGCTGTATTCAGGAGACTATCTCACATGCAGAGACACACACAGGCTCAAAATAAAGGGATGGAGGAAGATCTACCAAGCAAATGGAAAACAAACAAACAAAAAAAGCAGGGATTGCAATCCTAGTCTCTGATAAAACAGACTTTAAACCAACAAAGATCAAAAGAGACAAAGAAGGCCATTACATAATGGCAAAGGGATCAATTCAACAAGAAGAACTAACTATCCTCAATATATATGCACCCAATAGAGGAGCACCCAGATTCATAAAGAAAGTCCTTAGAGACCTACAAAGAGACTTAGACTCCCACACAATAATAATGGGGACTTTAACATCCCACTGTCAACTTTAGACAGATCAATGAGACAGAAAATTAACAAGGACATTCAGGAATTGAACTCAGCTTTGCACCAAGCAGACCTAATAGACATCTAGAGAACTCTCCAACCCAAATCAACAGAATATACATTCTTCTCAGCACCACATCACACTTATTCCAAAATTGACCATGTAGTTGGAAGTAAAGCACTCCTCAGCAAATGTACAAGAACAGAAATTATAACAAACTGTCTGTCACACCACAGTGCAATCAAACTAGAATTCGTGAATAAGAAACTCACTCAAAACTGCTCAACTACATGGGAACTGAACAACCTGCTCCTGAATGACTACTGGGTAAATAACAAAATGAAGGCAGAAATAAAGATGTTCCTGGAAACCAATGAGAACAAAGGCACAACATACCAGAATCTCTGGGATACATTTAAAGCAGTGTGTAGAGGGAAATTTATAGCACTAAATGCCCACAAGAGAAAGCAGGAAAGATCTAAAATCAACACCCTAACATCACAATTAAAAGAACTAGAGAAGCAAGAGCAAACACATTCAAAAGCTAGCAGAAGGCAAGAAATAACTAAGAGCAGAGCAGAACTGAAGGAGATAGAGACACAAAAAAAACCTTCAAAAAATCAATGAATCCAGGAGCTGATTTTCTTAAAAGATCAACAAAATTGATAGACCCCTAGCAAGACTAATAAAGAAGAAAAGAGAGAAGAATCAAATAGATGCAATAAAAAATAATAATGGGCTATCACCACTGATCCTACAGAAATATAAACTACCATCAGAGAATACTATAAACACCTCTATGCAAATAAATTAGAAAATCTAGAAGAAAAGGATAAATTCCTGAACACATACACCCTCCCAAGACTAAACCAGGAAGAAGTTGAATCCCTGAATAGACCAATAACAGGCTCTGAAATTGAAGCCATAATTAATAGTCTACCAGCCTAAAAAGGTCCAGGACCAGATGGATTCACAGCTGAATTCTACCAGAGGTACAAAGAGGAGCTGGTACCATTCCTTCTGAAACTATTCCAATCAACAGAAAAAGAGGGAATCCTTCCTGACTCATTTTACGAGGCCAGCATCATCCGGATACCTAAGCCTTGCAGAGACACAACAAAAAAAGAGAATTTTAGACCAATATCCCTAATGGACATCGATGCAGTAATCCTCGATAAAATACTGGCAAACCGAATCCAGCAGCACATGAAAAAGCTTATCCACCACGATCAAGTTGGCTTCATCCCTGGGATGCAAGGCAGGTTCAACATACACAAATCAATAAACATAATTCAGCATATAAACAGAACCAATGACAAAAACCACATGATTATCTCAATAGACGCAGAAAAGGCCTTTGGCAAAATTCAACAGTCCTTCATGCTAAAAACTCTCAGTAAAGTAGCTATTGATGGGACACATCTCAAAATAATAAGAGCTATTTATGACAAACCCACAGCCAATATCATACTAAATGGGCAAAAACTGGAAGCATTCCCTTTGAAAACTGGCACAAGACAGGGATGCCCTCTCTCACCACTCCTATTCAACATAGTGTTGGAAGTTCTGGCCAGGGCAGTCAGGCAGGAGAAAGAAATAAAGAGTATTCAATTAGGAAAAAAGGAAGTCAAATTCTCCCTGTTTGCAGATGACATGATTGTATATTCAGAAAACCCCATTGTCTCAGCCCCAAATCTTAAGCTGATGAGCAACTTCAGCACAGTCTCAGGATACAAAATAAATGTGCAAAAATCACAAGCATTCTTATACACCAGTAACAGACAAACAGAGAGCAAAATCATGAATGAACTTCCATTCACAATTTCTTCAAATAGAATAAAATACCTAGGAATCCAACTTACAAGGGATGTGAAGGACCTCTTCAAGGAGAACTACAAACCACTGCTCAAGGAAATAAGAAAGGAAACAAATAAATGGAAGAACATTCCATGCTCATGGATAGGAAGAATCAATATTGTGAAATGACCATACTGCCCAAGGTAATTTATAGATTCAATGCCATTCCCATCAAGCTACCAATGACTTTCTTCACAGAATTGGAAAAAACTACTTTAAAGTTCATATGGAGCCAAAAAACAGCCTGCATTGTCAAGAAAATCCTAAGCCAAAAGAACAAAGCTGGAGGCATCACGCTACTTGACTTCAAACTATACTACAAGGCTGTGGTAACCAAAAAAAGCATGATACTGGTACCAAAGCAGAGATATAGACCAATGGAACAGAACAGAGCCCTCAGAAATAATGTCACACATCTACAACCATCTGATCTTTGACAAACCTGACAAAAACAAGAAATGGGGAAAGGATTCCCTATTTAATACATGGTGCTGGGAAAACTGGTTAGCCATATGTAGAAAGCTGAAACTGGATCCCTTCCTTACACCATATACAAAAATTAATTCAAGATGGATTAAAGACTTAAATGTTAGACCTAAAACCGTAAAAACCCTAGAAGAAAGCCGAGGCAATACCATTCAGGACATAGGCATGGGCAAGGACTTCATGACTAAAACACCAAAAGCAATAGTAACAAAAGCCAAAATAGACAAATGGAATCTAATTAAACTAAAGAGCTTCTGCACAGCAAAAGAAACTACCATCAGAGTGAACAGGCAACTTACAGAATGGGAGAAAATTTTTGCAATCTACTCATCTGACAAAGGGCTAATATCCAGAACCTACAAAGAACTCAAACAAATTTACAAGAAAAAAACAACCCCATCAAAAAGTGGACAAAGGATATGAACAGACACTTCTCAAAAGAAGACATTCATACAGCCAATAGACACATGAAAAAATGCTCATCATCATTGGTCATCAGAGAAATGCAAATCAAAACCACAATGGGATGCCATGTCATACCAGTTAGAATGGTGATCATTAAAAAGTCAGGAAACAACAGGATGTGGAGAAATAGGAACACTTTTACACTGTTGGTGGGATTGTAAACTAGTTCAACCATTGTGGAAGACAGTGTGGTGATTTCTCAAGGATCTAGAACTAAAAATACCATTTGACTCAGCCATCCCATTACTGGGTGTATACCCAAAAGATTATAAATCATGCTGCTACAAAGACACATGCACATGTATGTTTATTGTGGCACTATTCACAATAGCAAAGACTTGGAACCAACTCAGATGTTCATCAATGGTAGACTGGATTAAGAAAATGTGGCACATATACACCATGGAATACTATGCAGCCATAAAAAATGATGAATTCATGTCCTTCACAGGGACATGGATGAAGCTGGAAACCATCATTCTGAGCAAACTGTCGCAAGGACAGAAAACCAAATACTGCATGTTCTCACTCATAGGTGGGAATTTAACAATAAAAACACTTGGACACAGGGTGGGGACCATCACACACCGGGGCCTGTTGTGGAGTGGGGGAAGTGGAGAGAGAGAGCATTAAGAGATATACCTAATGTAAATGACGAGTTAATGGGTGCAGCACACCAACATGACACATGTATACATATGTAACAAACCTGCATGTTGTCCATATGTACCTTAGAACTTAAAGTATAATAAAAGATATATATACATAAAAAATGGATATTTCTCTCTCAAAATTGTAGACTGTGTCTAAGATATATCAAAACAATTGGTTGATTTAATTTTTTATTATACGAGTTGATTGTTTTGACATATTATAGAGACAGGAAAGAATTGAGAAATGACAAAATACCTCAGAGGCAAGAGTGAAATACTGATCTTAGTTTCTACATTTAGAATGCAGAAATTCCTACTGAAATATTACAGAAAAAAAGGAAATATGGAGAAATCTCATTTAGAGCTGTAAGTCATTTATTTTATCAAAACGTTTCATTTATTTTAAAATAATTTCCTCAGAAGACAGTCAGAGAGTTTTACTTTCCTGTTAAAGATTAAAATGGAACACACTGACATTTTATAAACATGTTTTTAAAATGGTTTAACCGAAACATGATATAGGCCAGGTGTGGTGACTCAGGCCTGTAATCCCAGCATTTTGGGAGGTGAAGGTGGGAGGATGGCTTGGGCTCAGGAGTTCGAGATGAACCTGGTCAAAAAAATTATTTAATTAAATTCACATTTAATGTGAGTTATATTCACATTTCAGTATATTTTTTAAAATTATAACTGGCTAGATATATTATGCTAAGGCAGTGACAAACTAAAGAACTATCTTTTTAGAGCCAAAAGATTCAGAATTTCATTGAAATTTTCACTTTGGATATTCATCCTTCATCAGATACATGACATTTCTACAACAATCTCAATTAGGATAAAAAAGAAATAATTTGAGGAAGATTACAGTTTCTGTGACTACAATCGTCAGTACCATAAAAGCCCAGGTTCAAAGAAGTAAGAAATCATATTTTGAATGTTGCTAATATAGTAATATTAAGAGCAACAGTTTAGAAAATATGCTTCATCAGGAAATAGGAGATCCTGATTTTAGTACTAGTACTATTTGTAACTTGCTGTTTGAGCTTCAATATGTCTAATAACCTTCTTAGGCTGCATGCAGTTTGCTCATTTGTAAGGAGTGAGTTCTATTTATCATTGTATCTAGACCTAGAATTATGTCTGATAAAGTAGATTGTTTGTTGAAGCAATGTTGAAGAAAAATTGCTAAAATAGGACAGAAAACAGTAGCTTTACGTACCCCCAGTGTTAGTTCTACGTAAAACATGAAGCAGCTTTCCATTCTTTGCTTCCCTTCCACTTCCAAGCACGCTTTCTTGTATTTGCATTGTTGATGGTCTCACATCTTTATTTTTCTATCTCTTCAAATTTCATCATGTTTGCAGTACCACTGTGCCTTTGATCCATGTTCTTTCTCACAGAGTAATAGTTTCCCCTGGCATTTTTCCAAAGCTAACATGACTCAATTACGTCTGACCTAGGAGTCGTCTCTTTTCTAAACCCTATTCTTGACTTGGGGGTAGACGTTGGGACATTTTGCAAACTCCAATTGTGAAATTTCAGTCACCCCCAAATTCTGGTGATAGTATTTTAAGGTCAGGGCATGATGACTTCTTGGCACCCCTAGAATTCTACTACATAAACAGACATCTGCTTTAAGGATAATTAATTTTTTTACTTCATAGATTGCACATGGCAATAAGAATGAGATTCAATTGATTTTAAAGTGCTTTGAAAAAGTTAAATGCTACAGTATCTAAAATTTGTGTTATGCCTCCGTTTTCCTCAGTCTGTCATACTTAAGCGTCTATAATCTTGCCTTTCTCCAGCCAGTCCTGGCTTCCTTTAAATCCCATTGGAAAACTAGCTGTCTCATCATGTGAGTTTACTTATTGTCACCAACACTATTACAGCATGCTTGTTTCTACTTCTGTGCATCCTTAGATCCCTGATTATAATGCAGTGAGTCAACCTTCTAGCCACTGCCTCTTACCCCAATCAATTAAATCTGTTATTATTTTGTTTGTTTTTTTGCCTTTTTCAGCATCAGATCTATATGGGTATCTGTAGCATCTACTTTCACCTTAGGCCTGGATTTCTTTTTTCTTTTTTTTTTTTTTTCTCTTTTTTTTTTTTTAGATGGAGTTTCACCTTGTCGCCCAGGCTGGAGCGCAATGGTGCAATCTCGGGTCACCACGACCTCCACCTCCCAGGTTTAAGCAATTCTCCTGCCTCAGCCTCCCCAGTAGCTGGGATTACAGGCATGCGCCATCACGCCCAGCTAATTTTGTATTTTTAGTAGAGACGGGGTTTCTCCGTGTTGGTCAGGCTGGTCTCAAACTCCCAACCTTAGGTGATCTGCCTGCCTCAGCCTCCCAAAGTGCTGGGATTACAGGCGTGAGCCACTGCACCCAGCCTAGGTCTGGATTTCTAAGTATATAACTCTTGGAGAAGGTTTCTTTCTGTTATGCCAATAAGTGGATGGCAGTACCTAGGTTATGGCTCTGTTACCTAAATAAATGGATATTTAATAGGAATCCATTTCATATAAACGAGATTAGTGTGATTTTAAACATCAATTAGTGGTTTCTTGACAATCTCCACTCCTGTCTCCCACTAATGGCTCTCCCATGGACAGTGTAGTAAACACATTTTTTTCTCAATGCACATAATAGGCACTCAATGTTTCTTGCATTGAATTTATTTGAGAGAAGATTTATAGTCATGAAAGGCTAGATTATGTTACAAAGGAACGATGTGTGATTGAGGTGATAGGTATCCTAAGTACCTTGATTTGATCAGTATACATTGTATGCGTGTATTAAAGTACCATATGTACCTCATAAATATGTACAATTATTATGTATCAATTTAAAAAGAAAACAGTGTTAATTTCTAAAGGATCACTTCAATAGTTGTCAACTAATAGTTATTGGTTGTCTATAGCCAAGTCATGTAATGGTTACAAAGACCAATAAGGCAAAATCCTGACTCTTATAAGGCTTGTAAAATACCTGACCAATATCTATACTGAGATTCACCAAGTCTGAGATATTTGGAAGTCTAAGACAATTTAGTTTTATCACCTCATTTCATTTGTTTGGAAATTGAGGTTCAGAGAGATTCAATACCATGTCCAAAGTAATACACATCAGTAGCAACAAAACCAGGTCTAGAACCAGTGACCGTTGAACCCTGGCTGGTCTTCTTTCTTTTGCATGCTACTGCCTGATATTAGGCTTAGATATAACAAAGTAGACATGTATCTCTGACTTATTTTCCCTGGTTATTTTACACCTTATCTAAAGACCTATTAAGTATCAAGCTGTCATTCAGTAGCTTACTTGAGTTAAAATTCATAGGAGCGTTTATAGGAGGGCTTATGCAAGGTTTATGTAAAATATGTGAATGTGTCTGAATCCACCCGCAATGTTCTACCTCCTCCCAGTCTATGGAAAAATGTCTCAACAGAGTAAGATGTCTTTAGTTTAATAATTTAAAACAAGTGGTATTTGTAAAACACCTAAATATGAACAGTACAAAAGACCACCATGGTTGAGAAGAGAATATACAAACTTACAGTCTGTGTTTTCATGTCTGTTTTTCATCTTTTTTGTACATCTTCATCAAAGTCACATTGACAAACCTAATGGGAGGCAGCACATTTAGTGATTGTGGACAGAGCATGGTGAAAATGTAGTTATGGATATCATCACTAAGATCACTTTTTATTTATAACGTTTATCATTGTATCACCTGAGTTTCACCACATTTTTAAAGGTATTTAAGTCTTTAATACCTTTTCTTTTTGAGACAGTCTCACTTTGTCACCAAGGCTGGAGTGGAGTGGCGCAATCATAGCTCACTGCAGCCTTGACCTCCTCAGGCGCAGGTGATCTTCCCACCTCAGCCTCTTCAGTAGCTGGGACCACAGGTGCATGTCACCACAACATTTGGCCAATTAAAAAAAGAAAATTGTTGTAGAGATGGGGTCTTGTCATCTTGTCCAGGCTGGTCTTGAACTCCTGGTCCAAGAGATCCTTCTACCTCAGCCTTCCAAAGTTCTGGGATTACAGGAGTGAGCCACTGCAGCCAGCCTTTAATAAATTTTTTCAGGGGATATCTTAATGGACTTTGAGTCTTATCAGTTGACAGAATAATTATCATCTAGATAGGCTTGTTAGAACTGCTTTCAGAAAAGCTCATCTGATAACTATTCAAACTCATCATAGTTATATCTCTGCTAAAAAATATATATGATATTGGGGACGCTTGTATCATTGATGATTGGATGAAAGAGAGATAATCATTAAATAAATCTGTACTGGAATTTCTTATTTATAAAGTGAAATGACCATTTAACATTTCAGAAATACATGTGAGTTATTTGAAAGACTGCTTTAGAACTGGCACAATGTAACTACTTACCCAAGAGAGTAACACTAAAAGGACAACAACGATTATTGCATGCATTGAATTTTAAAAGAAATTATTAGTACTCTTGAGGAAGGTCAAACAATGCCTCATTTAAGGTGTCAAATTATATCTTTTATGCACTGTGAAACAAAATACAATGCAGCTTCTGTATGGACAGAGTGGGTTTCACTCAACAGAACAAGAATTCTAAGAGTTCCTAAATGTGATCTGGGCTCCGAATGGTTATTTGGATTTGCTTTCATTCCATCTATACTGCTAAGAAGTTTTTTTTTTTTTTTAAAGGGATAATTGCTTGTTTAGTTCTTATTGTCTTCTAATTTTAATACTTTATTTTAAACGTGTAAAAACTGGATTAATTATGTAAGTACCTGCTATCTTACATTTACGAATTATTATTCTTATATTAGTCCATTCTCAGGCTGATGCAAGAGGTGGGTTCCCATGGTCTTGGGCAGCTCTGTCCGCATAGCTTTGCAGGGTACAGCCTCCCTCCAGCTGCCTTCATGGCTGGCATAGAGTGCGGCTTTTCCAGGTGCACGGTGCAAGCTGTCAGTGGATCTACCATTCTGGGGTGTGGAGGATGGTGGTCCTCTTCTCACAGCTCCACTAGGCAGTACTCCAATAGAGACTCTGTGTAGGGACTCCAACCCCATATTTCCCTTCCACACTGCCCTAGCAGAGGTTCTCCATGAGGGCCTGCCCCTGCAGCAATCTTCTGCCTGGTCATCCAGGCATTTCCATACATCTTCTGAAATCTAGACAGAGGTTCCCAAACCCCAATTCTTGACTTCTGTGCACTCGCAGGCTCAACAACACATGGAAGCTGCCAAGGCTTGGCACCCTGTGAAGCCATGACCCAAGCTCTACATTTGCTCCTTTCAGCCACAGCTGGAGCAGCTGTGATGCATGGCACCAAGTCCCTAGGCTGTGCAAGCATGGTGTCCCTGGGCCAAGCCCAGGAAACCACTTTTTCTTCCTAGGCCTCCAGGCCTGTAATGGGAGGGGCTGCTGTGAAGACCTCTGACATGCCCTGGAGACATTTTGTCCGTTGTCTTGAGGATTACTATTTGGTTCCTTGTTACTTATGCAGATTTCTGTAGCCCACTTGAATTTCTCCTCAGAAAATGGGATTTTCTTTTCTATGGCATTGTCAGGCTGCAAATTTTCCAAACTATTATGCTCTGCTTCCCTTGTAAAATTGAATGCCTTTAACAGCACTCAAGTCACCTCTTGAATGCTTTAATGCTTAGAAGTTTCTTCCCTCAGATACCCTGAATCATCTCTCTCAAGTTCAAAGTTCCACAAATCTTTAGGGCAAGGGCAAAATGCTGCTAGTCTCTTTGCTAAAACATAATGAGAGTCACCTTTGCTCCAGTTACCAACAAGTTCCTCTTCTCCACCTGAGACTATCTCAGCCTGGATTTCATTGTCCATATCATTATAAGCAGTTTGCATTAAAAGAGTAATCGATCCATAATTTGACTTAATTCATTCACTCAAAAAATATTTTTCAAATTCATATGTGTAGCAGACACTCCTCTAGGTGCTGGAAACACAGAAGCAAACAAGACAAAGTCCCTGATCTTACGCTCTCAGATTTAAGTTTGAAAGGAGGAAAGCTGAGCGCAATGGCTCACGCCTGTAATCCCAGCACTTTGGGAGGCTGAGGCGGACAGATCACGAGGTCAGGAGATCGAGACCACGGTGGAACCCCGTCTCTACTAAAAATACAAAAAATTAGCCGGGCGCTGTGGCAGGCACCTGTAGTCCCAGCTATTCGGGAGACTGAGGCAGGAGAATGGCGTGAACTCGGGAGGCAAAGTTCTCAGTGAGCTGAGATCACGCCACTGCACTCAGCCTTGGTGACAGAGCGAGACTCCGTCTCAAAAATATAAATAAATAAAATAAAATAAAATAAAATAAAAATAAAGGAGGAACGATACAATAAGCAATTACTTATATTTAAAGATATAATGATAAAGATACAAAGATAAAGATAAAATCAGCATATAAATAAATATGTGATTTCAGGGAGTGATGTGTACTGTTTTAATCTGATGTTCTGCTTCCTAGATTAGACACTCTGGTGCTAACAGCCTTCAAATTGAAAATGGTAAAGAACTTTCTAATGGTAAGGAATAGTCTGATTAAAACTATCTGGGATATCTTCACTCCTTCATAACCAACACTCAAAATGCTATTCCATCAGAAGTACCATGTGCAGGCATTTTCCCAAATTCTGCTCTCACAATTGCCCATTAAAGAAAATATAACCTACTAATTCACATTCCATTATTGATGGTGGGTAATAGTTTTGTATGTTACCTCTTCCAGAATTAAACATTTTAAAGTATCTAGTGCCTTAACCACAAAGGAGTAAATACTGCAAGTGCTTTTTCTCTCCTTTCCCTCATCCTTCATTTTATCTCTTGCTCACCTTGGAGCACATACAAAATCCACACCTTAAAAACCACATACTCATAAATAGCTCTTATTATTTTGAGGTACGTTCCATCAATACCGAATTTATTGAGCGTTTTTAGCATGAAGGGCTGTTGAATTTTGTCAAAAGCCTTTTCTGCATCTATTGAGATAATCATGTGGTTCTTGTCTTTGGTTCTGTTTATACGCTGGATTACGTTTATTGATTTGCAAATGTTGAACCAGCCTTGCATCCCAGGGATGAAGCCCACTTGATCATGGTGGATAAGCTTTTTGATGTGCTGCTGAATCCAGTTTGCCAGTATTTTATTGAGGATTTTTGCATCAATGTTCATCAGGGATATTGGTCTAAAATTCTCTTTTTTTGTTGTGTCTCTGCCAGGCTTTGGTATCAGGATGATGTTGGCCTCATAAAATGAGTTAGGGAGGATTCCCTCTTTTTCTATTGATTGGAATAGTTTCAGAAGGAATGGTTAGAATGGCAATCATTAAAAAGTCAGGAAACAACAGGTGCTGGAGAGGATGTGGAGAAATAGGAACACTTTTACACTGTTGGTGGGACTGTAAACTAGTTCAACCATTATGGAAAACAGTATGGCGATTCCTCAAGGATCTGGAACTAGATGTACCATATAACCCAGCCATCCCATTACTGGGTATATACCCAAAGGATTACAAATCATGCTGCTATAAAGACACATGCACACATATGTTCATTGTGGCACTATTCACAATAGCAAAGACTTGGAATCAACCCAAATGTCCATCAGTGACAAACTGGATTAAGAAAATGTGGCACATATACACCATGGAATACTATGCAGCCATAAAAAAGGATGAGTTTGTGTCCTTTGTAGGGACATGGATGCAGCTGGAAACCATCATTCTTAGCAAACTATCACAAGAACAGAAAACCAAACACCGCATGTTCTCACTCATAGGTGGGAAATGAACAATGAGATCACTTGGACTCGGGAAGGGGAACATCACACACTGGGGTCTATCATGGGGAGGGGGGAGGGGGGAGGGATGGCATTGGGAGTTATACCTGATGTAAATGACGAGTTGATGGGTGCTGACGAGTTGATGGGTGCAGCACAGCAACATGGCACAAGTATACATATGTAACAAACCTGCACGTTATGCACATGTACCCTAGAACTTAAAGTATAATAATAATAATAAATTGAAAAAAACAAAAAACAAAAAACACATACTCAGGGGCAGTTGGGTAAACATGAAAGATGGACACATGACTGACTTATTTCTGGTTTCTACCCTTCATTTTTGTTCAGAATGATGTCTCAGTTAATATATGAGGTCTATGGTCTGTGATCTAGAAAGCTTGTCAGATATTTAAATTGCCTTTATTCCCAAGTGTGACTTTTCTTCAGTGTCTACATATTATGTCACATGTTCTATTGGCACTGCTGCAATATAGATCAAATATCTTGTGGCATAGGGGTAGGGGAGTGTTAGCATCTCCCTTGTCCCATTTGTTCTGTTACTGCTTTATTGGACTGATCTACCCTCATGAACTTGCAATCACCTAAATGGAAGTTTTGAATGTGTCACCTTTTGCTTGGTTATTTCAACCATGCTGCTATATATAATCAGGTGTGGCACAGTTTGTCAGTTTGATTCTAGGTATTTGTGGATAGAAATCATTACACTGTGCTGTTAATGATCCTTGTCTGCTTGCTGTTACCTACTTTTTACAGGCATCATAATAAAAGCTAGACTATTTCTTTGGGGGGAAAGAAACTTATTTAATGTAATTTTAAAAAGGTTTCCAATAGAAAATGAAATATTATTGAAAATACTATCTATGTTTTAGCTTTCAGTAATTCATGGTGCTTTGTTTTGGTGTCTGCTGGAAGTCTACTGCCACTATAGGGAACCTTGCTTGTTAGTTTCTCTAGATCTCTATTTTAAGCAATCTGTTAGTGATTCTGTAGAAGGGTCTATTCTGAGCCGTTAACTTCCTGTAAGGGGAAAATGGGTGGGTTACTGGAAATACCATTGAAGCAGGGTGGGCTGAGGATGGAGGGTTGGGGTATTTGTCTTGAGAATTAAAAACTACGAAATATTTTTGTACACAAGTGATTTTTAGAAAAATAAACACACTTTTAAAGATGTTGAATTTCACCACCCTTAATGGGAATTCTTAAAAAAATAAATGCATGCAAGTTTTCCCTGAAAAAAAAAAAAAGAAAATGTGTCAGTTTTTATGCAACTACACTCTTGAAAAATATTGTACATATACTTCCATCTTTTGTCAACCTCATAAATGTATGCAACTATTATGTATTCCTAATAATTAAAAATGAAAATATTTGAACATTTTCCAGTTGTCTAAGATGTTTCTTAAGTTGCCTAGGAATCAAGGTGACAACTGATATAAAAAGAACAAACACTTTCTAACTCACAATAGCTTCATATATTGCAGTTTATTTTTGTTGCCTTATACAAATTCAATCAGGTTTTAAGAAAAATGACGTCAGATCATTTACCGTAGTCAAAATAAGACTAAATTTTCTAGAGTCATTAGTAAGATTCTGCATGATAAATAGATGGATTTCTATATACTTGAGTGGAAAATACCAAGTATTTAGTTTTTTTAAGTTTATAATTTCATTTCTGGCTTTTGAAATTTCTTTACATATTGACTGACTTCGTTCTTCTTTAGGCTTTCTGGCCTATCACTGTAGGCCCCTTTACTGCTGAGAGGAAAAAGTGAATAGGCTAATGTGAAAACAACTTATGGACAGCCAAACACATCCAACACAATTGACTTCAAAGCAACTGTATTTATTTTGATTCTGTGGGGGTTTTTTGTTTAAAAAGTGAATTACCTAAACATTTCTGCAAATATTAAACTCATTAGGTTGAACATTTTTTCTTTTATATCAAATGAATATAAAGATGATTATTTGTGTGGAGTTTTTCTTGAAAGACATTAAAATAGGAGCAGAATTTGAGCCATCTGTTGGATAATATTTGAAAAACTGCTAAAAGACTGTTAGAATGATAAATTACCAATAGACAGGGAAGCCTTCTGTTGCCACTCCTTTTCAGCATAGTATTGGAAGTCCTAGCCAGAGCAATCAGGCAGGAGAAAGAAATAATGGGTATCCAAACAGGAAAGGAAGAAGTCAAACTGTCTCTCTTTGCAGATGACATGATTCTATATCTAGAAAACCCCAAAGTCTTGGCCCAAAAGCTTCTCTAGCTGATAAGCAACTTCAGCAAAGTTTCTAGAATGCAAACACAATGTACAAAAATCACTAGCAGTCCTATACACCAACAACAACCAAGTCAAGGGCCAAATTAGAAAGGGAATCCTATTCACAATTGCCACAAAAAGAATAAAATACTTAACAATACAGCTAACCAAGGTGATGAATGATCTCTATAATGAAAATTACAAAACACTGCCCAAAGAAATGGCCATATACTGCCAAAAGCAATTTAAAGATTCAATGCTATTCCCATCAAACTACCAATGACACTCTTCACAGAGCTATAAAAAACTAATTTAAAATTCATCTGGAACCAAAAAGAGCCCAAATAGCCAAGGCAATCCTAAGAAAAAGAAAACAAAGCTGGAGGCATCATACTACCTGACTTCAAACTATACTACAAGGCTACAGTAACCAAGGCAGCATGGCACTAGCACAAAAACAGGCACATAGACCAACAGAACAGAATACAGGGACCAGAAATAAGGCTGCACACCTACAACCACCTAATCTTTGCCAAAGCTGACAAAATCAAGCAATGAGGAAAAGACTCCCTATTCAATAAATGGTGCTTGGATCACTGGCTAACCACATGCAGAAGAATGAATTTGGACCCCTTCCTTACACCATACACAAAAATCAACTCAAGATGGATTAAAGACTTAAGTGTAAAACCCAAAACTATAAAAGTCTTAAAAGAAAACCTAGGGAATACCATCCCCGACATAGGAAAAGGCACATTTTTCATAACAAAGACAACAAAAGCAATCACAACAAAAGCAAAAATTGACAAGTTTGATCTAATTAAATGTAAAAACTTCTCTAAAGCAAAGGAAACTGTCAACAGAATAAACAGACAACCTTTAGAGTGATGGAAGATTTTTGCAAACTATGCATCTGATAAAGGTCTAATTTCCAGCATCTATAAGGAACTTAAACAAATGTATAAGAAAAAAAAAGTGACCCTATAAAAAAGTGGGTGACAGACATGAACAGAAACTTGTCTAAAGAAGACATTCAAGTGGCCAACAAGTGTTTGAGAAAGCTCAATATCCTGAAAATTAGAGAAATACAAATCAAAACCACAGTGAGATAACATCTCACACCTGCTCAAATGGCTATTATAAAAAAGTCAAAAAATAGCAGATGCTGGTGAGGTTGTGGAGAAAAGGGAACACTTATACACCCTTGGTGAAAATGTAAATTAGTTCAACCATTGAGAAAAGCAGTATGGAGAGTCCTCAAAAAGCTAAAATCAGAACTATCAGTTGACCCAGCATTCATATTACTGGGTATATACCTAGAGGAATATAAATCATTCTACCATAAAGATACATGCGTGTGAATGTTCACTGCAGCACTACTCTCAATAGGAAAGACATGGAATGGACCTAAATGCCCATCAATGACAGATTGGATAAAGAAAATGTAGTACATATACACCATGTAATATTATAAACAAGATAATGTCTTTTGCAGGAACATGGATGGAGCTGGAGGCTATTGTCCTCAGCAAACTAACACAGAAACAGAAAACTAAATGCAGCATGTTCTCACTTATAAGTGGGAGCTAAATGATAAGAACTTATGAACACAAAGAAGGAAAAAACGTACATTGGCATCTGCTTGAGGGTGGAAAATGAGAGGGAGAGAAACAGAATAGATAATCATTGGGCTTAATTCCTGGGTGATGAAATAATCTGTACAACAATTCCTTGTGACATGGTTTTACCTGTGTAATAAACTTTCACATGTACCCCGAACTTAAAATAAAAGTTCAAAAAAAAATTACTAATAAAATTAAGAAGTTTTACTAAAGAGAAAAACCTTTATTTCTTGGCTTTTTCTGATACAGGTCCTTTCTCAGTGAAATTTGGAAGTTGGTAAGGTTATATTTAGAATTTAAGCATTGGAATATTTTATTCCTTGGTGAAACTTTATCTCCCCACACTCTTCATGTACACTGAGAGTACTCATGATACATTCTTGCACCGGTTAAAACCAGATCCTAGGAGTGAATATTATAGGTTTACCACACATACTGGCAAAATTTAGTATATTCCATTTGCCAGTGGGATTTGCATTTCCTTGAAAGACAAAATTTCATACCAAGGAAACGAATTTTGAATTCAAAATCAGAAGCTTGGCATCAATAAACCGATATGGAAGGTATTTTGGGCGGCCTCTATACAAAGTCAGTCATTTTTAGTTTGGAAACATGAAAGACTGAATATGCCAACAAACAGTGGCCAGACAATATATGAAAAGAGAACTCTGATCCGCACCCTCTGCAGCAACGTGTCCAGGAAGACAAATCACATTCTCTGAAGCAATCAGTCCAGATGAGTCAAGACTTAGTCAATAACTGCCAACTTCTCTAATATTTGTCCCCTTTTCCAACTCAGAACTAACCTTAGAGAGCCAAATATGTTTCTCAAACCAATCACATAGAATGTCCTGCTTCTAGCTAGCCTGCCTCTAGCTTCCCCATGCCTTCAACCTACACTCATAGCATACTTTGTCACTCCACTTTTTCACTATAAAGTTTTTCTGCTCTTCTGCCTCTCTCCTAAATGTAAGTGACAGTGGCTGACTCCCTTGCTATAGCAAGCTCTGAATAAAAATAGCCTTTGCTTGTCATTTCGGTGGTCTTCATTTCTTTCTACAACCCTGTTACATAGATATTTTAGAGCCAAGATTTTTAACTGGTTATATAAATGATGATCGACTAAGAAGCTTAAAAAGTACAAATGACAGGCTGGGCCATGGTGGCTCACGCCTGTAATCCCAGCACTTTGGGAGGCGGAGGCGGGTGGATCACCTGAAGTCAGCAGTTCCAGACCAGCCTGGCCAACATGGTGAAACCCCGTCTCTACTAAAAATACAAAAATTAGCCGGGCATGGTGGTGCGCTTGCAATCCCAGTTACTCGGGAGACTGAGACAGGAGAATTGCTTGAACCCTGGAGGTAAAGGTTGCAGTGAGCCTAGACCGTGCCACTGCACTCCAGCCTGGGTGACAGAGTGAGACTCTATCCCACCACCCGCCACCCTCGCCGAACAACAACAACAAAAAAGTACAGATGACCAAGCATCACTCAAGCCCAGCTGCATTCACATTTCTATGGGAAGGCCTGGCAATGAGTATTTTAAAGAAGCATCCCAGGTGATTCTTATGTACACTGTCATTTGAAAACAGCTGTTCTCTGGAAATCTTGATTAAATTTTTTGAATATTCATGAATACCCATTCCAAGCTAGATGACAGCAAAAAACAGACAAACAAAAATGCCTATGTTCATTTCCAAACCTCCCAACTCTGGTCTCTTGTCTAGAAAACATCAGGACTAGTTTAAAACTTGTTCTAACAGATAAAATTAAATGCTCTTCCACCAGAAGACATTTGTTTTTTTAAATATTTTCAACGTTCTTTGAGATGGATCCCTTTAGCATTTCTCATAAACTGTTAACTGAAATCCATAGATGCTGAAGAAACAATGTTAGCACAATGCATATAAGAGAGTCACTTTACCAGAAGAAAGTTGATTGTTTGCCCTCAAACAGAAGTGCAATATAACACTGGTTTGGGAGAGCCATTCTGATCCTCTTATAAATGTAGAAAAGTGATCAGTGATGTGCTGGCTTATGATTAACTCTGGCAAGGTTGTTCTTTTGGCAGGGTAGATGTGTTGCATTAAGTAGAATGTGATATCACCAAGAAAACATATTGGGTTTTATGTTGTATTCAGAACAGAAATAGCTGAGAACCAAAAGGCACTTCTGGAAGTATTCCCAGCTATCAATTTCCCTAATATGCAAAATTCAAAATTTCTAAGCAATATTAGAGGGATTCTTGCAAATATTAAAGATGTATTACTCTAATCGCCAATGGTATGTATTTTACCCTAATTATCCCTCCTTTGAAGACTACCTGGGTTATTCAAGTTAATGCAGCACAGTAAGAGCCTAAAGTCAATGTGAATAAAACAACGATCATTTTATTTTGCCAGCAAGGCAAGGCCACAAGTAACCTAGTGTATCTATGACACAAACTTGCATACGAAAACTCTTTTCCTCTGTTTTTGCTTCCCAGCTTTGTCTTCATTTGTTTTTAACGGAATTAGGCAAATTTGCAGATGGTAAAGCATAAAAATAATTTTAATAAATGATTATGAGTAGTTTATTGTCTCTCACAAATCACTTCATTCCCTGAAACTAAGACTGAAAATTTCCACAACTAAGGAAAGTTTTGGAAGAAATTTCAGGCAAATAAGTAATATTTTTTTCACTTCAATGATGTCATACACTTCCACTGAAAATATAGAAAGAGGAAATTGAGACAATGTCTGGGTGTGCAGTGTGAATGCTAGAATCAAAGTGTAAGGGATGGTGTTTGTTGCCCAAGTCATGGTAAGCAGATGAATGGTCTGGTATATTAGGGATGGAACTGAAGAAATTGGGAGTTAAAAAATGTGCTAATTCTGTGCCAGAAGAGAAAGTTCTAATTGCTTCCTGAACGTACATATCTTGGAGACAAAGAGGACATTAACTCTGATAAAGTGGAAACGCCAGTAGGGTGTGGGGTATCGGGAAGAAAAAGTGCACAGTTTTCCAGTTCTAAAATGAGTCTTTCCAACATATTGAAACAGTAATTCTAACACACATGTGTATAATTAAAAAATAAACATTTCCTCAAGATTCTTTTCAACTTATATTCAGCTTATAGGCTGGAGATTGATTTTAAATAAACTGGACATTATTTTTGCATTTTAGAGCAATTTGAGAAAATATTGAGTTTATTTTATAAGACTTTAATGCTTGTGTATATGACTCAGAATTGGACACCAAGGTTCCTAGTGTTTAAAAATTTCTATTCTCCTTTGTTTATGTTCCACTTATTGAAATATTCTTGATTTGTGTCATTTTATATTTAACATTTCCATGTTTATATTGCTTTATTGTCACTAATGTGGATGAAAAGAGGCAAAGTGTAAAATATTTGAAGAGATTTATTCTGAACCAAATAAGAGTGACCATGGCCCATGACACAGCCCTCAGGAGGTCCTGAGAACACGTGCCCAAGGTGGTCAGGGTGAAGCTTGGTTTTATACATTTTAGGGAGGCATGAGATGTCAAGCAAGTACATTTAAGAAATACATTGGTTTAGTCCAGAAAGGCAGGACAGCTCAAAGCAGGGGGGCTTCCAGGCTATAGATAAATTTAAACATTTTCTGGTTGACAATTGGCTGAGTTTGTCTAAAGACCTGGTATCAGTAAGAAGAAAATGTCTTGGTTAAGATAAAAGGTTGTGGAGACCAAAGTTTTGTCGTGCAGATGAAGTGTCCAGGTACCAGGCTTTAGAGAGAATAGGCTGTAAAATGATTCTTATCAGACTTATAGTCTGTGTTGACTTTAATGCCAGAGAGGCATAACGAGGCATGTTCGACCCCCACTTCCCATTATGGCCTAAAATAGTCCCTCAGATTAAATTTTAAGAGTCCTGGTAGGCCGGGCGCGGTGGCTCACGCCTGTAATCCCAGCACTTTGGGAGGCCGAGACGGGCGGATCACGAGGTCAGGAGATCGAGACCATCCTGGCTAACACGGTGAAACCCCCGTCTCTACTAAAAAAATACAAAAAAACTAGCCCGGCGAGGTGGCGGGCGCCTGTAGTCCCAGCTACTCGGGAGGCTGAGGCAGGAGAATGGCGTGAACCCGGGAGGCGGAGCTTGCAGTGAGCTGAGATCTGGCCACTGCACTCCAGCCTGGGTGACAGAGTGAGACTCCGTCTCAAAACAAAAAAAAAAAAAAAAAAAAAAAGTCCTGGTGAGGAGGAAGTCCATTAACATGGTTGGGGGTGGGGGTGGGGGTGGGGGCTTAGAATTTTATTTTTGGTTTACGTCTTCCTCTTTCTGGCCAAGATTTGCTAGAGACAGTATCAAAGGCCAGCAAATTGTTATTGTGTCTCATAGCATTTCCAGGGTGGCATGGCTGCCTGCTCTAAGTCTATCCTGTCCTTTGGTGAGGCTCCCTGTGGCAAAGGGCCTTAAGAGTCGAGAGACTTATAGTCAATTAATTGTTCTAGGCCAGATAGCAATAGATGTGGACAGGCATTCATTACCTCTTAAAGTTATTATTTTAAGTAAAAAGCCAACAACCAAAACAAAAAGGCAAATTTATAAGACTGATTTTTTTTTAACTTCTACGTGTTGAGCTTGGTTTTTGTTACAGGCTTATAGCAATTAGCTATACAAAACAAAAGCATTGTTATAAAAATAATTTAAAATATGTGTATATATATCTATATATCTATATTTATCTTCACCACTCATGACTGGGAGTATTATATACAGGAGGTTTTGTTACAAGATATTTATATTCTGTTAGTAAATATTTTCCTTGAATTCTATAGTAAGCAGAAAACACGCTATAGTTGGGGTGGATGCAAAAGTGACACATAATCATTTAGAAGGCAACTGAAGGTGCTTTACCAGTTGTTTAGGCATCTTTGTAGCCCTTCTTGATTTGGAGGCTTTGACCTTGACCTAATTTTATCCCTCATAACTGGTCCTTCTTATCTTATGTGCCTGCCTTTTCTGCAACAGTTCCTGAGCCTAGAGGGAGGGTGCTTGTATAGTTTTAGAAGCCCAGCTTTCACAGTGAAACAGATTCCAGCCCAGTGGGATGCCAGATGAAGGAGATTCATATCTCTGGTCTTCAGAATGCCATGATTCTTGTTTCCTTGGAAGTAAAACAAGGAGAGATAAATAACAAATGTTTGACAATTATTTGGCAATCATAGGAGGAATTTTTGTGTCAGAACAGAAAAAGAAACTTATTCCATCAGGGCATCAACTAAAAATATGATGAAAAAGCATAATCTGGTACTCTCCAGAGGATTACTGGAGCCAAAAAATAATGATCCAATCTGCACTCAAAGAAAAAAAAGTTAGGGCTGAAATCTAGTATTAAGTGCCACACTTTTCCTTTGAAATAATCTCTCTAGCTGCTTTTTTTTTTTTTTTTCTATTAAAGAGAAATTATGGCAAGTCTGATTATTTGCATAAAATGCAGCAAGAATCGATTGGTCACATAGACTTCTTTTAAGTTGGCTTTGCTGGAAATTTACCTAAAAATACACTATTTTAGACTATATCTTGTTAAAACAACTAGGGCCTCCAATTGTTTGTTTTAAAACTCTTACTGAACTTATGCCAACAGTTATATTGTCAAAAAATTACTATCTGAATTTTGGAGAACTCAGAAAGGCAAATTTGCTTACAAGGACAAGCTTTACCCAAAAAAAACTTAAGAAAAAGATATTCTTGACCCTTCTTTAACCAGACCAGTGGCTATTAAACAAGATGTTTGTTTACCTTGGAAATACCATTTACAAACTAAACAGCTCCTGAGCACTAGCAGGTATTGTAGAATTTAGAAGCTCCTCATAATTAGTCCTAGAAAAGAGGCTCTCTAGTTATTAGGTAGCAAGATTTTATGTAAACCGTTTTTATTTTATCTTGAAACTCTTTTGGGAAACATTCTTTCATTAGCCTAGGGGTAGTTTCCATTCACATTCCATCACAAGGCAGTAAATGCTCCTTGTAGTGGAAATTCTCCAGTTCAGTCATTGTCATTGAAAAGTACTCACAGTTTTTTTTTGCCATTAACCCTGATAAATGCTCCACACAAAGGACTGTGCAGTGGAGAATCTGTCCTGATTAGCACTCCAGCTTCTACCCTATACTTTGTGGGCTGAGGCGATTTTACTAGTTCCCATTTAGCATGTGCAATTAACATTTCCTGAAAGAGCAGACTTGCATGCCTTCAGTTTCATAGTACTAGAAAGAGGAAACATCCCCAGTCAGATGCAGTACCTATTTTCATAAGATATTTAGGTAAAGGAGTTACAACTGCCTTCCATAAAGCTTGTTTCAACATCTTACATTCTATAATTCTATTAACCTGCATGTTTATATGTTCTAGTCCCAGGAACCCTTTCTTACCCCCAGAGCATTTTATCTTTTCTGGTGAAAAGTGTTTGGGTTCGCAGCAGGGAGTTTCATCTGTAAGATCTATGAGGAACAGCAAATTTGGTAAGGCTTCTGAAAATGTCCTATGATTCTGTGGGAGGGGCACTCATCTGTTAGGGACTCCCTTAGCCCCCAAATGTACCATGACCTGGGTAACAGGCATATTTGATGGGAGGAGATTCCAGTTGTCATAAAGCCAGTTATCAAAAGTAACCCAAATTTCCAGTGAAAAAAAAACCTTAGGGGTTAACATAACTTTCAGATTTTAAATTACTGTATAGTATTGAGATTAAATTTGCCAGATTAAATTTGCCAAATTAAATTTACCAAAGATTACCAAGGTCATGTGAATTAAAAGGCATCCAAGCTAGCTTCTACCAATCTGATTAGCACCTTCTTAAGTAAGTTACTTGATTAGAGTTCTGTCATATAGTTTAGTGGTGAAATATCAGTTTCACATGACATATATAAAGATAGAGATGTAACAGGCATACAGAATAAAAAGGCAGGCCGAAAAGATATTTTATTTGCCTGTTTTCAGAAAAAAAAAAAATATCCCTTACTTTACATAATTAATAAAATTTACAGGAGCCAAAAAAAGGTGAAGGACAGACCTGTCCTTTAAGACCTTTTCAAGAGAAAGAGTTGAACCTCTGAGATACCAATCTGATGAATGTTAAAGAAACAGATTATAGAATTTAAAAAACTTAAAACTTCTTGTATTAAAAGTAAGTCAATATTTGTAATAAAATATTGTTTTAACCAATTATTTGGTTTTGTATTAGTGTATTGTTTTACTATCAAAGAACCGTCTTTAGTAAGACTCTTATTTATTCTTAATCTTAGCCACCTGAATTATACAACTGTTTTAAAAATTCCTTTTTACGATCTTTATTATGACTTACATAGACCATTAGCAAGATGCATAGAATTTCTGTTTTGTCCTAAATATCCCTCTTTCTTGAATAACCTAGTCATTTTGTTTTAGGACAAAAATTCACCACACAAGATTCTTTCTTATGTAAAACTGCTTTCCTTTCTATCTTCTTTACCAAAAGTACCTCTTTATATCTTTAACTTTCTTTACATCTCTTATTTCCTGATTCCTTTACCATGTTTTATATATCAGCTTAAAAAAAGCTTTGAATTAGACAAAGATATTTTACCTTTTAATAAGAACTTCTTTTTAAAAAAATGTTTTTCTATAATTTTTAAATTGGAAATTACCCAGGTACTGACACAGACAGGAGGCAAGGAAATATTGGGTAGAAGACTACAGTTCCCTGACAAGGCCACACCTTCAAGCCTGAAAGCCTATGACTCTAAATGGGAACAGGCATTCCTGTTTTAGCGCCCAAATGTTGCCTTTTGGTCTGCCACACCCCCCTATCCTGTACCCATATAAACCCCAAACCCAAGGCTCCACAAGCAGAAGAGCAGAAGAGTGGCATAGTGTCAGCGTGGCAGAGCAGTGTGACAGAGAAAGAGAGAAGAGAATGAGCATCTGAACATTGAGAGTAGTTCAGCTGGGGACTTTCGGGAGGAGATTGGTTGCAGGACAGCCAAACTCCAGGGGAGGATCATCTTCCCCCTCCATCCCCTTTCCAGTTCTCCATCTATTACACTGAGAGCCCTTTCCATCACTCAATAAAATCCCTACATTCAGCACTCTTCATGTCCAAGTGACCTGATTCTTCCTGGATGCCAAACAAGAACCTGGGTACCAAAAGGGCAAGGAGTACAAGGCTGCCACATTGACTCTCCACTGAGCTGGTTTAACACTCAGCCATCCACAGACAGCAGAGTTAAAGGGGCACTATAACATGCCCACTGAGGCTTTGGGAGTCGCAGGTGCCCCCCCACCCCAGATGCTGCCATGGGGCCTTCATGGAGTTTGTTTCTGCCAGGACCCAAACGCACTTGCCCTGGCTCCTGCACCTGCCTGTCTGTGTGCTTCTCCTCCCATGAAAAGTTTGAATATGAGGCAGCCAAGCAAGGGAGCCACACATGCTTTTGTTTTGTATAGCTAATTGCTATAAGCCTGTAACAAAAACCAAGCTTACAGTATCTCAACATGTGGAAATTAAAAATAAATCAATCTTATAAATTTGCCTTTTTGTTTTGGTTGTTGGCTTTTTACTTAAACTAATAACTTTAAGAGGTAATGAATGCCTGTCCACATCTGTTCCTATCTGGCCTAGAACAATTAATTGGCTATAATAAATCTTTTGACTCTTAAGGCCCTTTGCCACAGGGAGCCTCACCAAAGGACAGGATAGACTCAGAGCAGGCAGCCATGCCACCCTGGAAATGCTATGAGACACAATAACAATTTGCTGGCCTTTGATACTGTCTCTAGCAAATCTTGGCCAGAAAGAGGAAGACGTAAACCAAAAATAAAATTCTAAGCCCCCACCCCCACCCCCACCCCCAACCATGTTAATGGACTTCCTCCTCACCAGGACTCTTAAAATTTAATCTGAGGGACTGTTTTAGGCCATAATGGGAAGTAGGGGTCGAACATGCCTTATTATGCCTCTCTGGCATTAAAGTCAACAGAGATTTTAAGTCTGATAAAAATCATTTTACAGCCTATTCTCTCTAAAGCCTGGTACCTAGACACTTCATCTGCACGACAAAACTTTGGTCTCCACAACCTTTTATCTTAACCAAGATATTTTCTTCCTGTTGATACCAAGTCTTTAGACAAACTCAGCCAATTGTCAACCAGAAAATGTTTAAATTTATCTATAGCCTGGAAGCCCCCCTGCTTTGAGCTGTCCTGCCTTTCTGGACTAAACCAATGTATTTCTTAAATGTACTTGCTTGACATCTCATGCCTCCCTAAAATGTATAAAACCAAGCTTCACCCTGACCACCTTGGGCACGTGTTCTCAGGACCTCCTGAGGGCTGTGTCATGGGCCATGGTCACTCTTATTTGGTTCAGAATAAATCTCTTCAAATAGTTTACACTTTGCCTCTTTTCATCCACATTAGTGACAATAAAGCAATATAAGTGTGGAAATGTTAAATATAAAATGGCATAAATTAAGAATATTTCAATAATTGGAACATAAACAAAGGAGAGTAGAAATATAAAATAACCTAAATTAAGAATATTTCAATAACTGGAGCATAAACAAAGGAGAACAGAAAATTTTAAATGCTAGGAACCTTGCCGTCCAATTCTGAGTCATATATAAAAGCATTAAAACCTTATAAAGTGAATTCAATATTTTCTCAAATTGCTCCAACACACAGAAATAATATCCGGTTTCTTTAAAATCAATCTCCAGCCTATAAGCTAAATATGTATTGAAAAGAATCTTGAGTAAATTTTTATATTTTAATTACACACATGTGTGTTAGAATTACTGTAATATGAGAGAGAAAGAGTCTATGTTTGTAGGGTCAGAGATAATCTGAGCAAGGCCTGAAACTTCCTCCAATTTCTTTAGATTCCTAGATAATGCTGTGGTTTTTAAAATTTTTTCTACTTTAACCCAAATAGTGCACTAACTTAGCATTCAGAATAGCTTCACAAACAATACTCTGTCCAGTGCTTTCAGGATTATGAGAAAACTTGAGTAACCAGTGATTATTTGAATTTTTGTCTGCTATTGCTACTCTTAATCTGTTTTTTCAAGAGATAAATGCCTTCGATTAGTTTGTATCTCAGAAAGCAAATATACATATGTGTGTATATATACGTGTGCGTGTGTGTGTATATATATATAGAGAGAGAGAGAATGGAAGAAATTGTGTAGATTTCAACTGCAAACACAAAAGAAACTAAATGGAGGGGAAAAGACCTCCAAAATGTTACATTTTAGAGATATTCAATAAGATGCAATGAGTAATTTTATGTCAGTGAAAAGTATTTGAGTGTTTCCATGGATAATTTGGTATTTCAAAAAGCTTTTTAGACTCCAAAATAGTCATAGAATAGATCATATTTACATATTAGAATCTCACTGTAAGCATTGTTTACTGGTATTCTCTATATTCTAGGCCATCAGGAATGCCATTTTGAGGAACTTAGGTAATAAAGTTATCAAAAGGATCTTATTATGAAGCAGTCTCCTCTATTTTTGTCAACTCGGGACATGGATTCTAAGGACAGTAAAGCTCCAGTGGATTTGATTTACATATGCTTGAAAAATGTCAGATGGTATCTTTAATCCATGGTTTTGAATAGTCGCATGCCTTCTTTATCATTTATAATTTTAAAAATACCAAAATAGAAATTTTACAAATATGTTAAAATATTTGCATATTTTCTCACAAATTTGATCCACACCTGGATGACTGATACACATCAAGCAGTCCTAATTATTTATCAGCCTATCTAGAAATTACATAGGAGTAAGGGTATTTAAAAAGTATTCTAAGTCCAAGATAATGTGGCATATTCCTTTCTCTCAAAGAGATTATAAAGTATAGTTTCAATATGTTGGAAAGACTTATTTTAGAATTGGAAAACTATGCACTTTTTCTTCCGGATACTCCATACCCTTCTGGTGTTTACCCTTTATCAGAGTTAATGTCCTCTTTGTCTCCAAGATATTTACATTCAGGAAGAATTAGAACTTTCTCTTCTGGCACAGAATTAGCACTATTTTTAAACTCCCAATTTCTTCAGTTCCATCCCTAATATACCAGACCATTCATCTGCTTACCATGACTTGAGCAACAAACACCATCCCTTACACTTTGATTCTAGCATTCACACTGCACACCCAGACATTGTCTCAATTTCCTCTTTCTATATTTTCAGTGGAAGTGTATGACATCATTGAAGTGAAAAAAATATTACTTATTTGCCTGAAATTTCTTCCAAAACTTTCCTTAGTTGTGGAAATTTTCAGTCTTAGTTTCAGGGAATGAAGTGATTTGTGAGAGACAATAAACCACTCATAATCATTTATTAAAATTACTTTTATGCTTTACCATCTGTAAATTTGCCTAATTCCATTAAAAACAAATGAAGACAAAGCTGGGAAGCAAAAACAGAGGAAAAGAGTTTTCGTATGCAAATTTGTGTCATAGATACACTAGGTTATTTGTGGCCTGCATTGCTGGCAAAATAAAATGTTCGTTGTTTTATTCACATTGACTTTAGGCTCTTACTGTGCTGCATTAACTTGAATAACCCAGGTAGTCTTCAAAGGAGGGATAATTAGGGTAAAATATATGCTATTAGTGATTAGAGTAATACATCTTTAATATTTGCAAGAATCCCTCTAATATTGCTCAGAAATTTTGAATTTTACACATTAGGGAAATTGACAGCTGGGAATACTTCCAGAAGTGCCTTTTGGTTCTCAGCTATTTCTGTTCTGAATACAACACAAAACCCAATATGTTTTCTTGGTGATATCACATTCTACTTAATGCAACACATCTACCCTGCCAAAGAACAACCTTGCCAGAGTTAATCATAAGCCAGCACATCACTGATCACTTTTCTACATTTATAAGAGGATCAGAATGGCTATCCCAAACCAGTGTTATATTGGTCTTATATTTGAGGGCAATCAACTTTCTTCTGGTAAAGTGACTCTCTTATGTGCATTGTGCTAACATTGTTTATTCAACATCTATGGATTTCAGTTAACAGTTTATGAGAAATGCTAAAAGGATCCATTTCAAAGAATATTGAAAATATTTAAAAAACAAATGACTTCTGGTGGAAGAGCATTTAATTTTATCTGTTAGAACAAGTTTCAAACTAGTCCTGATGTTTTCTAGACAAGAGATCGGAATTGGGAGGTTAGAAACGAATATAGGCATTTATGTTTGTTTGTTTGTTTGTTTGTTTGCTATCATCTAGCTTGGAATGGGGATTCACGAATATTCAAAAATTTTAAACAAGATTTCCAGAAAACAACTGTTTTCAAATGACAGTGTACATAAGAATCACGTGGGATGCTTCTTTAAAATACTCATTGCCAGGCCTTTCCATAGAAATGTGAATGCAGCTGGGCTTGAGTGATGCTTGGTCATCTGTACTTTTTTTTTTTTTTTTTTTTTGCGGTGAGCATGGCGGGTGATGAGACGGACTCTCACTCTGTTGCCCAGGCTGGAGTGCAGTGGTGTGGTCTCAGATCACTGCAACCTTTGCCTCCAGGGTTCAAGCAATTCTCATGGTTCAGCCTCCTGTGTAACTGGGATTACAAGCATGCCACCATGCCCGGCTAATTTTTGTATTTTTAGTAGAGATGGAGTTTCACCATGTTGACCAGGCTGGTCTGGAACTGCTGACTTCAGGTGATCCACCCACCTCCGCCTCCCAAAGTGCTGGGATTACAGGCGTGAGCCACCATGGCCCGGCCTGTCATTTGTACTTTTTAAGCTTCTTAGTCGATCATCATTTATATAACCAGTTAAAAATCTTGGCTCTAAAATATCTATGTAACAGGGTTGTAGAAAGAAATGAAGACCACCGAAATGACAAGCAAAGGCTATTTTTATTCAGAGCTTGCTATAGCAAGGGAGTCAGCAACTGTCACATTTGGGAGAGATGCAGGAGAGCAGAAAAGCTTGATAGTGAAAAAGTGGAGCGACAAAGTATGCTATGAGTGTAGGTTGAAGGCATGGGGAAGCTAGAGGCAGGCTAGCTAGAAGCAGGACATTCTACGTGATTGGTTTGAGAAACATATTTGGCTCTCTAAGGTTAGTTCTGAGTTGGAAAAGGGGACAAATATTAGAGAAGTTGGCAGTTATTGACTAAGTGCTGACTCATCTGGACTGATTGCTGCAGAAGATGTGATTTATCTTCTTGGGCAGGTTGCTGCAGAGGGTGTGGATCCGAGTTCTCTTTTCATATATTGCCTGGCCACTGTTCATTGGCATATTCAGTCTTTCATGTTTCCAAACTAAAAATGACCGACTTTGTATAGAGGCCGCCCAAAATACCTTCCATATCGGTTTATTGATGCCAAGCTTCTGATTTTGAATTCAAAATTCATTCCTTTGGTATGAAATTTTGTCTTTCAAGGAAATGCAAATTCCACTGGCAAATGGAATATATTAAATTTTGCCACTTATGTGTGGTAAACCTATAATATTTATTCCTAGGATCTGGTTTTAATCGGTGTAAGAATGTATCATGAGTACTCTCAGTGTACATGAAGAGTGTGGGGAGATAAAGTTTCACCAAGGAATAAAATATTCCAATGCTTAAATTCTAAATATAACCTTACCAACTTCCAAATTTCACTGAGAAAGGACCTGTATCAGAAAAAGCCAAGAAATAAAGGTTTTTCTCTTTAGTAAAACTTCTTAATTTTATCGGTAATTTTTTTTGAACTTTTATTTTAAGTTCAGGGTACATGTGAAGGTTTCTTTCATAGGTAAAACCATGTCACAAGTAATTGTTTTACAGATTATTTCATCAACCAGGAATTAAACCCAATGGTTATCTATTCTGTTTTTCTCCCTCTCATCCTCCACCCTCATGCAGATGCCAATATATGTTGTTTTCCTTCTTTGTGTTCATAAGTTCTTATCATTTAGCTCCCACTTATAAGTGAGAACATGCAGCATTTAGTCTTCTGTTTCTATGATAGTTTGCTGAGGACAGTAGCCTCCAGCTCCATCCATGTTCCTGCAAAATACATTATCTTGTTCTTTTTTTTATGACTGTATAGTATTCCATGGTGTATATGTACCACATTTTCTTTATCCAATCTGTCACTGATGGGCATTTAGGTCCATTTCATGTCTTTGTTGTTGAGAATAGTGCTGCAGTGAACACTCACTTGCATGTGTCTTTATGGTAGAAAGAATTATAATCCTCTAGGTTTATATCCAGTAATGTGAACACTGGGTCAAATGGTAGTTCTGATTTTAGCTTTTTGAGGACTCTCCATACTGCTTTTCTCAATGGTTGAACTAATTTACATTTCCACCAAGGGTGTATAAGTGTTGCCTTTTCTCCACAACCTCACCAGCATCTGTTATGTTTTGACTTTTTAATAATAGCCATTTGGACAGGTGTGAGATGTTACCTCACTGTGGGTTTGATTTGCATTTCTCTAATTATCAGAGATATTGAACTTTTTGTCAAATGCTTATTGGCCACATGAATGTCTTCTTTAGAAAATTTCTGTTCATGTCTTTCACCCACTTTTTAAATAGCATCACTTTTTTTTTCTTATACATTTGTTTAAGTTCCTTATAGATGCTGGAAATTAGACCTTTATCAGAAGCATAGTTTGCAAAAATCTTCTCTCATTCTATAGATTGTCTGTTTATTCTGTTGACAGTTTCCTTTGCTTTAGAGAAGCTCTTACATTTAATTAGATCAAACTTGTCAATTTTTGCTTTTGTTGTGATTGCTTTTGTTGTCTTTGTCATGAAAAATGTGCCCTTTCCTATGTCCAGGATGGTATTGCCTAGGTTTTCTTTTAGGGTTTTTATAGTTTTGGGTTTTACACTTAAGTCTTTAATCCATCTTGAGTTGATTTTTGTGTATGGTGTAAGGAAGGGGTCCAACTTCATTCTTCTGCATATGTTTAGCCAGTGATCCCAGCACCATTTACTGAATAGGAAGTCTTTTACCCATTGCTTGATTTTGTCAGCTTTGGCAAAGATTAGGTGGTTGTAGGTGTGCAGCCTTATTTCTGGTCCCTGTATTCTGTTCTGTTGGTCTATGTGCCTGTTTTTGTGCTAGTGCCATGCTGTCTTGGTTACTGTAGCTTTGTAGTATAGTTTGAAGTCAGATAGTATGATGCCTCCAGCTTTGTTTTCTTTTTCTTAGGATTGCCTTGGCTATTTGGGCTCTTTTTGGTTCCAGATGAATTTTAAATTAGTTTTTTATAGTTCTGTGAAGAATGTCATTGGTAGTTTGATGGAAATAGTATTGAATCTTTAAATTGCTTTTGGCAGTATAGCCGTTTCTTTGGGCAGTGTTTTGTAATTCTCATTGTAAAGATCATTCACCTCCTTGGTTAGCTGTATTCTTAAGTATTTTACTATTTTTGTGGCAACTGTGAATAGGATTCCCTTTCTAATTTGGCCCTTGACTTGGTTGTTGTTGGTGTATAGGACTGCTAGTGATTTTCATACATTGAGTTTGTATTCTAGAAACTTTGCTGAAGTTGCTTATCAGCTAGAGATGCTTTTGGGCCTAGACTTTGGGGTTTTCTAGATGGAGAATCATGTCATCTACAAACATAGACAGTTTGACTTCCTCTCTTCCTATTTGGATACCCATTATTTCTTTCTGCTGCCTGATTGCTTTGGCTAGGACTCCCAATACTATGCTGAAATGGAGTGGCAATGGAAGTGTTTCTTGTCTATTGGTAATTTATCATTCTAACAGTTTTTTACTAGTTTTTCAAGTATTGTCCAACAGATGGCTCAAATTCTGCTCCTATTTTAATCTCTTTCAAGAGAAACTCCACACAAATAATTATCTTTACATTCATTTGATATAAAAGAAAAATTGCTTAACCTAATGAGTATATTAGCAGAAATGTTTAGGTAATTCACTTTTTAAACATAAACCCCCCACAGAATCAAAATAAATACAGTTGCTTTGAAGTCAATTGTGTTGGATGTGTTTGGTTGTCTGTAAACTGTTTTCACGTTAACCTAGTCACTTTTTCCTCTCAGAAGTAAAGGGGACTAGAATGATAGGCCAAATAGCCTGAAGAGGAATGAAGTCAGTCAATATTTAAAAAAATTTTAAAAGCCAGAAATGTAATTATAAACTTACAAAAAAAGTAAATGCTTGGTATTTTCCACTCAAGTATATGGAAATCCATCTATTTATCATGCAGAAACTTACTAATGACTCTAGAAAATTTAGTCTTATTTTGACTAAAGTAAATGATCTGACTTTATTTTTCTTAATACCTGATTGAATTTGTCAGTGTAAGGCTACAAAAATAAAATGCAATATATGAAGCTATTTTGAGTTAGAAAATGTTTGTTCTTTTTATATCAGTGATCACCGTGATACCTAAGCAACTTAAGAAACATCTTAGACAATTGGAAAATGTTTAAATATTTTTCATTTTTAATTATTAAGAATGCATAAGAGTTGCATACATTCATGAGGTTGACAAAAGATGGTAGTAAATGTAGAATATTTATCAAGAGTATAGTTGCAGCCGGGCGCGGTGGCTCAAGCCTGTAATCCCAGCACTTTGGGAGGCCGAGATGGGCGGATCACGAGGTCAGGAGATCGAGACCATCCTGGCTAACACGGTGAAACCCCGTCTCTACTAAAAAATACAAAAAAACCTAGCCGGGGGAGGTGGCGGGCGCCTGTAGTCCCAGCTGCTTGGGAGGCTGAGGCAGGAGAATGGCGTAAACCTGGGAGGCGGAGCTTGCAGTGAGCTGAGATCTGGCCACTGCACTCCAGCCTTGGGCGACAGAGCGAGATTCTGTCTCAAAAAAAAAAAAAAAAAGAAAAGAAAAGAAAAAAGAAAAAAAGAGTATAGTTGCATAAAACCTGACCACTTTTCTAGATCATAGGCCATAGGTCTCATATATTAACTGTGACATTATTATGAACAAAAATGAAGGGTAGACACCAGAAATAAGAAGGTAGTCATGTCTCCATCTTTCATGTTCACCCAACTGTCCCTGAATAAGTCATTTTTAAGGTGGGGATTTGATGTGTGCTCAAAGGTGAGCAAGAGATGAAATGAGGGATGAGGAAAGGAGAGCGAAAGGACTTGCATTGTTTACTCATTTGGGGTTAAGGCACTGATACTTTAAAATGTAATTCTGGAAGAGGTAACATACAAAGCCATTACCCACCATTAATAATGAAGTGTAAATTAGTAGGTTATATTTTCTTTAATGGGCAATTGTGAGAGCAGAATTTGGGATACTAGCTGCCCGTGGTACTTCTGATGGAAGTGCATTTTGAGTGTTGGTTATGAAGGAGTGAAGATGCCCCAGATAGTTTTAATAAGACTGTTCCTTACCATTAGAAAGTTCCTTACCATTTTCAATTTGAAGGCTATTAGCATCTGAGTGTCTAATTTAGGAACCAAAACATCAGATTTAAAAAGAACACATCACTCCCTGAAATCATGTATTTATTTATATGCTTATTGTATCTTTATATTTTTATCATTATATCTTTAAATATAAGTACTTACTTATTGTATCTTTCCTCCTTTAAAACTTAAATCTGAGAGTTTAAGATCAGGGACTTTGTCTTGTTTGCCACTGTGTTCCACGAACCTAGAGGAGTGTCTGCCACATATAAGAATTTGAAAAATATTTTTTGAGTGAATGAATTAAGTCAAATTATGGATCTATTACTCTTTTAATGCAATGTAACTTTTTACATGTGATTTGCAAACCTTCTTTTAGATGTCTCCCTAGTGACTTGTTAAATGGCTTCCAACAAAATGCTGATAATGACATGGACAATGAAATCCAGGCTGAGGTGGTCTCAGATGGAGATGAGGAACTTGTTGGTAACTGGAACACTGGTGACTCTCGTTATGTTTTAGCAAAGAGACTGGCAGCATTTTGCCCTTGCCCTTGTGGAACTTTGTACTTGAGAGAGATTATTTAGGTTATATGTGGGAAGAAACTTCTAAGCATCAAAACATTCAAGAGGTGACTCGCGTGCTGTTATAGGCATTCAGTTTTAAAAGGGAAACATAGCATAAAATGTTTGGAAAATTTGCAGTCTGACAACGCGATAGAAAAGAACATCCCATTTTCTAAGAAGAAATTTGAGTCGGCTACAGAAATCTGCATAAGTAACAAGGAGCCAAATAGTAATCCTCAAGACAATGGGCAAAATGTCTCCAGGGCATGTCAGAGGTCTTCACAGCAGCCCCTCCCATTACAGGCCTGGAGGACTAGGAAGAAAAAGTGGTTTCCTGGGCTGGGCCCCAGGTCCCCGTGCTTGTGCAGCCTAGGGACTTGGTGCCATGCATCACAGCTGCTCCAGCTGTGGCTGAAAGGAGCAAATGTAGAGCTTGGGCCATGGCTTCAGAGGGTGCAAGCCCCAAGCCTTGGCAGCTTCCATGTGTTGTTGAGCCTGCGAGTGCACAGAAGTCAAGAATTGGGGTTTGGGAACCTCGACCTAGATTTCACAAAATGTATGAAAATGCCTGGATGACCAGGCAGAAGATTGCTGCAAGGGCAGGCCCTCATGGAGAACCTCTGCTAGGGCAATGTGGAAGGGAAATGTGGGGTTGGAGTCCCCACACAGAGTCCCTACTGGAGTACTGCCTAGTGGAGTTGTGAGAAGAGGACCACCATCCTCCACACCCCAGAATGGTAGATCCACTGACAGCTTGCACCGTGCACCCAGAAAAGCTGCAGACACTCAATGCCAGCCATGAAGGCAGCCAGAGGGAAGCTGCACCCTGCAAAGCCATGGGGGCAGAGCTGCCCAAGACCATGGGAACCCACCTCTTGCATCGGCCTGAGAATGGAATAATACAATAATAATAATAATTCATAAATGTAAGATGGCAGGTACTTACATAATTAGTCCAATTTTTACATGTATAAAATAAAGTATTAAAATTAGAAGACAATACAAACTAAACAAGCAATTATCCCTTTTAAAAAACTTATTAGCAATCAAGATAAATGGAATGAAAGTAAATCTAAATAACTATTCTGAGCTCAGATCACATTAAGGAGTTCTTAGAATTCTTGTTCTGTTGAGTGAAACCCACTCTGTCCATACAGAAGCTGCACTGTATTTTGTTTTAATAATACATAAAAGATATAATTTGACACCTTTAATGAGGCATTGTTTGACTTCCCTCAAGAATACGAATGCTTTCTTTTAAAATTCAATGCATACAATAATTGTTGTCCTTTTAGTGTTACTCTCTTGGCTAAGTAGCTACAATGTGCTAATTCTAAAGCAGTCTTTCAAATAACTCACATGTATTTCTGAAATCTTTGTTTTTTATTATACTTTAAGTTCTAGGGTACATGTGCACAATGTGCAGATTTGTTACATAGGTATACATGTGCCATGTTGGTTTGCTGCACCCATCAACTTGTCATTTACATTAGGTGTTTCTCCTAATGCTATCCCTACCCCAGCCACCACCCCAAACAGGCCCCGGTGTGTGATGTTCCTCACCCTGTGTCCAAGTGATCTCATTGTTCAATTCCCACCTATGAGTGAGAATATGCGGTGTTTGGGTTTCTGTCCTTGTGATAGTTTGCTGAGCATGATGGTTTCCAGTTTCATCCATGTCCCTGCAAAGGACACGAACTCATCCTTTGTTATGGCTGCATAGTATTCCATGGTGTATAAGTGCCACCAGAAGAAATAAAAGTCTTTATTTTAAACTAATTTTAAAATGGAAAATGGCTACCATTTGGGGTTTGCGTATAGTTTGGCAGCTCTACCAATTCTGTTTTCTTCCTTGACAGTGCTTGACTGTTAGATTTTCAAGCTCAGCACTATTGACATTTCAGACCAGATAATTATTTTTTTGTAGGAGGGCATGTGCTGTGCATTGTAGTGTGTCTTAGCTGCATCCTTGACCTTTATCTATGTACTAGTAGTACATCCCCAAATTATGACAACCAAACTTGTCTCCAGACATTGCCAAATGTCTCCTGGGTGGGCAAAATTAACCCCACTGAGAACTGCTGGACTAAAGAAGCTCGATGTACAGAAAAGAAAACTCAAGTGTGAAAAAAAAAAGCACTACTTTATTAATAATGGGCAAGTCCTTAAAACATCTCCAGCTTCGTATCTCTATTCTCCCTGGTAAACTGTGCCAGAGTACTTGGCTTAGGAAAGGAGGCCTAAATGAGATTTTTCAGTTCCCTCTTCATGAAATGCTTACTGCACTGGAGCCAGAGGACAAAAGAGGTAAGTTGTAAACTTGCCCAAGAAGTCTAGGACCTCTTTTAGCACCAATCTGACTGTTAAGAGGATGTAGAAGAAGGAAAACAGCATGGCTGTTTCACTTTAAATCCTTTCAATTGTTCAGCAATCATGTTTTTTTATTTCCAAGAGTTCTTTCTTGATCCCTGGTTGTTTTTTCCATAACAGGAAAAAAAATTGTTTAATGTTCTACGTTCCCTGAATATGGCTCTTTTCTCTGAATCAATTTTTCTATTTATCTTGTTCTGTCTCTTCCATGTCATTTGTTTTGGCAGGTATGCCTTCTCCTAAAAGTAAAAAAAAAAAAAGGTGAGGAAAAAAGCAGGGGCATTTTCTGTTTAAGACCAAGAAAATAGGAATAGGAATATTTACTTTGACCGTTGTGTCAATGGGTGGTTCTTGATAACTGGCAGGCTTTGTTTCAGGGCAAGAGTTCACAAATTGGGGTCCACAGATGCCCCAACATGCTATCATGAATACAATTCAGGGGATCCCGTGACCTTGGACAGTTAAAAAATACATCTTATATTCTTTTATCTCTACCTGAAATTTAGTGTTTCTTTCCATTGTGAATGAATAAAGTAATAAACCAAAATAATATTAGCAATACTTGTGACTTTTTCTTACCAAAGTTACCAATATTTTCGTATTATGTTATAGTTACTGAAAATGCTTTAAAGTATCATTTAGATTCACAGCTATTTCAAAATTACAGTTATTAGGCTTGCTGGTAGATTTTGTTATTTGATTGCACATTTTTTTTATTATTTTGATAACTATTTCAAGATAAATGATTTCCTTTGTAATCCCATGTATTTTATTTCATGGATTTAAAAATATTATTCTGAAAATAGGTTCATAAATTTTACCAGACTGTGTGAAGAGTTCCATGGCCCAAAAACCTTGATTTAAGGCAAATAGGGAAAGATGAGGAGCTTCAACATAGTTTGGGAGCTCTCAAAATATCAGAATAATGACATAATGAAATATTGCACATATGTTGTTTAAAAACTTAATCATTTGAAGTATGTATCTTTGTAATAATTTGAAATACACATTATATCACTGGGCTTTCCATCTTGATATATTTCTGCTTTGGCTTCTTTTTTTTAAACATTATCAACTGCTATAATTTTGAGTAATAATATTACTTGACATTATTCATTGAGTACCTGCTATGTGCCAGGCATAATATTAAGTGCATTATGAATATTGTTTCCCTTACTAAGTTAACATGGAAAAATCACTGGACTAGGGATAAAAAAAATTGATAAAATAGCTTTTCCTGTTCTGCCACTCACTGTGATTTTGGACAAATCACTGTATCATTCTAAAATTAATTTTTCATCTATAAAATGGTTATAATTACATCTGTTATACCTATTTTATGGGATATTTGGATGGTCAGATGAAAAAATGAATATGAAATGTCTGTAGACTCTTCGAAAGCTTTATGTTTTTAAAAGTTGGTAATTTAAAATTCTGTACAATTGAATTTTGTCTCCTTTTAAAAATAAAAAATTGTCATTGCTGACATAGACATGCAGAAATATCTAGAAAAATTTGAACTGAAAATCATAAGTCAGAAAACTTCCTTCATTTCTTTAAAAAAAATTGGACTTTCTTAAACTTCTTTAAAGATAGTAAAACTTTAGTCTCAATTATGAATGTTTAGATTTGGGCATCAAATGTTAGGTAATATTAAAAGCACTGTAGCTAAATATACTACTCATTTTTTAAATACAGGCAAATCTAACTTCATGTACACAAACAATATTTGCACTTTATTGAGTAAACGGGATGTGTAACTTGATATGTCACTCAGGCTATTAATTACTAAGACATATATAAATATTTTGGTGAAAGGCTGCATGTTAAATATACCCTCTTACTAGTCTGGATATATCAGTGTAATTGTTATTGTTACAAATATTTTAAACTGCAATTTTATTTTTATTTTAACATTAGTGGTGAATCTTATTTTATCACGCACCTAAAATTGTTCAGTTTGTGTTGTGCTAAACACATAAGAAGTTTAGAAAAGCTCATAGCAGGAAGTAATAGCTGCCTATCAGAAACCAATGTATTTAGAAAGAAAAGGGATCTCTTGAGGAACTAAAAATAGTAATATAACTAACAAAAATCAAGCGGAGGAATTAAGAAAGACAAGACAATGTAAGTGTGCTATATTTCCTCTCTTTCGTAGCAAAATTAGAAGTCAACAGATCTTGTGTAGAGGTGACAGATCAAGGCTACGGCAAAGTATATTACGGTATGAAGACAACCACAAGAACTAAAAGTAGAAACTCTTAGTAGTGTTTATTTATGTGTAGTGAGGCTAATGGTGATGAGTATGTGGCAGGAGAATCTTAGATTTTACTACTGGTACTTTTATTAATCTTGTTATAAAATATTCAAAATATGATATAGTAAAAAGTTTCCATAAAATATATAAAAGACCAAGATTGGCTCAAGAAAAATCAGGAAATATTCATACACCAATGACCAAAAAAGAAAAAAAAGGAAAAATTGTTGTAATTATCTCCTACAAAAGAGGCTGGCACAAAAGTTTTTATGAACCATATTTTCTCACACTGTAATAGATCATTCTAACGCTATGCAAGCTGTTTTGAATTAGCATAACCTTGCTACTAAAAACAAAACAAGAAATAAACTACCAGCATGGTCAATTATAAATATAAATTCAAAGGGATAGAATGTACAGCAGAAAATTTACTCCAATAATGTATTTTTTTGAAAGTTCAGGGATACAAGTGCAGATTTGTCACATGGTAAACTTATCTCATGGTGTTTTGTTGTACATATTATTTCATCACCCAGATATTAAGCCTAGTACCCATTAGTAATTTTTCCCAATCTTCTCTTTTCTGCCACCCTCCCTCTCCAAAAGGCCCCAGTGTCTGCAGTTCCCCTCTATATGCCAAGGTGTTCTCATCACTTAGCTCCTACTTATAAGAGAGAACATGCAGTATTTGGTTTTCTGTTCCTGCATTAGTTTGTTAAGGATAATGGCCTCCAGGTCCCTCCATGTTGCTCCAAAGCACATTATTTCATTTTTTGTGGCTGCATAGTATTCCATGGTGTATATGTACTGCATTTTTATTATCCAGTCTACCACTGATGGACATTTAGGTTGATGCCATGTCTTTGCTATAGTGAATAGTGCTTCAATGAACATACTACTGCATGATAAAATGATTTATATGCCTTTGGGTACGTGCCTAGTAATGAGATTTGTAGGTCTAGTGGTATTTCTGTCTTTAGGTCTTTGAAGAATCGCCACAATGTCTTCCACAATGGCTGAACTAATTTACACACCCACCAACAGACTATAAGCATTCCTTTTCTCCATAATTTCACAAAATCTTTTTTTTTTTTTTTTTTTTACTTTTTAATAATAACCATTCAGACTGGTGTGAGATAATATCTCACCATGGTTTTCATTTGCCTTTCTCTAACAATCAGTGATGCTAAGCATTTTTTCATATGTTTGTTGGCCACATGTATGTCTTCTTTTGAAAAGTGTCTGTTCATGTCCTTTGTCCACTTTTTAACATGGTTATTTGTGTTTTTTTTTTTTTTTTTTTTTTTTGATATTTGTTTAAGTTCTTTCTAGATGCTGGATATTAGACCTTTGTTGAATGCATAGTTTGCAAAAGTTTTCTCTCATTCTATAGGTTACCTGTTTACTCAGCTAATAGTTTCTTTTGCTGTGCAGAAGCTCTTTAACTTAATTAGAATCTATCTGTCAAGTTTTGCTTTTGTTACAATTGTTTTTGGTGTCTGTCATGAAATCTTTTCCTGTGCCTATATACTGAATGGTATTGCCTATGTTGTTTTTCAGGGTTTCTCATAGTTTGGGGTTTTATATTTAAGTCTTCAGTCCATCTTGAATTGACTTTTGTATATGGTGTAAAGAAGTGACAAATACTGATAGTATTTGTCAGTGAAATTATTTGAGACTAAAGATAATTTTTGTGAGGTTTTAAGTTACAAATTAAATTTCTTAATAGACATAGGACTATTGTCGGGAGCAGGCCCCCCCAAAATCTGGTGATAAACTGGCCCCAAAACTGGCCATAAATGAAATCTCTGTAGCACTGTAGCATGTTCATAATGGCCCTAATGCCCATGCTGGAAGGTTGTGGGTTTACCGGAATGAGGGCAAGGAACACCTGGCCCTCCCGGGGCAGAAAACCGCTTAAAGGCATTCTTAAGCCACAAACAATAGCATGAGCGATCTGTGCCTTAAGGACATGCTCCTGCTGCAGATAACTAGTCCAACCTATTCCTTTAATTTGGCCCATCCCTTTGTTTCCCATAAGGGATACTTTTAGTTAATTTATTATCTGTATAAACAATGCTAATAACTGGTTTGCTGTTACTAAATATGTGCGTAAATCTCTGTTCGGGGCTCTCAGCTCTGAAAGCTGTGAGACCCCTGATTTCCCACTTCACACCTCTATATTTCTGTGTGTGTGTCTTTAATTCCTCTAGTGCTGCTGGGTTAGGCTCTCCCTGACCGAGCTGGTCTTAGCAGACTATTTCAAGCATCTATTTTATTTTGAATAATCTGTGGTTTTTTTTACTTTTACAGTCAATCAGTCAACTTTATTTAAGTTGTCAAATTTATTTGTGTTGAGTTGTTCATAGTATTCCCTTCTTATCCTTTTGATGCCTGCACCTGCTGGCATTTCCAAGTTGTAGGTTCCTCCAGCATTTAGTTCAGGATATATAAAGCATAAGAAAATTCAGGATGCTCCCCACTGCGTTGTCCCTCGGGTCTTGAGGTTCCTAACTGATCTTCCTTCCTCTCTCCGCTTTTCAGAATCTTGCGTTTTTTTTTTTTTTGTTTTTGTTTTTTGTTTTTTTTTTTTAATGTATTTTCAGTGTTGTTAGTTGTACTTACTGGACAAAATATGGAAAAAAATTTTATCTTCTTGGAAGTAAAAGCCCTCAAAAACCTTTAAGCTGCATATATGATTGTGTCATATTCTACTTAAATCCTTGAATTGTTTCACACAGCTTTTAAAATATATGTCAAAAACTTTAACAAAGACATGTTCCTGTATTATTTGGCCCTGCTTACCTATAAAGGACAATTTTGAACCGTCTTTCTCTCTATATTCCTATGATTCCATCTGTTTTGTAGTACTATCACCAATCTGCCATTTTACCATCTGCCACAGGGTATTTGCACATGTTCCCTCCACTTTAAATGCTCCATGCCCACCCACTTACTCAAACATGCAGCTCCTTATCAAGTTCACTTCTTTTTTTCATTCACTCTCAGATTTGTTGCTTCCTCAAGGATATCTTTCCTGACAGTCTTCCTACTGTCATCACCTCTGAGACACACATGCAATTCTAGGTCAGGTTTCTTGTTATACATTTTTATATAACTAAGTAACTTTCCTTTAAACAACTTACCTCAGTTTGTAATTACACACATTTATATGTGTAATGTAAAAAATTTAATATTTGTTTCACTGATACAATGTCTATGTCTATACCACAAAAGCAAGGACTATGTCTGTTCTTCCAAACCTTTGTATCCCTATGTCTGGCAAAATATATGTATCATTAATAGCAAGTAAATAGTCATTAATCTCTGGCCGTTGATATAAAAGGAAGATAATTTGGACATAGAGAGCAGAAAGGACAGTCTCCTAATTCAGAGTGTTACTGTGGGAGATCCATAATAAAGAATTTTTCTTTTTTTCTGCAAGTGGCTTCCATGATCCGGTACTTTTAGTAGTAAAATAGAAAGTGAAAAGGTATTTATGGAATAGACAGAATCACTTTCTAGATCTAAGTTGTCAAGATGCCTTAGTGTCCTACACATTTTTTTTATTTTTAATTTTGTGGGTACATATTAGGTGTATATGTTAATGTGGTACATGAGATACCCTAATACAGGCATGTAATGCATAATAATCACATCATGTAAAATGCAGTATTCATCCCCTCAAGAATTTTTCCTTTTTGTTTCAAACACTCCAATTCTACTCTTTTGGTTAATGTAAATGTACAATTAAATTATTAGTGACTATTGTCACCCTGTTGTGCTATCAAATACTACAAATTTATTTTTTTTCACTATTTTTATTGTATACCCATTAATCATCCCCTTTCTCCTCCCACTACCTTTCCCAGCCTCTGGTAACCATCCTCCTACTCTCTATCTTTATGGGTTTAATTGTTTATATTTTTAGCTCCCTCAAATAAGTAATAGCATGTGAAGTTTTTCTTTCTGTGACAGACTTATTTCACTTAATATAATGACCATTCATATTGTTGCAAACAACAAGATCTCATTCTTTTTTTTATGGTTTCATCGTACTCCTATCTGTGCATCAAAAGATGGTTGGATGAACAAAATGTGATACATATACCCAATAAGGCATTATGTAGCTTCCTACTTTTTTTTTTTAACCAGACACACATTCCTCTCCTTTCCCCATAGACATCTGTCCCCTTGGGTCCTCACACTGATAGAAAAGGTTCATATTGATTTTGAACACTAAATTATAGACAAAGCTCAACTGGGAAATATTGGGACAAATTATTTTTTTTCTCTAGAACAATTAATTTCTATTCATAGTTGGAGCCTTTGGCTATGACATTAATTCTGACTTTTCAGATTAGTATAATCTAACATTCAATTAATTATATGCTTAGTGCCATTCAATGACTTAAATTCATGTCAGAAGCAGAATTTATCTGTTCTTAAAAAATACATACATTCTTGTATATAACCTTTAGAAACACTTAGACTATCTCTATGTTAAGTGACTATTTTATTAAGGAAGGAATTGGACTGGATGTCTTTAAAAAAATGTGTGCTTATATAACTGTATCAGTCAGTGTTCTCTAGAGGGACAGAACTACTGGAATAGATATACACATAAAGGAGAGTTTATTAAATATGAACTCACATGATCACAGGGTCCCACAGTAGGCTGTCTGCAGGCTGAGGAGCAAGGAGAGCCAGTCTGAGTTCCAGAACTGAAGAACTTGGAGTCCAGTGTTCGAAGGCAAGAAGCATCCAGCACAGGAGAAAGATGTAGGCTGGGAGGCTAGACCAGTCTCTCTTTTCACATTTTTCTGCCTGCTTATATTCTAGCCACACTGGCAGCTAGTTAGATTGTGCCCACCCAGATTAAGGGTGGGTCCACCTTTCCAAGCCCACTGACTCAAATGTTAATCTCCTTTGCCAACATCCTCACAGACACACCAGGATCAATACTTTGCATCCTTCAATCCAATCAAGTTGACCCTTGGTATTAACCATCACAAAAACCCAATCAAATTCTTGCATCTTTTATAATTAATATTGATTTTCGATCAGTGAGAAAAATTAATGAGTGTGTTTATATGTTAAAGTATGATAAATTGAGAATGTTTCCCTGTGCAAATATAACAACAATAAAAAAATGAAGTCCTCCACAGGAAAAGGGAAAACAGGTATTCTTATGAGATGATACTAGCAAACAAATGTTGTAAAAATGAAGTATTTTCCCCAAATTGTAATAAAAACCTAACATTATTTAATAACTTGGTGATGGTGATGTTTTATTGTATTCTTTCTTTCAAAAAAGAAATATTGGTTGTCCATTGTGTGACAAGAAATTATTCTAGTTTCACATTTTTTTGTTTGAACACATTTCAGTCATTATTGACTTTGTGCAGGTAAGAGGCATTCCCCAGACTCTCCTACACTAGACATGACTCCAAAAGACAGTACAGATAAAAAATCTAAGTCCATCCATCAATGTTCATCCAGCCATGCTTTGTGACTCTAACGTCTATTTGTAGCATTAATTTCCTTCTTAGAAAAATAAAAACATACATAATTAATTTATCTCATTATTAGACTTCATGAAACACATACTAGAGTAGCCAACTGTATCATCTTAATCAATTTTATTTCTACTTACAGTCTACCTTCCTTTCTTTTATTATTTTATTTTAATTTTAAAATTATAAAGGTAACAGGCACATGGTAAAATGTTTATACAAAAACATTCAAATACTATAGAAGTATAAAATGTAAATAGCGAATAATTTTCTCTCTTCCCTAATATTAATAATTTGGTGTGCAACCTTACAAAACTCTTTAAATGTATACACACAATTACATTTTTAAATAATTTTTTATATAAATATACAACAGTTAGAAAGAATAAAGTGAATCTATATGAATTGTTATGGAAGGATGTTCTCAACATCATAATGATAGTTAAAAAAAAAAAGTAACTTGTAGAACAGCATAGTAAATATTTGTGTAGATTTTACCATCATAATTGAGAATCCTTGTCTATTTTGATTTCTGTCAGTAGTAGACCTAAGGGACAGGTTAAGAGAGATTTTAACATTTAGGGAAAAGCAATCCAGAAATGGCTTCATTCGGTAAATGAAAAAAAAAATTATAAGTTTGAGAGTAAATGTTCTTATGCTTTCACAAGTGCAAGCGTTCAACTCTTAATTTTTCACAAAATGTCTAGAAGTGACAAGAGAAAAATTGCTGTCTATGAGTTTACAAAACAGAACTTTAGAACCAAATCTGGAGCTGCCTTTCACGTGGTCAATTTTCACAGATAAAATGAGAACAGAAAAAGAGAGAGAGAGTGAGATGGAGAGAGATGGAGAGAGAGAGAAAGAGAGAGAGAGGCCTAGTGCCTTGGCAAGTTACTTAAATATCAATGTAGGGCCGGGCGCGGTGGCTCAAGCCTGTAATCCCAGCACTTTGGGAGGCCGAGATGGGCGGATCACGAGGTCAGGAGATCGAGACCATCCTGGCTGACACGGTGAAACCCCGTCTCTACTAAAAAATATGAAAAAACTAGCCAGGCGAGGTGGCGGGCGCCTGTAGTCCCAGCTACTCGGGAGGCTGAGGCAGGAGAATGGCGTGAACCCGGGAGGCGGAGCTTGCAGTGAGCTGAGATCCGGCCACTGCACTCCAGCCTGGGTGGCAGAGCAAGACTCCGTCTCAAAAAAAAAAAAAAAAAAAAAAAAAAAAAAAAAAAAAAAAAAAAATCAATGTATGTGTACTTAAATATGTATGTTTCTCTCTCTCTCTCTCTCTCTCTCTGTGTGTGTGTATATATATATATGCATGCACACACACTACTAGGAATCAACTGAGAAATTTTATTGTATTGATTATATGACATTGAAAAAAGTGTCTTACTATCCTCAAGTGGTTAAAAAAGTATTAAAGTTGATGTTACAGAAAATAAATAAACTAATAAATATTTCTGGGTTTCTATAATGAAGGTAATATATACATATGCATCTCACTTTGTAAGATGAATTATGATGAATCAAATTTTGTATATTCAATACAAATTGACATAGTCATAAATTAATTAATATGTTCTATGAAACAAGGTAAAACAAACTAGCAGTGGCCACTGAGCTGAATATCAATTGCTGTAAATGTTTAATGGTGGTTCATATAATTTTTAATCATCGGCTTGTTATTAGGTAATAGTGTTTACAAAGAATGTTCTGGAATTTAGAAATCAAAGTATATTGTCACTTGTATTTAAGAGTATAATATCCTATAGTTATAAAGAGCATTCACCGCAGTGGTATATCCAGACATGATGTAAAAATATCTCATAATTGGCCAGGCGCGGTGGCTCATTCCTGTAATCCCAGCACTTTGGGAGGCTGAGATGGGCAGATCACCTGAGGCCAGGAGTTTGAGACCAGCCTGGCCAACATGGTGCAACCCCGTCTCTACTAAAAATACAAAAAATAGCCAGGCATGGTGGCATGTGCCTGTAGTCTCAGTTACTTGGGAGGCTGAGGCAGGAGAATTCCTTAAACCCAGGAGACGGAGGTTGAGATGAGCCGAGATCACGTCACTGCACTCCAGCTTGGGCGAGTAAGTGAGACTCTGTCACAAAAAAAAAAAAAAAAAAAAATACACACACATATATATATATATATATATATATATAAAATAAAAATACATATCTCATAATCAAAAAGAAACTCAAAGTATATTTGCAAAACAAAATTTGAAGTCAGGTTGCCCAATGTGATAAATCTGATGAGTCAGCAAATGTTTCTTCTCTTTTCTCTTTGTGGGACAAGTGTATATTTCTCTGCTTTGTTGATGTTGAGTTTGGCCCTAGTGATTTCCATTGGTGAAAGGAAAGTGAGTGTAAATCTGAGCAGAAGCCTTAAATATGTAGTATAGGTTAGCCACTTGTGCTCCTATCATCTTCCATAAAAATGTCATATCCCAAATAAGGGATAGCTCCTTCAGTATGGGTCTTGAATCAGAAATAAATATGGAGCAGACCAGAAATCAACCTATAGCCTGAACAGAGTCACCTTAACTGAGCCACAGCCTTGTGAATAAGAAAAAAATATATATTTTTTGTTGTGAGTCACTGAGATTTGGCGATTGTTATGTAGCATTATTAAAGTGAAAGTCTACTAATAAAATAACACCCACTATTTAATCCAGAATGTTAATCTATTGAATCCAATGTCAATGAAGATCTGAGGGAATGGGTAAATCAACATCTCTAAGTTGACTGTGTAAATTAGTGGTAAATTCAAAAGCTAGTTCAGCTGTGACCCTCAATCTTCTTTTTCAAATTAGAAGGTTAATCAAGGGAGTTAAATGTTCACATTGTGGAAGGTATTTAATTCGTCCAACCATTGTAACATATAAATGAGAATGGTTTAGTGTTTTTAATATGAGAAACAGAAAAATATAGGTTAAATATCTAAAGACTAGATAAATTTTTTGACAATAAATGTTAGTCACTACTATAAGTAATGTTAAGAGTCTACATATTGCATAGTGCCTAGCACAGTGCAAGATGTATAATAAGTATGGATAAATTAAAAATCTGCTGGAAATATTTAAGAAGATACATACTGCTTTAATTGGAGGTAGAACATTAAATTATAATCTAGTTACTTCTGGGTATGGAGCTCAGTAATTGATGGCTACTGCTCTTGGGAGCTTATCCCAGTTTCTAGGTCAGCTATTCTTTCAAAAAGATTCATGGAATAACTGGGGAGGAGATACTACAACCCATTAGGGGAAACTATTGGTTAACTATGCTTGATCACAGACTTACCAAGATCTTCAGAGCTGTCAGATCTCTTTTGGAGCAGGGAGATGTCCGGAGCTGCGTGGCCCGGCCATAGCGATTATAACTGACCACTGACGCCTGAGCTCTATAGGCTTCCACTCTATGCCTCCTCCCTAGATTTACTTTCTTCCCTGTTCTGCTGTCTCATAAGCCAGTACAAAATGGCGCTCTTCCGGGTTCTTCATCACCCATTTTCCCCGCCCCCAGGAAAATGATCAACTTACAGCGCAGGCGCCATCCCGTGCCCGGGAAAATTACCAACCGATGGCGCAGGCGCAACATGACGTCCGACCGAAGAAACCGAAACCTACCTGGCCACGCCCACCGCAGGGCCACCATCATGGCCCTGGCCCAACCTCCGCCCCTGTCGGTCTATATAAGGCATTACACTGCCACCAATAAACGAGACTTGATCAGGATACTGTCTTGTCTTCATTTCTCGTGTCTCTTGTCCCCCCAAGTTCCCACTCCCTCTTCTAGGGCCTACATTGACGATCCCGCGGGACGGGACAGGGAGAGAAGTAAGTGAACTCAGAACCACCCTCTGTTCCTAAGGGGCTCAGGGAGTGTTTTCCAGACTCAGAAAAAAAAATGTCTTTCAGGCTTTTCCTGGCTTTGACTTGTACCTCGAGGTAAGTTTTAGCTTTAAAAAGTGTTTTCTTTTAAATAATTAAACTATTTTGTAAGAAAACATTGAGAATTGGGGTTAGAAGATAAGTTTGATGATTAGCAAAAGCAATGAGAACTGGGGAGTAAATTTTGAAGTATTGTGAAAGGATGAGTAACATATAAACATTATTTGGAGTTAAATAATAATGCATTAGACATTATTTAAATACATTTTATTTATTTGCTAATTAGTTTCCAGTACATGAACTAACTCAAATTCTTATGATATCAGTAAATAACTATGCAGACTAAAACATACATGACAACTTGCGATAACATTTAAAAGTGGAGGAACGAGAAATCTTTTCCAAATCTTTGTATCATTTTCTTAAAGAAGACATTATTGGGAAGATACTTTTGCATATGAGTGTCTGAAACATTTGCAAGTTTTTCTACTTAAATAAAAAATTTTAAAAATTGAATTTTAAGTTAACTTAAATCAATGATACAATATTCAAAGAACAGGTAAGCATAAAGAGAAGAAAGAGGAAGATCTTTCCTTTCATAAAAAGGAGCTGAGATAATTTTATGTGTTGCAAAAAGAATAGAAGACATAGCCATCTGTGTCAGCTATCAGGTTTTCATTTGTTGTACATAACATGAAAAATGAGTTTGAATTATTGAAAGATGCTAAGTTGATCTGTGTAGTAATGAGTCGAGTCATAGTAAGGGTGAGATGAGGTGAGAGGAAAACTAGGTAACTTGGGTTCTGAGGGAGATTTCTGGGAAGTTTTGAGAAGAGATATTTTTTAGCACTCCACCTATGGGAAAGTTATTTGGAGTGAAATGTCCAAAGAGAAGTTTGAAGTTTTGGTAAGCCTTAACAATATAAACCACTTTTTCTGTTCTTTGAGGGACATCAGGAAAGACTTATATTGTCTTCCAAATACTTTTTATTGTCAGACATATATTTTTGGGATGCAGAACAGTGCCAAGAGGTGCCAAGCAGCAACTTGGCTTAACAGATTAAATGCTGTTCTATTACAAAAGTAGGGCAGTTTCTGAAATATTTGTTATAGAAAGCATGTGATCTTCCTGGCGTATTTCCAGGAGTAAAGAAAATGGCTTTACTTTCAGAGAAGTAATTACACTACTGAACAAGCACTAAATAAGTGCCGTGTGTGTGTGTGTGTGTGTGTGTGTGTACATTGCATATACATAATACTAGGGGTGGTGGGAGGTGAGGGTAAGGCAAGTACAGAGATTTTTTTTAAATGTAAAAGAGATTTTAAAATTACACTACTGAACAAGCACTAAATAAGTGACGTGTGTGTGTGTGTGTGTGCGCGTGTGTGTATTGCATATATATAATCCTAGGGGTGATGGGAAGTGAGGGTAAGGCAAGTACTGAGATTTTTCTAAAATTTAAAAGAGATTTTAAAAAAAAGTAGCTTTGTGGTCAAAATATAGTTGAGTTCTCCTGTGGAAGCAGCTTGGGCAGAGCAATAATACCCAAAGTATCCATATTTTATGGTGATTGTTGCCCATCTACCGATCGTGGTGCGTTTAAAATGGGGAAAGTATTTGGCAAAATATAGCGAAGTATGCTATATTTAAAGACTCTATTCATCTACTTTAACAGTCTACAATTAATTGGAAGTCTATGCTGTGAATGAATTAACAGGTTAATAGAACATTAACAAAGCCATTGCTCATCCTGGGAACATGTGTTAGGAAGGTCACATGCTTAACAATAACCAAGAACTGGCTGTTCTGGTATGATAAAGACAGTGCATCCATTTTTTTTTTTTTTTTTCTGCCAGGTTTTGCTTTCCTGGAACTTTCTGGATCTCTATAAATTTCACTAGATCAAAAAGTCCCTCTGCTAAACAGAAAAAAAGTTGATGGATACAGATCAAATAATCAGTTTTGTTTCTTGAGTAATTTAAAGCTTTGACAACACTAAATGATGTTTCTGTTTTATAGCTTCTCAGGTGGAAAAGGTAAACTGGAATTACAGTAGTCAATGAGGCTGACGATACAATCTTAACCGTAAGACATATCCGGATTTCCTTAATGTAAGCAAACCTATGATGTACTTTTTGTAGACAGGTTGGATGATTCTGCATATAGACTTCCCATAAGTTAGATGCTTTGTCTGACTCATGGTGTAAGCCTACTGTTTCTTCTTTGGCCAAATAACCATTAAAGGCCAAATAAATGATCTGAAGAAATACTCTTTCATTGAGCTGGTTACTGAAGAAGAACCAACTGAATATCCTGAAAGTCATTTAAAAAGTGAAACTTTTTACCAAGAGTGCTTGGTGCAATCTTCCTGTGCAAGACTAGGAATAGAATGAAAACATTTAAAATAATTTTTTAAAAATAAATGTCAGAAAGTGATGTCAGCAAGGTGGTGCACCAGGGGGTTTTAGGTCCTCATTTTCCCTATAAAAACATCAAAAAAACAAGCCTAAACAAATGAAATCCTAGAGATTAGACAAAACAACTTTATGGGAGTTCTGGAAAAGAGTCAAAGGTCTACAGCAACCAAGTGATCACCTAATTAAAAAAGAGAAGCCACCCGCAAAGTCATAGGAGATTCCGCAGTGTTTTTACTTGTCCTTCCCCAGTCCCTCCATGGTACAATCTGACACAATTTAAAGGAAACAGTTTCCTTCCTCAAATATGAAAGAACAGAGGAGACTTTATCTGTGCATTCTAATAAGTGTAGGGATGCCTTAGGGACTTCTGTATGTTTTGCTTGACTTAGAGTTCAGACAGAAAATAAGTGGCATAGCTCAGATCTCAGATCATGAAAAGCTGCAGGCAGGGTGGGCATAGTTCATGAAAGCAGCAAGCAGACTACAGACCCACAGATGATTGGGGGAAAATATTCCAGTTGCAGGAATACAAAATAATATGTAAGGACCCAATAAGAAACTGGAGTAAGACACTGCAAAATTAAGACTTTTAACATTTACTGTGTTTATAGGATAATTGAAAAAAGAACAGACAGAGTTCCAGGCAAGACATGCTCAGAGGAGACCTCAGAAGACCTTAAGCCTTCACTCCGGCTGATTTTAAGTCTCAGAACATGCCTTGATAATTAGGAAAGGCATTACCAAGCGCAGTCAGTCTGCAAAGACTAGGAGAGGTGGCTGTTTATTCTAATGCTCAATTTTTAGGAACGACAAAAATACCACATGGCATAAAATAAATAGGAATATGTGGACTATTCAAAGGAGTTAAGTGAAGTGTCAGAAACAATTCCTGAAGAAACACAGGCATTGGACATACTGGACAAATAATTTTAAATAACTTTCTTAATTGTATTCAAAGGGTTAAAAAACATGGACGATGAAGTAAAGGAAATTGGAATAACTATATATAAACAAAATGAAATTTCAACAAAAAAATAGAGACTATAAAAACAATAAAAAAACTCCAGAAATTCTGGAGCTGAAAAATGTATCTGAATTGTAAAATTTACTAGAGGCATGGATACACAGACATTAACAGGAAGAAGAATAAAATAGCTGGAATACAGGACATTTGAAATTACTGAGTGAGAAGAGAAAAAAGGAAAAAAATAAAGGAGCGTAAACAGAGACTAATGGACTAATGGGACACCATTGAGTGAACCATCATACACATATAGGAGTATAAAAGAGAGAAGAAAGAAAGAGAAGGAGCAAAAAAAATATTTAAAGAAATAATGGCCAAAAACTTTCTAAATTTGAGGAAAGACACAGATCCATAATTCCAAGAAACTCAACAAATTCAGTTGGGATAAACCAAAAGTGACTCACACTGTGACATATTATAATCAAAGTGTTGAAAGACAAAGACAAAAAGAGACTCTTGAAAGCAGCAAGAGAGAAGTGATTCAACACACATGAGGTATCCTCAATAATATTATCAGCATATTTTTCAGCAAAAAACTTTAGGGCCAGAAGGCAGTGGAATGATATATTTAAAGTTATGAAGGAAAATAACTGTCAACTGAGAATTCTACATCTGCCGAAACTCATCTTCAAAAGCAAGGGAGAAATTAAGGAATTATCAGATAAACAAAATCTTAGAGACTTCTTATTGCTGGACCTGCCTTATGAGTAGTGCTAAAGGAAGTCCTTCAATTTGAAATGAAAGAATGCTAGACAATAATGTAAACCCATGTAAAATAGAAAGGCTAATACATAGTCAAATATAAAAACCAGCATTTGTGTACTTTTGGTTTATAACTCCACTTTTATTTTTTACTGGATTTAAAAGGTAAATCCATGAAAATGATGATAAATCTATGCAAATGGGCACATAATATATAAAGATGTCATTTGTTACATCAATAATATAAGGTGGGGTAGAAATATAAAGGAGTAGTTTTTATATACTATTAAAGTTAATATCAATTTAAAATAGATTTTTATAACTGGGATGCTATATATAATCTACATGTTAAGCACAAAGAAAGGATAGAATATACACAAAAGGAAAGGAGAAATGAATCGAAACATGTCACTACAAAATCAACTAAACACATGTTAGGAAGCAATGGAAGAAATGAGGGTCAAAAAGCTTTAAGGCATAAATGGGACAAAACAAAAATGGTATAGTAAGTTCTTTTCTATCAGCAATTATTTAACTCTAAATGGATTAAAATCCCCAATGAAAATACATAGTTTTGCAGAAAGAATATAAAAGTGGGATTAAACTAAATGTCTGAAAAAGATTCACTTTAGATCTAAGAATACATATCTGTTGAAAGTGAAAGATGGAAGAATTTATTCAATAACAATAGTAACCAAAAGACAGCAGGGGTGTCTATGTAATATCAGATAAATGATACCAAGTCAAAAAATGTTATAAGAGACAAAGAAGGACATTCTACACTGATAAAAGGGCCAATTTGCCAAGAAGAGATAAAAAGTATATATACATATATATGTAACAAACATCAGGGTTTAAAAACATATGAAGCAAATTTTGACAGGGTTGAAGGTCGAGAAAGCTCCATGATAGTAGTAAGTGATTTATATTTCTCACTTTCAACAATGGATAAAGCAACCAGTCAAAAGATTAATACAGAAACAGAGGACTTGAACTCACAATATAGACCAATTGGATCTACAGACATAGGAAAAACATTCCATTCAACAACATCAAAATAGACATTTTTCTCAGTGCACAGATAGCATTTACCAGATTAGACCATATGTTAAGCCACAAAGCAAATCTTAACAAATTCAAAATGATTGAAATAATACAAAGTATCTTTTGTGATTACAATGGAATGAAACTAGAAATATATAGCAAAGGGAAAACTGTAAAAATCACAAATATGTGGACATTAATTAAAATATTTTTAAATAACCTATGGATCAAAGATGAAATCTGGGAAACTAGAAAATATCTTGAGACAAATGAAAATAAAAACACAATGTGCCTGAACTTAAGGGATGCAGTAAAAGCAGTTTTCCACTTATATCAAAATACAAAAATACAATGAAAGAACCAAAAAATTCAACAGACAACTTCAACAGCAGACTTAGGTATGCAGAAGAAAGAGTCAGTTAACTTGAAGACTTACGGGATCCCATTGGGTAAACAAACATGGTTTATGGGAGTGTCAGAGAATAGAGAGAAAAAGGTGAAGAAAAGGATATTTAAAGAAATAATGTCTGAAAACTTCCCAAATCTTGGGAAATATATAGGCATCCAAATTCATGAAACTCAAGAGATATCAAGCGAGATCAAAAAATAAAATAAATCCAAAATGCAAAGAAAAAATAAAACCCTCTTTCTCTTTAGATGACATAACCTTATATGTAGAAAATCCTTAAGATTCCACAAGAACTGTTAGAACTAATAATAAAATTCAACAAAGTTGCAGAATATAAAATCAACACCCATAAGTTAATTGCATTTCTTCACACCAACAATAATCAGAAACGGAAATAAAGAAAAATTATACTTTACAATATGAGCAAAATAATAAAATACTTGAGAATAAACTTAAGAAAGGAGATGAGAGAGAAAACATATAGAGAAAACTGCAAACTTTGGTGAAAGAAATTGAAGACACAAGTAAATGGAAAGGCATGCAGTATTCATGGATTGGAAAAATTAATATTGTTAAGATGTTAAGACTAACCAAAGCAATCTGCAGATTAGATTATCTTGTTTCTTATTTCACTGAGAAAATTGCAACAATTTGAAGAGAGCTTTACAATCTTGTCCACCACATCAACACCCTTACTAGCACCCACATCCATAATATTCTTCTTTACCTAATTATTGCAGGCCAATGTATATGGTGCTCTCAGCTGAAGCCAGCTCATCTATTTGTACAGCAATTCCCACAACTCCTTATCCCCCCAGGACATTAATCAAAGTCTCACTTCTTCCTCCTGCATTTTAAATGTGTCCTTCTCTTCCGTATCATTTCCCTCAGCATACAGATAATATGCTATTTTGCCTAACTCAGCATATATTCTCTCTTGACCCCATTCCACCTCTAGATATTTCTCTATTTCGTTGATCCTTCTTTCAATAAGATCTCTCAAGAAAGAGGAATATCATCAGTAAATACAAGGTTTCATTTTTGCTGCAAGAGGAAGAGGTTTGAGGAGAAAGAATGAGAGTTCATTTTTCAACATGTTGAATGGAGATGTCTATTACACACACAAATAGATGGGTCAAGCAATTTGAGATATTATGCATACAATAGAGGTAACTAAGGATAAAATGGTTACATAACTTCCCTTGGCCCCTAGAAGCTAATAAGTAACTGATTCAAACTTAGATTATCTGAGGTCCAGAGTATTGCAAACATTGTGAATTACTTCTTCTCAGTTTAACTTTTGAGACCTCATTCATTTGTTCAACAAATATTTATTCAGTACATACGTACTGAGACCTGTGCCCTTGTTCACTAGCTATACAGGTATAGAAGTATAAGATGTTGATATAGTTTTGCTCTGTGTCCTCACCCAAATCTCATCTAGAACTATAAACCCCACATGTCAGGGGAGGGGCCTCATGAGAGGTTACTGAATCATGGGGTCAGACTTCCCCCTTGCTGTTCTCATGATAGTGAGTGAGTTCTCATGGGATCTGGTTGTTTGAAAGTGTATGGCACTTCCCCCTTTGATTGCTCTCTCCCCGGCCACCATGTAAAGAAGTTTGTTGCTTTCCCCTTCCTCTTTCATCATGATTGTAAGTTTCCTGAGGCCTCCAAGCCATGCTTTCTGTTAAGCCTGTGGAACTGTGAGTCAATTGAACCCATTTTCTTTATAAACTACCCAGCCTCAGGTGGTTCATTATAGCAATGTGAAAATGGACTAGTATAGAAAATTAGCACCAGGAAACTGGGACATTTCTATAAAGATACCTGAAAAGGTGAACGTGACTTTGGAACTGAGTAATGGGCAGAGTTTGGAACAGTTTGGAGGGCTAAGTAGAAGACAGGAAGAATGGAAATGTTTGGAACTTTCAACTTGTGAAATGGTTGTGACGAAAATGCTGATGCTATGGACAGTGAAGTCCAGGCTGAGGTGGTATCCGATGAAGATGAGGACCTTATTGGGAACTGGAGAGTAAAGCTCACTCTTGCTATGCTTTAGCAAAGAGACTGGCATCATTTTGCCCCTCCCCTAGAGATCTGTGGAACTTTAAACTTGAGAGAGATAATTTAGGATATCTGATGGAAGAAATTTCTAACCAGCAAAGCATTCAAGATGAGAACTGCCTTTTTCTAATAGTGTAAGCTCATTTGTGTGACTAAAAAGATGAAATTGGAACTTATGTTAAAAGGGAAGCAGAGCATAAAAATTTGGTAAATTTGCAGCCTGACTATGCAGTAGAAAAATAAAAACCCATTTTCTGGGGAGAAATTCAAGCCAGCTGCAGAAGTTTGCATAAGTAACCAAGAGCCAAATATTAATAGAGAAGACAATAGGGAAAATAACTCCAGGGCATTTCAGAGATCTTTGCGGCAGTCCCTCGAATTATAGACCTGGAGGCCTATGGGAAAAATGGTTTCATGGGCCAGGCCCAGGGCCCCACTGCTTTGTAAAGTCTTGGGGCACAGCACACTGCATGCCAGTTGCTCCATTTCCAGCCATGGCTAAAAGGGGCCAAAGTACAGCTTGGGTCATTCTTTCAGAGGGTTGGAGCCCCAAGGCTTGGCAGCTTCCATGTGGTGTTGGTGTTGTTCCACAGGTGCACAGAAGAAAAGAGCAAGATTTGAGAGCCCCCACCTAGATTTCAGAGGATGTATGGAAATGCCTGGGTGTCCAGACAGAAGACTGCTGCAGGGGTGGGGCCCTCATAGAGAATCTCTACGAGGGCAGTGCAGAGGGAGAAATGTGAGGTTGGAGCCCCCATACAGAGTCCCCATTGGAGCACTGCCTAGTAGATCTGTGAGAAAAAGGCCACTATCTTCCAGACCGCAGAATTGTAGATCCACCAACAGCTTTCACTGTGCACCTGTAAAAGCTGCAGGCACTCAATGCCAACCCATGAAAGGAGCTGTGAGGTCTGTACCATACAGAGCCATAGAGGTGGAACTTCCCAGGGTCTTGGGAGCCCACCTCTTGTATCAGCATGCCATGAATGTGAGACATGGAGTCAAAGGGGTTACTTTAGAGCTTTAAGATTTAATGACTGCCTTCCTGGGTTTCAGACTTGCATGGGACCTGTAGCCCTTTGGTTTTGGTCAATTTCTTTCATTTGCAATAAAAGCATTTACCCAATGCTGGTGCCTCCATTGTGTCTTGGAAGTAACTAGATTGTTTTTGATTTTACAGGCTTGTAGGTGGGAGGTACTTGCCTTGTCTCAGATGAGACTTTGGACTTGGATTTTTGGGTTAATGTTGGAATGAGTTAAGACTTTGAGGGCTGTTGGGAAGGCATGATTGGTTTTGAAATGTGAAAAGGACATGAGATTTGGGTAGGGCCAGAGGCCGAATGATATGGTTTGACTCTGTGTCCCCATTCAAATCTCAGGTCAAATTGTAATTCCCTTATGTCAGGGAAGGGGCCGGGTAGGAGGTGATTAAATCTTGGAGGTGACATCCCCCTTGCTGTTCTCATGATATTGAGTGAGTTCTCATTACATCTGGTTGTTTGAAAGTGTGTGGCACTTTCCCCTTCACTCTTTGTTTTCTGCTGCTATGTGAAGGAGGTCCTTTCTTCCCCTTCTCTTCCACCATGATTGTAAGTTTCCTGATGCCTCCCAGTCATGCTTCTTGTTAAGCCTGTGGAACTGTGAGTCAATTACACCCCTTTTTCATAAACTACTCAGTCTTAGGTAGTTCTTTAAAGCAATGTGAAAACAGATTAATACAGATGTGATTTATTTCAGAAAGGTATTATTTACTTTTTCCTATAGGGTATTTTCACTTAGAATATTTAGAACAGTTTGAAATGTGATCTCATGAAATTTTCTTATCTGAGCCAACATTTTAATAACTTAAATGTTTTTTATAGAATGTGAACTGTTTCAGAAACCATATTTTACCTGCACAAAGTGTGTGAGATAACATTTGAGGGAAAATGGAGTGAACTTAATAATCATATTTAATTACCAAAGATCCTTGACTAAAACATTGCAAAAGCTGGTAATCTCTGTTAGAAGAGAAAAGCTAAGGGAAAATTAATAAAACTAAGTCATGTGCTCAGGACTAGGAATATGTACTTGGTAATTTCAGCTGACCAACAATGTTATGCCACATGATAAATCACTCTTTTTTTCCTTCTAATTGTGAATGGAAAATGATGGAAACTATCTATAGAGAAGCTCAAAGGAATAATAAAATTGTATCTTTATTTATATTGTACATGTGAATGGAATAGTTTACTAGTGAAAAAGTCATAATCAGCTAGAAACTTAGAGTAAATAAAATAATTCTTAACTATATAAAGCTTGGAGTGAAATAACTGCTTTGGGTAAGGCAATCTTAATCTCCAACATACAGGTTCAGGAGGCGTTACAATGACACCATTCAAAAAATAGCAGAGATCCAGTATGGTTTACTCAGTAGAGAATAAGGCCTGAAACTTTACTTAAGTATATATGATATTTTAGGACATTCTTTTTCAAATTATAGATGATAAAATGCTTTTAGCTATTTTAATAATGTCTTGTAATTGATTTTTAAACAGCTGGAAAAGCAAGTTTGCCTCTTCATTTTAAATATGGTTGTAGAAATCACTGTTGTTCAGGCAAAGTAACCATTTATCAGGTCACTGTAACCCATTGTTCACAGCATGTTCTAACCACAGCAAAGGATGTAAAATGGCATGAATTTGAGACTTGAGTTTGCAATTATGCCTTGAAAAAAATAGCATTGTCCTGATGTTTGGACTTCTGTAAACAGGAGAAAAGCCCCATTGTACTAATGAAGAGCATACTGGTTTTAGTTTTGATATATTTTCTAATTCTTCAGATGAGAGAGGGTTTTTTTAGAGGGTTTTTTTAGAGAGGGTTTCACAAAAAATTTTACTTCCTGAATTGGTAATTTTCCTCTATAGTATAGCAGACTCAAAGTACTCAGAGAGCCTCAGAAAAAATGTTTTCAACTAAGTTCATAGTTAGTGCTGGATTATATTTTGGAAACTTGCATTGGGATGTGGTAAAGAAGTAATGCTGTTATCTTAGGCACATGATATATTTTAGGTTTAGGGGTGTTAGAGGCATGTGAACCAGAGCAACTCCATCTTGAATAAGGGTTGGGTTAAATGATACTGAGACCTACTGGGCTGCATTCCCAGATGGTTAAGGCATTGTAAGTCATAGGATGAAATAGGAGATCAGCAAAGATACAGGTCATAAAGACCTCTATGATAAAACAGGTTGCAATAAAGAAGTCAGCTAAAACCCACCAAAACCAAGATGGCTACAAGAGGTGACCTCTGGTCGCCCTCATTGCTACACTACCATTAGCACCATGACAGTTTGCAAATGCTATGGCAACAACAGGAAGTTGCCCTATAGGTTCTAAAAAGGGGAGGAATGAATAATCCACTCCTTGTTTAGCATATCATCAAGAAATAACCATAAAAATGGGCAACTGGGGGGGGGCGGAGCAAGATGGCCGAATAGGAACAGCTCCAGTCTCCAACTCCCAGCGTGAGCGACACAGAAGACCAGTGATTTCTGCATTTTCAACTGAGGTACTGGGTTCATCTCACTGGGGAGTGCCAGACGATCGGTGCTGGTCAGCTGCTGCAGCCCGACCAGCGAGAGCTGAAGCAGGGCGAGACATTGCCTCACCTGGAAAGCGCAAGGGGGAAGGGAATCCCTTTTCCTAGCCAGGGGAACTGAGACACACAACACCTGGAAAATCAGGTAACTCCCACCCCAAAACTGCGCTTTAAGCAAACAGGCACACCAGGAGATCATATCCCACACCTGGTCAGGAGGGTCCCACACCCACGGAGCCTCCCTCATTGCTAGCACAGCAGTCTGTGATCTACCGGCAAGGCAGCAGTGAGGCTGGGGGAGGGGCGCCCGCCATTGCTGAGGCTTAAGTAGGTAAACAAAGCTGCTGGGAAGCTCGAACTGGGTGGAGCTCACAGCAGCTCAAGGAAACCTGCCTGTCTCTGTAGACTCCACCTCTGGGGACAGGGCACAGTAAACAATAACAAACGCAGCAGCTCTGCAGACGCAAACGACTCTGTCTGTCTGACAGCTTTGAAGAGAGCAGTGGATCTCCCAACACGGAGGTTGAGATCTGAGAAGGGACAGACTCCCTGCTCAAGTGGGTCCCTGACCCCTGAGTAGCCTAACTGGGAGACATCCCCCACTAGGGGCAGTCTGACACCCCACACCTCACAGGGTGGAGTACACCCCTGAGAGGAAGCTTCCAAAGCAAGAATCAGACAGGTACACTCGCTGTTCAGAAATATTCTATCTTCTGCAGCCTCTGCTGCTGATACCCAGGCAAACAGGGTCTGGAGTGGACCTCAAGCAATCTCCTACAGCTACAACCTACAGCTGAGGATCCTGACTGTTAGAAGGAAAGCTATCAAACAGGAAGGACACCCACACCAAAACCCCATCAGTACATCACCATCATCAAAGACCAGAGGCAGATAAAACCACAAAGATGGGGAAAAAGCAGGGCAGAAAAGCTGGAAATTCAAAAAATAAGAGCGCATCTCCCCCGGCAAAGGAGCGCAGCTCATGGCCAGCAACGGATCAAAGCTGGACGGAGAATGACTTTGACGACATGAGAGAAGAAGGCTTCAGTCCATCAAATTTCTCAGAGCTAAAGGAGGAATTACGTACCCAGCGCAAAGAAACTAAAAATCTTGAAAAAAAAGTGGAAGAATTGATGGCTAGAGTAATTAATGCAGAGAAGCTCACAAACGAAATGAAAGAGACGAAAACCATGGCATGAGAAATACGTGACAAATGCACAAGCTTCAGTAACTGACTCGATCAACTGGAAGAAAGAATGTCAGCAATTGAGGATCAAATGAATGAAATGAAGCGAGAAGAGAAACCAAAAGAAAAAAGAAGAAAAAGAAATGAACAAAGCCTGCAAGAAGTATGGGATTATGTAAAAAGACCAAATCTACGTCTGATTGGGGTGCCTGAAAGTAAGGGGGAAAATGGAACCAAGTTGGAAAACACTCTTCAGGATATCATCCAGGAGAACTTCCCCAACCTAGTAGGGCAGGACAACATTCAAATCCAGGAAATACAGAGAACGCCACAAAGATACTCCTCGAGAAGAGCAACTCCAAGACACATAATTGCTAGATTCACCAAAGTTGAAATGAAGGAAAAAATCTTAAGGGCAGCCAGAGAGAAAGGTCGGGTTACCCACAAAGGGAAGCCCATCAGACTAACAGCAGATCTCTCGGCAGAAACTCTTCAAGCCAGAAGAGAGTGGGGGCCAATATTCAACATTCTTAAAGAAAAGAATTTTCAACCCAGAATTTTATATCCAGCCAAACTAAGTTTCATAAGTGAAGGAGAAATAAAATCCTTTACAGATAAGCAAATGCTTAGAGATTTTGTCACCACTAGGCCTGCCTTACAAGAGACCCTGAAGGAAGCACTAAACATGGAAAGGAACAACCGGTACCAGGCATTGCAAAAACATGCCAAAATGTAAAGACCATCAAGGCTAGGAAGAAACTGCATCAACTAACGAGCAAAATAACCAGTTAATATCATAATGGCAGGATCAAGTTCACACATAACAATCTTAACCTTAAATGTAAATGGACTAAATGCTCCAATTAAAAGACACAGACTGGCAAACTGGATAAAGAGTCAAGACCCATCAGTCTGCTGTATTCAGGAGACCCATCTCACACACAGAGACATATATAGGCTCAAAATAAAGGGATGGAGGAAGATTTACCAAGCAAATGGAGAACAAAAAAAAGTGGGGGTTGCAATACTAGTCTCTGATAAAACAGACTTTAAACCATCAAAGATCAAAAGAGACAAAGAAGGCCATTACATAATGGTAAAGGGATCAATTCAACAGGAAGAGCTAACTATCCTAAATATATATGCACCCAATACAGGAGCACCCAGATTCATAAAGCAAGTCCTTAGAGACTTACAAAGAGACTTAGACTCCCATACAATAATAATGGGAGACTTCAACACTCCACTGTCAACATTAGACAGATCAACGAGACGGAAAGTTAACAAGGATATCCAGGAATTGAACTCATCTCTGCAGCAAGCAGACCTAATAGACATCTATAGAACTCTCCACCCCAAATCAACAGAATATACATTCTTCTCAGCACCACATCGTACTTACTCCAAAATTGACCACGTAATTGGAAGTAAAGCACTCCTCAGCAAATGTACAAGAACAGAAATTATAACAAACTGTCTCTCAGACCACAGTGCAATCAAATTAGAACTCAGGACTAAGAAACTCAATCAAAACCGCTCAACTACATGGAAACTGAACAACCTGCTCCTGAATGACTACTGGGTACATAACGAAATGAAGGCAGAAATAAAGATGTTCTTTGAAACCAATGAGAACAAAGATACAACATACCAGAATCTCTGGGACACATTTAAAGCAGTGTGTAGAGGGAAATTTATAGCACTAAATGCCCACAAGAGAAAGCAGGAAAGATCTAAAATTGACACTCTAACATCGCAATTAAAAGAACTAGAGAAGCAAGAGCAAACACATTCAAAAGCTAGCAGAAGGCAAGAAATAACTAAGATCAGAGCAGAACTGAAGGAGATAGAGACACAAAAAACCCTCCAAAAAATCAATGAATCCAGGAGTTGGTTTTTTGAAAAGATCAACAAAATTGACAGACCACTAGCAAGACTAATAAAGAAGAAAAGAGAGAAGAATCAAATCGACGCAATTAAAAATGATAAAGGGGATATCACCACCGACCCCTCAGAAATACAAACTACCATCAGAGAATACTATAAACACCTCTACGCAAATAAACTGGAAAATCTAGAAGAAATGGATAATTTCCTGGACACTTACACTCTTCCAAGACTAAACCAGGAGGAAGTTGAATCCCTGAATAGACCAATAGTAGGCTCTGAAATTGAGGCAATAATTAATAGCCTACCAACCAAAAAAAGTCCAGGACCAGATGGATTCACAGCTGAATTCTACCAGAGGTACAAGGAGGAGCTGGTACCATTCCTTCTGAAACTATTCCAATCAATAGAAAAAGAGGGAATCCTCCCTAACTCATTTTATGAGGCCAACATCATCCTGATACCAAAGCCTGGCAGAGACACAACAAAAAAAGAGAATTTTAGACCAATATCCCTGATGAACATCGATGCAAAAATCCTCAATAAAATACTGGCAAACCGGATTCAGCAACACATCAAAAAGCTTATCCACCATGATCAAGTGGGCTTCATCCCTGGGATGCAAGGCTGGTTCAACATTCGCAAATCAATAAACATAATCCAGCATATAAACAGAACCAAAGACAAGAACCACATCATTATCTCAATAGATGCAGAAAAGGCTTTTGACAAAATTCAACAGCCCTTCATGCTAAAAACGCTCAATAAATTCGGTATTGATGGAACGTACCTCAAAATCATAAGAGCTATTTATGACAAACCCACAGCCAATATCATACTGAATGGGCAAAAACTGGAAAAATTCCCTTTGAAAACTGGCACAAGACAGGGATGCCCTCTCTCACCACTCCTATTCAACATAGTGTTGGAAGTTCTGGCTAGGGCAATCAGGCAAGAGAAAGAAATCAAGGGGATTCAGTTAGGAAAAGAAGAAGTCAAATTGTCCCTGTTTGCAGACGACATGATTGTATATTTAGAAAACCCCATTGTCTCAGCCCAAAATCTCCTTAAGCTGATAAGCAACTTCAGCAAAGTCTCAGGATACAAAATTAATGTGCAAAAATCACAAGCATTCTTATACACCAGTGACAGTCAAACAGAGAGCCAAATCAGGAATGAACTTCCATTCACAATTGCTTCAAAGAGAATAAAATACCTAGGAATCCAACTTACAAGGGATGTAAAGGACCTCTTCAAGGAGAACTACAAACCACTGCTCAGTGAAATAAAAGAGGACACAAACAAATGGAAGAACATACCATGCTCATGGAAAGGAAGAATCAATATCGTGAAAATGGCCATACTGCCCAAGGTAATTTATAGATTCAATGCCATCCCCATCAAGCTACCAATGAGCTTCTTCACAGAATTGGAAAAAACTGCTTTAAAGTTCATATGGAACCAAAAAAGAGCCCGCATCTCCAAGACAATCCTAAGTCAAAAGAACAAAGCTGGAGGCATCACGCTACCTGACTTCAAACTATACTACAAGGCTACAGTAACCAAAACAGCATGGTACTGGTACCAAAACAGAGATATAGACCAATGGAACAGAACAGAGTCCTCAGAAATAATACCACACATCTACAGCCATCTGATCTTTGACAAACCTGAGAGAAACAAGAAATGGGGAAAGGATTCCCTATTTAATAAATGGTGCTGGGAAAATTGGCTAGCCATAAGTAGAAAGCTGAAACTGGATCCTTTCCTTACTCCTCATACAAAAATTAATTCAAGATGGATTAGAGATTTAAATGTTAGACCTAATACCATAAAAATCCTAGAGGAAAACCTAGGTAGTACCATTCAGGACATAGGCATGGGCAAAGACTTCATGTCTAAAACACCAAAAGCAACGGCAGCAAAAGCCAAAATTGACAAATGGGATCTAATTAAACTAAAGAGCTTCTGCACAGCAAAAGAAACTACCATCAGAGTGAACAGGCAACCTACAAAATGGGAGAAAATTTTTGCAATCTACTCATCTGACAAAGGGCTAATATCCAGAACCTACAAAGAACTCAAACAAATTTACAAGAAAAAAACAAACAACCCCATCAAAAAGTGGGCAAAGGATATGAACAGACATTTCTCAAAAGAAGACATTCATACAGCCAACAGACACATGAAAAAATGCTCATCATCACTGGCCATCAGAGAAATGCAAATCAAAACCACAATGAGATACCATCTCACACCAGTTAGAATGGCGATCATTCAAAAGTCAGGAAACAATAGGTGCTGGAGAGGATGTGGAGAAATAGGAACACTTTTACACTGTTGGTGGGATTGTAAACTAGTTCAACCATTATGGAAAACAGTATGGCGATTCCTCAAGGATCTAGAACTAGATGTACCATATGACCCAGCCATCCCATTACTAGGTATATACCCAAAGGATTATAAATTATGCTGCTATAAAGACACATGCACACGTATGTTTATTGCGGCACTATTCACAATAGCAAAGACTTGGAATCAACCCAAATGTCCATCCGTGACAGATTGGATAAGAAAATGTGGCACATATACACCATGGAATACTATGCAGCCATAAAAAAGGATGAGTTTGTGTCCTTTGTAGGGACATGGATGCAGCTGGAAACCATCATTCTCAGCAAACTATCACAAGAACAGAAAACCAAACACCGCATGTTCTCACTCATAGGCGGGAACTGAACAATGAGATCACTTGGACTCGGGAAGGGGAACATCACACACCGGGGCCTATCATGGGGAGGGGGGAGGGGGGAGGGATTGCATTGGGAGTTATACCTGATGTAAATGACGAGTTGATGGGTGCAGCACACCAACATGGCACAAGTATACATATGTAGCAAACCTGCACGTTGTGCACATGTACCCTACAACTTGAAGTTTAATAATAATAAATAAATTTAAAAAAAAAAATGGGCAACTAGCAGCCCTCAGGGCTTCTCTGTCTGTGGAGTAGCCATTCTTTTATTCCTTTAGTTTCTTAATAAACTTGCTTTTACTTTACTCTATAAGCTCACACTGAATTTTTTTTTGCACAAGATCCAAGAACCCTCTCTTGGGGTCTGGATCTGGGCCCCTTTCCTGTAACATCTTTTCGGTGGCTATAAAGGGATTATAGTGTGAAAATCCCCAACTCAAAGACTAATTTGGTGGGGTCCAGTAATATCTTTCTAGTGAACCCTGAAAGGACAGTACTGAAGAAACTCCCCAACCCAAAGCACTAATTGGCTGACTTTGGGTAAGTGGTGGGGTACCCAGGTAAAAAATGGGATTGGGTTATACACCCAACTTAGGGGAGTTAGAGTCTGTCCTAAGACAGAGTGGGTTAGAGACCCCTCTTAAACAAAAGCAAGCATGCTTGACTGACCTTGGGTTAGAGGTCTAACTTAGAAGGGGTAGAGTCCCTCGTAAGATTCAGTGGGGATAGAGGTCCTTCTCAGTACATTTTCTTTTGGCTAAGAACAGGTTTGGCACTAAGGGATGTTAACTGCTATTCTCTTTGGAATAATCTGCCTTGCACTCCTTGCTAACAGCTGTGGGTAATAGGATTAGGCATGTACAGGATGGTGGGACATGGGGAACTTTTTCCTCACTAAAAGGGGAAACTCGAGAGCTGATGGGACTGTTGGAAATAATCCTTTCACGAACAACAAGGAGCTCCCTAAACTTTTGATTTGGTGTCGCTGCAATGGGTGTGTCTTTCTCTGGCTTCCCTGAGCTCTTCACCTTCCCCACCCTGCCACAGGCTATACGTTTCTTTCTCTCCTTTCTCTTTCCTATCTTTTCTTTTACTCAGGGTGACCATCTTGTCCAGAGTGCACAAATTGAAACTCCTGGTCAGAGATTAGTTTAACAATTATGGGGCCCAACTGGGGGCAAGTTTGAGCTTTGCCGGATTAATATTGGGTGCTAAGCAGAGTGGCTAATGTCTATGTCTTTTCACAAGTATTTTGCTCTGGCCAGAATGGAAAAAGATAATTTCACTTTGTGTTGCAGCTTGGCCCCCAGGGCTATGGTACAGCAAGCCAGGTCACTAGGGCCACTCAGGGAAAGGAAATCCAGAAGCCTGTCATGCTGGCAAAAGGGTAAGAATTTCTTACCAGATTGGGTTTATAACCCAATCCCATTTTTTACCTGGGTACCCCACCACTTACCCAAAGTCAGATTTCTGGCCCCACTCTATCCCTCTCTCTGTGCAAATTGGTTGAATGAATGGCAAAATCCCTGTTTATCTCCTCCGTAAAGTTTTTGCTTAATGGAAAAAAGGATTTTTGAGGCTAATCTTAAGCTCCAGTGAATCTGGTGTGCTTTATGTGTTTCTCTATATTGTTCTGTCATAATGAGGGGTACTTTAGAATAAAATGTGTGACTAGGATCCCATAAACTCACTTTTCAAGATGGTCCAGGAAACTGGTCAGTCATGTCCTTGGGAGCTTGACTTTGTAATCACTTGGCTATGCTTTCTCCTTTCACAATGGCAACCCAGGTTTAGGGCCTAATTCCTGACTTAGGGAATGAATCCTTTACTTTCTGTCTGTCTGCATATTTATATGTGTTGTCTATGTAATGTTTATATACAAGAGAGCTTTGATAAATTGGTTTAATAATAATAAGTGCTTAAATAAAATATTTTGTCAGAAAAGTAAAAAGATTAATGCTTTTTATTTAGTTCATGTGACTTAAGTAATATTTTGGAAAAAGACAGTTTTAAAAATTATTGGCAAAATAAAAATATCTTCAAAAATGTAAATATTTGGTCTAAATTATGCAGGTGAGATATTAGGTTTGCTAAATGCTTTAAGGTCATAAACTGCATCTTTGACTTTTAAAAATTATTCAATTTACATATTTCAGAGCATTAAATTGCAAATAAAACCTGGGGGCATGTTGAATTAGCCATGCCCCCTAACTATGCAAAGAAGGTTATAAAGAAAATATATTTTATATAAGAAAGGATCTCTCATGGTACACCCTTGGCCTAAAGTAAAATAACTTGTTGTCAAAAAAAATAATAATAATAAATGTTTAGGACAAGTCAAAAAGTCTTAGCATGTTGTAAATGGTCTATGTCATAAAAGAATTTACAAAAAGTAATTTATACAAGAAATATTGCACAATTTAAAGGTGAGTAGGCTTCCTTAATGCTTCATAAAATGCCACTATGGCTGCTGGACCTGCGCTGAGGGGACTCTGGCCTCGCTGCACTCATGGCTTCTCCTAGCAAGGCAGTGATTGTTCCCGGGAACGGAGGCGGGAATGTGACCACCCACGGCTGGTATGGCTAGGTGAAAAAGGAGCTGGAGAAGATACCTGGTTTCCAGTGTTTGGCTAAAAACATGCCCGACCCAATTACAGCACGAGAGAGCATCTGGCTGCCCTTCATGGAGACAGAGCTGCACTGTGATGAGAAGACCATCATTATTGGCCACAGTTCTGGGGCCATCGCAGCCATGAGGTATGCAGAAACACATCGAGTATATGCTATTGTATTAGTGTCTGCGTACACATCAGACTTGGGGGATGAAAATGAGCGTGCAAGTGGATACTTCACCTGCCCCTGGCAGTGGGAGAAGATCAAGGCCAACTGCCCTTACATTGTGCAGTTTGACTCCACTGACGACCCATTCCTTCCCTGGAAGGAACAACAAGAAGTGGCCGATAGGTTGGAAACCAAATTGCACAAATTCACTGACCGTGGCCACTTTCAGAACACAGAGTTTCATGAACTGATTACTGTGGTAAAGTCTTTGCTGAAAGTACCAGCATAGACTGTATGACTTCTGCTATTTTGCATCCCAATATAGGGGTAGAATAATATCTACTATCAGCCGATTACTAGACACATGAAACATCCAGTTAAGTTCCAAAAGTGCCTGAAAAACAAACACAAGTTTCAATGTTCAATCTAAGTTACAAATAGCGTTTCCATTTTCCGTAGACTCTAAAACTCCCCAAATTGCTATGAGCTACCACAGTATTTTCCTCATTTGGTAAGAAACGTAAGGACAGCTTAACTGCCCTTCTCTAACCAAAGTGAGTCAAAAATTGCACCCAGGTTTCCTGATTCCCACTCCTGAGTAAAATGAAACAGGTTTTATGTATGTTGCAGGTGTCGCACACTTTGCCTCTTTGAAATCAAAATTTTTTATTTCACTGGGGAAAGAAAACATGACTGAAAGTCCAGAGTGTTAGCTTAGAGCTCAAAATACTAGCTGCTGTTTCAAGCTGGCCCCGGACATTAAACCCAGACTAGGGCCTACACCTCTGACACTTGCCCCTGAGTCCTTCAGACATGTTGAGAGAGACTGAGACAGGAGTCTTCCAGAGTCAGGAAGGAAGGAGAAGCACAGCAATATACATACATAATATACGTACGACTGACTAGATTTGTTTGAGACAAGAGTGGTGGGATCAGGGCCATATGGAGAGCTCATGGCCTGTCTAAATTGTTGCTATGTGGAAATTGGGCAGTGTTACCAATTTTCTGATTTTTTGTGTGGAAAAAAATGTCCAAATTATGGTTTTTAAATTTGGGGACTATATATATATACATACACACACATACACATACAATCCATATACATATGAGTATGTAAGTTGGCAGTAAGAGTATACATCAAAAAATTTACAAATACTGCAAGACAAAATCCAAGCCATCCATTTGTGACTACAGTCATAAGCATTAACTTAGCCAGGGGCTTTTAGATAATTATCTGTGAAGTCTGAGAAAAGACTAAGATAACCAAAATGAACATAATGTCAAAGGATGAAATCATGGGGACAATTTGGGTTTTGTTCCAAAGTCAAGTGCTTTTAAAAAGAATCTGTCCCTACTTCATGTTCTGTTCTATAGAGAACAGAACTTCTGTGGCCCTTTAGAGCTCTTTCAAGTACATTCCATTTTCTTCTGATTATACTTCCTCAAAAAGCCTTTTATTTGGCTGGGTGTGGTGGCTCATGCCTGTAATCCCAGCACTATGGGAGGCTGAGGTGGGTGTATTGCTTAAGGCCAGATGTTTGAGGCCAGCCAGGGCACATGGCGAGACCCCATTTCTACAGAATATTAAAAAATTAGCTGGGCATGGTGGTGCACGCCTGTAGTCCTAGCTACTTGGGAGGCTGAGGCAGAATTGCTTGAGCCCAGGAGTTTGAGCCTTCAGTGAGCTACGATCCCGTCACTGTACTCCATCCTGGGTGATGGAGCAAAGAACCTGTCTCAAAAAAAAAAAAAAAAAAAAAAAAAAAAAAAAAATTTAAATAAAGAAACCTACCCTTTCTCATTTCTCAACATTTTTTGGCTATTATGATCTCTAAGTGTTACTTCAAATAATTTCCAGTGAATCCACACTTGATGTTGCAGAGCCTAAATTTGCTGCAGAAATATAATTTCCTGTACTTCATGCCTAAAGGAGATTCAGAGCTATCACTTAAAACCAAAAGTCTTGGTTTTTAAATGTGCTTAGACAAAAAAATAAAAAATAAAAAAATAAAAATCAGGAAAGGTACCCTAATCGTTTAACAGCAATCGTCTTTGGGGAATGGGCATTTTGGTAGGTACAGTGTGGTGGACGTCCTCCTTCTTCTTTTTTTTTTTTTTGAGACAGTGTATTGCTCTGTCACCCAGGCTGGAGTTCAGTGGCACAAATCTCAACTCACTCTAACCTCCGCCTCTCGGGTTCGGGTGATTCTCACGTCTCAGCCTCCCAGGTAGCATGAACTGGGGGCGTGCGCCACCACGCCTGGCTAATTTTTGTATTTTTAGTAGAGATGGCGTTTCACCATGTTGGCTAGGCTGGTCTCGAACTCCTGGCCTCAGGTTATCCACCCACCTTGGCCGCCCAGAGTGCTGGGATCACAGGCATGAGCCACCATGCCTGGCCCCTTATTTTACTTTATCTTCCTAAGAGATTATTTGAATTTGTTACACTAAACATGTATTTTATAATAAAAAATAATTAAGATTTAAAACAATGTATTTGACTACTAAAAAGCAAATTATATAAGTCAGTTGAATAATAATGTTGTTAAAGAGGCTGTTTAGCATGAATTTGACCAAATCTGTAGTCAAAGTTTGATTCTACTTGAATTTTTTGAAAATTTGCTGTTGTGTCTCTTACTCTTTGTCTTGTTCTCTGTGAAGTCCTTTCGTAAAAAAACAAACTTACACAATTTAGTTCACAAAACTTTGTTGACTTCTCTGTAGAAAAGTCAAAAGAACAAAGCTGGAGGCATCACGCTACCTGACTTCAAACTATACTACAAGGCTACAGTAACCAAAACAGCATGGTACTGGTACCAAAACAGAGATATAGACCAATAGAACAGAACAGAGTCCTCAGAAATAATACCACACTTCTACAGCCATCTGATCTTTGACAAACCTGAGAGCAATAAGAAATGGGGAAAGGATTCCCTATTTAAAAAATGGTGCTGGGAAAATTGGCTAGCCATAAGTAGAAAGCTGAAACTGGATCTTTTCCTTACTCCTTATACGAAAATTAATTCAAGATGGATTAGAGATTTAAATGTTAGACCTAATACCATAAAAATCCTAGAAGAAAACCTAGGTAGTACCATTCAGGACATAGGCATGGGCAAAGACTTCATGTCTAAAACACCAAAAGCAATGGCAGCAAAAGCCAAAATTGACAAATGGGATCTAATTAAACTAAAGAGCTTCTGCACAGCAAAAGAAACTACCATCAGAGTGAACAGGCAACTTACAGAATGGGAGAACATTTTTGCAATCTACTCATCTGACAAAGGGCTAATATCCAGAACCTACAAAGAACTCAAACAAATTTACAAGAAAAAAACAAACAACCCCATCAAAAAAGTGGGCAAAGGATGTGAACAGACATTTCTCAAAAGAAGACATTCATACAGCCAACAGACACATGAAAAAATGCTCATCATCACTGGCCATCAGAGAAATGCAAATCAAAACCACAATGAGATACCATCTCACACCAGTTAGAATGGCGATCATTAAAAAGTCAGGAAACAACAGGTGCTGGAGAGGATGTGGAGAAATAGGAACACTTTTACACTGTTGATGGGATTGTAAACTAGTTCAACCATTATGGAAAACAATATGGCGATTCCTCAAAGATCTAGAACTAGATGTACCATATGACCCAGCCATCCCATTACTGGGTATATACCCAAAGGATTATAAATCATGCTGCTATAAAGACACATGCACATGTATGTTTATTGCAGCACTATTCACAATAGCAAAGACTTGGAATCAACCCAAATGTCCATCAGTGACAGACTGGATTAAGAAAATGTGGCACATATACACCATGGAATACTATGCAGCCATAAAAAAGGATGAGTTTGTGTCCTTTGTAGGTACATGGATGCAGCTGGAAACCATCATTCTTAGCAAACTATCACAAGAACAGAAAACCAAACACTGCATGTTCTCACTCATAGGTGGGAACTGAACAATGAGATCACTTGGACTTGGGAAGGGGAACATCACACACTGGGGCCTATCATGGGGAGGGGGGAGGGGGAAGGGACTGCATTGGGAGTTATACCTGATGTAAATGACGAGTTGATGGGTGCTGACGAGTTGATGGGTGCAGCACAGCAACACGGCACAAATATACATATGTAACAAACCTGCATGTTATGCACATGTAGCCATCCCATTACTGGGTATATACCCAAAGGATTATAAATCATGCTACTATAAAGACACATGCACATGTATGTTTATTGCAGACTAGATATTAAATAAAATTGAAACAGAAAAGAAATAATACAAAACATCAATAAAACGAAAATCTGGTTCTTTGAAAAGTTAAACAAAATTGATAGATCATTAACTAGATTAACCAAGAAACGAAGAGAGAAGATTCAAATAATCTCAATTGGGAAGGAAACTGGAGACATTACAACTGGCACCACAGAAGTTCAAAAAATCATTTGAGACTATTATGAGCACCTCTCTGTACATAAACTAAAAAACCTAGAGGAAATAGATCAATTCTGGGAAACATAAAACCCTCCTAGGTTAAATTAGGAATAAATAGAGATCTTGAACAGACTAATCACAAGCAATGAGATAAAGTCAGTAATAAAGAATTGCCAACAGAAAAATAAGCCAAGGGCCAGATGAATTCACAGCTGAATTTTACCAGACACTCAAAGATAAATTAGTACGATTCCTACTGAAACTATAACAAAAGACTGAGACAGAGGGAATCCTTGAATCATTCTGTGAAGTCAGTACCACCCTGATACCAAAACTAGGAAAGGACATAGTGAAAAAAGAAAACTAGAAGCTAATATCCCTGATGAATGTAGATGCAAAAATCCTGAACAAAATACTTGCTAACTAAATCCAACAGCATTTTACAAAATCCAGCATCCTCTTATGAGAAAAAACCCTCAACAAAGTAGACATAGAAGGGACCTACCTTAAAGTAAAAAAGCCATCAATGACAAACTCACAGCTAACAGCATACTGAATAGGAAAAATTTGAAAGCATTCCCCCTGAGAACTGCAACAAGATAAGGATGCCACTTTCACCATTTCTATTCAACATAGTACTGAAAGCCTTGGCAAGAGCAATCAGGCAAGACAAAGAACTAAAATACATCAAAATCAGAAAAAAGAAAGTCAAACTATTGCTGTTTGCAGACGATATTATCATATGGCTAGAAAATCCTAAAGCCTACACCAAAGGACTCTTAGATTTGATAAGTGAATTCTATAAAGGCTCAGGTTACAAAATTAATGTACACAAATCAATAGCACTGCTATACACCAACAACGACCGGGCTGAGAATCAAATTAAGAACTCAATACCTTTTAAAACAGTTGCAAATAAAAAAATACCTAGGAATATACTTAACCAAGGTGGTGAAAAATCCCTACAAGGAGAAATCAAAATACTGCTGAAGACATCATAGATGGCACAAACAAATAGAAACACATCCCATGCTCATTAATTAGGAGAATCAATACTATGCAAATGACCATAATGTGCAAAGAAATTTACAGAATCAATGAAATTCCCATCAAAATACCAACATTATTTTAATAGAATTAGAAGAAAAAACCCTAAAATTCACATGGAACCAAAAAAGAGCCTGAATATTTAAAGCAATGCTAAATAAAAAGAACCAATCTGGAGACATCACATTACCAGACTTCAAGTTATATTACAAGGCTATAATTACAAAAACAGTATGGTACTGGTAAAAGTAGGCACATAGACCAATGGAATAGAATAGAGAACCCAGAAATAAGCTAAATACTTACAACCAACTGATCTTCAACAAGGCATATGAAAACATACATTGGGGATAATAAATAGTGCTGAGAAAACTGGATAGTAGATGCAGAAAAATAAAACATGTAGAAAAATTAAACAAGATCCCTGTCTTTCACCATCAACAAAAATCAACTCAAGATGGATCAAAGACTTAAATATAAGACCTGATACCATAAAAATTCTGAAAGAGTACCTAGGAAAAACTCTTCTGAAAATTGGTCTAAGCAAAGAATTTATTACTAAGACCCCAAAAGCAAATGTTACCAAAACAAAAATAAATAAATGAGACCTAATTAAACTGAAAAGCTTCTGTACAGCCAAAGAACTAATCAACGGAGTAAACCGACAACCCATAGAGGGGAGAAAATATTCATAAACTATGCATTTGACGAAGGACTAATATTCAGAACCTACAGGGAACTCAAACAAATTAACAAGAAATAAACAGTTAATCCCATCCAGAAGTGGGCAAAGGACATAAATAGGCATTTCTCAAAAGAAGATATACAAATGGCCAACAAACATGAAAAAATGCTCAACATCACTAATCATCAGGCAAATGCAAATTAAAGCCACAATGAGATACCACCTATGCCTTCAAGAGTGGCTATTATTTAAAAAGTCAAAAAACAATAGATGTTGGCTTAAATGTGGTGAAAAGGCAAAATTTGTACAAAGCTAGTGGGAATGTAAATTAGTAGAATCTCTGTGAAAAACAATATGGAGAGTCCTTAAAGAGCTGAAAGTAGATTTTTCATTTGATCCAGCAATCCCACTATCGGGTATCTACCTGAAAGAAAATAAGTTGTTATATGTAAAAGACTCATGCATGCATATGTTAATTGTAGCCCAATTCACAGTTGCAAAGACATGGAACCAATCTAAGTGCCCATTGACCAATAAGTGGATAAAGAAAATGTGGTATATAAACCCCGTGGAATACTACTCAGCCATAAAAGGAGCAAAATAATGTATTTTGCAGCAACTTGGATGGAACTGGAGGGCATTAGTGTAAATGAGGTAACTCAGAATAAGAAAACCAAACACCATATGCTCTCACTTATAAGTGGGAGCTGAACTATGAATACACAAAGGCATACAGAGTGATATAATGGACTTTGGAGAGTCAGAAGTGGGAGGGTGAAAGGGGGGCATGGGATAAAAACCTGCATATTGGGTACAACATACACTATTCTGGTCACAGGCACAGTAAAATCTCAGAATTCACCACCATATAATTCATCCATGTAACCAAAAATGACTTGTACCCCAAAAGCTATTGAAATAAAAGCCATTTTTTAAAAAGACTAAGAGAAACTGTTACAATCCTTTCCCAAAGGGGTGTTCAGAGATTTCAAACAGAACATTCACATAACTAAAAACAGTAAGACTGTGGAGTTGTTTACACCTCTTTTCCTCACTTAGTATGCACAATGAAATAGCCCAAAATGCACTATGTCAAAACTGATAAACGTTATTTATGAGTTCAAGATTATTATATGTGCCTTTCCCTGAAGTATCGTTAAAAACAATACATTTAGAATTATGACATTTGTTGACTGATAATGATGTACATACATCATCTCCACCATCTTTTTTATTTATGCTATTGGCTAAATATACTATGTTGATACTGTTGCCAATATACTGTCCTTTTCTTTTCAGAAACTACCAATTAATGTAGCCATACGTTGTTGAACTGGCAAATCATGTCTCAGTTAAAAGGACACACTCTTTAGTAAAGGGTTCCTTCTTAAAATAACAGTGTCCTTATTAAAATAATAGTGTCCTTATTTATTTAGTAATTCCTTATTTTACTTCATTTTTAAAATGGGAGGTTTGTAAAATTTTTTCCAGGTCCTTTCTAACACTAACCTTCTTTTTATATTTCAGTAGTATTGGGGGTACAGGTGGTTTTTGGTTACATGGATAAGTTCTTTAGAGGTGATTGCTGAGATTTTCGTGCACTCACCATCTAAACAGTGTACACTGTACTCAATATGCAGTCTTTCATTCTTAACCCCCTCTTCCCCACAAGTCCCCAAAGTCCATTATATCATTCTTATGCCTTTGAATCCACATTGCTTGGCTCCCACTTATAAGTGAGAACACACAATATTTGATTTTTCACTCCTGAGTTACTTCACTTAGAATAGTGGCCTCCAGCTCCAACCAAAATGCTGCAAAGGCCATTATTTCATTCCTTTGTATGGCTGTCTAGTATTCCATGGTGCACATATACCACATTTTCTTTATCCACTCATTTAGGTTGTTTCCATATTTTTTCCAATTGTGAATTATCTTTTTAGCACTAACTTGCTGTGATTCAACAAATCTAATTAAGATATACTTATTAATCAAAATAGGAAATTTGGGCTTTTCACTAATTCAAAATAATTTCTTATAATTATTTTGAAGTAATTAGAGTACAATAATGTTGACACAATGATATTTTCTTTCATTTATGGATTTTTGTGAAGGTGACATTTCAAAGTATAGAGTGGATACCATCTTGGCAGTAGGTTTAAAACAAAATGTGTAGACAGGTACTAATAGGAAGGACTAAACTTTTGGAAATTCATAATAAATTCACACTGTTTTAGTCCTGTCAGGAATGTTCTTTTCTCAGATATGTCCATTAATTGCTTCATCCCTTTTTTCAGACCTCTGCTCAAATGTCACCATATATATAGTGGTAGTCAGACCTTCTCTGACTACCCTATCTGAAATATGAACCTCTCTTCTATTACTTGGCATTTGAATTATTATTTGTGAAACCTAGAAGGAACTTTAGAAATTCTCCTGCTCATCCTGATTTTGAAGACTCTGATTCCCACAGAGTTGAAGTACCATCTTATCTAACATTTTTTAAACTCAAAGGTGAAGAAATTAAATGGAATGGTGTTCAAGTAAGGACTTGAATGAATTAACAACAAAATAAAATGTGGAAACATTGCAGAGAACAGAGCTTCTTCTTCTAATAAAAGAATAAAACCCATTTATATGTATTATTGATATGTTTGGACTTTTCCTGCTATTTTATTTTCTTGTATTTTTTGTTTGTTTGCTGGCTTGTTTACAGTGATTTCATTCCTTTTATTTCTTTCATATTCTTGCGTTTGACCAGGTTTTATGTGTTCTTTTTCCCCCATCATAGTTTGGGAAGTATACAAATGATTTTTATTCTTCTACTGATTACCTTAACATTTCAAGCAAACATATTTAATCTTGTACTTTTAAAGTCACCATGTGGCTATATTACTATTCTCCTCCAATAAACATCCTTTTATTTTCTTATTCACACTAGCTACTTATATTGTTTTTAAATCATTTGAGAGAAAGTTTGTGTTAAAACACTTACCATTAAATTCTATTCATGAGCACTGCCTTCAAAATTTTTTTTCTATGAGAAAACAGGACAGCTTGAATAATAGGAGGCCATTCTATATAAAACTTAAGGCAGTATCTTTAAATAGGTAAATACTATATTTTTAAATTCTGTCAGCAATCAACCTATTCAAATGATTCATAGGTGAACAATTTTGTAGGTATAATAAAATTATGACAGACATCCTCCGAAGGCCACTGCCTCAGATATTTTAGAGTGCATAACTGACAGAGAAATTTTTATTTCCTATGCTAAATTCTTAGCAAATTTATACACATATTTATAAATTTATATTTCTAATAATAGATTTAGAAAAACTATCCTGTGCCTAATGTCTCTTAGTGAGGTATTTTCTATACATTTTTGGGTTGAACTAAATTGGAAAACCTCATAAATAAAATTACTTTCTAGTTGACAGATAGTGAGGAACTTCATGTTCTCAAATTAACCTATTAAGCTGATATTGAGCAGTAAAAAATTGAAATATTCCGAGGGAAGAAAACCCAGCAAATGGAAACTAAATTGAGAGTCTGTTTGGTTTTCATTATTTTGAAGGCATGGTGTTTTTTGTTTGTTTGTTTTTTTTTTGGTGGGGGGAAGGGTGGGGTGACAAAGCAGGAGGAAAAATACCAAAATCAGACCAAGGGGTTCACCAATTATATTCTCCGTATTAGTGTTTCTCAAACTGTAGACCACCTACATCAGAATCACCTGGTGCTTGTTAACATGCATAATATTTGGTCCAAACACGGACTTACTGGGTCAAAACATTTGGGAAGTGGGAGTGGGAACCAAGAATGTACAGTTTAAAAAAGTTCTCAAGAATTGTTATGCACATTATAGTTTAAGAACCACTGGCTTGCAGCAATGATTAGAAAAAGACTATTGGTCTGTAAATTTCACATAAGATGTAGAAGTTCATTTGGGGGTACAGACATCATGGTATCCTGAAAAACAGTCCTCATGTAGAGTAGAGTGCTCTTTCTGTGGAATCAGAAGATCTGGTACTTAACAGCTTTCTCAGTTTAGTCAAGACATTGAATTCCTCTGAGCTCCAATGCCCTTAGCTGTTAAAGTGAATAAATGTTATCCAGCTTCCCAATAATTGTGAGGATTAAATGAAATATTTGGTGTACAAATGCCTTATAAACTGTAAAGTGCTTTAAAATCCCTTATTATATAATTAATAAGCCAATAAAAACCAAAACAAAAAGTATAGTTTCACTTCTATCAGAACCTCACTATATTTTTCCTTTATGCTCTTTGTAGAAAAATAAATCAGCTTAAACAAGACCCCTTTCGGCAGGCTAGAAACTAAATCTCTCGAAGATGAGACAAAATATTTAGTGTAGGTGTCCAGAAAACCTGAACATGAATTATTGAATGAAATCACACTATTGCTCCATCTATTTAATTCATTCACAATAAAATGGTAGCTGATTTTTATTTTTTATCTGCCTATTTATTTGGAGGGTATTAAAGTCAAACACCAAAAACTGAAAAGTACTTTCAGTCAAGTAACTATTTTGCACTCCATGCTAATTAATGAAGCATTTTCATTTCAAAACCTCTTGTAATAATTATAATTAGCTATAGACCATGAGTCAAAAAGGAATAAAAGTTGATGCATAATATGGTTTGTCTCTGTCCCAACCCAAATCTCATCTGGAATTGTAATCCCCATAATCTCCTTGTGTCAAGGGAGGAACCCAGTGAGAGGTAATAGGATCATGGGGGCAATTTCTCCCATGCTATTCTTGTGATAGTGAGTAAGTGCTCACAAGATCTGATAGTTTAATAAGGTAGCTTTCCCTGCTCTTGCTAGCACTTCTCTCTCTTGCCACCACATGAAGAAGGTCCTTGCTTCCCCCTCACCTTCAGCCATGATTGTAAGTTTCCCGAGACTTCAAGACAAAGCTGCTGCGAGTGCACAAATAAGACCCGTTTATTTATTGATTGATGTAGCCACAAAGTGAGTCCACAAATAAGACCTGTTTATTGATTGATGTAGCAACAAAGTATAAGAGACAGAGAAAGAGAGACTTGAGTTTAGAAACTGATCCATGTCTTACTAACTGGCAAGAGGCACTTACCTCTTGGCATGTTATGGAATCTATAAAATGGGTATAATAAAAGCTTCATCCTTTTCTTGTGAGGAGGATTTACAAATTTTATACATAGAGATGAAATTTCTAAATGTTAAAACATTCTAAAATGTAGAGAATTCTTTTAACATATGGAAAGTTTGTCATGTAATTTTAAACTTCCATACTACATTAGTTTAAAACTAACATTTTGATCAGATAGGACTGTGTGTGTGTGTTTGTGCAGGTGTATGTAAGTAAATTCAATTCTGCTATTTTGACACAGCCATATTCTCCCTTTAGACCTTAATTATTTTTTCATTACGTGATATTTACTTACCAGCATGTAGACCCAGGTTCAAGAAAGAGAACCTCCTGAAAAGTGTGCTTTGGAGACTTTTACTATATATTAATCGGAGGGTCAACTTTGTTATTAGCATTTAGTTCATAGTGATATGGGAGTGCTGGGAAAAGAAGAGCATGGTCCTTTTAAATGATATGGAAGTGGGGAAGGGAAGTGCTGGATAGAGAAAGATGGGTCCCTGGCTAGGGCTCTACCCCCACAGACCTAGGTGAGGCCAGGCTCTCTTGCTTTCCCACTCAAATGTTACATTTTCCAAGACCACCCTGGCCCTGCCATGCCCCCACTCTGGGCCTATAAAGACCTGAGGCCCAGCTGGTGTGGTGGCTCATGCCTGTAACCCCAGTACTTTGGGTGGCTGAGGTGGGCAGATCACCTGGAGACCAGCCTGGCCAACATAGTGAAATCCCGTCTCTACTAAAAATATGAAAAATTAGCTGGGCATGGTGGCAGACACCTGTAATCCCAGCTACTTGGGAGGCTGAGGTAGGGGAATCGCTTGAACCTGGGAGGAAGAGGTTGCAGTGAGCTGAGATCGTGCCATTGCACATCAGCCCAGGCCACAGTGCGAGACTCCAACTCAAAAAAACAAACAAACCAACCCAAAACCCAAGGTCCTAGTAGGCAGACACACAGGCAGCCAGACGTCGAGAGGAGCACAACGGCAGAAGGAGACACAAGACACTTGTCATCGAGAGGAGCACGCTGACGGAAGAGCACACTGACAAGCCATCGACTGGCAGAACTGAGACAGTCGGAAGAGAGCCTGGGCCGCCTGAGTGGCCAGAGTCCAGGGGAAGACCATCTCCCTTCCGGCTCCCCCATAAGAGAGTTATTTACTCAATAAAACCTTGCACTCATTCTCCAAGACCACGTGTGATCCGATTCTTTGGGTACATCAAGGCAAGAAACCCCAGGATACAGAAATCTCTCTGTCCTTGTGATAAGGAAGGGGGTCCAATTGAGCCAACACAAGCTACTTGTAGGCGGCAAACTAAAAGAACACCCTGTAACACACGCCCACTGGGGCTTCAGGAGCTGTAAACATTCACCCCTAGACACTGCCGTGGGATTGGAGCCCCACAGCCTGCCTGTCCCTATGCTCCCCTGGAGGTTTGAGCAGCAGGGCACTGAAGAAGTGAGCCATACTCCCATTGCACACCCTGAGAGGGGGACAAGGGAACTTTTCCTGTTTCAATAGCAGGAATGAGAAAGAAATGATTTCAAAGAAAATGAGAAAATAGTTTAACTTTCCTGAGGAGTTTTCCAAGATTCTTTCAAAAATTATAATGTAATATTCTCCTTTGTATTTCTGGGGGATAAGATGATACCTATTCAATAACTTCTGGTTGGCTGATAAGGAATATTTCACCCATTACATTGCTTCTGATTTCAAAGATAAGTGAGCTGTATGTAATAATAGTCAATCATGAAACAAGTGTCACAAGTCAAGTGCTGTTTAGAGTTTTACTGAACATACACACCCATTCCCTCCAAGTGCAGGTTTAGGTTAACCCATGCTACTGAAGGCTTTTGTCATCGCAAAAGGACCAAGGAACTTAATCCATTGTCATTATAACCTTGGTTCTCATCAGCTCATCCTAGGTACTAGAGTCCAGCAGCCTCCATGTTAACTTTGGTAGCTTGAGATTTGTTCCATCCATCATGCTTACCAATATTAGTTTCTTTCCCATAAACACTGTTTGCCTCACTCCTCTTGGTATCACACTCCTCTTTCTGTGAATCTTAATTTCAAAGCTCTTGGTATAGCAAATATTACAGGATCTTTAATGTCTTCTTTGAACTTCATTTAAGATACATGACCCTGGCCGGGAGCGGTGGCTCACGCCTGTAATCCCAGCACTTTGGGAGGCTGAGGCAGGCAGATCACAAGATCAGGAGTTCAAGACCATCCTGCCTAACATAGCGAAACCCCGTCTCTACTAAAAACACAAAAAAAACTAGCGGGGCGTGGTGGCGGGCACCTGTAGTCCCAGCTACTCGGGAGGCTGAGGCAGGAGAATGGAGTGAACCCAGGAGCACGGAGCTTGCAGTGAGCCGAGATTGTGCCACTGCACTCCAGCCTGGGTGATAGAGGGAGACTCCGTTTCAAAAAAAAAAAAAAAAAAAAAAAAAATACATAACCCAAAGATCAAGAGCTCTCTGGAATTTTTATTCTCCCAGCAATAGCCACTCAAAACAGTAGTTTTCAGGCAAAATTATCTATCCTTCAAGATACATATTTTAGTTTTGGTTTGCTTCATATGAAGGCAGAATAGGGCATCATGTCACAGGGCTATTATTTGAAAAACATAAAAAGATTTGCTTGCTAAACATAATTCCTTAATTCCTTTTTGCTAACTTGCCAAGATACTTTTTTTTTTTTTTTTTGAGACAGTCTCTGTCACCCAGGCTGGAGTGCAGTGGCGTGATCTCGGCTCACTGCAAACACTACCTCCTGGCTCAAACGATTCTCCTGCCTCAGCGAGTAACTGGGACTACAGGCACATGCCACCATGCCTGGCTATTTTTTCTATTTTTGGTAGAGATGGGGTTTCACCATGTTTGCCAGGCTGATCTCAAACTCCTGGCCTTAAGTGATCCACCCACCTGGGCCTCTTACAGTGTTGGGATTAGAAGTGTGAGCCATCGTGATCGGCTAAAATAATTTCTATAAAGCAATGCAAACCTTCTTCCATCATTTGATGACACAGATATTATTGAGTCCTATCCCTGAGGATAGCCGTGACATAGGTGTTTGAGCAGCCCTGATGATTTCACATCTGTAGCTTTTATGAGGATTTTCAGGAAATCATCAAATGAGAGCTTACCAAACTCTGTAGGCTTACATTATCTATACATGGATATTCTCTTGTTATTTCACATTCCCAAAATGATAAGGGGTGTTTGTCAGTATTGTTATACCTACTTACGAATTAATCAATATTTCTCCATTACAATCTTGACTGTTTTCCCTAAAGGACAGGGACCATGTTCATGCAACACTCATTACACATTATTAGGTTTCAAACTTTTTGACACTACATTCTCTTAGGACTTCAAGGATCTGTATGGTCACAGCTTAGTGTTCTATGAATTTCTGGTGACCTGTACAGATAAATTCCTCTTTGAGAGTCAGTGGATATGATTTGAGTGGTGCTTCCTGCAGCTCAGCTGCCAGTTAGATTACTGTGCTGGAGGGTCATGGCAGGTGTGTGTCTGTAAATAATCCAGAGAGTGATATCTGAGGAGCTTTTACAGCCAACATCTGTCTGTTTTGAGGAGTGCCAGAATGTTCTTTCTTTGTTTTTCCTTTTCCCTGACAACCTCCTTGGTAGTAAGGAGACCATAGGAAACTCTTTGAAAGCTGTGATGCAAGAGAGGGTAACACATAGTTATTATATGTATCGTTATCCATGAATTGAGATAAAGGATTAAATAATACATTTAAACAATTTTGGAAAAGACTTGAACGTCATGGTTTCTTGGGTGAGGATTAAAAAAAAAAGACTTTTGAATCTTTTCAAGCCTACTGGTAAAAGAGAAGTCAGCCTTATGCTACTATCATATGAGAAAACACACAAACACACACACATTTCTTGCAACTATCCTAGTCAAGGGCAATGTTTTAAATGAAAGACACTTCTTTATGCATTTATCTTTACCATAGTATTTTCAAAAGCCTCTCAGGGAGCACTGGGTGATTCCCATTTAACTTGTCAGTATTCTAAATCTTGTACTATAGAAAGTATCCTCTCCTTGTTTCAATAAAAGGCTCAATAAATGAATAAATACATTGCTGTTTTTCATAACTGCACATTTGCTGATGCAACTCTAGGTACAGTTTTAATTACCAAATATATGGCGACTACCTACCACCTCCTAGTTTGCTTACCTTTAGAATCACCCCCTCCTACCAAGCCTGTAAAATAACACGAGGTAAGTGCTCCTAAAATAGTACTTACCTGAATCCATAGCCTTAATTAAATAACTCAGTGAATCCATGTTGATCAATGGATCACTTGTATGTCAACTAACTCATTCTTTTAAACATTCAATGCATACTCAACACTACTACATGACACAGTGCTAGGCACTATGGTGAGTTTGTGTTTGTGTGTGTGTATGTGGTGGAGCACAGTCAGAGGGAGAAAGGGGAAGCAAGAAATGAAATTAGTATGGTTCCTTCCATCTAGGAGCTTATACTCAAGTAAGGCAGATAAACCATATGCACAAATAGCTACAGCACAGAATATAACTATGCTTCAAGAAAAAAGGAACAATAATATGAATTATTTAAACTGACATTTAAAATTCTCCATAATTTTATCCCATCTTTATATCTGCTTTTGTTGTTGGTAACTTCATCAAGTATCTTCCCTTTTTAGGTAATCAACCTTCTTTAATACAAGCTATGTTAATTCCTGCCACTATGCAATCTATGCTATTTCCCCATTCCTCTCTAGATATTCAGACTATTATTCATTTTCTCCATGAGGTTTAGAGAACAATCCAGTCCACATTTATCTTCTATATTCTTGACTCCCAATGGCTTTAATAATGTTTCTGTTAATAGTTAATATATATAGTAATAGTTAATATATTTTCTCTGGCCTTGTATCATTTATGTATGTCATGTCTCCTTAGGTAGACTAAGTTTATTTGGGTATGGACCATGGTTTTATCTCCATTTTCACCTTAAGTAGAAGGATAGCTAATAACTTATTGGGAGCTAACAGTGCCAGCCACTGTTCTAACTGCCTTACATATACGATCACATTTTTTCTGTACAGATCAAAAAAACTGAGTCACACGGTTAAAAGTGATTTGCATAAGGTCATGCAAATAATATGAAGAATCAGATTTTGAACTCAATCTCTTTTCAGAGCCAATGCTCTTAATCATTACATAATGCTGCCTCCTTGATACAGAACTGAACACCAAAAAGGCACTCTAGGCACTCAGTTAAATGCTATGGATTGATGCTAAAATCTAAATGATTTAATACTTTTCACCAGTATTTATGCTACTGTTTACTCGTTTACAGACTAAGAGCCAAATAATTCTTATGCTTTGCATCTTGAATACTCAAGTTTGGTCTATGGTTCTTGGGAAAAAACAATTGATCTCTCAGATTAAGTTTCTTCCTAAAAAAGAGCCAAAGTGTTGAAATCAATATGATATTGACAGGAATTTGGGAGAGAGAAAAGATAGTACATCTTTAGTAGATGAATTATTTTGAAGATGTTGAAGGAACTTGGGCTGATAAAGCTATAGTAAAAATAAGGAACAAGGTGTTTTCTGCTGACAGAGAATATTCAAGTAGAATATTGGTATTTCTTTTGGTGACGGTATAAAGGGCCATTGATTTATACATCTTAGTAAGGGTCTCCACACAAAAATTCATTTTTTCTAGGTAATAATTGCTAAAATTCACATTTTCATTTGTTCGTGTGTGTGTGTGTGTGTGTGTGTGTGTGTGTGTGTGTGTATATAGTTTAGTATGATCCATTTTTAACTAAGTCTAAATGAAATGTTCCAGAGGCTTGGGGCAGTTCATATCTAAACCAAAAGTTTTACTAGAATTCTTATAGGAATTAACCTCTGGACATTTGGGTTGCTTAATTCTATATTTTTCTTTTAATTTTTAAAAATTTGATACATCATAGATGTACATATGCTAGGGGTACATGTGATAATTTAATACATTCATATAATATGTAAAGATCAAATCAGTGTAACTGGGATATCCAACACCTTAAATAGTTACATTTTATTTATGCTCAAGACATCAAAATTCTTCTCTTGTAGGTATTTTGAAATACACAATAGATTATTATAAACTATAGTCACTCTACTGATCTATCAAACACTAGGTCTTATTTCTTGTATCAAACTACATCTGCACTCACGGGCTGGTGAATTCTACAAAAGGGTAAAGGGGTTTGCCTATTGGTTTTTTCATTCTTGTCATTTTGGTAAGCAATATATAATCATCCATATACATTCCCTTTTGTACCATTTCTTGTTTATATTTGACTTTTGTTATTATATACACCCCCTCCTTAGTAAAAGGCTTTATGAAAATCCTAATAGTTCCATTAGGCACAAAGTGAATATAGTATCCCCTTATTGTAAAATAACAGGCAATGAACACAAGTAGAAGGTAGTTCAGCTTGATCAAACTTTATATTTAGGTCAGTACTAATTGTGGCACTAGGATCATCCTGATTTTAATTGCGGCCTTCCCCCCAGCAGCCTGCTCTATCTCTGCGAATTTTACCTTTCATGTCAAAGGAATTTCTCTCAACTATTGTTAACCTCATCGTTTTTCCCGTAGTTTTTAGTTCTTTTTTTTTCCCATATGGATGATTTTTTCTGAAAGGTCTTACATCCCATTGATCCCACCATAAGTTCCCACAAAATTCTTTACCAAAATTAAAATGTCTCAGGATTTCTATTTGCATTAGAGATATACTGCCTTACTTTTCCTACACACTTTAGGGCTCCATAATAGAGTCCTATTTTGATGGATCATAGAGTTACAAAACCCTGAACTATTAAAGTTGAGCAACAATTTAGAAAATCTTAATTTCACAGATATAGAAAGTGAGGCCCAGAAAGGTTAAATTACTCAAGCTCAGAAATTATTCATTTATCTATTTATTTTAACACAGAAGATGAGTGCTTACTGATACTACCTAGAAAATAAATTTTAGCTTTTTTTTTTTTTTAATAATAGCAATAGAATTCCTTGAGCCTCAGATTTACAAAATGGTTCCCAGAATGAGCAACAATGGTTTTGTAACATGCTATTTAAAAGAACAACTTAATATTTTCACCTAGGCTAAAACATATGTAATATATATTATGCTGTCCGAAGAAATTATCTTATTTTCTTGTATAAGGACAGAAAATATAACCTCAATAAGCATCAAGTTAAAACTTAGGGAAGCATGTCAGATTTGAAGTAGCTATGTTTTTATGTTTAAACAGTCCAACATACAGAATTCACTTTCTTTTTATTTCATTTAGTTACCTTCATTTAGATTCCTGAGTGACACCTAGGTGGTGATGTCCCAAATTCATCTCCAATAAGACTTGATCTGTAATATACCTCAGATGAAGAAGGAAAAAGAAATAGCACAATGTTAAGAATTTCTTGTTTTTATATGGGGTTGGCAGTTGCATGAAGCATTATCACAATATTTAATCTTCACAATGATTTTTAAAAATCATCATAGATAACAGTAGCTTCATTCTACATAGAAATAAGGAATAAAAAGAAGTAAAAAGAAAATATGTTCAAAGCTACAGATACAATAATTGTAAATAACATAAAACCAGTACATTTGTATAGCAATGACAGGTTCCAGAAAGTAATACGGCTCAGAGAAAATGCTCATAACATAAATTCTATTTCTTTGACTTCCAGAACTCTGCCATTTTGTCCCTTTATGTTGAGTTAAAGAAGAAAAACCTCAAGGAAAAAGTAACAAATTAGCCAGGGCAATAGCTGACGCCTGTAATCTCAGAACTTTGGGAGGTTAAGGTGGGCGGATCACTTGAAGCCAGGAGTTCAAGATCAAAATAGTGAAACCCCTTCTCTACTAAAAATACACAAATTAACCAGGTGCATTGGTTCACGCCTGTAGTCCTAGCTAATTGGGAAACTGAGTCACGAGAATAGCTTGAACCCAGGAGGCAGAGGTAGCAGTGAGCAGAGATGGCGCAACTGCACTTCAGCCTTGGCGACAGAGTGAGTCTGTCTCGGGGGGGGGGAAAAGGTAATAAATTGCATTTTTACATACAACAAGAACAACTACTATAGTGTAATTAACCTTCATTGATTTTTGAACGTTTTCTGCATAGTCATAAATTACCTAAAAATAAGTTTCCTTTTAATGAATCTGTTTCAATTGCAAATTTCTACAAAGCAATGTTTGAAGTTTTTAGTAGCAAAGCACATAAAGAATATCTAGATTTTGTAAATCCAGTCCATTGTGCAAAATAAGTTTTAAGAGTTTTTTTTTTTTTTTTTGGAAAGAAATCAGGAAAGTTCTCAATATCCAAGAAAAAACTGTATCCCATGGCTCTAATAGTCCTTTTGGTATTTTTCATTTAATATTTGATGACGTATTATTCAAACACATAGACATAGCAGTTTGCCTTGAAGAACTCTAAACAAAGACTGATATAGCTCAACTTAACTAAGCAGGAAGATATGTTATATGTTATGAAAGATGTGATTTCTCTCTTTTATTTTTTTGAGATGGAGTCTTGTTCTGTCGCCTAGGTTGTAGTGCAGTGGTGCGATCTCGGCTTACTGCAACCTCCACCTCCCAGGTTCAAGCAATTTCCCTGCCTCAGCCTCCTGTGTAGCTGGGACAACAAGCATGTGCCACCACTGGCTAATTTTTTGTATTTTAGTAGAGATGGGGTTTCATCATGTTGGTCAGGATGGTCTCGATCTCCTGCCTCGTGATCTGCCCTCCTCGGCCTCCCAAAGTGCTGGGATTACAGGCGTGAGCCACTGAGCCTGGCCCATTTCTCTTTTGCCTCTGATACATCCCCTCCAGTAATCAGACCTATTAGCTCTACCAAAACTTAAAGCGGCATTAATCCATGGTCTTCTATATATAGATAGGAACCTAATACTTAGAGTCTATTTGAAGAAAGGCAAGATGAACATCTTGAAACTCTTGAAGAAAATTACATCATATACTCTGAAACAAAAAGTTATGTATTTAATTCCAAGTTCTATCACTTATTTGGGAAAATTTGTTTCTCTCAGACTTAGATCTTCGCAACAAAAAAAGGGATAAAAAGCCTACCTCCTTGGGTTCCTGTAACTAATGAGCAAATATACCTGAGGTGGCAACCACAGTGCCTTGCATATATAGTAGGACCTCAAAAATATGTTAGTGCCACACAAGTGCTAAACTCTATGATATTTATAAGTACAATTTGGTATGGTAATTATAAGTACAATAAGAATTTACAAAAGAGATCAGTATAGGCTAGGAAAAGAGATGATATGTAGTGTGAGCTTTAAGAAAGTAAAATGAAGTACAGTGAAAGAACACTAGACTGAGCATCAGGCAACTTGGCCTCTTGTCCATGCACCTGATTCTAAAGCATATTAAATGCAGGACTTTTAACAAGTAACTTAATTTTTCTGGGTCTCACTACAATAAGGGGGCTATGATCAATACACTCAAAGGAGTTTTACAATGCCTCTAATCTATGGCCTACAGGCCTTTGGTTAAGATGTGACTAGGCAGCATGCTTTTTTATTTTCACAGGACAGGCAGTCTTAGGAAAAGCCCAGGGAAGTTGATGAACATTGTAGGCATGAAATGGAGAGGTAGCATATCAGACAACAGAGGAACTCATAAGAAAATAATGTCTAATAAAATAATGTTGTTAGGTCATAGCCAAATTTTCTTTGACCATCAGGGTGAGGAGATTGGACTTGATCAAATAGCAAAAGTCAGTATCTGAGGAATGTGTAATGAAAGAGTATTGGGTGGAAATTATTCCAAGAGGATGAATTGAAGTGAAGAGAGATTATAGAGGCATAGAGACAGTTGAAAGGCTATGTAACTTTGAAATCATATCTTTATTTTAAAAGATAACCTAATAACCAAATCATTAATTGATATTCAACATATTGTAGATGCAGAATATAATAATGTATACAGTCTTATGAAAGCTTTAATTAGTTCAGTTTTAAGGAGTTTTATTGACAGTGCTAAGGAAGGCATAAAGCTTTACATATGCAGCACTTATTGTATTCATTTTAAACGTGTTGGGCAACTTTAAGGTGTGAATACTACTGTTGTGTGACTTCCTTCAACAAATATTAAGTAACAATAAGCAGAATAATGACTATTACCTTAAAGAAAGGGCCATTCATCTTTAAATCTTCTTGCTAAGGACATATTATATGTTAGTAATTATTTTAGGTTAGCAAGGTTTAACAGTGTGTCCTTTTCCCAATTCCAGAGCCTGCTAGAAACAAATAATATGGATGAGGCAATTACTACATGGTAGTTTGGAGGAACATTGGTGGCCCCAATAGACAATGAAGACCTGGCCATGTAAAGGGAAGGGAATGCATGAATATATATATAATAAATATTTAACAGGGATCTCTGCAATTTTTCAAAATTATTTGCTCATATCCTCAAAACCTTCTTGGTTGTGCCTTTGTCTTTTCCATCTCAAGGTATTCTTTTCATTAATTGGGGCCAAGATTTTGTCTGCTACCTGTCTGGAGGTATAACAAGTCAATATGACAAGTGTGAAGAAATACGTATTGTTCTCAACTTATAAAAGAGCTGCACAACAGAAATTCATTTATGATTCAGTTATTTGTATTAAAAATTATTTTCTTATTAAAATCACTGCAAAAGTCCAGTTGGCTGTAGTCTCCAGCGTAAACGCAAAGCAGAGGACATTATCTCTGTCTGTGGGGCGTGTGCACACATGTGTGTGTTTTTATAGACTTTCTGTTAGAGGGTAAAAAGGAGGTGGTAGGGATATATCAGGAGGCTGTTTCAGAGTCAGCAATGAGGTAGGTCAGTTGGCTCAGAACAGCTTGGTTACTTTCTGAATGAAGCAAGAATATTAGGGACACAGAGTTATCTCAGAATGGGAAAGAGATGAGCATTTCGTGAATAAATGAGGGTTTGTTAACACAGAGTGCTTATATTTTTGGTATTTGCAACTTCGGAAAGTTCAAGTCTGCAATTGTGCACATAGGTGCATGTATCCATGCTTGTGTGATGAGATGAGGCAGGTAAGGATATGCTAAGTATAAGGTGGAAGAAAAACAATTCTATTACAAATAGACATAGACTAGCCATAACATATTGAGATTTGATAATATAATAAAAATAAAGATTGCAGCAATTATGTTTATTATTCCACAGTTTCCCTCATTCACCATATAACATTATTTCCTTTGACTTTGCCTCCAATATGCTGCCTTTTTACTGCTAAAATCTTATACCCATTCTTTATTTAATTGAGGAACTCTAACACAGTGGATCAACAATCTCTATCCAGTAAACAGTTCACTTAATAAATCCGGGTATCTTTAGAAGGAGATTGGCTGACATGATTTATGGGAGGCCAAAACAGAAATTTCATACATGCTTGCTTAATAATTTTACACGAATTATATTTGACACCAAATACTTTCAAACACAGAATTTAAAACTTTGAAAAATGTAGTGTACTACTTGTCCCTTTAAATGTAGAAAATGCAATACATTCCAACACAGCTGCCTCAGTTTATTTCAAACCTGGAAAACATGGCAGATTACACAGATCTTGCATCTGTTGAATGCACCATATCCACACTAGTGTCACTGAAGCAAATATTTCTGAAATTTAAAATTTTAAGTCAATTCCCTTTGGAGGAAATAAGCAGCTTCTTTAGTCAATTATTTGAGATTTATGATGACAGATAATACTAAAATTCTACTAATTTAGTCTTTACCAATTTTTGGACTCAATTTGGTTTGGTCTGGTTTTCTCTTCCTGCCTGAATATGATGCATCACTAATCCTGTTGCTGTATTTGAGAGGGCTGGGCCAAGGGATCTTGAGTCATCAGGGAAGATATATGATTCTGAAATTCCTGTGGAGAGAAAGTCACTGCCACATATTTTCTATAGTAGGGGATGTAACAAAGATCGTCTTTACTTTGAGCTTGGGGTAATTGGTTCTCATTTGGATTGTCTTTGTAGGTTTGCTCAGAAAACTACATATAGTGTAGATGCAGGGAGAAGTCTAGATTCAATTAAAGACATCAGTCTTTTATCAGATTAACAATTGTTTTCTCCCTAATTATGCAAAGAACAACTGACAGGTCACATTATTAGCAGCGGGAAATTTTTGAATTGCTCAATATGTACTTATTAATGACATTCACTTTGAGATATTTGACTAATTTATCCTAAAAGGAGATTCCAATTTCATTTACTGTATTTCAGTTGGACACCCTCAGGACCCTATCTTATCTGACAACGAATCCAGCAATAGGAGACAATGGAAACACTCTAGTATTATGAAGAAATATGATCAAACTGATATATAAAAGAGAGACTTTATGGAAAGGTCTGGTTCACAGATAGCCCTAGTAAAGTAGTTTAATAATTAACAAATCTTTGGCAAGTAGTCTGTATCTTTGGGTAGAAGATGGTGTTGTGGTATCTTAGATTAAAAATTCTTAGAAACCATATTTTCCACTTAAGAAAATGCAGCATACTCCTACAAAGCTAGGAATGGAAAAATTGTTTATCTGTATGTAAATATATTTAATTAAGAAGCTATTTGACTGGATGTTGCTTTGATTATCTGGAGTATGTGGGTTCTATATTTACTTACCTAAAGGTTGAGATTTACTAAGATTTATTTCAATTAATATTAAAATAGCTAAACTTATTCATCTATTCCCATGGCTGTATGAGGAGAAAGGAAATTATACACTGGGTAGACCACTTTAAAATGAATATATTCTGACATTAAGTTGATTGCTTTGGTTCACTTATGGTTGGTTAAAAAAATTTATTTATTTTAAAGTGAGATTTTCTAACTTTTAAAATTATTTAAGTGTGAAAGCACCCCTGTTCTCTCAATTATAATTGCTTGTGATTGACATATGGACATGGATATAAGAAAGTTGGAAAATATGGATATACCAAAGCTCTATGGGAAAGCAGTTGTTCGTTCATCCAGAAAATGCTTTGCTAGTGAAGGCGTATAAAGAGCATTGTTTCTAAGTTATTCATAATGTATTGTGAAGTTCTGTCAAACTCCAATAAAAATCATGAAAGTGGTTGCAGACATTTCTGTTACCTAGTCAAGGTCAAAAGTTGTATGTACCCAGGGCATAGCATTTATTTGACTGGATATTCTATTCAAAACTATTTCTTATTTTTCTATTTTGGGGGAATCAATACCTTCTATTTTAAAAATTTGATTCTTCTTCTGGTGAAAGCAGCTTATTTGCAGGTCATTTTCATCTAAAATCAACATAACATTTTACACACACATAGTTAGGAAACATAGTTCTTACATGTTATGATTTGAAATACAAAATGAAAGCTACATTATTTAAAACTAGTTATCTAAAACTTATTACATTTATATTTTCATTCAGCTGGAAACATCAACGCAATAAAATAAAACATATTTTAGTTGCTTTTATGTACTCAACACAGGAGCACCCAGATTCATAAAGTAAGTTGTTAGGGACCTACAAAAGACTTAGATTCCCACACAACAATAGTGGAAGACTTCAACACCTCACTAACAGTATTAGACAGATCGTCAAGGCAGAAAAGTAACAAAGATACTCAGGACCTGAACTTAACACTTGACCAAATGAATCTAATAGATATCTACAGAACTCTCCTTTCATTAACAACAGAATATGCATTCCTCTCCTCACCACATGGCATATACTCTAAAACTGACCACATAATCTGTTGTAAAACAATCTTCAATAAATTCTTTAAAAACCTGAAATCATAACAACACTCTCAGAACAAAGTGCAATAAAAATATATTTCAATATAAAAAAATTCCTCAAAGCCATAAAATCACATGGAAATTAAACAACCTGCTCCTGAATAACTTTTGGATAAATGATGAAATTAAGACAAAAATCAAGAATTTATTTGAAAGTAATGAGAACAAAATAAAACATGCCAGAATCTCTGGGACACAACTAAGGCAGTGTTAAGAGGGAAATCTGACGTGCTAAGTGCCCACATCAGAAGGTAATGATCTCAAATTAACAACTTAACATCATGACCAGAAGAACTAATAAAGCAAGAGCAAACCAATCCCAAAGTCAGCAGAAGACAAGAAATAATAAAAACCGGAGTCGAATTGAAGAAGATTGAGACACAAAAAAACACACAGCAGATAAATGGATCCAGGAATTGGTTCTTTGGAATAATTACAATAGATAAACTGCTAGCTAGAATAATAAAGAAGAAAAGGAGGATCAAATAAACACAATTAGAAATGATGAAGGGAATATTATCACTCACCTCTAAGAAATACAAGCAACCATCAGAGACTAGTATAAATATCTCTATGCAGAGAAACTGGAAAATCTAAAATAAATTGATAAAATCCTAGATAAATATATTCTCCCAAGACTAAACCAAGAAGAAACTGAATCACTGAACAGACCAAGGATGAGTTCCAAAATTGAATCAATAATAAATAACCTACCAACCAAAAAAAAAAAAAGCCCAACACCAGAAGGATTCACAGAAGAATTCTACCAGATGCACAAAGAAGAGTTCGTACCATTCCTACTGAAAATATTCCAAAACATAGAGGAGAAGGGCCTCCTCCCCAACTCATTCCATGAGGCCAGTATCATTGATACCAAAACCTGGCAAAGACACAATAACAAAAAAATTTAGGCCAATATCCTAGATGAAAATAGATGCAAAAATCCTCAAAAAATACTAGTAAACCAAATCAGGCAGCACATCAAAAAGCTAATCCACCACAGTCAAGTAGGTTTTATCCCTGGAATGCAAGGTTGGGTCAGCATATGCAAATCAATAACAGTTATTCATCACATAAACAGAAATAAAGATAAAACAACACAATTATCACAATGCGTGCAAAAAAGACTTTTGATAAAATTAAACATCCCTTGATATTAAAAACCTTCAATAATCTAAGGGTTGAAGGAATGTACCTCAAAAAAATATGATCAATCTATGAAAAACCTACAGCCAACATGATATTGAATCAGCAAAAGCTGGAAGCATTCCCGTTGAAAACTGGCACAAGACAAGGATGCCCTCTCTTTCTACTCCTATTCAACATAGTATTAGATGTTCTGTCCAGAGCAATCAGGCAAAAGAAAGAAATAAAAGGCAACCAAGTAGGAAGGGAGGAAGTCAAATTATCCCTGTTTGCAGATAACATGATTCTATATCAAGAAATCCCCCTAGTCTCTGCCCAAAAGCTCCTTCAGCTGATAAACAAGTTCAGCAAAGTTTCAGGATACAAAATGAACATATAAAAATCAGTAGCATTCCTATAAACCAACAAAATCCAAGCTGAGAGTCAAATCAGAAATGCAATCCCATTCACAACTGCCACGGAGAAATTAAAATACCTAGGAATACAGCTAACCAGGGAGGTAGAAGATCTTTACAATGAAAATGACAAAACACTGCTCAAAGAAATCAGAGATCACACAAACAATTGGAAAAACATTCCATCCTTATGGATAGGAAGAATCAATATCGTTAAAATGACCATACTGCCTAAAGCAGTTTACAATGGTTTAGATACAATGCCATTTCTATCAAACTATCAATAACATTCTATGCAAAACTAGAAAAAAACTATTGTTAAATTCATATGAAACCAGCAAAAAGCTTGAATAGCCAAGGCAATCCTTAGTGAAAAAAAGCAAAGCTAGATGTATCATGTTACTTGATTTCAAACTATACTACAGGGCTATCGTAACCAAAACAACATGGTACTGGTACAAAAATGGAAACATAGACCAAGGAAACAGAATAGAGAGCCCAGAAATAAAGCTGCACACCTACAGCCATCTGATCTTTGACAAAGCTGACAAAAAAGCAATGGGGAAATAACTACTTATTCAATAAATGGTGCTGGGATAACTGACTAGTCTCAAGCAGAAGATTAAAACTGGACTCATTTCTTATACCATATGCAAAACCAACTTAAGATGGATTAAGGACTTAAATATAAAGCCTAAAATTATAAAACCTCTGGAAGATAACCTAGGAAATGCCATTGTGGACATAGGAACTGACAAAGGTTTTGTGCCAAGATACCCAGAGCAATTGCAACAAACACAAAAATTGACAATTGAGGTCTAATTAAACTAAATAGCTTCTGCACAGCAAAAGAAACTATCAGCACAATAAACAGACAACCTATAGAATGGGAAAAATATTTGCAAACTAGACATCTGATAAAGGTCTAATACAGCATCTATTAAGGAACTTGAATTTACATGGAAAAAACAATTTCATTAAAAAATGGGCAAAGGACACGAAAACTCTTCAAAAGAAGACATACATGCAGCCAATAAGCACATGAAAAAATGTTCAACCTCTCTAGTCATTAAAGAAGTGCAAATTAAATCCACAGTGAGATATCATTTTACACCAGTCAAAATGGTTACTATTAAAAAATAAAAAAATAACAGATGCTGGTGAGGTTGTGGATAAAAGGAAATGGTTATACACTGCTCTTGGGAGTGTAAGTTAGTTCAGCTATTGTGAAAATCAAGGTGGCAGTTACTCAAATACCTAAAAAAAGAATTATCATTTGACCCATCAATCCTCTTATTGGGTATATACTCAAAGGAATATAAATTATTCTACCATAAAGACACATGAACACATATGTTCACTGCAACACTATTCACAATAGCAACGACACAGAGTCAACCTAAATGACCGTCAATGGTTCACCAGATAAAGAAAATGTAGTACATATATACCATGAAATACTATACAACCATAAAAAGAGAATGAGATCATATCCTGTGCAACAACATGGATGGTCCTGGAGACCATTATCCTTAGAAAACTAACGTAGGAGCAGAAAAGCAAATACCCCAAGTTCTCACTTATAAGTTGGAGCTAAATGATGAGAACACATGGATACAAAGAGGGGAAAAACAGACACTAGGGCCTAACTGGGGATGGAGGGTCAGAGGAGGGAGAGGATCAGAGAGAAATACCTGTAGGGTGCTATGCTTCATACATGTGTGATAAAATAATCTGTACACCAAACCTCCATGCCATGAGCTTACCTATATAATAACAAACCACCATATGTATCTGTGAACCTAAAATAAATGTTAAATGAAAAGAAATACTTTCATACTACTACAAAGTTTCATTTGTAAGAAACAACTGGGAAAAAAAACGTCTCTTTTTTCTAATGTTAAGACTTTTACCTGGGCAATATTATATTTATTACTTATGAGTGGCCAACCTTACCCTTAAGTTTACAAAAGAAGGTGTAAAACCATACTAGGTAATCACAACTCTTTCTAGGGAGGTGAAGTCTCTTAGGAACATCACAAAATTGTTCTCTATTGAAGTAAAAATATTATGGAGATATCAATTTTATACTTTCATTTTGGTTATAAGAATCTGTGTCTCATCTAAATGTACAGATACATTCAATTATATATTATAGTAGAAAACAAAAGGAATTATTTCACATTGCACATTTATGCACACGGACAGTATAATCCAAATTAAACGTTTGTTTGCCTTGACTAATGAAGGATAACAAGGTTAAAATTCAATGTGTACCATTTTAATTATGCCTCAGTGAAAACATATTAATAATATTTCATCAAAAAGAATATTTGCTACTGTCAAAATAGTTATCAAACAGACTTAGCAATCTTAATTTGTATATGCAATTCAGAGTGCTAGAGAAAACATTTGATCAAGATGTATTATTCATCAAAGATATAATTTTACTTATTTTCAGGAGAAATAAGATAGAGTAAGTTTTAAGTCAAAAGTAGAAAAGATTTGGAGTTCTCTGCTCCTGCCTATCGTGTCATCAAAGTAACTCAAATTCTATGACTTTAAGGGAGAGATTAAAATATCATGGTTATTTCAGAGAGCCTTCTTAATAAAATGATATTTTTGAGAGATGGTTGTTTTTAAATGGCTTGATGCATGGTATTTAAGGCTCATTTGGCTTTATTCTCTCTCTGCACATAGAGGGAAAGAACTAACACTAGGCCATGTATGGACGAGAGGAAGTAGGTCAATAGATTATGGCTAAGTTTACATTTATGAACTATGCAACCCTTGAAAGAGCAGAAAGCCAGCCAGCCACAGTGAAACCAAGACCATTTTGCTATTTGCCAGCTTTACAGCAGATAGATATTTCAAATGGAAAATCATGTTGCTGGCTTTAAAGGTCAAAGGAGAAGTAATACTGAATACCCTGCTACCTCTCTTCCATAACTTATATATCCAAGTGAAAAAGGAACTTTTAGATCCTGTTCAATGACCTAATACTCTGAATTACAGGAAACGAAAAAATTTTTAAAATCTACACTTGTATAAACTTACCTTAAAAAGCTGATTAGCAGCACCTGATGATATGGCAAACTTCGTAACATCTGGTGGTTCAGTTTCTACTATAATATCAAAACTAGGGAGTGGAATATTTGGATTGGCATGCAAGTTTAAACTAGCAGGAGATATATATATACACACACACACACACATATATATACATATATATATATATTTTTGCAGTTGCAAGATTTAATGGGGTGAAAACAGGACTCCCATATAAAGGGAGGGGACCCAAAGAGGGCAGCCATTGCTGGCTCAAATGCCTGGGTTTATATCCCGATCATTGTCCCTCCCGCTGTGGTCTCAGGCGATAGATGATTGGCTATTTCTTTACCTCCTGTTTTTGCCTAATGAGCATTTTAGTGAGCTCTCTTTACTACCTGATTGGTCGGGTGTGACCTAAGTTGCAAGCCCCGTGTTTAAAGGTGGAAGCGGTCACTTTCCCAGCTAGGCTTAGGGATTCTTAGTCGGCCTAGGAAATCCAGCTAGTCCTGTCTCTCAGTCCCCCCTCTCAACAGGAAAACCCAAGTGCTGTTGGGGAGGTTGGCTGATGACCACTTTAATTGTAAACTAGCAGGATTCTTGATACCAATGGGATTCCGGACCCTAGAGAAATCTGTTAACAAGTTAGACTACTTGGCATCAAGGACATCTTTGGAGCCAGTGACATGCTTTAAGCTAGCAGAGTCCATGCAGTCAACAGAGACTTAGAAGTGAGCACCAAATTTGTGGTCATTAAAAACTGTATAATTTCTACCAAACTTAGATGGATCAGAAAATTTAGAGATGGTCAAATTGTCAGGAGTGGAAGTATAGTTAATGTCAACAGCAAAAGTTGGGGGAGTTTCCATAAACAATATTAGGAAAAGAGAAACTGGAATAGATTTTTAATTCAGACTCAGGAAGATTAATATTGATGGTAATAATGGAATTATGAGCTATATGAGTATTTATATCATATAATTGGGGTTGATGACAAAGTTAGAGCCAATGAAATGAGTAAATCTAAGGATATGGTTAGTGTCTGAGGCACAGTTGGCATCTGCAGTATAGCTAGGACTGCAATATAGCATGACTACAACCAGTGGTGGTGTTGATGTCAGTTGCACTGACTGCACTAGCTGAAAAGCTAGGGCTGGTGATATAAAACTGTTTCTGGCAATATAGTTGGGGTGACCTACAAAGTTACAAAGTTAGAATCCACTGTGTGGGTAAATCCTAGGACATAGTCAAGGTCTGTGTCATAGTTTGGGGCAGCTGCATAGTTGTATCCAGCGGCACTAATGGGTTCTGTACCGTAATTGGGGTCGATATCATTATTAGAACCAATAGCAGTGTTGTGAGTAGTAGCATTATTGGGCCTGGCATTATATTTAAATTCAATGTCTCTTAGGGGGCCAGGGCTACTGTTGGGGCCAAGGCAATTGTTGTTGGGGCCAGTGCCATTGTTGCTGGGGCCATGGCTCTTGGGGCCCATTTTTTAATATTTTTGGAGTCAGGGACACTGTCGTGGAAAATGTCATTGCCTGGCTCAGTGGTATTTCTAGGGCTGTCATCATTGTTGGAACCAGAAGTGTGGTCCTGGCCAGTTCTATTTAAGGACCCAGAGGTGTGATTTGGATTAGTGCCATTGTCGGAGTCAGCAGTACTTTCCTTATCAACACTATTGTCTAAGCCAGAAGCATTGTCTGAATTGTTGATGTATTTGTTTTCCTCAGGATCAGTGCTATATTTAGAGTTTGCATCATTGTCAGTGGCATTAAAAATGTTAGGGTCAGTTTTACTGTTGGGGTCAGTTCCATTATTAGGGTCACTGTCACTGTTGGAATTATCACCACTTGTAGAGCTAGCATCAGCACTGGGATCAGAACCATTGTTGGTATCAACATAATTTTCAGCATTGCTATCTTTGGGATTAGTGTCATCAGTATCAGACCTGTCTTTGGGATCTTTCTTATCTTTGGTGTTGTCTTTATCTTCAGTGTCTGTTTCATCTTCAGCATCTGTCTCATCTTCAGAGTCTGTCTTATCCTCATGGTCTAACTAATCTTTGGGGAAGAGACTTGTCTTTGGCATTGGTCTTATCTTTGAGATTGCCAGCACTGACCAGTTTAGTCTCATTTTCAGGATTGGCTTCATTTTGGAGTTTGAAAGTTACATTGTACTTTCCATCATTTTCAAGGCCAGAAATATTGCTGGGGTTGATAACATTGTCTGGGCCAGAGGTACTATGGCAGCTCATGGTATTTTGGAAAGGTGCAGTTAAATAGTAGAGCCTATTCATGAAAAAGGTGCAGTTAAATAGTAGAGCCTAAGAGATTTTTGAAAGCTGAGCAACTTTCATAATGTAAATAAGAAGTTGAACCTAAGGAATATTTAGAATCTTCCTGGTGTAGAGGACAGGGGTTGCCCACAGGAGACTTAGGATCCAGGGACCAAGATAAGGGGCTATTTTGAGAAGTCTTGCAGTGTCTAACAGATTTGGGGTTCAGATAACATTTTCAATCTAAGGGAATTTGGAGATGTAAAGAATAGTCAGGGTCTGAATCATCATTAGAATTTATGAGACATATATGAAAAAGAGAACTACTGATTTCCATCAAACATTTGGGACATATTTGAACTCCCATGTCTAAAGAATAGGTGTTATTTTTATGAGTCTTGGAGTGTACAGCAGACCTAGGGCTTACGGAATTTGGGTGGAATGCCAGAGGTGGAACCCTCATCAATTAGGGGATGAATAGGATTCATTTGAGACCCAGAACTCTGAAAACTTTGTGTATATCTGTAGTCCTTGTAATGGCTCTTACGGAGATAAATTTTGTGGTTTTCATTTATGTGATGCTTGTTATCTATGAAAGTATTTGGGTCTAGAGAAAGGTTGTTGTTGCATTTTTCCTTTAACTTTCGCTGTGATTCTTGTTTGTCTCTGAGAGTTGGAGACACCTCTTTGAATCCCATAATTTTGTAATCACTGAGGTACCTCACAGGTTGAATTATGAAAAATGCTAGAGAGAAACAAGTAAAATATGAGTAAGACTATAATGAAATCTGACTTTGACACTGACATTACAACATAAATCTGTGCCAAAAAATATTTCCTTCAGTGAGTTATTGTCAGTATTATCTGATATTTCAAGAGGAAGACATGATCCTAAATTTTCTGCTCAAGTAGGTGTCACCTTGAGCTTGCTAAAACATAAAAAAAAGAAATGTGTACATTTATGTCATATGTTTATACTCTTCAGATTCACAGAGCTTCCTTTTAAGATGAGAACTCACTATATAGGAATTCATTGGAATAATGAGGCCAAAATAAAATGGTTGTTTTACATAACTTGGTTACTACAGATCTATATTACTTTTTAATTTTGCCTCTAGTAATACTTACATTTTTTTCTTTCATGGAATATAATCTCTATAATTTATAAAATCTCTATGTTTGAAGACAATAATATTCTTGGGCTTGATATGTGAAAATTGCAAAACTTTCTGATATTATATTTAATAGCAAGAATCAATTTCCATAGCTATTAAAAACTTGCTGGCACATGATTCTGGATATTTAGATATTTATCAGTATCTTAGCTTTAACAAGGATGCCCACTTGTACCACCTCTACTCAGCATTATACTGGAAGGCCTTGCCAGAAAACTCAGGCAAGAAAAAGAAAAAAATGGGCATCCAAATTAGAAAAGAAGTGGTCAAGCAATTGCTGTTTGCTGATGATATGACAGTATACCTAGAAAACCCTAAACACTACTCCAAAAAACTCTTACATTTGATAAATGAATTCAGTAAAGTCTCAGGTTACAAAATCGATGTACACAAATCAGTAGCACTGCTATACACCAGCAGTGACCAAGCTGAGAATAAATAAAAAACTCAATCACTTTTACAATAGCTGCAAGAAAATAAAATACCATTTGATCCAGCAATCCCACTACTGGGTAACTACTCAAAGGAGAAGTCATTATATCAAAAACACACCTGCATGCATATGTTTATCATGGCACAACTCACAATTGTAAATATATGGAATCAATCTAAGTGCTCATTAACTGATGAGAGGATTAACAAATGTGATATACATACACCGTGGAGTACTACTCAGCCATAAAAAGGAATAAAATAATGTAGTTTGCAGCAACTTGGATGGAACTGGAGGCCATTATTCTAAATGAAGTAATGAAGAAATATAAAACCAAACATCGTACTTTTTCACTTGTAGGAGCTAAACCATGAGGATGCAAAGGCATAAGAATGATATAATGGATTTTGGAGACTCATAGGGACGGTTGGGAGTGGGTGAGGGAGAAAAGACTACATATTGGGGACAGTGTAAACTGTTTGGGTGACAGATTCACTAAAATCTCAGAAATCATCACTAAAGGACTTATCCATGTAACCAAAAATGCCTGTATCCCCAAATCTATTGAAATAAAAATAAAAATTAATTAAAAGATACAATGCTTCTATTTCTGTATCCAAAAAAAAATCTTTGCCTAACCCAAGGTCACAAAAATGTTTCTGCTCTGTTTTCATCAACAATTTTTTTAGTTTTAGGATTTATTAAATAAATATTAAATAAATAATACTGTATTAATATTTATTATTTATGTATTTATTTTTATAACAATTTGTTATTTAGATCTAACTCGGTTATTTTTGTATACGATACAAGAAATGCATACAATTAAAGTTTATTTGTTTTGCTTTTGTTTTTTAAAAATCTTTATGTTCCTTTATTGGAGCAAGATTCCTGATCGGTATACAGTGATGTATTTACTAAACAGAGACCTGTGCAGAAATTACATACTATCCATCCAGGGTTGACCTGTCCATTAATTCACCTCTGAAAAAGTGGCATTTAATTTCAGCTACTATATTTTACACCATTAAAAAGCTTACGCATTAGGGTGATTCCCTGCACAATGGCATTGCGCAGACAGAGCTGAGTCTATTATCCCACCCAGATTCACATAGTCACATTTGAGAGCTTTATACCGGAGAGCAGGGACAGTTACTGCCAAGCATCACAGACTTCTTACTCGGAATGCCTATCTTCGTGGCCACATTTTATATAGCCAATGAAGACATGCCAGCAACTGTCCCATGTATATCTTGGCATTAGAGCACCAGGTCTGTTGGATGGTGGTGGCAGGCACTATTATTTTATATCCAGGTAAAAGGCCAATTTTATAAACTGTCACTTGGAGATAAAAATCAAGGGCTCAATATACTCAGAAAGTATTGAGCAATCTGGTATCCCAAATGATGTGAATATTTTCAGAAACCAGTGGCAAATTGTCCCCACCTTTCCCAGCTATAGAGATATTAATACATTGATTCAAATCCCATTACTCAGTCCACATAGCCCTGAGGTCATCCTGCAAAGTGCATATCAAAAAGTACAAAGTTAGGGTGACAAAGTTTGACAGTGATGTTATACAAGTCACACTTGGAAGGTCATAGTAAGCATACCTATGCTGAAAGAAAAGCATCAAATTCTTGGTGTACACATTTAGTTTTATTGTAACAAAGTAACTTGGACACTTTTAACATTTAAAACTGAGCATCATCTTTCCTTGCCAGTGAAACAAAAAGAAAATTTAAAAACAAACAGGAACAAAATCACAATAGAGAATGTCAATTCCAAATAAGATCCTACAGGTTCTGCTGATTCTCCCATTGAGTGGCAGGGCTCAATTCATCATTAGGAGATAATTTGTTTTAAAAGTGTCATCTTAAACCGCAAGGATGTCTGTCAAATATCATAATTAAACATGCCAAAGGAGAAGTCATGCTGTCAAAATGCCCACTTAACCCACCCAAACATCTCAAACACCCTTTGCTGATCTTCCATAACCACATTTTTATACTTTTTTTTTCTTTTTTTAAACAAGAGAAAGTAGACAGACACATGTTGGTAAATGCTAGCTGTCCATATTCACATAGAGACACAGTGTACTCTCTGAGCCCAATACATAGAGAAAGGAGGAAAAAAGCTAGAATTCTATGCACTACTACACAGGGGCCTGGCACCCTCCAGCTTCCAGCAAAGCAAAGGGAGCAGGTTTTTCTATTTTCCCACAGAGCTCGGTGGTGTTGATTCCATAGAGTTTTTGTTCAGACAGGAAGCGATAAAAATGAATTTCAAACAGAAAGGGGTAGAGACTCTTTTCTCATTGGATTCTGCTCAAGGTATTTCCCCCCAAATAGGTTGAGAACCATGGTGTAGAGAAAAGAGACCTCAAGAACAGGGCAACTGAGTACAAGAGGAAAAAAAATAAAAAAGACTGCAACTTGTTCCCAGGGACTGGAGAAAATTTTTAAAAAGGAAGATTGAAATCCATCAGTGTTCTATTAGTCATCTTCTCCTTCATCCTCCTCTCCATCCTCCCCTTCATCATCATTTTCATCTTCTTCACTTTCATCCTCATCTCCTTCTTCATCAATATCTTCTAATCCTTCCTCCTCTTCATCATCATCATCTCCTTCTTCCCCTTCTTCATCATCCATGTCGGGAACCAAGTAGTACTATAATTGGTTTGGTCAAATATCATCTTTGATGACGTCTAACTCATCAGCACCTGCATCAGAATGGTCAGTAAACCAGGTAAAGAAGCTCTCTGTCACTGATGGACATTTGGGTTGATTCCAAGTCTTTGCTATTGTGAATAGTGGATTACGAAAATGTGGCACATATACACCATGGAATACTATGCAGCCATAAAAAAGGATGAGTTTGTATCCTTTGTAGGGACATGGATGCAGCTAGAAACCATCATTCTCAGCAAACTATCGCAAGAACAGAAAACCAAACACCGCATGTTCTCACTCATAGGTGGGAACTGAACAATGAGATCACTTGGACTCGGGAAGGGGAACATCACACACAAGGGCCTATCACGGGGAGGGGGGAGGGGGGAGGGATTGCATTGGGAGTTATACCTGATGTAAATGATGAGTTGATGGGTGCTGACAAGATGATGGGTGCAGCACGCCAACATGGCACAGGTATACATATGTAACAAACCTGCACGTTATGCACATGTACCCTAGAACTTAAAGTATAATAAAAAAAAAAAAAAAAAAAGAAAAGAAAAAAGGAGCTCTCTGGTTCCTTATGCTGCCTCTTCCTGCTGGCTTTATTCTGTGTTTGACTTGAACATTTCATCAAATCCTTTCCAGATTTCCATTTGATTTCAGTGGACTTTGAAGATGAATCACCACTCTCACGCAGACAAAATTCTTTGGAGAGAACTTTATTTTCAAAGTAAGGATTTTCATCAAAATAAAAATCTATTCTCTAACCTGATTTCATATCTTCAAATTCTGTCACTTCAACTCTGGTCGAATAATGCAGTGTCTCTTCGTCCTCCTCCCCAAGTAGTGTAGATACTTGTGGATGGTTGACAAATGTTGTTACCCCAAAATTTGGGATTTTGGTGATAAATTCTGACCCCTTCTGAAAAAATGATTGGCGGAGTTTCTTATATTTCTGCTCTACATTCATAATCTCCTCACTGGCTTGTTCATTAAGTCTGTCTATTTCATTTTGTACTTCATCGATGTGTTCAATGCCTTCTTGCTGTTCTTTTTGTTCCTTCTTCGGCAAGCCTGCAGAGGCCGATGTCTCCTCCCGTCCCAGAGCAGGAGGTGGTCTTGATTTCTTCTTTTGAGCTGAGAGTGAAGATTGGCATTTGGACGCCATGCTGCTAGGGAAGTCCAAGAACCAGACCACAAGTCTCCTCGCTCGTCCGGAAGCAGGCAGAAGACTCTGTTTTGCTTTGTTTTGTTTCACATTTGGATATCCAATGGTACCAGCACCATTTTTTAAAACACTTTTTTTTTTCACTGAATTGATGTTGCACCTTGGTAAAAGATGGGTCTTCAAGAGACTGAGAAGATAAGCCACAGACTGAGAGAAAAATATTTGCAAAACACATATCTGATGAAGGACTGATATCTAAAATACAAAAAAGAACTCTTAAAATTATACAGTAATAAAATGAACAACCTGATTAAAAAATGGGCAAAAGACTTGAACGGACACCACATCAAAAAATATATAAATTTGGCAAATAAGCATATGAAAAGATGCTCAACATCCGTAGGTCATTAAGGAGTTGCAAATTAAAATGACAATGAGATACCACTGTGCATGCATTAGAATGGCCAACATCCAAAACAATGACAATGTTAAATGTTGGTAAGAAAGTGAAGCAATGGGAACTCTCTTTCATTGCTCTCAGGAATACAAAATGATACAACCACTTTGAAAGACAGATTGACATTCTTACAAAACTAAATATTCTCTTAATCATATGATCCAGCAATTATGCTCTTTTATGTTTACCCAAATGAATTGAAATATATGGCTACACAAAAATACCTGTACATAGATGTTTATAGCAGCTTTATTCACAATTGCAAAAACTTGGAATCACCCAAAATGTCCTTCAGTAGGTGAATGTATAAATAAATTGTGGTACATCTACATAATACAATATCATTCAGTAATAAAAAGAACTGAGTTATCAAGCCATGAAAAAACATGGCGAAAACTTAAATGTATATTATTAAGTGAAAGAAAGACACCACTTTGGAAAGGCTGTTTACTGTATGATTCCAACCACATGACATTCTAGAAAAGGCAAAACTATGGAAACAATAAAAGGATTAGTGGTTGCTAGGAAAAAGAGGAGAGGAAGAGATAAATAGGCAGAACATAGAGTAATTTTAGGGGAATGAAACTATTCTGTGTGATACTAAAATACATGATATATGCCATTTAATATTTCTAAAAACCTGTAAAGTGTACCTCAATGTAAATTATGGATTCGGGGTTGTAATTATATGTCAGTATAGATTCATTGATTGTAACAAATGTACCACTCTGGTGCAGGTTGTTGACAGCTGAGGATGCTGTGCCTGTGTGGCAGCACAGTGTCTGTGGGAACTCTCTGTGTTTTTTGAGACAGAATCTCACTCTGTTGCCCAGGAAGGAATGAAGTAATGCAATCTTCACTCACTGCAGCCTCGACCTCCTGGGCTCAGGTGATCCTTCCACCTCAGCCTCCCAGTAGTTAGTAATACATATGTGTGCCACCGTGCTCCGCTATTTTTTTGTATTTTTTGTAGAGACAGGGTTTTGCCATGTTGCCCAGGCTGGTCTTGACCTCCTGAGCTCAAGCAATCTGCCCACCTAAGCATCTCAAAGTGCTGGGATTACAGACATGAGCCACCGCGCCTGGCTGAGTGTTGTTCTTTTAAAAAGTTGTTTTGATTATTTTAGGTCCTTTGCATTTTCATTCAAATTTCAGAAATAATTTGTCAACTTCTTGGACAACAACTTATTTTCTTGAATTTTGATCAAAAGTGCATTGAATCTACACATCAATATGAAGAAAATCTTAACAACAAGACTTCTTATGCATGAACATGGGTGTTTCTCTATTTATTTTGTTCTTGTTTAATGTATCTCAGAAATCTTTTTAGTTTTTATTTTTCACATCTAGCATGTCTTTTGTTAGATTTATTTCTCACATTTCATGTGTTTTTAATGCTATTGCCAATGATATTTTTTAGAAATTTTAATTTCAAACTGTTTATTGATAGCAGAGGTATAATTGATTTTCGTATGCCAACTTTGTATCCTACAACGTTATTAAGCTCACTTAGTTCTGGTAGAGTATTTTGGAGATGCCATGAGATTTTCTATGTATACATTCATGATGTCTATGAATTAAGGTAATTTCACTGCTTTTCTAATATAGCCTAGTTTTCTTGCCTTATTATCTTGAATAGAATCTCCAACAAAATATTGATAACAGACTGTGAGAGCAAAATTCTAGCCTTACGTCAGATCTTATGGGGGAAGCATTCAGTCTTTTACCATTAAGTGTAATCTTAGTGCTAGGCTTTGTGTGTGTGTGTGTGTGTGTGTGTGAGAGAGAGAGAGAGAGAGAGAGAGAGAGAGAGAGAGAGAGAGAGAGAGAGGAGAGCTCATTCCTAATTTGCTGAGCATTTTTTTCTACAATAGATTTCGGATATTGTACAGTGCTTCTTTTGTCTTTATTGAGATAACAACTTAGTCTTTCTTTCTGTCTTTGTCAGTACAATGAATTACATTTCATTGAATTAGGACTAATCAGGTTATCTATTTCTTCTTGAGTGATTTTCTTAAAGTTTATCTTTCACGAAATTTTTCATTTTCACATAAGTAGTCAAACTTTTCTTTTTAATATCTAGTAGAGCCTGCGGTGAAGCCATGCCTCTTCTTGCTAGTATTGGTAATATGGGGCCTTCTATCTTTTCTATCAATGATATTGATCTTCTTGAAGAATCAGTTTGGTTCAATTGACTTTGTCTATTGTTTTTCTGTTATCTATTCCATTAATTTCTGTTCTCTAGTTTCTTAATATGGAAGCAAAGGACAGTTATTTGAGGCCTTTCTTCTGTTCCAATACATGTGTTTGGTGCTATAAATTTCCCCCCTACATACTACTTTAGCATAATTGAACACATTTTGATAGGTTGTATTTCCATTTTAATGTAGCTCATAATGCTTTCTAATTCCCCAGACGGTTTTAATTGACCTATGCGTTACTTAGAAGTATGTTATTTAGTTTCTGAATAGCTATGTTTTTTTGTTTGTTTGTTTCCAGAAATCTTACTGTTACTGTTTTCTAATTTAATCCCAGTCTGGTCAGAGAACATACTTTATATGACTTGAATCCTCTTAAATTTATTGAGAAATGTCTTATGGCCCAGAATATGGTGTATCTTGGTAAATTTTCTGTGTGTACTAGACAGGAATATGTATTCTGCTGTCCTTGAGTGAAGTGTTCTACAAATGTCAATTGCTTGATACCTCTTTTGCCAGCCCAAATGTGCTGCTAAAGTTTCAGTTGGTTTATCTTTATTCTGGAAATACCTACTATTTTGCTGGGTTTACTACTTGTGGTAGTTTCAAAGGTATGTCCACAAATTCTTGATACTCCTTCTTTTAAAGGGTGCAACTTAATTTCCTCCTCTTGAGAGCATCTTGGAATTAGTGACTAGTTTCTAGTGACTAAACTGTGGCAGAAGTGATGGTATGCCTCACCTAGATTAGAGTACAAAAAGAGTGCAGTTTCTTTCTTGAATGTACTCTTTCTCACTCTCTCTTAAATCACATACTCTTGTGGAATCTAGCTACTATGTTGTAAAACAGCCTCAGGGAGAGGGAAATCGGCTGTCATGTGGTGAAATCATTCAGGCCAACTACCAAAAGGCCCAACATGAGGAAACATGGAAACATATGCTTCTCCATTCAACCCCAACTGACAGTTTGACTGCAACCTCATCAGAGACCCTGGAGCCAGAACCACCCTAAGAAGCTACCATGATCCACAGAAATTATGAGGCAGTAAATCTTTATTTTTTTAAGTCACTGAGTTTGGAGTAATTTGTTATATGGCAATAGATAATTAACACACTCCTTCATCTACTATGCCCTTAGAGATTACATTGCTTGGGGGTCTTGCCTTACCTTGGAAGGGGTTTTCTCTCTTTTGATATTAGTTCATATGGATTTCATTGCATTGTCAAATCATTGATTTTAAAAAATGCATTTATGATGTTATCTTATTGTTAAGGTTGAATAGGACAAGGAATATAAGGAATAAAAACTGACCTGGGAATTCTCTAGTAACCTTTTGTTTCCTAACTGTAAGCAGAATTTTCTTTGCCTCATGTTTGAATAACTTCAATTTTTCTGAATGAGTCCTTAATAGGCAACTACTCTAGAAGAAGATAAAGGCTAAAAGCCAGAGTTGTTTTCCCCATTTCTTTGTTTATGTCTGAGATCTGGCACTGATAGACCCCTTCACTGTTCTTATTGCTCCCTGTTATATCACCATGGTAGCACAACACAGCTGGTGAAAACTCCTCTAATACGGGGCAATTTTGACTACACATCTTTACAGGCTTTACCTCCTACGATCACAGAATATGTAGTTTGTGGTGGTTTCCCCTTTTTCTACGCATAACTAAACTCTGTATGGCTTTGAGGAGTAGAAGTGGAAATATTTAGAATTAATTTTCCACCTCACTCTACCAGACTCTAAAGCTCACTACAATCAAACATTTGTCAACATGATACTATTTAAATGTTTTTAATCAAGCTCACCAGTGAACTTAATATTACTAAATCTAAGGCTATTTCTTATCCCTTATCTTCCTTGACCTATCATTAGCACTTAATACAGTTGATTAACTACACTTTCTTACACTTTATTTATTAGCTTTTAAGACACCACATGAACATTCATGATTTTTTCATCCTATCTCACTGGCTACTCCTTCTCAGTCCTGTTTGCTGGTTCTTCCTCATCTCTCTCACATGTTATTATTCGATTGCTCCATAAATCAGTCCTCATAATTCTCTTTTTCTTATAATAAAAAAGCTTTTGATGATCTTATTCAGAGATATCTACATATCAATCTACCAATTATCTATCTATCTATCTAATTTACTATTTCTTAATCATGCTTTTGCAGCTCAGTCTGCTTTGATGAACTTTAGAGCTGTATGAATTACTGCCCACTTGATACTTCTTAGCTTTTCAGTTGATACCTAAATATTAATATGTCCAAATCTGAACTCCCAGTTTCCCCTCCCCATGCCCTGATCTTAAACTTGCTTTTCAGTCTTTCCCATCAAATTAAATGGCAAATGCTTCCTTATGTAGTTGACTAGGACCAAACACTTGATATCCTGAGTCTTCTCTTTTCTTTTTTCCTACATCCAAATCTTAGAAAATCCAGTTGCTTCCACCTTTAAAAATATATGACCACTTCTGATGACTTCACAAAAATCTGACCACTTTTTACCACCTTCACTGCTACATGTTGAATACAAGTCCTTATCGTTTCTCACCTGGATTATTGAAATAGCCTTCCAAATAGTCTACTTGCTGCTATCCTTATCCCCTTATAGTCTATTCCCAAAAAGAATCCAGAGTGATTCTGTTAAAATGTATGTGAAATTATGCCATAACTCTGTCAAAACCTTCCAATCGTTTGTATCTGAGTAAAAGCCAAAGAATGTTATAATAGGCCACAGGGCCCTACATAATCTGAATCTCTATTAATTTACTAGCTTTATCTCCAATAATTTTCCTCTCATTTTCTCACATTAGTGTAACCACCCAATGGGGTCACAGTACCCGCTGACTAGACAGAGCTGATTTTTCAAGACAGGGAAATTGCAATGAAGAAAGAGTAATTCATGCAGAGCCGGTTGTGTGGGAGACCGGAGTTCTATTACATAAATCACTCTCCTTGAGAATTTGGGGACCAGAGTTTTTAAAGGTAATTTGGAGGCTAGGGGCTTGGGAAGTGGGGAATATTGAGGAGATTGAATCATAGGGGGTCGAAGTGAGTTTTTCTTCTGTTCCTGGGTGGGATGGCAGAACTGGTTGAGCCAGATTACTGATCTGGGTCGTGTCAGTAGATCCATTGAGCGCAGGGTCTGCAAAATATCTCAAGCACTGATCTGAGGTTTTACAATAGTGTTGTTATTCCCAGGAGCAATTTGGGAAGGTTCAGACTCTTGAAGTCAGACACTGCATGACTCCTAAACAATAATTTCTAATCATGTATCTAATTTGTTGGTCCTGCAAAGACAGACTGGTCCCCAGGCAAGAAGGGTGTCCTTTCAGAAAAGGGCTATTATAAATTTTATTTCAGAGTCAAACCATGAACTGAATTTCTTCCCAAAGTTAGTTTGGTCTACGCCCAGGAATGAAGGACAGCTTAAAGGTTAGAAGCAAGTTAGAGTCAGGAGTGATCTCATTTACTATCATAATTTCCTGTTATAATTTTTGCAAAGGCAGTTTTATTATTAGCCTTTGACATTTTGCTCCCTTGGCCTAGAGTGCCCTTACCCCAGACATCTGCATGGCTAGTTTCTTCATTTATTTAAGTATTTCCTCAGAGGTGGCTGGCAAGATGGCCAAACAGGAACAGCTCCAGTCTGCAGCTCCCAGTGAGATCAGTGCAGAAGACGGGTGATTTCTGCATTTCCAACTGAGGTACCCAGCTCATCTCACTGGGACTGGTTAAACAGTGGGTGGGTTAAAATAGCAGGCCTGAGGCTGCTATCCTTAGAAAAGCCTGTTGCAAGGTTGGGACTTGGTTGTGTATCTGGTTCCACAGTATCTAGGCTTTGCTGCTGCTGAAAGAAAGCCACCGCCTTTTCTTTTTTCTTTTTTTTCTTTTTTTTTTATTTCTGAATTTACAGATCTTTATTGCTTGGACCTGACTGTAAGATGAAATATCACTATGTCTGCTGTTAGCTGTTTCAGTCCCAGCACCAGCTGTGCCAAACTAAAATCTGGTGAAATCTCTCTACTCAATGGAAAGAACTCAGACTCTGGGACTGTTTCAGATGCACTGATTTGTGCGGTCACAAACTATGAAAACATCATGGATGATGGCTCAACTGTCTGGGTCACACACCAATGCCTACAGGAAAGAGATTTTCCTTTAATGAGTTCATCTCAAAACAAGATACTGATGACATCTATATTTCCATTACAGAGACTAATTACATTCTTAGCTTGTGATTCTTTGTAAGTTGGAGGAGGGAACACCACAAGAAGGATGACTGCTCCATCCACTCCTGACAGAGCTGACTCTGGACCCCTTCTGCGGGATGTCTCACTGCCACTGACTTGTGTTTATCTTTTTAGAATAGTTGTGTTGCAGAACTTTCTCCTTAGTTCAGCTAAAACCGGGTTCTTGTCACACGACCAGGAAAAATAAAGTTTGTGGACACACAGAAGAGTGAGGAGTGAAATTTACTGGGTGAAATGGAAAAAGGAAAAACAACTCTCATCAAAGCAAATGCCAACAGGCTCCCACCTCACAGATTGAACACCAGACCACCACACAGGAACTGAAGAGGTCAGCTTCCTACCGTCTGCACAAGGCATGAACTTCCGATGTGGCCACTCCCTTCCCGGTAATAGGAAACGGAGGTGGTTAATTCCACAATCCCAGTTCCAACTCCTGTAGTTATTCTGAGGGCTACTAACAGATGTATGAGTTGTATAGCATGGCGGTGTCGGATAGGGGTATTAACTGGGATTGGTAGGGGCTGGTCTCCTGGGGCAACATTGAATTTTGGACTGAGGAAAAGCAGGGTTCAGGTGCCTGTCCAGTTAGAGGGGAGGCAAATATAAGTTGAGGTACCACACAGGAAAAGTATGCCTTGGCTTGGTAGAGAGAACTGGTTGTGTATGCCAAAAAGATGTACTATTTTGTTATTCTCATGCTTCCATATTCTTAGGGTCCCTGCTGGGGCTGCTGCTGTAAGTGGTTGTAAAGAGGTGTTTGGTTTAGGCTGGGAGTTTTTTTTTTTTTTTTTTTTTCCCCAGTGTAAGAGGAAGCATTTTCTGTTTACTAAGATTGATGTGGGAGTGCTGTTGGATGTTGGGATAAGGAGACAGTCGTGGGTGGTGTGTATAGGGATGGTGTAAGGAGAGGGGAGCCAAGGAAAGAGGGCTAAATAGGGGAGGTGTTGGCCCTGAATTTTTGTTAAGGAGGTGGGAGGTGTCAAGGGCCTTTATGCGGTATTGTGAGGGCCTGGTCTGCCTGTTTGCGGAGGAGATGGCAGATGAGGGAGAGTGTTTGGAGGTATTCTCCTAACGGAGAATTAGAAGGAGGCCTGTTTTGTAAGATGAAAGGGCGTCTATACATTAATTTAAATGGGCTGAGGAAGGACTAGAACTATGGGTAGGAGGAAAGTCCAGGGCCTCTGGACTTCTAGAGTGAGTTTGGTCAACTGAGTTTTAAGGATTCCATTTGCCCTTTTGACTTTTCCTGATGATTGAGGTCGATATAGGATACGGAGGTGTCACTGGATGCCGAGGGACTGGGAGACCTCTTGGGTGATTTGGGAAATAAAGCCAGGGCCATTGTCTGATTGAATGGAGCGAGGGAGACTAAACCTAAGGATGACTTCTGTGAAAGGATCTGGGAGACTACTGCGGCTTTTTTTGAAGAGGTAGGAAATGCCTCCACCCACCCAGAGAAGGTGTTTATAAGAGTGAGAAGGAATTTTGGTTTTTTGACAGGAGGCATGTGGGTGAAGTCTATTTGCCACTCTTCCCCTAGGAATGTTCCTCTTAGGTGGTGTGTAGGAATAGATGGAGAGTGGAGGGCTCTTTGAAAGGAGGTGACAGAGTATATATGACAGTTTGAAGTTATGTTTTTTAGTGAGGTGAATAGGCAAGGGGAGAAGAAATATGGGCAGAGGAGGAGATACAGGGGATGTGCACCAATACGGAAAGATTGGTGGAGAGATGTCAGGATTTTGTCGGTTTGGCCCTGGGGAAGGACTAGCTTCTGGTCCTTAACTATCCAGTCCCCCTGGAGGAGGGCTCCTTATTGTAGTAACAAAGTCTTTTCAGTGGGAGAGTATTGAGTTTGGATTGCAGGGGTAATGAGGAGGCGGGAGGCAGGAGTGGAAGAAAGGGAGGCCTTTTTTGCTGCCTCATTGGCCTTTCTGTTCCCTCTTGAGATTAATCTGTTCCCTCATTGGCCTTTCTGTCCCTGTTTGATGTCCCCAACAGTGTATAGCTCCTGCCTTAATCGTGAGATATGCAGCCTGAAGGAGTTGGTAAATAAGGGGGCCGTTAGTGATAGGGGTCCCTTTGGCAGTGAGGAATCCCCTCTCTTGCCAGGTGATGGTGTAGGAATGAAGAATGTTATACGCATATTTGGAGTCTGTGTAAATGTTGACTCATTGGCCTTTGGAAAAGGTTAGGACTCTGGTGAGAGCTATGAGTTCTGCTTTTTGAGAGGAAGTTTCTGGAGGTAGGGGCTTAGCTTCAATTACTTCGTCAAGGGAAACAACTCTTACCCAGCAATTCTGGGGGAGTCAGTGGGTCTGGAAGAGGAGCCATCTATAAATAGTTGGTCTCTGGGGTCGGTGAGAGGCTCAGAGGAAGTGTTTGGAAAGTGTGGCTGCAGGTGATGTAGGATGTCAGTGCAAGAATGAGTAGGAGAGGTAGGGGATACGGGGAGTAACGATGCTGGGTTGAGGGGAGCACTTTTGGCAAGACTGAATTCGGGATTTTCGATAAAGAGGGCATGGAATAATCAAATCCGTGAAGGAGGAAAGGAGCCTAATGCTCGAGAGGAGAGGAAATCCTGTAGATTATGAGGACTGTAGATGGTGTTATTTTGACTGAATGTTAGTTTCCTTTTTTTTTTTTTTTTTTAAGAGCTAAAGTGGCTGCTGTTGCTAGCACTCTAAGACAGGTTGGCCATCCTCTGACTGTATTTTCTAATTGTTTAGAGAGGTAGGCTACAGGTGCAAAGGAAGGAGGGTCTTCTTTCTGTTGCCCTAAGATACTGAGGGCTATTCCTTGACTTTCGGCAGTATAGAGAGTGAAAGTTTGGGAGATACTAGGTAAGGACAGAGCTGGTGTAGTGACGAGCAGTTTGGAGTTTGCGGAGCTGGGGAGTATTATGTGAGGAGTTTACGGGTTAATTGAGAGGGCCTTTTGTCGCTTCATAGAGTGGGGGAGCTAGGAGGGCAAAGTTGGGAATCTCTATTCTAAATAAGCCTGCTAGTCCTAGAAGGAAAGGACTTTGCTTTTGGAGGCGGCTTAGTGCCACTCAGGTGGGGGTCATAGCCTGGGCCCCAGGAGGAAGTTGAATTCCTAAGTAAGTCACCATGGAGGTGGAGAGTAGTGTGGATTTTTGAAAGGATGTTTCTGCCTAGGAGTGGAGTTGGACATGAGGGAAGGACTAAGAAAGAGTGAGTGAAGGAAAAGGTGTGCAGGGAGCAGAAGAGTGGAGGGGTGGCTCGGGATTTGGAGACTTGACCATCAATTCCTACAACAGAGACCTGGGAGGACTTGGTGGGTTCTGAAAAATTAGATAAAGCCGAGTAGGTTGTCCTGGTATTAATTAAAAACAAAAAACAAAAAACAAAAAAACCTGTTGGCCTACCTGCCACCATCAGGGTTACGCTTGGCTCAGATGAAGAGATGGTAGTTGCTGGCGTGTCTGCTCCAGGGCCCCATCAGTCTTCAGCAACAAGGCCCATGAGATCTGAGTAGGAGGTTTTGGCCGGCTCATGAAGGGATGGGGGCAGTCCTTGCGGGGGCCACTCACAGTCCGACTTCCAGTGGGGTCCTCTGCAGAGGGGGCACAGCCTGGTGGGCTTATCTGGGTTAGAGCATTGTCAGGACTAGTGGCCTTCACTGCCACACTTGAAACAGGCACCACGTGGAAGTGGATTGCTAGGAGGCTTCTGTGTGGAGCTGTGGTCCTGTTGGCCTGCAGGGCCCCTGATGGCAGAAGCAAGCATTTGAAACTCTGCCTGTTTTTGCCTTTCTTTCCTCATCACCATTGTTAAAGACTTCGAAAGCTAAATTAAGAAGGTCTCATTGTGGGGTTTGAGGGCGTCTTCAAGCTTCTGAAGCTTGTGCCGAATATTGGGTGTGGATTGGGAGATAAAATGGGTATTAAGTACAATAGTTCCTTCCTGGGAGGCAGGGTCAATGCGGGTATATTTTTGGAAAGCCTCTGTAAAGCAGGAAAGGAATTGAGCAAGATTTTCATCTGGTTTTGAGAAATTTCTTTAAGGTTTTCAAAATGTATAGCCTTATGGGCAGCTTTGTTAAGGCCTGCAATGAGGTAAGTAATTATAAGGTTATGGGATGCTGGGCTGGGGTTTGTGGGTTGGTACTCCCAGGAAGGCTTTTCCCAGGGAACAACAGTGGCTTCCACAGGCTTAGTAGGATCTTGCCAACGAGGATTATTGGTATGTGCCTGTGCTGAGAGCCACACTCTTTTATTCTCTTCTGGAAGGAGGATAGAAGAGAGGATAATGTAGAGATCATGTCAAGTGAGTTCATTAGATTGGGTAAGATATTCAAATTCTTTGATATAAGTATTGGGATTGGAGGAGAAGGACCTGAGACATTTCTCAATTTGGGAGAGATTGGAGAGGGAAAAAGGGACATAGACACGGACCATCCCCTTGGCTCCTGCTACTTCCTGGAGAGGAAGCAAGGGAGCTGGTTGCTGAGCATGTTGGGCCTGAGAGCAGGTGAGGGGTGGAGACAGAGAGGACTCAGAGTCAGAAGCAGGGTGGTTGGAGAGAAGCGGGGAGAGGGGTAGAGCTGGAGCAGAGACATACCATGGAAGATCACGATGCTCTGGTGGAGGATCATGATGCTGTCAGGGAGGGGGGAAATTGGTGGGGTCGAAGGAAGAGAAGTGGTCAGCTGGGGCTGTGGGACAGGAGGAGAGTGAGTTTTGGAGTGGGTGAAGAGGATTTAGAAAGTAGAACAGAACTGACAGAGGGAAGGGTGGTTACAGAGTGAAGAAAGCATGAACATAAGGAATCTGAGACCATTTCCCATTGCAATGGCAAAAGTTGTTTGTCTTTAAGTACGTTGAAAAAGATAAACCTCTTAGAGTGGATTTCTGAACAAAGAGGCCAAGAGCATTGAGATTGCGGAGGAGACACCCAAGGTCTTGGAAGGGGTAGACTGGGAGACTCCTATAGTGAATGGAGGAGGGGAAGGTAGGGGAAGGAGAGACTGTTGGTGACAAGTACAGTGGGAGACGGCATCCCCTTTGCCATGGAACTTCTCCGGAATAGAGGAGGTAACCGCCAAGTCAGGCGTCCCTGAAATGGAGGAACCGGAGGCCCGGAGACCGGAGGAAACCCTTGGCCCAGTGCTGGGTCTTTTGGAAATGGAGAGACTGAAGGTCAAGGGTTCTGGGGAATGGCAACAGTCTTTCACTCACCCTGAGGGAGGCTTTGATGGTGGATGAGGTTGCCGGCAATGGGAGAGTCTAGGGGATTCTCTGGGTCTTCAGCAGATTCGGGGAAGGGGAGATTGGCCGGGAGAGGGGTGATGGGGGGCGCGGGGGGGGAGAGAGAGAGAGAGAGTCCCCGCCACAGTCTATTGCCTTCCTGGGTTTCGGCACCGGAATGTAAAGTCAGCCGACAGAAAGGACGAGAGAGAGACCCAAGGTCAGGCGAGGAAGTTTATTAACCTGCCGGCTGCTCCATCACAGACAGAGGAGGTAGCCCTGAGTTTAATAAATGAAGGGTTTATATGGGGGAAGAGAGACCCTGGGGTTGTTCACTGGTTAATTTTGCCACATATTACCTTGTGACGTTTATTACAGGAGGGTGTAGGTAAAGTTTGTTTATGTTTCCCACGACCTCCCACTGTGTGGTCCGGATGGTTTGTAATTGGAGTTTGTTTATTGCAGCAAGGTCTGATAAGTGGTCTGCTGGCTTCACCACGGTGCCTACTAGATAAGGGCTTAGAAATGTATAGAGGCTTAGGGGAAGGGTGGGCACGGAGTAGAGTTGCAGAGCATTAGGGGGAGGGATGGACAGCACCAAGAAGCTTTCTTGGGGGCAGTTTGTCCCTAACAAAGAGAATCAGCGAATGGCAAAAGTCACACAGATATTAACTTTAAAGTACTCATTCCCTAAGCCAGGATTGAATCTGGCCACCACTGTAAAATGGCAGAGGCTAAACAAAACATTGTCACATGGTTACAGGTCACGCTCCCAAGGATGTAAAACAAGATGGAGGCCTGGAGCAAAGTTTACTACTGACCATATAGAAAGTCATGCAAAGCACACCAGATTGGCTACAGCTTAAGACCAGCCTCACAAATCCTTTTTCATAATTAAAGCTTTACAGATAACATAAACAGTGATCCATATCATTCCTGGCTTAGAAAAACATCTTCTAAAAGAAAAGAAAAAAAAAAAGCCCCTCACTTAAAAGTTAACTGCTGACAGGGTAGAGAAAAGGAAAAAAAAGTTTTAAAGTGCGAGGAGGAACCTCTTATTCTTATACAAATGTGTTCCTCCAACAGGGAGAGAAACTTCACTGATTTCTACCATTGGGCACCTTTGGGTCATGGGCCATTCACCCCAGTCCTGGCCTAGAGGGAGTCGGGGAGCTGCTGTTGACTAATCCAGCCCATGTTCACCTAAAGCCGTTGGGGTGGGGTTGTGTACCATTTACCCTCAGAAGAAGTCTGAGAACAAAAAGTCTTAAAAGCAAAAGGAAAAATAGTTTTTTGATTCACATCTGAGTCACCCCTCCTTAAGCCCCACATCTGGATGCCAAAAATGTTGCAGAACTTTCTCTTTAGTTCAGCTAAAACTGGGTTCTTGCCATACAACCAGGAAAGATTATGCTCACAGACACATATAAGGGTGAAGAGTAGAATTTATTGGGTGAAAAGGAAAAAGGAAAAACAACTCTCAGCAAAGCGAGAGGGAGTCCTGCCAACAGGCTCCCACTCACAGATTGAGCACCAGGCCAACACACAGGAACTGAAGAGGTCAGCCTCCTCCCCTGCTGCATAAGGCATGAACTCCTGTGGCTCCATCCCCTTCCCGCAGTGAGCAGGTGGGCATTATTCAGAGAGAAGCAGTCAGGAAATGGCGTGCTTCATTTGGGACCAGAAGTCTGGTTTTTCAGCCTTCAGGCTATTTTAGACTTGATGGTGGGGTTTCATCAGGGACCCTTGGCTGTCTCTTGTCTCTATCAGTTGCAGTTTACAACAATGTACTAATAGCCTGACTTCCTTCACCTTTCTTCTAGTACTCACATTTTTTTTTTTTTTTTTTTTTTTTTTTTTTTTTTTTTTTTTTTTTGAGACGGAGTCTTGCTTTGTCGCCCAGGCTGGAGTGCAGTGGCCGGATCTCAGCTCACTGCAAGCTCCGCCTCCCGGGTTTACGCCATTCTCCTGCCTCAGCCTCCCGAGTAGCTGGGACTACAGGCGCCCGCCACCTCGCCCGGCTAGTTTTTTGTATTTTTTGGTAGAGACGGGGTTTCACCGAGTTAGCCAGGATGGTCTCGATCTCCTGACCTCGTGATCTGCCCGTCTCGGCCTCCCAAAGTGCTGGGATTACAGGCTTGAGCCACCGCGCCCGGCCCGGTACTCACATTTAAATACAGAAATTTTATTGTTATATGCAGCTGTTCCAATAAAAGTATTAATCTTTTCTAGGCAGATCATCAGATTAATGATTGGGATAAAAAGGGTGAAAGATTATGTGAGACTATTTTGAAAATGTATGATTTTTGTCCCGCTGAACTCTTGAACATAACTTTTCTTTCTCATTAAGTTGTATAAAAACATTTTTCTATAAAAATGCTTTTGTCTCTTTTGTATACAACATATCATGACAAAAGTCTGCATAAATGTGGGGAATTATTGAATATGAAATATAAATATCAATGAGTGGAACACACTGATGTTGTAACAGCAGAGAAAAAACAAACCCTAACAACTGAGGAGGCATGGGTATCAAGGAGAGCATTAGTGATCTTTGCTTTTCAAAAATATTCTTGGAAGCTTTCCTGCCTTCCTGAAGACTCCCAATGCTGGTTTTCCAAACTTCTATGAGCCCTTTGAAGTAAAATTGACTCCTGAACCTAAGATTATACCTGACAATGCTGATTATGAGACAGTAGGGGGTGGCCTTAGCTCCTGCACTATCCACAAAAAACACTTTCCAGTGTCCTTTATGTTCCTGAGTAGGATAAACTGGTGTCATTGGCAAGCAAAACTACTTGGAATAGTCTTTAGGCAATCATTCTGAAACCAAGGACTAAACTGAATTAATTGGACTAGACTGAAAATGTTAGAGCAAATCTCCCATGGTGATTTTGTCCTGATGAATTCACTGGGGATCCTTTAACCTGTATTGCCTGAATGTATGTTCAGTTTGGCGTGTGTTTCTAAGGGTAACATGTGTGCCTTCTGGGATTGTACTTCTTATGCGTGTATCCTGTCTATTATGACACTACTTCAACCTGCAAGGCTTTCAGGTCAGCATGCAAGGCTTACGAGTTAGCCAGAGTTATTCTGCATCTCAATTGTTGATAGAGCCAGAAATAAAGGTTGATGTGGAAACTTGAGGACACAATCCAACTTTCTAAGGTAGACCTTTCTGGCTAATGACTTTTGTTTTTACTGGCTAAATTAAGAAAACCTAAAGGGCATAAACTGAGACCAATACTACAGTTTGGTATCATTATGCTGTGTGGGGTCCTACTACTACTAATTTTCCTGTACAGATGCCTTGACTAAGGGCCAATGGGGTGGACTGTGCACAAAAGAGTTAACATAGAAGTTCTCAGAGTTCCATACTAAGAAAGGTCTTGCAAGATTGACCCTTGGCTGCTGTCTAGAAACTCAGATTTGGGAAAAATTCCCAACATTCCCGAAACTCATAAGAGTGGCTCACTCTACCTAACCTGTTTATACAAATGAAGTGGTTTATGTTAAACATCTGCTTTCCTTCTGAAAGTCTATGATTTTGGTATATGCTAGGCAGAAGGTACTTGCATTGCCAGCCTCCAGTAAAAACTCTGGTAATTGGGGATATTGAATTCTGGAATGACAGTGTGAGGAGCTACATGAACCTACTCTCCAGTGAATCCTGTAAAAATTATTTTAAAAAATCAACTATTTAATGTCTCTGAAAATGGTCTTAAAAGCATAAAACAAATGAAGAAACTTATTCAGAAAATCTACTAAAATTCGTTGAGGAAAGAGAGTCTATGGTATTTGATACAAGAGTTCTCCTTTATCCCTCTCTCGTAATTCAGGAAGATGGAGGAAACTACATTGTAGACAGACATAGTGTTGCAGTCTTCCTGCTCCTTAGCTCAGAGAGGTCTGAGTTCTTGTCCCATAACCAAGAAGAATTAGGCACATTGACATCAGAGAGTGAGTAGGGCTGAGTAGAATTTGTGAAGCAGAAGGAAAGTTCTCAGCAAACAGAGGGATCCTGAAAGCAGGTTATCATTTCACAGTTGAATACAAAGTCATTTATATAAAAGCTGATGGAACTGGGTTTCTTATTTGCTTAAGGTGTAAATTCCTGGTGGCTCTACCCCATCTTTCCAGTGCACATGTGGGCCTTTAGCCTGAGTCACTCAATATTGATTTATTTTCTTTACTGCACATGTGTCAAGGGATGGAATTTTCCACTTCTGGCATGTTTAGGCAAGTCTCCTGCATAACTTCCCTTATCTGTGTAACTGTGGACATCCTCAGGCAAGCCCCCTGTGCAAGTTTCCTTACCTGCACAAAACATCTAGTGTAAGCACTTGTGGTATGTGTGGATTAGGCAATGACCTGGGTGGGTCGGACGTTCTCTTGGGACCCTTCCTTTACTGTCTACCTAAAGCAAGCTGGCTAACTCCTCTCAATAGCTAAGAGCACAGGGTTCCCTTTCCCTAGAGCTCTCAGTTAGGGGACTTCTTTCTCTGGAGTATCAGGACATCAGCACTTCTTATCCTGCCCCCAGCTCCATGTTGCTGAGGCTAAGTGTTGGGAGAGTATGGCCAAAAGTTGAGGCTCATTTCTTCTTGCCAATCCCCACTCATGGAATGGAGGTTCTAAATTGGATGTGGTAATGCTTAGAATACTGAGGCCCCAATTACTTTTTCTCCAGCTCATAAGGCAGTAGTCTCAAGCTAGGAGAAGTGAGTCAAGGAGACCTAAGGCTACCCCCACCTCCACTGAGCACTCAGCTCCTAGAGTAGGAGTATCACTCAAAGACAAGTGTGCCATTGTCCCCAACCCCAGCTCTAGATCTGTTTCAGAGATTTTGCCTGGTGGAAGAAGCAGGCCATAAAACAGATAGATCCTTTTCTCTTCCCAAATAAACTTACTTTATTTGCAATAGTGAAGTTGAAGACTAAGGATGCTGCTATGGTTTGAATGTTTGTGTCCCTTCCAAAATTTATATTAAAACTTAATCCCTAATATAACAGTAATAAGAGGTAATACCTTTAGGAAGTAATTAGGCCATGAAAGTTCTCCCCTCATAGATGGCATTAGTGACCTTATACAAGGGCTGGAGGCAACTAGTAAGGCACCATTTTTGCCCTTCTGCCTTCTGCCGTGTGAGGACACAGTGCTCACCCTATCCAGAGGATATATCTTTGTTCTCCTTTCTTATCTCAGATTCTCTAAAAGACATAAACTTGTATAAAATAATAATTATAACAATGTATTAATGGGTTTTTAACATTAACACAATGTATACATATATGAAAACCACTAATACCATAAAATAGAAAACTATAATACAGTAATATAGAAGTAACATTTCTATATCTCATTGGAATTAAGCTGCCATGAATCTGAAGATCATTCTGATAAGTTAAAATGTGCATAGTAAGCTGTAGGGCAGCTACTAAGGAAATAAAAATAAATTACAAAAAGGTTGTGATAAATAATTAAATGTTTCATTAGAAAATATTCACTTAATGCAAAGGAAAGCAGTAAAGAAGAAATAGAGGATAAAAAGGACATGAAACAAATTGGAAATAAAAAAGTAAAATGGCATACTTAAATCTTACTATAACAGTAATAACATTAAATGTGGATGGATTAAACAATCCAGTCAAAAACAGAGATTGTCAGATGGCATAACAAAATAAGAGTCACCTATATGCCACCTAGACAATTCACAGTATAGATTTCAAAATACAAAATGACTGAATGTAAAAGGATGAAAAAATATAAATCATACAAACAGCAGCCACAGAAAGTTTAAGTGACTATACTAGTATTAAACACAGAGGACTTTAAAACACACACTATAGCTGATGAGGAACACTTTATAATGATAAAACATTGAACCCACCACGGGGATAGTACAATTATAAGTATACATATATTTAATAGGAAAGTACCAAAATACGTGAATCAAAACTTGACAGAAATGAACAAGGAGAGTTGGGCATTTCAATACCCCATATTCAATAATGGATATAACAATTAGACAAAAGATCAAAAAATAAATAGAAAACCAGTTAGACTTAAGAGACACCAACAAAACATTCTGCTAAACAACAAATAAATTATTATTAAATCTACATGGAACATTCTCCAGTATAGACTATATGATAGAGCATAAGAAACAAATATATTTAAAAAGGTTAAAAATAATGTAAGCTATGTTCTCCAAGTAGAATGGAAAGAAACAAGAAATCAACAGTGGAAAAAAAGTGGAAAATCCACAAATATGTAGAAATTAAACAACACACTCTTAAACAACCAAGAGTCAAAGAAAAAAATAAAAGAAAAATTTTGAAAGATTTTGAGACAAAAGAAAGTGAAAATACAGCATACAAATGTCTATGGGATGCAGCAAAAACAGTGATCACAGGAAAATGTATAGTTGTTGATACTTACATTATATAGAAAGAAAGATTCCAAATCAATAACATCACCTTATTCCTCAAAGAATTAGGAAAAGAACAAGTTAAATTCAAAGCTAGAAGATGGAAGAAATAATAAAGATTAGGGGAGAGAAAGTTGAGCAGAGAATGAAAAAAACAATACAGAGAATCTATGAAACCAAAAGTTTCCTCTTTGAAAAAAATCAATGAAATTGGCAAGTCTTTAGCTAGACTGACTAGGAAAAGAGAGAAGACTCAAATTACTAAAAATAGAAATGAAAATGGGGCATTACTCTAGTGCTTACAGAATAAAAAGGATTATAGAAAAACATTATGAACACTTGTGCATTAATAAATTAGATAATGTAGATGAAATGAACAAATTTCTAGAAAGCAACTATCAAAACTTGCTCAAGAAGAAATAGAAAATTTGAACAGACCTATAATTGAAGAGGTTGAGTCAGTAATCAAGAACATCCAGGCTGGGTGTGGTGGCTCACACCTGTAATCCCAGCACTTTGGGAGGCCAAGGTGGATGGATCACTTGAGTCCAGGTGTTGGAGACCAGCCTGGGCAAAATGGAAAAATCTCATCTCTACAAAATTATATTTATGAATAGCTGGGTGTAGTGGTATACACCCGTAGTCCAAGCTACTTAGGTGGGTGAGGTGAGAGGATTGCTTGAGGCTGGGAGGCAGAGGTTGCAGTGAGCCAAGATCATGACATTGCACTCCAGCCTGGGTGACAGAGTGAGACCTGTTTAAAAAAAAAAAAAAAAAAAAAGAAAGGAAGAGCACAGGATAAGATGATTTCAATAGTGAGGTCTAACAAACATTAAAAGAAGAATTAGCACCAATTCTTCTCCTGAAATATAAGAGAACACTTTCTAATATATACTATGAGGTCAGAATTACCCTGATTCCAAAGCCACATAAAGATACCACAATAAAAGAATAGACCAATATCTCTTGTGAAAACAGATGCAAAAACCCTCAACACAATACTAGCAAACTTAATTCAGCAACATATTAAGAGGATTACACATCATGACTGGGATTTATCCCCAAAATGCAAGGTTTGTTTAACATGCAAAAATCAATTAATGTAATACACTATATTAATAGAATAAAAAACAAAACCACAAGGTCATATCAATACATGCAGAAAAAAGTCTGATGACATTCTACACCCTTTTATGATAAAGACACTTAACAAACTAGAAACAGAAAACTCTCTGATAAAGGAAGACTATAAAAAACTCATAACATAAATCATGTTTAATGGTAAAATACTGGATTTTTTTCCCCTAAGAAATGAAACAAGGATGGCTGCTTTCTCACTTCTATTTAACATTGTAATGGAACTTCTAACCAGAGAAATTAGGGAAAGAAAAGAAATAAAAAACATCTAAATTGGAAAGAAAAAAGCATCTTTATTTGCAAATGATATATTCTTATATGCAGAAAATCATAATGAATCTACTAAAAATTATTAGTACTAATACATGTTTGTCAAAGCTCAAGACACAAGATCAATGTTCAAAAATCAATTGCATTTGTATATGCATGCAATAGATAATTAAAAAAATTATATTAAGAAAACAATTCCATTTAGAATAGCATCAGAAAGAATAAAATGATTTGAGTCAAATTTAACAATGGAAATTCAAATTTACTCTAAAAATTTAAAGATATTGTGGAATGAAATTTAAAAAGATCCAGAATTTTTTTTTTTTTTTTTTTTTTTTTTTTTTTTGCAGATTAGAGGTTTTGTTGTGCCTTAGCCACTTGGAAATAGCAAGATAATGTCAGAAGTGATTGAACCAGAGCAACTCCATCTTCAGTAGGGGCTGGGTGAAATGAGGCTGAAACCTACTGGGCTGCATTCTCAGATGGTTAAGGCATTCTAAGTCACAGGATGAGACAGGAGATCAGCACAAGATACAGGTCATAAAGACCTTGTTGATAAAACAAGTTGCAGTAAAGAAGCTGGCCAAAACCCACCAAAACCAAGATGGCTATGAGAGTGACCACTGGTCATCCTCACTATTACACTCCCATCAGCGCCATGACAATTTACAAATGCCATGGCAACATCAGGAAGTTACCCTTTATGGTCTAAAAAGGGGAAGCATAAAAATTCCACCCTTTGTTTAGCATATAATCAAGAGATAAATAACCACAAAAATGGGCAACCAGCAGCCCTTGGGGCTGCTCTATGGAGTAGCTATTCTTTTATTCCTTTATTTCTTAATACACTTGCTTTCACTTTACAGATTCACCTTGAATTCTTTCTTGTGTGAGATCCAAGAACCCACTCTTGGGGTTTGTATCTGGATCCCTTTCTGGTGACAATAGTGCATAAAAATCTATTCTGAGAGCTTTAATTCAAGAAGGAAAAATGGAAATCCACCAGAATCATGAAGGACACCCCAGAACCTGGGGGAAAGTACAATAGCAAACAGCTTTCTTGATGTCATCTGGCTGATTAAAAGAATTTGGTGCAGGGGAACCCTCTCTGCTCCACACCAGGCGGATCTCCAGGCATTTGGAGTACCTGCTTACCTGGATCAGCATTCTGACATTCCCCACTCTTCCTGTGCAGAGACCCTGGTGCATAGAGGCTCTCCCTGCTTTATGCCCAGGCATATCTCCAGGCATTCAAAGCATCCACTCATCTAGTTAAGCAGTCTCAGCTGCCCCACTCTTCCTGGACATAGATTATGGTGCTGTGAGACCCTCTGCTACAGGCTTAGGCAGATGAGCACCTGCTTGCCTTGTTCAGCCGCCTGAGTTTCCCCACACCTCTTGTGCAGAGATCTTGGTGCAGGGATGCGTTCTCTGCTCCACACTCACGCATATTTCCAGGCATGTGAATCACCCAATCTCACGGATTCGGAGTTTAGGCCACCTCTTATTCTCATGCAGAGAACTTGTCACTGAGGATGTTCCCTAGCTTCACATCTAGGTACACCCCTCAGTGCTGCCCACTAAATTCTCCTTCAGAAGAGGTCTTTGTGTCGAGCACTGGGTGATCTGTAGGCAGATCTGCCTAGTCTGGCCCTACTCATTGTGGCCACAAGCCCCCTGGGGCTGAGCAGGAAGCTGAGACTTCTGTATATTCGCTAAATAAGCTCATTACCCAAGGCAACAGAGAGCATCTGCCAGTAAACAAAGATCAAGCATATAGCCCGCCATGTAGGTCACAGCTAGCTCTTACCCATGAGTGCCATCTACTGGTTCGTAGGTTAAACTGCACAGCCTAAAATAAAACTCGCGGAAAGAAGTGCGTAGGACTAGAGAAACAAAGGCAAAAGACTACCCAGTATTCTCTACAGTCGCACAGAGACAGGTAGAAAGGGGAAAGGAAAGAAAACAAAAAACAAAAAACAAAATTATAGGAAAGGAAAGAAAAAGAAACAAAATTCACCCACAAGAAAATAATTACAAAAATTAGAAGTGTCAGCATCTCCAAATGAGAAGGAACCAGCATAAAAAAATCTGGCACCATGAAAAATCTGAAGATAGCGAAGCTACCAAAGGATAACACTAGCCCTCCAGCAATGGTGTCCAGCAAAAATAGAAACTCAGAAGTGACACTTAAAGAATTCATAGCACAATTTGCAAGGAAGTTCAATGTGATCAAAAACAAGGTTGAAAATAAACACAAAGAAAAATCTAAAGTGATCCAGGAAATGAAGGAAGAGATAAACATCTTAAAAAGAAACCAATAAGAAATTCTAAAATTGAAACATTCACATAAGGAATTTCAAAATACAATGGGAAGCTTTATCAATAGGCTGCACCAAACAGAAAAAAGACTTCCAGAACTTGAAGACTGGTCTTTTGAACTAATCCAGTCAGAAAAATAAAGAAAACATAATTGTTAACAAATGAACAAAGTTTACAAGAAATATGGGATTATGTAATATGACTAAATTTAGGAATTATTGGCTTCCTGAGAGAGGAAAACAAGCAAACAACCTGGAAAACATATTAGAGTCATTGAAAAAAATTTCCATAATCTCGTTAGAGAGGTAGACATCCGGATTCAAGAAATACAGAGAACACCTGCATGGTACTATATAAAATGAACATCACCAAGGCATATAGTCATCAGATTGTCCAAGATATATGCTAAAGAAGAAATCTTAAAGGCAGCTGTAGAAAAAGGTCAGATGACATACAGAGGGAGCCTCAACAGGCTAACAGAAGACTTCGCAGCAAAATCCTTACAAGGTAGGAGAGATTGGAGGTCTATCTTCAGTATCTTTAAAGAAAAGAAATTCCAATCAATAATTTTTTATCCCACCAAACTCAACTTCATAAATGAAGGAGACATAAAATATTTTTCAGACAATCAAGTGCTAAGGGAATTTGTAACCACTACACAAGCCATACAAGAGATCCTTGAGAGTTCTAAATATAGAAACAAAATAATAATACCTGTCACCACAAAACACTCCTAATTACATAGCCCACAGACACTATAAAGCAACCACACAATAGACACTACGGAGCAACTAGTCACAAAACCTCACATATTAATATTAATCTTGAATGTAAATGGTCTAAATGTCCCACTTAAAAAGCACAGAGTGGCAATCTGGATAAGAAAAATCAAGACCCATTAATTTACTGTCTTCAAGAGAACCATCTCACTTGTAACAAAACCCATAGGCCCAAGGTAAAGGGTTGAAGAGTCACACTGCAAATGGAGAACAAAATACAGCAGAGGTTATCATTATACTTAGATAAAACAGACTTTAAATCAGCAATAGTAAAAAAAAAAAAAAAAAAAAAAAAAAAAAGGAAAAAGAAGAGCATTACAGAATGAAAAATGGTTCAATTCAACAAAAAGGGTTAGCTATCCTAAATATATATGAACCCAACATTGGAGCACTGGGATTCACAAAAAGAAGTACTTCTAGACCTATAAAGAGACGGAGACAGCTGCCTGCTAATAGTGGGAGACTTCAACACCCCACTGTAAACATTAGACAGATCACTGAAGCAGAATACTAACAAAAAAAATTCTGGAATTAAATGTGACACTTGGCCAGTTGGAACTAATAAACATCTACAGATTACTCCACCCATCTACCACAGAATTTACATTCCTCTCATCTGCACACAGAACATACCCCAAGATTGACTACATGCTTGGCCATAAAGCAGGTATCAAAAAATTTAAAAAAAAAATCATATTAAACATACTATTAGAGCACATTGTAATAAAAATATAAGTCAATACCAAGATCTCTCAAAACCACATAATTACATGTAAATTAAGCAATTTGCTCCTGAGTGATTTTGCATTAACCATAAAGTTAATGCATGAATAAATAAATCTCTGAAATAAATAAAAACAAAGTCACAACATACCAAAATCTCTGAATGCAGCAAAAGCCACGTTAAGTCAAAATTTATATTATTAAGTGCTTACCTTAAAAAGTTAGAAAGATCTCAAATTAACAATTTGACATCACACATAAGGGAATTGGGAAAACAGGAACAAATTAACCCGAAAGCTGGTAGAAGTAAAGAAATAACTAAAACCAGGGCACAGTTGAAAAAATTGAGACCCAAAAATTCAAATACTCAATGCAACCAAAAGTTAAATTTTTGAAAGGAAAAAAAGATTGATTGATAGACCACCAGCTGCATTAACCAAAAAAAAAAAAAAAAAAAAAAAAAGAGAGAAAAGATTGAAATAAGTACATACAAAAATAACAAAGGTGACGTTACAATTAATCTCACAGAAATACCAAAGAACCTCAGAGATTCTACATATACAAATTAGAAAACCTAGAGGAAATGGATAAATGCCTGTAAACACGCAATCTCTCAAGATAAAATCAGGAAGAAATTAAAATGCTGATCAGATTAATATCAAGCTCCAAAATAGAATAAACAATATAAAACCTACCAACCAAAAATGCCCTGGACCAGATGGATTCATAGCTGAATTACACCAGGCATACAACAAAGAGCTGGTACCCATTCTATTGATACTATTCCAAAAATTTGAGGAGAAGGGACTCTTCCCTAACTCATTCTATGAGGCCAGCATCATTCTTACAAAAACTCAGCAAAGGCACAAGGAAAAAAGAAAGTTACAGGGCAATATATCTGATAAACATAAACACAAAAATCCTCAATAAAATCCTAGCAAACTAAATCTAGCAGCATATCAAAAAGTTAATTCAGCACAATCAAGTAGAATTTATTCCTAGTATGCAAGGCTGGTTCAACATATGAACATCAATAAATGTAATTCACTACATAAACAAAATTAAAAACAAAAACCATATTATCATTTCAACAGATATAAAAAAAGCTTTTGATAAAATACAATATCCCTTCATGATTAAAAAAAAAAAAAAAACACCTCAACACTCAACAGCATGGGCATCAAAGGAACATGTTACAAAATAAGAGCTATCTATGACAAACATACAGCCATCATCATACTGAATAGGCAAAAACCAGAAGCATTCCCTTGAAAACGGAAAAAGACAAGGATGCCCAATCTCATTCCTCCTATTCAACATAGTACTGGAAGTCTTAGCCAAAGCAATCAGTCAAGAGAAAAGCATAAATGGCATCCCAATAAGAAAAGAAGTCAAGCTATCCCTCCTCATGGATGAATTGATTCTCTACCTAGAAAACCCTAAAGACTCCACCAAATGGCTTGTGGAACTGGCAAATGACTTTCCAGATACAAAATCAACATATAAAAGTCAGTAGAATTTTTATACACCAGTAACATTCAAGCCAAAAGTCAAATATGGAACACAATCCCATTTACAATAGCCACAAATAAATAAAATACCTAGGAATACATCTAACTGCTGGGCATGGTGGCTCACGCCTGCAATCCCAGCATTTTGGGAGGTTGAGGCAGGTGGATTGCCTGAGCTCAGGAGTTCGAGACCACCTTGGGAAACATGCTGAAACCTTGTCTCTACTAAAATACAAACAATTAGTCGGGTGTGGTGGCATGGGCCTGTATTCCCAGCTACTCAGGAGACTGAGGCATGAGAATCATTTGAGCCCAGGAGGTGGAGGTTGCAGTGAGCCAAGATCACGCCACTGCACTCCAGCTTGGACTACAGAGTGAGACTCCATCTAAAAACAAACAAACAAATAAACAAACAGACAAAAAAACAAGAAAAAAACAGGAATACATCTAACTGAGGAGTTGAAAGATCTCTACAAGGAGAACTACAAAACACTGCTACTGAAAGAAATTATAGATGAAACAAATGACAAAACATTCCATGCTCATGAATAAGAAGAGTCAGTTTTGTTAAAATGGCCATACAGTTCAAAGTAATCTACAGATTCAATGCTATTCCAATCAAACTATCAATGTCATTTTTTATAGAAAAACAATTTTACAATTCATATGGAAGCAATAATGACCCAAATAGCCAAAGCAATTCTAAGCAAAAGGAATGAAGCCAGAGGCATCACATTACCCAACTTCAAACTATACCATAAGGATACAGTAAACAACACAGCAGGGTATTGGTACTAAAACAGACACGTAGTCCAAAGACGGGGAAAAAAAAAGAGAACTCCAAAATAAAGCTGCACACCTGCAGCTATGTAATCTTGGCAAACTTGATGATAATAAATAATGGGGAAAGTACACCCTATTCAATAAATATCGCTGGGATACCTGCTAGCCATATGTAGAAGAATAAAACTAGACTCCTACATTTCACCATATGCAAAAATTAACTAAACATGGATTAAAAATTTAGATGTAACACCTCAACCTATAAGAATCCTAGAAGAAAACCTAGGAAACACCCTTCTGGAAATTGTTCTTGAAAAAGAATGTATTACTAAGTCATTAAAAGCAATTACAAGAAAATCAAAAATTGACACGTGGGACCAAATTAAACTGAAGTGCTTCTGCACAGCAAGAGAAACTATCAACAGAGTAAAAAGCCTACAGAATGGGAGAAAATATTTCCAAACAATGCATCTGACAAAGGTCTAATATCCAGAATATAAAAGAAACGGAAATAATTATAGAAGCAAAATTCAAATAACTCCATTAAAAAATGGGTGAAAGAGATGAGCAATGCTTCTCAAAAACAAGACTTAAGAGTAGTCAACAAAAACGAAAAAAAAAAAAAAAAAAAGCTTCACATCAGTAATCATCAGATAAAAGCGAATCAAAACCAAGATGAGTTGATCAAGATGGCAGAATAGAGTGTTCCCCTGATCATATCCCCTTCAAAGATACCAGTTTATCGACTATCTACACAAACAACAACCCTTCATAAGAAACAAAAATCAATCAAGTGAGGCCTTACAGTTCCTGGTGTTAACTTCACTGAAACAAGCACTGAAGAGGTAGAAAAAGTCTTGAATTGCCGTTGCCACCCATCTCCCCCTACCACTGGCAGCTGCAGCAGTGGCATGGTGCAGAGAGCATCTCTGAGTGCTGAAAGAGAGAAAGCACAGCGGTTGTGAGGCAACAAACTCAGCACTGTAATGCTAGAGCAGAAAGGAAAACTAGACCACATTCAGCTGATGCTTGCCCACAAAGGCAGCATTTAAAACAGCCCTAGCCAAAGGGGAATTACTGATCCCAGTGGTTGAAACTTGAGTTCCTGCTAACCTTGCCACCCCAGGCTACAGTGCTTTGTATCTCTAAATAAGCATGAAAGGCAGTCTAGACCTAAAGGACTGCAACTTTCAAGTGAGTCCTAGTGCTGAACTGGTCCCAGAGACAGTGAACTGGTGGGGCATGAAACCTCCTGAGACACAAGCTGGGGCAGCAAAGGGAGTGATGGCATCATCCTTCCCCTAACCCCAAGATACACAGCTCACAACTCCAAAAGAGAACCTTTCTTTCTGCTTGAAGAGAGAAGAGGGAAGAATTTTCCATCTCTTCAGGAGGACTCTCTTACATCTAAGATTTATGCTCAGCCACAGGACAGGTCACTGTTCAGAGTCATGAGACCCCTGTCTCAGGCCATAGCTCACAGACAACATTTCTAGACACATCAAAGGTCAGAAAATGACCCTCTGCTTTGAAGGAAATAATTAGGTCCTCGCAACATACATCAACTGCTAACTGAAGAGCCCTTGGGACCCAAATAACCAGCAGAGATATCAAGGTACTATGTTGAGGGTCCTGGGTGAGCCTCTGAGACTTGTTGGCTTCAGGTAATTACCGGCAGAGGTGGCTATGAGGTGAAACTTCTGCTTGAGATAAGCAAACACAAAAGTGAAGGGGACTTTGTCTTGAGCCTTAGGTACCAGCACAGCCACAGGGAAGTAGAGAAGCAAGTGGGCTCTTGGAGTCCCCAATTCCAGGACTTGACATCGGATGGAATTTCTGAACTTTCCCTGGGCCAGAGGTGAGTCCATTGCCCTGAAGGGGGAGTTCCTGGCCAGGTAGCGTTTACTATAAGCTGACTGAAGAGCCCCTGGACCTTAAGAGAACATCTGCAGTAGTCTGGCAGTACCCCACAACGTGACGTATGCAAGCAGGGACTACAGGGTGATCCTCTGCCTTTGGAAAAGGGAGAAAAGAGTGGGAATGACTGCATCTTGTGGTTTCAGTGAACACCAGGTAGACTTCTAAGCTTTACTACTCTAGTCTCTTGAGTCCCAGAGGGCACCTCTGGACAAACCCAGGGCCTAGGGGAACTTGCCATTGTGAATGGAAGACCACAGGCCTGGCTGGCCTTGTCCTCTGCTAATTGGAGAGCATCAGGGTCTTGAGTGAACATAGGCAGTATCCAAGGAGTGGTTATAGCATGTCTTGGGTGAGGCACAGTGCTCTGCTGGCTTCAAGTCTGACCCAGCACAATCATAGTGGTGATGGTTGCAGGGATACTTGTGTCACTCCAATTGCAGCTTCAGGTGTCTCAGAAGAGAGAGATAGAGAGAGACAGAGAGAGAGAGAGAGAGAGAGAGAGAGAGAGAGAGAGAGAGAGAGAGAGAGATTCCGTATATTTGGGAGAAAGTCAGTGAAGAAAACAAGAGTTTCTGCCTGGTAATCCAGAGAATTTGCCCAGATACTGCATTAAGGCAGTACCTCTACAAGTCTGCAAGAATCACAGTGTTACTAGGGCTGAGGTGTCCCCAAAGCAAGTACAGATTATATCACAACATGCAAATCCTTTCAAATATCTGAAAAGTCTTCCCAAAAACGACTAGAACAAGCAAGCCCAAATAGCAAAGAGCAGAAATCACTACACTTATATCAGACAAAATAGATTTCAAAACCAAAAAACATAAGAAGAGACAAAAGAAGGTCTCTATGTAATGACAGAGAAGTCAATTCAACCAGAAAATACAACATTTTAAATATATATGCACCCAATAATGGAGCACCCAGATATGTAAAGGAAATATTATTAGAGCTAAAGAGAGAGATAGGCCCCAATACAATAATAGCTGCATATTTTAACACTCCACTTTCAACATTAGATAGATCTTCCAGATACATTTCAACAAATAAACATTGGACTTAATCTGCACTATAGATCAAATGGATCTAACAGATATTTATAGGCCATTTCATCCAACAGCTGCCGAATACACATTCTTCTCCTCAGCACATGGACTGTTCTCAAGTATGGAACATATGTTAGGTCAGGTCACCAAAGAAGTGTTATGACATTCACAAAAATTAGATATAATACTACACATCTTTCCAAACCACAATAGAATAAAAGTAGAAATCAGTAACAGAAGGAATTTTGGAAACCACACAAACATATGGAAATTAAACATATACACCTACTATCTTCCCACAAACATAAAAAATAAATAAAAGAATGAGAAAAATAAAATAAGAAACAAGAAAACACTATTCTCCTGAATGGCCAATGAAGAAAACAAAAAGGAAGTTGAAAAATTTCTGACAATAAATCACAATGAAAACATGAGATATCAAAACCTATGAGATACAGAAAAAGCAGTACTAAGATGAAAGTTTATAGCTATACATGCCTATGTATAAAAAAAGAGAAAAACTCCAAAGAAACAATCTAATGATGCATCTTAAAGATTTAGAAAGGCAAGAGAAAACCAAAACCAACATTAGTGGAAGAAAAAAAATATAGATCAGAGCATAAATTGACAAAATTGAAATAAAAAAATTACAAAAGATCAATAAAACAAAAAGTTTTTTTTAAAAAAATGTTCAACAAAATTGGCAAACCTTTAGCCAGACTAAGAAAAAAGAGTGAAGATACAAATAAATAAAATTAGAAATGCAAAAAGAGACATTACATCTGATAATACAGAAGTTCAAATAATCATTAGTGGCTACTATGAGCAACTAACTACATGCCAATATTGAAAAATCTAGAAGAAATGAACACATTTCTAGATAGAGCCTATCAAAATTTAACCAACAAGAAGTCCAAAACCTAAACAGACCAATAACAAATAACAAGGTCGAAGCTGTAATAAACCTCTCTCAGTAAAGAAAAGCTCAGGACCTAATGGTTTCCCTACTGCTCCTTTTTGTCAAACATTTAAGGAACTAATAACAATCCTACAAAAACTATTCCAAAAAATAGAAGAGGAGGAAATACCTGCAAACTCATTTTACAAGACCATTATTACCCTGATAACAAAAACAGACAAAGACACATCAAAATAAAAGAGAATGACAGGCCAATATCTTTGATAAATTTTTTTTTGCAAAATTCTCAACAAAATACTAGCAAACTGAATGTAACAATACATTAAAATCAATATGATACATCATATCAACAGAATAAAAATAAAAAAGATCATTTCAATTGATGCCAAAAAAAGAATTTGATAAAATTCAATATCCATTCATGATAAAAAAAAACTTCAAAGAACTGGGGATAGAAGGAACATACCTCAGACTAATAAAAGGCATGTACAACAGTCCTGAAGCAGATATCATACTGAATGGGAAAAAACTGAAAGCCTTTTCCTAAGATCTGGACCATCACAAGGATGCCCATTGTCATCACTATTATTTAACATAATACTAGAAGTCCTAGCTAGAGCAAGCAGATGAGAAAAAGATATTAAGGTCATCTAAATTGGAAAGGAAGAAGTCAAATTATTCTTGTTTGTAGATGATATAGTCTCATATTTGGAAAAATTTAAAGACCCCACCAAGAAGCCACTGGAAGTCATAAACAAATTCAGTAAAGTTGAGGTACACAAAATCAGCATATAAAAATCAGTAACATTTCTATATGCCAAAAGTGAACAATCTGAAAAAAAGTAATCCAGTATACAACAGTCACCGATAAAATTAAATACTTAGGAATAAACTTAACTAAAGAAGTGAAAGATCTGTATAATGAAAACTATAAAATACTGATGAAATAAATTGAAGAGGACACAAAATAATAATAAAAAAAATCGCTGTTCATGAATTGGAATAACTGATACTGTAAAAATGTCCATACCACCTAAAGTGATGTATAGATTTAATGCAACCTTTTTCAAAATACCAATGACATTCTTCATAGGAATAATAATAATAAAAAAACCTAAAACTTATATGGAACCACAAATGACCTGGAATAGCCAAAGCTATCATAAGCAAAAAGAACAAAATCGGAGGAATCACATTCCCTGAATTCAAATCATATTAGAGAAGTATAGTAACCAAAAGAGCATGATATTGGCATAAAAGCAGTCACACAGACCAAGGTAATAGCATAGAGAACCCAGAAACAAATTCACAAACCAACAGTAAACTCATTTAGACAAAGTTACCAAGAACATACCCTGGGAAAAGTCAATTTCTTCAATAAATGGTACTGGTAAAACTAGATATCCATACACAGAGGAATAAAAGCTGACTCCCTGTCTCTTGCCATATACAAAAAGCAAACCAAAATGGATTAAATCGTTAAATCTAAGGCCTCAAACAATGAAACTACTACAAGAAAAAACATTGGGGGAAATTTCCAGGACATTAGTCTGGGCAAATTTCTTTTTTCTTTTTGAGACAGGTTCTTGCTCTGTCATCCAGGCTGGAGTGCTGTGGCACAATCTCAGGTCACTGCAACCTCCACCTCCCAGGCTCAAATGATTCTTCCACTTCAGCCTTTTGAGTAACTAAGACAACAGGCTTGCACCACCACACTCAGCTAAGTTTTTATATTTTTTGTAGAGAAGAGCTTTCACCATGTTGCCCTGGTTGGTCTTGAATTGTTGGGCTCAAGTGATCCACTTGCCTTAGCCTCCCAAAGTGCTGAGATTACAGGTGTGAGCCACTGTGCCCAACCAGTGCAAAATTTCTTGAGCAATACCCCATAACCAAAGGAAATCAAGCCAAAAATGGATAAATGGAATCACATCAAGTTAAACATCATCTGCACAGCAAAAGAAACAATGAACAAAGTAAAGAGACAACCCACAGAATGAGAAGAGAAAATATTTGCAAACTACCCATCTGACAAGGGATTAGTAATCAGAATATATAAAGGGCTCAAACAGTTCTACAGAAAAAAAAAAACTGATGACCTGATCCAAAAATGGGCAAAAGATGTAAATACACATTTTTTTTTTTTTGGAAGAAGACATATGAATGCCAAGCAGGCATACACAAAGGTTCTCAGTATCACTAATCATCAGATAAATGAAAATTGAACTATAGTGAGATATTATCTCAGTCCAATTAAAATAGCTTATATCCAAAAGACAGGCAATAACAAATGCTGGCAAGGATACGGATAAAAAAGAGCCCTTGTACACTGTTGAAGAGAATGTAAATTGGTACAAAACCTATGGAGAAGAGTGTGGAGGCTCCTCAAAAATTAAATATTGAGCTACCATAAGATCCAGCAATCCCATTGCTGGGTATATACCCCAAAGACAGGAAATCAGTATATTGAAGAGGCATCTGCACGCCCATATTTGTTGCAGCATTGTTCACAATAGCTAAGATTTGGAAGAAACCTAAGTGCCCATCAACTGATGAGTGGATAAAGATAATGTGGTACTTATACACAATGGAGTTCTATTCATCCATAAACAAGAACTAGACTCCATCATTTGCAACAACATAGATGGAACTGGAGATTATTTTGTTTAGTGAAATAAGTCAGTATGACAAACATCACATGTTCTCATTTATTTGTGAGATCTAAAAATCAAAACAATTGAACTCATGGAGATAGAGAGTAGAAAGATGGTTACCTGAGGCTGGGAAGGGTAAAGAGGGGTTGGGAGGGAGGTGGGGATGATTAATGGGTACAAAAAGTATAATTAAAAAGAATGAATAAGATGTGCTATTTGGTAACACAACAAGATGACTATAGACAAAAATTAATTAATTGTACATTTTAAAATAAAGACTGTAATTGGATTGTCTGTAACATAAAGAATAGTTGAGAAGATGAATACTTCATTGTTCTTGATGTGATTATTTCATGTTGCATGCCTGTATTAAACATCTCATGTACCGCATCAATATATACCCCTACTATATACTCTCAAATATTAAAAACCTAAAAATAAAACTACAATGAGGTATTGTCTCACACGAGTTATAATGGCTATTACTAAAAAGTCAAAAAATAACATATGCTGGTGAAGTCACAGAGAAAAGGGAACACATATACTTTTGTGAATGTAAATTTGTTTAACCACTGGCAAAAGCAGTTTGGAGATTGCTCACAAAACTTAGACCCATCGATCCCATTACTGGGTATATGTTCAAAGGAAAATATATTGTTCTACCAAAAAGACTCATACACTCATATGTTTATTGCAGTACTATTAATGATAGCAAAGATACGGAATCAACCTAGGTACCCATCAACTGTGAAATGGAAAAAGAAAATTGGGCACATGTACATCATGGAATATTATGCAGTCATAACAAGAATGAAATAATGTCTTTTGCAGTAATGTGGATGTAGCTGGTGGTCGTTATCCTGAGTGAACTAAATGTAGGAACAGATAAATGAATACTGCATATTCTCATTTGTAAGTGGAAGCCAAACCTCGGGTACTCATGGACATAATGATGGAAACAATACAAACTGGGGACTACAAGAGTGAGGATAGAGGGAGAGGGACAAGTGTTAAAAAATATTTGGTACTATACTCACTACCTGACTTATGGAATAATTTGTACTCCAAACCTCAGCACCACTCAATATACCCATGTAACAAATTTGCACATGTAACCCCTGAATCTACAATAAAAGTGGAAAAAGAAAGATCCAGGGAACAATATCCCATAATCATGGATTAGAATATTTAAATTGTTAAGATGGCAATAATCCACAAACTGATCTACAAATTCAATACAATTCACCATCAGATTTTCACCTGACTTCTTTACATGAACTGACAAGCTGATTCTAAAGTTCATAGAAAACTGCAAAAACTCTGGGATGGTCAAAACAGTCTTGAAAAAGAACAAATAGTTACACTTCCAGATTTCAAAACTTACTACAAAACAATGATAATCAAAACAGAGTGGTGCTGGCCCAGGGATAGGCAGATATATAAATGAAATAGGATTGTTGTTAGGTAGCAAAACCATGGGTCTCTGGTCAAGTGACTTGTGACTTGTATAAACAGTATTCTGTGGGGAAAACAACAGTCTTTTCAAGAAATGGTACTAGGACCACTAGATAGCTAAAAAGACTGAATTGTTCTCTTACATCACACCATATATAAAAATTACCTCAAAGTTGATAAAACACCTAAATCTAATATCTAAAACTATAAAACTCTTTAAGAAAACGCAAAAATATTCACAACCTTTGAATTGGCAAAATATTCTTAGATATAACCTCTAATTAAAAAGCAACAAAAGGGAATAATTGACAATTTGGATATCATCAAAATTATAAATTTTTGAGTTTCAGAAGACAACAGGAAGAAAGTAAAATGACAACCTATCAAATGGCAAAAAATATTTGCATGTCATATATCTGATAATACACATGTACTAAGAATATATAAAGGACTCTTACAACTCAACAATAAAAATATAATGCAATTAAAAATGGACAAAGGATCTAAATAGACATTTATCAAAGGAAGATATACCTTGTTTAAGAATTGTATAAAAAGATTATTTATAATCAGGAATATATAAGTGAAAACTGCAATGAGACACCATTTTACACTCACTAGTGTGGCTATATTTTTAAAAAATAGATAATAACAAGTATTGGTGTTATGATGTGGTAAAATAGGAATTCTCATATACTGCAGGTAGGAATGTAAATATGTGCAGTCACTTTGGAAAACAGTCTGGTGGTTTCTCAAGTGAGTAAACACGGAGTTACCATAAGACACAGCAATTCCACCCCTAAGTGTGTACCCAAAAGAAATGAAAACGTATGTTCACAGAAAAAAAGGTATGCCAGTGTTTATAGTAGCATTATTCATAATAGCCCAAAGGTGGAGTCAACTCAAATATATATGTCAAACATATATATATGATATAGTCACACAATGATATGTTATTTAATCATGAAAAATTGAAATACTGATAAGTAGTACAATATGGATTAACTTTGAGAGCACTATCACAATTAAATGAATACTGTCACAAAGGATCATTAAATGACTACTGTCACAAAGGGCCTTATATTATATAATTCTATTCATATAAAATGAACAGAATAGGAAAACAATAAGAGATAGAAAGTAGATTAATTGTTTCTTAGGGTTAGGGATAATAGAGGAGATAGGTGGGTTGTAAGTACAGGGTTCAGGGTTACCTTTTAGGGTGATAAAAATGTTCTAAAATTTGCTATAGTGATCGTTGCACATATCTGTAAATGTAATTAAAATCATTGAACTGTATACTTCACTAGGTTTGTTATATGTCAATAAAGCTGTTTTTAAAAAGCATCATAGGTACTGAGAATCTAATGAGCTTCCCTGGTAGGCCACATTCCATATATGTTGTCACAAGTTGTTGGATGAATTAAGTAAACCTGTATGACTCTATTAGAATACATTATTGCACCTGGTTTCCACTAGACTTCACTCCATATGCCTTTTCCCTTTGCTGACTTTACTTTGTAGTAAATCATAGTCTTAAGTACTGCTGAGTCCAGTGAGTTCCCATGGAGAATCATTGTACTTGGATATTATCTTTGGGATTCCTGACACAACAGGTTCTAATAAATTTTTCCAAATGTCAATACAGAGTATGATAAGATTCTTAGTCAATTTCTATTGAATATTCTCACCTCTCTTTTCCATTTCTTTTCTTTCTTTTTTAATTATACTTTAAGTTCTGGGGTTGCCTATTTCTCCACATCCTCTCCAACATCTGTTGTTTACTGACTTTTTAATGATCACCATTCTAACAGGCATGAGATGGTATCTCATTGTGGTTTTCATTTGCATTTCTCTAATGCCCAGTGTTGATGAGCATTTTTTCATGTTTGTTGACTGCATAAATGTCTTCTTTTGAGAAGTGTCTGTTCATATCCTTTGCCCACATTTTGATGGGTTGTTTGTTTTTTTCTTGTAAATTTGTTTAAGTTCTTTGTAGATTCTGGATATTAGTCCTTTGTTAGATGGATAGATTACAAAATTATTCTCCCATTCTGTAGGTTGCCTGTTCACCCTGAAAATATTTTCTTTTGCTGTGTAGAAGCTTTTTAGTTTAATTAGATCCCATTTGTCTATTGGCTTTTGTTGCCACTGCTTTTGGTGTTTTAATCGTGAAGTCTTTGCCCATGCCTATGTCCTGAATGGTATTGCTGAGGTTTTCTTCTAGGGTTATGGTTTTAGGTGTTATGTTTAAGTCTTTAAATCATCTTGAGTTAATTTGTATAAGGTGTAAGGAAGGGGTCCAGTTTCAGCTTTTTTCATATGGCTAGCCAGTTTTTCCAATACCACTTATTAAATAGGGAATCCTTTCCACTTTGCTTGTTTTTGTCAGGTTTGTCAAAGATTAAATGGATGTAGATGTATGGTGTTATTTCTGAGGCATCTGTTCTGTTCCATTGGTCTGTATATCTTTTTGGTACCAGTACCATGCTGTTTTTGTTACTGTAGCCTTGTAGTGTTGTTTGAAGTCAGATAGTGTAATGCCTCCAGCTTTGTTCTTTTTGGTTAGGATTGTCTTGGTTATGTTGGCTCTTTTTTGGTTCCATATAAAATTTAAAGTAATTTTTTCCAATTCTATAAGGAAAGTCAATGGTAGATTGATGGAGCTAGCATTAAATCTGTAAATTACTTAGGATGCTATGGCCATTTTCACGATATTTATTCTTCCTATCCATGAGCATGGGATGTTTTTCCAATTGTTCATATCCTCTCTTATTTCCTTGAGCAGCGATTTGTAGTTCTCCTTGAAGAGGTTCTTCACATCCCTTGTAAGTTGTATTCCTAGGTATTTTATTCTCTTAGTGGCAATTGTGAATGGGAATTCACTTATGATTTGGCTCTATGTTTGTCTGTTATTGGTGTATAGGAATTCTTGTGATTTTTGCACACTGATTTTGTCTCCCGAGACTTTGCTGAAGTTGCTTATCAGCTTAAGGAGATTTTGGACTGAGACGATGGGGTTTTCGAAATATATGATCATGTCATCTGCAAACAGAGACAATTTGATTTCCTCTTTTCCTATTTGAATGCCCTTTATTTCTTTCTCTTGCCTTATTGCCCTGGCCAGAACTTCCAATACTATGTTGAATCGGAGTGGTGAGAGAGGGCATCCTTGTCTTGTGTCGGTTTTCAGAGGGAATGCTTCCAGGTTTTGCCCATTTACTATGATATCAGTTGTGGGTTTGTCATAAATAGTTCTTATTATTTTGAGATATGTTCCATCAATAGTTTATTGAGAGTTTTTAACATGAACGGGTGTTGAAGGTTTTAGAAGGCCTTTTCTGCATCTATTGAAATAATCATGTGGTTTTGTCATTGGTTCTGTTTATGTGGTGGATTATGTTTATTGATTTGTGTATGTTGAATCAACCTTGCATCCCAGGGATGAAGTTTCAAAGAACATTTGGTTTCAAAGAACACTTGATTGTGGTGGATAAGATTTTGATGTGCTGCTGGATTCAGTTTGCTAGTATTTTATTGAGGATTTTTGCATCAATGTTCATCAGGGATATCAGCCTGAAATTTTCTTTTTTTTTTATTGTGTCTCTGCCAGGTTTTGGTACCAGGATGATGCTTGCCTCAAAAACTGAGTTAAGGAGGATTCCCTCTTTTTCTATGTTTGGAATAGTTTCAGAAGGATTGTTACCAGCTCCTCTTTGTACCTCTAGTAGAATTCGGCTGTGAATCCGTCTGGTCCTGGGCTTTTTTTACTTGATCGGCTATTAACTACTGTATCAATTTCAGAACTTGTTACTGTTCTATTCAGAGATTCAACTTCTTTCTGGTTGAGACTTGGGAGGGCGTATGTGTCCAGGAATTTATCCATTTCTTCTAGATTTTCAAGTGTGTTTGCATGGAGGTATTTATAGTATTCTCTGATGGGAGTTTGTCTTTCTGTGGGATCAGTAGTGATATCTTCTATATCATTTTTTATTGTGTCTATTTGATTCTTCTCTCCTTTCTTATTTATTAGTCTGGCTAGCGGTCTATCTAGTTTGTTGATCTTTTCAATTAACCAGCTCCCAGTTTCATTGATTTTTTTGAAAGGTTTTTCTTGTCTCTATCTCCTTAAGTTCTACTCTAATCTTAGTTATTTCTTGTCTTCTGTTAACTTCTGAATTTGTTTGCTCTTGTTTCTCTAGATCTTTTAATTTTGATGTTAGGGTGTTGATTTTAGATCTTTTCTGCTTTCTCTTGTGGGCATTTAAAGCTATAAATTTCCCTCCACACACTGCTTAAGCTGTGTCCTAGAGATTCTGGTATGTTGTGTCTTTATTCTCATTGGTTTCAAAGAACACGTTTATTTCTGCCTTCATTTTGTTATTTATCCAGTAGTCATTCAGGAGCAGGTTGTTCAGTTTCCATGCAGTTGTGCAGTTTTGAGTGAGTTTCTTAATCCTGAGTTCTAATTTGGTTGCACTGTGTTCTGAAAGACTGTTATGATTTCCCTTATGTTGCATTTGCTGAACAGTGTTTTACTTTCAATTATGTGGTCAATTTTAGAATAAGTGTTATAGGGTGCTGAGAAGAATGTATATTCTGTTGATTTGGGTTGAGAATCCTGTAGATGACTATTAGGTCCGCTTGGTCCAGAGCTGAATTCAAGTCTTGGATATCCTCGTTAATTTTCTGTCTCGTTGATCTGTCTAATATTGACAGTGGGGTGTTAAAGTTTTCCACTATAATTGTGTGGGAATCTAAGTCTCTTAGTAGGTCTCTAAGAACTTGCATTATGAATCTGGGTGCTCCTATATTGTGTGCATATATATTTAGGATAGGTAGCTCTCCTTGTTGCATTGATCCCTTTACCATTATGTAATGCCCTTGTCTCTTTTCATCTTTGTTGGTTTAAAGTCTGTTTTATCAGAGATTAGGATTGCAACTCCTGCCTTTTTTTTTTTCTTTCCATTTGCTTGGTAAATATTCCTCCATCCCTTTATTTTGAGCCTATGTGTGTCCTTGCACATGAGATGAGTTTTGACATCTTGACTCTATCCAATTTGCTGCTCTGTGTCTTTTAACTGGAGCATTTAGCCCATTTACATTTAAGGTTAATATTTTTATGTGTGAATTTGATCCTGTCATTATGATTCTAGCTGGTTATTTTGCCTGTTAGTTGATGCAGTTTCTTCATAGTGTTGATGGTTTTTACAATTTGGTATGTTTTTTCAGTGGCTGCTACTGGTTGTTCCTTTGTATGTTTAGTGCTTCCTTCAGGAGCTCTTGTAAGGCAGGCCTGGTGGTGACAAAATCTCTCAGTATTTGTTTGTCTGTAAAGGATTTTACTTTTTCTTCACTTATGAAGCTTAGTTGGTCTGGAGGAAATTATGAGTTGAAAATTATTTTCTTTAAGAATGTTGAATATTGGCCCCCACTCTCTTCTGACTTGTAGGGTTTTTGCAGAGAGATCTGCTGTTAGTTTGATGGGCTTTCCTTTGTGAGTAACCTGACCTTTCTCTCTGGCTGCCCTTAACACGTTTTCCTTCATTTTAACCTTGATGAATCTGATGATTATGTGTCTTGGGGTTGCTCTTCTCAAGGAGTATCTTTGTGGTGTTCTCTGTATTTCCTGAATTTGAATGTTGGCTTGTCTTGCTAGGTTGAGGAAGCTCTTCTAGATAATATCCTGAAGAATGTTTTCCAACTTGGTTCCATTCTCCCCATCACCTTGGTCTTTTAACATAGTCCCATATTTCTTGGAGGCTTTATTCGTTCCTTTTTATTCTTTTATCTGTAATCTTGCATCCACGTTTTATTTTATTAAGTTGATCTTCAATCTCTGATATCCTTTCTTCCACTTGATTGATTCAGGTGGTGATACTTGTGTATGCTTCATGAGGTTCTCGTGCTGTGTTTTTCAGCTCCATCAGATCATTTATGTTCTTCTCTAAACTGGTTATTCTAGTTAACAATTCGTCTAACCTTTTTTCAAGGTTCTCAGTTTCCTTGAATTGAGTTAGAACATGCTCCTTTAGTTCGGAGGAGTTTGTTATTACAGACCTTCTGAAGTCTACTTCTGTCAATTCGTCAAACTTATTCTCCGTCCAGTTTTGTTCCCTTGCTGGTGAGGAGTTGTGATCCTTTGGTGAAGAAGAGGCATTCTGGTTTTGGGAATTTGCAGCCTTTTTGTGCTGGCTTCTCCCCATCTTTGTGGATTTGTTTACCTTTTGTCTTTGATGTTGGTGACCTTTGCATGGGGTCTTTGAGTGGATGTGCTATTCATTTCCATTTGTTAGTTTTGCTTTTGACAGTCAGGCCCCTCTGCTGCCGGTCTGCTGGAGTTTGCTGGAGTCCACTTCCGACCTTGTTTGCCTGTGTATCACCAGTGGATGCTGAAGAACAGCAAAGATTGCTGTCTCATCTTTCTTCTGGAAGCTTCATCCCAGAGCGGCATCTGCCAGATGTCAGCCAGAGCTCTCTTGTATGAAGTGTCTGTTGGCCCCTACTGGGAGGTGTCTACCAGTCAGGAAACGTGGGGGTCAGGGACCCACTTGAGGAGGCAGTCTGACCCTTAGCAGAGCTCAACCGCTGTGCTGGGAGGTCTGCTGCTCTCTTCAGAGCCATAAGGAAGGGACGTTTATGTTTGTTTAAGCTGCACCCACAGCTGCCATTTCCCCCAGGTGCTCTGTCCCAGGGACATGGGGGTTTTATCTATAAGTCCCTGACTAGAACTGTTGCCTTTTTTTCAGAGATGCCCTGCCCAGAGAGGAGAAATCTGGCTGTCTGGCCACTCCAGCCTTGCTGAACTTCCATGGGCTCTGCTGAGTTCGAACTTCCTAGAGGCTTTGTTTATGCTGTGAGGGAAAAACCACCTACTCAAGTCTCAGCAATCACGGATGCCCCTCCCCCGACCAAACTCGGATATCCCAGGTCGATCTCAGACTGCTGCTGTGCTGGCAGCAAGAATTTCAAGCCAGTGGATCTTAGTTTGTTGGGCTCCGTGGGAGTGGGATCTGTTGAGCCAGAATACTTGCCTCCCTGGCTTCAGTCCCCTTTCCAGGGTAGTGAACAGTCTGTCTCGCTGGCATTTCAGGCACCACTGGAGTATGGAAAGGAAAACTCCTGCAGTTAGTTCGGTGTCTGTCCAAACAGCTGCCCAGTTTTTTGCTGGAAAGCCAGGGCACTGGTGGGGTAGGCACCAAAGGGAATCTCCTGGTCTGCGGGTTGCAAAGACCATGGGAAAAACACAGTATCTGGGCTGGCGTGCATGGTTCCTCAGACTCAGTACCTCACAGCTTCCCTTGGGTAGGGGAGAAAATTTCCCCACCCCTTGTGCTTCCCAGGTGAGGTTAGGCCCCACCCTGCTTCTGCTAGCCGTCCCTGGGCTGCACCCACTGTCCAACCAGTCCCAGTGAGACGAACTGGGCATCTCACTTGGAAATACAGAAATCACCCACCTCCTGCATCAATCTCTCTGGGAGCTGCAGACTGGAGTTGTTCTTATTTGGCCATGTTCTAAAATGATCTCTTTTCCATTTGTTGCACAGAGTTTTGTTCTTTAGTTTCCTTTCCTTGGCCATAGGGAGGGGTCAGGAAAACAGGCATCAAAAAACCTATAAATACATTAAGTGGATTCAATTATAATCCAACACATAATAAAATAAGACTGTAGAAAGGAAGAATCATAAATTTTCCCTTTATGTAATCATATAGTTACATAATTCTCCTATAAAAAGTTTATTATAGTATTTTTATTGAAATGTATTTATTAGTAATATTGATCATATTCCCAATTATCTTCAAGTTTATTAAAGCAATACTGAAAACTAAGTTTAAAATATTTCACTATATATTTGTAATATATTTGTCCCATATAAAAGTTAAGCATATGCTCAGTTAATACTTTAAAAAATTCTAGCAAGTTCTTGTCCTAGTAAATGTGGCATTAAGATACAAAATTGTCTAATAAACACCCATTAAGATGGCTACTATAAAATTAAAAAATGTTAGCAAAGGTGTAGAGAAATTGGAACTTTAATGCACTATTGTTGGGAATGTAAAATGTTACAGACACTATGGAAAACAGTATAAAGTCTTCTTGAAAAAAATTAAAAATTAAATTACCATATGATTGTGCAATTTTACTTCTGGGTATATACCCAAAATAATTAAAATCAAGATCTCTAGAGATATTTGTAAACTCATGTTCACAGTAGCATTATTCAAAATAGTGAAAAGGTAGAGCAACCCAAGTTTCCACCAACAGATGAATGGATGAATAAAATGTAGTATATACTTACAATGGAATATTATCCATCCTAAAATAGACAAAAATTTTAACACATACTGCAATATGCATAAGCTCTGAGGATGTTATACCAAGTGAAATAAGCCTCTCACAAAGTTATAAATATTGTGTGATTTGATTGTACTTATATATGATACCTATTGTAGTCAAATTTATAGACACAGAAAGTAGAATGTTGGTTGCCAGGAACTTGTGGGAAGGAATGAGAAATTGTTTAATGAGTATAAAGTTTCAGTTTTGCAAGATTAAAAAAACTCTGAAGGTTCAGTTGTGCAACAATGTAAATATACTTAGCACTATTCAACTGTACACTTAAAAATGATTAAGATGGTAAATATCATGTATTTATATTTTACCACAATTAAAAATTGGCAAACTAGCTGACTAAAAGCAGCTAGTGTGTGCCTCTCTCACAGAGAGAAATAGAAGAGGTAAGGAAATACAGCACCTTCAATTGAAACATCCATGTACACTCATTGGGATTCATCAAGAAAACAACCCATGGAGAATGGAGAAAAGCAAGGCAGGATGACCACCCACCCAGTAGTGACAGGGAGTCAGGTTAAGCTCCCCAGCCCAGGGAAGTGGTGAGTGAGTGAGTGACACTGGGGGCTCATACTTCTTTCATAGGTCTTTGCAACCCTTGAGTTAGGAGATCTCCGCATGAATTCACTCCACCAGCCTCCAGTATGACATGCAATGCTACACGAAGTCGTGGCAGAACAGTTGCTCAGACACATGGAACCCCTGAAGTTTTAGATACCTGGGCTTCCCAGCAAACGTGGCTAAAGCTCTGACAAAACAGGTTAGACTTCCTCACATATCCGTAGGAAAGGGGCTGAATCTAGGAGGCTGAGAAGCGATGGTCTGCAGGTTCCACTTTGATGGCACCTTGCAGGATAAGACCCATTGGCTTGGAACTCCAGCCAGCCATGGGTAGCAGCATTACATCTCTCTGAGATGGAGCTCCCAGAGGGAAGAATGGGGCACTATCTTTGCTATTTCACAGCCTTAGCCATTGTTGCCTTTGGGCTCTGGGGAATGCAAGGTGACTACGGACTGCAGCAGTGTCCCTGTGGAGAGGCAGCCAGACTGCATTTTCTTGTGAATCCTGGACACCATTTCTCTTCACTGAGTGGAATCTCCTAACCAAGGCCTAAAACCACCACTGTTGGTGATTTCCAATGAGCAGAAGTTTCAAACCTCTCTGGGACAGAGCTATCAGAGGGAGGGGTGGGCTGTCATCTTTGCTGTTTCTTGGCCTTGCCATCATTACTTTTGGGCTCTAGGGAATCTAAGGCAACTAGGAACTGAATTGGTTTCCAAGCACAGCAGAGCAGCTCTAGGAAAAGGCAGCCAGACTGCTTTTTGATGCAGATTCCAAATCTCGTTTCTCTTCACTGGGTGGAGTCTCCAAACCAAAGTCTATAACCACCCTTGCTGGTGTTTTCCAGCCAGCAGCAATTCCAAACCTCCCTGGGTTGTAGGTCCCAGAGAGAGGGATGGACTACAATATTTGATATTTCACGGCCTTAGCCACTGTTGCTTTCAGGCTTTGGAGAGTCCGAGGTGGGGCTGGTGTGGATCCCCAACACAGCATAGCTACTCTACAAAAAAGCAGTCAGACTGCTTTTTTTACACAGGTCCTTGATCATTTTCCTTCTCACTGGGTTGGTCTTCCCAAATGGGGTCCTCAGCTACCCCCACCAGTGTGTTCAGACCAACAACAGGTCCATATCTTCCTGGGATGGAGCTTGCAGAGGGTGGGGCAGGCCACCATCTTTGCTGTTTTGCAGTCTTCACTGTTGATACTTTCAAGTACTGGAAAATCTGTGACTAGGGAGTAGAGCAAACCCCCAGCATACTGCAGTAGCCCTATGGAAAAGTGAGCAGACTGTTATGAGGGTCCCTGATCCCATATCTCCTCACCGAGCAGGGCCACCCAGCCTTAAACTCCAGAACAACCACACTGCTGCTTCCTGACCACTTCAATCAATCAGAGGCAGCACAACATACCTCTGAGGAGGAAATTTAAGAGTCAACCCACAACTCCTCCATCACTGCAATTGAATTCATACTGCCTTAATGACCCTCAGGCTAGAGAAAGAACAAAGGGCCAGATCACTATGCTGGCACCTCCAGCACACTGAAGCCATCATACAGAGAGAAGTATAGCTCCTATTCCTTGGGAACCCCCACCCTCTCACTCTTCACGAGGCAAGGCCCCTGGTTCATGACCATAGAACAGTCACCCCACCCATGGCTGAGCATACAAACTAGTAGTGGCCCAGAGTTTCCCTGGGGAGAGGCTCCCAGAGGCACCTGACCGTCCCCCTGCCACTGCCACAGCAGTGGCTCTATCCCTGCTGCCCTCAGTCAGGAAGAAATAAAGAGCCTGAGGGGTACATCTGAGCTTATAACATGTCACAGTCACCATATAAAAAGGAGACCAGTCATTTTTCCCACTGAGTTCTCAATCCCCTCCTCCTCAACAAGTGGAGACCCAAATTCACACCAGCAGTGCAACTGCACTCCACTGGCTGAATATTCCCAGTAACAATAGATCCACATTCCTTGGCACTGGAGCCTCCGGGTGCAAACAAAAGTCACTCTGCCTCTGCCTCTGCAGTGGTACTGCCCCTACTACCCTCAGACTAATGAAGGAGCAAAGACCCTAAGTACCTTATCCACACTTTCAACGAAACACACAAGAATTTCACAATGCATTCACAAGTATTAAATGCACAATAGAACAAGCTGTGGAAAGAATCTCAGAACTTAAACACTGGTTCTCTGAAATAAGAAAATCAGACAAAAATAAAGAAAAATAATTAAAAGGCATGAATAAAACCACTGATAAATACAGGTAATATGGTTTGGTTCTGCGTCCCCACGCAAACCTTACTTTGAATTGTAATCCCCACATGTTGGGGGAAGAACTTGGTTGAAGGTGATTGGATCATAGGAGCAGTTTTCCCATGTTTTTCTTGTGACAGTGAGTGAGATCTCACAAGATCTGATGATTTATAAATGTTTGGCAGTTCCTGTCTCTCTCTCACACTCTCTCCACTGCTGCCATGTAAGATGTGCCTGCTTTCCCTTCTGCCATGATTGTAAGTTGCCTGAGGCCTCCCCAGTCATGCAGAACTGTGAGTCAATTAAACCTCTTTTCTTTATAAACTACCCAGTCTTGGGTAGTTCTTCATAGCAGTGTGAAAATGGACTAATACAGGAAATTGGTATGAGGAGTGGTGTACTGCTGCTTTGTGTGGCCACAGGACTTGGTGCCCCACATCCCAGCTGCTCCAGCTTCAGCTGTGGCTAAAAGTGGCCAAGGTACAGTGTAGGCCATTGCTGAAGAGGGTGCAAGCCCCAAGCATTGGTGGCTTCCATGTGGGCCTGTGGGCACACAGAAGGCAGGAGTTGAGCTTTGGGAACCTCCACCTAGATTTCAGTGTCTGCATGGAAATGCCTGGATGTCCAGGCAGAAGTCTGCTGGAGAGCCAGAGCCCTCATGGAGAACCTCTGCTAGGACCATGCAGAAGGGAAATGTGGGGTTGAAGCCCCCACACAGAGTCCCCACTGGGGCACTGCCTAAGGAACTGTGAGAAGAGGGTCATCTTCTTCCAGACATCAGAATGATAGATTCACTAACAGCTTGCACTGTGTACCTGGAAAAGCCACAGACACTCAGTGCTAGCCGTGAAAGCAGTCAGGGGTGGGGAGGCTGTGCCCTGCAAAGACACAGGGGTGGAGTTGCCCAAGGCCACGGGAGCTCAGTGCTTGCATCAGCATGCCTTGGATGTGGGACATCGAGTCAAAAGAGATCATTTTGGAGCTTTCAGATTTAATGACTGCCCTGCTAGATATTGGACTTGCATGGGGCTGGTAGCTCCTTTTTTTTGGCCAGTTTATCCCATTTGGAATAGGTGCAGTTATCGAATACCTGTACCCCCATTGTATCTTGAAAGTAACTAACTTGTTTTTGGTTTTACAGGCTCATAAGCAGAAGCGACTTGCCTTGTTTCAGATGAGACTTTGGACTTGGACTTTTGAGTTAATGCTGAAAAGTGTTAAGACTTTGGTGGACCATTGGGAAGGCATGATTGGTTTTGAAATGTGAGAAGACCTGAGATTTGTGAGGGGCCACAGGCAGAATGATGTGGTTTGGCTCTGTGTCCCCACCAAAATATCTCAAAATGTAATTATGACATGTCAAGGGAGGGACCTATAATCCCCATGTGTCAAGGGAGGGAAGCGATTGGAATATGGGGGCAGTTTTCCTCATGATAGTCTCGTGATAGTGAGTGAGTTCTCATGAGATCTGATGGTTTTATAAGTGTTTGGCAGTTCCTCTCTCTGTTGCTATTTCTTACCTGCCACCATGTAAAATGTGCCTGTTTTTCCTTCCACCAAGACTGTAAGTTTCTGGAGGCCTCCACAGGCATGCAGAACTGTGAGTCAAATCAAGTAAACCTCTTTTCTTTATAAATTACCCAGTTGCAGGCAGTTCTTTATAGCAATGAGAAAAGTCACTAATACAATAGGATTATGTAAAGAGGAAAAATCTATAAATGATTGGTATCCCTGAAAGGGATGGGGAGAAAAAAAGACTTGAAAAACATATTTCAGGGTATCATTCATGAAAACTTACCAACCTAACTAAAGAGACCAACAATTCAATTCAGGAAATACAGAGAGCCTTTGTAAGATTCTACACAAAAATATCATTCCCAAGACACATAATCATTAGACTTTCCAAGGTCAAAATGAAGGAAAGAATGTTAGAGGCAGTTAGGGAGAAAGAACAGGTCATCAACAAAGGGTACCACATCAGGCTAACAGTACTACCCTCAGCAGAATAGCTATAAGGCAGAAGAGATTGGGGGTCTATGTTTAATATTCTTAAGAAAGACATCTTCAACAAAAAATTTCATATCCAGCCAAACTAAACTTCCTCTGTGGAGAACAAACAAGATCCTTTTTAGATAAGCAAATGCTGAAGAAGTTCATTACCACTATACCTACCTTATAAGCGATCTTGGAAAGAACACTAAATACAAAAAGGAAAGACTGTTATCAGTTAACACAAAAATACACCTAACTATACAGACCAGTGACTCTATTAAGCAACCACGCAAACAAGCCAGTGTAATAATTAACTAGAAAAACAATGACAGGATCAAATATACACATAACAGAGACCATTCAGAGTTTTTCAGTCTCCATCAATATTTTTTCAGAGTTCATCAGGTGTTTTATAGAATCTGAGGCCATTTTGGCATTTTTCTGTCTTCAGCAAGTGTTTCACAGATGCAGAGGCCATGGGACATTGTTCTGAGTCGGAGTCTAACCCTAGTCTTTCATTGTCAGAATACAGAAATTGTATACCCTTCATGCAGAATAATATTGGATTGGGGAGAATTAATTTAATGTTACTAAGTCCAAATCCAGTGAAAACTTGTTTTAATATTATTTTCTCTCTCCTCATAAAAGACAACAGACCTTTATCACTACTCCACCAATAAGCTGCCTCATAAAAGGATCTCAGAAATTGTTTTGTCATATTGCTAATCCTTTCAAATATAATTTTATTTCTAACTAGAGGTCAGAGAGTTATTCTCAGAGAATATGAAAAATCGATGACTATTTTCCTCTGACAAACTAAAATATTTTACAGGTATTCAGCTCAGGACAAAAGTACCTGTCTAACAACCAATGCAACTTCTGGATAACACTTTGTATCAGTAAATGCCCAAAAATATAGTATATTTTATTTTCATAGGATTCAATAGCCCACCATATTTAAGATGTATGACCTCATGGATGAGTCAATGTTACTTAAAACAAATTTCAAGGCTCATTATGTGGAAAGAGCATATTAAAACAGGGAACATTGATCATACATTAAATATATTTTATTTTAAATACTCTATTTTTGAAATGAATCACAGGGGTTTATTGAGGTACATAATTTATTGTCATAATTTCAGAGGGAAGATTTCTTAGGAATGTCTGGGTTAAAGTTCTTGGTTTTCTTTTGGTGTTTTGAGTTGTAGCAACATTCTCAATTAGAAAATGCAGAGATAATGTTTCAGCGTGATAAAAATGACCAGCAAGGTAAATGCCAACTATTTATCAAAAATTATGGAGCTTGGATAATAACTTTTTGAGAGAAGCAAGATAATTTGAAACTTTTTAGAGTTAGGCTTGGATATATACCTGTTTCCACAGTAACTAATAATGAGAAAAAGTATATGAGCAATATGTATTCACCCATTCCAGAATGATGAGAGCTAAATTCATCATTGTGTTTCTTAGGCCAGAATAACCATCTTTGCTAAGAATTAATTTTCCCCCTTTTAAGGAGATAAAATTTAACTAAAGCAAGATAATTTCCTAATTTTTAATGGTGAATTGGAAATCTGGGATTAAGATGCCCATTCTCTTAATTTCTGATAAAATGATCTTGTACCCAAATTTGTCAAAGCTACTAACATTTTGGAAGTGTCATAATATTTCTAATTAGACTTGTAGATCAAACTGCTTTCAAAGACCACACATGTAAGCTTACCTTGAGGATGATTATCCTTTCTATGAACACCAAGGCATTTTCCTTCATATTCTGAATCAAGGTGATATCCTTCACTTGGTTCAGAGTCAAGTGCAATTCTGTGTTCATTTTCACTGTCAGACTCCATAAGATGCTTTTCCTTCTCTTCATCCGTTTGAAGTCTCTCATTTGGAAATTGTATCAGACACTGTTCCCTCTGCATCCTCATCAGGTGTCTTTCACTTTCAAACTCATTTTGTTGTCTTTAATTTTTTAGAATTTGTATGATGTTTTTAGAATTAGAGTGTACATGATGTCTTTCAAAGTTTTTCAAATATTTTAGAAGGCCATCCTGATATCTTTCAGAGCTATTCAAAAGTCTTGCAGACCTATGCTGCTATGTTATAGAACAATCCCAGCATCTACCATAGTCAAATTGTGACTATATTTTATCAGAGTCCGTCTGATACCTTTCAGAATCAGACTTGAGTCCTGTTCAACATCTTTCCAATTCGGAGGTTCTTTGGCAATTTTCAGACTTTATCATGTGTTTTCCAGAATCAGAGTTCATCTCCAGGCTTTCAGAGTCTGAGTCCATTGTACATCTTTCAGACCAATAATTCATCCAGAGACCTTCAGTGTCAGTCCTCAAATGGAACGTATTAGCATTCACGAGAAATTTGAAAGCTGCTGAGCCTAGCCTGTATCTTCCTGAATCTGAGTCCATCCCACATGGTTTAGAGCTAAAGTCCATCACATATCTTTTAGATCTAGCTTTCTCCTGGTATTTTCCTTCCTCCATCAGATGTACCCTAGATAAAGAGGCTGAGTCCATTTCACCCATCTCTGTGTCTGAGTCCATCAGATACCTCTAAGAAGCAAAGACCATCCAGAGTTTTTCAGTCTCCATCAATATTTTTTTCAGAGTCCATCAGGTGTTTTATAGAATCTGAGGCCATTTTGGCATTTTTCTGTCTTCAGCAAGTGTTTCACAGATGCAGAGGCCGTGGGGCATTTTTCTGAGTCTGAGTCTAACCCTAGTCTTTCATTGTTAGAATACAGATATTTTTCAGAGTCAGAATCTACCAAGCATTTTTCTGAACCTAAGTCCATCCAGTGTTGCAGAGAGTCAGCGTCCACCTGGCACTGTTTGACTCTCATCAGGTTTTCTGCATAGGCTGAAGCCATTTGGTAGTTTTCTGCTTCTAGCAGGTGTTTCACAGAGTCTGAGTCTCTAGTATGTTTTTCTGAGTCCATTCCCCATATTACCAAGCCAGAGTCTTTCAAGTGTTGCTGTAAGTCATAGTCCAAACCAATACCTCTATCAGAGTCAGAATCAATCACATCCTTCAGAGTCAGAGTCCACAAGGGGACTATCACTTTTAATTACTGTCATATGTTGGAGACTTTTATAGTCCAAAGAACCAGATGAAATTTTGGAAACTTTTATGTCAGAAACTTCTGTTTCAGATTCATTTCCTTCATCCTGTTGCATAGTAACAGCTTCTTCATTACTCAAAGAAAAGCCAAACATGAATGAATGCTTGTTTAGATATTCATCAAATGTTAGCAAACACATTATTTTTTTGTTGAAAATCCTATTTTAGGAAAGCATTACATAGTACATATTTTTATATTTCAGGCTGTACAAGGCAAGATAAAACACTAAGCTTCCTGTGAACAAATTGGAAGACTATCAGTGTACACAGATTTTACACTCATTTACATTTTGCCTCATGTTAACTGTTTTACAGCACATCTGAAAGTAATTGCCTGGCTAGGCTACTTCCTTGCAAATATACCATTTCCTTGTCCTTATTGAATCAATACATCATTATTCTGGAGGCTGAATATCATGCTAAAATGTAGTATAAAATAAAAGTAAACTATGTGTATATTTTACTCCATAATAAGATTTGTAGACTCAATTATCAATGAGGCTTATCTTGGAGTGCTGAGCTTTTCTGGAGAAAAATATTCAAAACTGTCAGGTACTCTTTCATTTTGAAGACAACAACTTGAAGAGGAAATCTACATTAACTTGATGACCTAATTGTAGTTATTGAACTAGTTATAGTTATTGGCTGCAAAGAAAAACAAATCATAAAGTTGTAATTTCTCAGTTGCATTTAAAATGAAACACGGTACACTTAGGCACTTAGAGGACAGTATTGCTTTACTAGTAGTACCTGTGTTTAATAGAAAGTCATAGTGAAAACCTTTTCTGAAGTAAAATTTCAGAATTAATATTCAAATGTAAGAGCAGACATAGTAGACACTTATTTGGTACTGATATTTTCCCACAGAATTAGAAAAAAACTATTCTAACATTCACATGGAATAAAAAAAAGCCTGAATAGCCAAAGCAATTCTAAGCAAAAAGAACAAAGCCAGAGGCATCACATTACCTGACTTTACGCTATAAGGCTATAGTAACCAAAACAGCATCGTACTGGTACAAAAACAGGTGCATAGACCAATGGAACAGAATAGAAAACTCAGGCAAAAAAAGCCACACACCTATAATCATATGATATTTGCAAGTACAAAAAAAAAAAAAAAAAAAAAGAAGAAGAAGAAGAAGAAAAGCAATGAGTAAAGGAGTCCCCATTCAATAAATGGTGCTGGGATAACTGGATAGCCATATGCAGAAGATTGGAACTGGACTCCTTCCTTATACCTTATACAAAAGTTAACTCAAGAGGGATTAAAGACTTAAATGCAAAACACAAAATTATAAAAACTCATGGAAGATAACCTAGGAAATATCTTTCTGCACATAAATCCTGGCAAAGATTTCATGACAAAGATGGCAAAAGCAAAAGCAATTGCAACAAAAACAAAAATTGAAAAGTGAGATCTAATTAAACTAAAGAATTTCTGCACAGCAAAAGAAACTATCAACAGAGTAAACAGACACTGACAGAATGGGAGAAAATTTTTGCAAAATATGCTTTTGACAAAGGTCTAACATAAAGATTCTATATAGCACTTTAAAAAATTAATAGATGTAAAACAAACAACCCCATTAAAAAGTGGGCAACGGATATGAACAGATGCTTTTCAAAAGAAGACATACATACAGCCAACAAGCATATGAAAAAATGCTCAACATCACTAATCATTAGAGAAGTGCAAATCAAAACCACAATGAGATACCATTGGCTCTTATTACAAAATGGTTATTATTACAAAAAGTAACAGATACTGGCAAGGTCACAGAGAAAAGAGAATGCTTATGCACTGGGGGGTGGGAATGTAAATTAGTTCAGCCATTGTGAAAAGCAGTGTGACAATTTCTAAAAAAACTTTAAAATAATTACCATTCAACCCAGCAATCCCATTATTGTTGTTCTACTATAAAGACCTATGCATGTGTATGTTTATTTTAGCACTATTCACAATAGCAAAGACATGATTATCAACCTAAATGCCCATCAGGAGTAGACTGGATCAAGAAAATGTGGTATATGTACATTATGAAAAACTACATAGTCAAAAAAGAATGAGACTATCGTCCTTTGAAGCAACATGGATGAAGCTGGAGGCCATCATGCTTAGCAAACTAACAGGAACAGAAAACCAAATGCCACATGTTCTCACTTATACGTGGGAGCTAAACAATAGGAACACGTGGACACAGAGAGGACAACAGACACTGAGGCCTACTTGAGGGTGAAGGATGGGAGGAGGGAGAGAATCAAAAAACTACCTATCGGGTACTATGCATATTACGTGGGTGACGAAGTCTTCTGTACAGCAAACCCTTGTGACAGGCAGTTTACCTATATAACAAACCTACATATGTACCCTTGAACCTAAAAAAAAAAATTATAAAGTGTACAAACTAAGAAGGTATTTGACTACTGTTCCAAAATCATAGAAAGGTCTATTCAATCATGACTTGTCTATCACTAGTTTTCATTATTTTAGAAGTCAAGACAAAAAGTAAGGGACAAGGAAAAACACAAGCAAATTTTATTTAACTAGATATAACTTATGCTTAATCACACAATATCTTCCTTCATAAATTGGTAACTAATATTCTTTTATGTGTTTGATTTATCAGGACACTTTGCCTCCTCAGGAACTATACAGCGGCTTCTACTCTTTACAGAATAACCTACAGCAGCTGTGCATTTTAACACTCCATGGGGAAAAATATAACAGAAAATACAGTGAATATGGAATTCACACTGGTTATTTAGATTACCACACTGTCTGAAGCTCTGGGGACTCTTGGCTATATTAAAGTTTTATGCCAGCCTTTTGGAACACAAAACCAAATATTTTCTTTAGCTAGAATAATTTCAAAGATGATATAAAGTACCAGAAATTGTAAGTACCAGAAAATTCCTAGTAACACCACTTTCCAGAAGTTGCACTTTTGAAATAAACCTGTTCTTTTGTTCTAAACATTTAACTTCAGTTAACATCAAAAGAGGAGAAACAATATTTATGAATTTATTAATTAAAACTCTATAAAATCTAATCTCTCTTTAGTTCTAAGAGTATTTTCCTGAGAACTGGAATTCTGTGCAGTGCTAAGTTCTTATTGAGAGAGAAAATTGCTGTGAAACCTAAACTCAAATAAATTTTTAAATAAATGTCTCCACCTAATGAATTTATAATAAAGTGTGCCCTTTTTCCAGGCAGTTGCTCATTTTTTTTCTTCAAATAACTGATTTACAAGTTTACATTGTACATTAAACTGATTTTCAGTGAAGTCTGCAAAGCTCTATCCAAAGGTTAAAATCCTGATCTCTCTTTTCTATCTGCCATTTTACTGCATCTTATATAGTACTGTTAAGTTGTCATTTTGGGGTGGTGGGCTGTGTGTGTGTGTGTGTATGTGTGTGTGTGTTGTTCTATAATCTTCACAAATTACTTCAGCCATTAAGATGAAATTTATTACACAGAACATTTCCTGATCAAGTGACATCAGAGCAATGACCACAAGCCTATAATATACAACTGCATTCTAACAATCCATTGTTTTGAAATAAATTGACTCATGGGGCATTTAGTCCTCAGAGCTCAATAGATGACAATAAGTGTACTCCAAGGTTCATGTGAAATGTAAAAAAAAAAAAAAAAAAAAAAAACCAGCTTCTGTTAATGCCCTATATTAGACTTTATAAAGAGTGTTTTCTCTGTAATTTTTATTGGAAAAATGTATCTAACTAGTGTTAATCTGTAATGCAATTCCATACAAAGAAAGTTATAGCATGCAATTTGCAAAATTTTACGGAATTTAGGGCTTAAATAGGGAGATATAGGAGAGGGAAGGAGAAAATGGTAAGGAGCCCATTTACCTTCTAAAGGAAATAAAGTTCTCTACTAGGGAACCTGAATCCTCAATAGTCCTCCTTTGTCTGTTAACTATGTCCATCATTGTACATTGTATATTTCCCTACAGGTTTACTTTCAGAAAGCTTCAGAATAATAATGTTTGTCTGCAATTTAATGACAAGTAAAGAAGCCAGATTATCTAGGTATTTTTAACAAGCACAGGTCAATACAGCCCAGTTTAAGAAAGAGTGGGCTAGTTTGAAGGTCTGGCAAACTATGCCCCATGGGCCAAATCAAGTTCACCACCTATTTTTGTATGACCCAAGAGCATACAATGTATTTTACATTTTTATTACTACAATGTAAAAAAGTCTATTAGCCCATGAATGAGAACAGTTGCTTCAAGAATTGAGGACATTGTCTCTTGGCTTGCAAAGCCTATGATATTTACAATCTGTTCCTTTATGGAAAAAGTTTGCCAACCTCTGAACTAGATGAGCTCCAAAGCCTTTTGTGACACAGAGTTCATGAATCTGTGCCTTTATGCAAGATAAAAAGCCCTCCTAGTACTTTAAGATAGCTTTTCAATGTAGATAAATAATTGGTCTGCATAAATTGCTGAGACTTTAGAGGCTTCTCTTTGTATTTTTAATATTGTCAAAGTCAAAAGGTAGTTTTCCCCTATGGAAAATTGTGATTTAGCTAAAAAAGGAATTTGCAAGTTGTATACAAAAAGATGCTCTGTGAATCTTCTCATTTGGACTGAAAACAATAATAATCCAATTAACCTGTAAATGCTACATATGGAGGAGCCTTTTCACATTAAAAGAACTTGTGAATGCTGAACCATCTAAGATGTTTTCCTTTTATACCTGAAAGCTGCTTTTAAGAGATGCCAAGAGAATGAGGGGACAATTTAAGAATGTATTCCCTGGTTCCAGAAGAGTAGAAATGTGTAGCTCACATCTAAAGAGAGGAGTCTACAAAGTCAGTCATTAATAAAAATCATTCCTGTTTCTTACCAACTAAAATTTTCCTTTTTAGGTTTACATGCTTTACAGAACAACTTGAACAAGTTGGAGTACTGGACATAATGTAAATTAAACACTTCTTCATTTAACATGGTCATCATTCTTTACCAAAATCTCTTTTATTCATATATATTTTGTCAAATTAAACATTATATATCTATTATAGTATATGGAAGATTAGTACTACTTAAAATGACCAAATATCTGAAAATGTAAGAAACTATTTCTAGCTATACTCCAAAGAGTAAATGCTATTATGATATTACTTTCTCTTAAATTTATTTATTTATTCCTTTTCCATAGATACATATATGAATATGAATATATATGATTATTTCCTTACTTTTTTCTATTTACCTAGGTATCTATGGCCATATAGTCTTTTAAACAAACAACCATTTGACCTAGTGATTCTCAACGTGTCTATCAGTAATACAATGTTTTCAACCTTTCATAGTTAATGAGTCATATTACAGCATTAACAAAAATACTGGAAAGGATGCTTCAGAGAAAAATGAATGTTAATGAATTTATAGTTGCCAAATAGTCTACAAGCAAAGTTTATGTTCAGTTATAGAACTTTTTGTTGCATTCTTGATTAAAATGCAAAATCATGAATTGAAATAGACCTGTGCTTAATAAATAAAACTTAAAGAGCTGTATCCTAATAAAAATTTTAATATGTGTGAAAGCTATTAAAGTAAAAAGCATTAATTAAAAATTCATATCAAAGTGTTAGATCATGTAGATAGCTAGATATGAACAGGAGGGGAAACTCCTAGTAGAAAAAAAAAAAGAAAAAATGTCTTGGAAGGCTCATACCTGAGGGAACACCCCAAATTTGCAATTTGCATATTAATAACATCTCTAATGCTGGAGTGGGTGGGGACTTAGTCAAATGTGAGTGAGAAGGAGAGGAGTTACCTACACAGAAAGAAATACCCATGAATGCCTCTTAAGATGTCCCAATAATCATCCACTCTGCAGTTAAAACGTCAGAATACTGCTAGCTACATGCTGATAAGGACAAACGGGACATTTCTATGAGAAACCTGGCACCATAAGTACAGATTAGCACGGAGAAGGAAATTCCAAGTAGATACGCATTTGCAATAGGTTTGGATTTCACCATTCTACAACCTTCCTGGGGTGACAGTAATGAGCAGGGCCTCCATCAGGCAGGATTTGTATTAATCACCTGCTCGTGCATGCGCATTAACCAACAGTAAGAGTGGCTCCCACAAGCCTGAGTAGAGACTACCCAGGCATGTAGGGACTTATGGCAGGCGTGTGAAAACTAGACAAAGGACAGAGGTGGGGACTTGAGACAGAGGCGGGAATTTGAAGAAGTCCGACATGATAAAAATCCCTGCACAGGACCCTCAGAGCTGTTTTTTGCAGGATCAGCCTGCTCCTCCCTTAGAGTGTACCTATTTTTTCCTACAATATGCTTTTCACACTATATTTCTTTTCAGTAAAGAGCTCTGCTGTCTTTGTGCCATCTGTTGGTTGAAATCTTTCTTCTAAGTTTAGGGAAACACTGGTACATCAGCTCTCCTCAGTAATATTCCTTGGTGCTGAAACCCAGGACTTCGCCTAGTCCAAGCAAGGTTCTCCGAGGTAAGTGCCGGGAGAAATTTCAGACCTCCTATTAGACTGCCTCTGCTTCTTCCTGCCGTAATCCAAAAATAAAATTCGAAGGGCCCCCGCAACCATCTGAATGAACTCCCTCCTCAGCCAGGACACTCTAAATTTAACCTGAAAAACTGATTCTGGCCATGATGGGAAGCAGGGTTGGACATACCTCATTATGCCCTCCTTCCTTTTGGAATTCAAGAAAAGCTGACAAGCATTTAACATCAACGCAGACCGTAAGTCTGATAAGAAACATTTCCAATCTATTGTCTTTGAAGTCAGCTACCTGTAGGTTTCATCTATATGATAAAACTTTTGTCTCCACAGCCTCCTGTCATAACCCAGACATTCCTTTCCATTGATAATAACTGTTTCAACCAATTGCCAATCAGAAAAACATTTTTAAATCTACCTATAACCTGGAAGCCCCCACTTCAAGTAGTCTTGCCTTTCTGGACAAAACTAATGCATATCTTAAATGCATTTGATTGATGTCTCATGACTCCCTAAAATGTATAAAACCAAGCTTCACCCTGAACAAGTGGGCATATGTTCTCATGGTAACTCATATTTTCCTCAGAATAAATCTCTTCAAATATTTTATAGAGTTTGACCTTTTCCTCTATACTACTCTAATTCTAAGGCCATTCTTGCCACTTTAAGATGAGACTTTCCTTCTCCTGCTCACTTTCAACTCCCCAGTGCAATTCCCTTCAATTTCGGTAACTTTTGCTCCCTCTGGCTGATTTTTCAGCTCACCCAGAAAGGTGGCAAGTGGAGGTGGGAGGACTTAAAGACCACACCATGCAGATCTAAGTTACTGTAATTCTCCCTGATAGGAGGCTTGACCTGTTGGCAGGGAATGGCTTAGGTCATGCAATGACTAGAGAATTCTATGTATTTTAACTAAAACTACTATCTTCCTTTGAGTTGGCTATTTTCCTTCCCTTTTATTGCATTTTATTTCCCGGACAAAATATGCCCCTGTAGGTAATCAATATCACAAATCAGTCCACCTACTCAATGCTGTCTCTTTGCCCATGGAGGGGCTTTCTTTTTTTTTTTTTTTTTTTTAATTTTTTTTTTTTTTTTTTTTGAGACAGAGTCTCGCTCTGTCGCCCAGGCTGGAGTGCAGTGGCCGGATCTCAGCTCACTGCAAGCTCCGCCTCCCGGGTTCACGCCATTCTCCTGCCTCAGCCTCCCGAGTAGCTGGGACTACAGGCGCCCGCCACCTCGCCCAGCTAGTTTTTTGTATTTTTTAGTAGAGACGAGGTTTCACCGTGTTAGCCAGGATGGTCTCGATCTCCTGACCTCGTGATCCGCCCGTCTCGGCATCCCGGGGCTTTCTTGAATACCTCCTCCTCATGCAATCCCTTTGCAGAGCCTGCTCTTCTGGCTCATGCTGTGTTTACATTACTGTTCGGAGCTGAAATTCCCTATATGCCTCCTCTGAACCGTATATTTATTTTTTCCCCACTAATGAAGTTCACCTTCATCCTTTGTCTTACCTCCTTTCTCACTACTGGGGCCAAAATTGGCATGATCCTCATTTAAAGGCATGCCTTATTTACTATCAGTCCTTCTCCAGTTGAATACTCTTCTAAAACACTTCACTTTGTGGCTCCTTAAACAGGCCGTCCAAGTGCTCTGGACAGCCATCTGTGGCCCTCTTACTCATTCTTCCATATTTCTTTACAACTAGGGTCTCTTACAGGCCAAGGGGAGGGTTTTTTTTTTCCTTTGTCTTATAAGGCCATTATTGCCAAACCATGAAGCCCTAAGGGGCTTCTTGTTGTTTGTTGAGAAATCAGACGGAAAATACTCCTGGGGCTCCTTTTGTTGCTAATGTAATTAAAAGGGGGACCTAAAAGACTGGCATCTGGAGCCCTATGCTGATTCTGGGGCCCCTCAAAGGTAAGGGATGATTCACCTTTATGGGTAATAGGTAGAGGCACAGGGTGCCTCACCGAGGCAAAGGTAAAGAATGCCTCACCTTTATGGGTTATCATAGGAATAAGTAGGGTGACATCTCCTCTATCCTGCGAACTATCAGACCAGGAAGCCTGGCCAGAAGTAGGAAGTTTGAATTTTAATACCATCCACCATTTGACTTTTTCTGCTGAAGTCAGGGCAAATTGTCAGAATTCCCCTACTTGCAAACCTTCATGGCCCTGAGGGAAAACTCTGATCTTTGTAAAGCCTGTAGAATACACCAAACCACCCTGGCTATGCTCTATCATCTGCTCCAGAGCCCTCCACTAGGGGACCCCAAATATTCCTCAGCCTCCCCAACCCAAGAGCAAATACGAGAAACAGGTACCCCAACTCCTTCCCCGATATATCCTACCATCAGGCCTATCAAATCAGCCCTGCCTTACACTGGGCCCTCTAACCCACTCTCCAGACTCTGCCCATTACAAGTGGTAAGTGGACCAATAGGGCCAGTCAGAGTTCAAGTTCCCTTTTCTATGCAGGACCTTTCTCAAGTTAAGGAAGACCTGGGAAAATTATGGATTATCCCGAGAAATTCCTAGAGCACTTCTGTAAATTAACTCTTACTTTTGAGCTTACCTTGAGGGATATGATACAAGCATCCTCTCAGGACAAACTCTCTCATAAGAAGAAAAGAAAAACCTGTGAGACAACACTGTTGCAAGGATGACCTGTACCTGGCAAATGTCAACTACTCCACAAGAGCTACAGTTGTTCCCTATGAGGATCCCAATCGGGATTACAATACCCAGTAGGAATATGGGCCAGAAAGCATATGCTACCATACCTGATAGAGGGAATTAAAAGGAGTAAAGTCAAACCTGAAAATTATAATAAGTTAGCCACCATAGACTGAGGGCCAAATGAAAACCCCACAGCCTTTCTTGAGATGCTCTGGGAAACTCTTATCAAACATGCAAACCTAGACCCGGGACTGCCAGAAGGCCACTTAGTCCTAAAAGATCACTTCCTTACCCAAGCTGCTTCAGATATTAGGAGAAAATTGCAAAGGCTAGCTTTGGGACCTAATGCCCTATGTCAGAAATTCTCAAACTGGCCTCCTTAAGTCTTTTATAACTGAGATTAGGATGAAAAGAAAGGGGCCAATGAGAAGGAGCAATGGAAAGACAGGAGGCATGTTCAATTATTGGCTGCTTTACAAGTCTACCAGCCCTCTACAGGTTGCCCTAAAAATTCCCTCCCAGGGAATTGCCATCGGTGCATAATGCCAGGCCACTAGAAGGTAAGCCGCCTTGATGGGCTAAATGAGAGAGAGCCCGACAAGGCCTGCCCCCTCTGCCATCAGCCCAGCCACTAGAAAAGGGACTGTCCCAAGAGCCAAAAGACTCCAGTAATGGCTTTGAGATGAACGGGACCTCTGTTCCAACCGTCTCCAAATCTGACATCATCATCAAATAGACAGAACCTTGGGCAACACTGAATGTGGCAGGTAAGACAATTCATTTTTTCTTGAATTTGGGAGCAGCCGACAAGCACTGTTGAATACAGGTTGCTGGCAACTTTATGATCTTATTATTTGGACTAGGTAAAAATTCCCAGAATGCTAATGAAGAGACTTATTTGTTTATAAAACTGCTAACCAAAGGAGCACAAAAAATTAGTTGAATACCAAGAAAATACTTTGCCAGATTTTCGTTCTAAACCAGTCAGTAATAAAATTGTTTAGATGCGCAATTTTAATGTCATTCATGGTCCAAATTAATTTTGCTGTAATAACCCATCAGTTTTCAGGTCTCTGCACCTAAATAGGAGAAACAAAACTGATATTTAAAAGGACATAAGTCTAATGTTAAACATAAACTCATGGAGAAGCTGTATGGTTGCTCAGTCCCTTCTGAGTCCTTAAAGCTTTTGTTATTAAAAGCTCTGCATTTCAAGACTCATCATGGAAGAGTTAAAATGATCCAAATTAAAAATTTATGTATTGGTGTGGTTACTGTTCTAAAATGCTAAAATAGTTCGTGACCAATATTTGGTTTATCAAACTCATATTCTTGGGATGACAATCAAAACTTCAGGTACATTTCTGCTACCTGATAACCCATTCAAACATTTATAGAGTGATTTTATTAAATTGCCATTTTCAATGCATTTTTTTCTGGTTGTATAAAAGCTTTCCAGGCTGAGGTAGGAGAATCACTTGACCCTGGGAGGCGGAGGTTGTGAGCCGAGATCGCACCACTGCACTCTAGCCTGGACGACAAAGCTATACTCCGCCTCAAAAAAAAAAAAAAAAAAAAAAAAAAAAAAAAAAAAACTTTCCTATGTCAGAGGGTTTATACTGTAACAGTTGTAACAGCAGCTAGGAAATGTGTTTTCTTCATAGGGCATTCTTAGAGAAATCTCCAGTGATAGAATTACTTGTTACACTGGACAAGTTGTAAAAGAGTTAAAAAAATTTTTTAAAAAAGTATTACAGATGCAACAGCATTAAGCAAGGCTAACTGAATTAACTGGAGTGCTTTGGTCAAAGGTCCTGTAGATTGATGACAATCACATCGACTTCCAGTATAAAACATAAGTTGACACCTTATAAAATAGTATCTGAAAAGCCTACGGACCTAATAATAAAAGATCATGTATCATCTACTTGTAAACTCTGGTATGACTAAATCCTGCAAGGCTTTAATGCATTATGCCAAATCATATTGTCAACAGATTAAAAAAAAAAACTTTTCATGGTCCACTGAGTGAGAACAATCAACACCTTTACAGTATAAAACTTAGAGACTGGATCTTCTAAGAACAACAGCAGAGAAAGATTGTCTTTGCCATCCACACTGCAGCAAAATTTTAGGACCTCGAACATCGAGTTTGTAATCTCCAAACCAAGAAGTAGCCATCCAGATCTTTGAAACTGTATGCCCACTGGAGACCTTAAAGTAAAGCTAACTAGGGAAGTTTCTCCCCAGAAGCAGATGGCATCACCTATGTGGACAGCGCTTTCCCCATATCAAAGATCAAGACTTCCCTGCTGTCATGAGACTTTTTTTTTTTTTTTTTATTGGCTATTTACTCAAGTTTGTTTCAAAAGAAAACTTTATATCACCGTGAAAACAGAAAACCTGTCTCACATGCCATAAATAAATGTAATCATGAAAATAAATTCAATGAAACTCTTATCCCTCATTTTTTTCATTGCTTATGCCTAAACAAATAATAGAACTATTAACGCAGTCTCATGTGTGCACTAATGGGGTATACTTTCATTTGTGGATAATTTCACAGCCAAACTTTTATATGGACAACCTTATGCCTTGATAAATGAAAGATGAAGGGCCAGTGTGGGTGAGAAACTGTAGCCTTATTACTTCATAATGAGAACTTGAACACTGGTCCACTCCCCTTAACCAACATCATAGGTTAAAGAGAACATTGCCAGGAGACCTTCACTATTCTGGATGGGCGTCATTTGTTAGGTCTCTTTTTCCGTGGTTTGGAATAAATGAGGCAAAGATTAGAACTCTATCCCTCACAGTAGGCTTTATAGGAGATTCTACTGCAAAGGCTATGACTGCATAATATATATTAAATTCTCCTGCTAAAGTTGTGCTAAATAATAGAATTGCTGTAGATTACTTACTAGCCAAACAGGGAAGTGTCAGTAAGGTTGCGGATACTTCTAGTTGTACATGGAGATATACATTGGATATCATAGAGATTTAATTGTAGGGGATTAACAAACAGGCTGCTTGGTTAAAGCAAGTAGACTCTTCATGTGGCTCATTCTTCGATCTATTTGATTTTAGTTGATTTGGTTCATGGGGACCCTGGCTAAAGAGTGTACTCCAAACTCTTCATATTATCCTCCTGATAGTGATAATAGTAATCTCCTTGATGTGCTGTATCATCTCAAGAGTTTTAAATGTCTGCATATTTACATTAAACATCAAATGTCTCTCGAATAGCAAATGGTCTCTTCTTCAACTGGAATGAAAACATCTCAAAGAAATGTGTGACCATAAGAACACCATAACATGTGAATGGCATGCTGAGACTGGAAACCCCAAACGACAGTAACTGAGAGTGGCACTAAGATCTAAGTTTTGGTCGTATTCTCACCTAAGTGAGTTTGAGGTTTTCAAAATGGGGGGATTTTTTAACAAAATTATGAGATACCGTTGTTTCAGACTGAGCTCATGCACTAGACCCCAACAGACCAGATAAAAACAAAATTGAATCACTTGTGCTAAATGCATCATAACTGATCTGAAACTTTAAGAAAACAGATCCTAAAACAGACCAGGTTTTGTTTTTCTCCTGTAAACAGTAGATTCCAATACAAGGAGGTTCTCTCTTCTCTAATGCTTTTAAAAATAATAACCTGAAGTTCTCGTTCCCACCTTACAAAACCCACTGTTGTGCTATTTCCCAGCGGTTATTCGGAGCAAATAAATACATTTACGGTGATGATAGTGACATCAATGACTAAAGTTTGGTCATTCTCTCAATTTTGAGAGAGAAATTTTTAAATCAATTTTAGCCTAAAGCTGCCTCCTTACATGTTTTAAGTTTGGCCTAAAGTGTCTCTATACACAGTAAAAAGAAACTTAGCTGGAGGTATAAACAAACTGTAACCTGCTTTTGTACCAATCACCAAGTTTCAGCCAATCAAAAGTTGCCAGCTGTTCAAATCATGTTCCAAATAAGGCAAAAGCTGAGCTGTAACCAATCTGGCTGTTTCTGTACCTGATTTCCATTTTTCTGTACCTCCCTTTCCTTTTACTGCCCATAAATCTTCTTCCACCACGTGACTGTGCTGCAGTTTCCCTGAGCCTACTCACTTGGGAGGCTACTCAATCTGTGAATTATTCTTTACTCCATTAAACTCTGTTAAATTTAATCCGTCTAAGGTTTTCCCTTAACAGTGGGCATCATGCTTCGACTTACTCAACTCCCTCCTTTCTACTTTCATAAAGAAAGAAGTTGGTCTCTCCTCGAGATAAGTGGCAATTAACAAACCCAGATGGACTACTCTCATGGACGAACTCCCCACCCACTTAAAGTCTTTATCCCTTTAGTATCTTTTTTAAAATGCACATCCCTGTATTTTAAAAGTCTCCTGCTTTTCTTCCTCCAGAGTGAAGCTCAGGTTACACTGAGGTACACCCTGTTTTTTTTTTTTAATTTTAATTATTATTATTATTATTATTATTATTATTATTATACTTTAAGTTCTAGGGTACATGTGCATAACGTGCAGGTTTGTTGCATATCTATACTTGTGCCATGCTGCTGTGCTGCACCCATCAACTCGTCATTTACATCAGGTATAACTCCCAATGCAATCCCTCCCCCCTCCCCCCTCCCCATGATAGGCCCCGGTGTGTGATGTCCCCCTTCCCGGGTCCAAGTGATCTCATTGTTCAGTTCCCACCTATGAGTGAGAACATGCGGTGTTTGGTTTTCTGTTCTTGTGATAGTTTGCTAAGAATGATGGTTTCCAGCTGCATCCATGTCCCTACAAAGGACACAAACTCATCCTTTTTTATGGCTGCATAGTATTCCATGGTGTATATGTGCCACATTTTCTTAATCCAGTCTGTCACTGATGGACATTTGGGTTGATTCCAAGTCTTTGCTATTGTGAATTGTGCCGCAATAAACATACATGTGCATGTGTCTTTATAGCAGCATGATTTATAATCCCTTGGGTATATACCCAGTAATGGGATGGTTGGGTCATATGGTACATCTAGTTCTGGATCCTTGAGGAATCGCCATACTGTTTTCCATAATGTTTGAACTAGTTTACAATCCCACCAGCAGTGTAAAAGTGTTCCTATTTCTCCACATCCTCTCCAGCACCTGTTGTTTCCTGACTTTCTAATGATCGCCATTCTAACTGGTGTGAGATGGTATCTCATTGTGGTTTTGATTTGCATTTCTCTGATGGCCAGTGATGATGAGCATTTTTTCATGTGTCTGTTGGCTGTATGAATGTCTTCTTTTGAGAAATGTCTGTTCACATCCTTTGCCCACTTTTTGATGGGGTTGTTTTTTTCTTGTAAATTTGTTTGAGCTCTTTGTAGGTTCTGGATATTAGCCCTTTGTCTGATGAGTAGATTGCAAAAATTTTCTCCCATTCTGTAGGTTGCCTGTTCACTCTGATGGTAGTTTCTTTTGCTGTGCAGAAGCTCTTTAGTTTAATGAGATCCCATTTGTCAATTTTGGCTTTTGCTGCTGTTGCTTTTGGTGTTTTAGACATGAAGTCTTTGCCCATGCCTATGTCCTGAATGGTACTACCTAGGTTTTCCTCTAGGGTTTTTATGGTATTAGGTCTAACATTTAACTCTCTAATCCATCTTGAATTAATTTTCATATAAGGAGTAAGGAAAGGATCCAGTTTCAGCTTTCTACTTATGGCTAGCCAATTTTCCCAGCACCATTTATTAAATAGGGAATCCTTTCCCCATTTCTTGTTTCTCTCAGGTTTGTCAAAGATCAGATGGCTGTAGATGTGTGGTATTATTTCTGAGGACTCTGTTCTGTTCCATTGGTCTATATCTCTGTTTTGGTACCAGTACCATGCTGTTTTGGTGACTGTAGCCTTGTAGTATAGTTTGAAGTCTGGTAGCGTGATGCCTCCAGCTTTGTTCTTTTGACTTAGGATTGTCTTGGAGATGTGGGCTCTTTTTTGGTTCCATATGAACTTTAAAGCAGTTTTTTCCAATTCTGTGAAGAAACTCATTGGTAGCTTGATGGGGATGGCATTGAATCTATAAATTACCTTGGGCAGTATGGCCTTTTTCACGATATTGATTCTTCCTATCCATGAGCATTGTATGTTCTTCCATTTGTTTGTGTCCTCTTGTATTTCACTGAGCAGTGGTTTGTAGTTCTCCTTGAAGAGGTCCTTTATATCCCTTGTAAGTTGGATTCCTAGGTATTTTATTCTCTTTGAAGCAATTGTGAATGGAAGTTCATTCATGATTTGGCTCTCTGTTTGTCTGTTACTGGTGTATAAGAATGCTTGTGATTTTTGCACATTAATTTTGTATCCTGAGACTTTGCTGAAGTTGCCTATCAGCTTAAGGAGATTTTGGGCTGAGACAATGGGGTTTTCTAAATATACAATCATGTCATCTGCAAAGAGGGACAATTTGACTTCTTCTTTTCCTAACTGAATACCCTTGATTTCTTTCTCTTGCCTGATTGCCCTAGCCAGAACTTCCAACACTATGTTGAATAGGAGTGGTGAGAGAGGGCATCCCTGTCTTGTGCCAGAAAATTCCCTGTTTTTCAATAATAATTACTGAGTAAAATATCTTTCTTCCATATTTACCCAGTGTTTGGCTTTAACACCATAACAATTTTCCTGAAAAAATGTAGCTGAACATCTTGTTTCCAAATTTGATATTCTGAATGGTACTTCAAGAATGCATTTACATTATCGTTATCTTTGGAATCATTGGTATTTCCAGTAAATACCGACGAGAATTTCAGTTAAAACCCTTGCACCTGACAAAGATTTGTTCTGAAAATTTCAAGTATATACAACAAAAGTAAAGTCCCAAATAATTTAATAATAAACTATGCTGCCAGTAATAAATCTGGTGATTTATCATTTCTGATACTTCCCCATGGTAACCTAGCCTGGCCCTTTAGCATCATCCATAGTATTACATGAAACACTTATTTGCTTAAAGTTTCTGATAGCTGAAAAATGATGTATGTAGTTTGCCTCAAAATTTTATGAGAATATTTAAAATGTTCATAAATTGTAAGAGAAAATGTTTTTAATAAGGTGCATCTTAGCTGGGATGATGAGCTCCAGAACCACATAAGGTGCTAGGAAGGTCCAAGTAGGATTATAAATGTTCATATATGATTTCAATTGAAATCAAAAGTTTATTACATTTTTTTATTTATTTATATTTATTTTTATCGTACTTTAGGTTCTAGGGTACATGTGCACAACATGCAGGTTTGTTACATAGGTATACCTATGCCATGTTAGTATGCTGCACCCATCAACTCATCATTTACATTAGGTATTTCTCCCAATGCTATCCCTCCCCCAGTACCCTACTCACTGACAGATCCCGGTGTGTGATGTTCCCTGCCCTGTGTCCATGTGTTCTCATTGTTCAACTCCCACCTATGAGTGAGAACATGCAGTGTTTGGATTTCTATCCTTGTGACTGTTTACTTAGAATGATGGTTTCCAGCTTCATCCATTTTTTTTTAAAATTAAGATTATTTATTACAGAGTTTGGTTCTTTTTTTTTTTTTTTTTTTTAGGTAATTTGCCTTTTATTATTTATTTATTTAGTTTTTAATTATACTTTAAGTTCTAGAGTACATGTGCACAATGTGCAGGTTTGTTACATATGTATACATGTGCCATGTTGGTGTGCTGCACCCATTAAGCTCAAAGAACACCCAGGAAATTCATTGTCAAAAATTATCACCTTGGAACATAATTATCTGGTTACCTAAAGTCATGATAAAGGAAAGAATCTTAAGAGCTGTGAGGCAAACGCTTAAGGTACCCTGTAAAGAAAAACCTATTAGATTAATAGCAGATTTCTCAGCAGAAACCTGGCAAGCAAGAAGGAATTGGGATCATATTTTACCATTAAGCCTCCTTAAATAAAATCATTGTCAGCCAATAATTTTGTATCCAGCAAAACTAAGCTTCATAAGTAAATGGGGGGATAAATTCTTTTTCAGACAGACTAATGCTGAGAGAATTTGTCACTACCAAGACAGCACTACAAGAAATGCTAAAAGGAGTCCTAAATCTTGAAATGAAACCTTGAAATACAAAAAAATTAGAACCTCCTGAAAGTATAAATCTCATAGGACATTGAAAACATTAACAAGATTAAAAACTGAGGCATTCAGGCAACAACTAGCATGATGAATAGAAAAAAACCTCACATCTCAATAATAATGTTGAATGTAAATGGCCTAAATGTTCCTCTTGAAAAATACAATGACTGAATTAATAAAAATCCACCAACCAAGTATCTGCTGCCTTCAAGAGACTCACCTAACAGATAAGAACTCATGTACATTTAAGGTAAAGAGATGAGAAAATAATCCATGCAAATGGAAACCAAAAGTGAGCAGGAGTAGCTATACTTACATCAGACAAAACAGATTTTAAAGCAACAACAGTTAAAAAGGACAGAGATATTACATAATAATATAAGGATTATTTCAACAGGAAAATATCACAATCCTGAATATATACACACATATATATATATTTGTGTGTGTATATATATATACATATTTAGATTTGTTTGTGTGTGTGTGTGTATATATAGATACACACACCTAAAACTGGACTCCCAAATTCATAAAACAATTACTAGTAGACCAAAGAAATGAGATAGACAGCAACACATTAATACTAGGGGACTTCAATATTCCACTGAGAGCACTACACAGGTCATCAAGAGAGAAAGTCAACAAAGAAGCAATGGACTTAAACAGTATCCTAAAACAAATGGACTTATGAGATATTTACTGAACATTCTACACAACAACTGTAGAATATACATTCTTTTAATCAGGACATGGAACATTCTCAAAGATAGGCTATATAATAGGCCACAAAACAAGTCTCAATACATTTAAGATAATCAAAATTATATCAAAATTCTCAGACCACGGTGGGATAAAATTGGAAATTAACTCCAAAAGGAATCATCAAAACTATACAATTACACAATAACAATAACCTGATCCTGAATGATATTTGGGTCAAAAATTAAATCAAGGTGAAAATTAAATTAAATTCTTTGAACTGAATGATAATAGTGACACAACCTATCATAGCCTCTGGGATATAGTAAAAATGGTGTTAAGAGGAAAGTTCATAGCATTAAATGCCTACTTCAAAAAGTCTGAAAGAGCACAAATAGGCATCCTAACATCACACCTCAAGGATCTAGAAAAACAAGTTATAAACAAAATAAAACACAGCAGAAGAAAAGACATAACAAAGATCAGAGCAGAACTAAAATAAATTAAAAACTACAAAAAGTAAATAAAACAAAAATCTGATTCTTTAAATAATTAAACAAAATATGTCGGCAATTAGTGAGATTAACCAAGAATAGAAAAGTGAAGATCCAAATAAGATCAATTAGAAATAAAACAGGAGATATTACAACCGATACCACAGAAATACAAAAGATTATTCAAAGCTACTATGAACACCTCTATGCACACAAACTAGAAAAACTAGAGATGATGAATAAATTCCTGAAAATATACAACCCTCCTAAATTGAACCAGGAATAAATAGAAACTCTGAACAGACCAATAACAAGTAGTGAGAATGAAGTAGTAATTTAAAAAACATTGACAAAAAAAAGTCCAGGGCCAGTCCAGGGCCAGATGAAATTACAACTGAATTCTATCAGAAGTTCAAAGAAGAATTGTTACCAATCCTACTGAAACTATTCTGAAAGATATAGAAAGAAGGGATCCTCCTTAAATTATTTTATGAACCCAATATCACCCTAATACCAAAACCAGGAAAGGACGTAACAAAAGAAGAAAACTGCAGACCATTGTTCATGATGAACATTAATAAAAAATTCCTCAATAAAATACTATCTAACTCAATCCAATAACGTATCTGAAAGATAATATATTATGATCAAATGAGTTTCATACCAGAGATTCAGGGTTGGTTTAATGTATGTAAGTCAATAAATGTGATACACTACATAAACATAAGTAAAAACAAAAATCATATCAATAGCTATAGAAAAGGCATCTGACAAAATCCAACACCACTTTATTGTTAAAACCCTCAGCAAAACTGGCATAGAAGAGACATATCTTAAGGAATAAATGTCATCTATGACATACCCACAGTCAACATTACAATGAATGAAAAAATGTTGAAAACATTTCCCCTGAGAACTGGAACAAGACAAGGATGCCCACTTTCACCACTCCTAATCAACATAGCAATGAAAGTACTAGCTAGAGAAGTCAGAAAAAAATAAAGAAAGGGCATCCAAATCATTAATGAGGAAAGCAAACTGTTGCTATTCACCAGTGATATGATCCTGTACATAGAAAACCCTAAAGACTCATCCAAAGAGCTCATAGATCTGATAAATGAATTCAGTAAAGTTTCATGATACAAAATAAATGTACACAAACCAGTAGCACTGACTTACACAAACAGTGAGCAAGGTGAGAATTAACTCAAGAACACAACCACTTTTACAACAGCTGCAAAAAAAAAAAAAAAAAAAAAAAAAAAAAAAAAAAAAAAAAAAAACCACTTAGGAGTATACCTAACCAAAGAGGTGAAAGATCTCTACAAGAAAAATGGCAAAACACTGCGGAAGAATATCATAGACTACACACACAAATGGCAACAGGTCCCATGTTCAATAAAATCAATATTGTGAAAATGATCAAAAGCAATCTACAGATTCAATGGAATCCTCATCAAAATACATCACAATTCTTTACAGAACTAGAAAAACATCCTAAAATTCATATAAAACAAAAGAACAAAGAGTCCACAGAGCCCAAGCAAGACTAAGCAAAACAAGCAAAGCTGGAGGCATCACATTATCTGACTTCGAACAATACAAAGCTATAGTTACCAAAGCAGCATGGTAGTGGAGTAACAACAGGCATGTAGATCAATGGAACAGAATAGAGAACTCAGAAATACAGCCAAATACTTACAGACAACTGATATTTGACAAAACAATAGAAACATAAAGTGTGGAAATTACACCTTATTCAACAAATGTTGCTGGGAAAATTGGCAAGCCACATGCAGAAGTAAAACACTGGATCCTCATCTTTCACCTTTTACAAATGTCAGCTCACAATGGCTCAGACTTAAATCTAAGACCTGAAACCATAAAAACTCTAGAAAATAACACTGGAAAAATTCTTCTAGACATTGGCTTAGGCAAAGAACAATGACCAAGAACCCAAAAGCAAATGCAACAAAAACAAAGATAAATAGATGGGACTTAATTAAACTAAAAAGCTTCTAAACAGCAAAAGAATTAATCAACAGAGTAAACAGATATCCCACAGAGTGGGAGAAAATATTTGAAAACAATGCATCAAACAAAAGACTAATAACCAGAATCTACAAGGAACTCAAATCAGTAAGAAAAAAATATTAATAGAAAATTCTGAAAAGAAGATAAAGAAATGGCCAACAACCATATAAAAAAAGCTCAACATCACTAATTATTAGGGAAATGCAACTTAAAACTACCATGTAATACCACCGTGCTCCTGCAAGAATGGCCATAATTTAAAAAATCAAAAAATAATAGATGTTGTCATAGATGTGACAAAAAAGGAAACACTTTTACACTACTGGTGAGAATGCAAACTAGTACAACCACTATGGGAAACAGTATGGAGATTCCTTAAAGAACTAGAAGTAGAACTACCATTTGATCCAGCAACCACACTACTGGGTATCTACCTATAGGAAAAGAAGTCTTATATGAAAAAGACACTTGCACATGCTTGTTTATAGCAGCACAATTTGCAATTGCAAAGTAAGAAACCAGCCTAAATGTTCAACAAGAAATGAATGAATAAAAAAAAATGTGGTATATAGATACCATGGAATACTAGTCAGAAATACAAATAAATGAAATAATGGCATTCACAGAAACCTGGATGGAGTTGGAGACAATTATTCTAAGGAATGTAACTCAGGAATGAAAAACCAAACATTGTATATTCTTACTTATAAGTGGGAGCTAAGTTATGAAGACACAAGAGCAGAAGAACGATACAGTGACTGATAAGAACAGATACCACAAAAGTGGGCAAAGGTATGAACAGTCACTTCTCAAAAGAAGACATTTATGCAGCCAACAAATATATGAAAAAAAGCTCATCATCACTGGTCATTAGAGAAATGCAAATCAAAACCACAATGAGATACCATCTCACGCCAGTTAGAATAGTGATCATTAAAAAGTCAGGAAACAATGGTTGCTAGTGAAAATGTGGAGAAATAGGAACGCTTTTATACTGTTGGTGGGAGTGTAAATTAGTTCAACCATTGTGGAAGACAGTGTGGAGATTCCTCAAAGATCTAGAACTAGAAATACCATTTGACCCAGCCATCCCATTATTGGGTGTATACCCAAAAGACTATAAATCATTCTACTATAAAGAAACATGCACACATATGTTTATTGTAGCACTATTTACAATAGCAAAGACTTGGAACCAACCCAAATTTCCATCAATGATAGACTGAATTAAAAAAATGTGGCACATATAGGCCATGGAATACTGTGCAGCCATAAAAAGAATGAATTCTGGCTGGGCAAGGTGGCTCATGCCTGTAATCTCATCACATTGGGAGGCCGAGGTGGGCAGATCACGAGGTCAGGAGATCGAGACCATCCTGGCTAACACGGTGAAACCCCGTCTTTACTAAAAAATTAGCTGGGCATGGTGGTAGGCGCCTATAGTCCCAGCTACTCGGAGGCTGAGGCAGGAGAATGGCGTGAACCCGGAAGGCAGAGCTTGCAGAGAGCCGAGATTGCGCCACTGCTCTCCAGCCTGGGCGACAGAGTGAGACTCCATCCCCCCCTCCCCCCCAAAAAAAAGAATGAGTTCACGTCCTTTGCAGGGACAGGGATGAAGCTGCAAACCATCACCCTCAGCAAACTAACACAGGAAGAGCAAACCAGTCACTGCATGTTCTCATTCATAAGTGGGAGTTGAACAATGAGAACCCATGGACACAGGGAGAAGAGCATCACACACTGGGGCCTGTCGGGGGAGTGGGAGAAAGAGGAGGGAGAGCATCAGGATAAATACCTAATGCATGCAGGGCTCAAAATCTAGATGCTGGGTTGATAGGTGCAGCAAACCACTGTGGCACAGGTATACCTATGTAACAAACCTGCATGATCAGCACATGTGTCCCAGAACTTAATGTAAAATAAAAATAATTTAAAAAAGAATGACACAATGAACTCTGGGGACTTGACGGGAAGTGGGGAGGCAGGTGAGGGATAAAAGACTACAAACTGGGTGCAGCGTGCACTGTTCCGGTGATAGGTGCATGAAAATCTCAGAAATCACACCTAAATAACTTATCCATGTAACCAAACACCACCTGTTCCCCCAAAACTATTGACATAATAATAATAAATCAGAAAATAAAAATATAAAATAAAGTGGCATGATGAAATTAGACAATGATACAGTTTTTATTTATGTAAGTGTTTGAGCAGTAAGACTTTTTAAAGTAGACACAAATTTAATAAAATATTTAGTATGGCAAATTTACAAAATAAAAACTATAATAATAATTGTTTCTGTTTTCATGAATCCATTTATTTATCAAATATAAAAGCTGCTGTGCAGACATTTTTTAAAGCCACTTTTAAATTTTTGGAAAGTTTTTATTTTTAAGCATAGTCAGTCATTGTGATAATTTAATCTGTTAAATTAAAAACAATAGCATTTGCTAGTATATGATTCTTACAGAAAAAAAATCAAATCTTTATGTTTCAAACCATGATACATTTGATCTCTCTATTCAAACTACCTTAAAAGTATAAATAAACATCCAAAAGTCTTTATAATTATCTTGTTTTGCTAATATTATTTTAAAGTCTGGAAAGCCACAATTTTAAAAATACCCCACAGTATGTATAAAAGTGCCATACCTAAGAATTGCTATGTTTCTCTATATAAATCTACATCCAAACCTACCCTTAATCTGGGTGGGCACAATTTAATCAGCTGTTAGTGCTGCCAGAATGAAAACAGTCAGAACATAAAAAGAAAAGACTGGTTTAGTCTTCTGGCCTACATTATTCTCCTGTGCTAAATGTTTCCTGCCCTTGAACATCCAACTCCAAATTGTTCAGCTTTGGGACTCAGACTGGTTTCCTTTCTCCTCAGCTTGCAGACGGCCTGTTTTGAGACCTCACCTTGTGATAGTCTGAGCCAGTACTCCTTAATAAACTCTGCTTTATATATACATCTATCTTATTAGTTCTGTCCCTCTAGAGAACCCTGACTAACACAGATTTTGGTACCAGGAGTGGTTCTAGAGGAACAGAATATTAAGGATGGAGTTCTTTCATTAGTTTTGGGGTTTCTGGAGTTAGCTGCTTAATATGATTAGACCCAAGAATGCTAAGGACTCTACTACCAATGGTATGGAGAACACTGATAGAACTATCCTTAGCATTCTTGGGTCTAATCATATTAAGCAGCTAATTCCAGGAACACTGAGAGTCCTCAGCCCAAGGACTATCAGTGCTCTCCATACTATTAGAAGTAGAGTCCTTAGCATTCTTAGGCCTGTTTAGAGAGTTATGCAAAATAAATGTATTTGATATTCCTGATTCATCGCTCTTGAGAGGCAAGGAGTTTAGTGACTTTATACATAATACCTTTGACCATCGCTGGAGAACTAAGGAATATAATGAAATTGTTTGGTTGCTCCTAAGTTCACTGGACAAAGTGACAAAAGAAAATGATGAACTTAAAGTAAAACAAAATAAAATAAAAATAATATAACAGAGCTTTCGTGATGATATTAGGAGTAGGGCAAGGAGCAGTAGTAAGATAATATGGAGTTGCTTCAACATTCTACAAACCTATAGTTGGGTAGTATTTGTAGATACCACACAACAAAGTCTCATTTTATTCTTTCATTTTTTTGGATAACCTTATTTTTACCAATTAGGCAATAAGCCTTATTTTTCCCATTAGGTTATAAACTCTTTAAGAGCACATAACATATTTTACAATTTGAAATGCCCCTAATGCAGTGTGTATTGAATGACTTTAATAAAAAGCCAGTAGCAAGGCATAATAATAACATAATGGACTTTGGAGGTTTGGAGGAAAGGGTGGGAGAGTGGTGAGGGAGAAAAGACTACACATCAGGTACAGTGTACACTGCTTGGGTGATGGTTGCACCAAAATCTTAGAACTTACAAATAAAGATCTTATCCATGTAGCAGAAAAACCTGTTCCCCCAAAACTGTTGTAATGAATAATAAATTAAAAATGAATTTGAAAAGTAACAGGCAGGCCCAGAACACATGAAGACAACTGACAATAGTATTAATTAAATAAAAACTCTCCTGACCCCCTTTTTTTCCTCATCCCTGATGCCTCACTTTCCTACCTGCACTTTGACTCTGGAAGGATGAAAACCAACCAGCAAGCTGAGAGACAAAGAGTCGGGAAATAAAGAAGGCATAAAAGACTACACATTGGGTATAGTATATACTGCTCCCATGACGGATGCACCAAAGTCTCAGAAATTACCACTAAATAACTTTTCCATCCATTCACATACCACCTGTTTCCCAAAAAGTATTGAAATAAAAAAATACTAATCTCCCTTACCAAACTACGTGTTCTTCTCACAGCTAGGAGGGAGGGATCAGCTGCAACTATAAATAAAGCACTGATTTCTACATAGAATTGTACATATCAAGTGACTACAGAGTTCTATCACCTAAAATAGAGTGGAAAATCTTGGAACTGCCACTTTGAAAACAAGGCATCATTTCCTCTAAAAATGTATTCCAATGCCCTAGGAGACTTGTGATTCTACAGAGTGATACAATGTAAGCATCAGGAAAAATTGTGAAACAGAAAATGTTATCTTAAACTATTCCACTCCTTTCTATGTGCACCAGAGCACAGGAATTTTATAATGCATCCACAGTATTAAGGTCCCCTACTCCTGCTTCTCTGGGCCTGTTATCTTTCTCTTTGGGGAATTTATATTACATATAATATTTAGGAAAAAGTGACAGGCATAAGAAGTGTGAACTATAAATAAAACCCTGTTTCCTGTCGACTGAACATATCCTCTCTTGGCCAAGGGGACCCCAGAAACACCTTAAAAACTTAGTTCCTGGCCATGATGAGATGGGCAGTCAGACAAGCCTCATTATACTCCCTCTCTTTGGTGGTTTAGATACAACTGACCAGCATTAATGTTAACATAGAAATCATAAGACTGACAGAACAAACTTTCTGTGGCAATAAGACACCAAATTATGAACAGGACCTGAGGCCATGCCAGGCATGGAAAAATCCATGCACCCCTACACTTAAAAAATTAATTTCACTCTAACTGCCACAAGATTTTTTTTCTCTAGCAGTTAAACAATCACTGGCCCCAAGGTGAGCAATATTAAAACAATTACAATGCATCCAGTTTGCAAATGTTGAGTTAGCTGTACCTATGGCTTTAATTGGGGAAGAGACTGATTTCAGAAACTTTCTTCTGATAAGAAGTCCACTGACCATGACCTGATTCTGAACAGTTTACAGAGATTGTGTACTTTGTATCCTACAAAGACCTTTGATGTACAGATATATGTAACATATCTAAATGTTAAGTCTCCACCACAAAGTGAACATCGGTTGTATGTCACATGCATGCTTATTCAATACACATGTATAAGTACTGCCTTTATGAATATTCATATCTTCTTTTATAACCTGTTGAATATGTATGTTTAGCCAACCTGCTTAGCCTAAAGCTCCCACCCCATCCCCTCCTCCTTTGAAGTGCCTGTGACTGGTCTTGGCCGGAGGCATGTTTCTTAGCCTGCCATCTTGGTACCTTGCAGGATGGCCACCTTGCAGGTGGTAGACTCTTAAAAGAAATAAAGTTTTCTCTCTTTTTCTGAATGTATAATTCATGCTTCCTTTAAGTTAACAAAAATTTCAGCAACAATATTTATTGCAGCTAAGGAATACCAACTCAGCCACAGTTTAATTCCCATAACCTATATCTAACCATACCTTAAAGGTAGGAACTAAGAAGAGTCCAATAAAATGATTTAATACATAAATCACATTACATCCTGGCAGAACTGAGAGGAGTGTATGTTATTATGTTGGTTACACAAAGCGTTAAAACTCAGAGATAACAAAAATTAGAACCATCAATGCCTGACTGATGCAGAAAATATAAGAATAAAGAGACAAGAATAGAGGAGATGAGGATAGGGATCACAGAGAGGAAGTTGTGGCAAGAAGCATGCAAACATGCAAAGAGAAATGTATGGCAAGAAGCACACAAAACATTTCGCACACTTAAGACTAAATCCCTACAGACAGAACTAAGAAACAAAATGAGAGAATTAATACTGTCAAATTATGCCCCAACCTATAGACAAAATGGACTGTCTATGGCTAAATGAGATGTTCAAGTTAAAGAAGAACCAGGCAGTCATAGTAGGATGAGGGGCAGTTACACATTGTGTGTTTTTAAAAAATGTTGCAAAAATGTCACAAGACTTCCCTTTCTAAGAGAAGCAAAACCAAAATAGACTGTAGCTGCAAATTCCCCAGTTGACCATCTAGAATCAGCCAAAAAAGAGAGACATGTAGTTTTATGCTTACAAGGCATCCAGTCCATTCTCTGTTCCTCACTCCCCTTATCCCATTTCCTAGTCTTGCAGCTTTTGCCTTTATAATATCTAACTCTTCAAACCCTCCTCTGAGTCCATTTTTGCTTTGTTGCAAAGGCTGTATTTCCCTAATCCATAGTTTGATTCCAGAAAATAAAGCACTCTTTTTGCCTCCACAGATCTCATGGATTTTTAATAATAATGCAAACTTCCTGTAGAATGAGAGCAAAATTTATTATTTCAGTGATGTTCCTTTAGCAAATGAGTTGTGGATATAATATCTGTGGCAGGAGCTCATTAAATCTCAAATCACTAACTTTTACAGGAATTGTAGGGAAGGGAGAAGATGTATGTTGTCAATGGTTTTCAGATTATATATTTTATGGTTTCATTAGTCATATCTACCTTTTGGCATATAATTACCTAAATTCAGAAAAATTTTCAAGATATTTTGATTATGTTACTCTTTTATTTTTCTTACTATTAGTTTAAATTGACATGTAAAATTATATATATTTATGGTATACAACATGATGTTTTGAAATATGTATACATTGTGGAATGGCTGAATCAAGCAACATATGTGTTGTCTCACATACTATTTTTGATGAGAATATTTAAAATGTATTCTTGTAGGAATTAGTCTATCAAAGAGATACCTGCACTCTTATGTTCATTGTTATTATTCACAATGACTAAGATATGGAATTGACCTACGTGTCCATCCACAAATAAATAGATAAAGAAAATACAGTATATATACACAGTGGAATACTATTCGGCCTTTGAAAAGAAGAAAATCTTGTCATCTGTGAAAACATGGAAAAACCTAGAGGATATATGTTAAGTGAAATAATCCAGTCTCAGAAAGACACATGCTGCATGATCTCACTTATATATGGAATCTGAAAAAGTAAAACCTATAGAAGCACAGAGCAGAATGGTGGTTAACAGAGGATAGAAGCAGGGGTCAGGGGATTGGAGAGATGTTGATCAAAGGACACAACATTTTATTTAGACAGGACAAATAAGTCCAAGAGATCTATTTTACAACATGGTGACTATAGTTAATGATAATAAATTGATCATGTTAGTCTTAAAAGTAATGATGTTCATTTTATGGGCAATGATATAGGTATGTAACTTTATAATCAAGGAAATGTACAATATCAAGATTCAGTAAAATACCAGTATCATACTGTAAGCTTTCAAAATATAAGAAAGTTGTATTACCTCAAAGATATGAACATAATTAATAAAAAGCCAATGACAAGAATGTACAGAGCTCATTTGCTAAATCCTGAGTTGAAGTCAAATATTAGATTTTAAAAAATAAATCTTAAGACAAAATAAATGTGCAAAAATCACAAGCATTCCTATACAGCAATAATAGACAGAGAGCCAAATCATGAGTGAACTCCCATTCACAATTATTACAAAGAGAATAAAATACCTAGGAATACAACCTACAAGGGAAGTGAAGGATCTCTTCAAGGAGAACTACAAACCACCGCTCAATGAAATAAAAGAAGACACAAACAAATGAAAGAACATTCCATGCTCATGGATAGGAAGACTCAATATCGAGAAAATGACCATACTGCCCAAGGTAATTTATAGATTTAATGCCTATCCCGATCAAGTTATCACTGACTTTCTTCACAGAATTGAAAAAAAAAAAAAAACTACTTTAAAGTTCATATGGAACCGAAAAAGGGCCTGCATAGCCAAGACAATCCTAAGCAAAAAGAACAAAGCTGGAGGCATCACGCTACCTGACTTCAAACTATACTACAAGGCTACAGTAACCAAAACGTTGTGGTACTGATATCAAAACAGATATATAGACCAAAGGAGCAGAACAGAGGCCTCAGAAATAACACTACACATCTACAACCATATGATTGTTGACAAACCTGACAAAAACAAGAAATGGGGGAAGGATTCCCTATTTAATAAATGGTGCTGGGAAAACTGGCTAGCCATATGTAGAAAGCTGAAACTGGATCCCTTCCTTACGCCATATAAAAAAATTAACTCAAGATGGATTAAAGACTTAAGTGTAAGACCTAACACCATAAAAACCCTAGAAGAAAACCTAGGCAATACCATTCAGGACATAGGCATGGTAAAGACTTCGTGACTAAAACACCAAAAGCAATGGCAACAAAAGCCCAAATAGACAAGTGGGAACTAATTAAACTAAAGAGCTTCTGCACAGCAAAAGAGACTATCATCAGAGTGAACAGGAAACCTACAGAATGTGAGAAAATCTTTGCAATCTACTCATCTGACAAATGGCTAATATCCAGAATCTACAAAGAACTCAAACAAATTTACAAGAGAAAAACAAACAACCCCACCAAAAAGTGGGCAAAGAATATGAACAGACATTTCTCAAAAGAAGACATTTATGCAGCCAACAGACCTATGAAAAAATGCTTATCATCACTGGTCATCAGAGAAATGCAAATCAAAACCACAATGAGATATCATCTCACGCCAGATAGAATGGCAATCACTAAAAAGTCATGAAATGACAGATGCTGGAGAGGATGTGGAGAAATAGGAGTGTTTTTACACTGTTGGTGGAAGTATAAGTTAGTTCAACCATTGTGGAAGACAGTGTGGTGATTCCTCAAGGATCTAGAACTAGAAATACCATTTGACCGAGCAATCCCATTACTGGATATATACCCAAAGGGTTATAAATTATGCTACTATAAAGACACATGCACAAATGTGTTTCTTGCAGCACTATTCCCAATAGCAAAGACTTGGAACCAACCCAAATGCCCATCAATGAGAGACTGGATAAAGAAAATGTGGCACATATATACTATGGAATACTATGCAGCCATAAAAAAGGATGAGTTCATGTCCTTTGCAGGGGCATGGATGAAGCTGGAGACCATCATTCTAAGCAAACTATCGCAAGGACAGAAAACCAAACACCGCATGTTCTCACTCATAGGTGGGAGTTGAACAATGAGAACACATGGACACAGGGTGGGGAACATCACACACCGGGGCCTGTCAGGGGTGGGGTTCTAGGGGAAGGATAGCATTGGGAGAAATACCTAATGTAAATGACGAGTTGATGGGTGCAGCAAACCAACATGGCACATGTATACCTATGTAACAAATCTGCACGTCGTGCACATGTACCCTAGAACTTAAAGTGTAATAATAATAAAAAAGACTGAGCCAAATTTTCTCATAACACATAACTTGTTTATCTAATTGAAACCAAAGGAAAATATATTCCCCAAGTCCAAGACGAATGATGTAGATCAACACTGAAAAGCAAAATATCATCTGAGCCAATTTTTCATTCATCTTGATAATATTATTTTCTCTCTTTACCCTTCCCGTGTTAGAGTTGAAAATTCCACTTACCATAGGACAGTGAACATATCCACAATTTTATGAACTGTAGATCAGAAAATTTCCCAAGTACTCACTATGGAATATGAAAAATCTGCTTCAGTTTAAAATTTAAAATGCAGTTATCAACTTAGAGACACATATTTGGAAGTTCCGAATAATTTCTAAGTCAAAAATTATTATCCTCTGTCATAACATAAGGACAGAAAACTTGATTATACTGAAGAATGTTCATGAGAAAACTCTTTATGGACGACCGAGGAACTAAGTGAGCCATAGATATTGGCCCTAAAATGACCACTGAACACATTTGTAAATAATAAGAATTATAAGAATGAAGTACCACACACATTAATTCAAACACCAGCTGACCATTAATTAAAAAGAGCACTGTATGAAGAAATAGAAAATTTGCAACCCAGTAAAAGCACAGTAAATTCATATCTTAGGCAAATAACTTGTCATTCTGACACTTGGCTTTATCATCTATAAAACAGAAAAACACAATAGCTATTTTTTACCTTACAGACTACTCATTGAGTACCTACTTCATGTTAGGCAGTGTGTATGTGTGCATGTGTATGTATATGTGTGTGTGCAAATGCATATTCTAATTTAAATCAACAGTGACTTTACAAACTATAATTATTCATCTCAACTACCATAAGAGGAAATCAACTGATATTAAATGATTTACCCAAACCATATATCTGATAAGAGGTAGAGGCAGAATTTGACCTTGTATCTGTTAGACTTCAAAGGTTATGCCTTGATTGTTATACAATATTCTCTCAGTGCACAAAAAAAAAAGTTCCTTTAAAACTATAAAAACCTATACCCACATTAGGGCAGTATCATCATTATTATATTTAAACCTAGTATAAGTAAAAATGTTGTTTTTCTAGCCTCTCCACAGAGGATGAGGAAGGGACACTGGACTGGATGATATTGCATGCGGTCTCATGATATCCCACTAGATGTATTCAATAATCTGTTTATTTGATTTTATTATTATAATGTAAAAAGAATGATTTCCTTAAGCCATTTATCTTCCTGGTTTTTTATCAAGGAATGAGGGCAAAGTCCACGTACTTTACTTGTCTCCTCTATGACACACAGCATATGGCCTTCTGTAATGCTATCTGGATCAAACCCCAGAGGAGTCAATATTGGTTCACTCTATTTATAATAGTAAATTTTCAGAATCTTAGCACAGAATTCCAAATTTTAGTAAAGGATTGAGAAATCGTCGGATCTATCCTCCCATTATATGCAGAAATTTATTTTAAAAAATTAACTATAAAATACAGAATAACTCAGCTATATATTCAAAATAGATTGTTGAATGTATCTAGTGGGATATCATGAGACAATATGCAACATGTGCACTTTCCCCATGTGCAGTATTGTGTTCGTATCTTATAAGTAAACATGCAGAATCAAAATTCTTTATTTTACAAACAAAACTAAAAAACATTTAAGAAAAGTACTTTGAAAAATAAAACTGCTTTGCGTATGTAATTTGCATGTATTATGTAATTTTAACCAAATTCAAATCAACAGTAATGAAAAGTTATTCTATTTTAACTGCAAACAAGGTAGTTCATATAGTAAATCCCTTATAAAATACAAGATCTTCCTAACCTGTTCTATATTTGTTTATTCTCACACTGCTATAAAGAACTACTTGAGACTGGGCAATTCATGAAGTAAAGAGATTTAATTGACTCACAGTTCCACAGGCTGTACAGGAAGCATGGCTAGGAGGCCTTACGAAACTTACAATCATGGCAGAAGGCAAAGGGGAAGCAAGCACGTCTTACCATGAAAGAGCAGGAAAGAGAGAGCAAAGGGGGGAAGTGCTACACACTTTCAAACAACCAGATCCCCTGAGAACTCACTGACTATTTATCAGGAGAACAGCAAGGCTAAAATCTGCCCTCATGATCCAAACACTTCCCACCAGGCCCCTCCTCCAACACTGGGAATTACAATTCAATATGAGATTTGGGTGGAGCTGATAATTTAATCTCCTCAACCTACCTTAACTAGTCAACATTGGTATATTCTTGGCCACTTTTCCCCTCTGAACTTCTCTACAAGAACTCACTTCAATATAACTCTTTAGAAAAATAAATATACTAATTTATTCTTTTACTTTCTGTTCTCATAAAATGTGTTGTTATTCATAGGGACATAAAGAGCTAACTTTTTGTTTATAGTGGTTTGCAAGCCAAGGGAGATTAGGCACCCTTGGCTTAGGATTCTTAGCACATTTCAGTGCACAATTACTAAGTATTGTTAAATGTAGTGTTCATTTTCAGAAAGTGTCACCCCAATTCAGAAATTGTGTGCATTTGCTTTAAAAGCCGGTTTTTGGTTTTCCAAAATTTTATTGAGGAAAAACATGATTTGTGGTAGTTCTTGAATTTTCTTCTTGAGAAGCTATAATATTTTGAAACACATTTTACCCAAAGAATATGTAATTTAAAAGCAGTAGAAATAACCTTACATTATGGTTAGAATGTCAGAATAACCTACAGAGAGAGCTATTTATCTTAGACATGTCATTATGAACACCAGATTCTTTCTCCTGACAGAATTAGTAATTAGTAAGAGAGAGCAGGGTTTGCAAAGAGAGGAAGTACATCCAATTTTCAAAGAGTTGGGATAAGTATTTTTGAAAAGAATGTATTTTGGCAAAAAGCACTTTTTTGAATATGCAATAAAATAGAAGAAAAAGTAACACAGGTCTATGTCAGACTGGTTGTTCACATCATCTATTTACTTTGTCTAATCAAGTGCATAATAATGTAAATGAAAATCTTAAGTAGAAACTACAGAAAACACAGACATTATACCATTGTTTTCTTCCCACTCATTTTATTCTCATGATATATGCAAACATTTGCACAAAGAACACAAGAAAAAGTCTTCTGGAACTATTAAAATACTTCCATTGTTAAAACATTGTCTTTTGTTTTATCTTTCCCAGGTCATATTTTTCTGTTCCCTTTATTTCTTCTGAAAACATAAATTATATAGCTTTCAGAAATATCTTTGAGAGAATGCCAGACAGACGGCACCTGCAAAAGTAACATACTGTGTTATGTTATTTCTATAACAAAATTGCCAATAAACAAGAGTTTTATTGCAACATTCCTAAGAATTTAGCAGCATAAATTCTGTCCTGAAGATAAAAACGAATAACTATAACTGAGAGGATTTTACCCAGCCCCTTAATACAGTGAAGGGAATGCTTCTAGAGACTCTCAAGTTACATATGAAAGTCTGTCACGTAAGTCAGGAAATCTTGAGGTATTAGTCTAGCCTCACTGCCGACCTCCACTCCACTGAGAGTTCCTAACATCCTATCCTTTGTTTTAATCCAAATACTTCTAAGTCTTCCAATCTTAATATGAATAGCATAGCATCTTCCAAAAGGGAGTCTCTCCTTTTCATTAACACTATCTCCTTTCTTCCCTGAGCTGATAATTTAATCTCCTCAACCTACCTTAAGTAGTCAACATTGTATATTCTTGGCCACTTTTTCCCTCTGAACTTCTCTACATGAACTCCCTTCAATATAACTCTTTAGAAAAATAAATATACTAATTTCTTCTTTTTTTTCTGTTCTCATAAAATGTGTTGTTATTCATAGGGGCATAAAGAGCTAACTTTTTGTTTATAGTGGTTTGCATATTAGGACTGTTTGGAAGTGGCAGCGTTACTAATAAATAAGTTTCTAAATGGATAATACCAGGACTGCACACTTAGGACTTGTTTTAGCTTCAAATATCAAGATTAGCTTACATATGTTTCTTCAGGGCTAACTGTATGTGGGAAAAAACAAAGTACCCTCATGCTATCACAAAGATATGAAAATATGCCTTATTCTCAACCTTTTCTTCTCCTTTCAACACTGCATCAGAGCCCTGCAAATCTCAGTACTGAGAAATGATTTGAGCTAAGTACTGATAAATGATTTGAGCAAATTCACTCTTTCTGGGATAAAAGTCACATTTTGACAGCTACCATCACCCAAAGAAGTGGCTGCAGGGAGCAATTGTGGGAAATATTTTAGGCACCCAAACAGGTGTCTGGAATAAATGTTTCTTAGAAAAGTAACGTTTCTTAACATTCTTTATATAGAATATATATTCCATATAGTATATATTCTTTATATAGACATAAGTATAGTCAGGTCAGAGCACAGAATATAGTACCCAGAAACTGAAAAGCATTTGTAATTCTGATGTTACAGAATATGTAACATATTACATGTAAACCATCCTCATTTGGTTTTCGTGAGTTTACCAACTTAAAACATGTGACATAATTCCAGCTTAAATGTACAGTTCTAATATATCAAATGCAGAACACTTCTTATTTTAAAAAGTGATAAACAATTATTAATTGGGTGAAAACAAAAATTTCATTCACTTAAACACAGTTTCTAAAACAAATTTTCCCATAAAATGTGTTCCTTTACATTTTATGCTTTTCTGAAATCTTATTTTATAAATGTCCAGGATGTTTTTTAAAAAAGTAGACTTTGAGGAATCTCTTTTTGGCCTCTTAAAATTCATTCTACTATGGTAAAAAAAAGTACAACAAATATCTGGAATGGTATTCCAGAGACTTCTAAAAGTATAGGCATCCTCTAGTATTTGCAGGGCAGTGGTTCCATGTCCCCAGCATGTACCAAAATTCACTCATATTCAAACGCTACAGTCAATTCTGTGGAATCTGCAGGTGTGAAAAGTCAGTCTACCATATACACAGGTTTTGGATACTGCAAATACTGTACTTTCAATCTGCATTTGGTTATGGAGGTGCAAATTACCTATAAGAAGGGCTGACTATATTTACTGAGAAAATATCCACGTATAAGTGGACATGTGCAGTTCAAACTCCTGTTGTTCAAGGGCCAGCTGTATTGTCCTATATGCTGATAAGCTGTGTAATATGAACACATCAATTTATTTGTCTATGCTTCACAGTTAGAGAAAAGGGCTTATTTGGAACAAAGTATAATGGAAAATTTGTAATTATAATCATAATAATAAATGGCTTTTCCTTGTAGCAAAGTCTTTTGTATCCAATACTAAAACCCTTTGCAGATGCTTTAAGTTGTATCTCTTTTACTGAATTATGCTCAAGGTAAAAGATATATAGTTAGGTTCCCAGATACTTCTGCCAAACTTCTCATAGCTATAATGGCAGAAAATGTATTTGTTAAACAATTTTATTTTCTCACAAGTTTAAAAAAATACCTTTTATTGTTGTCTATCAATTGTTAGAATATTGAGATATCTCCTTTGAGGGAAGTTTTGTTTCTTGATAACATGGAAATGTAATGAATGTTTAGGCTATATAAAAGAAAAAGAGAATGCATATACAAAATTCAGAACAATCTCAAATTCCAGACAATATATGGATGATGGGAAAAAGATCCAAAGGGCATAAAAGCATGCTACACTACTTGTTTTGTTATGAGGGAAATATAGGTATTGATATTTAAAAAATCAGTAAGTGATAAATGTATGTGGTATTGATGCTATGTGAAGAGCAAATACTATGAGAAAAAACATTAGAATGTATAACTTTTTTTCCCATAAGTTATTGGGGTACAGGTGGTATTTGGTTACATGAGTAAGTTTTTCAGTGGTGATATGTGAGATTTTGGTGCATCCATCACCTAAGCAGTATACATTGCCCTGTATTTGTAGTCTTTTACCTTTCACTCCCCTCCACCCTTCCCACCAAGATGCCAAAGTTCATTGTATCATTCTTATGCCTTTGTGTCCTTATAGCTTAGCACCCACATATCAGTAAGAATATATGATGTTTGGTTTTCCATTCCTGAGTTACTTCACTTAGAATAATAGTCTCCAATCTCATCCAGGTTGCTGCAAATGCTATTAATGCATTCCTTTTATGGCTGGGTAGTACTCCATCATATATATATATGTATACACACACACACACATATATATGACAGTTTCTTTGTCCACTTGTTGGTTGATGGGCATTTGGGTTGGTTCCACTATTTTGCAATTGTGAATTGTGCTGCTATAAACATGTGTGTGCAAGTATCTTTTTTGTATAATGACTTCTTTTCCTCTGGGTGGATACCCAGTAGTGGGATTGCTGGATCAAACGGTAGTTCTACTTTTAGTTCTTTAAAAAATCTCTATACTGTTTTCCATAGTGGCTGTACTAGTTTACATTCCCGCCAGCAGTGTAGAAGTGTTCCCTGATCATTGCATCTGCACAAACATCTACTGTTTTTTAATGTTTTGATTATGGCCATTCTTGCAGGAGTAAGGTGGTATTACATTGTGGTTTTGATTTGCATTTCCCTGATCATTAGTGATGTTAAGCATTTTTTCATATGTTCATTGATCATATGTGTATCTTCTTTTGAGAACTGTGTATTAATGTATAATTTGTGTACTAGAAAGAAAACAAACAAACAAAAAACCCCTAGATTCTTACAATGGAAAGTGGAAATTAAGAATAATTGGATAAGTAGATACTTATTAAAAACAAGCCCAATTTAATATTAATACAATGAATATAAATTGGTTAAACTTATCATTATAAGACACAAAATTAAATACAAGCTATAAAATGAGATTTCCCAAAGTGGTGTTCACAAGAGTCATACTTTAAGAAAGACATACAAATATTTAAAACAAAAGGATGGAAAATGATACACATGTTGTTATTCATGTTTGTTCATTCAAAAATAAACAAAATGGTGTCAGTTTAACAATATTTTCTTTAAAAAGCTAGAATTAAGGCAAAACATCATAAGGAATAATACGCTATATATGTTTCAAAGGAAAAATATAATAAGAATAAATATCTGACAAAGTTTATTAGGCAACAAAATTGCAAATCAAAATGGTGCATATTTTTAGGAAACCTCTTACAGAAAATGACACATTAATCAGACATAAATAAGCATACATTTTAAGAACTTAAACAATATCATGCATAAGCCTGAGAATATTAAACATATTTCTCTTACTCAACAATAGAGAATATGCATTATTTGAGAACACTCACAAAAGTTCATAGAAACAGACAAATTTACCACAAAGGGATCATCAACAAATTTCAAAGGATTGAAAAATCATACAGACTATATCCTCTAACCATATGGTTGGAGACTAAACAGCATATTGTTAGCTGACACTTGAGTTAAAGGAAATCATGAAGAAAAAAGACATTTATTGAGAATTCAATGATAATAGAAAGCACTGCGTGACTAAAGTTGTATAACATGATAAAGGTATTGAAAATTTATTGCATCAAACGTGTTTCAACAGTGAGAAAAGAAAGATTAAGAAAATAAGCTGAGCATTCAATTCCAGAAGTTGGAAAATGCAACACAGTAAACACCAAAAGACAAATAAATAAATAATAATAAAAGGGTAGAAATCAGTGCAATAGAAGACAAAAATACAAAAGCTTGATTACCTAGAGTATACAAGATACTCCTCAAAATCAAAGAAAAAAGGTAACAATATTAAAGAAAAATGGCCATATATAAACAGGTAACTACTATCAGAGGAAACCTAGAAAGGCTAACCAACATTTGAAGGAATGCTTAATTTATTAGTTATCAGAGAGAAAAAAACATGTTATGTTAATCAGAGTTACTGAAATTAGAAAGCTTGAATATTGTCAAGTTTTGGTGAGAATGTGTAAAAATAGAAATATGGATGTGTGTGTGTATATATATATATGATAGAAAATGCAACACTTTTGAAACATAGGATGTAACTCTCAGATACTAACATATACATCATTAAAACAAGAGTACCTACTACCATTTTTGGCAATGAAAATAGAAGAAATTTAAGGAAGTGCTACCTTTTCAGAAAACAAATGTTAAGTAACCAAATATATAAATATGTAACTCCTGGAGGACAGAAAGCATTTCAATTTTGTGTAGAATATCATATGCCTAATACAAGGATTTCAAATAAATCAATTTAATTGTTCAAAAACCAATTTATCTCAGCAATTTTGAAATATCCATTACATTATTATAAACTATAGGCACAATGCTATAAAATAGTTCTCAAAAGCTTATTTATCCTATGTATCTCACCTTTTGTACTCTTTGACCAGTATCTTTGACTCTTTTCCTTCTGGCCCCAAGCCTCTGGTAACCACCATTCTAGATCTCTTCCATCTATGAATTTTTGAAGAAAGTGGATTTTAAATGTTCGCACCACACACACAAAATGTGACGTAATAGATGTGTTAATTAGATTGATTCAATCATCCCATAAGATATACATATAGTAAAACATCACACTGTACCCCATAAATATATACAAATATTATTATCAGTTATAAATAAAATTTAGAACAATTTAAATATTGAAGGACATTTGCGATCTATTTTATTAGACAATTAATATTATCAAATAAGTTTATTTATTTATTTATTTATTTATTTATTTATCTTTGAGACCGAGTCTAGCTCTGTCACCCAGACTGGAGTGTAGTTGTGCAATCTCGGCTCACTGCAACCTCCGACTCCCAGGTTCAAGCAATTCTCCTGCCTCAGCCTCTGGAGCAGCTGGGATTACAGGTGCCTGACACCATGCCCAGTTATTTGTTTATTTATTTATTTTGTATTTTTAGTAGAGACGAGGTTTCACTGTGTTGGCCAGGCTCATCTTGAACTCCTGACCTCATGATCCTCCTGCCTTGGTCTCCCAAAGTGCTGGGATTATAAGCGTGAGCCACCGCGCCCAGTCAAAAAAATAAATAAATTTAAAGAAAAGAAGCATAGATAGATAGACAGAAAATTGGAAAGACAACCCATACTTATTGGTAGGAAGATTTACTGTTATTAAGATGGCAGTAATCTCCAAACTTTATCAACATGATATCTATTAACATCCCAGGTAGCTTGTTTTATGGAAGGAGTGACTTCAACAAGGTGGCCACCTGGAATCCCTGAGCAATCACCACCTTCCAGAAAGATAGATAAAACAATAGATTAACAACCATATTTTGATGAAAATAACAAATAGAGCACCGGAGTAAATCAAAGGAGTAGGAAAAAACCTCGTAGATCACAGAAACTTAGGATAGTTGTGTAGAGAAAGCAAGAAAACATGTAGTCTCTACCACTACATCCCCTAGCTGGGCTCAGCTTGGAATTAGAACAGACTTCGCCCTGTGGGAAAAAAGTAAACAATAGGACCCCAACAACCCTCATCAACACCTTGGACACCTACAGTCCTCACCTTGCAATTCTCACAGAAACTAATCCAACTGAGATACTTGTCAGGAGTCCACACATCTGTGCTCCCCTCAGAGAAAGAGCTGACACTCTGTGGCCTGACCCCTGTGGCCTGCACAACTACTGTGCTATGCTATCTTATACCTAGAACAATTGTTAGAGTTTGCCCTGTTTTGGGAGTGAGTGACCACGACATACGTCTTTCTTTGAGGCTTAGCAACCACTGAACCACACATGCCCAGTGGCCTGCTATCACCAAGCTGAGCTGCTGCTACACCTTACCCCATGGGATCAACTGTCCATAGAGCTAAATTTTCCCATCCCAGTCATTTTTGTGCCTTCTGCCTTCAGAGCTTGAGCTGAAGGTGCACGTTATCTATTGAGAAAATGACACCTTGGGGGAGTCAATCCATCTAACCCACGAAGATATTGCTGTGCCCTGTCCCTCAAACCTTGAGCTTAAGTTGTGCACTGCCCTTCAGGGAAACAGTGCTTTATTGAAGTCACTCTATTTACCCTTCTCAGTCACTCATATCCCCTAGGGTTTCAAGCTGTAGCTGAGCACTCTCTGCCAATACAATGGTACATTGGTGGAGCAACTTAATCTACTCCTCCCAGTCACTAATATAATTAGTCCCACTGTGACTGAGCTGAAGAGGCACCCAGCAAGCAGGAAAGACAGTACCTTGGCCACTCAAAGCAGTCATGCCCTCCTGGTATTTATTTTGTCTGAGATATGTATTGTGAGTCTTGCTCTTTTTTGGTTTCCATTGGCATGGAATATCTTTTTCTATTCTTTTATTTTCAATCTATGTGTGTCTTTATAGGTGAAATGTTTCTTGTAAGCAACAGAACATTGAGATTTGTGTGTGTTTGTTTTTGAGCTGCTCTATGTCTTTTGACTGGAGAATTTAGTCCCATTGAGCTGCTCTATGTCTTTTGACTGGAGAATTTAGTCCATTTATATTCAATGTTGTTGTTGATAAGTAAGGATTTACTCTTTCCATTGTCATTTTTTTTTTTTTTTCTGGTTGTATTGTGCTTTTCACCTCCTTCTTTCTTTCCTTTCTGTTTTCTTTTAGTGAAGAAGATTTTCTTTGGTGATATGATTTGTTGTCTTGTTTTTCACGTTTTGTGTATTCATGGTATGTTTTTACAATCCGGGGTTACTGTGAGTTTGCAAATGCTAAATAAGCCATTGTTTTAAGCTTATAACATCCTAACACTGTTTGCAAAAGAAACCAACAAGCAAAAAGAAAACTATCAAAAAATCTATGCCTTAACTTTGTCTTCTGCTTTTTAACTGTCATTTGTGTTCATGTCTTTTTGTACTGTGTATGTCTTGAAAACTTTTGTAGTTATTATTTTTTATTAGTTCATGATTTATTTCTAATTAAGATAAGAGTAATTTACACACCACACTTAAAGTGTTACAATATTCTTTTTTTTCTGTTTACTTATTATTAGTAGTGAGTTTTGTACCATCAGGTGATTACTTATTGTTCATTTACATATTTTAATTTCTGATTAAAGTACTCCTTTAACATTTCTTGTAGGACAGGTGAGATATTGATAAAATCACTCAGTTTTCATTTGTCTGGAGAAGTCTTTATTTCTTCTTCATGTTTGAAGAATATTTTCTCTTTTTTTTTCATTACTTTGAGAAGGAGTCTCACTCTGTTGCCCAGGCTGGAGTGCAGTGGCACGATCTTGGCTCACTGCAAGCTTTGCCTCCTGGGTTCACACCATTCTCCTGCCTCAGCCTCCCGAGTAGCTGGGACTACAGGCACCCACCACCACGCCTGGCTAATTTTTTTTTTTTTTTTTTTTTTGTATTTTTAGTAGAGGCGGAGTTTCACCATGTTAGCCAGGATGGTCTCGATCTCCTGAGCTCGTGACCCACCCACCTCAGCCTCCCAAAGTGCTGGGGTTACAGGCGTGAGCCTGTAATACTCAGAGAAAATACGTCTGGCCTATTTTCTCAAGATAGATTATTCTAGTGCAAAAGTTTTTTTTCTTCAGCACTTCAGATATTTCATGCCTTTCTTTTCAGACCTGTAAGATTTCCACTGAAAAGTCTGTTGCCAGATGTATTGGAGCTCCATTGTGTGTTATTTGTTTCTTTTCTCTTGCTGCTTTTAGGATTCTTTATTTATACTTGACCATTGGGAGTTTGATTACTAAATGCCTTAGGGTAGACTTCTTTGGGTTAAATCTGCTTGGTGTTCCATACCTTCTTATAATTGGGTATTGTTATCTTTCTTTAGATTTGAAAAGTTCTCTGTTATTATTCCTTTGAACAAGCTTCCTATCCTGATCTCTTTCTCTGCCTCCTCTTTAAGGCCAATAACTCTTAGATTTGCCCTTTTGAGCCTATTTTCTAGATCCTGTAGGCATGGTTTTTGATGTATTCTTTTTTCATCTCTTATGTATATGTTCAAATATTCTGTCTTAAAGTTCACTAATTATTTCTTCTGCTTGATAAATTCTGCTATTATATATAGGGCTCTCATGTATTCTTCAGCATGTCAATTTCATTTTTTAGCTCCAAAACTTCTGCTCAATTATTTTTAATTATTTTAATGTCTTTGTTAAACTTATCTGATAAAATTCTGAATATTTTTCTGTGTTATTTTGAATTGGAGTTTCTTCAAGATAGCTATTTTGAATTCTCTGTTTAAAAGATCAAATATATTTATTTGTTCAGAATTGTTCCCTGGTGACTTATTTAGTTCATTCAGTGAGGTTCTGCTTTCTTGGATTGTATTGATACCTGTATATGTTTATTTGTGCCCGGCATTGTAGAGTTAATTATTTATTATCATCCTCACAGCCTGGGCTTATTTGAACTATTTCTTCTTGGGAAGGCTTTCCAGGACTTGGGTGTTGTGACCTAAGATGTAACTGCTTTAGGGGGCACTCAAAGTCCAATAACAGTGTAGACTTTATAGAGGTATCATCTTGATGGACTTGGACAAGATCCAAGAGAAATCTTCTAATGACCAGGCAGAGACGTTCATTCTCTTCACTTACTTTCTTTAAAACAAGCAGTTTCTCTCTCTCTCTGTTCTGAGTCATATGAAACTGGGGCTGGAGTGACAAAAACACCTCTATGGCCACCACCACACTTACTGTACCGGGTCAGATGTAAAGCCAGCAAGCACAGCACGGGGTCTCGCCCAAGGTCTGCTGAAACCACTCCCTGGCTACTGCTTATGTTTTCTTGAGACCCTGGGGCTCTACAATTAGCACTACAATTAGTGTCAATGACAGCCAGGCCTGTGTCCTTCTCTCCAGTGTGTTGAGTTCCTCCTGGTCCTGGGTAGGCTCAGATATGCCATCCACAAACCAGGGGCTAGAGTCAAAATCTTTAGAAGTGTACTTGGTACTCTGTTGTACTGTGGCTGAGCTGGCACTCAAACCACAAGACGCAGTCTTTTCCTTTCTCTCTCTCTCTCTTTTTTTTCCCCAAAGGTAGAAAAGCCTCAACTCATGGCTACTACTACCACAGGTCAATGGTGAGTACTGACAGACTATTGCCAATGTTCCCTTAAGGCCCAAAGGCTCTTTAGTTAGCTTGTGGTAACTGTTGCCTGGTCTGGGACTTACCCTTCAGTGCAGTGGGCTTCACTTTGGCCTAGGGAATTTCCAGAAATGTCATCCAACAGCCCTCCTTTGGAATTAGGGAACACAAGATCCTGCTGGATGTTTTATCCCTCTGTGACTAAGTAGGCACCTGGGTGCAGACAAAGTCCCCTTTACTTTTTTCTCTGCTTTTCTCAGGAAGAAAGAGTCTTATTCCATATCTACCATAGCTTGAAATGTGCTGAGTCTCACCTGATGGCACCACATCTCAGAGTCGCACCCAAAGCCCTCAACATAATACATGGGTATCTCTGCTGGTTTTTCAGGGCCCAAGGGCTCTTCGGTTAGCAGGTGATGCATCCTGCCAGGACTGGGTCCTTCCATTCAAGGCAACATGTTACCTTCTGGCCCTGAGTGTTTCTAGAAATTTCATCTGAGAACTAGGGCCTGGAAATGGGGCCTTGTGACCCTGGTGACTTATTTTGCTGTGGCTGAGTTGGTATCCAAAATGCAAGACAAATTTCTCTCCACTATTCCCTCTCTTCTCCTCAAGTGAAAGGAAGGGATCTCTTTTGGATCTGTGAGCCATGCCACCTGGGGTTAGGTGAGTGGTGATGACAGCACTTTTTTAGCCACCTCAGCTGGTGTCTCAGTAGGTCAGATGCCCCATCTCGTCCCCTAAGTCTACTGCTCTGGGCCTAGTTCAGCACTAGGACTCTCCTAGGAGTTGCAGGCCTTGTGGCCTAGATGGACTTTCAAGTTTATTTAGAGCACCAGAGCACTTTAACCCATGGTGCTGAGGCTTGCAAAAACCCAAGTTCCACCTGCTGTGATTGGTGATTCCCCTCTGGCTAGGGCTGGTTTAAATTCTCACCTCCCCATGGGCAGGCATTAGCTGAATTTTGTTCAGTTTTCCTTTCTATTCTAACAAGACAGCAGTGAGTTCAATGACTAAGAATTGCTGTGCTTTCCTTCCTGCAGTGCTCAGAATTGCTCTCTACACAATGCTACGACTGCTGGGGCATGGGGTAGAGGTGGTGTTGGTGATTCAAGACAGTTTTTCCTACCTCTTCTGTGTGTCTTACAGTGACATAAAGTTAAAACCAGGTCCTGTGAGTGTTCGCCTGGTTTATGGATCTTATTAAGATGCTTTCTTTTATGTAGATAGTTGTTAAATTAGTGTCCTTTCATGGGGGACAATCAGTGGAGTTTTCTTATCTGCTATCTTGCTCTACCTCCAGCCCTGTTATTGTATTTTTAAAATAGCCACAAGTAGGAGCTCAAGAAAACACTGCTCTGTACCCACAATCTTTAGCAGGAGCAGGAAGTACCTTTCTGCATTGAAACCAGACTCTAAATTTATTTATAAAGGTAAATGTTATTGAACTTTAAATGTAAACTTTTGAACTTAAGAAGGAATGAACTATTGATACACAAAATACCATAGATGAATCTCAAAATAATTAAATTAAGTAGATGATACTAGAGCAAAAACGAGTATATAACCTATGATTCCATTTATATAAAACTCTAGAAAATACAAGCGACATGAGGAAACTTTTGGCAGTGCTACATTTGTTCATTTCCTTAATTGTAGTGACAGATGTCAAAACTTAACAAATTGTACACTTTAATATATGCAGTTTATTGTACATCAACTATACCTCAATAAAGTTGTTTAACATTTAAACATAAAATAAGCAGAGAAAAAATAATAGCTATAAAAATATAAGATACTTAGAAATAAATTTAACCAAGAAGGTGAGAGGTCTCTACACTAAAATGCATAAATCACTGACAAAAATTTGAAGGCACAAATAAATAAAAAGATATCCTGTGCCCCTGAATTGAGATAAATATTATCGTTAAAATGTACCTATGACCCAAAGTGATGTACAGACTCAATGCAATCTCTATCAAAATATCAATAACATTCATCAATGAAATAGCAAAAAAATTCTACAATTCATTTAGAACCACAAAATACTTCGAATAGCCAAAGCAATTAAGCAAAAATTATGAGGCTATGAGCATAACACTACCTAACTTCAAAATATACTACAAAGTAACCAAAGCAGCAATCCACAGGCATAAAGCCAAACACATGGATAAACTGAACCAAATAATTCCATGCATCTACATCCAACTGATTCTCAGTAAAGATGCCAGAAACACACACTGGGGAAAGGGTAGTTTCTTCAGTAAACGGTGCTGGGAAAACTGAATACTCACACACACAAAAATGAAACTGGAACATTATCTTGAATGACAAACAAAAAGCAACCCCAAATGGATTAAAGATTTAAATGAAAGGCCCAGAACTGTGTACTTACTAGAGGCAAACTGAGGGCAAATTCTTCATGATGTTAGTGTGGTCAAGGATATTTTGGATAAGATATCAAAAGCACAGGCAAAAAAGGCAAACATGAGACAAATGGAATGGCATCAAATTAAAAACTAATCCACAGCAAAGGAAACAATGAGAAAAGAGACACCTACATAATGGGAGAAAATATTTGGAAGCTATGCATCTGACAAGATATTAATATCCAGAATACATGAGGAACTCCAAGAACACAATAGCAAAAAACAAATAACCCTATTAAAAATGGGCACAAATTCTGAAGATGTTTTTCAAAGGAAGACATGAAAATGACCATCAGGTGCATGAAAACATGCTTTATGTCACTAATTATCACAAAAAATGGAAATTTAACCACAATGAGATATCATCTTACTCCATTTAGAATGGCTATTTTCAAAAAGTAAAATAAAAAGATTTGTTTTGGGAAGAATGTGGAGAAAAGCGAACCCTTAGAAACTGTTGGTGGAAATGTAAATTAGTATAGCCGTTATGGAAAATAGTGTTAACATTCCTAAAAATATTAAAAATAGAAGTACCGTATGATCCAACAATCTCATGCCTAGGTACATATCCAAAGGAAATGAAATTAATATATTGCAGTGATATCTGCACTCCCGGGTTTATTGCAGGACTATTTGCAATATTCAAGATATGGAATTAACCTGCATGCTACTCAAAAGATAAATATAAAAACAAATTGTGCTATATTTAAATAATAAAATATTATACAGCTAAAAAATAAAAAAAAAAATCCTGTCATTTGTGACAACATGGATGAACATAAAGGACATTATGTTAAATAAAATAAGGAAAACAATGACAAATATCACCTGATCTCACTCCTATGTGGACTCTAAAAAAGTTGATCTCATAGAATTAAAAATAGTGATTACCAAAGTCTGGGGAGGAAAGACGTTAATCAACGGGTATAAAGTTACAGTTAGACAGAAGGGTAAGTTCTAATATTCTATCAGAAATTAGAGTGATTACAGTTAACAATAACATATATTGCAAAATAAGTCAAATAAATGATTTTGAATGTTCTTATTACAAAAATATAATAAATCTTTGAGGTGAAGTATATGCTCATTACATAATTTATATATGCATCAAAATATCACACTGTACCCCATAATTATGTACATTTATTATGTGTCAATTGAAAATAAAACTTTTACAAAACCCAAACTCATAAGGAAATGTAAGAGGCTTGAAATAGTCTAAAATGATATTTAAAAATAATAAATTTGAAGGCCTCAGGGGAATCATACTCTATGGTTTAAAAATTTATTGCAAAGTTAGGATAATCAAGTCAACATATCACTGTAATGAGAAAAGACAAATGGATCAATGGAAGAATTGAGTGTCCAGAAATAAACCCTTTGAAAATATATCATTAATAGGTTTTCAACAAGGGTGCTAACACATTTCAAAAAAGAAATAATGTTTTTTCAGTAAATGGTGCTGGGACAATTAATATCAACATGCAAAAGCATAAATTTGAAAAATTGTCTCTCACTATTCAAAAATTAACTCAAAATAGATGGTAGAGCTAAATGTAAGAGCTAAAACTATAAATTTCTAGAAGAAAACATAAAATATTTGCGACTCTGGGTTGGCCTTCTTTCTTAAGTATAATACCAGAAAAACAAGTGATAACGGTAACAAGAGAAAAATTGGACTACATCAAATTAAAAATTTGTGTTTGAAAGCACACATTAAAAAGTGAAAAGACAAGCCACATACTACAAGAAAAAATATTTTCAAATCATATCCAAAGTATATAACTTGTATCTAAGATAGGTAAAGGACTCCTACAACACAATAACCAAAAGACATATAGCACAATTTAAAATTGTGCAGGAGATTGAATGGACATACAAATGGCAAATAAGCACATGAAAAGATGCTCAAAATTATTAATCACTAAGGAAATGCAAATCAAAATGACAGTGAGATACAACTCCACAATATTAGCATGACTACTAAATAAAAGAATAATAATAGCCAGTGTTAGCAATAATGTAGAGAAGTTGGAACCCTCATACATTGCTTATGAAAATGTAAAATGATGCAGTCACTTAAAAAAAAACCAGTTTTGCAGTTCCTCAAAATGTCAAACAGATTTTCCATATAATCCAGCAATTCACTAATATAGCTGAATTCACAATTCAACTAATATAATAGCTCTATAGCACAACGAAATAAAAATGTATAGACACACAAAATCTTGTACATAAATGTTAATAACAGTATTATTAAAAATAACTTAAAAATGGAACAGTGCAAATATCCACCAACAGATGAATGGAAAAACAAAATGTTGTATATCCATGCTTAATACAATGGAATATTATTCAGCAATTAAAGGACTAAAAGTATTAATCTATACAACAAAATAAATGAATATTAAAAACATTATACTAAGTGAAAGAAGCCAGTCACAAAAGGTAACATAATTTTTAAAAAAATTTATGGAATACAAGTGCAATTTTATTACATGCATAGATTGCATAGTGGTGAAGTCAGAGTATTCAGTATATCCATTACCCAAATCATGTATATTGTACCCATTAAGTAATTTGTTATCATTCACCTCCATCTGGTCACCCTTCTGAATATCCATTGTCTATCGTTCCACACTCTATGTCCATGTGTATGCATTATTTAGGTCTCATTTATAAGTGAGAAATGTGCCATTTTTCTTTCTGTCTGACTTCATTTCATAGCTACATTTCCACCCTTATTGCTGTAAGAGACATTATTTCATTTATTTTATGGATGAGTAGTATCCCATTGTGAATATATACCACATTCTTTAATCAAATTATCCATTAATGGACACTTAGGAAACATAATATTAATGTTATATGGCTACATATTAGATATGGCATTTCACTTTAGGGTAAACAAATTGTTTTAAAATTATGTTGTGGTGATGGTTGTACAGCTGTGTGAATATACTAAAACCCACTGAACTGAGTACTTTGTATTAATGAGTTTTATCATATGTGATTTCCATCGTAATCAAAATGTTAAAACATACAAAGTAACAAATTATAACTTTACTTCTTAAAAATATATTAAAATATGAAGGAAATTAAAGTTATATATTACCTTTCTATGAACAAAAACCTTGAAATTGTTTTGCAAAGACATTTAATTTCCCCATTCTATATTAAAAGTAGTTTTGCCAATAATGGATGTTCTTGGGCACAATTATATTTCCTTCTATGGTGATCCTAATTTATCATTCACGTCACTCAAATGATATCTTAATTTCTAAAGCTATCACAACTTATTATGTGCCACAATCTTGCCACATTACAGTCATCAAGACCTTAAGTGGTTCAAAAAGAAACTTATCATTAATTCAATTCAATGCAAGAAGGATCTATTTTATTATTTTAATCTTCCCATATACATCTGAAAAATTACTGAGTAACATTATGTAAAATAGAGCCTGTTGAATATTCAAAATACTAAACTGCCTTTTGACATTCTAAATGTAATCCTGAAGGTGCAATTTTAGCACACATACTTTCTAATCAAAAAAGATAAGTAAAATTTAAACTAAAAACATAACCTGTAAGAACAAGCATTTGTTTCAAAGATTCATGTAATAGCACACATAAAAATCAATTTTTCCAGTCTTTTAGTCTTATAAGATTTTCATGAATCAACTATAATAATAACTCAGTACCTGCTGAAGTCTAAATTTTACAAAACTCTGCAAAGTCATATTTTGCTTTCATTTCCTGATATTATTAAATTTCTACCCTCTGTAAAAAAATTTATCATTTCCTTTGGTCTTCCCACTCTAATTGTTTCTCCATCTTCATATAAATTCTCTTAAATCAAGGGAATTCTAATTTAGAGACAATATCACATGAATTTGGGTTAAGAGGTAAGGCAAATGCCCAACCAAAAATCAGACTAATCTTTAAAATGATAGCTGATTGCTATAAAAAGAGAGGAACTGGAGTACAGCAGCTAAAAGCAGATTCTGAAGCCTGTCTCAGTTCCATCAATAACTAGCAGTGTGAACTTGGACAAGTTAATTTATCTCTTTGTGCCTCAGAAACCTCATCTGTGAAATGGAAATAATTATAAGCAACTATGTCATAGAATTATGAAAATTAAATGAGTATGAACAGTAATTAGAATAGTGGCTGGCTTGTGGTAAGAGCTCTATAGGTAATAGCTGATGTTATCTTTAGGTAAGGCACCACCAACAAAGCTTTTGCAGACCTAATAGGCATTTGTGCTGCTGTTGTTTTTTACTGGAATCTGACAATTACTTGAAATTACTTATTATCAAATAAAAGATGAACTTTGTTATTATTATTCTTTTTTGCTCTTACCTACTTGTTCTCTGTCACAAAAACTGTCACGTGGGTTACAATCCAACTGCATTTTTAAATCAAGTTTATGATGCAGATGTGTCTACTATTTCTTCCAGTTCAAAAGATGGATTATTCATTTACTCCTAAGAGCAAGACTTTGGAAAGAAGATATATTTTATGAATTAACAATAATCAAAAAGCAATATTTAGTTGGGAAATACAGGATGACAGAGATTGAATAAAATGGATGTTTAAAATACCAGGCACCACCTGCAAAATGCCACTGTCACATGCATAGTAAATTCTTTGGGAATTGACAGTGCATTTTACTCTAGAATTAATACAGTGGTAATTAAATTTTACTCTAGAATTAATTCAATGGTAATTAAAGAGTAATGCACTCCTTCCTCCTCTACAAAATTCTTTCATGCACCTCAGAACAAAGCACTAGGGAAAACAAGAGACAAGGAGAGAAAATGACTTTCCAATTGTGGTAGAAACCTTACTTCATAGTTGCTTCCATATTGGGATCAAACTGGTAACTATTATATACTTGATTACATTCCCAGGATTATTTTCAGGCTACACCTGCCTACTACGTCTTCCTCTGCTCCATTCTACCCTAACTCCAAACAATTAGAAATAAACAAAATCCTTGACTAAATTGTGCTAATATGTTATCAGAAAATAATGACTCAATGTATTACTACATATTGTACAATGAGTTAAAATGTATATCGATGGAGTCTGTCTAAAGGCCTAATATTTTATTCCAAATCAGTAATTCTTTTTTGAATTTTTTCAAATTTACTTGCTTTTCTTAAAATTTCATTTTAAATTCAAAGGTACACATACAGGATGTACAGGTTTGTTATATAGTTAAACATGTGCCATGGTGGTTCACCACACAGAACATCACATCACCCAGGTATTAAGCACAACATCCATTACCTATTCTTCCTCATGCTCTCCTTCCCCTCAAAACCCTCATCTGATGTGTCCAGTGTGTGTTGTTCTGCCTTACTTGTCCATTTGTTCTCATCATTCAGCTCCCACTTATAAGTGAGAACATGCAATGTTTGATTCTCTGTTCCTGTGTTAGTTTGCTGAGGATAATGGCTTCCAACTTCATCCATGTCCCTGCAAAGGACATGATCTCATTCCTTTTTATGGCTCTATAGTATTCTCTGGTGTATATGTATGATATTTTCTCTACCCAGTCTATAATTGATGGGCATTTAGGTTGATTCTGTATCTTTGCTATAGTGAATAGTGTTGCAATGAACATACATGTGTATGTATCTTTATAATAGAATGATTTATACTCCTTTGGGTATATATCCAGTAATGAAATTGCTGGGTCAAATGGTATTTCTGCATCTAGGTCTTTGAGGAATCACCACACTGTCCTCCACAATGGTAAACTAATTTATACTCTCATCAACAGTGTAAAAGAGCTCCTTTTCTCCACAACCTTGTCAGCATCTGTTGTTTTTTGACTTTTAATAATAGCTATTATGCCTGGTGAGATGGTATCTCATTGTGGTTTTGATTTGTATTTCTCTAATGATCTGTGATGTTGAGCTTTCTTTCACAGGTTTGTTGGCCATATGTATGTCTTCTTTTGAGAAATATCTGCTAATGTCCTTTGCCCACTTTTTGATGGTTTTGTTGTTGTTCTTGTAAATTTGTTTGGGTTTCTTATAGATCCTGGACATTAGACCTTTATCAGATGGATAGATTAAAAAAATTTTCTCCCATTCTGTAGATTGTCTCTGATGATAGTTTCTCTTGCTCTGCAGAAGCTCTTTAGTTTAATTAGATCCCATTTGTCAATTGTTTCTTTTGTTGCAATTTCTTTTTGTGTTTTTGTCTTAAAATCTTTGCCTGTGCATACGTCTTGAATGGTATTGCCTAGATTTTCCTCCTGGGTTTTTATAGTTTTGGGTTTTACATTTCAGCCTTTAATCAATCTTCAGTTGATTTTTGTATAAGGTGTAACAGTTTCAATTTTCTGCATATGGCTAGCCAGTTCTCCCAGAACTATTTATTACGTAGGGAATCATTTCCCCATTGCTTGTTTTTGTCAGGTTTATTGAAGATCAGATGCTTGTGAGAGAGTGAATTATAAAGGGGTCCCCACAGGATCCCTGCAGGTCCTGTGCACTGGGAGAATAAAGCAGAACCATGGAAATGCATGCGATAAATTTGCAGAGGGGAGGAGCTGGCCTCTTGAGCTCCTGTATGGTGGAGCAGGAGCCAGTTAACAGGCTTCCTCCTCACTCTGCTGAAACTTTTTCACTTTTTCTTTTTTTCATCCAATAAATTCTGTTTTCCCTTACCCTTAAAAGCATCTGCAAATGTAATCTTTCCTGTTTGTGTGACAAGAACCTAGATTTTCCTACATTTTGGTGTGCAATGTGGGGCTGGGAGAAGGGTGAGTGAGATGCAAACCAAAAAAACCTTTACCTCTTTTGCTTCTAAGCTTCGTGTCCCTAGGATTTCTTCAGAGGGTAGAGGCAACTGTGCCCCATCCTCTGTTGCTCCTGGGTGTCAGAAATATTGGCTTCAGTCCAACCCAGCCTTTCCATGGCCTTTTCCTTCCTTTTTTGGGACGGACGGGTGAGCAGCCACTCTCCTCTTCCTGACCAGGTTGGGACAAATGGCCCAAGGACCCCGGAGTTCCCCAACAGGCCCTCATGGAGTCTCCCCCTCTTCCAGCCAAAGAGTTCTGCTCCATAGTACAGCAATTAAGCTTTTGTCCCTGGTGGAGGAACCACTTGCATAAGAATAAGAGGTTCTTCCCTCAGAAATCCTTTACCCTCTCAGCAGGTAACTTTTAAATGATTATTTTTTCTTTTGGAAGACATTTTTCTGGGCCAGAAATGATGGGGAGTATTACTATTTATATCATCTATAGAGTTTTAATTGTGAAAAAGGATTTGTGAGGCTGGTTTTAAGCTGTAGCCAATCTGGTGTGCTTTGCATGTCTTTCTGTACCGTTTGTAGCAAACTTTGCTTCAGGGCTCCATCTTGTTTTATGTCCTGGGGAGTGGACTGTAATCCTATGTCAAGGCTGTGTTTAGCCTCTGCAGAGCCAGGGATTTAGTCCTGGCTTCAGAAATGTGTCCTTTCTGGTTTTATATCTGCATGACAGTTTGCTGTTTGTTGATTCCCTTCCCCTCCACAAACTGCATTGGATTTTCTTTTCTCTGAACATTTAGTAAAGTTTGAAAGCCAGAAATAGTGGTCATTTGTCAGGTGATAAGGGAGTTAGAAGGATGTTCTTAAGGAGTGCTCAGACTAATTAAACGTGGATATGCAAGTTATAGTTATAGTTAAAAGGCCCTTATGTTTTCTCTTTCTTGGACCTTGTTTTGGTGGAAAAAAAGAGGGTTTTTTCAGTCAACTGAATTATTTTTCTCCATTTTTCCTTGGCACTTTTAATGAACACATGAGAGTGGAGAGACCTCTGTTTTTCACATGGGATCCCAGGAATTAAAAGCACCAAGAGGCCAATGGTCCTAATAGGAGATTGGTAAACGAAGGATCTTGTGGTAACTGGGTTTTGTTCTGCCTGTCTGTGTAATTGTATATGTGTCATGTGTGTGGTGTCTATAAAGAGAGCTCTAATTAATTGGTCTAAAGGAAGATAAGTGCTTAGATGCTTGAATCAAATATTTTTTAGAGGGAAGATAACAGCTGTGGTACCTTTCAGTTCACATGACTTTAATCTTTGAGAAATAAAAACAGCCTTAAAGACTATTGGTAAAATGCAGATGTCATCAAAATATAAATAGGTGGACTAAATTATGTTCAGATCCAAGGTTTGCTAAGTCTTTTGAGGTTATAAACTGCTACTCCTTTTTGAGAACTTTTCAACCTGCTAAGGCCTGGGGATACATGGAATTAACCATGCCCCTAATTGTGCTGGGAGGAGTCAAACCTTGGATGAAGTTAGCACATAATCAAAACAACTTACCAGGTTTTACATTCAAATTAAAAATTGTTAAGAGTTACCATTATAACATGTAACTGAAATTACTGGAAATAGATTTACATGCAATATGTGTAAGAACAGTAAAATATGTTTTTAGTAAAAAATTATAGAAAGACATAAAAATATAAATAATTGCCTAGGGTTAAATAATTGTTTTAAATTAGATAAAATAAAGCTAAAAGTTAAAACAAGTGGTGGAAGGATTGTAAAATTTAATCTTGCAAAATTTCTGTGTGTGAACATATTGACTAAATTCAGAAAAGGTATTATATGTTTTTTCTGTAAATTGAGCATTAAAATAAAAGCACAACAAAGTGCTCTTAAGGAACTAATCTGCACCTTGGCAAAATTTGTAAAGGGTTATAAAAGGGATTTTTGCTTTTTAAGTTCCTGAGCCATAATTTTGGCAAAATAAATAATTTGTGGTAATCTGGAATTCTACTTCATAACATCAAGTGTTTTAAATCTCCAACATATTTAACACGATTCCCAAAATAAAACTTCAGACTCAAAATTATCTTTCTTGGCATCTGTCTTTTGAAGGCTTTAGACGGTCCCTGGAGCCTCTAGAAGAGAGAAAAACAGGATTATTTGACATATTTAATTATATGAGATTACCAAAATGGTGTACAAGCTACTTTACGTTATATTTTGGTGAATAATACTAATATATTCCAAAATTGTATAGGATTTCTGAAATTCTAACATTTACATATATTCTATTAATCATAATTAAGGTTTTTATGTTAAGTTATTATAAACCATGGAAATAACCAAACTTCTTTGTCAATTGTATTTCTAACTGTAACTATCCTGGACATATTGTAATTCACAGATAATATTTGTCTTGGTTTAATCCTTTTCAAAAGATGGTTTATAACAAGCTAACCTTATTTTGTAAGATTTTATAAAGATGGTTTATAACAAGCTAAACTTATTTTGAACTATTTATGGCCTTGAATGATTGAGTAAGGAATACTCCTGTGAACAACATTTGCAGCACCATTTGTTTCTCTCTGCCTGGTTCCTCTAAAATTTGGAAACTACCTGTGAGTATGCTTAACTTATGGCAATATAATTGTTTGCATCAGTGCAATAAAAATCCATTTTCTTTTGCAACAGTATGCAATTGGAGAAAGTGGTTGTTTTACCAAGGCTTTGCCTGGAAGGGTATGCTTCCCTTTAAGGACTCAAGCCGGATTTGCAGAGCTGATAAAACCCCTTGGGGAGACTGGCCTCATACCCTTGTCTATGCTGTCCCTATATAGGGTTTCTGACCTGTGGTCACTAAAGAGCGTAACTTTCTAACAGTCAGAGGAGTTTCAAGCTTATCTTGGGATCTTAAGAGGAGAGGATCACCCAAATCACAGGCATTTGAGGATACAAACCCATAGCTGGGTTCAGCTTTCAGAGTTCTTATCTGAGATTCCTTATAGAACAGAGTTCCACTAAAGCCAATGTAAAAGGCCTGTGTAAAAATAGTTATTCTTGCTGCACTTCATGCAAATAATCAGGCCATGTATAAGGGTAAAGTCTATTTTTCAGACAACTTAGTCCTATTATGATTTTTTTTTAACAAAAATGAGAACTAGAGAGAGAGAGAGAACTTATGTTCCAAAACTTATAATACCTTTGTCATCAAATTCTAAACTCATTAGTTGTTTTTAGGTTTTTGCCTACATTTTTAGACTAACCCTGCTTGTTCCTGTGAACCCACCAGCAATCTCTGGCTGCAGCTCAGAAAGAACAAAAGAACAAGAGGAATGGGTAATGTAAAAAGCTGGATCAATATTCTAGTTCTGAGCAATTATTCTGAAATCCTGCCAGGTGTTGGGCATAAATAGGATGCCCATCATCAGAGATTTTCTTTTCGGAAAAGCGAGACTAAAGGAAGTAACCAAAGCCAAGTACCATGCATCCAAATTTTAGCAAGCATAACTATAGCCACCAGTTAGTTGGGCATGTCACAAAACATCCTTTTCTCTCCATTTTTGGAGGTGGACTCAATTCCGCAGCTTCACCTAAGCATTTGGTTTATGATAAGGAGTCCATGCAACACACCCTGAGACACATTTTTGTCCCAAACTAAATTCCAAGCTTCGGGTGAAAGTTTAAGAAAGAAAACTAGATCTATGGGATCCAGAGGCAGATGATAACAGAGGTTAAAAAGCACAGTGCAGGTGAGCATGACTGATTCTTGCTGATTAAGCCAAGCCTCTCATTTCATGGATAAAGGTCATATTAGTATCCATGGCATAAATGAAGTCTAGGGACGTCCAAGATACTGACAGCAGAGGGAAGAGAGGCATAGGTGAGAGCAGATAATTCCTGTTCTCTAAACCCTCCCTGTTTCATGGGTGCAAGCCACTTTGGCACTTATAGGTGGCACTCTGTCATGGTTGCCAGGACTTGGGGATATAAGAATAAAGGAAAGAAAGAGTAATACCTCACTTACCCTCCCTTATGTACCCCAGATATTTGCTAGGAAGAGAAGGGAATGAGGGATGCCTGCTCCCCTCTTTCCAGATGAGTAGCCATCCATGTTCAGTCTGTACCCCTTTTGAATGCATCCTGAATCTCTGGGACTCCTTTGAAAAAAAAATAATTTTTTTTTTTCCTTTTTCCTCCTCTGTCCTCTCTTCACTAATATGTAATTGTGTCTCCCTACTATGGAACACTCCACTCAAGTGCATCCTCCATACTGGGAAAGTTTAATTCCCCAAACCTTAAACTGGTTGGCTTAGGATTGAACCAAGGGGATGGGAACCCAGAAGTCTGACATGACAGTAAAAGGTGTTTATTTTATTTTATTTTATTTTATTTTATTTTATTTTATTTTATTTTATTTTATTTTTTATCAGTCAGGCTTCTGGATCCCTCTCTCTGTGAAAATTCCACTACATACTCACCAGGATAACTAAAATTTTAGTCTGACAATACCAAATATTGGTGAGAACATAGAGTAACAAGAATTTTCACATATTATATTTTCTACTGGAGTACGATATAATACAATTACTTTGGAAATTTCTTCTAAATCTAAACATGCATCCTTCTCAGTAATCTCTTTCCTAGATATACCCAAAGAGAAATGAAAACATATGTCCACAAAAAGACATTATAAAAATGTTCATAGAAATGTTATCCATGGCCTTACACTAGAAACAACAAAAAGGTCCATAAAAAAGAATTGATAAACTGTAGTGTATTCATACAGTGGGATGCCACATAACACTATAAAACAAAAAAAAAGACATATTAAAAACTAATATTAAAAATTGATATAAAACATTATGTTGAGTAAAAAAGCCCTCACACAAAACAGCATACTATGTCAAATTCCACTTCCAAAATTGGTAAAACTAATGTGAGGTGGAAAATGATCAGAACTGTGGTTGCCTCCTGGTAAGAGGCAGGAACATAGTGGAAGAATCATCAGGGTTTGCTCAGCATGAGCATGAGGGACATTCTCAAGTGAGAGTAATATTCTATATCTTCATATGGATTTTAGTTAAACAGGTGTGTCTATTTGTCAAAACTCACAGAATGATACACTATAAGACACTTAAGTTTGGCGCATTTCATTTTTGTAAATTTATCTACAAAATTGAATCACAACTAGTATTATTTCATTAACGACATGTTTGTTAAAGTGTTCGGAGTAAATTATACTGTTTTCTGCAACTTTGAAGTGCATCATAATAAATAAAATAGATTACTAGGTAGATAAAGAAATGGATAGATAGGTGGATGTGTACAAAAGCAAATATAATAATATATTATTTGTAGAATGTAGGTGGTATTTATGTGGATGTCTACAATTCTTTCAACTTTTTGAGATGTTCAAAAATTTACATAATCAAACATTGAGGGGAAAAAAATTAAGTCTTTACAGTGGCCCACTATCTATTCAATCTGTCCCGCCACTATTTCTTCTTAGATCTCGCCTTTTACTACTCTATTCCATGCCCCTTTCCTCCTCCTACACCTTTCCTCAGTCACATTGGCCTCCTTGTTATTCTTGAAACACATCAAGCATGAATCTCTCTTATAGTCTTCGACTTTTACATCCTCTACTTAGAACACATAACAGATAACTACATTGTTCAAAGCCTGATCACTCACCTTTCTTAGCTCTTTGCTTAATTTACCTTTGCATCGAGGCCTTTCCCTAACATTCAAACTTGTCTGTGAGCACCTGATCCTGGTTCCTCACTTTGTTTATCTCTGCAGTACTTATTACCATTTGACATTCTGCATATTTCATGTATTTATTTGTTGATTCAAACGCAGTGAGGGCAGAAATTTGTGTCTATTTTCTTTCTGGAATGTTGAACAATACCTGGCACATAATGTGTGTTCAGTAAATATTTGTTAAGGGAATGGATTAGACTTGTAAATGATCTGAGTAAGTGGTAACGATGAAATTGAATAGGCCCAGCGGCATAACTTTCAAAAACAAATACTTAAGTACAGGCAGAGGGAAATAACAATGGCTGCAAAAAAAATGACAGAGGAATTTTAGTTAAATTAGTTAGCATATATAAAGCACATAGAAAAGTATCTGCATGTAGTAAATACTAGTAATTGTGATTCTTTTTATTATTTGGGTAGAAAGTACAATCTGGCATTAGCAGTGTGATGGGGATTTCTAAAACAAAACAAAAGAAAACATAAATTCCATCTTAGGCCACCTTTAAAAGAGTGTAGCATTTAGAATAAGGGATGTTACAAAGTCCCTGCTGGCCACCACATTTCTGAGAATCAATAAAGTTCTGAGTACCTAACTAAAAATGAGCATGGATATCATGTACTATATTTACAGCAGAAGAAATACAATGATAACGGGAACTAATAGTATTTATCTGAGGAAGAGAATACTGCTGTATTGAAATATCTGAAGAATAGTCATGTGGAATAATGACTACATTATAGTTCTCTTGACCTCTAGCAGCTGAAATAAGAACAATGTGTGAACACTGTGAAATAACAGATTTTATATCAAGAAAGGATTTTCTTAGAGTAAGAACTATCTAAGTATATGATCTGGTTTCCAGGTGGATAGAATGTCCTCAACTACAAGTATTAAAGCATTGACTATGCAAATGTGTGGTATAAAGGAAAGAACATGAGCTTTTACTGTCATAATAACCTAAATCCAAATTCCATATGTGCAACTTACTTGTATGACTTTGAGCAATTGACTTAAAGTCTAAGCCTCAGTCTCTTCATCTGAAAAATGTATTTCAACATCATAGGCATTATGAGAATAAAATGAAATGAAATGAATGTTAAGAACCAAACACTATATTTGGCACACATTAGGCCCTCTCTAATATGTGAGAGGTGATTCAAACCCTCGAATTTATGGTTGGACTAAAACTAAAGTGCCTTCCAAGTCTAAGAATTTGCGATTTCATAATATTATTCATGTTAATTGAGGCATACTGAAAATTGGATCCCAGAACTGACATCTGAGATAGTATGTAAACAATTTGTGTTTTTCTAAGGAGAAGCAAATATTAGCATCCAATAATAGGCATGCAGAAATTTGAAACAGAACATTACTCTGTAGAGAAAGACAAACAGACTTTCCTTTCTTCCTCATGTCCATCCATCACATAATTTCACTAACATTTCTGAAGAAGTATGTCTTAGAGAGAAGACACGGTTATAATTGTAAAACCTGAGTAATGTTAATGTAGCCAGAGACATGTACAACTCCCTCTAGAATTTAGTTGTTTTTATTAGTTTTTGAAGGCTGACATGTTTGAATAAAATACATATTCTCTATGTCAATGAACATTTCCTGTACTTCACATCAACATTTTACTTTCAGGTCCTATATGAAGCACTGAGAGAGAAAAACGGAGCAAGAAAAAATAGAAATGATTATGAAGAAAAAATCTGAAGGATAAAGAAAAATAAAATGGGAAGGGAGGGCAAAAGGTGCTAGTATAAAACAGGGTAAAATATATAGAAAACATTATGTAATCATTAATGTATGCTTATTAAACACCATTAAGAGAGAGCATTTAAAAATATACCTCTCAATATTTAGTAAGTAAAGCCTTCTAAAAATCTTAACATTTGTTCAACTTGTATAACATATAAGTACTATAACTTTGCTGTCTGTACAAGCATAAACAATGAAATGAAATAAGTAAAGTCTTTTCATGATTTTTAAAATAGAATAATTTCAAACACAACATCTCTGAATTGACAAGAAAACTGCAGTGATGATTTATGGCAGATACATAATGTGGAGCCACTTCATTTTCAACTGTAACTTTTGTGGCTACTAGATTTTTATTAAAGTCAGATTCAGCTCATATGTAACTAAAACAAATACTTCAAGAGCAAAGTTGCCTGCTGCTAGGAAATCTGTCAAATGGCCTGTTTTTCTTCTTTTCTCTTTTTATACTTCAATCTCCCTTTCTATGAACTCAATGTCTTATGCTTTATTTCAACTTGTCCTTAACAAAATCTGTCTTTCACAAAGAACCCAAGAAACTTTCTTTCAGTTAAAAGGAAAACTTGAGTTACTTAACGTTGAACATCTCGCAGGAAAACTTTCATTTTGACGAGAAACAAGGCTTAAAGCCAAAGCAATTACTTTCAAGCATCAGTAAACTGAAAAATGAGGTAGTTTCTAAGGCAAAGAGGCCTTCTCTCCCTTATACAATACTATGTTAAAAATGAAATTGATATAAGATATTTTCTTTTGGCATGAAACACTTGGTGAGCAATGGACAAAACAATAAAGAAACAAAACAAAACAAAACACTCTTAAGCCTTCTACAATTATATGAGTGTTTCAGCCTCTTAAACTTCCTTCAAACGAATACTAGCTTGATCTAGAAAGGGATGCATATAATAAATTAAATTTCTAACCGTATCATCCACATCTAAAATATGTCAGGAAATCTTGTAAGTCTATAGAGTATTATCAAATTATTTTTCTAAACAAAGAGTGCACATGCATACCCAAGGCAATGGGTATAAGCTCAAGGTCTGTTGGTGGGAAAAAAACTATTTTCCCAACAGCAGCATTTTTATAAAGATAAATTTCTCTGTGCCAACAAATCATTTCAGAGAATTTTGACTTATAAAGTCTATTAAGGCCTGTTGTATTAGGTAATAAATAACCCCAAAGAGCAGTTATAGCCTCTGCCAAACACAAGCTTTACACAGAAAATTATTTCTTAGGGGAAGAGTGTTCCAAATTAGAAATGTAAATAAAGGGATTTGTTTTCTTTTTCTTTTAGAATATGTTAAAAAAAAAAAAAAAACTACTGTTCACATTTTCCCATTATAGTATACCTTCTTCACTGGGTTCATGGTTTATTTTTTATCTCATACTGTAAAATATTATCTTCTGTAAGACACATTTAATTGTTTTTCTTGTTTCATACAATTTGTTTCTTTGTCGCAAAAGAATAAACTAAAATTTGTTTTAATCGTTAGCTACATATGTGCATCTCTTTAGTTTTACTATGAGTACTAAGGGAGATATAATTATTTAGTATTCTAATATCAAGAAGAATGTAGTGGTTGTAAAATATTTTATTGGATAAAACAAAATCTTAAAAGGCCACTCACCACATCTATCATATCAGATTCCATTTCAAGACTGAGATCAGACTACAAGAAAAAGGAAAAAGGAGTTATTGTCTGTTGACACAAAATCTACTGTTTCTTTATTTAAGGTTACAAACAAAATATTTAATGTTAATACAAGTGTGTTTCAAATAATCTATTATTTATAAATTGCAGAAAGGCATTCTTCAGAATTGAAGGGAACAGCCAATCTAACAATCTCTGTCTTTTAACAGATGGCTTTTATCCATTTATTTATTGTCATTCTGATACATTTGGATTTATTCTACCATCTGACCGCATGTCTTCTATGTACTATGTTGTTATTCTTGTCTTGCTTTCCTCCCCTTCCCTGCATTCTATTAAATCACATTTTCTTCATTCTCTTTATTTTCCCATCTATTGGTTAAGATGTTACATATTCTATTTATGTACCTTTAACCTGAAAATTTTAACTACACAACAGACATAATCTGGTTAATCAACACATGTATAATTCTCTGATCAGTACAATGACTTAAACCACTTCTAATCCAATCTCTTCTCTTCCACCTTTTTTATTGCCATTGTCCAATATTATAGTTCCATCTTTTCCTCACCTGCCAAAGTTAGTCTTCTTTAACTGCCAAAGCTTATAAACAACATTTTAATGATTTTCCTGATTACCATAGCTTCTTTTAAAATAACTTCATTTATTTTATAATAAATAACTTACAAGTGCACCACTCACAAATATACAACTAGATGGTATTTATACATATGTATATAACTGCATGACCAGAACAGAAGTAAGAATATAGAACCTTTCCAGCACCCCATAAGATTCTCTCATGCTCCTTCCTTGTCTATAACCCAGTTGGTAAACAAAATTCTAAATTATCCCATAATTATATTTTTCTGTTTTGAAATTTATATAAATGACTATATGCAGTATGTTTTTGTCTCTGGCTTCCTCCATTCACCATACTTTCTGTAAAAGTCATTCAGGTTGCTGAACACTACCTATACTCAGTTTGACATGATATATCCTTTAAAATTGTTTCCAGTTGCAATACTTCTGTGTCCTTATATTTAGAATATATCTCTTATAAAATTATTTAGATCAATTTTTAATACAGCATTACCAATCTTTGTGTTTTAAATAAAGTGTTAAGCTATTCAAATTTAAGGTAATTGCTGATGTAGTTGAATTTTCATCTATTATTTTTATAATATCCGTTTCTTGCTCCATCTTTTCTTTGTTCTTTTTTTACTCTTTCCTGTTTTATTTTTGATTACATATTTTTATTATTCCATTTTTTCTCATCTATTAGGTTTTATTATTCTTCCCATAAATAATATAAAGCAGATTTTTAAAGTATGTTTTGGAAAACTCTGTGTGTCCCAGGATATTTTTGGGGGTTTCATGAGGTCAAAATTACTTTCATAATAATATTAAAAGAGTGTTTTGCTTTTAAATTCTTATTTTTATGTATATACGATGGAATATTACAGTGCCACAACACGCGATATCACAATTTATTAAATGTAAAAGCAAATATGAATATCCAGCTGTATTCTATTAAAGCAGAATTAAAGGCATTTGAAAATTATTTAAAAATGCAACTTTTCTCTTTAATTTTTGTTCAGTTTCATAAAATAGTTATTTTTCATAAAAATATGCTATTTATGTTAACGTAATGGATTTACTATTGTTACATCTAAATGAATTAATAAATTATTTGAAAACATATGGAAGCTATCAAAAGATTTAACTCACATAAGCAAAGCATCTTTAGTTGTTTTTGATTTTAGATTCTGGGGTACATGTGCAGGTTGGTTACATTGGTATATTGCATGATGCTGAGGTTTGGGGTATGCATCTCATTACCAGGTAATGAGCATAGCACCCAATAGGTAGTTTTTCAAACCTTGCTCCATTCCCTCCTTCCTGCCTCTAGTAGTTTCAACTGACTGTTGTTGCCACCTTTATATCCATGCGTACCCTGTGTTTAGCTCCACTTATAGGTGAAAATATGCCATATTTAGTTTTCTGTTCTTGTGTGAATTTGCTTAGAATAATGGCCTCTGGCTGCATCCATGTTGCTGCAAAGAACATTATTTCATTATATTTTTATTGCTGTATAGTATTCTATGGTGTATACATGCCACTTTTTTTTATCCAATTCACAATCAATGGGCACCTAGGATGATTCCATGTTTTGGCTATTGTGAATAGTGCTGTGAAGAACATACAAATGCATATGTCTTTTTGGTAGAAGAATTTATTTTCTTTGGTATATATATTGAATAATGGGATTGCTGGATGGAATGGCACTTATGTTTTAGGTTCTTCGAGAAATTCCCAAACTGCTTTCCACAGAGGCTGAACTACTTTACATTTCCAACATTGTATAAGCATTCCCTTTTCTCTGCAACCATACCAGCATCTGTTGTTTTCTGACATTTTAATAATGCCCACTCTGACTGGTGTAAGATGGTATCACATTGTAGTTTAAATTTGCATTTCTCTGATGATTAGTAATGTGAAGTCTTTTTTCATACGTTTGTTGGCCACTTTTATGTCTTCTTTTGAGAAATGTCTGTTCATGTCTTTTGTCCACTTTTTATTTTATTTTTTGAAACAGTCTTACTCTGTCACCCAGGCTGGGGTATAGGGGCGTGATCTCAACTCACTGCAACCTCTGTTTCCTGGGTTGAAGTGATTCTCGTGCCTCAGCCTCTGGAGTAACTGGGATTACAAACATGCACCACAATGCCCAGGTAATGTTTGTACTTTCAGTAGAGACAGATTTCTTCATGTTGGCCAGGCTGGTCTGAAACTCCAGCCTCAAGTGATCCACAAGCTTCAGCTCCCAAAATGCTAAAATTACAGGTGTAAGCCACCGCACCCAGCGCCTTTGGCCCGCTCTTTAATGGGGCTATTTATCTGTTGTGTTGCTTGTTGAATTGTTTAAGTTCCTTATAGATTCTGAATATTAGGTTTTTGTCAGATGAGTATTTTATGAATATGTTCTTCCATTTTGTATGTGGCCTGTTTATTCTGTTGATAGTTTATTTCGCCATTTAGGAGCTCTTTAGTTTGCTTAGGTCCCATTTGTCTATTTTTGTTTTTGTCGCTATTGCTTTTGGGGACTGTATTAGTCCATTTTCATACTGCTATAAAGACATATCGAAGACTGGGCAATTTATAAAGGAAAAAGGTTTTATTGACTCACAGTTCCACATGGCTGGGGAGGCCTCAAGAAACTTACAATTATAGCAGAAGGGGAAGCAGGCAACTTCTTCACTAGGCAGCAGGAGAAAGAGAGGGTGTAGGAGGAACTGTCAAACACTTATAAAGCCATCAGATTTCGTGAGAACTTACCACACAACAACAGTATAGAGGAAGGCACTCCCATGATTAAATCACCTCCCTCCAGGTTATGCTCTCGACACATGGAGATTATGAAAATTACAATTTGAGATGAGATTTGAGTGAAGACACAGAGCCAAACCATATCAGGGAAATAGCCAAAAATTATTTGCCAAGACCAATGTTGTGGAAGGTATTTCCTAGGTTTTCTTTTTAAGTTTCTTATAGTTTGAGGTCTTAAATTTATATCTTTAATCTATCTTGAGTTAATTTTTGTATATGGTGAAATGTAGGAGTCCAGTTTCATTATTCTGCATATGGCTTAGCCAGCTATCCCAACACCACTTATTGAATAGAGAGTTCTTTCCTCATTGCTTATTTTTGTCAACTTTGTCAAAGATCTGTAGATTTGTGGCTTTATTTCTGGGTTCTCTATTCTGTCCCATTGGTCTATTTATCTGTATTTGAATCAGTACTGTGCTGTTTTGGTTACTATAGTCTTATAGTATAATTTGAAGTCAGGTATTGTGATGCCTCTTGGCTTTGTTCTTTTTGCTTAAAATTGCTTTGAATATGTGGGCTCTTTTTTGGTTCCATATGAATTTTAGAATAGTTTGTTCTAATTCTGTAAAATGGTGTTCATAATTTAATAGGAATTGCATTAAATCTGTAGATTGCTTTGGATTGTCTGGCCTTTTTTTTTTTCCATTTGCGTCAAATTTTATTTTATTTTATTTTTATTTCAGTAGGTTATTGGAGAACAGGTGATGTGTGGTTACATACTAAGTTCTTTGGTGGTGATTTCCAAGATTTTGGTGTACTCATCACCCGAGCAGTGTACACTGTAACCAATGTGCAGTGTTTTATCCCTCACCCCCTTGCACCCTTACCCCTGATCCCCCAACATTTATTGTATTATTCTTGTGCCTTTGCATCTTCATAACTTACCTCCCACTTACAAGTGAGAAAATATGATCTTTGATTTTCAATTCCTGAGTTATTTCACTTAAAATAATGGTCTCCAACTCTATCCAGGTTGCTGCAAATGCTGTTATTTTATTCCATTTTATGGCTCAGTGGTATTCCGTGGTATCTATATACCAGATTTTCTTAATTCACTCATTGATTGATGGGCATTTGGACTCATTCCATATTTTTGTAATTGTGAATTGTACTGCTATAGATGGGCATATGCAAGAGCCTTTTTCATTTAATGACTTCTTTCTTTCTGGGTAGATTCCCAGCAGTGGGATGGCTGGATCAAATAATAGATGTACTTTAAGTTCACCAAGGAGCATCCATACTGTTTTCCATTATGGTTATACTAGTTGACATTCTCATCAGCAGTGTAAAATTGTTCCCTTTTCACCACATCCATGCCAACATCTATTATTTTTTGATTTTTAAATTATAGCCATTCTTGCAGGAGTAAGGTGGTATTGCATTGCAGTTTTGATTTACATTTTTCTGATAATTAGTGATGTTTCGCATTTGTTTATGTTTATTGGCCCTTTGTATATCTTCTTATCGAAATTGTCTATTCATGTCCTTTCCCTACTTTTTGATGACATTATTTTTTTCTTGCTGATTTCTTTGAGTTCTTTGTAGATTCTGGATATTAGTTCTTTGTCAAATGTGTAGTTTGTGAAGATTTTTTCACTCTATGTGGGTTTCCTGTTTACTCTGCTAATTATTTCTTTTGCATTGCAGAAGGTTTTTAATTAAGCCCCCTGTATTTATCTTTGTTTTTGTTGCATTTGCTTTTGGGTTCTTGGTCATGAAGTCTTTGCCTAAGCCAATGTCTAGAAGAGTTTTTCTGATGTTGCCTTCTAGAATCTTTATGGTTTGAGGTCTTATATTTAAGTCTTTGATCCATTTTGAATTGATTTTCATATAATACGAGAGATCAGGATACAGTTTCATTCTTCTACATGTGGTTTGCCAATTATCCCAGCGCCATTTGTTGAATAATAGTCTTTTATTTCATTTTATGTTTTTGTTTGCCTTGTCAAAGATCAGTTGGCTGTAAGTATTTGACTTTATATCTGGGTTCTCTATTCTGTTCAGTTGGTCTATGTGCCTATTATTATACCAGTACCACGATGTTTTGGTGACTATAGCCTTGTAGTATAGTTTGAAATCAGGTAATATGATGCCTACAGATTTGTTATTTTTGCTTAGTCTTGCTTTGGCTATGCAGGCTCCTTTTTCAGTTCCATATGAATTTTAGGATTGTTTTTTCTAGTTCTGTGAAGAATGATGATGATGATATTTTGATGGAGATCGTATTGAATTTGTAGATTGCTTTTGGCAGTATGGTCATTTTCACAATATTGGTTCTACCTATTCATGAGTATGAGGTGTGTTTTCACTTTTTTGTGCCATCTATGATTTCTTTCAGCAGTGTTTTATGGTTTTCCTTGTAGAAGTCTTTCATCTCTTTGATTAAGTACATTCCTAAGTATTTTACTTTTTTTGTGCAACTATTGTAAAAGGGGTTAAGTTTTTTATTTGATTCTCAGCTTGGTTGTTTTTGGTGTAAAGCAGTGTAACTAATTTTTGTACATTGATTTTTTAACATGAAACTTTACTGAATTCATTCATCAGATCTAGAAGCTTTTTGAATGAGTCCTTAGGGTTTTCAAGATACACAATCATATCATCAGTGGACAATGATAGTTTGACTTCCTCTTTACCTACTGAAATGCACTTTATTTCCTTTCTCTTTCTTGATTGCTCTGTATAGGACATACAGAACTTTGTTGAATAAAAGTGGTGAAAGTGGACATCCTTGTCTTGTTCCAGTTCGCACAAAAAACGCTTTCAACTTTTTCCTATTCAGTATCATATATGGCTTTTATTACCTTAAGATATGTCTCTTCTATGCTGATTTTGCTGATGGTTTTAATATATAGGGGTACAGAATTTTGTCAAATTTTTATTCTGTGTCTATTGATATGATCATATAATTTTTTTTTACTTCTATTTATGTGGTGTAGATCATTTATTGACTTGTGTATGTTAAACTATCCCTTCATCTTTGGTATGAAAACCACGTGATAGTGGTGGATTATCTTTTTGATATGCTGTTGAATTTGGTAAGCTGGTATTTTGTTGAGAATTTTTGCATCTATGTTAATCTGGTGTATTGGTCTGTAGTTTTCGTTCTTTTTTTTTTTTTTGTTATGTCTTTTCCTGGTTTTGGTATTAGGATGACACTGGCTTCACAGAATGATTTAATGAGAATTCTCTCTTTTTCTGTCTTTTGGCATAGGGTCAATAGGATTAGTATCAATTCTTCTTTGAATATCTGATAAACTGATATGTGACTCTATCTGGTCCTAGGATTTTTTCTGGTGAGCAATTTTTTTTTCCCAATTACTATTTCAATCTTGCTGCTTGCTGTTGATCTGCTTGGAGTTTCTATTTTTTCCTGGTTTAATCTAGGAGGATCGTATATTTCCAGGAATTTATCCATCTTCTCTAGGTTTTCTAGTTTGTGTGCATAAAGGTGTTCATAGTTGCCTTCAATGATTTTTTGTGTTTCTGTGACATCAGTTGTAATATCTCCCATTTCATTTCTAATTGAGTTTATTTGGCTCTTCTCTCTTATTTCCTTGGTTAATCTCACTAATGATCCATAGATTTTGTTTTTCATTTCAAAGAACCAGCTTTTTTGTTTTATCTATTTTTTGATTGTCTTTTGTTTCAATTTCATTGAGTTCTTTTCTGATCTTTGTTATTTCTTTTCTTCTGCTGGATTTGAGTTTAGTTTGTTCTTGTTTCTGTAGTTCCTTGCGGTGTGATGTTAGGTTGTCTATTTGTGCTATCTCAGACTTTTTGATGTAGAAAATTAATGGTATGAACTTTTCTCTTAGCACTGCTTTTGCCATATCCAGAGTTTTTTAAATAAGTTTTATCACTGTTGTCATTCTGTTAAAATAATTTTTAAATTTTCCTCTTGATTTTATTGTCAACAACAAAGATTATTAAATACATTATTTAATTTACAAGTATTTGCATAGCTATGAGGGTTCCTTTTGGGATTAATTTCCAGTTTTATTTCACCATGGTCTGAGAAGGTACTTGATATGATTTCAATTTTCTTAAATGTATTGACACTTGTTTTGCGGTTCTTTTATATGGCCTATCTTGGATAATGTTCCATGTGCTGATGAGAAGAATGTATATTCTGCAGTTATTGTGTAGAATATTCTGTAAATATGTGTTAAGTTCATTTGTTCTAGGGAATAGTTTAAGTGCATTTTTTTCTTTGTTTACTTTTTGTCTTGATGACCCATTTAGTGCTGTCAGTGGAGTACTGAAGTCCACTACTGGTGTGGTTTGACTGTGTCCTCACCCAAATCTCACCTTAAATTGTAATGATCCTCACATGTCTTGGGTGGGGCCAGATGGAGATACTTGAATTATGGTGGTGGTTTCCCCCATACTTATCTCATGGTAGTAAATAAGTCTTATGAGATCTGATGGGTTTATAAAGGGGAGATTCTCTACACATGCTTTTTTTGCCTGCCACCATGTAAGACATGACTTTACTCTTCCTTTGCCTTTTGCCATGATTGTGAGGCCTCTGCAGCCATGTGGAACTGTGAGTCTTTCCTTTATAAATTACCTAGTCTTGGGTATGTCTTAATTAGCAGTGTGAGAACTCACTAATACAACTACTATTATTGTGTTTCTGTGTGTCTCATTTCTTATGTCTACTAGTAATTGTTTTATGAGTTTGGGAGCTCCAGTGTTAGGTGAATATATATTTAGGATTATAATATTTTCCTGTTGGACTAGTCCTCTTATCATTATATAAGGTCCCTTTTGGTCTTTTTAAACTGTTGCTGCTTTAAAGTGTGTTTTGTCTGATATAAGAATATAGCTGCTCTTGCTTGCTTTTGGTGTCCATTTGCATAAAATATCTCTTTCCGTCCCTTTACTTTAAGTTTATGCGAGACCTTATGTGTTAGGTGAGTTTCTTGAAGACAACAGATACTTGGTTGGTGAACTCTTATCCATTCTGCCATTCTGTATCTTTTGAGTGGAGCATTTAGGCCATTTACATTCACTGTTAGTGTTGAGATATGAGGTGCTATTCTGTTCATTATGCTAGTTGTCGTTTGAATACCTTGCTGTGTTTTTCATTGTGTTATTGTTTTATAGGCCCTGTGGGATTTATGCTTTATTTAGGTCCTATTTTGGTGTATGTCAAGGTATTGTTTCAAGATATAGAACTTCTTTTAGCATGCTTGTAGTGTTATCTTGGTAGTGGTGAATTCTCTCAGCATTTATTTGTCTAAAAAATGCTTTATTTTTTCTTTACTTATGAAGCTTAATTTCCTTGGATGCAAGATTATTGGCTGATAATTGTTTTGTTTAAGGAGGCTAGGGATAGGCCTCATTTCCTTCTAGCTTATAGGGTTTCTGATGAGAAATCTGCTGTTAATTTGGTTAATTTTTCTTTATACTTATTTGATGCTTTTGCCTCACAGCCTTTACAATTCTTTCCTTCATCTGGACTTTAGATAACCTGATAACTATCTGTCCAGGTTATGATCTTTTTGGGATGAATTTTCTGGGTGTTCCTTGAGCTTTTCCTGTTTGGATGTCTATATATCTAACAAGGGCGGGGAAGTTTTTCCTTGATTATTTCCTTAGATAAGTTTTCCAAACTTTTTTTTTTTTTTTTTTTGAGACAGGGTCTCACTCTATTGCCTAGACTGGAGTGCAGTGGTGCAATCTCAGCTCCACAACCTCTGCCTCCCAGGCTCAAGGAATTTTCCTGCTTCAGCCTCCCAAGTAGCTGAGATTACAGGCATACACCACTACCATCTGACTAATTTTGTGGTTTTAGTAGAGAAGGTGTTTCACCATGTTGTCCAGGCTGGTCTTGAACTCCTGACTTCAAATGATCCACCTATCTCGGCCTCCCAAAGTGATGGGATTACAGGTGTGAGCCACTGCGCCCAGTCCAGGAACACCAATTATTCTTATGTTTGGTCATTTATCATAATCCCAAACTTTTTGGACGCTTTGTTCATAATTTTTTCTTTTTTTTTTCTTGTCTTTGTTGGATTGAATTAATTTGAAAGCCTTGTCTTTAAGCTCTGAAGTTTTTTCTTCTCCTTGTTGGATTCTATTTTTGTAACTTTCCAGTATATTTTGCATTTTTCTAAATGTGTCTTTTATTTCTGGAAGTTGTGATTGCTTTTTATCAATGCTATCTATTTCTCTGGGATTTTTTTACATCTTTACCCTGTATTATTTTTTAAATTTCTTAAAATTGTTTTTTACCTTTTTTTGTGCCTCATTGAGTAGCTTAATAATCAACTTTCTGAATTTTTTTCTGGCATTTCAGAGATTTCTTTTTGGTTTGGGTCCATTGCTCATGACCTAGTGTGATGTTTTGAGGTTGTTAAAGAACCTTGCTTTTCTGTATCACCAGAATTGTTTTTCAGGTTCCTTTTAATTTGGGTAGTCTATGTCAAAGAACAAATATGGGGTTTACAGGTTGCTGTTCTAATATTTTTGTCCCATAAGGTGGTCCCTTGATGTAATGCTCTCTCTTTTTCCCTAAAAATAGGGCTTCTTGAGAGCTGGACTGCAGTCATTGTTATTGCTCTTCTGGGTCTAGCCACCCAGCAGAGCTACTGGGCTCCAGGCTGATAATAGGGACTGTCTGCAAAGAGTCCTGTGATATGATCTGTCTTCATGTCTCTCAGCCATGGATACCAGCTCCTACTTCACTGGAGATTGCAGGGGCATGAAGTGGAATCTGTGAAGATCTTTGGTTGTAGTTTTGTTTAGTTCACTGGTTTTCTCAAATGCTAGTTTTGTTAATGGTTGGTTGGCTTCCAGCCAGGAGGTGGCAGATGCAAGACAGCATCAGCTGATACAAGCTTGCCCTAAGGTCACCTGGATGAATATTAAGGTTTCTCAGGCAATGGCCAGTGCCTTAGAGCTCCCAAGAGATTATGTCTCTTATTTTTGGCTACCAGGGCATGTAGAGATAGATCATCAGGTGGGCGCAGGGTTAGGCATTTCTGAGCTCAAACTCTCCTTGGGCGGGGGTTGCTGCAGACTCTGTTGGGGATAGGGATGTGGTTCTTAGGCAAATGGAGTTATGTTCCCAGGAGGATTATGGCTGCGTCTGCTGCAATATACAGGTCACCAGGGAAATCAGGGAAAGCTGGCAGAGACAGGCATCACCCACTTACCATGCAGCCAACAAGGACAGTCTCATTCCCACCACCTGCATGGGAGTTTATATTCAGGCCTCTGGTGCAGGACTTAGATCTTGCCTCAGGCAACCAGCCTCTTTGCTGAGAACACAGGCAGGGCTTTCAGGCTCCACCTTTCCCTGCCTTCCTTGGCTTCTGTGCTCATATTTGCACTTCTCATTTGCTGTCCTCCTGGATTCTGCCCAGGAAAGTTTATGATCATTTTAAATTATTACAAAGTTCAGCTGGAAGTTTCCTTCTTCCTGTGATCCTGCCCCAAATTTCACTGGCAGCCCTACCCAAGGACCCCCGTGAGACAAAGTCAAAAATGGCTTCATTGGGAACTGGGGGTACCCACAGGACTCTTTCTGCTGCTTCTTCTACCTTTATATTTTGCTCAACAATCTAAATTTGTTTTAGCTCTAGGGAAGATTAAATCCTTCTCCCATGATCCGGATTTTCAGGTTTCCCAGTGATGATTTGTGTTCAGAAGTGGACCTTCTCTCACACCTTGGGCACTCACAGTTTTTTGGCTGTCACAGGAAGCTTACAGTGGCAAGCTGCTTCCTTTAAAGGGTCGGTGAATTCTTTTGGTTTTCCTGCTATGTTCCTGTGGTAGTCCTTGAAGCAAAAGTTTACAATGTGAATCTCCACATGCTGTTCCATCTGTCTGAGTGGGAGCTGCAAGTTAGTCCTGCCTGCTGACTAGCTGCCATTTTTCTCAAAAGACCAGTCTGGCCATTTTAACAATATGGATTCTTCTAGTTCATGAGTATGGAATATTTTCAGATTTGTTGGTGTCATCTCTGATTTCTTTCAACAGAGTTTTTTTTGGTTCTCCTTGTAGAGTTATTTTACCTCTTTGGTTTGATTTGCTTCTAGGTATATTTTTTGGGTAGCTATTGTAAATGGAATTGTGTTCTTAATTTGGCTCTCAGCTTGAATGTTATTGGTGTATAGAAATGCTACTGATTTTAGCCTGGGCAACAATATGGTGAGAGTCAATCTCTACAAAAAATACAAAAATTAGCTAGGCATTGGTGGCTTTTTCTGGTAGTCTCAGCTACTCAGGAGGCTGAGGCTGGAGAATTATTTGAGCCCAGGAATTGGAGGCTGAAGTGAGCTGAGATCATGCCACTGCACTCCAGTCTGTGTGACAGAGTGAGACCCATAAAAAAATGCTAATAATTTTTATATACTGATTTTGTATCCTAGCATCTTACTGAAGTCATTAATCATTTCCAATATCCAACAAAGGTCCTTTATAGTTCAAAATAATATTTAAGAGTTTAAACAGCCCCTCAGTCCAAAAGGTTTGATATCTGTTGCACTACAGATTAAAATATGTGTCTAATTTTTTAAAGTTCACATTAAATTGGTAATTCCACCACTTCAAACCAATGACCAGAATTTTACAAACAAGCAGTGCCATTGTTGTCATATTTTTGACTTTTATATATGTTATACATTTTTAAAAACTTGAATAGTGTTTTTATTTTAAACAGGCAGTATCCTTTTCTATTTTAGGTGCATGTTTTTCCTTTGTAGTGCTTTTTGTGACTTTTTTCGGTTTCTTATTTTCATCTGATTTTTTTTTCCATCAGGCAGAAGAATTCTCTTTACTGTAGTTCAAGTCTCCTGTGGGAAATCCTTTCAGCTTTTATTTTTGTTAAAACATCTGAATTCTTCCTTCATTTTTGAAGGTTACTTAAATATATTCAATTTTGTCTTCAATTGTAAAGAACAGAATACATGTTAGCAGTCTTTTTATTTTTCACTATGTTAAAGATATTACACAATTATCTTGTGGCTAGGGTGGCCAACCATCTTGATTTGCTTAGGACTGTTGCAGTTTATTTAATGTAATAATTTCTCTATTCTATTTAATATGAAAATGAGAAGTGTTTGTCATCCTACTTCTGACTTCCATTGCTTCTGCTAAAAAGTCATCTATCAGTCTTATTGTGGTTCCTTTGAAGAATATCTCTTTTCTCTGATTGATTTTAAGGTTTTTTTTTCCATCTCAATTTTTTAATAATTTGACAAAGGTGCGTGTAGGTGAGATTTGTTTATTTATAACCTGCATGTGGTTTGTTGAAATTCTTTAATCTGTGGGTTGATGTCTCACACGTATGTTAGACATTTTGTGTATTTAATATGTGCTCTTTTATCAGTTTTCTTTTTTCTTTTTTCCTACGTGTTTTGGTTGGAATACTTTCAATTGACATCAAGTTTACCGTCTGCTGTAAACAACCCATTTATTGAAACAGCTCTTAATTTCATATATAGTATTTTGCAGTTCTAGAATATAGACTTACATATATTTGTACATTCTAATTACATTTTGGAAATATGCATCTTTTCATCTATTTTACCAATATCTTTTCTCTATTTTATTTAATATAATAATAACAATTTTTGAAGCCCTTCTCTGCTAACCCCAATATATTTTATCTAATCTCTGGTATACTGGTATTGACTATTACTTTTCTTGCTTGTTAATCATTTTTCTTGTGTCTTTGCCTATCTAGTAATTTTTATTATATTCCAAATATTGTGAACAATGCACCACAGTGACTCTGTATTATGTTTTTTTCTCTAGATTATGTAGAATAATAGTGTGGCAGATAGTTAAATTACCAGTAGACCACCTTGATTCTGTTGAGATTTGTTTAGTCTGTTATTCAAATGGCTGTGTTAGAGTGTATTCCATACTCCATAACCACATGGTAGGGTCTTTTTGAGGTCTTTTTGCCCTTTTTTTTCTTTTCAAAATTAAACCTCCATCTCCCAATATCTGGGCAGTCTCTGTAATATCTACTTAGCATTTCAGCCTCTCAACAGCTGTCCTCTGATAGAACTCCCAGACTTCTATCATATCATATAAATGCATAGCTTAGAAATAAATAAGGTCAGGTGTGGTGGCTCACACATGTAATTCTAGCACTTTGGGAGGCCAGGGTGGGCAGATTGCCTGAGCTCAGGAGTTCGAAAACAGCTTGGGTAACATGGTGAAACCCCACCTCTAGTAAAATACAAACATGAGCTGAACACATGCTCTCCAGCAAAATACAAACATTAGCCGGGCACGGCAGCATGTGCTTGTAGTCCCAGCTACTTGGGAGGCTGAGGCAGAAAAATTGCTTGAGCTGGGAGGCAAAGGTTGCAGTGAGCCAAGATTGCACCACTGCACTGACTCCAGCCTGGATGACAGAGCGAGATTTCTTCTCAATAACTAACTAACTAAATAAATAAATAAAAATAATAATAATCAAGGAAAATTTTACTCCAATTTTTGCAGCTATTTCTCTGTGGCCTCTTTGGGGATCACCAACCTGTCACAAGGCCCAATTGCCATGCTGTCTCTGAAATTATTTGCACAGAAAACCTGTTTTTCTATGCTCTTGCTCTATTGCTCTGTACTGTGAATTAGAAAATGCCCTCAGGGAGTCTTTGGGATTTACCTCATGCAGTTTTATTCTCTCAAAGGTTGCAGCCTTACTTGTCTTGCAATTTTTGGAAATCGATTGTGTTATATATATTTTCCAGATTTTATAGTTGTTTATGGTAGAAGGATAATTCTGATACAAGTTATCACTCACCATAGCTTCTTATATCCCATTCCTTCCTTAAATATTTCTTAAATTTCTTGTTAGTGAGAGCATGCAAATAGTAGTCAACTTCTGCAGTTTACTACTATTCTGCAACAAATATCTTTATTTTTGCCCTGTGATATGGTTTGGCTGTGTTGCTACCCAAATCTCATCTGAATTGTAGTTCCCATAATCCCCACAAGTTGTGGAAGGGACTTGGTGTTAAGTAATTCATTCATGGGTGGTTACCCCCATGCTGCTGTTCTCATGATAGTGAGTGAGTTCTCACGAGATCTGATGGCTTTGTAAGGGGTTTTTCTCCTTGCTTTCCCCTCTCTCTTGACTGCTGCCATGTAAGAAATGACTTTGCTCCTCCTTTGCCTTCTGCCGTGATTGTGAAGCCTCCCCAACTATGTGCAATTGTGAGTCAATTAAGCCTCTTATTTATAAATTACCCAACCTTGGGTATGTCTTTATTAGCTACATGAATACAAACAAAAACACACTCTCTCAAGTTAAATAATTTTAACTTAAAATTTATTTTTTAGTCAGAATTGAAAAACTCTGATTATGTTTTGGTAGATAGTTTTGCTGATGAGGAAACTGCTATTACTCTAATTTCCATTTATTATAGTTGATCCATCTTTTATCTGAGGAAGATATTAAGATTATTTTCTTTATTTTTTATATACTCTATTTCACTATTAATTATATGGGCATGGGGGTGTTTTTTTGTTTTGCTTTATTTAATTTGGAATAAGTTTAATTCTCTGAATCTAAGAATTTACATATTTCATCAGTTCTAGATAACACTTTCCAGCATATTTTGAAGGATCAGTTCTTTTCCATTATGTCCATTCTTTTCTTTGGGAAGTCTTTTTTTTTTTTTTTTCCAACAGAATCTCGCTCTGTCGCCCAGGCTGGAGTGCAGTGGCAAGATCTCGGCTCACTGCAACCTCCACCTCCTAGATTCAAGTGATTCTGCCTCAACCTCCAGAGTAGCTGGGATTACAGGTGCACGCCACCATGCCTGGCTAATTTTTGTATTTTTAGTAGAGATGGATTTCACCATGTTGGTCAGGTTGTTCTTGAACTTCTGACCTCGTGATCTGCCCACCTCGGCCTCCCAAAGTGCTGGGATTACAGGCATGAGCCACTGCACCCGACCTCTTTGGGAACTCTTAGTTACAAGTATGTTGAATTTTCTCATTAAACTCTGCAAGTTTTAAACTCTTTTTCATATTCTTGACCTTATTTCTATATAATACACTCTGGATTCATTCCTCCTCAGATGCTTTAAATATGAATTTAAATTATCTTGTAAATGCTAAAATATCAATTACTAAAATTTCCTTTTCTCAAAATAATATTTGTTCTTTTCAACTCCCCTTGTACTTTTTTATATTACCCTCTACTTACTTATTTTATTTTTAAATAACTTCTTTCTTCTATTTAACCATTGCAAGCATACTTTGTTTGTAATAGCATTCATGATCTTCTATTATTTTCTATTGTGGGGATGTCAACTGTTTGAAGACAAGTCTCCATGGATCTCTTATGTTTCTTAATTTCTTATGAGCAGAAATTTGTAACTTACTACAACTAAAGAAGAGGCAGGCATGGCTCAAAAATATTGTAGGGTAAACAACTTGATGCCTGGGACAAAAGAATACATCTAAGACATACAATAGACTACCTATAATCTGGTAAAAAAAATTGGGGGGGGTTTTCTTTTTTACATTAGAGTATACAGACCACCCATACCTGATAAATTATAAAGTCGCATGCAGGCCTAGGGCAAGACACATGCTCAGAAAAAGTCTGAGAACACCCTAAGCTTTCACATCAAGCTGATTCCTAGTTTCAGTGTAAACTTAAACTTGGCTATATGTTGAAGGAGAGCCCCAGTAGAGCAATAATAAGCAAAATCTTGTAGATGATTTTGTTTTCTTTTGTAGCTCCTGGCGTTCAGGAAACCTGTGTAAACTCCAGCTGCACACAAGCTAAACAAACAAGGACATCATGACCACATATAAAAAGAAGTACAGTTTTTGAAAAATGGTTTGAAAAAGTCACTAAAAATAATAAACAACTAGATCCTTAAACGTTTTTTTAAAAATTCCAGCAAATCCTGTGAAAGAAGAATCTGACTCCAGAATTACCATGTTATAATATTCAAAGGAACATTTTTTTTTTTTCATTTTTATAAAATTTTAGAGATGTGGGTCTCACTCTGTTGCCCATGCTGGAATATAGCCTCCTGATCAGAGCTCACTTCAGTCTTAAGCTCCTAGGTTTAAGAGATCTTCCCACTTCAACCTCATAAGTGGCTTGTACTAGATGTGTAAGCCACTGTGCCCAACTAATTTAATTTTTTTAAAGATATAGGCAACTTGCTATGTTGTTGAGACTGGCCTTGAACTGTGGCCTCAAACAATCCTCCTCCCTCAGCATTTTGAGTAGCTTGGATTGTAGGTATGAGCCACTGTGCCTAGGAAATGTCCATCTTTCTACCAAAAAATATTATAAGACATAAAAAGAAACATATAAAGTATAGCACATTTGAATGAACATAATAAGTAGAACGAAAACATTCCTGAAAGAATAGGAGTTATGAGACAAAAGCATCAGGTAACATATTGAGGAAAACCTACCAGACTAACAGCAGATTTCTCAGCAGTAACCTTACAGGCCAGAAGGAATTGGGGTACTATCTTTAGCTTCCTTAAACAAAATACTTTTAAGCCAAAAATTTTGTATCCAGAAAAACTAAGCTTCATAAATGAAGGAGAGATAAACTCTTTCTTAGACAAACAAATGGTGAGAGAATTTGCCACTACGAAATCAGCACTACAAGAAATGCTAAAGGAGCCCTAAATTGTAAAATTAAACCTCAAAATACACCAAAATAGAATCTTCTTAAAACATAAATTTTATAGGGCCTATAAAACAATAACATAGTAAAAGAGCAATGTATTAGGGAATAACTAACATGATAAATAAAATAGTACCTCACATCTCAATACTAATATTGAATGTAAATTACTTGATGCTTCTCTAAAAAGATACAGAATGGCAGAATGGATAAAAACCCACTAACTGAGTAACTGCTGTCTTCAAGAGATTTACTTAACATATAGGTAAAAGACAAAAGGGTGAAAAAATATTTCATTCAAATGAAAACCAAAAGTGAGCAGGAGTAGCAGTTCTTAAAAAAAAGTAAAAAAATACATTACATAATAATTGAAAGACTAGTTTAACAGGAAGATATTATATTTGTAATCCTAAATATACATGCACCTAACACTGGAGCTCCCAAACTCATAAAACTGTTACTACTAGACTTAAGAAATTGTATACACAGAAACACAATAATAGTAGGGGACTTCAATACTTCACTGAGTGCTAAACAGTTCACCAAGAGAGAAAGTCAACAAAGAAGAAACGGACTTAAACTATACCCTAGAACAAATGAACTTAACACATATTTACAGAACATTCTACACAACAATTGCAAAATATACATCTTTCTAATGAGTACAAGGAACATTCTCCAAGATAGACCACATACATGATAGGCCACAAAGCAAGTCTCAATACTTTTTAAAAAAATGACATCATATCAAGTATGTTCTCAGACCACAGTAGAATAAAACTGGAAATTAGAAGGGTGTGCCCAAAGTGGCCGAATAGGAACAGCTCCAGCCTCCAGCTCCCAGCATGAGTGACACAGAAGACGGGTGATTTCTGCATTTTCAACTGAGGTGCCAGGTTCATCTCACTGGGGTATGTCGGACAGTTGGCGCTGGTCCGTGGGTGCCGCCTGACCAGCGAGAGCTGAAGCAAGGCGAGGCATTACCTCATCTGGGAAGTGCAAGGGGGAAGGCAATTCCTTTTCCTAGCCAAAGGAAATTGGGACACACAACACCTGGAAAATTGGGTAACTCCCACCCTAATACTGCACTTTACCAAGGGTCTTAGCAAATGGCACACCAGGAGATTATATCCCACACCTGGCCAGGAGGGTCCCATGCCCATGAAACTTCCCTCATTGCTAGCACAGCAGTCTGAAATCTAACTGCAAGGCAGCAGTGAGGCTGGGGGAGGGGCGCCTGCCATTGCTGAGGCTTAAGTAGGTAAACAAAGCCGCCTGGAAGCTCAAATTGGATGGAGTCCACCACAGCTCAAGGAGGCCTGCCTGTCTCTGTAGACTCCACCTCTGGGGACAGGGCATAGCTAAACGAAAAGCAACAGAAACCTCAGCAGAGGTAAATGTCCCTATCTGATAACTTCAAAGAGAGCAGTGGATCTCTCAGCATGGAGGTTGAGATCTGAGAACGGACAGACTGCCTGCTCGAGTGGGTACCTGGCCCTGAGTAGCCTAACTGGGAGACATCCCCAACTAGGTGCAGACCGACACCTCACACCTCACACAGCTGGGTACTCCCCTGAGACGAAGCTTCCAGAACAAGAATCAGACAGCAACACTCACTGTTCAGCAATATTCTATCTTCTGCAGCTTCTGCTGCTGATACCCAGGCAAACAGGGTCTGGAGTGGACGTCAAGCAAACTCCAGCAGACCTGTAGCTGAGGGTCCTGACTGTTAGAAGGAAAACTAAGACACAGAAAGGTCACCCACATCAAAACCCCATCAGTACATCACCATCATCAAAGACCAAAGGCAGATAAAACCACAAAGATGGGGAAAAAGCAGTGCAGACAAGCTGGAAATTTAAAAAATCAGAGTGCATCTCCCCCTCCAAAGGAATGCAGCTCATCGCCAGCAACAGAACAAAGTTGGATGGAGAATGACTTTAAAGAGTTGAGAGAAGAAGGCTTCAGTCGATCAAACTTCTCAGAGCTAAAGGAGGAACTACGTAACCAGTGCAAAGAAACTAAAAACCTTGAAAGAAGATTTGAGGAATGGTTAACTAGAAAAACCAATGTAGAGAAGTCCTTAAAAGAACTGATAGAGATGAAAACCATGACACGAGAACTACGTGACAAATGCACAAGCTACAGTAACTGACTTGATCAACTGTAAGAAAGAGTATCAGCAATTGAAGATCAAATGAATGAGATGAAGTGAGAAGAGAAGTATAGAGAAAAAAGAGTAAAAAGAAATGAACAAAGTCTCCAAAAAATATGGGATTATGTGAAAAGACCAAATCTACATCTGATTGGGGTGCCTGAAAGTGACGGGGAAAATGGAACCAAGTTGGAAAACCCTCTGCAGGATATCATCCAGGAGAACTTCCCCAACCTAGTAAGCCAGGCCAACATTCAAATTCAGGAAATACAAAGAACACTACAAAGATACTCCTTGAGAAGAGCAACTCCAGGGCACATAATTGTCAGATTCACCAAAGTTGAAATGAAGGAAAAAATGTTAAGGGCAACCAGAGAGAAAGGTCAAAATTAATGTGCAAAAATCACAAGCATTCTTATACGCCAGTAACAGACAAACAGAGAGCCAAATCATAAATGAACTTCCATTCACAATTGCTTCAAACAGAATAAAGTACCTAGGAATCCAACTTACAAGGGATGTAAAGGACCTCTTCAAGGAGAACTACAAACCACTGCTCAGTGAAATAAAAGATGACACAAACAAATGGAAGAACATACAATGCTCATGGATAGGAAGAATCAATATCGTGAAAATGGCCATACTGTCCAAGGTAATTTATAGATTCAATGCCATCCCCATCAAGCTATCAATGAGTTTCTTCACAGAATTGGAAAAAACTACTTTAAAGTTCATATGGAACCAAAAAAGAGCCCGCATTGCCAAGACAATCCTAAGCCAAAAGAACAAAGCTGGAGGCATCATGCTACCTGACTTCAAACTATACTACAAGGCTACAGTCACCAAAACAGCATGGTACTTGTACCAAAACAGAGATATAGATCAATGGAACAGAACAGAGCCCTCAGAAATAACACCACACATCTACAGCCATCTGATCTTTGACAAACCTGACAAAAACAAGAAATGGGGAAAGGATTCCCTATTTAATAAATGGTGCTGGGAAAATTGGCTAGCCATAAGTAGAAAGCTGAAACTGGGTCCTTTCCTTACTCCTTATATGAAAATTAATTTAAGATGGATTAGAGACTTAAATGTTAGACCTAAAACCATAAAAACCCTAGAAGAAAACCTAGGTAATACCATTCAGGACATAGGCATGGGCAAGGACTTCATGTCTAAAACACCAAAAGCAATGGCAACAAAAGCCAAAATTGACAAATGGGATCTAATTAAACTAAAGAGCTTCTGCACAGCAAAAGAAACTACCATCAGAGTGAACAGGCAACCTACAGAATGGGAGAAAAATTTTGCAGTCATCTGACAAAGGGCTAATATCCAGAACCTATAAAGAACTCAATCAAATTTACAAGAAAAAAACAACCCCATCAAAAAGTGGGCAAAGGATATGAACAGACACTTCTCAAAAGAAGACATTCATACAGCCAACAGACACATGAAAAAATCCTCATCATCACTCACCATCAGAGAAATGCAAATCAAAACCACAATGAGATACCATCTCACACCAGTTAGAATGGCAATCATTAAAAAATCAGGAAACAACAGGTTTTGGAGAGGATGTGGAGAAATAGGAACACTTTTACACTGTTGGTGGGACTGTAAACTAGTTCAACCATTGTGGAAAACAGTGTGGCAATTCCTCAAGCATCTAGAACTAGAGATACCATTTGACCCAGCCATCCCATTACTGGGTATATACCCAAAGGATTATAAGTCATGCTGCTATAAAGACACATGCACATGTATGTTTATTGTGGCACTATTCACAATAGCAAAGACTTGGAATCAACCCGAATGTCCATCAGTGACAGACTGGATTAAGAAAATGTGGCACATATACACCATGGAATACTATGCAGCCATAAAAAAGGACAAGTTCATGTTCTTTGTAGGGACATGGATGTAGCTGGAAGCCATCATTCTCAGCAAACTATCACAAGAACAGAAAACCAAATACTGCATGTTCTCACTCATAGGTGGGAATTGAACAGCGAGATCACTTTGACACAGGAAGGGGAACATCACACACCGGGTCCTATTGTGGGGAGGGGTAGCGGGGAGGGATAGCATTAGGAGATATACCTTATGTAAATGGTGAGTTAATGGGTGCAGCACACCAACATCGCACATGTATAAATATGTAAGAAGCCTGCACATTGTGCACATGTACCCTAGAACTTAAAGTATAATTAAATAAATAAATAAATAAGTAAATGGAAAAATTTAAAAATAAAAACAAATTGGGATCTGGTCCCCAAAAAATGAAAATAAAAAAACTGGAAATTAACCCAGAAAGGAACCCTCAAAACTAAACAAATACATGGAAATTAAATAATCCATTTAATATTATTTGGGTTAACAATGAAATCAAGGTGGAAATTAAAAAATTCTTTGAGCAGAATGACAATAGTGGTACAAATTTTTTTAGAAACCTGTTGGATACAGTAAAAGCAGTGTTAAGAGGAAAGTTCATAGCATTAAATTCCTACTTCAGAAAGTCTGAAGGAACACAAATAGACAACCTAATATTACACCTCCCGGAATTAAAGAAACAAGAACAAACAAATTAAACGCAAATCCAACAGAAAAAAAGATATTCAAAAACCAGAGAAGAACTAAATGAAATTGAAACAAAAAAAAAATAGAAAAAATAAATGAAACAAAAGCTAGTTCTTTGAAAAGATAAACAAAATTGATAGAACATTAGTGAGATAAAACAATAAAAAGGAGAGAAAATCCAAATAATCTCAATTAGAAATCAAAAAGAACATATTACAACGGATACAACAGAAATACAAGAGATTATTCAAAGCTACTATGATCACCTTTACATGCACAAATTAGAAAATCTAGAGGAGATGAATAAATTCCTGGAAATATTCAACTCTCCTAGATTAAATTAGGAAGAAATATAAACTCAGGGCAGACCAACAGCAAGTAGTGGGACCAATACAGTAATTTTAAATTTACCAACAAAAAAGGGCCAGGACCAGATGGAGTCACAGCTGAATTCCACAAGACATTCAAATAATTGGTACCAATCCTATTGAAACGATTCCAAAGCATAGAGAAAGAAGGAGTTCTTACTTAATCATTCTATGAAGCCAATGTCACCCTAGTACCCAAACCAGAAAAGGATGTAACAAAAAAAGAAAACTACTAACCATTATCCCTGATGAACACAGATGCAAAAGTCCTCAACAAAATACTATCTAACTGAATCCAACAGCATATCTAAAAGATATAACATCATGATCAAGTGGGTTTCATATCAGGGATGCAGGAATGGTTTAACATATGCAATTCAACAAACGTGATACATCACATAAAGATAACTAAAAATAAAAACCATATAATCATCTCAAACGATGCAGAAAAATCATTTGACAAAATCCAGTATTCCTTTATCATAAAAATCCTTAACAAATTTGGCATAAAGGAGATATATCTCAAAGGAATAAAAGTCACCTATGACAAACCCGAAGCCAAATAGAAAGAAGTTGAAAGTGTTCCCCCTGAGGACTGGATCAAGACAAAGATGCCCACTTTTACCACTCATATTCAACATAGTACTGGAAATTCTAGCCAGAGCAATCAGATAAGAGAAGGAAATAAAGGACATCCAAATTAGAAAAGAAGAAGTTAAACTGCTGCTGTTCACCCAGATATGAACTAATACCTAGAAAACCCTAAAGACTCATCTAAAAACCTCCCAGATCTGATAAATGCATTCAGAAAAGTTTCAGGATACAAAAACCAATGTACACAAATCAGTAGTACTTCTATACACCAACAACGACCAAACTGAGAATCAATTTAAGGACACAATCCCTTTTACAACAGCTGCAAAAATAAAATGAAATAATTACAAATATACTTAACCAAGGAGGTAAAAGAGCTCTACAAGAAAAATTACAAAACACTGCTAAAACAAATCATAGTTGACACAAACAAATGAAAATACATTGCATGCTCATTGATGGGTAGAATCAATACTGTGAAAATGACCACATTGCCTGAAGCAATCTATACAATTCAATACAATTCAATTCAATAAAATTCCCATCAAAATACCATTCAATTCAATTCCCATCAATACAATTCCCATCAAAATACCATTCAATTCAATTCCCATCAATACAATTCCCATCAAAATACCATTCAATACAATTCTCATCAAAATACCATTCAATTCAATTCCCATCAATACAATTCCCATCAAAATACCATTATTATTCTTCACAGAACTGGAAAAACCAATTCTAAAATTCATATGGAACCAAAGAAAAGCCTGCATAGCAAAAGCAATATTAAGCAAAAAGAATAAATCTGGAGGCATCACATTACCTAACTTCAAACCATACTACAAGGCTACAGTTACCAAAGCTGCATGGTACTGATATAAAAATAGGCCTTAGACCAATGGAAACGAATAGAAAACACAGAAATAAAGCCAAATAGAGCCAACTGGTCTTCAACAAGGCATACAAAAACATAAAGTGGGGAAAGGACACCTTATTCAACAAATGGTGCTGAAATAATTGGCAAGCCCCATAGAGTAGAATGAAACTGGTTCCTTATCTCTCATCTTATATAAAAATCAACTCAAGGTGAATCAAAGACTTAAATCTAAGACCCCAAACCATAAAAATTCTACAAATAATATTGAAAAAACTCTTCTGGCCATTGGTTTACCAAAGAATTCATGACCAAGTACCCAAAAGCACATGCAACAAAAATAAAAATAAACAAATAGGGCCTAATTAAAATAAAAAACTTCTACATGGCAAAAGAAATAATCAACAGAGTAAACAGACAACCTACTGAGTGCATGAAAATATTAAAAAATTGTACATCCAACAAAGGCCAAATATTTAGAATCTAAAAGGAACACACAAAAAAAATCAGCTAGAAAACAACAAAAACAAATAATCTCATCATAAGTGGGCAAAGGATATGAAGGGATAATTCTCAAAAGAAGATATGCAGATGGCAAACAAACAAAAAAATGCTCAACATCACTAATTATCTGGGAAATGTAAATTAAAACCACAATGAGATACCACCTTACTCCTGCAAGAATGGCCATAATTTAAAAATAAAAATAATAATAAATGTTGGCATGGATGTGGTGAAAAGGGAACACTTTTACACTGCTGATGGGAAAGTAAACTAGTACAGCCATTATGAAAAAAAATATGGAGATACCTTAAAGAAATAAAAGTAAAACTACCATTCGACCCAGCAATCCCACTATTGGGTACCTACCCAAAGAAAAAGAAGCACTATATCAAAAAGACATCTGCACTAGTATGTTAATTACAGTACAATTCACAATTGCAAAGACATGGAATCAATCTAAATGCCCATCAACCAATGAGTGGATAAAGAAAATTTGTTATATAGATACCGTGGAATACTACTCAGCCATAAAACGAAAGGAAAAATGGCCTTTGCAGCAACTTGGGTGGAGTTGAAGGCCATTATTCTAAATGATGTAACTCAGAAATGGAAAAACAAATATCATATGTTCTCACTTATAAGTGGGAGCTTAACTACGAGGACACAAAAGCATAAGAATGATTTAATGGACTCTGGGGACTCGGAGGGAAAGTTCAGAGGGCATTGAGGGATAAGAGACTACATGTTGGCAGTCTATACTGCTCTGGTTATGGGTGCATCAGAATCTCAGAAATCATCACTAAAGAACTTATTCATATAACCAAAACCACCTGTTTCTTAAAAACTACTAAAATTTAAAAAGAAGTATAAAAAGAATTGGGGAAATTGAGGTGGAGTAAGGAGCAAATGAAAACTCTTTGTACTTTCTCTTCAATGTTTTTTCAAACATAAAAACTGCTCTAAAAATAACATCCATTAACTTTAAAGAAAATAGAGAGACCTAGGATGGCTATACTAATATTATTCAAAATAAACTTTAAGTCAAAAACTGTTACAAGTGACAAATAATAACTATATAGATAAAATGGTAAAATTATCAAGAAGATATAGAAACTCTAAACATCTATCTACCAATCAGTAAATTCCCAAAATATATGAAGCAAACATTGAGAGAATTGAATGGAGAAATGGAAAGTTCTACGATAACTGTAGACTTCCACAACATAATTTTTTTTTTTTTGATCCGATTTCTCACTCTGTAGTCCAGGCTACAGTGCAGTGGTGTGATCACGGCTCACTGAAGCCTTGGTCTCCAAGCCTCAAGTGATCCTCTCACCTCAGCCACCTGAGTAGATGGGACTACACTCGCGTGCCACCATGCCTCTCCAAATATATATGTATATTTGTACCTCTACCAATATATATGTATATTTGTACCTCTACATATATATATAAATATATATAAATACATATATATAACTCTATATACGCACACACATATGTATATATTTTTATATAAATATATAGAGAGAGGTACAAATGTGTGTGTGTGTATGTGTGTGTGTGTGCATATATATTTGTAGAGATGTTGTTTTGCCATTTTGCCCAGGCTGGTCTTGAACTTTTGGGCTCAAGTGACATGCTCACCTTGGCCTCCCAAAGTGCTGGTATTAAAGGCATTAATCATGACCCTTGGCAATACCATACTTTCAGTAATGTACATAACATCCAGATACAAGATCAATAAATAAATAGAGGACTTGAACAACTGTATAAAAAAATTATACTAAAAAGACATATATATCAAGTCATACTAAAAAGAATACTCCAATCCAACAAAACAGCAAAATATATATTGTTCTCAGGTGCACATAGAACATTCTCCAGGAAGACCATATATTACACCACAAAACACATTTCCATACATTTAAAAAGAATAAAGTTGAAGATGGCAAGCTAGACACAGCCAGGATGTGCCATTTCAACTGAGAAAGACCAAGGTTTTGAGTGAACCAACATGATTTGCACAGATATTTGGAGAGAAAATTCAGAGTGGATGTAGATGTGACACAGACCCTCAGGCTGAGGCTGACAAGGAGGCCGGGAACCCTGCATGGGGTACCCAAATGCTGGGGCTATTTTCCATGCCTGAATGGCTTTTGAAAAACAGATGAGTGAAGATGCTGTGGGAATACTCACTTTCCTTGCTGAGCTATGGGATCCTAGCTACAGGGGGGCGCATGTTCCCCATGGACATTTGAGCTGACAGGGGGATCTGCCTGGAAGGCAGACAGAAAAAGGGCTTCAGCTAGCACGGAACTGAGGGCCTTTGTGACCAGTGCAGCTCTAATAGAGTGTGGCCATAGGTACCCATCCCTCAACTCCCTCCAAGAAACTCTAGAACCAGTTGACCACCAGACCAAGAAAAAGCAGAGCCACGTTTCCATAGTACTGGGGCACATCTGTTTTGAAGGCCCTCCTTCATGCCAACCTGGGTGCTTTACTCCAACTAGTCACTTTTCTGGTAGCCTGGGAGCACATCAGGTCCCCCAGCACACCCAGAAGTGACTCCAAGGGTTTAGAGAATGGAAATGTGAGCTGATCCTAGTGCTGCAGGGCTGCAGTGTGCTGCTCGGTAGTGTAAAGTTGAAATATTTCACCAGCCATTGAGCAGGTAAGGAGCCCACACTTTGTGAGCACTGAGACAAGTGATACACAGGCTCATGAACTGTGGCTGGAGCGGGGCATGCCTCCCTCCAAAGGACCTGCCCAGAAAAGATGTGACCTATCTCTCCAACAAAGTCTCTGCACAGAGAACTCTGTGGCCCAGAACACCTAACAAAAGAAACATGGGCACAATGCCAGTGATTGAAGGGGGCAACCCCAAGGTCCACAAGTGGACCTGGTGAGGGTTCACCTCTCCTACTCTGCATCACAGAACATGGCTACAAATGTGGGTAAATACAGAGGAGCCATGCACCTGAGTAATTATTAGTCAAATAAAGATAAATAATTAGCAAAATATTTACTATAAATCCACAGTAGTCAAGAAGGTGTGGTATAGGTGAAAGAATAAATCAGACTATCAATGGAACAGAATAGAAAGATCAGAATACACACACACACAAAATCAATAAACGCATTTTTGAAAAAAGAGCAAAGGCAGTTCAGAGAAGAATTGATAGTCTTTTCAACAAATGGTGCTAGAATAACTGGACATCCACATGTAAAAATTAATATAGACCCTGACCTTAGATTTTTCATAAAAATTAACTTAAAACTGATCAGAAACCTAAATTTGTAAATCAAATTTATAAATAAAAATTATAAATATAATCAAAATTATAAAACCTTTAGAAGATAACAGAGCAATATCTAGCTGACTTTGAGTTTAATCATAAGTTTTTTAGATACAACACCAAATATATAATCACTGAAAGAAGAATTGATAAATTTTCCATTTATTAAAATAAAAACTTCTTTTCTGAGAAATAAATTGTTAAGGTAATAAAAAGACAAGACACAGACTGGAAGAAAATATTTCCAAAATGAATCTGATACAAAGAACTCTCAAACATCAACAATAAGAGAACAAACAACCCAATTTTAAAATGAACAAAAGATTGGTGTAGATACCTCAGTAAAACCATAAATAAATGGCAAATAAACTTATGAGATGCTCAATATTATACATAATTGGGAAATTGCAAACTAAAACAATAATAAAATACAACTGAACAGCTCTTAGAATGGCTAAAGTACATAAAACTGACACCATAAAATGCTGATGAGAATATTGAGCATCATTGATTGCTGGTGGAATTGAAAAAGGGTACACTCACTTTTGAAGACAGACTGGAAGTTTCTAACAAAGCTAAACACCTTAACATATGATTCAGCAATCACACATCTAGACATTCACCCAAATAATTTGAAAACGTATCTCCACAAAACCAGCACCCAGATACTTATTGGAGCTTTATTCACGTTTGCCAGAAATTCTAAGAAACCAAGGTGTCCTTCAATAGGTGAACGGGATAAACGGGGGTACATTCATAAAACAACATATTATTGAGTGTTAAAAATTTCAGCTATCAAGTCATGGATAGACATGGAGAAACCTTAAATGCATTTTGTTGCTAATTGAAAGAAGCCAGTCTCAAAAGGCCACATATTGTATAAATTCAACTATATGACATTCTGATAAAGGCAAATGTGTACAGATAGTAAAAATTTAGCTGTTGCAGGGGTTACAGGCAAGGGGAGGGTATGAGGAAATAATGAATAGGTGAAGTACAGGAGAGTTTTAGAGAAATGGAACTATTCCGTGTGAATCTGTAATGGCAGATACATGGCATTATACATTTGGAAAAACTCAGCACTGTACAACACAAAGAGTAAACATTGGTATAAACTATGGGTTTTAGTTAATAATATTGTGTCAATATTGGCTTATCAATCATAACAAATATACTATAATAATATCAGTTATTAATATTAATAATCAGGGGAACTGTGTGGGGGGAGTATATGGAAATTCTCTTTACTATCTGTTAGATTTTTTTTGTAAACTCTAAGAATAAACTATTAGTATAAAGAGACAAAATGGTACTGCTACTGTGAAAAGCAGTTTGGTGGTTCCTTAAAAATAAAATACAGTATTATGATATGACCCAGCAATTCTACTCCTAGATATAAAGCCAAAAGAATTCAAAACAGGTATTCCAACGAAACCTTGCACGTGAATGTTCATAGTAGCACTGTTAACAATAGCAAAAATGTAGAAACAATAGACATATTCATCAATGGATAAACAGATAAACAAGATGTGTCATATCCATACAATAAAATATTATTCAGCCATAAAAAGAATGAAGTACTGATATATGCTACAACATAAATGAGCCTCAAAAACATTTGCTAATTGAAAGAAGCCAGATATGAGGTCACATATTGTGTGAATCTGTTTATATGAAATATCCAGAATAAGAAAATGCACAGAGAGAAAAAGCAGATTAGTGGCTGCCTAAGGCTCAGGGGAAGGGAAAAGGGGAAGCCGTCATTTGAGGTGTATAGGGTATTCTTTTGGGGGTGGTGGAAATGTTTTGGAACTAGATAGAACTGATGTTTGCATAACATTTTAAATGTATTATATTACACTGTATTATATGTTTCAAAATGATCACTTTTTATAAAATTTTTATTCAATTAAAAAAGGAAAAAAGGTACTCTCTTTAGGTATCTTCAACTAGCCTGTTTAAAAGCAAGTTTTCATAAACTATTTGATAGCCAATATGTTTAGACCAATACAAATATGTTAAAGTCCAAAGAAGTGAGCTGCTGGAATCTAGAAGATAATCCTTTTTTGAGCAAAAGCATTGGGATCAGACAAATTTATGTTTAAACTTAATTTAATAATCTAGGATTGTAATTCCTACTTTGCCCAGTTTACTGAAGATTTTAATTAAGCATGGAAAGTAATTAGCAAAGTACATGGCATGTAATTATTATTTTATCAAGCCAAAATTCTGATACTGTTGAATGAGCTATTATATGATTTAATGACTTCTATCTTCCAATGCATAAAAAAAGTTTCAAATTTTATGTATTATATATTACATATATTCTATAATAGAGAAAAAAGATTTGTATATTCTTTGAATATTGAGTTCTTCATCAACAAATTAATTGATGACTTAAATATAAATCTTGTGTTTAACTAGCTTTAGACAATGAATTTTAAAAATTACCTATTGCTATCATTGTAAACTGACTATACTGCTTACTGAAAACTGTATCTCAACCATCTAATCTATTACACTCATCAGAAGTGTTTTCTGGGACCTTCCCTAGAGTTTTTCATATGTTTGGTCACGGTCAAGGCCGGACAATTTGCATTTCTAACATGTTCCCAGGTGACCATGATGAGAAACAGTGCCTTAGGATATCTTTGTTAAAATTTCACAATTGAGACCATGTTATGAAAACAAGCATATCATTTATGGTGAAATTATACCTGCTTTGTATTATGCTTTCACGCATTATTAATGAGAAAATTGGAGTCACTAAATTTATTGCACTTATACATTTGCTCGAACTGCTCTCTTAACTACTTTGACATTGAATAAACAAATTCACTGATGTTGTTACTCAAAAACGTGGTCTCCCGTGAAGAATTATTCTAAATAATCCTCCATGCTAAGTCAGACATATCAAGCATTATTTTCGGTAATGACTTAAATTGTAAAAAATGTGCATTCCTAAAATAAAGAGCAGTATTTCTTCTACATACTACATGTCTACTACAATTACACACTTTTCACTCTTCTGGAAAAGCGGTCACTTCCATATTACACATAACATTTACTAATATTCTTTTAATTACTGTAAAATGTATTAACCTATATTTCAGGAAAAAGGCTATTTTTTCAAATGTATATTTTGTTACTCCACATGTCTGAAACCTAGGATTTTACAGTTATCTAGGCATTATGCAAGTAGCATATATTAAATAGATTTCTATAGTAACTTTTTCCTGGAACAGGATTGACTGACACATACATTTGAATTAGAATTCCCATTTCACCTTCTCTGTATATTAACCATTTTATGATACTAGTCGATGATTAGCACCATAATAGAATATAGATTATATAGAACAACACAGCAATTCAGATTTAATAAAACAAAGCAATAACTGAGATTTAAGAATTGGAGAGGGAAAACGAGGTAGTGATGGTGGTATTATCAGCACTCTAATGCTTCACCAAAAGCTGGAACTGACTTCTAGGTATCAGCACTGCATTCTCATACACAGCTTACTCAATGGGAATAAATAAAAGGCTTTCTGACATCAATAAATGCAAATATAAATGATTTCCACCAAACATAGCATAGTTCATAAAAGGAAACAAGCATAAAAACTATCTGTAGTCTTTCATCTTGTATAGCTAAAGGGAAAGCCTGTCAGGAAGCTAAATTAGTAGATGTTAAGCATGATATGATATTCTAAGATTTTTTTCTAGATATAAAGATGACAACCAACACCTTAGAATTGCAAATGTGAAAGAGTAGAGATACATATTTGGCTTTAGGAAACCAAAATGTAAATAGTATGAAATATTTATATCAGAGATCTTACAATCTTAAATTCCACTTTTATACTGTGGAATACTTATTGTGAATTCAAATTCTAAAATGTACAGCCAATAGTGAAAGAATCTGAAGTTCTACTTCAATATCAAAAGGAAACTTCTACAATATTAGCATATTTCTATGTTTTACATCAAGATAAATTCTAACTTTTAATGAGGATTAGCTAATTAAGCTATCTAATTTCATTTTCTCTCCTGTAAGGCTGTAATTTTGAAGGAAATTAAAGCCCTCTATGAGAAGAAGAAAAGAATTCCCCAAGCAAAAATGTGTATATTCAGAGAAGCAAGGAAGAACCTGGCATGATAAAGACTATTACATTTACAAGTTAATTATTTTATGAGTTAAACTCCTTTCTAGAATATTTCTGCTACTATGGGAGTTTGCAAAATTAACTATGTACAATTTTAAAACGCAACACTTCAAAACAAATATTGGAATTTGCAGACATGTTTTCCTTGTCAAAAAATGAGAAACTATGTCCACTTGCAAAGCAGGTGTTAAGTCAATAGTCACTTTTCCATTGCCCAGCATTAAGAGGTCACAAACAGTTGTGCTCTTTTTCAGTACAAATTCTATTTATAATATTAAATAAGTCTTCAGTTTATGTAGTTATTTCAACCACTATGCATGTTACATATATTATATTGGTGTAATAATGTGAAATTTAAAAAGAAAGCATGACTTCTAAAAATAAAAATATTTCTGGATTGATGGCTGATTTGGATCATCTCTGCTACTTCTAATCGTCGTAACAACTAGGAGTTATGATGAATGGTAAAAGCTTATTTGGAAGCCATGAACCACAGAGCACTTCAAATATGTGCTGCTTAGAATATCAGATTTGTAATATGGTGGGTACCTAAATTTACCTAATTATATATACAAAGTATAGCAAATGCATCAGATTCACCTGAAGTATATTTATGTTAAAAGGAGATGTTTAGGTCCTACCTAAGAGTCTGATTCTCATCCCTGAATGTATGCTATAATGACTTGGGGAGCTTTGGGAAAATAACAATAGCCAAATTCCATCCCTTAACAATTAAATCTTAAATATGGGGGGGTCAGGATGAGTATCAGTATTTTTTTAAAAAAACTCCTCAGATACTTACTTTGCAGTGAGAGTTGAAAACCAGTGGTAGTGATTCAGGTCCTTTGGGATGGGACATAGGAAGTAGGCTGTATTAGCTCTCCAGCTGTATTAGCACCTTATGATTTCAGGACTACTGCTGTAGAGGTCTTGACCTCTTTTTGTGAAGAGTGCATTTACCTTCACAGATGACTGACTGATCCAACTATTAACCTGTTTTTAATTTTTCTTGCTCAACAGAGACACCAAGGAGGTTTGAAGTCTTTTAGTTGCAGATCTACTTTCCAGGAAATCACATTGAGAGAATATTTTTGATCAAGCTCTCTTAGTTCTTCAAGGCCAACGTGAAGATTGATTGTTCAAGAACTATGGCTTCTGATTAGCTTTTTTCACTTCTTATACTTTCTTTCTACAGACTTAGAATTTCCTCTTTAGGCTGTATGATGATTGTGCTTATCTGCACAGCCAGAAACTTGGTTCTGTTAACATTTTTGAAATGACTGTCACCAAAACCCATTGACCTAGCTCTTCCTTTTGCTTTGATAAATACATTTCCTTCTAGTCTTTTTTTTTTTTTTTTTTTTTTTACCTTGCAGATTCCAGGATTGTTTATTACTTACTTGTTGTTTCCCCTGTGTGCTAGATTTTTGAAACTGAGACTTTTTTTCTAACATCTGTATGGATTAAACTAACAAACCAATTGATACCTAGAAGAAAGTGGTCTCTGGCTATTTTACTGACATGTTAAAGCTATAGTTGAAGTAGACAATAAAAAAAAAAAACACTAATGGTTATGGAAGTGGGAAATTAGAAGTAGAATGGGAGAGTATGGTGTCAACACTTTCCAGTATAAAGTGCAAAGTCTTTGTCAGGAGCAGGTCCCAACAAGTTATTTTTTATATTTATAGACGTGAAAAAGAAAATAAGAAATTTTATAATTTACTCTTCTTCTAACCTCTACATATTTCCATAATTTTTAATCCTAAATTATAGCTCTTTGAAGATATCATGCTGATTTAGTGCTATGGAAAAGATAAGTGAAGCTATGTGTTCTTCAAATAATTCACCAGATATTATTATTCTTATTTCGAGGCTGCTCTGAATTTGTGTTTGTAATGACTGAATGGAGAGCTAAGCATCTCTAAATTTTTTAAGTATCTAAATATTCTGTAAATGTTTTCAGAACTATTGTGGTAATATTGGTGAATGTTAGGAGAAATGAGAAAGGGGAGAGAGAAGGAGCAAGGCTTCAGAGAGGAGAAGGAAAAAAGGGAGGTAATATAATGGTGCAATAAGAGTAGCTTTTTATTATTTTATGTAAAAAATTTAGCCTTGAGAGAAATAAAGACTTTGTAATTTAGCCTTTCTTCACTTAAAAACAAAACCCTTGGGAGAGAAAAAAGTAAAACAGAAATCAAAGAACATCTGAGTTTTGGTATTGTTTACTATGTCGGAAATGGAGGAAGAATGGAATGAAATTATTTGCTACTCATGATAGATAAAGTTGGAGCTAAAACTATGTAACCTTATGAATTGGGAAGAGTGAAGAGGTTAAAACTATTTCAAGATGTTCATGGGAAATATTTTACTCCCAAATAAACGAAACTGAACAGATTGTATGGAGGCTGTGCAAAGCTTTTTCTACATAATGTTATTCAATCTCTAGAAAGGATTTGGAAGATAATTTGAAATAACATTTAAAAACAAATCCAAATAAAATCTACTTAAATATTTGTATAAGTATGTATTTGATGATAGGACTTTTATCTTATTGAATAAATAGCCATCAAGTTTGTGGTAACTCACTATATACAAAACTTGCATTCAAATAATCATTGAAAACAAAACCAACTCTCCCTATGGTAATATCCATCATTGTGAGAAAAACATAAGCCATCTCTCATCATATAGAAGACATTAATGTTGTTAAAACACTTAAATAGGCCACCCAGAGCTGCTATATAAATTATTAATGGATTTCTCAAAAGAAAATGCCTTTTAGAGAAAAGGATTAAGAATAAGAAATTAAAAAAAATTTTGATTGAGCTAGGCAGAACAATATGGATTGAATATGTCAAGGGAAATGAGAAAGGAGATACCGCATATAGTCATTATTGGAATTTCACAAAACCCATCAACTCTAAGATGTCTTTCCTAGTGGCTTGCCTCAAAACTTATTTCCTTGGAGTCATTCCTTTGGATTAGATTTCATTTTTTAGAACAGTATTAGATTGTTTCAGATTACCAATTATTATTTTGGAATTGAAGAGCCCAAAGTTGATGGGGCACCAGAAAATTTTAATTGAAGTGAGAAGAGATAAGTACAAGGACAGATTACAAAACAAAATTATTGTGTCTTGCTTTCTGCATAATCGGAGCATGTTTAGGTGATGTGCTTCCTTGGGAAGCTCTGTGCAGCCAGGGTGGTACATAAGGGAAAAGTTGACAATTGCATAGAGTGTTTCAAAAGGAAGAAAATGTTCCTATTTCTCCACATCCTCTCCAGCACCTGTTGTTACACTGTTGGTGGGATTGTAAACTAGCTCAAACATTATGGAAAACAGTATGGCGATTCCTCAAGGATCTAGAACTAGAAGTACCATATGACCCAGCCATCCCATTACTGGGTATATACCCAAAGGATTATAAATCATGCTGCTATAAAGACACATGCACACGTATGTTTATTGCGGCACGATTCACAATAGCAAAGACTTGGAATCAACCCAAATGTCCATCAGTGACAGACTGGATTAAGAAAATGTGGCACATATACACCATGGAATACTATGCAGCCATAAAAAAGGATGAGTTTGTGTCCTTTGTAGGGACATGGATGCAGCTGGAAACCATCATTCTCAGCAAACTATCACAAGAACAGAAAACCAAACACCGCATGTTCTCACTCATAGGTGGGAACTGAACAATGAGATCACTTGGACTCGGGAAGGGGAACATTACACACTGGGGCCTATCATGGTGGGGGGGAGGGGGGAGGGATTGCATTGGGAGTTATACCTGATGTAAATGACGAGTTGATGGGTGCTGACGAGTTGATGGGTGCAGCACACCAACATGGCACAAGTATACATATGTAACAAACCTGCACGTTATGCACATGTACCCTAGAACTTAAAGTATAATAATAATAAAAAAAAAGGAAGAAAATGATGACAAATTACTTACCTGGTGGTAGGGAAGACCACTGTATTGTAAGTTGTAGTCAAAAGACCTGGCCTCTACTACTTGTTTTGCAATTTTCAACTTTTCAGACCTTGAACACATCACTTTACTTCTGAAATTCAGTTTCTTCGTCTGATATTAGGTCCCTTCTAGCCAAAATGACATACTTCTACTTCATAGCTTTCCCTAAAGCCTCCCCTGTTGATAGTGATATTTTCATTTATAAGTAAGAAGACTGAGAGGGCATAATAGTTAGGAGATTATTGAGAATTAATTAGGTATGTAAAACCCAAAATGGAAATTCCACAAGGCATGTGTAGAGAATAACCAAGTTATGGCAGGAATAGGTAGCTATAATGTAGGTTATTTACATTCTGGGGACCTCTTTGTCTGAGAGTCAATGACACTAATGGACCTGAGAAATATTATATTTTATTTCAACAAAGAGGTTTATTCTACTCCTGCTTCCCTTTTCTTGCCCAAGGCTGATTCAGCAGAGCCACGCTATTGAATGTGTATGAGAGGAGAGGAAATGGCACTGATTTCTAGCTCCTGATCCTATCAGTTAAATAGAATTGCTAAAGCCAAGGATTTCTGAAAAATCAGAGTTCTAGAGAAGGTTAATGGACCACTTCATAGGACATATCTGTTATCAAGAAAGAAAGTTAATATTCAATCTTTATATGACAACGTTTTAACATTAATGGTTCACTGTGGTAGATGCAAAGTGAAGTCCTTAGTCTCTGAGGACAATATTGTCTTTGGCTATAGCCACTATATGGCAAACATCAAAACACTTCTCTAAGAGTTACTACTTTAGAGAGCATGACTGACAATCAGCCCCAGTTGCTACACTCTGTAAGCAATCACCCTTTAAAAGTTGAGGTCATGTTTCTCAGGAGCTTCTACCAGCCAATGACAAAATAACAGTGTTACTAATGCAAGTCCATTCCTCAAAGTTACACTGGTTTCATAATACTAGCTGCAAAGTGTTCTCCCATTTTCTATGATCTGGCAGAGTTTGTAGAGGGTTAGCACTATCTATTTCTTCAGTGTTTTAAATGATTCATAAATAAAGTTATCGTGACAAACTTATGAATTAAATTTATTTAACATAATATTTCCTTAAGATTGATGTGTATATGGATCAACAGTGTTACTAATGGGCTTGCATTAGTAACACTGTTCTTTTCAGTCATTGACTGGGAGAAGCTCCTAAGAAACATGACTTCAACTTTTAAAAGGGTGATTGCTTTCGGAGTGTAGTAACGGGCTGTCAGTCATGCTCTGTAAAGTAGGAGCTCTTAGAGAAGTGTTTTTATGCTTGTTAAAATTTAGATAGTGATTTAGTAGATTGGTGTGGGACCTAAGCATCTGCCCTTCTAACAAGATCCCAGGAGATGTCAATGTTTATTGGTGCAGACAGGACACTCAAGGAGGAAGACATTAATACACATGGCAATTCAAATTTTCTTTTATTGTGTATGCCAATTTTCATAAGTTTTTTAGAAGTTTTTTATTTCATGTACATTGCCAATTTTTGACATAAAAGGGATAAAAGAATATTATGAACAACTTTATGAATGCAAGATCTCTAGCAGTGTCTTCCTTTTTATTTTTGACAACGTAATTGTGTGTTTTCTCTGTCAAAAAAATTTAGTCAGTGTTTAGCATTATTACTATTATTAGTTTTTGTTGTTGTTGTTGTTTGTTTTTGTTTTTGTTTTTGTTTTTGTTTTTGTTTTGAGATGCAGTTTTGGTCTTGTCACCCAGGCTGGAGTGCAACAGCGTGATCCCGGCTTACTATAACCTCTGCCTCCCAAGTTCAAGCGATTCTCCTGCTTCAGCCTCCTGAGTAGCTGGGATTTTAGGCGCCCACCACCACGCCCGGCCAATTTTTGCATTTTTAGCAGAGACGGGGTTTTACCATGTTGGGCAGGCTGGTCTCAAACTCCTGACCTCAGGTGATCTACCTGCCTCGGCCTCCCAAAGTGCTGGGATTATAGTCGTGAACCACCACGCCTGGCTACTATTATTACTTTTTTAAAAAATAAAATTTGTCTTTTTCATCCTTTTCATAGTTTTCTATTTCATTACTATTTCACTAATTTCTGAATTTATCTTAGTTATGTTTTTCTTGCTGCATTTAATCTGCATTTTGTTCTTATTATTATACAAACATATTGAGATGATTGCTTAGATCATTAATTTTCAACTCTTCTTTTCCACTGAATACATTAATAGCTATGAATCCCCTCTATGTACAAATAAAACTGCCTGACATATGTTTACCACATCATATTTTTATCATTCAGAATGAAATATTTTCAAATTCTCATGGTGATTTCTTCTTTCTGTCTTATTATAATGTTTCTTGTTTTAAAATATACATCATATATTTATGTGTGTGTATATATGTATAATTACATGAAGTTTGAAAAATTCGACTTGTATGACATATCTTCCTTCATCCTTTTGCTTCCATTCCTTTGGTGGCACCGTATCTTGTAATCCAATCCACAATATCTTGTAATCCAATCCACAAAAAAAGTTACTTTAAAATCTTATGTATTTTTGTGTTCTAATTAAAATTTTAGTGTATTTATATTTAATGTAGTTACTAATATATTGGTGCTTATACGTACCATATTACCATTAGCTTTCTTTTTGCTCCACGTACTATACATATTTTTCTTCTTTTCCTTTGTTGCCTTCTTTCAAATTAAGCATTTTTATTATTCCATTTTTCTCCCTCTGTTATCTTTTTAATTACAAGTCATTTTACTAGTGTTCTAGGAGTTATGCCCTAGATATTAAAACATGTGACTTTGATTTTCAAAAATGCAAAGATGTGAAAAACACTTCGATTCTATTCATCCCCTTCTTCTCTCTTGTGGTACTGGGCCATGTGTTTTACCTTAAAATGTATTTGAAGTCCCAGCATATTATTGATTGATACAGTAAATGTTCATTGAGATTTTTCCCATATATTTATCACATACATTCCTGTTGATTCTCTCTTTTTTAGTCACTGGATTTTTACAATTTAATTATATTATATTTCAATAGTTTTTGGGGAACAAGTGGTTTTTGGTTAAATGGATAAGTTCCTTAGTAGTGATATCTGGGATTTTCGTGCACTTATCACCTGAGCAGTGTATGCTGTACCCAATGTGTAGTCTCTTATTTTTCAAACTACTCTCAACATTCCTCACAAGTCCCCAAAGTCCATTATACCATTCTTATGCCGTTGCATCCTGTTAGCTTCCACTTAACAGCAAGATCATACAATATTTGGTTTTCCATTCCTCAGTTACTTCACTTAGAAGAATGGTCTCCACTACTTTGTTGAATAGCAGTGGTAAGAGAGGGCATCCCTGTCTTGTGCCAGTTTTCAAAGGGAATGCTTCCAGTTTTTGCCCATTCAGTATGATATTGGCTGTGGATTTGTCATAAATAGCTCTTATTATTTTGAGATATGTTCCATCAATACCTAATTTATTGAGAGTTTTTAGCATGAAGGCTGTTGAATTTTGTCAAAGGCCTTTTCAGCATCTATTGAGATAATCATGTAGTTTTTGCCTAGTTCTGGCTAGGGCAATCAGGCAAGAGAAGGAAATAAAGGGTATTCAATTAGGAAAAGAGGAACTCAAATTGTCCCTGTTTGCAGATGACATGATTGTCTATTTAGAAAACATCATTGTCTCAGCCCAAAATCTCCTTAAGCTGATAAGCAACTTCAGCAAAGTCTCAGGATACAAAATTAATGTGCAAAAATCACAAGCATTCTTATACACCAGTAACAGACAAACAGAGAGCCAAATCATGAATGAACTCCCATTCACAAGAGCTTCAAAGAGAATAAAATACCTAGGAATCCAACTTACAAGGGATGTAAAGGACCTCTTCAAGGAGAACTACAAACCACTGCTCAGTGAAATAAAAGAGGGCACAAACAAATGGAAGAATATACCATGCTCATGGATAGGAAGAATCAATTATCATGAAAATAGCCATACTGCCCTAGGTATTTTATAGATTCAATGCCATCTCCATTAAGCTACCAATGACTTTCTTCACAGAATTGGAAAAAAACTGCTTTAAAGTTCATATGGAACCAAAAAAGACCTCGCATTGCCAAGACAATCCTAAACCAAAAGAACAAAGCTGGAGGCATCATGCTATCTGACTTCAAACTATACTACAAGGCTACAGTAACCAAAACAGCATGGTACTGGTACCAAAACAGAGATATAGATCAATGGAACAGAACAGAGCCCTCAGAAATAACACCACACATCTACAGCCATCTGATCTTTGACAAACCTGACAAAAACAAGAAATGGGGAAAGAAACCTATTTAATAAATGGTGCTGGGAAAATTGACTAGCCATAAGTAGAAAGCTGAAACTGGATCCTTTCCTTACTCCTTATATGAAAATTAATTCAAGATGGATTAGAGACTTAAATGTTAGACCTAAAACCATAAAAACCCTAGAAGAAAACCTAGGTAATACCATTCAGGACATAGGCATGAGCAAGGACTTCATGTCTAAAACACCAAAAGCAATGGTAACAAAAGCTAAAATTGACAAATGGAATCTAATTAAACAAGAGAGCTTCTGCACAGCAAAAGAAACTACCATCAGAGTGAACAGGCAACCTACAGAATGGGAGAAAATTTTTGCAATCTACTCATCTGACAAAGGGCTAATATCCAGAACCTATAAAGGACCCAATCAAATTTACAAGAAAAAAACAAACAACTCCATCAAAAAGTGGGCAAATGATATGAACAGACACTTCTCAAAAGAAGACATTCATATAGCCAACAGACACATGAAAAAATGCTCATCATCACTCGCCGTCAAAGAAATGCAAATCAAAACCACAATGAGATACCATCTCACACCAGTTAGAATGGCAATCATTAAAAAATCAGGAAACAACAGGTGCTGGAAAGGATGTGGAGAAATAGGAACACTTTTACACTGTTGGGATTGTAAACTAGTTCAACCATTGTGGAAGACAGTGTGGCGATTCCTCAAGGATCCAGAACTAGAAATACCATTTGATGCAACCATCCCATTACTGGGGATATACCCAAAGGATTATAAATCATGCTGCTATAAAGACACATGCACACGTGTGTTTATTGTGGCACTATTCACAATAGCAAAGACTTGGAATCAACCCAAATGTCCATCAGTGACAGACTGGATTAAAAAAATGTGGCACATATACACCATGGAATACTGTGCAGCCATAAAGAAGGATGAGTTTGTGTCCTTTGTAGGGACATGGATGCAGCTGGAAACCATCATTCTCAGCAAACTATCGCAAGAACAGAAAACCAAACACCACATGTTCTCACTTATAGGTGGGAATTGAACAATGACATCACTTGGACACAGGAAGGGGGACATCACACACCGGGTCCTATTGTGGGGAGGGGGTAGGAGGAGGGATAGCATTAGGAGATATACCTAATGCAAATGATGAGTTAATGGATGCAGCACACCAACATGGCACACGTATACATATGTAACAAACCTGCACGTTGTACACATGTACCCTAGAACTTAAAGTATAATAATAATAATAAAAAAGAAGAATGGTCTCCAATTCCATCCAGGTTGCTGCAAATTTCATTTTTTTTTTTTTATGGCTGAGTAGTATTCTATTGTGTGTATATATCATATTTTCTTTGTCCACTTGTTGGTTGATGGACATTTAGGCTGGTTCTATATTTTTGCGATTGCAAATTGCGCTGCTATAAACATGTGTGTACAAGTGTCTTTTTCATATAATGACTTTTTTTTCTCTGGGTAGATACCTAGTAGTGGGATTGCTGAATCAAACTGTCATTCTACTTTTAGTTCTTTAAGAAATCTCCATACTGTTTTCCATAATGGTTGTACTAGTTTGCATTACCCCCAGCAATGTGAAAGTGTTCCCTTTTCATCACATCCATGACAAACTGTAATTTTTTATCTTTAAATTATGGCCATTCTTGCAGGAGTAGGGTGGTATCACATGGTGGTTTTTATTTGCATTTCCCTGATGATTAGTGATGCTGAGCATATTTTTATGTTTGTTGGATATTTGAACATCTTCTTTTGAGAACTGTATATTCATGCCGTTTGCCCACATTTGATAAAATTGTTTTTCTTTCTAGCTGATTTGTATGAGTTTTTTGTATATTCTGGATATTAATCCTTTGTCAGATGTTTATTCTGTGAATATTTTCTCCCATTCTGTGGGTTGTCTGTTGGCTGATTAGTTATTTTGTTGTGCAGAAGCTTTTTAATTTAATTACATCCCATCTATTTATTTTTCTTTTTTTACATTTGCTTTTTTGAGATTTTTACCACATATTTATCCCCTCCATTCCTGTTGTTTCTTACATCTCTGTGCTTCTTCCATCAAGGATCAACATCTTTCTGCATAAGTAACTCAAATTAGTGTTTCTTTCTGGTCTGATAGTGAAGTCTGTTAGACTTTTTTGTCGAAGATGTTTATAAACCTAAGTTGTTTGCAACCTTAAGGTGTGATTTATAACCTTTTCTGAGCATGGAACTCTAGACTGGTGATTTTTTTTTAGTACTCTCAATAGTAAAATTTCTGAAATATTATAAGATGGTTTATTTATTATTTGCATTAGGGTGTTTTACTTTGATATCCAATGGTGGTGTTTTCTTTTCAAGTTCATAATGCTATTCATCTTTTTGGAAATTGCCATTTTAATTATTACTTTATTTTTTCCTTTTAAATCAAGTTACTTTTTTTCTATTTACAGGACTCAGTGTTCAGTTAGGGTTTAATTCAACTTTTATTATACGTTCAGGGGTTACATGTGCAACTTTGATACAAAGGTGTATGGCATAATGCTGAGTTTTGAGGCACAAATGAATCTCACTTCCAGGTAGTGAACATAGTTCCTGATAGGTAGTTTTTCAACCTTTTTCCTTTTATCTCACCCTCCTGTATTCCCCATTGTCTATTAATCTCATCTTTATGTCCATGTATATTCGATGTTTAGCTCTGACTTGTAAGTGGGAATATGCAGTATTTATTTTTGTTCTTGATTAATTTGCTTGTGATTATGCCTACCAGTGGCATCCATGTTGCTGCAAAAAATATCATTTCATTCTTTTATATGATTGCATAGTAGTCCATGGTGTACAGGTACCACATTGTATTTATCCAATCCAGAGTTGATGGGCACCCGGGTTGATTCTATATGTTTGGTGTTGTGAATAGAGCTATAATGAATATATTGGTGCATATGACTTTTTGGTAGAACAACAAAATCCATATGACCATCTTAATAGATGCAGAAAAAAGTCCATACAATTTGACATCTTCTCATGCAAAATAGGCACTGAAAGAACATACCTCAAAATAATAAGATCATCTATGAGAAACCTACAGCCAAAATCATACTGAATGGTCAACAGCTAAAAGTCTTCCCCTTTAGAACGAGAACAAGACAAAGATGCTCACTCTCACAACTTCTATTCTACATAGTACAGGAAATCCAAGCCAAAGATAACAGGCAAGATAATTAAAAGACATTCAAATAGAAAAAGAAAAAAAATAAAGTATCTGTCTTTACTGATAATACGATTCCATACACAAAAAAACCCAAAAGACCGCAACAAAAGGCTCTTAGAACTGACAAACAACTTTAGTAAAGATTAAATGATACAAAACCAATGTTTAAAAGGTAGCATTTCTATACACCAGTAGTATTCAAACTGAGAGCCAAATTGAGAACACAATACCATTTACAACAGCCACAAAAAGAAGAAAATGTCTAGGAATACAGAAATAAAGGCAGGTTAAAGATCTCTACAATGAAAATTACAAAATACTGCTGAAAGAGATCAGAGATGACACAAACAAATGGAAAAACATTTTATATTCATGGATAGGAAGAATCAATATGGCTAAAAGGGTCATACTATGCAAAGGAATCTACATATTCAACCCTATTCCTATCAAACTACCAATATCAAGTTTCACAGAGTTTTAAAAAACTATTCTAAAATTAATGTGGAACCAACAAAAAGTCCAAATAACCAAAAAAATTCTATGTAAAAAGAACAAAGCCAGAGAAATCATATTACATGACTTCAAACTACACTACAAAGCTACTGTAACCAAAACAGCATAGTACTGGTACAGAAACAAACATGTAGATCGAGGAAGCAAAATAGAGGTCCCAGACATAAAGCTGCACATCTACAACCATCTGATCTTCAATGAAATTGTCAAAAATGAACAATGGAGAAAAAAACTTCCTATTCAATAAATGGTTCAGGGATAATTGGCTAGGCAAATGTAGAATAATAAAACTCGACCCCTACTTTTCATCATACGCAAACAATAAGGATGAATTAGACACATAAACATTAGGCTTCAAATTATAGAAATTCTAGAAGACAACGTAGAAAATATCCTTCTTGATACTGGCCTTGGCAAATAATTTTTGGCTGAGTCCTCAAAAGCAATTGCAACAAGAACAAAAATTGAAAACTGGGACCTAATTGTACTAAGGAGTTTCTTTACAGAAAGACAAACTATCAAAAGAGAAAACAGACCACCTACAGAATGTGAAAAAATAATCACAAACTATTCATCTGACAAAGATCTAATATCCAGAATCTATAAAGAACTTAAAAAATTCCACAAGCAAAAACAAATAACCATATTAACTTTGGCCTTAAAGATGAGGTAGAGGAAGAGTTGAGGTGGAAAGTTTATAGAAAGGGATAACAACAAAAAGTTCCCAAACCTAGAGGAGTATATCAATATCCAAATACAAGAGGGATATAAAATACAAAACAGATATAATTCAAAGAAGACTGTCCCCAAGGCATTTAAAAATCAAGCTCACAAAGATCAAGATCTAACAAAGGGGTCAATTAATCAAGAGGATACAACAACTGTAAATATACATCCACCCAACACTGGAGCACCCAGATATGTAGAGTAAACATTTTTAGCACTAAAATTGAATACCAACCCCAATACAGTAATAGCTGGAGACTTCAAAACCCCATTTTCAGCATTGGACAAATATTCCTGACAGAAAATCAATAAAGAAACAATAAATTTAATCTGCACTATAGACCAAATGGATCTAATAGATATTTACAGAACATTTTATCCAACAACTGAAGAATACACATTCTTTACCTCAGCATGTGGATCATTTTCAAAGACAGACCATTTATTAGGTGACAAAGCAAGTCTAAAATATTTTAAATATTTAGAATATCTTTTAGAATAATATTGAGCATTTTTTTTTCTGACCACAATGAGATAAAACTAGAAACCAATAACAAGAGGAATTTTGGAAAGTATGCAGACATGTGTAAAGTAAAAAAATATGCTCCTGAATGACCAGAGCATCAAAAAAAAAAAAAAAAAAAAAAAAAAAAAAAAGCTCCTGAGTGGCCAGGGCATCAAAAAACGTTAAGAAGGAAATTTTAAAAATTCTCACAACAAATGATGATGAAAACACAACATGTCAAAACCTGTGCAATACAGCAAAAGCAGTAGTCAGGGAGAAGTTTATAACTATGAGTACCTACATAAAAGAAACTTCAACTAAAAAACAAATGATACATTTTAAAGAAATAAAAAAGAGAAAACCAAACTCTAAATTACTAAAAGAAAAAAATAATAAAGACCAGAGACAAAATAAATGAAAATGAAATGATAGAATAAAATAACTCAATAAAACAAAGTTAAAAAAAATTTTGTTTGCAAAGTTAAACAAAATAAACACACCTTTAGCCATAAAAGGGAGAAAAGACCCAAATAAAAACCAATCACAGATGAAAAAGATAACATTACAACTGATATTTTAGAAAATGAAAGGAGTATTAGTGGGTGCTATGAACAACTATATGCCAACAAATTGGAAAATCTATAAGAAATGGGCAAGTTTCTAGACAAACACAGCCTACCAATGTTGAACCAGGAAGAAATCCAAAACCTGAACAGACTAATAGTAAGTAATGGATTCAAAGCCATAATAAAAAGTTTTCCAGCAAAGAAAAGCCTGAGACCTGATGGCTTCACTGCTGAATGCTACCAAACATTTAAGAAATAATAGCACCAGTCCTTCTCAAACTATTCTGAAAAGTAGAGGAGAAGTCAATATTATAAACTCATTCTACAAGGCCAGTGATACCCTGACACCAAAACCAGACAAAGACACATCAAATAAAGAAAACCACCAGCCAGTAACTCTGATTAATTTTGATACAAAAATTCAAAACAAAACATTGTTAAATGGAATTTAACAATACAGTAAAAAGATTATTCATCTTGACCAAGATTATTCATCTTGCATCCCTAGAATGCAAGGATGGTTCAACATATGAAAATCAATCAATGTGATACATCCTATCGACTAAATGAAGGATAAAAACCATGTGATCATTTCAATGGATGCTGAAAAATCATTTGATAAAATTCAACATCACTTCATGATAAAGATCCTCAAGAAACTAGGTATAGAAGGAACACATTCAACATAGTACAAACCATACAAGACAAACTCACAGCCAGTATCATACTGTATTCAGAGAAACTGAAATAATTTAGTCTAAGGTTTGGAACACAACAAGAATGCCCACTTTCACCAATATTATTCAACATATTACTGGGAGTCCTAGATGGAGCAATCAAAAAAGTGAAAGATAAAAGTGAGATCCAAATTGGAAAAAAAGAGGTAAAATTATCTTTACTTGAACACAATATAATAGTATATTTGGATATTTGGAAAAGCCTAAAGACTTTACCAAAAACTATTAGAACTGTTAAACAAATTTGATAAAGTTTCAGTATACCAAGTAAACATACAACAATCAGTAGCATTTCTACATACCAACAGTGGACAATACGAAAAAGAAATTAAAAAGTAAACTCACTTAAAATAGCCAAAAATAAAATTAAATACCTAAAAATTAACTTAACCAAGTAAGTGAAAGATCTCTACAATGAAAAGTTATAAAACATTGATAAAAGAAATTGAAGGGGACACCACAAAGTGGAAAAATATTCTATGTTAATGGGTTGGAAAAGTCAATATTGTTAAATATCCATACTACACAAAGCAATATAAAGATTCAATGCAATCTCTACAAAGATACCAATGACATTCTTCACAGAAATATAAAAAATTCTAAAATGTATATGGAATGACAAAGATCCAAAAATAGCCATAGCTATCCTAAGCAAAAATAACATATCTGACTTCACATTATACTCTAGACCTATAGTAACAAAAACAGCATAGTACTGCCATGAAAACATATACATAGACAAATGAAACAGAATAGAGGATCCAGAGATAAATACACACACTTACAGTACATTTATTTTTGACAAAAGTTCTAAGAATATATACTAGGTAAAAGATCATTTCTTCAATAAATGGTGGTGAAAAAACTAGATATTCATATGAAGCAGAATGAATATAGACTCCATTTATTGTCATATACACAAGTCAAATCAAAGTCAATTAAATAATTAAATATAACACCTCAAACTATGAAACTACTATTAGAATGTTTTGGATAAACTCTCTAGGACATTGGTCTGGGCAAAAATTTCTTGAGTAATACCCCACAAGCACAGACAATCAAAATGAAAATGGTCAACTGAAATCACATCAAGTTAAAAAGATTCTGCACAACAAAGGAAACAATAAGTAAAGAAAAGAGACAACACAGAGAATGGAAGAAGATATTTGCAAACTATCTATCTGACAAGGGATTAATAATGAGAATATATAAAAAGCTCAAACAAGTCTATAGGAAAAGATTGAAAACTTTGATTATAAAATGGGCAAAAGACCTTAATAGATATTTCTCAAAAGAGGACATACAAATGGAAAACAGGCATATGTAATAGTGCTCAACATCATTGATCATCAGAGTAATGCAAATCAAAATTACAATGCGATATCATCTCATTCCAGTTAAAATGGCTTATATTTAAATGAGAGGCAATAACAAGTGTTCGCAGGGATGTAGAGAAAAGGGAACCCTTGAACATTGTGGGTGGGAGTGTAAATTAGTACAACCACTATGAAGAACAGTTTGCGGGTTCCTCAGATAACTAAAAGCAGAGCTACCATACAATCCACAATGCCAATGCAGGGTATATACCAAACGGAAAAAAAAAAAAAAAAAAAAAAAAAAAGGAAATCAGTATATCAAAGAGATAGCTGCACTTCTGTTTGTGGCAGTGCTATTCACAATAGCCAAAATTTGGAAGCAACCTAAGTGTTCATCAACAGATGAATGGATAAAGAAAATGTGGTATCTATACACAATGGTGTACTATTCAAGCATAAAAAGTTGAGATCCTGTGTTTTTCAACAACATGGATATAATTGGAAGTCATTATGTTAAGTAAAATAAGCCCGCCTGATAAAGACAAACATTTCATGTTTCCCACTTATCTGTGGGATGTGAAAATTTAAATTTAAAAATTGAACTCATAGATATGGAAAGTAGAAGGGTCATTACTAGATGCTGTGAAGGGTAGTGGGGATGTAGGAGTGAGTTGGAGATGGTTAATAGGAACAAATGAGGAAGACCTCACATTTAATAGTACAACTGAGTGACTATGCTCAATAATAATTTAATTGTAAATTTTAAGCCAAGTAAAAGAATATAATTGATTGTTTGTGACACAAAGGATCAGTGCTGAATTGATGAATATCCCATTTTCAGTGATATTATTATTAAACATTACATGACTGGATTAAAATATCTAATGTATCTTTTAATTATATGAATGCCTACTATGTATTCACAAAAATTTAAAAATTAAAAAAATGTATTGCTAAATGCAAGGGCATATATATTTACCCTTACTGTTTTTTTCTAAAATTGTTTGTAACTCATATTTAGGCAATTTATCCATTTTTAAAATTATACTTAAAGTTCTGGGATACATGTGCAGAACATGCAGGTTTGTTACATAGGTATACATGTTCCATGGTGGCTTGCTGCACTCATCAACCCGTCATCTACGTTAGGTATTTCTCCTAATGTTATCCCTCCCCTAGTCCCCCACCCCCTGACAAACCCTGGTGTGTTATGTTCCTCTCCTTGCATCCATGTGTTCTCATTGTTCAACTCCCAGTCATGAGTGAGAACATGCAGTGTTTGGTTTTCTGTTCCTTTGTTAGTTTGCTAAGAATGATGGTTTCCAGCTTCATCCATGTCTCTGAAAAACACATGAACTCATCTTTTTTTGTGGCTACATAATATTCCATGGTGTATATGTGCCACATTTTCATTATCCAGTCTATCGTTGATGGACATTTGGGTTGGTTCCAAGTCTGCTTTTGTGAATAGTGCTGCAATAAGCATACGTGTGGCATGTGTCTTTATATTAGAATGATTTACAGTCTTCGGTTATATACCTAGTAATGGGATTGCTGGGTCAAATGGTATTTCTGGTTCTAGATCCTTGAGGGATTGCCACACCAAATTCCACAATGGTTGAATTAATTTACACTCCCACCAACAGTGTAAAAGCATTCCTATTTCTCCACGTCCTCTCCAGCATCTGCTGTTTCTTGACCTTTTTAATGACAGCCATTCTAACTGGCATGAGATTGTATCTCATTGTGGTTTTGATTTGCATTTCTCTAGTGACCAACAATGATGAGCTTTTTTTCATGTTTGTTGGACGCATAAATGTCTTCTTTTGAGACGTGTCTGTTCATATCCTTCACCCACTTTTGATGAGGTTGTTTTTTTCTTGTAAATTTGTTTAAGTTTCTCGTAGGTTCTGAATTTATCCATTTTGAGTCTTTTTATGCACTGTGAGGTCGAAGTACATCATTCTTTTGTGTATAAAATATAGTTATGCCAGCATCATTTGCTGAAAAGACTATTGTTTTCTTATCGAATGCACTTGTCATTCAGTTAAAATTCATTTGCGCATTGATGTACTGTTTTATTTTTGTACTCTCAATTTTATTATATTTGTTTATATTTCTATCCTCATGCCAGTAATCACTGTTTTGATTACTGTAGGTATTCATATTAAATTTTGAAATATGGAATAGTGTGTCTTCTGCCTTTGTTCTTCTTTTTCAAGATTGTTTTTGTCCATTTGAGCCTTTTGTAATTCCATATGAGTTTGATGATCAGCTTTTCCATTTCTGAAAAAAAAAGTAGGAATTTTTTATAGGGATTGCATTGAATCTGTAGGTCACTTTGAGTAGTATTAGCATATAGAAAATATTACATCTCCCTATCCATATTTACAGGATGCCTTTCCATTTATTCAAGCCTTTTGAAATTTATTTTAGCAAGGTTTTGTAGTTTTCCGTGTACACATCTTTTATCTCTTTGGTAAAAATCCTAAGTAAGGATTATTCTATTATAATAATTGTAAATGGAATTTTAAATTTTATTTTCATATTGTTCATTGTAGTATTCTAAAAACACAATTCGTTTTAGTTTATTGACCTTGTATTCTGCAACTTTGCTGTACTCATTTATTAGCTCTAGTACCTTCACTGTGTGTTCTTTGGGATTTTCTCTATAGAAAAAAATTCATCTGAAAATAGAAATAAATTAACTTTTTCTTTTCCAATTTGGAAGTTTTTTAACTTTTATTTTAGGTTCAGGAGTACATGTAAATGCTTTCCATGTAGGTAAACTTGTGTCAAGGGGGTTTGGTGTACACATTATTTTATTACCTAGTTGCTAATTCTAATACCCAGAAGGTATTTTTTTCTGCTCCTCTTCCTTTTAGTACCCTCCTCCCTCATGTAGGCCTCAGTTTCTGTTGTTTCCTTCTTTGTATCCATGAGTTTTCATCATTAGCTCTCACTTCTGAGTGAGAACATATAGTATTTGGTTTTCTGTTCCTGTGTTAGTTTGCTAAGGATAATGGCCTCCAGCTCCATCCATGTTCCCACAGAAGACATGATCTCATTCTTTTTATGACTGCATAGTATTCCATGGTGTCTATGTACCATATTTCCTTTATCCAGTCTGTCATTGGTGGGCATGTAGGTTGGTTCCATGTTACTAAAATTCTGAATAGTGTTGCAGTGAACAATCTCATCCATGTGTCTTTACAGTAGAATAATTTATATTCCTCTAGGTATTCACCCAGTAATGGGGTTGCTAGATTGAATGGTAGTTCTGTTATTAGCTCTTGAGGAATCATCACACTGCTTTCCACAATGGCTGAGCTAATTTACAATCCAACTAACAGTATATAAGTGTTCCTTTTCTCCACAACCTATCCAGAATCTGTTATTTTTTGGCTTTTTAAAAATTGCCATTCTTATTGGTGTGAGATGGAATCTTATTGTGGTTTTGATTTACATTTCTCTAATAATCAGTCATATTGATATTGAGCATTTTAATATACTTGTTCACTGCCTGTGGATCTTCTTTTGAAAAGTGTCTGTTCATTTTCTTTGCTCACTTTTTAAAAGGTTTTTTTTCTTGTAAATTTGTTTAAGTTCTTTATAGATCTGATATTTTAGACATCTTTTCAGATGCATAGTTTGCAAATATTTTCTTCCATTCTGTAGGTTGTCTTTTTATTTTTTCGATAGTTTATTTTGCTGTGCAGAAGCTCTTAAGTTTAATTAGATTCTATTTGTCAATTTTTGCTTTTGTTGCAATTGTTTTTAAAGTCTGTCATAAAATATTTGCCAGGGCTCATGTTTAGAATGGTATTGCCCAGATTGCCTTCCAGAGCTTTTACAGTTTTGAGTATTACATTTAAGTTTTTAATCCATCTTGAGTTGGTTTTTGTATGTGGTGTAAGGAAAGGGGCCAGTTTAAATCTTCTGCATATGGGTAACCAGTTATCCCAGTACCATTTGTTGAATAGTGAATCCCTTCCCCATTGCTTCTTTTTGTCAGCTTTGTCAAAGATCAGATGGTTGTAGGTGTGCAGTCTTATTCCTGGGCTTTCTATTCTGTTTCATTTTTCTATGTTTATGTTTCTGTATCAGTATCATGTTGTTTTGGTTAAAGTATCCCTGTAGTGTATTATTTTATTTTGAGTTTCAGTATACATATGCAGGATATACAGGTTTGTTACGTAGGTAAACATGTGCCATGATGATTTGATGCATCTATCAACCCATCACCTAGGTATTAAGCCCAACATACATTCTCTCTTTTTCCTGATACTCTCACTCTCTCCACACCCGCAACAGGCCCCAGTGTGCATTGCTTTCCTCCCTGTGTATATGGCTTCATATTATTCAGCTCCTACTTATAAGTGGGAACATGCGGTGTTTGATTTACTATTCCTGCACTAGTTGGCTGAGAATAATGGCTTTCACTTCCATCCATGTCCCTGCAAAGGACATGATCTCATTCATTTTTATGATTGCAAAATACTCCATTGTGTATATGTACCACATTTTCTTTATCCAGTCTATTATTGATGGGCATTTGGTTTGATTCCATTTTTTTTGCTATTGTGAAGAGTGTTGTAATGAACATACATGTTCATGTATCTTTATGATACAGTGATTTATGTTCCTTAGGGTATATAACCAGTAAGGGAATTGCTGGATCAAATGGTATTTCTAGTTCTGGGACTTTCAGAAGTCACCATCCTGTCTTCCACAATGGTTGAACTAATTTACATTACCACCAACAGTGTAAAGGTGTTCCTATTTATCTGCAGCCTCTCCTGCATCTGTTCATCTGTTGTTTCTTGACTGTTTAGTAATCGCCATTCTGACTGGCATGTGATTGTGATGGTATCTCATTATGGTTTTGAGTTGCATTTCTCTAATGATCAGTGATGCTGAGTTTTTTATTTTTTTCATATGTTTCTTGGTCACAGAAATGTCTTTTTTTCAGAAAAGTGTCTGTTCATGTCCTTTGCTCACCTTTTGATGAGGTTGTTTGTTTTTTTCTTGTAAATTGCTTTAAGTTCCTTGTAAGTTCTGGATATTAGGCCTTTGTCAGATAGATAGATTGTAATTTTTTCCCATTCTCTAGGTTGTCTGTTTGCATCTAAAGACAGTTTCTTCGGCTGTGCTGAATCTCTTTAATTAGATTTCATTTGTCATTTTTTTGCTTTTGTTGCAAATGCTTTTGATATTTGCATTATAAAATCTCTGCCTGTGCTCATATCCTGAAAGGCATTGTCTATATTTCCCTCTAGGGTTTTTACAGTTTTGGGTTTTACATTTAATTCTCCAACCCATTTTGAGTTAATTTTTGTATAAGGTGTAAGGAAGGGGCCCAGTTTCAATTTTCTGCATATTTCTAGCCAGTGCTCCCAGCACCATTTATTAAATAGGAAATCATTTCACCATTGCTTTTGTTTTTGACAGGTTTGTCAAAGATCAAATGTTTTTATATGTGTGTTCTCATTTCTGAGTCTTCAATTCTGTTCCATCAGTATACGTGTCACTTTTTGTACCAGTCATATGCTGTTTTGGTTACTGTAGTCTTGTAGTATAATTTGAAGTTAGGTAGCATGATCCCTACAGCTTTGTTGTTTTGCTTAGGATTGTATTGGCTATATGTGCTCTTTTTGGGTTCCATATGAATTATAAAATAGTTGTTTTTCTACTTCTGTGAAGAAAGTCAATGGCAGCTTGATGGGGATAGCATTGAATCTATAAATTACTTTGAGCAGTGTGTCCACTTTCACAATATTGATTCCTCCTATCCATGAGCATGGAACGTTTTTCTATTTCTTTGTGTCCTCTCTGATTTCGTTGAGCAGTGGTTTGTAGTTCTTCTTGAAGAGTTCCTTCACATCCCTTGTTAACTGTATTCCTAGGTATTTTATTCAATTTGTAGCAATTGTGAATGGGAGTTCATTCATGATTTTGCTCTCTGCTTGTCTGTTGTTGGTGTATATGAATGCTTGTGATTTTTGCACATTGACTTTCTATCCTGAGACTTTGCTGAAGTTCCGTATCAGCTTAAGAAGCTTTGGAGCTGAGACTATGGGGTTCTCTAGATATAGGATCATGTCATCTGCAAACAGAGAAAAATTGACTTCCTCTCTTCCTACTTGAATACAGTGTATTTCTTTCTCTTGACTTATTGTCCTGACCAGAACATTTAATACTACGTTTAATCAGACTGGTGAAAGTGAGAGAGGGCATCCTTGTGTTGTGCTGGTTTTCAAGGGGGATGTTTTTAGCTTTTGCTCATTCAGTGTGATATTAGCTGCAGATTTGTCATAAATTGCTCTTATTATTTTGTTGTATGTTCCTTCAACACCTAGTTTATTCGAAGATTTTAACATGAAGGGATGTTAAATTTTATCAAAGACCTTTTCTGCATCTATTGAGATTGTCTTTTTTTTTTTTTCTTTAGTTCTGTTTATGTGATAAATTACAGTTATTGATTTGCCTATGTTGAACCAGCCTTGCATCCTGGAGATACAGCAAACTTAATCATGGTGGATTAGCTTTTTGATGTGCTGCTGGATTCAGTTTGCCAGTATTTTAGTGAGGATTTTTACATATTTTTACATCAATATTTCTCAGGGATATTGGCCTGAAGTTTTCTTTTTTTGTTGTATCAGTGCCAGGTTTTGTTATGAGAATGATTATAACCTTATAAAATGACTTATGGAGGAGTCCCTCCTTTTCAATTGCATGGAATAGTTTCAGAAGAGATAGTACCAGTTCACCTTTGTACCTGTGGTAGAATTCAGCTGTAAATCCATCTGCTTCTGGTTTTTTTGTTTGGTAGGCTATTTATTACTGCCTCAATTTCAGAATGTGTTATTGGTGTAGTCAGGGATTCAACTTGTTGGTTCAGTCTTGGGAGGGTGTATATTTCCAGGAATTTACTCATTTCTTCTGTATTTTCTAGTTAATTTGCATATAGGGGTTTATTGTATTATCTGATCTTTTTTTTTTTTTTAATTTCTGTGGTGTCAGTGGTGGTATCTCATTTATCTTTTTTATTGTGTCTATTTGATTTTTCTCTCTTTTCTTTTTCATTAGTTTAGCTAGTGGTGTATCTATTTTATTAATTTTTCCAAAAACAAAAAAACCCAGCTCCTGAATTCATTAATTTTTTGAAGGATGTGTGTGTGTGTGTGTGTGTGTGTGTGTGTGTTTCTTTCTCTTTCAGTTCCACTCTGATCTTGGTTATTTCTTCTGCCATCTTTGGGGCTTTGGGGGTGTCTTTTGCTCTTAGTTTTGTATTTCCTTTAGTTGTGATGTTATTGGTGTTGATTTGAGATCTTTGTAGTTTTTTGATGTTGGCATTTGTTGCTATAACTTTTCCTTTTAACACTGCTTTAGCTGTGGCCTAAAGATTCTGGTACGTGGTCTCTTTTTTCTCATTACTTTCAAAGAACTTCTTGATTTCTTTCTTAATTTCATTATTTACTTAGGAGTCATTTGGTAGCAGGTTGTTCAATTTCTATGCAGTTTTATAGTTTTGAGTTTCTTAATGTTGAATTCTAATTTGATTGTACTATGATCTAAGAGACTGTTATGATTTCAGTTCTTTTGCATTTGCTAAGTGGTTGACTTTTAATTATGTGATCAATTTTAGAGTAAGTGCTATGTGGCACCAAGAATGTATATTTTGTTGTTTTGGGGTGGAGAGTTTTGCAGATATTTATCAGGTCCACCTGATCCAGTTCTGAGTTCAAGTCCTGAATATCCTTGTTAAATTTCTGTCTCAATGATCTGTCTAATATTGACATCAGGTATCAAAGTCTTGAACTATAATTGTGTGGGAGTCTAAGTCTCTTCAGAAGTCTCTAAGAACTTGTTTTATGAAATTGGGTGGTCCTGCACTGGGTGCATATATATTTAGGATAGTTAGCTCTTGTTGTTAAATTGAACTCTTTACCCTAACGTAATGCCTTTCTTTGTCTTTTTTGATCTTTGTTGGTTTAAAGTCTGTTTTGTCAGAAACTAAGATTGCAACTCCTGCTTTTTTCTGCTTTCCATTTGCTTGGTAAATTTTCCTCCATCCTTTTATTTTGAGCCTACTTGTGTCCTTGCACGTCAGATGAGTCTCTTGAATACAGTACACCAATGGGTCTTGACTCTATGAAATTCGCAAGACTATGTCTTTTAATTGGGGCATTTAACACATTTACATTTAAGGTTAATATTGTTATGTGTGAATTTGGTCCTGTTTTAATGATGCTAGTTGGTTATTTTGCACACTAGTTGATGCAGTTTTTTCACAGTGCCATTGGTCTTTGTACTTCAGTGTGTTTTTGCAGTGACTGGTACCATTTTTTTCCTTTCCATATTTAGTGCTTCCTTCAGGAGCTCTTGGAAGTCAGGCCTTGTGATGATGCATTCCCTCAGCATTTGCTTGTCTGAAATGGATTTTGCTTCTCCTTCACTTAATAAAGCTTAGTTTGGCTGAATATGAAATTCTGGGTTGGAAATGCTTTTCTTTAGGAATGTTAAATATTGGCCTCCATTCTTTTCTCTCTTTTAAGGTTTCTGCTAAGAGATCTGCTGTTAGTCTGATTGACTTCTCTTTGTAGGTGACTTGCTCTTTCTCTCTGACTGCCCTTAACATTTTTTCCTTAATTTCATTTCTATTAATTCATTTTATAAAATAAAAATTTATTTTGTTTTCATTAATTATGTTGGAGGATCTGATAATTATGTGTCTTGGAGTTGATATTCTCTTGGAATATCTTACTGGGGTTTTCTGCATTTTCTGAATTTGAATGCTGGCCTTTCTTGCTAGGTTGTTGAAGTTCTCCTGGAAGATAACCTGAAGTGTGCTTTCCAACTTGCTTCCAGTCTCCCCATCTCTTTAATCAGTCATAGGTTCTGCCTTTTCATATAATCTCATAGTTCTCAGAGGTTTTGTTCATTTCTTTTTATTCTTTTTTCTCTAATATGGTCCACCTGACTTATTTCAGCAAGATAGTCTTCAAGCTCTGAGATTATTTTCTCTGTTTGGTTTATTTGGCTATTAATACTTGTGGTTTAATTGTGACAGTCTTGTATTTTTCAGCTCCATCAGGTCATTTAAGTTCCTCTCTAAACTGGTTATTCTGGTTAACAGCTCCTGTAATGTTTTATCATAGTTCTTAGCTTCTTGGCATTGGGATAGAACATACCCCTTTAGCTCAGTGAAGCTTGTTATTACCCACCTTCTGAAGCCTACTTCTGTCAGTTCATCTGTCTCAGCCTCAGCCCTGTTCTGTGCCCTTGCTGGAGAGGTTTTGCAGTAATTTGCAGGAGAAGAGGCACTCTGGCTTTATGAGTTATTGGCATTTTGTATTGATTCTTTTTCATCTTCTTGAGCTTATCTACCTTCGATCTTTGAGGCTGCTGACCTTTGCATGGGATTTTTGGGCATCTTTTGTTGTTGATGTTGTTTCTTTCTTTTTGTTTGTTTTTCTTTTAACAGTCAGGACCCTCTTCCATTGGGCTGCTGCAGTTTTCTGGGGGACCACTGCAGACCTTATTTGCCTCAGTCCCTCCTTTACCTGGAAATGTCACCAGTGATTGCTGCAGAACAGCAAAGACTGCTTTCCATTTGCTACAGCCTGCTCCTTCCCCTGGGAGCTCTATTCAAGAGAAGCACCAACCTTATGCCACCTAGAATGCTCCTGTATTAGGTGTCTGGAAACCCCTGTTGAGAGGTCTCACCCAGTCAAGAGGCATGGGTTCAGGGACCTGCTTAATAACTCACTCTGGCTGTCTCTCAGTGGAGCAGCTGTACAGCACTTGGGGGAGGCCCCTTTGTCCAGAATGCCTGGAATCTTCAGAGCTAGCATGCAGGGAAGACTAAGTTTGCTGAAACATGAAGACGACAGCTGCCCCTCCTCACAGGGGCTTTGTCCCTGAGAGATCAGAATTCTGTCTGTAAAACCCTGGCTGGAGTTGCTGAAATTCCCACAGGGAGGCCCAACCAGTAAAAAGGAATGGATCTGGGTCCCACCTAAAGAAGTAGTCGGACAAGAATCTGCCACAGTCACTGTCCTGTGCTGTGGGGAATTCTTCCCAGTCCAAACCACCAAGTCTCTTTGGCACCAGCAGGGGAAAGCAGCCAACTGAACCCACAGTGATGGCAGCTGCACCTACCTCTGGAAACTCAGCAGTCTTAGGCAATATTCAGCTTGCTGACAATGGCTGCATTTGCAAAGCTTTGTGCTTGATATCCAAGGCCCTGGTGTTGGGCCCTGGTGTTTTGGGCTCATGAGGAGATTTCCTGATCTGCAGGTTACACAGATCCATGGAAAAAGCATGGTTTCTTGGCCAGGGTCACACAATTACTCACCACCTCCCTTGGCTGCAGGTGAGAGCTCATCTTGCCCTATGTGGCTCCCTGGTGGGCTGTTGCTCCGCTCTGCTTTTTCTTGCTCTCCGTGGGTGGACCGACTACCTAGTCGGTTCCAATGAAAGAACCTAGATACCTCAGCTGAAGGTGCAGGATTCACTTGGTATTTTCATTCTTTGTGGGAGCTGATGATGGCAGCTGCTTCTACTCAGACCATCTTAGACCCTCTCCCTGTAGTGTAGTTTTAAGTTAAAAAACATAATGTCTCCAGTTTTGTTCTTTTTGCTTTGAACTACCTTGGCTATTTGAGTTATTTTTTGTTTTTTATAAGAATTTTCACATAGTTCTTTCTAGTTCTGTGCAAAATGTCATTGGTAGTGTGATATGAATAGCACTGAACCTGCAAATTGCTTTGGGCAGTATAACCATTTTAATAATATTGATTCTTCCTATCCATGAGTATTGAATGTTTTTCTATTTATTTGTGTCAACTCTGATTTCTCTGAGCAGTATTTTGTAATTATAGAGATATTTCACCTCCCTAGTTAACTGTATTCCTAGGTGTTTTATTGTTCTAGGGTTATTTTGAATGGGATTGTATTCTTGATTTGGCTCTCAGCTCGGATGTTGCTGGTGTATAGGAATGCTATTGAGTTTTGCACATTGATTTTGTCTTCTGAAACTTTGTTGAAGTTGTTTATAAGCTAAAGGAGCTTTTCGACAAAGACTATGGGGTTAAATTTTATAAATATACTTTTCTGCGTCCATGAAGACAATTATGTGTTTTTTTGCCTTTATTTCTGTTTATGTGATGATCATACTTATTGATTTGCATATGCTGGACCAAACTTGCATCCTGGGAATCAATCCTACTTGTGCTGCTGTATTTGGCTCGCTAGTATTTTATTAAAGATTTTTGCATCAATGTTCATCAAAGATACTGGCCTGAATTATTTTTTTCATTTTGTTTTTGCCAGGTTTTGGTATCAGGGTGATGCTGGTGTCAGATAGTGAGTTGGGGAGGTATCTCTTTTCCTGAAATTTTTGAAATAATTTCAGTAGAAATGGTGTCAGCTATGCTTTATACATCTGGTAAAATTCATTTGTGAATACATCTGGTCCTGTGTTTTTTTGTTGTTGGTAGGCTATTTATTACTGATTCAATATTGAAGTTCATTATTTACCTGTTCAGAGGAATCAATTTCTTTCTGTTTCAATCTTTGGAGAATGTATTTGTCCAGAAATTTATCTATCTCTTCTAGGCTTTTTAGTTTGTATGCATGGAGGTTTTCATAGTAGTTTCTGATGGTTATTTTTATTTATTTGGTGTCAGTAGTAACATCTCCTTTGTCACTTCTAATTGTGTTTATTTGAATATTCTCTCTTTCTTCTTTATTAGTTTAGCTACCAGCCTATTTTTTGGGGAAAACAAACACTACAACTCCTGGATTTGTGGATCTTTGAATTTTTTTTTTTTTTTTTTTTTAATGTGTCTCAATTTTGTTTTTTCAGTTTAGCTCTTGTTTTCTGCTAGCTTTAAGGTTGGTTTGTTCTTGCTTTTCTAATTGGTTTGGTTGTGGTGCTGGATTGTTTATTTGAGACCTTTCTAACATTTTTGATATTGGTATTTAATGTTTTAAGTTTCCATCTTAACACAGCCTTAGCTATGCTCTAGAGATCTTGGTATGTTTTATCTCATTAGTTTACAATAACTTCTTGATTTCTGCTTTACTTTCATCTACCCAGAAGCTATTAAAAAGCATGTTGTTTAATTTTCATGTAATTGCATGATTTTGAACATTTTTTAAGTCTTTATTTCTATTTTATTGTGCCACGGTGTGAGAGTGAGATTGATATGATTTTTGTTATTTTCTATTCATTCAGGATTGCTATATATTCTATTATGTGATTGATTTTAGAGCATGTGCCATGTCACCACGAGAAGAATGTGTATTCTGTTATTTTTTGGTGGAGAGTCCTGTAGAGGTCCAGAAGATCCGTTTGATCCAATGTTGAGTTCAGGTCTTGAATATCTTTGTTAATTATCTGCCTCAACAATCTGTCTAGTATTGTCAGTGGAGTGTTGAAATCTCCCACTATTATTGCATGGGAGTCTAAGTCTTTCTGTAGGTCTCTATGAACTTACTTTCTGAATGTGGATGCTCCTGTGTTGGGTAAATATATATTTAGGATAGTGAGGTCTTTTTTTTAAATTGAACCTTTTACCATTATGTATTTCCTTTCTTTTTTTTTTTTTTTTTTTTTTTTTTTTTTTTTTTTTTTTATCTTTGTTGGCTTAAAGTCTGTTTTGTCTGAAATTAGAATTGCAACCCCTGCTGTTTTCTGATTTCCATCTGCTTGGTAAATTTTCCATCATCCCTTTATTTTCAGCATATGGGTGTCATTACATATGAGATGGGTCTCTTGAAGACAGCATACCATTGTGTCTTTCTTTTTTATTTAGATTGCCACTTTGTGCCTTTTAAGTGGGGCATTTAGTACATTAACATTTGAGGATAGTATTGATGTGTGTGGACTTGATTCTATCATCGTGTTGTTAGCTGGTTATTATGCTGGATTATTTGTGTGGTTGCTTTATAATGTCACTGGTCTGTGTATTTAAGCATGTGTTTCTATTTACTGGTAATGGGCTTTCCTTTTTATAGTTAGTGCTCCTTTCAAGACCTCTTGTAAAGCATGACTGGTATTAATACATTCCCTCAACATTTGTTTACTGAAAAGCATTTTTATTCTCCTTTGCTTAGGAAGCTAAGTTCAGCTTAATATAAAATTCTTGGTTGAAGATTTTTTATTTAAGAATCTTGAATATGAAGAAGCAATCTCTTCTGGCTTATAGGGTTTCCCCTGAGAGGTCCACTGTTAGCCTAATGGTGACGTGCTCTTTCTCTCTGGCTGTATTTAACATAGTTTCCTTCATTTCAACCTTGCAAAATCTGATGTCTACATGTCTTGAGAATGATATCCTTGTGTAGAATCTTGCAGCATCCTCTGTATTTACTGACTTTATCAGCTGGCCTCTCTAGCAATGTTGGGGAAGTTTTCATTGATGATACCAAGAAGTATGTTTTCCAAGTTGCTTGCTCTCTCTTGGTTCTTTTCAGGGATGCCAATAATTCATGGATTTGGCCTTTTTACATCACCCCATATTTCTCAGAGATTTTGTTCATTTTATTCATTCTCTTTACTTCATTTTTGTCTATCTTATTTCAGAAAGCCAACCTTCAATTTCTGAGATTCTTTCCTCAGCTTGGCCTCTTATGCTGTTAATTCTTGCAATTGCATTGTAAAATTCTTGTAGTGTGTTTTTCAGCTGAGAAATCCGTTAATGTATGTGTATATATTATATATATATATGTGTGTGTGTGTATATACATACATATGTGTATATGTGTGCATGTGTATATGTGTGTGTGTGTGTGTGTATATATATATGTATAAACATTTCATCTGTCAGCTCCTGCATCAACTTATTGTGATTAGTAAGTTTCCTTGGATTGAGTTTTGCCATTTTCCTGAATCGTGATGATCTTCATTCCAATTCATATTCTGAATTCTATTTCTATTATTTCAGCCAACTTGGCCTGGCTAAGAACACTTGTTGGAGAGCTAGTGTGGTCATTTGGAGGACATAAGACACACTGGTCACTTCAGTTACCAGAGCTCCTGCATTGTTCTTTCTCAGCTCTATATCTGTGTGCTCCTTTTACTGCAGTGTAGATTTAGTACAGTCAATAGACTTCTAGATATTTTCACTGGCCCAGGGCTTTGTGCCTTTATTAGTAGGGTCTTTATCCATAGCTGATTAATCTAAAATAAAAGTTGAAATTCTAAAAAAAATTTTCACTGAAAATAAGACAATATTTAAAAGTCACCTGCATGTCCTAATATTGTACCTCTTAGAGACTTAATAATAGCTGCCAGGGTAAAGGGTAAAGTGATGATGTGTAATCATGGCTGCAGGATGACTCAGCTCAGAAGCTGATTAAAATTAGAGCCAGAGCTGGGCTCAGGGACTGAATTACGAAGAAGCCTGTTTTCCCCAGTACAATAAAATTACATATATATGTTGCCTAAACACTAGAGAGGATGAGGCTTTTGGTGTCACAGTATATGTAGTTTAAAACATACAGATTATGAGGTCCATGCTTTCAGGCTTTATAATCTTAAATAAATCCATAGAAAATAATGGCTTGCAGCAATTCTCTCAACAGAGCACACCAGATTGGTCCAGAAAACGCAAGTGAACCAGATATGTATTAACTACTTTAAACATACATATATTTTCTGGATGAAAAGCCTGCAGACCATTTCCATTGTGGAAAAGTCAAAATACCCTGAGAAGACACCAGTAACAATGTAGAAACCATTTGCAGAGAAAACAGAATGTATGAATAATAACCAAGCTTGAAACTGATACTGTTGGGAGCAAGCCCCCCAAAATCTGGCCATAAACTGGCCCCAAGACTGATCATAAACAAAATCTCTGCTGCATTGTAACATGTTCATAATGGCCCTAACACCCATGCTGGAAGGTTGTGGGTTTAGGGGAATGAGGGCAAGGAACACGTGGCCCGCCCTGGGCAGAAAACCGCTTAAAGGCATTCTTAAGCCACAAACAATAGCATGAGTGATCTGTTCCTTAAGGGCATGTTTTTGCTGCAGTTAACTAGCCCAACCTATTCCTTTAATTCGGCCCATTCCTTTGTTTCCCATAAGGAATACTTTGAGTTAATTTAATATTTATAGAAACAATGCTAATGACTGGTTTGCTTTTAATAAATATGTGAGTAAATCTCTGTTTGGGGCTCTCAGGTCTGAAGGCTGTGAGACCCCTGATTTCCCAGTTCACACCTCTATATTTCTATGTGTGTATATTTAATTCTTCTAGCAATGCTGGGTTAGGGTCTCCCTGACCGAGCTGGTCTTGGCATGATATGGGAGATAGAAATAAATTATTTAGTCAAATGGCAAAGGCAAAAGAGTTCTCCACAGAACTTCCCTTCTAACAAAAAGCAGCAGCGCTGGATATCATTTATTTTTCTAACAAAGAGCAGCCTGAAAAATCGGGCTGCAAACATAAATAAGGAAGCTGCAAGCTTGCATGAGGGAATGCTGGCAGCTGTGCCAATAGGAAAGGGCTACCTGGGGGCTAGGATGTTCACTATGGAAGCTACATCTTCCCTTTTTCGTTAGCACTTGTACCGAAAAAAAAAAAAAAAAAATGCACATGGCCCAGCTCAGGCTGAAAACCCGCCTGCATATTAAAAAAACTGGGGTGGAGGCTGCCAGAGATTTGTGCCCTATACAAATGGCACACCTGATTCTAACTAGTTTTTTTGTGCCCTATGTAAATCAGAAACTGCCTCCCCAGTAGCTCATCCATAAAACCCCCTGCATTTCACCATGGATCGGCAACCCATTTTTCTGGGACCCCTCTCTGTAGCAGAGACCTATTATCTTTCTTTCACCTATTAAACCTCTGCTCTTAATCTCACTCTCTGTGTGTCTGGGTCCTTAATCTCCATGGCCATGAAACAACATACCTCAGGTGTCACCCCAAGCAACGAGACCACTTCAAAAAGACTGCCTGAGGCTTTGTACAAACTTAGAACTTTCAACTTAATATTACCTAAAACACCTCATCTCATCTTTTTTTTCTATTTAATGGTGAGCTAAATTTGCCACTTAACTCTTGAGATGCCTTCAGTTTTTCTTCCTCATTCCCTGTTTCTCTAACTTCTACTCTGACTTTCATTCACTTGAAAAATATGAAAAAAAAAAAAAACCAAAAATGAGAAAATAAATACCCTTCACCTCTACTTAAGAGATGTACAAGCAGGTATAACTAATCAAATAATTGATTTAGATATATCAAAAGCATTAATTGTACTTTAAAGTGACCCTTGCAGCTGTGGTAACTTCCGTTGTTAAGGTAACAGTCTCTCATAAATTGAATTACAAAATCATTTTTTAAAAGCCAACTGTAACAAAAATAGACCTAAAACTGACATGTCTGGTGTACAGAGGAAAACATACTTTTAAGATGAATCAACTCTGCTAGATATTCTGTCTATAATATCAGACTTCTATATATTTTTAGCATTTAAGGTGGATGTTTTGCATTTTGTTAGCTGTTAGTTAGGTATTAGTGAAAGGCTACTTTCTCTGATGAAAACCAATCAGTCAATACTTAGCAAATATTTTCTGAGACCTGGAGAAGTCTCTTTTTGTTAAGGCCATATTAAAAGAATGTTCATATATTCATGCTTTTTTGGTATTAACAATGGTAGTTCTTGTGTGTGGCACTGAACACCTGGTGGCATTAAAAAAAGCAGATTTTTGAATACATTATGGAACTTCTCAATATGCTTCAAGTTGTTCAGAAAGGCACACAAAACATTCTCTTGCAGTCTTTGCAAAAATAGTTCTTTCTTTTGAGAGGCAACCAATAGCAAGGATAACCACCCTGCAAGCATTCAACCAACCAGCCAAACAAACAGAAAGCTATAGTAAAATAAATAAATTATAAAACATTTCAAGAAAAGAACTTTAGTTGTTCTGAGATTGCCGTTGACAGGTATTCTAGAATGAGTAATCTTCCCAAGACGGATTATCCACTGGTGTACTTTTAAGACATTCTTGGGAAAGTAGGGATATATTTGTCTACAAGAGGCAGACATGACATAAACTTTCACACACAACAGTAGCACACAGGCCTACAATAAAGTTAAACATATTTTTCTTTTTGAGCTATAGTAAAAATATAATTGTGTCACTTGCTCTATCACACCATTTTTCCAACACCACCAATAAAATAATTTTGAAAATGAATACATGTCATCTCAAGTTTTACATGGTTCATATTTCAATTACAAGCATTGTTCCTCTGAGTTCCCATGGCACATTGTGTCTTATTTTAGCACTTCTTACATGATACTGTAATTAGACTCTATGCTCCTGTGTGGTAGGATTGCTATGAAAATTAAAGGAAATAAAGTACATACAGTAATTGGCACAAAGTAGGCATTCACCAACCAATATCCCTTATATTGATCAAGTAGGCTTCTGTCTGCATAGATACTTTAAGAGGTGTCAGTAAAGGCTCCTTATTCTCCAAAATATCTCCCCATGATCCCTTCATTTATGCCCAGAATGCCATCATTAGATCTTTTTTCTTATCTTTTCTCTTTCCTTTCCTTCCTTCTTCCTTCCTACCTCCCATTTATTTTCATTTTCTGTCAAAATACCTATGGGGTAGACATTGCTAGTTTTATGTCTTCTTTTTTTTTCTAACTAACAGAAGCCTGTTTAATTCATCATAGTAATGTGCCAACTAAAAATAACTCTATTTCCTAATTTTCCTGTAGTGCTGTTAAATAATTAGGAGTAGCCATGAGACACAGCTCTGGCCAATGAGACATATGAGAAAGTCTCTGGGCAGTGTATTTCTTTCTGATATAAAAGGTGAGATCTTTCTAGAAGAAACCCCTTCACCATTTCATCCCTTCTTACTCGCCTCTTTTTCCTTCCAGGACCTCAGTTTTAAGACCCAGAAGTTCAACAGTTATCTTACAATCATGAAGCAACAAGCATGAGAACAAAAGTCTATATTGCAAGAATGGAAAAAGACGACATTGAAAGGAATATAAATCTTTGATGGCATCATTGAGCTACAGTAGTAATATCTAGGCTGCCTACTCCCAAACTTTTATCTTTATTACTTTATAATAATGTTATCTGTTACTTTCAGCATAGTACATTCTTAATTCACACAACAGTCTTCCTAAGTGAGATAACATATCAGTTACCTCTACTCTAACCAATCATTTGCAATGTGAAAGTTCCACAGAGAGTTTTTATAATAGGGAGAAAGGACATACCCATAACATCTTTTAGGTGAAACAAGTCTGGAAATATGCTAGGAGACAGTATGAAAGTACGGGGTACCTACCAAAGAAAGGAGATGTTTTATTTCTGGGAAAGGGCATAGAAAACAGATATAGGCCACTTAACAATTTGTTCAGGGGCCAAATTGTTATGAAACTATTAAATATTTTTGTTAGTACATTTGGCTATGAGCCTTGGTCTGATTGCCTTGATCTAGTAGTTTCCATAGCATATTTGGTGGAGAAAAATTAGTGGGAGTTGCAATTTTATACAGTAGCCAAAGGGCTTGGTACTCATATCTGTCCGAGATTATTCTCAGTATTGATTTTTGTCTTCCTCCATGGGTCAACATCTGCTTCTTCATTTGTTATAGTAAATACTAAAAGCGTTTACCCTTCCCAGAATTTATAGATATCTCAAAGTCAGTCATTAAGTGTTTAAGTAATGTGGCCCCGAACTCACCCTCAGACAGTTTTGAGTTTTAAAATGCACAGTCACTAGCCACTTAACAATGTGCCCAGTAGAAAAGATATTTTGAAATGGAATAATTCACTAGAAACAAGAACAATACTTCATTCCTAAAATAAAATAACTTTTCTGTTTAGTCAGAAATTATACTAGAAAGTGATATTCTACACTGATGTCATCAACAAATTGTTTTATTTTGCTTGGTGGATTAATCCACTTTCTACTATTTGTTTCAAACCATTAGTGAACTATAAGTTTATTGTCAGATTAATTTCAAAAATTTATGTGGAAATTCTTTGAAAAAGTGAGAAGTCCTATACAAATATGAGTGTCATTATTATTTTAAATTACCTTTTGTGCAGTATAGCATATTTTCCAGCAGTGCTACACTAATGAAGAAAAAATTTTACATACACACTGAATAAAGTTTGATTTTCATGTATTTTCTCATAGAGGGAGGAAATTGGAAAAAAATAAAAATCATTAAGTCTTCAGATTTCTGAAAGATAGTATGCTATCTTGGAGCCAAACATACCCAGACTCACTACTTATTAGTTAAATGACCTTGAACAAGTGGGTTAACCTTATCAAGCTTCCATTCTGTCCTCTGTAAAATGGGAATAATATTTCATGTTAGGATTAAATGATTGTCATAATTTATACAAAATAGCTTAATAATGCTAATGAGACATTTAAGATGTGTGGGTGCTTTGGGTCTAATTATGCCCCCCTCCTTAAAAAAAATACATTTTAAAGTCCTAACCTCCAGTATCTCAGAAAGTGATCTTATTTGAAAAGAGGGTCATGGCAGATGTAATCCTTAAGATAAGGTCATACTGGAGTAGAGTGGGCCCCTATTTCAATATGACTGGCATCCTCATAAAAAGATGGCCATATGAGAAAACAGAGGCACATAGGAAGCCTGACATGTGACAGTGAAGGCAGAGATTGGAGTTATGTAACTGCAAGCCAAAAATATCAATAATTACTGGCAAAACACAAAAGCTAGAAAGAAGCAAAGAAGGGTTCCCCCACAGGTTTGAGAGGGAGTGTGGCGCTGTCAACATGTTGATTTCAGACTTCTAGCATTCACATTGTGAGATAATAAGTGTCTGCTGTTTTAAGACACCCAGTTTGTGGTATTTTGTTACATAAACCCTAGAAAGTGAATCCTGATTTTAATTTTTAAAAATTATCATTACCTATTACTAAAAAGTCAAAAAGTAACAGATGCTGGTGAGGCTTTGGGGAAAAGGGAACACTTATATACTATTGGGGGAAATGTATATGAGTTCAGCCCCCATAGAAAGCACTTTGGAGAATTCTCAAAGACCTGAAAATAGAATTAACATTTGACCCCAAAATCCCAAAACTAGGTATATATCCAAAGGAAAATAAGTTTTTCTACCAAAAAGACACATGTACTTATATGTTTATCACACTAATTATAATAGCACAGATGTAGAACCAGCTCAAGTGCTCATCAATAGTAGGTTGTATAAAGAAAATCTATGCAACCATACAAAAGAATGAAAATCATGTCCTTTGCAGCAAGAGTGATGCAAGTGGAAGCCATGATCCTAAGTGAATTAATGTAGCAATAGAAAACCAGATATTGCATATTCTCACTTATAAGTGGGAGCTAAACATTGGGTACACACAGACACAAAGATGGGGAAAATGGACATTGGGGACTACAAAAGGGAAAGTCAGACAGGCAAGCAAGGCTTGAAAAACTACCTATAGGGTACTATGTTCACTATTTGGGTGATGTGCTCAATAAAAGCCCAAACCTCAGCATCACACAATATACTCAGGTAACAAACCTGCACATATACCCCCTGAACCTACAATTTCAAAAACAGAAATGAAAAATAGAATTTAAAAATTGATATAAAAACATATCAGACCCAGAAAAGCCAAAGTGATCTTGAGCAAAAGGAGCAAAACTTGAAATATCACACTTTTTGATTTATAAGTGTATTACAAATTTAAAGTAATTAAAACTGTCTGATGACATCAAAAAGACAGACATACAAACCAAAGAAACAGAACAGAAAGCCCCCAAGTAAACCCAAGTGTATACAGTCGATTGATCTTCTATGAGGTTGTCAAGAGTGCACAACTGGGAAAGGATGATCTCTTCAAAAAATGGGACAGGAACAACTAGATATTCACATGCAAAATAATGAAATTGGTCTATTATGGTACAATATGCACAAAAATCAACTCAAAATGGATGAAAAACCTAAATATAGCCCCAAAACTGTAAAACTTCTAGGATAAAATACAGAGAAAGTCTTCTCAGCATTGATCTTGGCAATAATTTTTTGGTTATGACATTAAAAGCGTAGGTAACATAATCAAAAACAGACAAGTGGTACTACATCAAACTAAAAAGCTTTCACAGAGCAAAGGCAACATTCAGCAGACTGAAAAGTTAAGCCACAGAATGCAAAAAATGTTGTAAATCTATTTATCTCATAGGCATTTGTATTAGTCAATTTTCACACTGCTATGAAGAAATACCCAAGACTGGGTAATTTATAGAGAAAAAGATGTTTAATGGTCTCACAGTTCCACCTGGCTGGGGAGGCCTCACAATTATGATGAAAGGTGATGGAGTAACAAAAGCAGGTCTTACATCATGGCAGGAAAGTGAGTTTGTGCAGGGGAACTGCCCTTTATAAAACCATCAGATCTCCTGAGACTTATTCATTATCACAAGAACAGCACAGGAAAATCTGCCCCCATGATTCAATTACCTCCCACCATGTCCCTCCTATTACATGTGGGGATTATGGGAGCTAAAATTCAAGATGTGATTTGGGTGAGGACACAGCCAAACCCTATCAGTCCATCTCTGGCCTCTCTCAACTCTCATGTCCTCACATTTCAAAACCAATAATGCCTTTCCAATAGTCCCACGAACTAACTCATTTCAGCATTAACTAAAAAGTCCACAGTTCAAAGTCTCATCTGAGACAAGGCAAGTGCTTTGTGCCTATGAGGTGTAAAATCAAAAGCAAGTTAGGTACTTCATAAATACAATGAGGGTACAGGCATTGAGTAAATACACCCATTTCAAATGGGAGAAATTGGTCAAAATAAAGTGTCAATGGGCCCCATGCAAGTCCAAAACACAATAGGGCAGTCAAATTTTAAAGTGTCAAAATTACCTCCTTTGACTCCATGTCTCATATCCAGATCATGCTGATGCAAGCAGTGGGTTCCCATGGTCTTGGGTAGCTCCATTCATGTGACTCTGCAGGGTACAGCCCCTTTCCTGTCTGCTTTTATGGGCTGGCATTGAGTGTCTATGGCTTTTCCAGGTGCACAGTGCAAGCTGTCAGTGGATTTACCATTCCAATGTCTGGAGAATGATGGCCCTCTTCTAACAGCTCCACTAGACAGTGCCCCAGTGAGGACCCTGTGTGGGGGCTCCCACCTCATATTTCCCTTCCACACCGCCCTAGCAGAAATTCTCCATGAGGGCTCTTCCCCTGCAACACACCTCTGCCTGGACATCCAGATGTTTCCATATGCCCTCCAAAATCTAGTCGGAGATTCCCAAACCTCAATTCTTGACTTCTGTGCACCCATAGGCCCAACATCATGCATAAGCTACCAAGGCTTGGGACTTGCAGCCTCTGAAGCAATGATGCTAGCTGTATGTTGGCCCATTTTAGCCATGGCTAGGACACAGGGCACCAAGTCCCAGGACTGCATAAAGCAGCAAGGCCCTGGGCCTGGCCCAGAAGACCAATTTTTCCTCACAGGCCTCCAGGTCTCTGATGGGAGAAGTTGCCATAAAGATTTCTGACATGACATGCCCTGAAGACATGTCCCCCATTGTCTTGATTATTAACATTTGGCTTCTTGTTATTGATGCAAATTTCTGCAGTTGACTTGAATTTTTTCTCATAAATTGGTTTTCCTTTTTCTATTACATAATTAGGCTGCAAATTTTCTGAACTTTTATGCCCTACTTCCCTTGTAATCATAAGTTCTAATTACAAACCATATCCCTGTGAATGAATAAAACTGGCTGCTATTAGCAGCCAAGTCATCCCAATGCTTTGCTGCTTAAAAATTTCTTCTATCAGATACCCTAAATTATCTCTTTCAAGTTTAAGATTCCACAGATCTCTACGGCAGGGAAGATATGCCACCAATCTCTTTCCTAAAACATAGCAAGAGTTACCTTTATTCCAATTCCTAACAAGTTCTTCATCTCCATCTGAGACCACCTCAACCTGGGCTTCATTGCCCATGTCACTATCAGCATTTTGGTCAACACCATTGAACAAATCTCTAGGAAGTTTTAAACTTTCCCACATCTTCCTGTCTTCTGAGTGTGCCGAAGTGTTCCAACCTCTGCCTGCTACCCAGTTCCAAAGTCACCTCCACATTTTCAGGTATCTAAACAGCAGTACCCCACTCTGCCAGTACCAATTTACTGTATGAGACCATTTTCACACTGCTGTGAAGAAACACCTGAGACTGGGTAATTTATAAGGAAAAAGAGGTTTAATGAACTCACAATTCCACTTTGCTGGGGAGGCCTTACAGTCATAGAGGAAGGTGAAGGAGGAGCAAAGGCATGTCTTACATGGTGGAAGGCAAGATAATATGTGTAGGGAAACTGCCTTTTATAAAACCATCAGATCTTTGAGACTTATTCACTATCACCAGAACAGCATTGGATAACCTGACCCCATGATTCGATTACCTCCCACCAGGTTCTTCCCATTACACATGGGGATTATGAGAGCTACAATTCAAGACGAAATTTAGGTGGGGACACAGTCAAACCATATCAACATTAATATCCAAAATATATAAGAAAATCCAAGAATTCAGTGTTTTAAAGACCCGAATAACCCAATTAAAAAATGGACAAAGGACTAGAATAGACATTTTTAAAAATAAGACATACAAATGGCCATCAGATATATTAAAAACTGCTCAACATCATTAATAATCACGAAAATGCAAATTAAAACAACAGTAAGATATCATCTCTTACCTGTTAGGATGGCCATTACCAAAAAACACTATCTTTTACGTTTTGGGGAGGATGTTGAGAAATTGGAACACTGTACACTGTTGGTGGAAATGTAAGATGATGCAGCCACTGTAAAAAACAGTATGTAGGCTCTTCAAACAATTAAAAATAAAACTACTATCCAGCTAACTCTCACGTTTCAGACAGGTGTGTGTATATATGCATACCTTGGAGATATTGTAGGTTAGGTGGGTAGACCACCACACAAAAGAAAATAGCATGAAATAGCAAGTCACACTAGCATTTTATTGCCAAGTGCATATAAAAGTTATGTTTACACTATATTGCAGTCTGTTTAGTGTACAATAGAATTATGTGTAAAATACTATGCATATACCTTAATTTAAAAATGCTTTATTTCTAAAAAAATATTAACAACATCTGAGCCTTCAGCAAGTCATAATCTTTCTACTGGTGGAGGGTCTTGCTTCAGTGTTGATGGCTGCTGATTGATCATGGTCGTGGTTGCTGAAGGTTGAGGTGGCTGTGGCAATTTCTTAAAATGAGACAGCAATGAAGTTTGCCACATCAATTTACTCTTTCACTTATAAAAGATTTTTCCATAGCATGTGGTAATATTTGATAGCAATGTGCAAACAGCAAAACGTCTTTCAAAATTTGAGCCACTTGTCTCAAATTCTCCTCTGCTTTATCAACTAAGTGTAAGGAGTATTCTAAATTTGTTGTTTTCATTTCAATAATATTCACACCATCATCACCAGGAGTAGATTCCACCTCAAGAAACCGCTTTCTTTGTTCATTCATAATAAGCAACTCCTCATTCATTCAAGTTTTATTGTAAGATTGCAGGAATTCAGCCACATCTACAAACTCCGCTTCTATTTCTATTTCTTTGACTGTTTCCATCACATCTGCAGGGACTCCCTCCACTGAGTCTTTAATCCTTCAAACTTCTCTGTGAAGGACGGGATAAACTTATTCAAATTTCTGTTAATGTTGATATGTTTATCTCCTCCCATTTTTCATAATTGTTCTTTTTTTTAAAATTAGGTTTTAAGTTCTGAGATGCATATGCAGAACATGAAGGTTTGTTACATAGGTACACACGTGCCATGGTGGTTTGCTGCACCCATCAACCCATCATCTATATTAGGTATTTCTCCTAATGCTATCGCTCCCCTAACCCCCTACTACCTGACAAACCCCGATGTGTGATGTTCCCCTCCCTGTGTCCATGTGTTCTCATTGTTCAACTCCCACTTATGAGTGAGAACATGTGGTGTTTGGTTTTCTGTTTCTGTGTTAGTTTGCTGAGACTGATGGTTTCCAGCTTCATCCATGTTCCTTAAAAGGACATGAACTCATCTTTTTTATGGATGTATTTTTTTATTCCATTTTATGTATTCCATGTTGTATATGTGCCACATTTTCGTTGTCCACTCTATCATTGAGGGACATTTGGGTTGGTTGCAAGTCTTTGCTATTGTGAATAGTGCTGCAGTAAACATACTTGTGCATGTGCTTTTATAGTAGAATGATATATAATCCTTTTGGTACATACCCAGTAATGGGATTGCTGAGTCAAATGGTATTTCTGGTTCTAGATCCTTGAGGAATTGCCACACCAAATTCCACAATGGTTGAATTAATTTACACTCCCACCAACAGTGTAAAAGCATTCCTATTTCTCCACATCCTCTCCAGCATCTGCTGTTTCCTGACCTTTTTAATCATTGCCATTCTAAATGGCATGAGATGGTATCTCATTGTAGTTTTGATTTGCATTTCTCTAATGACCAGTGATGATGAGCTTTTTTCATATGTTTGTTGGCCACATAAATGTCTCCTTTTGAGAAGTGTCTGTTCATATCCTTCATCCACTTTTTGATTGGGTTGTTTGCTTTTCTCTTGTAAATTTGTTTAAGTTCTTTGTAGATTCTGGATATTAGCCCTTTGTCAGATGGATAGATTCCAAAATTTTTCTACCATTCTGTAGGTTGCCTGTTCACTCTGATTGTAGTTTCTTTTGCTGTGCAGAAGCTCTTTAGTTTAATTGGATCCCATTTATCAATGTTAGCTTTTGTTGCCATGGGTTTTGGTGTTTTAGTCATGAAGTCTTTGTCCCTGCCTATGTCCTGATCTATGCCTAGGTCTTACGTTTAAGTCTTTAATCCATCTTGAGTCAATTTTTTAATAAGGTGTGAGAAAAGAGTCCAGTTTCAGTTTTCTGCATGTGACTGGCTGGTTTTCCCAACAGCATTTATTAAATAGGGAATCCTTTTCCTATTGCTTTTTTTGTCAGGTTTGTCAAAGATCAGATTGTTGTAGACGTGTGGTGTTATTTCTGAGGCCTCTGTTCTGTTCCATTGGTCTATATATCTGTTTTCATGCCAGTGCCATGCTGTTTTGGTTACTGTAGCCTTGTAATATAGTTTGAGGTCAGGTGGCATGATGCCTCCAGCTTTGTTCTTTTTGCTTAGGATTGTCCTGGCTATACTGGCTCTTTTTTGGTTCCATATGAAATTTAAAGTAGTTTTTTTCTAATTCTGTGAAGAAAGTCAATGGTAGCTTGATAGAGATAGCATTGAATCTATCAATTACTTTGGGCAGTATGATCATTTTCATGATGTTGATTCTTCCTATCCATGAGCATAGAATGTTCTTCCATTTGTTTGTGTCCTCTCTTATTCCCTTGAACAGTGGGTTGTAGTTCTCCTTGAAGAGCCCCTTCATATCCCTTGTAAGTTGGATTCCTAGGTATTTTATTCTCTTTGTAGCAGTTGTGAATGGGAATTCACTCATGATTTGCCTCTCTGTCTGTTATTAATGTATAGGAGTGCTTGTGATTTTTGCACATTGATTTTGTACCCTGAGACTTTGCAGAAGTTGCTTATCAGCTTAAGGAGATTTTGGGCTGAGACAATAGGGTTTTCTAAGTATACAATCATGTCTTCTGCAAACAGAGACAATTTGACTTCCTCTTTTCCTCTTTGAATACACCCTTAATTTCTTTATCTTACCTGATTACCCTGGCCAGAACTTCCAATACTATGTTGAATAGGAGTAGTAACAGAGGGCATCCTTGTCTCATGCCAGTTTTCAAAGAAAATGCTTACAGCTTTGGCCTATTCAGCATGATATTGGCTGTGATTTGTCAAAAATAGTTCTTATTATTTTGAGATACATTCCATCAGTACCTGGTTTATTGAGAGTTTTTAGCATGAAGGGTGTTGAATTTAATCAAAGGCCTTTTCTGCATCTATTGAGATAATTGTCTGGTTTTTGTAGTTTGTTCTGTTTATGTGATGTATTACATGTATTGATTTCCATAAGTTGAACCAGCCTTGCATCCCAGGGATGAAGCTGACTTGATCGTGGTGGTAAGCTTTTTGATGTGCTACTGGATTTCATTTGCTAGTATTTTATTGAGAATTTTTACAGTGATGTTCATCAAGCATATAGGCCTGAAGTTTTCTTTTTTTGTTGTGTCTCTGCCAGGTTTTGGTATCAGGATGATGCTGGCCTCAGAAAATGAGTTAGGGAGGATCCCCTCTTTTTCAATTGTTTGGAATCATTTCAGAAGGAATGGTACTAGCTGGTCTTTGCACCTCTGGTAGAATTCGGCTGTAAATCCGTCTGGTCTTGGATTTTTTTTTTTTTGGTTGTTTGGTAGGCTATTAATTACTGCCTCAATTACAGAACTTGTTATTGTTCTATTCAGAGATTCAATTTCTTCCTGGTTTAGTCTTGGGAGGATGTATGCATCCAGGAATTTTTCAGTTTCTTCTAGATTTTCCAGCTTATTTACACAGAGTTGTTTCTAGTATTATCTGATGGTAGTTTGTACTTCTGTGGGATCAGTGGTGATATCCTCTTTATCATTTTTTATTGTGTCTATTTGATTCTTCTCTCTTATTTTCTCTATTAGTCTGGCTAGCAGTCACTCTATTTTGTTGATCTTTTCAAAAAAACCAGCTTCTGGATTCATTAATTTTTTTTAAGGGTTTTCTGCATCTCTGCCTCCTTCAATTCTGCTCTGATCTTAGTTTTTTTCTTGTCTTCTATTAGCTTTTGAATTTGTTTGCTCTTGCTTGCCGGGTTTTTTTAATTGTGGTTTTTTTTTTTTTTTTTTTTGCTGTAAATACTTAACATTGCCATTTTTATTCTCATCATGTTAATAATACATTTTGTTTTTATTTATTTATTTTTTATTTATTTATTATTATTATTATACTTTAAGTTCTAGGGTACATGTGCATAACGTGCAGGTTTGTTACATATGTATACTTGTGCTGCACCCATCAACTTGTCAACACCTATCAACTCATCAACACCCATCAACTCATCATTTACATCAGGTGTAACTCCCAATGCAATCCCTCCCCCACCCCATAATAGACCCCAGTGTGTGATGTTCCCCTTCCTGAGTCCAAATGATCTCATTGTTCAATTCCCACCTATGAGTGACAACATGCGGTGTTTGCTTTTCTGTTCTTGTGATAGTTTGCTGAGAATGATGGTTTCCAGCTGCATCCATGTCCCTACAAAGGACACAAACTCATCCCTTTTTATGGCTGCATAGTATTCCATGGTGGATATGTGCCACGTTTTCTTAATCCATTCTGTCACTGATGGACATTTGGGTTGATTCCAAGTCTTTGCTATTGTGAATAGTGCCGCAACGAACATATATGTGCATGTGTCTTTATAGCAGCATGATTTATAATACTTTGGGTATATGCCCAGTAATGGGATGGCTGGGTCAAGTGGTATCTCTAGTTCTAGATACTAGAGGAATTGCCACACTGTTTTTCACAATGGTTGAACTAGTTTACAGTCCCAACAACAATGTAAAAGTGTTCCTATTTCTCCACATCCTCTCCAGCACCTGTTGTTTCCTGACTTTTGAATGATTGCCATTCTAACTGGTGTGAGATGGTATCTCACTGTGGTTTTGATTTGCATTTCTCTGATGGCCAGTGATGATGAGCATTTTTTCATGTGTCTGTTGGCTGCATGCATGTCTTCTTTTGAAAAATGTCTGTTCGTCATATCCTTTGCCCACTTTTTGATGGGGTTGTTTGTTTTTTTCTTGTAAATTTTTTGAGTTCTTTGTAGGTTCTGGATATTAGCCCTTTGTCAGATGAGTAGATTGCAAAAATTTTCTCCCATTCTGTAGGTTGCCTGTTCACTCTCATGGTAAGTTCTTTTGCTGTGCAGAAGCTCTTTAGTTTAATTAGATCCCATTTGTCAATTTTGGCTTCTGTTGCAGTTGCTTTTGGTGTTTTAGACATGAAGTCCTTGCCCATGCCTATGTCCTGAATGGTATTACCTAGGTTTTCTTCTAGGGTTTTTATGGTATTAGGTCTAACATTTAAGTCTCTAATCCATCTTGAATTAATTTTTGTATAAGGAGTAAGAAAATGATCCAGTTTCAGCTTTCTACTTATGGCTAGCCAATGTTCCCAGCAGCATTTATTAAATAGGGAGTCCTTTCCCCATTTCTTGTTTTTCTCAGGTTTGTCAAAGATCAGATGACTGTCAAATGGGCTTCATCCCTGGGATGCAAGGCTGGTTCAACATATGCAAATCAATAAACGTAATCCAGCATATAAACAGAAACAAAGACAAAAACCACATGATTTTCTCAATAGATGCAGGAAAGGTCTTTGACAAAATTCAACAGCCCTTCATGCTAAAACTCTCAATAAATTCGGTATTGATGGAACGTATCTCAAAATAATAAGAGCTATTTATGACCAACCCACAGCCAATATCATACTGAATGGGCAAAAATTGTAAGCATTCCCTTTGAAAACTGGCACAAGACAGGGTTGCCCTCTCTCTCTACTCCTATTCAACATAGTGTTGGAAGTTCTGGCTAGGGCAATCAGGCAAGAGAAAGAAATAAAGGGTATTCAGTTAGGAAAAGAAGAAGTCAAATTGTCCCTGTTTGCAGATGACATGATTGTATATTTAGAAAACCCCATCATCTCAGCCCAAAATCTCCTTAAGCTGATAAGCAACTTCAGTAAAGTCTCAGGATACAAAATTAATGTGCAAAAATCACAAGCATTCTTATACGCCAGTAACAGACAAATGGAGAGCCAAATCATGAATGAACTTCCATTCACAATTGCGTTAAATAGAATAAAATACCTAAGAATCCAACTTACAAGGGATGTAAAGGACCTCTTCAAGGAGAACTACAAACCACTGCTCAGTGAAATCAAAGAGGACACAAACAAATGGAAGAACATAGCATGCTCATGGATAGGAAGAATCAATATCGTGAAAATGGCCATACTGCCCAAGGTAATTTATAGATTCAATGCCATCCCCATCAAGCTACCAATGACTTTCTTCACAGAATTGGAAAAAACTACTTTAAAGTTCATATGGTACCAAAAAGGAGCCCACATTGCCAAGACAATTCTAAGTCAAAAAAAAAAAAAAAAAAAGCTGGAGGCATCACGCTACCTGACTTCAAATTATACTACAAGGCTACAGTAACCAAAACAGCATGGTACTTGTACCAAAACAGAGATATAGACCAATGGAACAGAACAGAGTCCTCGAATTAATTGTGTTTTTAGGGTGTTGATCTTAGATTTTTCCCGCTTTCTCCTGTGGGCATTTAGTGCTATAAATTTCCCTCTAAACAGTGCCTTAGGTGTGTCCCAGAGATTCTGGTACATTGTGTCTTTGTTCTCACTGGTTTTGAAGAACTTCTTTATTTCTGCCTTAATTTCATATCCAGTAGCCATTTGGGAGCAGGTTTTTCAATTTCCATGTAGTTGTGCAGTTTTTAGTGAGTTTCTTAATCCTGAGTTCTAATTTGATTGCACTGTGGTCTGAGAGACCGTTTGTTATTATTTCTGTTATTTTTCATTTGCTGAGGAATGTTTTACTTCTAATTACATGTCAATTTTAGAATAAGTGTGATGTGGTGCTAAGAAGAATGTATATTCTGATGATTTGGGTTGGAGAGTTCTGTAGATGTCTATTAGGTTCACTTGGTGCAGAGCTGAGTTCAAGTTCTGGATATCCTTGTTAATTTTCTGTCTTGTTGATCTGTCTGATATTGGCAGTGGGGTGTTAAAGTCTTCCACTATTATTGTATGGGATTCTAAGTCTCTTTTTAGGTCTCTAAGAACTTGCTTTATGAATATGGGTGCTCCTTTATTGAGTGCATATGTATTTAGGATAGTCAGCTTTTTTTGTTGCCTTGATCCCTTTACCATTATGTAATGACCTTTTTTGTCTTTTTTGATCTTTGTTGGTTTAAAATCTGTTTTATTAGAGACTAGATTGCAACTCCTGCTTTTTTGTTGTTGTTGTTTGTTTGTTTGCTTTTCCATTTGCTTGGTAAATCTTTCTTCATTACTTTATTTTGAGCCTTTGTGTGTCTTTGCACATGAGATGGGTCTCCTGAATATAGCACACTGATGGGTCTTGGCTCTTTATTCAATTTGCCAGTCTGTGTCTTTTAATTAGGGCATTTCATCCATTTACATTTAAGGTTAATGTTGCTATGTGTGAATTTGATCCTGTTATTATGATTCTAGCTGGTTATTTTGCTCATTAATTGATGCAGTTTCTTCAGTGTTGATGGTCTTTACAGTTTAGTATGTTTTTGCAGTGGCTGGTGCTGGTTTTTCCTTTCCATGTTTACTCCTTCCTTCAGGAACTCTTATAAGGCAGGCCTGGTCATGACAAAATCTCTTAGCACTTCCTTGTCTATAAAGGATTTTTTTTATCTTTAGCTTATGAAGCTTAATTTGGCTGGATATTAAATTCTGGGTTGAAAATTCTTTTATTTCAGTATGTTAAATATTGGCCTCCACTGTCTTCTGGCTTGTAGGGTTTCTGCAGGGAGATCCTTTGTTAATCTGATGGGTTTCTCTTTGTGGGTAACCCAACATTTCTCTCTGGCTGTCCTTAACATTTTTTCCTTCATTTCAACCTTGGTTAATCTGATGATTATGTGTCTTGGGTTGCTCTTCTTGAGGAGTATCTTTGTGGTGTTCTCTGTACATCCTGAATTTGAATGTCGGCCTGTCTTGCTAGGTTGGGGAAGTTCTCCTGGATAATATCCTGAAGAGCGTTTACCAACTTGGTTCCATTCTCCCTGTCACTTTCAGGCACACCAATCAAATGTAGGTTTTGTCTTTTCACATAACCCCATATTTCCTGGAAGGTTTGTTCATTCCTTTTCATTCTTATTTCTCTAATCTTGTCTTCACGCTTTATTTCACTAAGTTGATCTTCAATCTCTAGTATCCTTTCTTCCCCTTGACTGATTTGGCTATTGATACTTGTGTATGCTTCACAACGTTCCCGTGTTGTGTTTTTCAGCTCCATCAGGTTATGTATGTTCTTCTCTAAACTGGTTATTCTCATTAGCAATTCCTCTAACCTCTTTTTGTTTTTTAAGATTCTTAGCTTCCTTTCTTTAGGTTAGAACATGCTCCTTTACCTGGTATGAGTTTGTTATTACCCACTTTCTGAAGCTTACTTCTGTCACTTCCTCAAATTCATTCTCCATCTAGTTTTGTTCCATTGCAGGCAAGGAGTTGTGATCTTTTGGAAGAGAAGAGGCATTCTGGATTTTGGAGTTTTCAGCCTTTTTGTGCTGTTTTTCCCTCATCTTTGTGGATTCAATTGCTTTTGGTCTTTGATGTTGGTGACCTTCAGATGGGGTTTTTGTGTGGATGTCTTTTTTGTTGATGTTGATGCTATTCCTTTCTGTTTGTTGGTTTTCCTTCTAACAGGTCCCTCTGCTGCAGGTCTGCTGGAGTTTGCTGGAGGTCCACCCCAGACCCTGTTTGCCTGGGTATCACCAGTGGAGGCTGCAGAACAGCAAAGATTGCTGCCTGTTCCTTCCTCTGGAAGCTTTGTACCAGAGGGGCACTTGTTAGATGCCAGCCAGAACTCTTCTGTAGGAGGTATTTGTTGACCCCTGCTGGGAGGTGCCTTCCAGTCAGGAGGCACGGGGGTCAGAGACCACTTGAGGAGGTAGTCTGTCCCTTAGTAGAGTTCGAGCACTGTACTGGGAGATCCGCTGGTCTCTTCAGAGCCGGCAGGCAGGAACATTTAAGTCCGCTGAAGCTGCACCCACAGCTGCTCCTTCCCCCAGGTGCTCTGTTCCAGGGAGATGGGAGTTTGATCTATAATCCCCTGACTGGGGCTGCTGCCTTTCTTTCAGAGATCCCCTGACCAGAGATGTGGAATCTAGAGAGTCAGTCTGCCTATAGTGGCTTTGGGGAGCTGTGGTGGTGTCCACCCAGTTCGAACTTCCCAGAGGCTTTGTTTACACTGTGAGGGGAAAACCACCTACACAAGCCTCAGTAATGGTGGATGCCCCTCCTCCCACCAAGCTGGAGCATCCCAGATGGACTTCAGACTGCTGTGCTGGCTGTGAGAGTTTCAAGCCAGTGGATCTTAGCTTGCTGGGCTCCATGGGGGTGGGATCTGCTGATGTAGACCACTTGGCTCCCTGGTTTCAGCCCCTTTTCCAAGGGTGTGAATGATTCTGTCTCACTGGCATTCCAGGTGCCACTGGTGTATGGAAAAAAATCCTCCTTCACCTAGTTCAGTGTCTTACCAAATGGAGGCCCAGTTTTGTGCTTGAAACCCAAGGCCCTGATGGTGTAGGCACCTGAGGGAATCTCCTGGTCTGCAGGTTGCAAAGACCATGGAAAAAGTGTAGTATCTGGGCTGGAATGCACTGTTCCTCATAGCACAGTCCCTCACAGCTTCCCTCTGGTAGGGAAGAGAGTTTCCCGAACCCCTGTGCTTCCCAGGTGAGGCAACACCCCACCTTCCTTCAGCTTGCCATCCATGGGCTGCACCTACTGTCTAACCAGTCCCAATGAGATAAGCCAGTTACTCAGTTGGAAATGCCGAAATCACCCACCTTCTGCATTGATCTCTCTGGGAGCTGCAGACCAGAGCTGTTCCTATTAGGCCATCTTGCCAGACACCCTCATAATTGTTCTTAATGGTATGTATGATGGTGAATCTCTTTCAGCAGGTATCAATGGACTTTGCCCAGATCCATCAGAGGAATCATGATCTATGGCAACTATAGTCTTACAAAATGTACTTCTTAAATAATAGGACTTGAAAATCAAAATTACCCCTTGACTGATGCATGGGCTACAGAATGGATGTTGTGTTATCAGGCATTAAGCAACATTAGTCTTTGTACACCTCCATCACCTCCATCAGAGCTCTTGGTGACCTGGAGCATTATCAGTGAATGGTAATATTTTGAGATGTGTATGTGTGTGTATGTGTGTGTGTGTAGTATATATATATCAAAGGATATGTAAAGGATTTTCAGAATGATAAATAAACATTGGCTTCAACTTAAGTATACCAGCTGCATTATTCCCTAACAAGAGACTCAGCCTGTCCTTTGAAGCTTTGAAGCCAAGCATTGACGTCTCTCTAGCTATAAAAGCCCTAGTTGGCATCTTCTTCAAATAAAAGACTGTTTCTTCTACATGGAAAATATGTTTTTTAGTGTAGCTATCTGCATCAATTATCTTAGATAGATATTGTGGATAACTTGCTGCCATTTTTACATCAGCTCTTGCTGCTTCATCTTGCACCTTTGTGTTATAGATGTGGATTCTTTTCTTAAACCTCATGAACCAGCCTCTACTAGCTTTCAACTTTTTTTCTGAAGCTTCCTCATCTCTCTTGCCCTTCATAGAATTGAAGAGGGTTAAGGCCTTGCTTTTGATTAGGCTTTGGAAATATTGTAACTAATTTCCTTTTCTATGCAGATAGCTCAAACTTTTTCTATATCAGCAATAAGGCTGTTTTACTTTCTTGTTATTCATGTGCTTACTGAAATAGCACTTTTAATGTCTTACAATAACTTTTCCTGTACCTTCACAACTTGGCCAACTGTCTGTCTCCAGAGGCCCAGCTTTCAGCCTATCTTGGCTTTAGACATACCTTCCACAATAAACTTAATAATTTCTAGCTTTTGACTTAAAGCGAGAAGCATGTGATTTTTCCTTTGACTTGAACCTGTAGAGGCCATTGTAGGGTTATTAATTGGCCTAATTTTAATATTGTTGTGTCTCAAAGAATGTGGAGGTCTCATGAGGGAGAGATGGAGGAGCAGCCAGTTGGTGAAGCAGTCAGAAAGCATACACCATTTATTAATTAAGTTCACTATCTTATAGAGCATGGTACATGGAGCCCTAAAACACTGACAATAGTAACATCACAGATCACTTATTACAGATCACAAACAGATATAATAACAATGTAAAAGTGAAACATTGCAATAATTACCAAAATGTGACACAGAGACACAAAATGAGCATATGCTACTGGAAAAAAAAATGGTGCCTATTGACTTTCTTGACTCATGGTTGCCACAGACTTTCAATTTGTAAAAAAAAAATCACAATATCTGTGAAACACGGTAAAGTTAACTAGAGAGAGAGAAGCACACACACACACAGAAAGAGAGAGCGTAAACCCCATTTTAGAAGCAACAGGAGTGATTAACATTTTAAGAGATCAAGGAGAATAGTAAAACTTTTCATCTTGCCAAGTTCATGTTTCCTCACAAATAATTGCCTTAAGGAACTAAGTAACACATGTACAACCCAAATTTCTAGACCAAAAATTTGGTTGAATCCTAATTGAATTAGGAAAAGCCAAATATCTGTGGACCTTATATAGATATAAGGTTTTTCTGTTTCTTGCACCTATCATTTCTTTGAAAATAATTATTTTTTAGGTTAAGTTTTCTTGTCTCCTTCATAGACACATCAAAAACACCAAGGAACTTTAGAACCCATTTCTTTAAACCACTGCCTTCTGGTATTTTTGGTCTTTACATATTCTCATACATTGCAAAATTGAGACAATATTTTAATATCATAAAGAGGAATAAGAATTTCCAGAGACTGTTTAAAGGCATTGGTTGATGAGGTTCAGAGAAAGCTATTATGCCATGGGTCTTATCTCCTTTGAACTGAAGTGAAGTAGCTAAATAATTGTAATTGATATTACCATCTACTGAATCTAAAGTATAGCTGAGGTGACATTTTTCTGCTACTTGCTTTCTTTGATTTTTGTGAAAAATCATTTAAATTCTAGGGAATTGTAATGTGTTTTTCTCCTCATCAGATTGGAAGTATTTTGAGGTTAGAGGCAATTTATTTGTTTTGTTCTTGAACAATCACTCCCCCACATTCCCTTTCTCCACACACACAATGGCAGTAAATTGTTTAATATATTAAAGGTATTTGATACAATTGTATTAATACAATACCCTCAGTCCCACAAGGTATACAATACAGAAATAACTGTTCTGAGAATAACAATTTTTAGATGTGTGAATCGACAAGAGCAGAGTCAGTTTTTCCAAAACAATCTAATGTGTTGAACTAAAGCTGCTATTTCAGCAGTTACATCAGTAGTGTATAGAAGACCTGCTCTAAGCTGGCGGAGAGTAAGAAAGCTGGGACTTCGTCATTCAAGGTCAGTCTAGAAGGGAAAATAATTAGCAAGTCAAAAGGGAAAGGAGGGAGGGCAAATGTGGAATCAAGAAGGAGCCTTGTGAAATGAGAAATGCTTGAGGTGATGGATACCTTATTTACCCTGTTGTGATTATTACGCATTTTATGCATGTATCAAAATAACTCATGTACTCCATAAATATATACACCTACTTTATACCCATATAAATAAAAAAAATATATTTTTTAAAAAGGAGCTTTGTCTCGGTAAGGGTCCATTTATAAACTGATTTCATATGTGCGATTTCAGGTAGAGTTTCCTAGCACGCTAGATACTTTATTTTTCTCTATTGGGTGTATCTATCTCTGAATTTCTTTCTGACTCTAGTGAAGAAAGCACTGATGATCAAGGCAAATTAAAGGCTGTGAACTAATTGCTCCAATTTGCCAAATACATAGGGTCTTGTCAAGCTATATCTCACCAAGAGATAAGTCTCGTTTGGAGATGTTGTTTTGTGTGTGTGAGGTGGGTGGGGGGAGTGGGCAAGTGCATGCATGTGTATGTGTTTGTGTTTGTGAGAGAGAGACACAGAGGAGACAGAAAGTTACAGTGAGAGAGTGACAGAGGCTCCTTTTCCCCTCAAATAAGTCCAGACAATGCATATGCAAATAGACCCACCCTTACTCTGCCATGGGGTAATCAATCTTCTTGAGGGAATATGTAGGAAAGGAAACCAGGCAGTTGGTCTGAGTATTAGAGTGAGATGCTTGCTGTTGAAGGTGAATGCTCTATTTAGTAATTTGGCCTTGGATTTGGCAAGGAATAAATCCATAAAGGGCCTTTGACTGTCTTTGTTAGATCTCAAGACTTTAAAAAATGTGCTATAGTAACCCTCTTCCTGCCAGAGATTATAATTATACTTTTACACCCATGCCCCATGGCAGGAAGGGAATATTTCTTTGAGATTCCCTCTGCATTGCTTCTTCTTTTGATATGGGAGAGGCACTGTTTCTGGCAACACATAAGCTGTACCATAACAACCGTTGCCATTTTTGTTCTCCGGGTAGATTTAGTTAGGTTGACAATGTTTCAAATTCTACCTATAGTCTTTTCCCATGTACATTTATTTCTGGCCATCTAAATATGGGGAAAATGTTGACACCCAGGTGGGTGTAGTGTGATGTTACATGCACAAATTTATAAAATCCAGAATCTTTTCTCATGTATTTTATAGCTACAGTCCAGAGGTTCCAATGGAACTTAGGGAGTATTATTTGATTGGTGGAAGAGGGTGTGTCAGGTTAAAACTGAGAATATGGAGACAGAGTACTTCACATTTTATGTATAAGTTTCTCATGGGAATAGTACATTATGATTAGTGCAAACAGCAATTGTGACACCACTTGACTATGCTTATGGGAGAACACCTGCCAGGTTAACAGATCAGGATGTTTTTCAAGGGCAAAGATTGTGATAATCAAGATGATTGGCCAGTGATAAAATTATGCAGTGATGTCAGGAGGCAAGATGGTGTAGCAGAAGAGGATGGAGACTGAGAGTCAGAACTCTGGGTTCTATTTCAGATTCTGACACTGATCTATTAGATAATGCAGATTTAATTACTTCTCTGAGCTTCAAACTTTTTTTTTTTTTTTTTTTTTTTTTTTTTTGAGATGTAGTCTCCTCTATCGCCCAGGCTGGAGTGCAGTGGCGAGATCTCCGCTCACTGCAAACTCCGACTCCCAGGTTCACGCCATTCTCCTGCCTCAGCCTCTCGATTAGCTGGGGCTACAGGCGCCCGCCACAACGCCCGGCTAGTGTGTGTGTGTGTGTGTTTAGTAGAGACGGGGTTTCACCATGTTAGCCAGGATGGTCTCGATCTCCTGACCTCGTGATCCACCCGCCTCGGCCTCCCAAAGTGCTGGGATTACCGGCATGAGACACTGTGCCCGGCCGAGCTTCAAAATTCTTTATTGGCAAAATGAAATAGCGGGATTGGATAATTACCATGGACCTCTTTAGCTTTGACATTATACAATTATCCAAATCCTAATGAAAGTTTTCTCTTCTCGTGTTTTTACTGTACCACAAACCTGTGAGGTAATGGTACCTAAGAGCTGGTTTTGGGATCTCATAACTAAAAAACAAGTTAGCTGGATAAAGGCTCTTTGTTGGTCTGACATTTAAAGAGAACAAATGTCTTCTTACTAAACTATTTCCAATATATAGGCTAAATGCCCAAAAGGGACCAATCCTTAAACATGGCCAGTCAGATCATTACATATCTGAAAAAGCCAAGTACCCTAATTGAAGGCACTGTCCTCTAGTCTAAAATCAAAACTCCGTGTCTATTAAGGAAGAATAGGAAAGGATGGAAAATAAACACAACAAAAAGCCTCAGTTTTAAAAAGTTTGTCATTGACTATTCCTAGACCTTTTTTCAATACATGCCTCAGTCATCATCATAGTTCAGAACCTAATCTCATTATATTTACATCATTCCACCAGTCTTCTTGCTATCCTTTATTTTGCTATTTATTCTCTTTTTCTCTATCCTGCATCACACTACCAAACAAATCTTCCCAAAGCTTTATTTGCATGATTCCATCCGCCACTAGTCAAGGATATCCATTAATTGACTTGTAAATCAAATCAAAATTCCTCCATTCAGTAAACATGACCATTCCTTAACATGTTACCATATTTGCATTAACCTCATCATATTCCTTCTGAACATAACTCTCTGTTCTGGCCAGATTTGCTTCATTATCATATTTTGTTTACTAGTGTCTCCATGTTTTTCTTAACAGAATCTGTGCTTCATTTTTGGAATACTTTCTCTGCTGATCCATTGGAATTACATCCTTCAAAACCTAGCTTTTAACTCTTTATGTTTAAGAAGCGTTTCTTGTGGTTTTAATTGACAAATGATAATTGTATATATTTATGGAGTGTATAGTAAGTTTCCATACATACAATGGGTAGTGATCAAATCAGGGTAGTTGACATCTCTCTCACCTCAGTCATTTATCATTGGTTTATGTTGTGACCATTCAAAATCCTTTTCTCTAGCTACTTAAAAACATATAATAAATGATTTTTATTATAGTCACCCTACAGTGCTATACAACACTAGAACTTATACCTCCTATCTAGATGTAATTTTGTATCCTTTAACTAATCTTTCCCCATCCCATGTACCCTTCCCAGCCGCTAGTAACCATTATTCTACTCTCTACATCTATGAGATGAACATTTTTAGCCTCTGCACATCCATTCACACCCAGATTACTGTACTGATATCTGTTGACTTGCCAGAACTGTCTTATTTTAATAGTTCTTTTCTTAAGTATTACATATTCATTGAAAACACTGCAAGAAATAGTGATAAGCAAAAATAAGAAAATTTAAGAGTAGTCCACACTCTACAAGAAGAGTCCTCAAACTATAGTGTGCAGAAGAATCACTGAGATACTCGCTAAAACTTGAGAATCCCAGTCCTCTTCCTCAGATTTTTTGATTCAGGAAGTTTGTGATGGAACCAAGAAATCCAAATTCAAGTGCCTAGGTGGCTCTGATGCGAGTAGTCTCCAGACCATACTGTGGGAAACACTGCTTGTGTCAGGGGTCCCTATTATACTTCCTCAGAGAATGTATTACTGTTTTAAGGTACATGAAAAAGGGCCATATCTGTCTTGTTCACCACTATATCTTACAGGGTTTTGTAGGTGCTTGAAAATACCTCATGAAGGAATGAGTGAATTTGTTTGTAAAAATATTTTCATTTTTATCAAATTACAACAGTAATTCATGCTTGTGTGAATAAATGAAAAATAAAATGAAAAAATAGAGCACAAAGATATAAAAATAAGCAAAACCTGTTATCTACTTTATACTCTTCATTTTCCTCCCTGACACTGAAATAACTAGTGAAAACCTGATTTGTGTCCGAGCCCACATTATCCTAACTGGACGAATTTGCCAGCTTATGGAATAATGGAAGTAATTACACAACTGGAAATAATAACTATTCACACCTTCACTTATTTCTTTGAATCCAAGAGTGTTAAATCTAGCAGGAAATTCAGAGAACCTAAAAATGACTGCCATTATTAAATAGATTTTAAAATCTTGAGGTTTATAAAGGAAAAATGGTAACTTTGATATATATGTGAATGAAGATTCATCAGGATTTAGATTAGATATGTCAGACAAGAGCAACAAAGAAGAGAAATGAAAAATAATTTTAAGGCTGTCAGTCTAATATAACAGGTGAATGATGGTGTCAATGGTGTTAAAAGCCAGAGTGCTGTCTGGGTGGCGGGCGGGGAGGGGGGCTAAAGCAAATTTCTTTTTTAACAAGTTAAATTTCAAGTGTCAGAAATTAATAAAAAAGGGATTTATTAACAGTTTGACTGAAGTTATCTTTATAAATTGGAGAACAGGGACTGGTTGGGATTACAAATCAGACATTTTAGTTCTATTTCTGCCACTAACTGTCCATATAGTTCTGGAAAGTTATAATTTCTCTGACTCTCAAGTTTTCTCATCTGCACATACAGATAATAAATCTGCATATCATACGAAGTCCTATGGGGAGCATAGAAAAATGTATGTAAACATATACGATGATGTAAAAGTTGCTCATAATTGCATTTCCAGCTCACTAGTGGCACTTCACATGGGTCTCATGATGTTATTCAATGTTTACAGTATTGCACTAAACACAGTGAGAAATACACGGGAAGCGCCAAGAGATCCCTTTTTACTGGGGCACAATTTCCTGGAGAGGCAAACTGCCCACAGGGAAATAATTAATGTAACTTGACATTTTAAGCAGATAGTTTCAACACTTGCACTCACTCCAGTAGTAACAGCAGGTGGATGTGAAACTATTACAATAACGCAATATATTCTACAGTTAATTTTATGCAGCTAAGATTGAATGCTGTGTCTTTACGTTTCTCTTGACTTGGAGTAACACCATGTATGGTTTGTAAGTGTGTGTGTACGTTTTAATACATTTTACCTTTTTGTGACAACAAAAAAGTTGCTCATAATTGAATTAAGTGCTCAGTTGAGTCTATATGTACGTGAAAGCACTTTGAATTTTTAAAAAAGTGTTATACACAAATTTTGATTATTATTTTTACTATTACTTTTGAACACCCATATAGTGTTATACTAATAACCATATGAAATGACCTGAAAAGATAATTGTGGCTTTTTGAGATATTTAAGGCTGTCACTCAACCCTAATTACATACATCATTGCCAATAAATGCCTACATTTAACATCTAGGAAGACCTTGTCAATTCCTATTTGTTTGAGTGTGTGTGTGTGTGTGTGAGTGTGTGTGTGTGCATGTGTCTGGAGTCTCCACAAATTCTTCAGGAATGAAAATCCAGTCTTTCTCACTTGGTTTTACTTGAGACAACCTCTTTCCCTGGGCCCTGGGCCCTTTGCAAATGTAAGGATATTCTGCTCTACTTCTTAAACTGCTGTTATAAAAACGGTTTATGTATTTGAACAAAGTTGGAGAGGTATTATTGTATCATATTTTAATAAGCCATATTTAGCTGGTTTTTTTCTACCTAAACAAATAGTAATTCAACACAATGAATCCTTATTATTCCATATGACAACTTCCCTTTTTTGGTTTTCTTACCCCTCCCAAAACCATCTTGAATGACTTGATTCTAAGTGGGCATTGTAACTCAGAGGTGTGTTCTCAGTTTCACCTTTTTTCCTACTTCTTTCTCCTCCTCTCTTTTAGCAAACATTCTCACAAATATACCCTCTACCACCAGCAGTGGCATAACTAACAATAAGGAAATGACTTGTACTATTCTATGTGTCTCTATGTTCAGTTCAGTTCAGTCAGAACTTGCTGAGTAACTACTATGTGCAGGGCCATTTGCTAGGTTGTATAAAGTGACAAACAGAAAATAAAGTAGCATTGTTAAGCATCTATTATGTGCTAGGCACTCTGCTAGAGGATTTTCCTAACAACTCTGTGATATAAGTACAGTTAACTTCAGTTTTCTGATGAAAAAACTGAGACTCATGGAAGTCCAAAGTTTCTGCCTCTAAGACATGTCCAAGGTCCCTGACTTCAAGACATCAGTTGTGGTTGGACAAAGCTCATAAACATAAACAGTTTACAAATATGAAATAATAATATGAGGAAGTGTAAAATTCTGGTTTTAGGGACTCAGAGACATGGAAAACCCTTATGAGCTTCAGTAATTGGGAAAGGCTTAAAGGAGAAATTATACCTGAGGTGAGAATTGAGAAATGTGTAAAATTTGGATAATCGTAATAGCAAGAGAAGGTGCTCCAAAAAGGAAGAAAAGAGTGGTGAGAGTTGACGTGTGTTCAATGAGAAAATCAACATGACCAGAGCAGATTCATCTTCTTGGAGAGAAACAGAAAAGAACCACATTTTGGAGGACTTTAAAATTCTTCTGAAAATAGGGAGAGCAATCAACATAGGTTTTCAATCAGGTTTGAATAGTAATTTATTCAGTAATTACTTCTTGAGAGCCAACTATGTGTAAGGCACTGTGACGTGATGAAAACAGGGAAGATTAAATCTGATGCAGTATGGCAGATATATAGAGCAAAGAGACAGGTGATTAGGAGATAATTTAGAATTTTATTGCCATAATTCAATCATGAATTTATTTAAAAGTGTTACCCAGGGTATAAGTGTCAAGAAAAAAAGAAAGAATGAATTTCAGGTACATTTTGAAAGAACAATAGATAGGACTTGGTCACTCTGTATGCTGCAAGAGGGATAGTGGCAGGGAAGGAATAGGTAGTGTCAACAGCTTCTCCAAGTTTTCAAGTTTGGGTGACTAGGAAGTGTCACAGATAAAAAGAGACACCTTGGGAATGTGTACTAGTTTAGAAGCATGGTATGAGGAAATTAAAAATGGATTCTAGGAATATATCTGAAGTGTAAGTGGATCTTCTCAATGCATATATCTGGCAAGTAGGTGATACTGGAGTACTGAAAGAGATGGAGACACTATGCCTAGCTCAGGCCATGGGCTCTTAAAGATCAGAGTTACCAATGTGATTACCACATACTAAAGTAACATTGTTAAGCATCTATAATGCTTCCAGGTGAGAATGTTACCAGTTATTGTTGAGCATAGGTCTCTTGCCTCAGTCTTAGTCTAATCAGGATTCAACTGCAAGCAACTATAGCATCATTCTGTAGTTCATATGCATACACCCACAATCCTTCTTTCCCTTTACCTTGTACTCTAGGTCAATAATTCAAAGAGTAAGAACATTTAACATGAATCTAACCTTTCATATTTTTAAGAGTACAATACAGTATTCTTAACTATATAGGCACAATGTTGTACAGCAGATCTCTAGAATTTACCAATTTTGCATAGCTAAAATGTTATTCTCATTGAATTACAACTCCCCATTTACCCTCCTTCCACTCCCTTGAAACCACCACTCTATGTCCTGTTTCTGAGAATGACAATTTTAGACACCATGAATAAGTGAAATCAATGTTCTCACAATAATAAAACAAAACAAAAACAGAGAGAGAGAACATACTATGTCAAGTTTGAAAACCTTTTTGAGTCAACTTAAACTCCCTACTGGCCATGTTAAAGGAATTTGAGCATCACTATGAAAAATAACAAGCAATGAATAGAAATGCATCAAATATATTAAAATGTATGAGTTCATAATGATGCTTAAATAAAACAAAACAAAATAACGAAACACCCATAATCCTCATGACATTCACATCTTATGTTTTCTTTTTAAACACATCTACGTCATGGCTCAAAGCATAATTGACAATTTAAATTATAGCCTATTATACCATTTACACATTTTAGTAACTAAAGTATATCATATACTCTATGAGGCAGAATGCCATCTGTTGAGCCATTATTTTAATAAGAATTGAGCATCCATGCATTTGTTGTCTATAATTAAGAAATTAAATTTTCTAGTATTTGTAAAAATAGAGTGCTGTGAACTCATCACAAATAGTAATTTTTTACTTTATTTCTTAGAGAGGAGACAATATAGTGTAGTAGAAAGAGGACTGATACAGGATCCAGAAGTCTGAACTGTATACCTTGGTCTGCTATTTTAAAAGTATATTGTTTTGGAGAAGACTTTCTCAGCCAGGGGACAAGTTCTATGATCCTTTCCAGTTCTAACATTTTTCAATCTAATGAAAATTATCTCTGACGAATACTTTCAGTTCACTGCAGAGTGTTTGTCTATTTGAGAAAAAAAGCATTTGTGGGATACCCACAAGTGTGGATTTTAATAATTGCTATTATGGCTTGTTAATTTTTGTTCGTACATACACATATAATGTTCTTAGCTTAATTTTACCAAGTTGATCAACTAATCCAATTACTTGTTATTCTATTTAATAAGAAAGAAATAAGGTGAGAATAGAGCCCACTGACTTTTGCATACCTGTCTTCTATTTATACATGGGAGTAAAATGTTATGCAGCAGTCAGACAATCTTTATTGACAAAACATTTTTGGCACTTAGGATTGTTTTTTCTTTGATATTACATACTTCAGCTAATGGACTCAACATGGCCACTTTTAAATTGCCTTGATAAAATGTGTCACTGAGACAGAAAAGAGAATAAAAGCATTGACACATGGCAATTTTGTACCCTTAAGAAGCCTCCATAATATGGAAAAATGGATGGTAGTGTGACTGGCAATCTGCTTCCACAGTGCAAATGGAGAGTTTACTGCCAATCTTTTTTTTTTTTTTTTTTTTTTTTTTTTTTTGAGACGGAGTCTGGCTCTGCCGCCCAGGCTGGAGTGCAGTGGCCAGATCTCAGCTCACTGCAAGATCCGCCTCCCGGGTTCACGCCATTCTCCTGCCTCAGCCTTCCGAGTAGCTGGGACTACAGGCGCCCGCCACCTCGCCCGGCTAGTTTTTTGTATTTTTTAGTAGAGACGAGGTTTCACCGGGTCTTAACATTTAATTTATATTATATGAACCAATTGAGAATGCATTCATAGATGATAAAGCATTGGGATAATTTTTAATATATTCTAAAGTTTCTGGTAATTATCAAGCCCTGATCATTAAAATAATGCTGTTGATCCTAGGCAAGCCCAGAAATCAAGAGAGTGAAACATATGCCTGCCTATTGCTATAGCCTTCTATTTTACGCATTTATATTTCATTCAATAAATGGTTATTGAGTGTCTACTGCTATAGTACCTTTTTTCCTTTTTTGCTGTTTGAATCGGAAATTCCATTGTAGAGCATATGCAGCTGTCTCTAAATTCAAAAGAGGTGGCTCAGAGTGGAGAAATCAATGGCAATTGGTAGAAAGAATCAGCCCACAACTCAGTGCTTCACTAGGTAGGTCTTGCTGAGACAGAATTCACAGTAGTTATCTGAGCTCGGAAGGCAAAGTTGGGGAAAAATTTGGTGTCAAGATGTCAGTCAGTGGAATTATGAAGAGGATGAGCCAGAAACAAGGAGTTTGGAGAGCTTGTGAAAAGTAGGGCAGTAACAGCTGTAGTGTTATAATAAAATAATACCTGATAAACTTCTTCCACCTATACTCTTTCTGGGTGATCTCATATAGTGTCATGGTTTTAAACATCATTTATACTTTGATGACTACCAGATTAATATACTGAGCCGCTATCTCTCCTCTTGTCTTCAAACTGCTGTATCCAATTTTCCACTTGACATTTCCACTTGCTATCAAATTGGTATGCAAACTTAACCAGAGGAAGGAGGTGGAGCAAGATGGTGAAATGGAAAGCTCCTCTGATTCACCCCTGCTGCAAGGACACCAAGTTAGCAACTATCTACACAGAAAAAAACACCTTCGTAAGAGTCAAAAAACCAGGTGAACACTCATATACCTGGTTTTAACAACTTCATATCCCTGAAAGAGGCACAGAAGAGATAAAGAAAATAGTCTTGAATCGCTGACGCCACACCTCCCCCAGCCCCTGTGCAGCAGAATGGTGCTGAGAGTCTCTCTGGACACTGAGGGAGTGAGAAGACAACAATTGTGAGGCATTGAACTCAGTGCTGTCCTGTTAGAGCACAGAGGAAAATCAGACCAAACTCAGTTGATGCACAGCCACAGTGGAACCAATTAAACCACCTCAAGCCAGAGAAGAATCACCAATCCCAGCAGTCTGAAACTTGAGTGCTCTCAAAACTTTCCACCAAGGGCCAACGTGCTTTCAGTCTCAAAGTAAACTTAAAAAAGTATCTAGGCCATAAGAACTGCAACTCATAGGCGAGTCCTACGATTGAACAAGGCCCAGAGATAGTAGACTTGGAGAACATTAAATGTACAGAGACAGCAGCTGGGACAGCCAAGAGAATGCTGGCGTCACCCCTCCCCTAAGCCAAGATCATACAGCTTGAGGCTCCAAAAGAGGCCCCTTCCTTCTGCTTGAGGAGAGGTGAGGAAGAGTGGGAAGACTGTGCTTTGCATTTTGGATACCAGCTCAGCCACAGTAAGATAGGGCAGTGGTCAGGGTCATGAGGTCCCTATTCCAGCCCCTAGCTCCCAAATGACATTCCTAGACACACCTTGGGCCAGAAGAGAAGCAACAGCCTTGAAGGAAATAACCCAGTCCTGCCAGCGTTCATCATCTGCCTGCTAACTGAAGAGCCCTTGGGCCCTTAGTAACCAGCAGCAGTACCTAGGTACTACACCGAGGGCTTTGGTGAGTGTCTGAGGCTTGCCAGCTTTATGTGACACTCAGTATATTACAGCTGTGGTGGCTATGAAACAAAACTGCTTCAGAAAATCAGAGGGAAAAGTAAAAGGGGCTTTGTCTTGCACCTTAGGTACCAACACTACCACAGAAGGGTAGAGCACCAAGCAGGCACTTGGGGTACCCAATTCCAGGACTAGACTCTTGAAAGGCATTTTGGGACCTGCTCTGGGTCAGAGGGGAGCGCACCACCCTAAACAGTGCATTCCAGACCAGGTAGCATTCACCACAAGCTGACTTACGAGCCCTTGGATATTAAGGGAACATTGTCAGTAGTCTGGCAGTACTCCTCATGGCCAAGGGTCATGGTCGCTACAGGGTGAGGCTCCTCTGCCTTTGGAAAGGGGAGGGAAGAGTGGAAAGGACTGCATCTTATGGCTTGAGTGTTAGTTTAGCTGCAATACAATAGAATACCATGTAGGCTTCTAAGGTTTTTGACTGTAGTACCTCAGTTCCCAACAACACCTCTGGACCCAGCTGGGGCCTGGGGACCTCGCCAACCTGAAGGGAAGGACACAGACCTAGCTGGCTTTGCCATCTGCTGATTATAGAGGACTGGGGCTTTGAACGAACATTGGCAGTAGCCAGGGAGTGGTTACAGTAGACCTTGGGAAAGACCTTGTGCCGTGCTGGCTTCAGGTCTGACCTAGTGCAGTCATAGTGGTGGTGGCCACAGGGATGCTTGTGTTTTCCACTCCCAGCTTTAGGTGGCTCATAACAGAGACAGAGACTCTGTGTGTTTGGGAGAAAGTAAGGGAAAATAATAAGAGTCTTTGATAATCCAGAGAATTCCCCCAGATCTTAACGAAGACTATCAGACTGGTACCTCTACAAGTCTCCAAGAACAACACTGATAATTCAAAATAGTTGTATTGAAGAAACTCACAGAAATTCAAGGTAACACCAAGAAGGAATTCAGAATTCTATCAGATAAATTTAACAAAGAAACTGAAATAATTAAAAATAATCAGGCAGTAATTCTGAAGCTGAAAAATGCAACTGATATACCGAAAAATGGATCAGAGTCCTTTAGTAGTAGAATTGATCAAGCAGAAGAATTAGTGAGCTTGAAGACAGGCAATCTGAAAATACACAGAGGAGGAAAAATAAACAAAGAATAAAAAACAATGAATCACATCTATGGGATCTAGAAAATAGCTTCAAAAGGGAAAATCTAAGAGTTACTGGCCTTAAAGAGGAAGTAGAGAAAGAGACAGGGGTAGAAAGTTTATTCAAAGAGGTAATAACAGAGAACTTCCCGAACCTAGAGAAAGATATCAATATCTAAGTGAAATGGTTTGGCTGTGTCCCCACTCAAATTTCATGTTGAATTGTATTCTGCATAATCCCCACATATCGAGAGAGGCCCAGCGGGAGGTGATTGGATCAGAGGGTCAGTTTTCCCCATACTGTTCTTGTGATTGTGATTGAGTTCTCACAAGAGCTGATGATTTTATAAGTGTTTGACAGTTTCTCCTTCACATGCTCACATTCTCTCCTGCCACCTTGTGAAGAAGGTGCCTGCTTCTCCTTCTGCCATGATTATAAGTTTCCTGAGGCCTCCCCAGCCTTGCAGTGCAGTAAGTCAGTTAAACTTCTTTCCTTTATAAATTACACAGTCTTGGATATTTCTTTACTAGAAGTGTGAGAACGGACTAATATATAAAGTTACAAGAAGGGTATAGAACACCAAGTAGATTTAACCCAAAGAAAATTACCACAAAACATTTAGTAATCAAACGCCCAAAGGTCAAGATTAAAGAAAGGATCCTAAAAGCAGCAAAAGAAGCAAAAGAAAAGAAATAAATAACATATAATGCAGCTCCAATACATCAGGCAGCAGACTCTTCAGTGGAAACCTTACAGGCCAGGAGAGAGTGGCATGACATATTTAAAGTACTGAAGGAGGAAAAAAATTTACTCTAGGACAGTACATTCAGTGAAAATACACTTTAAACACGAAGGAGAAATAAAGACTTTCCCAAAAAATGTAGAGAAATTTCATCAATACCAGACCCATCCTACAAGAAATGCTAAAAGGAGTACTTTAATCAGAAAGAAAATTACATTAATGAACAATAAATAATTATCTGAAGGGGCCAGGCACAGTGGCTCATGCCTGTAATTCCAGCCCTTTTGGGAGGCCAAGGTGGGTGGATCACGAGGTCAGGAGATCGAGACCATCCTGGCCAACATGGTGATACCTCGTCTTTACTAAAATACAAAAAATTAGCTGGGAGTAGTGGCATGCGCTTGTAGTCCCAGCTACTTGGGAGGTTGAGGCGGGGGAATTGCTTGAACCTAGGAGGTGGAGGTTGCAGTGAGCTGAGATTGCACCACTGCACTCCAGCCTGGCAACAGAGCAAGACTCCATCTCAAATAATAATAATAATTATCTAAAGGTACAAAACGTACTGATAATAGTAAGTACACAGAAAAACATAGAATATTATAACACTTTTACTGTGGTGAATAAACTACTCTTATCCTAAGTAGAAAGACTAAATGATGAACCAGTGAAAAATAATAATTACAATAACTTTTCAAGACAGAGTCAGTACAGTTAAATATAAATAGAAACAATAAAAAGTTAAAAAGTGGGGGACAAAGTTAAGGCAAGTTTTTATTAGTTTTACTTTTACTTCTGTGTTTGTTTATGCAAATGGTGTTACATTTTTATCAGGTTAAAATAATGGGCTATAAGAGAGTACTCACAAGCTTTCTGGTAACCTCAAACAAAATATATATACAATTGATGCACAAAAAATATAAAGAAGGAAACTTAATCATATTATCAGAGAAAATCATCTTCATGAATGAAAGACAGAAATGAAAGAAAGAAGACCACAACTCAACCAGAAAACAAATAACAAAATGGCAAGATTAAGTTCTTACTTATCAATAATAATGTTGAATGAAAATAGACTAAACTCTCCAATCAGAAGACATAGCCTGGCTGAAAATATGAAAAAACATGAGTCATTGAAATTTTGCCCAGAAGAAACACACTTCAACTATCAAGACACACATAGACTGCAAATAACGGGATGGAACAAGATATTCCATGCCAATGGAAACCGCAAAAGAGCAAGAGTTGCTACACTTATAATAGAAAAAAATAGATTTCAAGACAAAACCATCCAAAGAGACAGAGAAGATCATAATATAATGATAAAAAGGCCAATGTAACAAGAGGATATAAGAATTGTAAATATATACGCACCCAACATGGGAGCACCCAGATACATAAAGGAAATGTTATTAGAGCTAAACAGAGAGATAGATCACAATAAAATAATAGCTGGAGACTTCAACACCCCACTTTCAGCACTGGACAGGTCTTCCACACAGAAAATCAACAAAGAAACATCAGACCTAATCTGCACTATGAACTAAATGAATATAACACATATTTGCAGAACATTTTATTCAAGAGTTGCAGAATAAACATTCTTCTTCACAGGACATAAATCATTCTCCAGGACAGACCATATATATAGCCACAAAATAAGTCTTAAACCATTCAAAAAATTCAATTAATATCAAGCTTTTTTTTCTGACCACAATAGAATAATACTAGATATTAGTAACAAGAGGAATTTTGGAAACTATACGAATACGTGAAAATTAATATGATCCTGAAGTACCAGTGGGTCACTGAATATATTAATAAGAAAATTAAAATCTTTTTGAAACAAATGACAATGAAAACACAACATGCCAAAACCTATGGGATACAGCAAAACCAGTACCCAGAGAAAACCTTATAAGTGCCTGCATCAAAAAAGACCAAAAACGTCAAGCAAACAATCTAATGATGAATCTAAAAGTAGTAGTAAAACAGGAGCAAATCAAATCCAGAATTAGTAGAAGAAAATGAATAATAAATAACAGAACACAACAGAAATAATGAAAGTGAAATAAAAAATACAAAAGATCACCTGTAATCCCAGCACTTTGGGAGGCCAAGGTGGGCGGATCACGAGGTCAGGAGATCAAGACCATCCTGGTTAACACGGTGAAATCCCGTCTCTACTAAAAAATACCAAAAATTAACCGGGCATGGTGGCGGGCACCTGTGGTCCCAGCTACTGGGGAGGCTGAGGCAGGAGAATAGCGTGAACCCAGGAGGCGGAGCTTGCAGTGAGCGAGATCGCGCCACTGCACTCCAGCCTGGGCGAAGAGCGAGACTCCATCTCAAAAAAAAAAAAAAAAAAAAAAAAAAGACAGAAGATCAGTACAATATCTTGCTTTTTTTGAAATGTTAAACAACATTGACAAATTTTTAGTCAGACTAACCGAGAAAAAAATAGAGAAGAGCCAACTAAATAAAATCAGAAGTGAAAAGGGGGATGTTACAACTGATACTGCAGAAATTCAAAGGATCATTAGTCGCTGCTATGAGTAACTATATGCCAATAAATTAGAAAATCTAGAAGAAATGGACAAATTCCTAGATACACACAACCTACTAAGATGGAACTAGGAAGAAATCCAAAACCTGAACAGAACAGTAACAAGTAACAAGAACAAAACTGCAATAAAAAGTCTCCCAGCAAAGAAAATCCTGGGAGCTGAGGGCTTCACTGCTGAGTTTTACCAAACATTTAAAGAGGAACCAATACCAATCATACCTAAACTATTCCAAAATATAGAAGAGGAGAGAATATTTCCAAACTCATTCTATGAGACAAGTATTACTCTGATATGAAAACAAGACAAAGAAACATCAATAAAGAAAAAGAAAAAGAAAACTGCAAGCCAAAGTCTCTGATGAATATTGATGAAGAAACGTGCAATAAAATACTAGTAATCACAATTCAACAATACATGGAAGGATTATACATCATGACCTAGTGAGATATATCACTGATATACAAGGATGATTCAACATACAGAATCAATCAATCAAACATCATATTAAAAGAATGAAGGATAAAAACCATATGATCATTTCAATTGATGCCAATAAAGCATTTAATAAAATTCACCATCTCTTCATGATAAAACAGCTTTAACAAACTGGGAATAGAAGGAACATACTTCAACATAATAAAAGTCATGTATGACAGGCCTACAGCTAGTATCATACTGAATGGCAAAGAACTGAAAGCCTTTCCTTTACAATTTGGAACATGACAAAGATGCCCACTATTAGCACTGTTATTCAAAGTAATACTGAAAGTCCTACCTGGAGCAATCAGACAAAAGAAATATACAAAGGGTATCCAAATTGAAAAGGAAGATGTAAAATTATCTTTGTTTGCAGATGATATAATTTTGTATCTGGAAAAATCTAAGGACTCCACAAAAAACCCATTGGAGCTGATAAACAAATTGGATAAACTTGCAGCATACAAAATCTACATCCAAAAATCAGTAGCATTTCTATAAGCCAACAGTGAACAATGTGAAAAAGCAATAAAAAGGAATCCCATTTAAAATAGACACAGATAAAATTAAATACCTAGGAACTGACTTAACCAAAGAAGTGAAACATCTGTATAATAAAAACTATAGAACACAGATGAAAGAAATTGGAGAGGATACCAAAAAATGAAACACTTTCCATGTTCATGGATTGAAAGAATCAATATTGTTAAAATGTTTATACTACACAAAGCAGTCTACAGATACAATTCAATCCTTCTTAAAACACCAGTGATGTTCTTCACAGAAATATAAAAAGCTCTCCCAAAATTTATATGAAACCACAAAATACTCAGAATAGCTAAAACTACCTTAAGAAAAAGAACAAAACTGGAGGAATTACATTAGCTGACTTAAAATTCTACTACAGAACTATAGTCACCAGAACAGCATGGTACTGTCATAAAAACAGACACATAGACCAATGGATCAGAATAGAGAACCCAGAAACGAATTCACAAACCTACAGTAAACCCATTTCCATAAAGGTGCCAAAGAGAGTCTCTTCAATAAATGGTGCTGGGAAAACAATATATCCATATGCAGAAGAATAAAACTAGACCATTTTCTCTCACCATACACAAAAATCAACTCAAAATAAATTAAAGCATTAAATCTAGGACCTAAAATCATGAAACTACTACAAGAAAACATTGGGAAATATCTTTAGGACATGGTCTGGGCAGAAATTTCTTGAGTGATATCCCACAAGCTCAGTCAATCAAAGCAAAAATGGACAAATAGGGCCACAGCAAGTTAAAAAGTCTGCACAGCAAAGGATACAATCAACAATGTGAAGAAACAACCCGCAGAATGGAATAAAATATTTGCAATCTATCCATCTGACAAGAGATTAATCACCAGGATATATTAGGAGCTCAAACAACTCTATAGAAACAAATCTAATAATCCAATCAATAGATGGGCAAAAGATTTGAATAAACATATATCAAAAGAAGACATACAAATAGTGAACAGGCATATGAAAATGTGCTCAAAACCATTGGTCATCAGAGAAATGCAATTCAAAACAACAATGAAATATCATCTCACCCCAGTTAAAATGGCTTGTATCCAAATTTCAGACAATAACAAATTCTGGCAAAGATGTGGAGAAAAGGAAAAGATTTTACACTGTTGGTGGGAATGTAAATTAGTACAAGCACTATGGAGAACAGTTTGGATCTGTCTCAAAAAACTAAAAATAGAGCTTCCAAATGTTTTAGCATTCCCACTGCTGGGTATATACTCAAAAGAAAGACTATCAATATATGGAAGACATATCTGCACTGTTATGTATTTTGCAGCACTGTTTACAATAGCTAAGATTTGGAAGCAACCTAAGTGTGCATCAATAGAATAACGGATAAGGAAAATGTGGCACATACACACAATGCAGTACCATTCAGCCATCAAAAAATGAGATACAGTCATTTGCAACAACGTGGATGGAACTGGAAATCATGTTAAGTAAAATAATACTGGCACAGAAGGGCAAACATCACATATTCTCAATTTTTTGTGAGAAATAAAAATCATAACAATTGAACAAATAGAGGTAGAAGGTAGAAGAAAGATTACCATGGGCTTGGAAAGGTGCGGGGGGGGGCTTGGGGTAAGGTAGGGATGGTAAATGGATACAACAAATAGAAAGAATGAATAAGACCTCCTACTTGATGGCACAATATGGTGACTATAGTAAATAATAACCGTAGATTTTAAAATAACTTAAATAGTCTAATTGGATCATTCACTGTTCAATGGATAAATGTTTGAAGGGATGGATACCCCATTCTTCATTATGTGCTTATTTTATATTGCATGTCTATATCAAAACACATTAGGTACCCCATAAATACATATACCTACTATATACCCACAGTGAATAAAAACAAAAAAAATTGAAAAATAGAAACTAGCATGGTACTCTGAGAGATTACAAATGTGTTATTTTACTCTTGAGAATATTGTCTCATTTCTTCTCGGGCAATATTAGCCACTATTTTCTCTGTGTTCCCCTAACCTTCCCATGATCCTGTAGTATTTGGTACACATATTTTATTATATCATTTATCACATTACATTATAATAACTTCTTCATGTGCCTATATCTCTTAAAGAACAGTAAGCTCAGGCTTTGAAGTTAGACAGACATGGATTCAAATCCTGTTTCTTCCATTTGGATGTTATAACCTTGGGAAAATTACTTAACCTCTCTGAACTGCAGATTTCTCACCTGTAAAATGGGAATAACAATAAATTCCTTAAGAGTGTGGGTTAGAATTAAATCATATTATGTAAAGCAACTACTGTAGCATTGGGAATAAGCTCTCTTCTTTATTGATCAGAGGCCTTTCACATCGATTTTTATTCCTTAAACTGCTTAATTCATCATCGCTTCTCAGTAAGTGCAATTTTTAATTAGAAACATGCTGAATAAATTTTCAATAAAGAATGTCCCCACTTTTAGACACGAAGTATTTCTGAAGATGTATACTAAAACATTATGTAAAAATTTAGACTGTATATGCAGTGCATTTTAATGTTTTGTAGCAGCTAACTAACCCTGTTTCTAACACTATAAGATATTGTTGAACTCACAGGAAAAAATTATTGTTAGGGGCTGATATTTTTTGAGAGCCCCAAATGAGAGGAGTGGAAACATTCAAAAGGGAGAAAGCTGCTGGCTGTATTTATTAATCAACAATTATCCAATTGTGTGCCAGGCAAAAGAAATGTAAGGCATGATTTCTGCAGTTAAGGAGCTTAAAATCTATTTCAGAAGACTGACTCATGAAACAATTATAGCAATTAAGTGCAAAATTGTGTGGTGCTGGTTCTCGATGCAGCAGAAGTCCAGGAAAGGGAGGAATCAATGTGAGCTGCAGAATATCAGGAAAGGCTATTAAGTTAAGGCTTCAAATAAAAATGTGATTTTTCAGACTTAGGAAGAGAAATGCAGAAAATGAGAAATAATTTTAAGACCCTGATTGTGCCACTGTTCTTTGCTTTCCAATTCTATACCTGAAAAATGACATTGACTTATACCACACATACTTAAACTAAAATATTTTTTCTCATAGTTGACACAAAATGCTTCCTCACATGAGGCCTGCTATAAAGCATCACGAATTCATGATGCAAACATAGAAAATAGTGTTTTGCATGATATATCATAAAATTAACCCCATGTAAGTGATTCACCATTACATTATATTATGAAGTGTGATATTAATTACAAATTTTAAGACCTTACTTGCAGCCATGTAACTGTTTGATTGTGATAGAGACCAAATTCCAATAATAGAACTATTTCAATTAAAAGGAGTGCACATTAAAAATATTAAATTGCACTAGCAAGTTTCAAGTTTTATTTTATTTATTATTTTTTATTATGCTTTAAGTTCTGGGGTACATGCACAGAATGTGCAGTTTTGTTACATAGGTATACACGTGCCATGGTGGTTTGCTGCACGCATCAACCCGTCACCTACACCAGGTATTTCTCCCAATGTTATCCCTCCCCTAGCCTCCCACCCCCTGACAAGCCCCGGTGTGTGATGTTCCCCTCAAGTTTTGTTTTAAAGACTAACGTTGACTTCTATTTTAAATCAATTCTTATTTTATATTTCTGTAGTCTTTTCACTTTTCTGTTTCTTATAAATTGTCTACTTTAACTGTTTTTAACTGTTTTTCGCCAGTATAATTTAATTAAAACAGTAAGCATGGGTGTCTTAATAATATATACATTTTAGAGAACTAGCGTTCTTATTGTATGGTGGGTGTGTATTTATGTGTATAAGATTTGGGCAGGCTTAGATTTTCATTGCTTCAAACTTTCATAAAAATGAGTATAACACTACCTGTAAATTTATCCTGCCAGACTATGAATATGCAACATCTTTCCCATGTTATATGTCAATAGTCTGTGTTATAGGGTTTTCAATGATATCAAAAGAGCAAACCAAAACCCCCAAAATGTACATTATTCTGGCACAGATAAGAAAATTACTGACTTGAAAAAATTATAGAATATAGAAATAAAGGATATTTGGGAAATATTCATTAATTATTCTTGAAAAATAGAATATGAGTCCTCCTGTGGATGGACAGATATTTTAGAGGGTAATAATAACAGGATGCAACTGATAAAGGCTCCAAATCCTTCATTTTATATAAACTGGGTTAATAGAAGGAAATGGATGACTAGGCAATCTAAAGCAATGAGCACTCCAGTGACCATTTCAATTTATCCTGTATTTTGTATGGGTATTTCTTTAGTGAGTAGGTGGGTTCATTGAAAGTTGAATGTGAATATATGCATATGCAAATGTGACAAACCTCATCTGATATAATTCGAGGATAATAATTTTCAAATGAGCTATTTTATAAACTAAACAATTTTATTTAATAAATCAAATAGAAAAATATATTACACATTTGTATATGAAGAGCAATGTGGTACATGATGAACAACATATAGTCCCTGTACAGTAGGAGTTTATAAGCTAGTGAGAAAGAAATGTATATATAGAAACTCACAATAGAAATCAGACTGTAAGTGCAATAGCCGAGAATACAAAACCATTCTTCATATGGCTTTCTTATATAGATCCCATAACAAAATACTCAAATGTAGCTCTATAAGGACATCTTTGAGGAAAATAACTACTTTGGTCTGGATAGGTAGCTTTCTGGTGCTCTAAATTACAATTAAAAAAATCCTAAAGGACTGAATCTTTAGCGTATCCCTTAGACCGTCTCAAATATCAAAGCCTCGAGTAGGATTTGACAGACATAGACTATAATGTAGTTCACTGTGGTGATTACAAAAGGAACCTCTTAAATTACCAAGCACATTATTAAAGGTACAAAGTGCTATGAGAGTCTAATAGGAGAGAAACAATAAGAAGGAACTTAGCTGGAGTGAAGGGTTTGGGTAAGATTTCACAGCGGGTTTGGTATTATTGAATTTTGGTGTGGCATGTGATATAACTTGATTGTAAGATGTATGAGAGTTCAGAAAGTATAATATAGACAAGAGAAACTAGAAGATAAGCTAGTGTATTAGTCCGTTCTCATGTTACTACAAAAAAACTGTCCAAGGCTGAACAATTTATAATGGAAATAGGTTTAATTGACTTAAAGTTCCACATTGCTGGAGAGGCCTCAAGGAAACTTACAATCGTGGTGGAAGGAAAAGGAGAAGCAGGCACCTTTTTGACAGAGGGGGAAGATAAAGAGAGTGCTGAGTGAAGAGTGAAGCCCCTTATAAAACCATCAGATCTTGTGAGAACTAACACACTATCACAAGAACAGTACAGGGGAAACCATCCCCACAATTCAATTATCTCCACCTGTTCCTGCCCCTAACATAAGGGAACTATTGGAACTACAATTCAAGATGAGATTTGGGTGGAGACACAGCTAAATCATATCATTCTGCCTCTGGCCCCTCCAAAATCTCATGTCTTCACATTTCAAAATACAATCATGCCTTAGTCTTAGCTCATTCCAGCATTAGCTCAAAATTCCAAGTCCAAAGCCCCATCTGAGACAAGGCAAATCTGTAAAATCAAAATCATGTGAGTTACCTGCTATATATAATGGGGATACAGGCTTTGGTAAATATACCTGTTCCAAATGGGAGAAATTGGCCAGGAAAAGGGGCTATAGGCCCCATGCAAGTCCAAAATCCAATAGAGGAGTCATTGCACCTTAAAGTTCCAAAATGAACTCTTTTGACTCCATGCCTCACATCCAGATCACACTGATGGAGATGGGTTCCCAGGGTCTTGGGCAGCTCCACTCCTGTGGCCTTGCAGGCTACATTCCCCCTCCTGGTTCCTTTCATGGGCTGGCATTGAGTGTCTGTAGTTTTTCGAGGTGTGGGGTGCAAGCTGTTGGTGGATCTACCATCCTGGGGTCTGGAGAACATTGGCCCTTTTCTCACAGCTTCACTAGGCAGTGTCCCAGTGGGAACTCTGTGTGGGGACTCTGACCCCACATTTTCTTTCTGCACTGCCCTAGCAGAGGTTCTCCATGAGGACTCTGTCTCTGCAGCAAACTTCTGCTTGGACATTCAGGCATTTCCGTACATCCTCTGAAATCTAGGCAGAGGTTCCTGAACCTCAATTCTTGACTTCTGTGAACCTGCAAGCTCAACACCAGTTGGAAGCTGCTAAGGCTTGGGGCTTACACCCTCTGCCATGGCCTGAGCTGTACCTTGGCCCTTTTAGCCATGGCTGAAGCTGAAAGCAGCTGGGATGCAGGGCAGCAAGCCCTGAGGCTGCACACAGCAGGGGTCCCTGAGCCTGGCCAGGAATCATTTTTACCTCCTAGGCCTCCAGGCCTGTGTTGAGAGGGACTGTTGTGAAGGTCTCTGACATGCCCTGGAGACATTTTCCCCATTGTCTTGGTGATTAGCATTTGGCTATTCATTACTTATGCAAATGCAAATTTCTGCAGCAGGCTTGAATTTCTCCCCAGAAGATGGGTTTTTCTTTTCCACTGCACCATCAGGCCATAACTTTTCCAAACTTTTATGCTCTGCTTCTTCTTGAATGCTTTGGCACTTAGAAATGTTTTCCACAAGATACCCAAAATTATCTCTCCCAAGTTGAAAGTTTCACAGATCTCTAGGGTAAGGGCAAAATGCCACCAGTCTCTTCTAGCAAGAGTGACCTTTACTCCAGTTTCCAACAAGTTCTTCATCTTCATCTGGGACCACCTCAGCCTGGACTTCATTGTCCATATCACTATCAGCATTTTGGTCAAAGCCATTCAACAAGTCTCTAGGAAGTTCTTACCCTTCCCACATCTTCCTGTCTTCTGAGCTCTCCAAGTTTCTAGAAAGTTCCAAACTTTCCCACATTTTCCTATCTTCTTCTGGGCCCTCCAAACTGTTCCAACCTCTGCCTGTTACTCAGTTCCAAATTTGCTTTTACATTTTCAGGTATCCTTATAGCAGCACCCCACTCTCTGTGGTGCCAATTTACTGTATTAGTCTGTTCTCATGCTGCTATAAAGCACTGCCCAAGACTGGGTGATTTATAAAGGAAAGAGGTTTAATTGACTCACTGTTCTTCATTGCTGGGGAGGCCTCAGGAAACTTACAATCAAGGCAGAAGGGGAAGGAGAAGCAGGCACCTTCTTCACAGGACAGAAGGATAAGGTGAGTGCTGAGAGAAAAGGGAAACCCCTTATGAAACCATCAGATCTCGTGAGAACTAATTCACTGTCATGAGAACAGCATGGGGGAAACCACTTACATGATTCAATTATCTCCACCTGGTTCGACCCTTGACAGGTGGGGATTATTGGAACTATAATTCCAAAAGAGATTTGGGTGTGGCACAGCCAAACCATATCAGCTAGGAACCAATTATGGAGGGTCTTCAATACTGCTGTAAGAAGATTGTGCTTTATGCTGTAGGGGATAGTGAAATTTGAGTATCAGAGTAACAAAAGTGGAGCCACATTTTTAGATTTTTTTTTCTGCAGACAGTGTGAATACTGTATTGAAGTGGAAGGAAATTAGCTGCATGGAAAACTGTTTGAGCATTGTCATAGTCCAGGTGAGAAGTAGTGGGGGCCTAGACTACAATAATGTTAGTACACGTTTATAGGAGGGAACACATAGAAGGATGATTGCAAAGATAAGACTAAAAGTGCTTGACAAGTATTTAGCTGTAGGGAAGAGAATAAAGAATACAAAGTGACTCTCGATTCCTGTGAAGATGGCAATGTCATTAACAGAGTTGGGGATACAGGAAGACACAAAAATGTGAAGAAAAGATTCAATATTTGATGTAAGATTGCAATACCAGCAGGCATTCAGAAAGCATTTGGGAATATATATCTATGTATAAAAATAGAAAGCAACGAGGTGATGAGAGAAGAAAAAAAAAACACCTGTGGTTATTATTAGCAGAAATAATGGAAAAACACACTTCCCTCATTGGACAGTTTCTTTAGGATATTTTTAGGAGGCCAAAGGAGAGTAGAGGTAATTTTATTTGGCAACATGTTTGTCTTTCTGCTGCCAAAGTAAAGTATGTTATTTCTAGAATATCTGTAGAGTTTTATACTTTTCATCTAAAAAATTGATATTTTAAAAAGAAAAGTATTTGTAAAGCTATAGGCAGTATCTTATTCTAGACTCAATCAGGGGTGTTCATCATTGAGGTAGAAGAAATAGTAAGGATATATATTTATACCACAATTAATATCCTTTTGGCACATGAATACTAAGAAACAACCACCACCATCTGTAACAAGTATTTATCAATAATATTTGAACTAGAAAATGACCACAATTTCTTACTTGAGAGAAAGAAATCGAGTGACTTAAAAATTTAATTTCTCAGTAATGAACTAGATATTAGATTAAAAGTTTAAAAACATATCGTAGGTAATGAAAAGTGGGTATGTACATCTTTTATGGAAGATATTTCTATGATAGAGTTTATTGCATTGCCTTTTACTGATCTCACTGGAACCAAAGAATTGACACTTAACTCCAAACTGTTGTTATGTGTAACTTTACTTTTTACTTAAAAGTGACTTTCCTCTAACTTTTGAGTCAATATTCTAAGACAAACTTGTAGAAGTGCACAGGATTGAAATGTAAATGGTTAGAGAGAGCTTACGTTAAATAAAATGGCTGGTAGACACGCTGGTGGTGGTGGGTGCATTATAACACACGTTCTTGGCTTTTGCCAGTGTGATTAGGGGGAGAAAATTAGTAAATGAATGTGTTAGTAACTGAGAAAAACCTCAGGGTTTTTTACATAGAAAGTGAAGAATTAAGTCTGGATCTGTTGACTTCATGTATAATTGAGAACATTAAAAAAAGGTATCATGCTGCTATGAGGGGAAGGGGGAATTGAAAATTGAATTTTCTTTTGCAGACTTTTGTTCTGCAATGTCGCTTACAATAAGCCTTATTTTGAGCCAGTCCAGATACATCATTACAACTATACGATTCTCAGATCCCAGTTCTAGTCATCTTATGCAAAAAACAAGTGTTATTCCCCAGAATGAAAATATCTTGTTTGAAGACTCAATTTCTTATAAACTCTGCTTTACGTATCAAAACCCAGAATAACAAAAAGGCCAAGAGTAATTTCGTGGCATCAGACTGCATAACGTAAAACTAAACAACACTTTTTTCTAGCATCATCTTCTCAAAACCAAAGGACTTTTAAATGTGTATATATGAGATATTGGAAAACTTGTCAGTAGATGGCATATCATTTTATTGAGGATACAGTAAAATATCGCTCTCTAACAAGGGCAAAATTGACAAAAAACGTTCTAAAGTCAAAATACCTTTAACATTGAGAGCTCTAGGTTAAGATTTATTGTGCACTATAAGTCTTGTTAGTGTACAAATGTTTAATGAGTCCTGTAAATTTGAACTAAATGTTATTTTAGTTATTTAAATTATCAAATTAAAATGTGGAGACTATGTCTACACTATAAACCTGTAAATGATCTACAACTTGGCCTACTCCAAATACCTGTTTGAAATATCTAGACATTTCTGGTAGTGATAAGGCAAAAATAATTTGAATTTGAGCCAAGCAACTTGGTGTCCAGCCTGGGCTATGCCACTTAGTAAGTATTTGACTTTAGGCAACTCAACTGACATCTCTGAGACTCATGCTTATCTTATGTAAAAAAGGAATGTAATATACACTTCACAGATTATAAGAACAAAAAAAAAGCTATGAAACAAAAAACATTCTGAGAAGCCCAACACAAAATAGATTTTGTTTTATTTTGTTTTCTTTGAGGGGGAAGCGGACATCCCTGGTTGGGCTTGAAGACAGTAGATTTTTGAGGAGTGTTGTTTAAATCATGCGTGGGAAAAAGACAGACAAAGTTATTCAAGAAATAGTGTTATGATAACTATTTGGACTTTAACAAAGAACTTTAATTCCCATCTCATACCATAGGCCAAAATAAACTTTAAACACATGTAAGAACTAAGTCTAAAATTGAAAACTGTAAAATATCAAGGAAAATATAAATAAATAATGATCTGCTCTGTAGCAGTGAAGATATTTCTAAGTGTTGAAGAAAAAATGAGGGAAACAATTAATAGATTCAATAACACCATAAACAAAGGCAAATAATAGACTGGAAAATATTTGCAACACATATTATAGGCAAATAATTAGTGTCCATAAGGAAGAATTCTTACAAGCCAATTAAATAAGGAAGAATTCTTACAAGCCAATTAAATAAATACTTGATTTTTAAGAAATGAGCTAAGGTCATGAACAAGCAATTCACAAAAGAAATAGGTTTTTTTTTAAATTTATTTTTAATTATTATTATACTTTAAGTTCTAGGGTACATGTGCATAACGCGCAGGTTTGTTACATATGTATACTTGTTTACAGTAACCTAAGAAATGCAAGTTAAAATGGGATGTATTTCTCTTATAGGTTCGGCAATTTATAATAATAATAATCAAGGTCAGAAAAGGTGAGATGAAAGGGCCTTCTGCTGGTGATATTGTAAACTGGTGACATCTTTTTGAAGATAAATTTGGAAATATGTATTCTAAGCCTTACAAATATATGTAACGTTTGATCAAGCTATTAAAATATAATTTATTTTTCTAAATAATCAAAAGTTTGAACAGACATTATGCATAAAGATATTAATTGAAGAATTAAAATATCACAAAATTTAAGACAACTAGCATTCTCAACAATAGGGGATTGTTTAAATTGTAGTAGGCTACATAATTGAATAATATGCAGTCATTAAAAGCTGCTTTTTACTTTTGAGTTGACACACCATAACTGTACAGATTTATGAGATACAGAGTGGTATTTCAACACATGTATACCATATGTAATTATCAAATCAGGGTAGTTAGCATATTCATCACCTTGAACATTTATCATTTTTTTGTGTTGTGGACATTCAAAATTATTTACTCTAGCAGTTTGGAAATATACAATAAATTACTGTTAATTATAGTCACCCTTTAGTGATTTAGGACATTAGATTTTTATTTCTCCTAGCTAGTTGTAATTTTGTATATATTAATGAACCTCTCCCTATCATCTCCTCCCTCCTAACTTCTTACCCTCTAATAACCAGTATTCTACTCTCTACGTCTATGGACTTACCTTTTTTTAGCTCCCACATATCAGTTAGAATATGTGCTATTTACCTTTCTGTTCCTGATTCATTTCACTTAGCATAACATTCTCCAGGCCCATCCGTGTTGCCACAAATGACTAGATATCATTTTTTATGGCTGAATAATATTCCATTGTGTATATATACCAAACTTTCTTAATCTGTTCATCTGTTATTGGGAGCCTTGGTTGATTCCAAATCTTGGCTATTGTGAATAGTGCTGCAATTAACATAGGGGGTACAGATATCTCTTTAATATACTGATTTCCCTTTGTTTATATACAAATACACATGTATACACACATTTTTGAAAAGTGTACACCAAAAATGTACAAATTTTTGTTTTCTAGTGTTCTTTCTTTTGTTAAGTCTTGTAAAATGAGCATGTGTTACTAAAAACCAGTACGTATTATTTTAAAACTTATAATTCTGTATCAAAATATAAATATTTAAAGGAAAACTAGTAAAATATGCCTTAAATAATCCACATGAAACATTTAGCTCATAGAAAGTGCTGTATAAATATTAGTTATGACTTATTACTATTATCATCATCACTGATTTTCAGCAGAAATATTTAAAGTTCCTTTTTTCTACCTGAAACATGCCACTTCCTCAATGATTTATACGTTGTTTTTACTGAGAGGGTACTTAAAGACATTCTAGTTCAACTCTCATTTTATCAGCAAGGTTATACAGTGTTGATTTGGCTTACTTAAGGGATTACAGTTAATTTATGGAAAAACTGGGATCAAACCCAAACTTCTTCCTAAGATCCATATACACATTGCTATATTGGGATTACATTGTTTTAAACCTCACTGAAGGAGTCATTAAAACAGCACATGTCCCTGATCCCTTATCATGTTCTGGGACTCTGAAAACCCACCATACACCAACGGCATAAAGGTTTTCCATTTTTAAAATTTTTAGAAACTTGGCCTCAAATCACGTAATGAAATATCAATGTCTCAGCCCCCCTAGAGCATCAGAATAATGTAGAATGTATCAGATATTTGAGGGCTAGAATTTTTGTCATAATTCTAAATAATGAAGAAAGATTGATGAATTATTCAGCATCAGAGAAACATTGATTGATTTACACAATGAATATTTATTAAGGTATATTTTATATGGTAAAATAAGCATTGTATGAGGTACTGGGGAATTAATTGTGAAAAAGATGCACATGATCTCTGTTCCCATGTAGCTTTCAGTACAGGATGGAAAGATTTTAGTTCAATTTAGAACAAAATTTAGGAAACAAACGTCTGGTTCTACTAAACTTTCAGACAATGTTATACTCTGCTATCTTTACCCAACTCTAGTAGATTTGATATCTCTATATATTTGATTCTTATATTAAAATAGTTATGTGACAAAATGTGTACATTCAAGGTATACAATGTGATGATTTGACATAAACATACATTGTGTACTGACTACCACATTCTAATTAATTAACATATCCATTATCACCCATAGTTACCATTTGTGTATGTGTGCGTGTGTGTGTGTGTGTGTACTGAGGACACCTAAAATCCACTCTTATCAGATTTCACGTAAACAATACAGTATTATTAACTAGAGCCACTATGAAGTACATTATATCTCTAATATTTATTCATCTTATAACTGAGTTTCTACAGTTTGACCAGCATCTCCCTATTTCCCCTAATCTCTATACATTTGATTATGACTGGAGTTTCCCCCCTGAATTATGTGCTGGTATCCCTGCTTCTGACTCTGGTAATAGAGGATGTAGTCCATACTCACTATGGTAGGGCATGTAACTATAGGCATGACCTTCTACCTCAGAACAGAAGAGGGCTTTTTCTAGGGGGAGTAGTGTTTGTAAATTTGGCACTCCTAGTACCTGATTTGGTGTTCAGGTTCTTGGGCTTGCAAAAGCAAACTTTTGAAAATTTTTCAAACTTATTTTTTGCTTAAATATCAGCATATTTAATGTATTTAAAGATTTGGGTGCCTAAATCATGAAAAAAAAATTGGTTGAGACAGGGTCTCTCTCTGTTGCCAAGGCTGGAATGCAGTGGTGCAATCACAGCTCACTGCAACCTTGAACACCTGGGCTCAAGTGATCCTCCCACCTCAGCCTTCCAAGTACCTAGGATGACAGGTGTGAGTCACTGTTCCTGGCTAAAAACATTTTGTTTTTAGTTTGGCAAGCTGTTAATTATAAAAAAGGGGACATTTTAGAACCTATTTTGTCTGGATGGCAATGTTGGAGAACAAAATGCCAGCTCTGAGGTCTCATCTTTTATTGCTGAAGTTGAAACTTCATAGGTTTACAGGTGGAAATGAAAGGTCAAGCTCCAGGACAATATGACCAGAATTTAAGATTCAAGAACCTGGAGAGCTCAAAGTAATGCAGGGGTAATAATTGCTTTGCTAGAAAGTTGAGAATCAAACACACACACACACACACACACACACACACACACACACACACACAGTTATTTAGCTAAAATATTTGCCATTGGATGTGGCAAGTGGTTAGTCCATTAATACCTGAAGAATCTGTGGACAGCAAGTGTTTGCACACCTAATATCAGGTTTGGTATATTCTTAATGATCCAAGTGCTAGGTATAAAGCTCTCAGGGAAAGAGAAAATTAGTTATCCTGAAAAATTGTTAGATACACTTCCAGGATCCAGAAACTGGTTGCTGGCTTCACTTTTAATGACTGAATTTGCTATGAGATCTGTGAGAGTTGCAATGTTTTTGGAGAATATATATCTATTATCTTTCACTTCGGATAATGAGATTGCATCAAGCTTTAAAGCTTCCACAGAGCAGAGGATACAATCGATAAAGTAAAGAGGAAAAACACAGAATGGGAGAAGATATTTGCAATCTACCCATCTGACAAGGGATCAATTACCAGAATATATAAGGAGCTCAAACAACTCTATAGGAAAAACAATCTAATAATTTGATCAAAAGATGGGCAATAAATTTGAATAGATACTTGTCCAAAAAAAAAAAAAAAGACATACAAATGGCAACCAGGCCTATGAAAAAATGCTCAACATCATTAATCAGAGAAATGCAAATTGAAACTACAATGCGATATCATCTCACCCCAGTTAAAATGGCTTATATCCAAAAGACAGGCAATTACGCATGCTGACAAAGATGTGGAAAAAAAGAGAACCCTTGTACACTATTGATGGGAATGTAGATTATTACAAGCACTATGGAGAACAATTTGGAGGTGTCTCGAAAAACTAAAAACCTAGCTACCATATAATCCAGCAATCCCACTGCTGGGAATATGCCAAAAACAAAGACTATTAGTATATCAAATAGATATCTGCACTCTATGTTTGTTTCAGGACCGTTAGTTACTATAGCTAAGATTTAGAAACAACCTGTGTCCATCAATAGTTGAATGGATGAAGAAAATGTGGTTCATATACCATATACACAATGTAGTACTATTCAGCCATATAAAAGAATGATATCCACTCATTTGCAGGAACATGGAAGGAATTGGTGATCATTATGTTAAGGGAAATAGCCAGGCATAGAAAGGCAAGCATCATGTGTTCTCACTTATTTGTAAGATCTAAAAATCAAAACAATTGAACTCACGGACATAGAGAGTTATCAGAGGCTGGAAAGAGTAGTGGGAGGGAAGAGAGTGGTGGGAATGGTTAATTGTTACAAAAAATTAGTTAGAATTAAAAAAAAACTTGCTATTTGGTGCCACAACAGCTTGACTATAGTCGATAATTACTTAATTGTATTTTTTTTAAATAAAAAATGCAATTGGATTGTCTGTAACTCAAATGATAAATGCTTGAGGGAATGGATACTGCATTCTCCATGATGTGCTTATTGCACATTGCATGGCTATATCAAGACATCTTATGTACCCCACAAATATGTACACCTACTATGTACCAACCAAAAGAAAGTAATAAAACATATAGTACCAATAACGTACTCATTTGATTACTGTACCTTTGCGGCCAGTGAATTTCAGAATCAGGAAGTGTGAAATATCTAATCTTGATCATCTATTTCAAGATGGTTTGGGCTAGAGTTCCTTGAGATTCCATGTTAATTTTAGGGTGAGTTTTTTTTTTTTATTTCTGCAAAAAATGCTGCTGACATTTTGATAGAAATTGCTTTGAATCTGTAGAGCACTTAGGGTTGTATAGTCATCTTAATATTGGCTTCCAATTTATGAACATGGCATGTCTTTTAATTTATTTATATCTTCTTTACTTTCTTTCAACAACGTATTGTAATTTTCAGTGCACAAGTCCTTGATCTCCTTGCTTAAATTTATTCCTAAGCATTTTATTCTCTTGTATACTGTTCTAAAGGAGATTTTTAAATATTTTTTTTCTTATGGATTGATTAGTGTTAGTGAGGAGAGATTCAACAGATTGTGCATTGGTGTTGTATCCTGAAATTCTGCAAAATTCATTTATTAGTTCTAACATTTTTGTTTGGAATCTTTAGGGTTTCCTACACATAATGATTACATTCAGATGTTATCTGCAAAACATGCATGTATCATCTCACTTCTCTAGGAAATGCCTCCAAATTCTTACCATAATTTGGAGTAAAAGTTAAACAATTTTCTTGTCTCAAAAAAAAAAAATGCTATCCTCAAATAGAAATCTCTTTACTTCTGACTTTCCAATTTGGATATTTTTTTCTTGCCTATTTCTTTGGCTGGAACTTTCAATACTGTATTGAATATAAATGGCAGAAGCAGGCATCCTTGCCATCCTTGCCCTGTTCCTATTCTTATAAGAAAAGTTTTTAGTTTTTAGTTTGGGTGTTTTAAATCAAGAAACAGTGTTGAATTTTGTCAATTTTTTTCCATCAATTGGCATGACCATAATTGTTTATTTCATTTTATTAATGTGGTGCACTACATTGATTTTCATATGGTGGACCATCATTGCATTCCAGGAATGAATCCCCTTGGTCATAGTGTATAGTCTTTTTAATAACCTGCCAAATTCAATTTGCTAGCATTTTGTTGAAGCATTGTGCATCAACATTCATAATAAATATTGGTCTGTAGTTTTGTTTTCTTATGGAGTTGTCATCTGGCTTTGTCCAGTTTTATCAAATGACTTAGTGTTCCCTCCTCTTCAACTTTTTGGAAGTGTTTGAGAAGAATTGATATTAATTCTCTAAATATCCCATAAATTTCACCAATGATGCCATCTGGTCCTGGACTTTGCTTTGTTGGGAGGTTTTTGATTACTGATTTAATGTCCTTACTAATTCTAGGTTTTTTAAAAATTTTATTTTATTTTTTTATACTTTATGTTCTAGGGTACATGTGCACAACATGCAGGTTTGTTATATATGCACACATGTGCCATGTTGGTGTGCTGCACCCATTAACTAATCATTTACATTAGGTATATCTCCTAATGCTATCTCTCTCCCCTCCTGCCACCCCACAACAGGCCCCAGTGTGTGATGTTCCCCTTCCTGTGTCCAAGTGATCTCATTGTTCAATTCCCACCTGTGAGTAAGAACATGTGGTGTTTGGTTTTTTGTTCTTGCGATAATTTGCTGAGAATGATGATTTCCACTTGCATCCATGTCCATACAAAGGACACGAATTCATGGTTTTTTATGGTTGCATAGTATTCCATGGTGTATATGTGCCACATTTTCTTAATCCAATCTGTCATTGATGGACATTTGGGTTGGTTCCAAGTCTTTGCTATTGTGAATAGCGCCACAATAAACATGTGTGCATGTGTCTTTATAGCAGCATGATTTATAATCCTTTGGGTATATCCCCAGTAATGGGATGGCTGGGTAAAATGGTATTTCTAGTTCTAGATCCTTAAGGAATCACAAGCATTCTTATACACCAATAACAGACAAACAGAAAGCCAAATTATGAATTAACTCCCATTCACAATTGCTTCAAAGAGAATAAAATACCTAGGAATCCAGCTTACAAGAGATGTGAAGGACCTCTTCAAGGAGTCAAGGAGAACTACAAACCACTGCTCATGGAAATAAAAGAGGACACAAACAAATGGAAGGACAATATCGTGAAAATGACCATATTGCCCAAGGTAATTTATAGATTCAATGTCATCCCCATTAAGTTACCAATGACTTTCTTCACAGAATTGGAAAAAAACTACTTTAAAGTTCACATGGAACCAAAAAACAGCTCGCATTGCCAAGACAATACTAAGTCAAAAGAACAAAGCTGGAGGCATCACGCTACCTGACTTCAAACTATAATACAAGGCTACATTAACCAAAACAACATGGTACTGGCACCAAAACAGAGATATAGACCATTGGAACAGAACAGAGCCCTCAGACATAATACCACACATCTTCAACCATCTGATCTTTGACAAACCTGACAAAAATAAAAAATGGGGAAAGGATTCTCTATTTAATAAATGGTGCTGGGGAAAATAATTCTAGGTTTAATTAGATTTTCTATTTTTTTCATCAGTCAGTTTTAGTAGATTATATGTTTTTTGGGAATGTGTCCATTTCATCCAAGTCATCTAATTTGTTGGCGTACAAATGTTCATAGTAGTATCTTGTAAACTTTTCTTTTACAGTTAGATTTTTTAGTACTATGTGAGGTAGAGTTTGACTTTTGTTTTTCCACATTGATACTTCATATCTCAGGATCATTTATTGAAAAGGCATCAGTTCATCACTATGATAATCCATAATGTCATCTCTGCCATGTATGTAATGATCACTTAGTTATGAAACTGTTTCTGTCCTGTTTTCCATTCTGCCAGTTTATGTGTCTATACCAGCATCATTGCCACACTGTGTCAATTGCTATAGCTCTAACACAAGTCTTGATTACTGGTACATGAATTCCTTCATTTTTTTTTTTTTCTTCAGGAGTATCTTGGCTGTTCCTAGGCATTTTTGTTTTCATGTAAATTTTAGAATCAGCTTTTCAAGTTTCTTAAAAATGAGATTTTATTACTGTAATTACATTGTATCAATAGATCAAATCCTTAAACATGGCACATGTTTTAACTTTTTTAGGTCTTCTTTAATGTACCTAAATAAAGTATAAAAAAAGTTACTCCTGTGGAAAAGTCACATACATTACATTAGATTTATTCCTAGATATATAAATATATGTATAGATATGGGCATTTTATTATTATTTTTAATGACTCGAAGTTGATATAAGAAATGATCATTGATTTTATATTCAGGAACATGCTAAGCTCATTTATTAATTCCAAAATTTATCTGTCAATTATTTTAAATTTCTACATAAATAATTATATTATTTGTGAAAAATCACAGAACTTCCAGCAAAATATTGAATAATAATTGTGATACCCATCATCCTTTCTTTGTGCCTTATTATCAAAGGAGATGTTCTCAATGTTTCATCATGACATATACAATCTTATGTAGCTTTTGTTTTGGTAGATACCCAGAATCAAATTAAGAAAATTTACTCTCATTTTCCTTGGCTAAAAATTTTGTTTGACTTTAGTCATGAATTAATGTTTAAGTTTGTCAAACTTTTAAATCATAAATTAATATTTAATTTTATTAAACTTTTTAATCTATCAATTTAATTTTATGAATTTTCCCTCAATTTGTTAGGGTGGTCATTACATTATGCAATTTCTTAAAACTAGACGTATTTTAATATCCAGGAATAAGCTCCATTGGTCATGATATAGTATTCTTTCTACACATTGCTTCATTCTGTTTATATTTTGTTTAGGAAATTTCAATCTGTGTTCCTGAGTGATACTGCCTTTATCTTTTCTTATATGATCCTTGATAGATTTTGGTAACATAAATAATCTATTCTCATTAAATGAATAGGGTAATATTCCTTCTTTTTCTTATTCTCTTGTAGAGTTTGTGTAACAATAACATTATTTTTAAATATTTGTTGTAAATCATGTAAGATAATGAAGCTTGGGGTTTTCTTTGTGGAAAAAATCGTTGGACAGCTTATCCAATTTTCTTAACAGTTGTAGTACACTCAGGTTTTCTATTTTTTTTTTAAGTCAATTTTGAAAAATTTTACGCCTAGGAAAATTGTCTATTTCTTTTATATTTTCAAAATTATTGGGATAAAATTATTAATGATAGCCTTTTATATTTGTTGTAGTTATGACATTGTGTGAGACATAATCCTGAAAAAAACATAATCCCAAATGTTGAAATTGCAAAATATCAAAATTCCCAAAGATCAAAATCCCTAAAGTCTAAATAAGTCCCTAACATCTAAAACCCCCCAAATCACAATTACAGAATAGGTGCATCATGTTATATTGTGATAATTCTTTTACAATTCCTGATATCAGTTATCTGTTCTTCTACCCACCCACATTCATTATTACTCTCTCTTCCTACCTCCCTCCTCTCCATTCCCCATCCCCTACTCTCTCTTTATCTTAATAAATATTGTCAAAGAACATGCCCTTGTAATTTCAATCTTTTGAACTTGTGGACATAACATCATTTGCCTCTCAAGTAACTGCAAGAAACTATTCTACCAAATGCTTTGTGATATAATGTCATAAATCACTGTCTTCCCAAGCTCTAGTATCAGTTTTCTTACCATCTAATACCAATCTCTTAACCAAAGCCACATATTTTATATGTTTATTATGGTATACTTCCACAACAAGTTATAGATTTCTGCATTCGCTAGAATAAGCTTCAAGACATAGCTCTGGTATTTTATAAATAAATATGTCATGTGTGCAAGAGTATATATTCTGTAGCTGTTTTGGTTTTGAATTTTATTTGTTGGAAACATTTTGTCAAGTTTATTGATCCCTTATTCAAATCTTCTATATGTTTACTGATTTATTTCTGCCTATTTTATGAATTAATGAGATTGGCTTTCTGTTTCCTCTTATGTTTCTGTCAATATTTGCTTTATAAATTTTAAGTCTATGCTATTAGAAGCATACAAGTTTTTTTTTCACATTATTTCTGGTGAATTGAAACTTTATCACCATTAAGTGGTGGGTTTGGATTATAATCCTGAAAGATGTAATCCTGAAAAAAACATAATCCCAAATATTGAAATTGCAAAATATCAAAATTCCTAAAGATCAAAATCCCTAAAGTCTATATAAGTCCCTAACATCTAAAACCCCCAAAATCACAACTGCAGAATAGGTGCATCATGTTAGAAGGAACTATTACCTTGCTATTGTCTTTATTTGGAAATTAAGTATGGTTTAAGGAAATGAGTATGGGTGCCACATTGGCAAGGTGTGAATTTGTGGACTTAATTTTAGGTGTCAATTTGGCTGGACTGACGAATACCTAGAAACCTAGTACAGCAATTCACTATGCTATGTATTTCATTTTCCCTTATTTCCAATACTGGAGGTATAGATTATGTAAAGACTTTTAGAGAATTCTAATTTATTTTGTTTTGCATTTTTTGCAAACTTGACTTCACAAATATGAATTATCGCAACATTGACTTTATGTGTAAACATTGTGTGTGTACATTAAAATGTTGAAGCTTTCACAAATGAAGAAATGTCTTTGTTATACATCTGTATTTGTAAAAGATAAAATTTCTTGAGTCCTTGGCATATGTGACAGTGACCCATCACGGTTTTTCATCAATCTTGTCAAGACTTACATTGTTTCTCATGGTATTTCACATGACTGTAGTTATAAAGCTGGGTGCACACAATTACCAACGTAGTGATATGCATCTTTATATTTTCCTTTGTGAACTATTTTTTTTATGAATATGCTTCATCTACTCATAACTATTACATGCATGTGACTGTCATTAGTATACCCAAGTCTTTATGTCTGCAAAATTATATGTAATTATTGCCTATTTTATTGTGTAAAGTGGCCTATGAAGCATTGTCATGATTTTATACGTTTCTCAAAAAAATCTCCTTTTAAAAATGTAAACAAATATCTTTTAAAAATTTATTACTATTTTTTAAGAAGTATATTTTCTGGATTATGGCATTCAAGCTTTTTTTTTTTTTTTTTTTTTTTTTGGATTATGATTGGCTCCTGAAGTGACTTGTTTCATGAATAGTGGTGCTTTCCTACTTTAAAGTCTGTCTTGTGTGACATCGTCATACTAGTTTTTATAAATAAATAAAATATTTTTACAAAGGATGATAAAAATAGTAAATGAAATAGTTAATTGCTATTTCTGTATGGATTTCCTTTCTGGAATGTATGTATGTATTTTAATTGACAAATATAATTGTATATATTTATAGTTCATAACATGTTTGTTTAAAATGTATATGCATTATGGAATAGCTAAATCAAGCAAATTGACAAACGCATAACTTCACATACTTACCATTTTTCTGTGGTGAGAACACTTAAATCTAGTCCCAGCCATTTTCAAGAATACAGTACATTGTTATTAACTGTAATCACTATGTTGTACATTAGATCTTAAACTTATTCCTCCTGTATAACCAAAATTTTATATCCTTTGCCAAAACCTCCCAGCCCCGAGACCCTGGTAACCACCATTCTACTCTCTATTAGTTCATATTTTTAAAATACCACATGCAAGTGAGATCATGCAATGTTTGTCTTGCTATACCTGGCTTATTTCACTTAACAATGTCCTTCAGGTTTATCTATGTTGTTGCAAATGACAGTATTTCCTTCTTTTTAAAGCCTGAATATACTCCATTGTGTACATATAAGTGAACCCAAAATAATCTGAGACAGTTCTCAATTAATTTAGAAAGTTTATTTTCCCCAGGCCCGTGACACAGCCTCAGGACATCCTGACATGTGCCCAAGGTGGTCAGGGTACAGCTTGGTTTTATACATTCTAGGGAAACATGGAATGTCAGTCAATGTGTGAGATGTATGTTGGTTCAGTCCAGAAAGGCGGGACAACTTGAAATGGGGATGTAGTGGGATGTGGGGTTAGGGTGGAGCTTCCACGTCATAGGGAAATAGGAGACAAAGAGCTGCATTCTTTTGAATCTTTGATCACACATTCACTGAATAAAAAATTTACTTGTGAGAGGTGGGTAGAGGAATAGTCACTTATGCCTTAGTCTGGCTCAGTGAACTTGCATATTTACATAAACCACAGGACAGAGGAAGCAATCATATATGTATTTGTCTCAGGTAATCAGAGGGATAACTGTGGGCAAATTGTGAGGGAACTATGTAGCTTTTTAAAAAATCTTTGTAGCTATCTTATTTAGGAGTAAAATGGGAGGCCAGTTTGCCTGACCCATTTCTCAGCTTGACAGTTCCCTTTGGCTAACTGATTTTGCGGTTCTAACATTTATTTTCCTTTAAAATATATTACATTTTATTATTCATTCATTTGTAGATGGACACTTATGTTGATTCTGTGTCTTGGTTAATTGTGAATAATACTGCAATGAACATGGGAGTATTTCTTCAAGATATCTTTTACCAGTGGGATTCCGGGTAGTTCTATTTTTAATTTTTTTAGGAACTTCCATACTGTTTTCCATAATGGCTGAACTAATTGGAATCCCCCCCACCACAACAGTGTGCAAGTATTCCTTTTTCTCCACTTCCTCTCTAACATTTATCTTTTGTGTTTTTGTTAATGGCCATTCTAACAGGTGTAAAGTGATGTTTCATTGTGGTTTTAAATTACATTTCCCCCAATGATTAATAATATTGAACATTTTTTTCATGTAACTGGCTGTTTGTGTGTGTTCTTTTGAGAAAAGGCTATTCAAATCATTTGCCCATTTTTAACTGGGCTGTTTATTTTCTTATTATGGAGTTGGTTGAGTTCCTTATATATTTTGGATATTAATCCCTTATCAGATATATGGTTTGCAAATATTTTATCCCATTCTGTAGTTTGTCTGTTCACTTTCTTTATTGTTTCCTTTGCGGTGCCAAAGCTTTTCAGTTTGATGTAATCTCATTTGTCTATTTTTGCTATTGTTGCCTGTGCTTTTGTGATCACATCCAAAACATCACTGCCTAGACTAATGTTAAGAAAAATTTTCCCTATGCTTACTTCTAGTCATTTTACTGCTTCAGAATATGTGTTTAAGTCTTTAATCCATTTTGAGATGACTTTTGTACATGATGTGAGATAAGTGTCTAATTTCCTTTCTCTGCATGTAAGTATACCGCTTTCCCAACACCATTTATTGAAAAGACTGTCCTTTCCACATTGTGTGTTCCTTGTCACAAATGTGTCATTGTGCGCTTTTGTCAAAAATCAACTGACCATAAATTCATGGATTTATTTATGTTATCTATTGTGTTCCATTGGTCTATGTGTCTGTTTTTATGCCAGTATATGCTGTTTTGATTATTGTAGCTCTGAAGTATATTTTGAAGTGTGGTAGCATGATGCCTCCAACTTGAGTCTTTTATTTTTGAGATTTTTTGGCTATTCTGGATCTTTTGTGGTTCCATGAAAATTTTACAATTGATAAACTGTGATTTTTAAATTAATATTTATATGGCACGAAATTTTCCATTCTTTACTTCTCATCTTTCCTTAGCCTTAGCTTGTATATGGCCCTGTTTTAAAGCTTACAGCTAGATTTTCTCCCACAACCTTGCAAAACTGTCTCTGAACTAGAGTATGAATACATTTACATTTAATGTCATTGCTGATACATATAGATTTATATTTTCCATGTTACTTCATATTTTGTATTAGTCCTGATTGTTCTTTATCATTTTCTCTTTCTTTTTTCACTTTTCAACCATTTTTTAAATTTCAAGTTTTTTTCCTGATAGTTGTTTGGAAATTCTGGAATATATTTCTCATCCTTTAGTGTTCCTCCATATAGGACAACATCCACAGTTTGAAAATTAAAGTTGTAAGTAAGTGAGATTCTTTAGTCACCTCTCAGACAATACAGTAGCTGTCTAGCACTTTAATTCCATTCAACTGCTTTCAACTTATGTTACTGATGTCATGTATTTTAATTCATACTTTCTTAAAAACTTAAATTCCAAGATTCAAAAAATTCAGCTCGAAGAGTAAACCCCAATGTAAACTATAGGTTTTGGGTGATAATGACATGTCAATGTGAGTTCATCAATTGTCACAAATGTACCACTTGAGCAAAGGATGTTGAGAGTAGGGGAGGCTAAGTGTATGTCTGGGGTGGGGGCCACAGGGAACATGGGAAATCTCTGTACCTTCTGCTCAATTTCTTTTTATGAACCTAAAACTGCTCTAAAAATGACATTTATTTAAAAATTGAATCCCATAGACATCACTATTATTACTCTATACAGTAAATATTCATTTAGATTTATCCACATATTGACCACTTTTTTATCATTTTCTTCTAAGATTACTTTTTTCTGCCTTTAGAACATTCTTTCAATTTTTTCCTTGTGAAGGTTGTCTTGTGATGACTCTTTCAGTTTATTTTTGGCTGATAATATTTTCATCTTATCTTATCCTTGAAAGATATTTCACTTGATGTAGAATTCTAAATTGGCAGATTTTATTTTTTTCAGAATAATGAATATATTATTCCACTGTCTTTTGACTGACATTGTTCCATTGAGATACCAGATGTTTATCTACTTTCCACTTATTTGAATATATATATATTTTATATATATATATATATTTTTTTTTTCAGATTGCCATTAAGTGTTTCTCTCTCTCTCTCTAGCATTTGGCTGTTTTCTTATGTCTCTAGGTGTTAATTTCTTTTATTTTTAAAATTCATCAAGCTTCTTGAATCTTTTGTGTCTTTGATCATTACTATAACATTTATAACCAGTATCTCTTTAAATATTGCTTCCACTTTGTCTTGTCTCTTTCCTCTTTCTGGGACTATAATTAACCGCATTTTTAAATTGTATTTTCTTTGCCTCTTACCTCACTTACTTATCTTCAATCTTTTATCTCTCTGTGTTTGCATCATGGGTAATATATTCTGACCTATGTTTCAGTTTACAAATTCTCTCTTCAGTTATATCTAATTTCCTTTTAAAAGGAAATTTATGTTCTTTTTATGTGCTTTTTAGGTTTTCTTACTCCGTTTACTTTTATAAGTGCTTCCAAATATGCTTTTATCAAATCTCCTCTACCACTTTTATAGTTTCTTGTTTTCTTTAAAATTGTTGGTACTCTTTTCTAGCTCTCTAAACTGATTAAACATAGTTGTTTTAAAATGTATTTCTAATAATTCTATTATCTGACATCTTCCCTGAGAATCTTCTATTTTTCCCTCCTGGGACCCAGCTTTCTTATATACTTGATTATTTTTGTGTGTCATTCATTGTCCTTGAACAAATAACATTGCTCTTGAGGATAATCTGAAACCTAGAATAAAGGTAACTTCATTCAGAAGGAATTCACAGGTACTTTTGGGTGTCACTACATGTCTGTTACCATGTTAAACTAATTTCACAGCTTGATAGGTTCTAGATTATACAGGTGATATATATTTAAATTACACAAAATAGCTTACTTCTCGTTTACTTTTATGCTGAGAGTCTATACTTTAAAGACTCAGCTTTCAAAGTTTAAAATTTTCCAGATTGCCATATGCTTTCAGAGCCAAAGGAACTTTTTGTTCTTACCTCTCTGGATTTTCACTCCCCCTTCAATTTTTCCTGATAATTCCTAGTTATTGTATCATTTAGCCATTGCTTCTAAAGAGAGTTTTAAAACAAATATTTGGTCTACCATTTTAATTTGTTATTCAAGAAGAGTTGATTAGAATAACGAATCCTCTTATTGTAGCAGGATGAGCCGCAGACAAAACCTCTCAGACACCGAGTTGTAGAAGGAAGGGCTTTATTCAGCTCGGAGCATCGGCAAGCTACTGCCTTAAAATCCAGGTTCCCCGAGTGCACAATTTCTGTCCCTTTTAAGGGCTCACAACACTAAAGATTTCATATGAAAGGGTCATGATTGATCAAGCAATCTATAGGATACATGACAGGGGTTTCATGCACTGATAGAAACAGAACAGGGCAGGGAGTTTCACAATGTTCTTTTATACAATGCCGGGAATCTATGGATAGCATCGGTTTTTAAGTCAGGAGTTGATTTTTAACTACTAGGTTTAGGCCAGGCAGGCCCAGGCCCGGTTTTGGGGCTGGCGCTGGGCTGCCTGTCTTTGGTTTCACTTCTTTGTTTTTTCTTAAAACATGTACTGAGTATAAAGCAATATAAAACAATATGAGAGTGTCTCTCTCTTTCCTCATTATTACTGAAACTGAAATCTTTTCCTTCCTTTTCTTCAGGCTCAACTGTGCATTTAAAAGGATGTTGTTATGTTTCCCGCATTTCTCGGTGTACCTGTAGTGAGAGAGTCTTCATGTTTCTGACCATAATGCCAGAAATAAAAGTCTCTCAGGTTTATATTTAATGAATTTATCAAATACGTATGCAGAAAGAATATTCCAGTGAGCTGGGCCAAACTGTGCATGACCTTTCTGTCCAATGCCTAGATTAAACAGAAGCCTGAAATGCCCATTCTGTTCCTTCTTTTACCTGAGTTACCTTCTCACAGCAGAAATTTTTAAGGTGCCCCCATTAGTTTTACCCTGGCCTAATGTTTTCCAGTCCTATCTTACCGCATCAATCACTTGGGAAAGAAGAGAGATATTGTACTAGTCTAGCACTATTTGTATTCCCTTGACCTAATTTGATAAAAGCTCCACCTCATGAAACAATTTGTTTGCCTAATTGCATCTTTGAGCATTCCATTTTGTCTTAATCAGTATCATTATTTCTGTTCTTGGAGAGTATAATATAAGGGATGAGTGGGTGGTAGTGTGGTGGTGGTGGAAATGTTTAAGCATTTAATACCGCTAAGATGGGTGTGTAACCAAAATTTGTCCTGTGTTGTAGCTTGGAGAATTTACATTACTAGGCTTAAGTACTGTTAAGATAGTAGCCAACTTTCATGGTCCTTGGAGGCATTTGTAGTATTCCAGCAGTGGCAAAGCTGACAGAAGTTTATATTTTCCCCCTAGTAGTTCTTTCCTTTTTAGTACTTTCCTGGATCAAAGGTTTACCTTCAGATATGACATCAGACAAATTGTTCTTATTTCGAGAAATTCCTTGACTACCTGTTTGAAGTGCCAATAATATTCTTGTCTTTCTTCATTTGTCAAGGTATGACGTTCCTTTTTATAAAGTTGTAGTTTAAGGTAGTATTGCCATCTGATAGATGACTCAATTCAGATGAAAAATGTCTTCATTTATAGAACATAGGCTTTAAAAGTGAATAATTTCCATACTTTGACACTTCAGTCACTCCCTAAATTTGTGTATCTAGTTACTTAAAAAGAAGTATGCTTAATTCTAGTTGCACAAGATTTAATAGTTTTTCCACACTTTTAAGAAATTTCACAATTGTGCTAGTATGCTCACTTCATGCTTCTAAAATAATTAACTCTATCTATTCCCCTTCTAGCTCTTCCAATGTAAAATAATCTTTCTTAAGGTCTTTGTCTATTTTTTGTTAACAGTTTAATTATTTCTGCAAATTTAACATTTCACATAGAGATGAAAAGTGTACAATTTTCAAAATGTCCTAAAGAGTGAAGTCACTTAGGGTCTGAAATTCTCTTGTCTCAAATTGAGAAGGAAGCAAAACTGGTCTTCACTTCAAATTTTTCCCTGTAGCATCCATTCTTGTCCATCTTCTTTTCCTTTCATGGTCTCATTGCCTACCTGTTTTTTTCCTCTACTCTTAATCCAATAAAGAGCCTACTCTGCTACTAGTAAAGTACACTTTAGTGTTAACATTTTCCAGAGTATCAACTAGTAATGCAAGAAATTGTTTCTTTTTCTTCTTCCTTTCTCTAAGGCAAGATGAACAAAGCTGAAAGAAGGTGTCAGAGATAGCCCAGACCCAGCTAACAAATGTACAGCAATGAACATTGTGTAAGAATCTCCATTTTCCTGAGGGGCAAGGGACCTGGGACACTCTTACCATTGACCACAAGTAATTCTGGGGACTTCAAGCTCTGAAATTCAAAAGCTTATAATTTGTTTGTCGTTGCCATTAGGTGTGTTCCATGAAGGACTCTATACAGGATGAAAATGGTAAGAGATCTTCATTATTCTAATGATTTCTCAGAATGGTAGTGAGGGTGTATTTTTCAAGCTAGCTATGGGACCCTGATATCTGGACGAATCTGCACCACAATCACCAGGCCACTAGAGAAAGACTACTTCTCTCTAAACTCTCAGTTTACCTTTTCCTACTTGAGCATATAGAATGAACCTTATGTATTAAAATTTACTTTACCCAGTGCCAGAAATCCACAAATTATTGTAGCTACCCTTTTATTAATTTGTTCATTCATTCCACAAATATTTATTAAGTGTTTTGTTATGTGACACAGGTACTGTTTGAGCTTCTTGGAATATAGCTGTCAACAAAACTGACAAGAGGACTAGATTGCAGCTCCCACTCAGATGGACAGAGCAGTCTGTGGAGACTCACACTGGAAACTTTTGCTCTAGAACTACAGCAGGAATAATTCAGGAAAGCCAAGATAAACCACAGACCCTCTGAAGGAAGCTGATTGCTCCTGCAGGACCTGGGAGACACCCCAAATACTGTGAGTGCCCAAACTGTGGAAGTGGGAAAGAGAGATTGTCCACCCCAAAACACAAACCCTCACTGGAGAACTTGAAGGTCTAGATCATGGGAGAAGACTCTGACCTTACCTAGAGCTGAGTCAATTTAGAGAGTTAAGCAAAATACAAGGGTAAAAGAAGAAGTGGGGAAAGCCCTATGGGTTCTCTGGGTCCCCCAGGTCGCCATTTCTGACTTGCTTCATAGGGGTCCTTGGGGAGGACTGTCAAAGGTACTTGGAAAAGGCCACAGGGAGAAGAAAACCTCCAGCTGAATTTTGTAACAGTTCCAATGAAATGAGAAAGTCTCCTGGCCAGAACATGGGGGAGGGCGCTAATCTGGTGCACAGACTCCACAGGTGGGGAAGCACGAAAGCCCTACTTGCTTTCACAGCTGGAAGGCTGGTAGCCTGGGGCAAGTTCTAAGCCCTGCTCATCCACTGCTTGGAAACAGACTCGGTGCTGTTGGGACGAGGGGGCAGGGTGGGAGTGAGACCAGCCTTTTGAGTTGCGTGGGAGTTAGGTGAGGCCCATGACTGCAGGCTTTCCCTGACTTTCCTGATAACCAGCATGACAGAGCAGAGGCAGCCATAATCCTCCTAGGGACATAACTCCATTGACCTGAAAACCACATCCTCATCCCGCACAGCAGCCACAGCAAGACACACCCAAGGAGAGTCTGAGCTCAGACACTCCAAGCCTTGGACCCACCAGGTGGTCCTACCCTACCCACTCTGGTAGTGAAGACAAGACATATACTCTTGGGAGTTTTAGGGCTCCATCCACTGCCTGATCCTCCCTATACTACCACAACAGAGGCTCTCTTGAAAGTGCCACCTCCTGGCAGGAGACCAACCAGAACAAATATAGTGCATTAAACAACCAAAACTAAGGACCCTCACAGAATGCATTTCACCCCTCTGCCACCTCCACCAAAACAAGAGCTGGTATCCATGGCTGAGAGACCTACAGACAGTTCACATCACAGGACTCTGTGAAGGCAACCTTCAGTACCAGCCCAAAGTCTGGTAGACTTGCTGAGTGCCTAGGTCCAAAAAAGACATAACAATCACTACAGCTATGCTATCAGGAAGCCACATCCCTAGGAAAAGGGGGACAGTACTACATCAAGGGAACACACAGTAGTACAAAACAATCTGAACAATAGTCTTGAGCCCTAGACCTTCCCTCTGACAGTCTATTCAAATGAGAAGAAACCAGAAAACCAACTCTGGTAATATGACAAGACAAAGTTATTTAATACCCCCCCAAAATCACACTAGCTCACCAGCAAAGATCCAAACCAAGAAGAAATCCCTGATTTATCTGAGAAAGAATTCATAAAGTTATTGAGCTAATCAAGGAAGCACCAAAGAAAGGTAACGTCAAATTTAAGGAAATTTTTAAAAAGATACAAGAATAAAGAGAGAAATCTTCAGTGAAAAAGATAGCGTCAATAAAAAACAAAACTTCAGGAAACAGTGAACACACTTGGAAAACAGTATGGCGATTCCTCAAGGATCTAGAACTAGATGTACCATATGACCCAGCCATCCCATTACTGGGTATATACCCAAAGGATTATAAATCATGCTGCTATAAAGACACATGCACACGTATGTTTATTGCGGCACTATTCACAATAGCAAAGACTTGGAATCAACCCAAATGTCCATCAGTGACAGACTAGATTAAGAAAATGTGGCATATATACACCATGGAATACTATGCAGCCATAAAAAAGGATGAGTTTGTGTCCTTTATAGGGACATGGATGCAGCTGGAAACCATCATTCTTAGCAAACTATCACAAGAACAGAAAACCAAGCACCACATGTTCTCACTCATAGGTAGGAACTGAACAATGAGATCACTTGGACTCGGGAAGGGGAACATCACACACAGGGGCCTATCATGGGGAGGGGGGAGGGGGGAGGGATTGCATTGGGAGTTATACCTGATGTAAATGACGAATTGATGGGTGCTAATGAGTTGATGGGTGCAGCACAGCAACATGGCACAAGTATACATATGTAACAAACCTGCACGCTATGCACATGTACCCTAGAACTTAAAGTATAATAAAAAAAAAAAAGAAAGAAAGAAATGCAAAATGCTCTGGAAAGTCTCGGCAATAAAATTAAATGGCAGAAGAAAGAATTTCAGAGCTTGAAGATAAAGTTTTTGAATTAACCCAATCCAACAAAGATAAAGTAAAAAGAATTAAAAATATGAGCAAAGTCTCCAAAAAGTCTAGAATTATGTTAAATGAACAAACCTGAAAATAATCAGAGTTCCTGAGGAAGAAGAGAAATGTAAAAGTTTGGAAAATATATTTGGGGAAACAATTGAGGAAAACTTCCCTGACCTTGCTAGAGACCTAGACATCCAAATGCAAGAAGCTCAAAGAACACTTGGGAAATTCATCACAAAAATATTATTGCCTAGGCACATTGTCATCAGGTTATCTAAAATTAAGATGAAAGAAAGTATCTTTCAGCTGTTAGGCAAAAGCATCAGGTAATCTATAAAAGAAAACCCATCAGATTCACAGGAGGTTTCACAGGGAGCACTTCTACACTGCTGGTGGGAATGTAAACTAGTACCTATCAGATTCACAACAGATTCACAAGGATTTCATGACCAAGAACCCAAAAGTAAATCCAAAAAAAACCAAAAATAAATTGCTAGGTCTTAATTAAACTAAAGAGCTTTTATATGGCAAAAAGAAGTCAGTGGAGTAAACAGACAACCCACAGAGTTGGAGAAAATCTTCACAAGCTATGCATCTGACAAAGACTGTTATCCAGAATCTACAATGAAATAAAACAAATTAGCAAGAAAAAAAACAAACAATCCCATTAAAACATGGCCTAAGGACATGAATAGGCAATTCTCAAAGAAGATATACAGATGGCAACAAACGTATAAATAAATACCCAACATCACTAATGATCATGGAAATGCAAATCAAAACCACAATGCAGTACCACCTTACTCCCACAAGAACGGCCATAATAAAAAAAGAACATATGTTGGCGTGGATGTGGTGAAGATGCGGGAATACTTCTACACTGCTTGTGGGAATGTAAACTCGTACAACCACTGTGGAAAACCGTGTGGAGATTCCTTAAAGAACTAAAAGTACATCTACCATTTGATCCAGCAATCCCACTACTGGGTATCTACCCAGAGGAAATGAAGTCATTATACAAAGAAAAAAAAAAAAAAAAGATATTTGCGCACACATGTTTATGGCAGCACAATTTGTAATTGAAAAATATGGAACCAACCCAAATGTCCATCAGTCAATGAGTAGATAAAGAAACTGTGATATATGCGTACATATATGATGGAATACTACATATATATACACACATATATATGTGTATATATATGATGGAATACTACTCAGCCATAAAAAGGAATGAGTTAATGACATTTGCAGCAACCTGTATGAGATTGGATACTATTATTTGAAGTGAAGTAACTCAGGAATGGAAAACGAAACATCATATGTTCTCACTCATAAGTGGGAGCTAAACTATGAGGATGCGAAAGCATGAGAATAACATAATGGACTTCGGGTACTCAAGGGGAAAGGGTGGGAATGGGGTGAGGGATAAAAGACTACAGATTGGATGCAGTGTATACTGCTTGAGCGATGGGTGCACCAAAATCTCACAAGTCACCGCTAAAGAACTTACTCATGTGACCAAACACCATCTGTTCCCCAGTAACATACAGAAATAAAAAGTTAAAAATTAAAAACACAGACAAGATTTCTTCCCTCGTGTAACTTACCATCTATGAAGGAAAGAAGAAGACAATTAACAAATAAACAATATATAATATCATGTCATATCGTGATAATTTGTAGAAGGAAAAAAATAAGGTTGGGTATGTGTGTCAGAAGAGAGTGTGTGTTTTTTTTTTGTTTTTTTGTTTTTTTAATAGGATGATCAAGGCATAATGACCATACTATAACTTCCTGCGGCTATGAATTTCTATTACCTTCAAGGCTTTTTGGTATCCAAGACATAAAGTAGTTCATTCATGGTAGGAAAATACGGAATATGAACCAGTTGGTTCTGCTGTGCATGGCCCTTTAGATAGAAGGCACGGTGTGGGTAAGAATATGGAAAGACAGAAAGCAGTCCCCTTGGCCATGAGGTAGAGCTAAGAAAAAGCGGGTCCTCAGAGGGTGTGCTGGATGTTAGTCTCATGATTTCTTTAAAAATAATAGTTACATAAACTTTAAATATACACAAAAGTAAAAAGAGAAAAGTGATAAAACCCCATACATCCATAACTCAGATTGAAAATTGTCAACATTTTGCACTTTTGTTTTATCTAAACTCCTTATTTAGTTGAATATTTCAAAGTGAAACCTGGATATCATCTGTACATATTTTTGTATGTATATCTATAAAAATGAACATTTTCTTACACAATCTTAATGCTAATATTATACTTACCAAAATGAAAATGATTTCTTGGTACCATCTACTACATAGTCCATAATCAAATTTTCCTGATAAGACCTTTTTTTAGAAAAGAATGTAAACACCACAGAAAGCAGTATAGCAAAGTGCTTAAGAATAACGGGCTTTGAAGTTAAGTACAACTAAGTTTGAATCCTGGTTCTTCCACATACAAACCTCTCTAAGATCTGTCTCCTCCTCCTCTGAAAATGGGGATAATAATCTCTCATAGCGTTGTTGTAGAGCTTAAATGAGAGAGTATATGTAAATAATTTATTATAGTATCTTGCATAAAGTTATCATTCAATAAAATAACAAATATTACCATTATAGGTGTGGTATGAGAAAAAGGAAACAGAATACACCTTAAATCTGGAAAACGTGGGTTTTCTTTTTTGTAGTACTAGCTATGGAAACATTTCTAAAACATTTGTTTGGTTATACAAAACTCATGCTAATTAAGGTCATTTACATGGAATGTTTATAAATTTCTGCTTTATTGTCATGGTTATTCATATTCAGTATTCTTATCTGTAAGAGAATTTACACCCTTCTATCTGGGTTGTGAAGATTAAATGAGATGCCATATGTAAATATATCCACTACATTGTTCAATATTATGGAAGCTTAGTAAATGTAGATTAGATCTGAGTTTATAAATTTCTGACTTTGTAAGTTTTATTTGATTACAGCATTAAATTATTCATGTATGCTGAGACTTCACAGTTTATTGTTCATGACATACACAGATTAAAAATATTACAGAAGATGTTACTTAAGAACAAGTTTATTTAGAAAGAGGAAAGTTGACTAGATGAATTCTTGTGGTCTCTGGCAGCCCTAAAATTCTAAGTTATATTGAATACTTTTTCTCTCAGTTTTAGAATGCCATTACTGACCTTTGTCCAGATAAAATAGAGGTTGTCTTTAATATTTGAAGCTTTTGGCCATTGTTTCCAGGTAAATTTGTTCAGAACATCCAGAGTAATTCACTAAAAGAAGGCACTGATGTAAAAATAGGTCTAATCCATGAGTCTTTAAAATGAAGTTCGTATGATCTGTTGCAATCTTTTTTTTTTTTCAGTTTTTAAATTATATTTTATTTCTATTTTTAATTTTAATGGATACATAATAGTTGTAAATATTTATGAAGTACATATGATATTTTGATACAAGTATACAATGGATAAAGATCAAAACAGGGTGATTGGGATATTCATTACCTCAAACATTTATCATTTTTGTGTTGGGACGTTCCAAATCTACTCCTCTAGTAATTTTGAGATATAAAATAAAATTGTTAACTGTAATTACCCTTAACTACAGTTGTCCTATTGTGTTACTGAATACTCAATCTTATTCCTATTATCTAACTGTATTTTTGCACTCATTAACTGAACTCCCTCCCCCCTGCCGCCTTACTACTCTTCTAAGCCTCTGATAACCATCACTATACTATATCTCCATGAGGTCAATTTTTTAGCTTCCATATGTGAGTGAGAATATGTGATATTTATCTTTCTGTGCCTGGCTTATTTAATTTAACATAATATCCTCTAGTTCCATCTATATTGTTGCAAATGACAGAATTTTATTTTTTATGACTGAATAATATGCCATTTTGTATATGTAGCCCACAATTTCTTTTTTTTCCTTTTTTGTTATTTAAAATATTTTGTGGATACATAGTAGGTGTATGTATTTGTGACATACATGAAATATTTTGATACAGGCATGCAATGTGAAATAAACGCATCATGTAAAATGGGGTATCCATCCTTTGAAGCTTTATGCTTTGAGTTATAAACAATCCAATTACATAATTTATTCTAAAATATACTATTAAGTTCTTATTGACTATAATCATCCTACTGTCCTATCAAATAGTAGGTCTTATTCACTCTTCGTAAGTTTGTACCCATTAACCATTCCCACCTCCACCTCAACTTTCCTCTACCCTTCTCAGCCTCTTGTACCATCCTTCTGCTCTCTGTGTCCATGAGTTCAATTGTTTTGATTTTTAGATCCCCCAAATAAGTGAGAACATATGATGTTTGTCTTTCTGTGCCTGGCTTGTTTCACTTAATATAATGATCTCCAGTTCCATCCATATTGCTGCAAATGACTGGAATTCATTCTTTTGGATGGCTGAATAGTACACCATTGTGTATATGAACCAAATTTTCTTCATTCTTCTGTTCATGGACACTTAGGTAGATTCCATATCTTGGCTATTGTGAATATGCTGCAGTAAACAAGGGAGTGCCGAGATCTCTTCAGTATACTGACTTCTGTTGCAGTATTAACACTCATTTTGCCAAGCATTACTTTCAGTTGTGCAGTATTTCACACATCATTTCAGCATGCACCTTCTTTTTCTACAGATCTTGCTTCCATAACTGATCACTTAGTTCCAAGTCTTGCTTGAAAATTTCAGCCAGAACACTGACCTATTTGATGCAGTCCTTACCAGGCCTAGCTTATATTTAAAGCTCTATTGACCAACATCCTCTGCCATTACCTACCTCAAATAAACTTTCTTAAAGGACACACCTGCTAGCCCTGGCATATTATTTAAGCATGCTTTTGATTCTTTTTTATAAAGTTAAAAGTAAAACTTAGGATAAAGTGAATTATTATTATCACCAAATTGTTTAGCTACCCAATAACAATATTCCAAGAGTGAATTGGATTCAACATATTAGCTAAGTAAATTTAAATTTAAAAAGTGAATTTTTACAGCACAAACATAGTGAAATCTTTTCACTCTTTTCAAATGCAAACTCATTTTTTTCAGCTAGACCTCATCTTTTAGTAGTAAACAAATTAAAGTTAATCATTCCTTCCTAGTTAATTTCAAAGTACTTCTCTATACTCTGTTCTCATATTCTGCTTTCCTATACTTTCAGTAGTGTGCTAGTAAATGCTTAACAACTGGCTCTCTGGTGAAGTGGAAGCCCTGATTTGTACCATTTGTTAATTTTCATGTTGTTACTACCCCACGACGTCAGGCTTCAAGCCACTAGTTTTAGGTCAGTGAATGCGGAGTTGGGAGGAGATTTGCACAGTTAGCTCTCCCAAGTAAGTGCTGACAGGCTCTAGCACACCACTATCAATATTCACCTATTTCTCTTTCCCCCATTTATTCCAAGGAAGACTAATATTTGATGTGCTTGCTTTTAAAATTATCGAATGTCTTTATATATAGTGCTTTTGGCAACAGGAAGAAGGGCTGCAGGTAGGGAAGGATATAAAGTCTCTACACTAATACTAAAAAATTAAAGTAATTAAAATGGAAGGTCAATGTAACAGATTTTCCAGGTATTAAAGCTGCAAAGAACTGTGCTTTTGATATTGCTATAAGAGATCTTAATACTGAACCCTTGGTTATGAAGGACGAAACCAATGTGGGTTACCATAAGCATTAGCTGTGTATAACTATAGGCAATATTGCCAACTGAATATGTTAAGTGTTAAGAAAATGGCTCGTCATACTAATTGCTAAATCCTACTTAGAAATCCATATTGTTGACGCTGCCAATTTATATTTTTAGATTTTTTGAACCTGTAGAAGGCTCTAACATATTACACCAATTGGGGTGAAAAATGGATTATATTACCACGCAACACAAATAATCTCATTATGGTTTCCTTCCTATGCACTGCATCACCAACTAAATTTGTGAGCATGAAATGGAACTCAATTACAGTGGTCAACAAAAGCATGTGAATATAGACAATACAACATGGATCAATACTTTGAAGTTCATTGGGGATTTTTATTGAAGGAAAAGTAACAGAATTAAAATAATTTTTATAAGGCAAGCTTATAAAATTATAACATTTTCACATATTCTGTATAATGTAAGTCAGTAGTACAATATGGTATAAAGCTCTGAAAAGGAATCATGGACATTTTATTACCAAATAATTTTGCCATGACATTTAGAAAATTTTCTCCACTGGAAACCATGATATTCGTTTAAGTTTCAAAGAAAACTGTTGTCTTAAAAACTCTTAAGTTATTCAAAACACTTCATATTTTCCTCTGGGTTTTGTTGTCGGAATCTGACTGCCGGAAAGTACTATTTTATCCGCACAAAATTCATGGCAGGGAGTTGTTCTCAATTACTTGCTCTCATCTCGAGGGCCCAGCCTGGCCACATTAGGATTATTAAAGCTCAAGCCCAAGGCTGAAGAACTCTCTCATTTATCAAGGTCCACCTTGGCATTTCTATGTGTCATTTAACTTACCCATGCTCTGTGCTTTAAGCTTCTGTGACTTCCTTGTTTCTTGATTTGCCTTGACTTCTTACTACTCACTTACTTGTTTGATAAATTGACCTGGCCTGAGTTTATTTTGTTTGGTCCTTGGCTACCTCCTCTTTAACTTGACCTTTGTATTTCCATCTGTCCAATATTTTCGGCCTGCCAGTTTAGACCCTAATGTTTTCCCAATATTTTTGATGATTTCTGATACTTATTATTTTTAACTGGTTCTTGATTTCTGTTACCCAGTTTGAAGACCTCTGAATTCAGAATCTTGCCTTCTCTGGCTTTTGCTACGTGGCTATGTGTTTACATTTTTTTTCAACTACCAGTAATTTGGGCATCACTATCCCGTTTTGACTATTGGCATTTCTATATACAGCTACTTTGGTCTATTCACATACTTTCAGATTATTTGTTCCACTTTTACTTAGACCCGGTCCTTGAGCCCCTAACTTGCCTTGTCAAATCTTGGCTCTTCAGCTTTCTTCCATTACCTAGGACTGAAAATGACATGGCTGTTCATAGTTACTTTCAAATGATCATCAACTTTATTTTATCAAAAGTATATCATCTAGTAAATTACTGATCTATGGACCTCAAGTAACTCACTTTTCTTCCTTGTACTTTATTTTCCTTATCCATAAAAAGTGAAGGCAGGCTGGATGTGGTGGCTCATACCAGTAATCTCATCACTTAGGGAGGCTGAGGCAGGTGGATCACTTGAGGTCAGGAGTTGGGGACCAGCCTGGCCATCATGGAGAAACCCCGTCTCTACTAAAAATACAAAAATTAGCTGGTCATGGTGGTGCACACCTGTAATTCCAGCTACTCAGGAGGCCGAGGCATGGGAATCACTTGAACATGTGAGGCAGAGGTGGCAGTGAGCTGAGATTTCGCCAGTGCCACGGGACTCCAGCCTGGGTGACTGAATAAGACTCTGTCTAAAAAAAATAAAATAAAAAGTGAAGGCAAAATGGTGTAAAAATGAGATAGGCTTTTTTCTTGTTCAATTTACTTCAGAAATAGCCTTTTCAATCCTTTCAATTTTTAATGCAGAATGGTTTCCCAAAAGCTTTGCAAATGACTCTAGATTTTTAGGAGCAAATTTTTCCTTTCCTTCCTCAACCCATCCTGCACCTCAAGTCGTGGTATAGCATAATAATTAGCTTTTTTGCTGTCTTTTAAATAACCACATGGATGATAAAGCATATATCTAGGTGCTTCTTTAGAAATATTTTGCTTGTTTTGGCCAAGGTATTCTCAAAGTATCTCTTTTGATTTGAACTGAAGACTACTGTCCTTCTCAAGTCCTCAGATGTTTTAATTACCCTAGGGATAAATGAACTATAAGTTCATATGAGTGCTTGGTTGATATATTTGTATGTATTAAAGAGGATACTGATTTGAAGCATTTGGGGCTAGCCCACACTTCATAGAGCTAAATGGGTAACTAACCACATTCTAGACAAGTTATCTAGACTAGTAGCACTCTTATAATTCACTTTATACATCATCTTAAATCATTTTCTCAGGTGAGCTATTTACCTAGGATCTATCCACTCCAGCAAGTTAACAGATAATCTACAGAAAATCCATGGAATTCACCCCCAGTAATAAATATTATGAAATCTGTATGTGCATATGATTCTGGAGAAAGGATTCATGGCTTTGTTATATTATCTAAAGTATCCTCGATCTGCCAAATGATTGAGAACCACTTTAAAATTTAAATACAAACAATTTAAACTTTCCAAAAAGTAAACTTCCTTTCTGATACCAATAGGATTCCAGCTGCTTTCAAAAGTCAATCAATATAGATATATAGGTCCCCTATATATCTAGTATGAAATTAGAGAAACATGAATAAATTTCACCATTCAATCAAGGGAGAAATACATAAGTGGAATTATTTCTGGATGTATACAAAATGTTTTTTTTTTGGGGGGGAGGGGAAGGGTGTTATAGCAAAATTGCTAAATTACAATACTTGATTCTCTGGTCTCTCACTTTATCTTAACATCAATAACATGATTGGGGGGGAAACATTTCGAGCCATATCAGGAATATAACAGTAGACATGTCAGAAATAAAACCCTACTATGCAAAACCAGTCATTCATATTCATAGCTATAATTTTCCTAGATCCACTCAACTCAGATTCCCGCCCCACATTTAAGGACTATCACATTATTTTACGTTTTTAAGTCTGTGGCTGTTCTACTAGACTACGCATATTTTGAACACCAAAATCATGTTTTCATAAATTCTATGTAGCTTGCACATAATGCAAGTTAAATAAATATTGTAGAATGAAATTGCCTCTATTCCTCCCGCCTCCACAGTTATAACTAAATAGAGTTGTTCTCAACCTTTATCATACATCTGAATTTCCTGGAGAGCTTGTTAAAACACAAACTTCTTGGCCCTCCTTTCACAATTTTTGAATCTGTAGGTAGGGATCAAGATTTTACATTTCCAAAGAGTTCTCAGGTGATTTTGATGCTGCTGGTCCAGGGAAAACATGCTGATAACTACTGTCTTAGTTAAAGTAGAAAAATAACCCAGAAATATTAGTAATATATTACTTCTGAAAAACCACAGTGCCACTCAAGAATTGGTTTTATTTCAGAAATTTTCTAGGTGAACAAATCATGTATACATTGTCTATAAAATAAGGTACCTTAATAACTGAAATACAAAATAGAAATTTAGTGTTCTGTAGAGGCTATTTATGGAATAATTAGAGTAGGACAGTGTATACTAATGATTCAGAAGGGTTTTCTATCATAGGGTTTACTTTTACCTGGACACAGTAAGAGTAGAAAAGTTCCTTCAAATGGCATCTCCACTAAAATACTAATTACATGGCTACAATGGATAACTGAAATCCACGGAGAAACCGTAAGTTTTAACATTTTATTTAAAAATTACTTTCTTCTGCTCCAAATCAGAAGTATTTAAATGGACAACACTTGATTTCAGCTCTCTCATCATTTTTTTGGTGGACAACTTTGAATGGAGATGTCAATAAACTGTCAAAGGCCTAAAAGGTGGACAAAATAAAAGTAAAAATAGGCCAGGTGCAGTGGCTCAGGCCTGTAATCACAATGAATGCTTTAGCAGGACAAGGCGGGAGGATCACTTGAGGCCATGAGTTTGAGGCTGTAGTGAGCTATGATCGCACCACTGCACTCCAGCCTGAGTGACAGAGCAACACCCTGTCTCTAAAAATTAAAAAAAAAGAAAAGAAAAATAGAAGTGAATTAAAAAGTCTCAATAACCTACAAACAAAGTATAGAGACTCTGATTAATGAAAATCAGCTGTACTAGAAAAATTAATGTAACTTTAAGTAGATTGAAAGTTAGTTTTTTAAACCTAGCAATCCAATGGTTAGAGCTGTGATCTGGGCTCATTTAGGCAGGTCTCACATATATCAATAAATGATTGTGTTGGTTAAAATTAACTTACGAATAAATTCCTTATTAATGGAAAAATTAAGAAAAAAATTAAAGTTGGCAGAACTTTCTTTGGTGTATGCATTTTTATGTTCACCCAAAATGCACTGTGAACATGTTTTTCCCCCCAGTGAAGAATGGGAGAGCAGTAAATTGGTTGTCTTTTATTAGTGGTACCCCAACCTAGATTCAGCTCCACCAGACTAAACCAAATCTTAAAATAGACCAAACTCACTTTTTTTCTTTAACGCCTTTTCCTGACTAACTTCCCTCTGACATAATCCAAAAATCTGTAAATTCTGTGTTGAAATCAACTTTAGTAGTCACTCAATATTGATAATACTTCAACACTGCTGACTGATGGTCACTGAAACATTCCCAGTGATTGAGGCCTTTTGACTTTACAAAACAGTCTCTATCATTTTTGAACACTTGAATTTTAAGCTGATATCCCGGCCCGCGGGATCGTCGAAGCAGGTCCTGGAGGAGGGAGTGGGAATTTGGGGAACAAGAGACACGAGAAATGGAGACAAGACAGTGCTCTGATCAAGTCTCGTTTAATGGCAGTAATGCAGTGCCTTACATATACTTGGAGAGGAAGGGGTTGGGCCAAGGCGGAAATGATCTCATTTCAGAGGGCGCGGCCAGGCAGGTTTCGGTTTCAACGGTCGGTGGTCATGTTGCGCCTGCGCTAGGAAGTAACAATTTTGCTACGAAGTAACAATTTTCGCGCGCGCGGGAAAGATGGGTGAAGAAGAAGCAGGAAGAGCGCCATCTTGTGCGAGGTATTTAATACAGGGAAAAGACAAATCTGGGAAGGAGGTGAGAGGTGGAAATGAATAGAGCTCAGGCATCTAATCGTCAATAATTACTCTCTATGGCCGGGGCGCGCAGCTCCGGACAAGCTGAGGCTTTTTTCCCCATCAGTTATCCATTTTGGCCTTGGTACTGCCCTCTGGAAAACCACAACATAAGTCACATTTGTCTTTGCCCAGCAGTCTTTCAAATATTTGAAGATAGTTATATATTCTATATATTTGAGGTCTTCTCCTCTTTAAGTTAAGCATCCTCAGTTCCTGGAGACTTGCCTCAAATCATATAATTTTTAGATGCCTCATCATCCTGGTTTTTCTTCTCTAAATGCAGCTATTTGTGAATATTTACTTTAAAATAAGGATAATCAATAGAAGAGACCAAGTGTGGTCTGACTACGGTAGGGACTAGTAGAGCTCTTAACTCTCTTGATTCAGATAATAACTTTTTATTAATGTAGTTTAAGTGTGAATTATCTTGTTTAGCAGCTTTGTTATACCAGTTCATACTGAATTTATAGAATTTTTAGATACACTTCCCAACTTAGGTGTTTATTGCCCCTCCTGTACTTATGCAACTGATTTTTGTAAACCTAAAAGCAAGACTTACTGTTTATCCCTGTCAAACTTCATTTTATTGCATTTGTTTGTTGTGTCTTTTGAGATCTTTGAAATCTTGGTTAATATCCATGATTTAATTATTCTACTTAGATGCTTTTTACTTACAAGTTCAATAAACATGCTTTTAATTGATATATTGTGAACAGGACAGGTACTGATATCTTAGGCATGTATTGAAAACATCTCTCATCCCTGAATACCTATTACTGCACTACACAATCTATGCTCTGCCTTATCTATTCATTCAGCAAAGATCCATTGAGTGCCTACTTCATGCTAGGTATTACTACAACTCTAAGTACTGGAGATATAACAGTAATAAGAGAGGTAAGTTCCTACCCCCTTGAACATTTCATTCTGTTGGGGAAAGGCAAAATAACTAACCAACAAAACAAATAATGTATTTTTCCATAGTGATATGAGAAAAATTAAGCACAACAAGAAGATACAGGAGATAGATAATGGTGGTGGTGGTGGGGGGCGGGGGGCAATGCTCTTTTAAATTGATTGGTCCATGAAGTCCCATCTGAGAAGGTAACATTTTAGCAGACAGTCTGAATTATGTGAAGTATGCTATGTGAAGATCTAGGGAAAGAGTTTCCCAAGAAATCATAGAAAACACAAAGTCTCTGAAGAGGAAATAGGCATTCCAGAGAGAAAAAAGATAACCAAAAGACCAGAGTAGCTACAGCATAGTGAGCCAGGGCAGGAACAAATGGTGGGAAACACACCGTAGCAAGGACTTGGGACTTTATTGTTGATGTAATGAGATGCATTTGGAGGGTTTTAAACCAGGTAGTGATATGATCTGATTCAAACTTTATAAAGAATATTTCGACTGATGTTAAAATAAACTTTTGAAGGACAAGAGTGGAAGAAAGTAAACCGTGTAAGATGCTTTTGCAGTATTTCAAACTAGAAGTTACAGTGACTTTGGTGTAATGGTGGTAGAGGAGGTACGGAGTATTCAGATTTGGGGCATATTTTGAAGGTACAGTCTTCAAACGTACTAGCAGCTTAGATGCAGGGTGAGAGGGCAAAAGAGGAAGGAACAATTGGATTAATTTAATTGCCTCTTTTTGTACCATGGTTTCATATATGTCTTCTTGTGTCTTTGCATTATAAACCCTTCAAGAGTAGGGACTCTGATCTTTTTTTCTCATATCACCTCAGTTTCAGGTATGTAGTACTTTATGAATATGTTAATCAATTATCAATAAGCTGTTTCTGAATCCTCTACTTTACCCTTATAATTCCTTCTTTGAAAGTCTCATATTTCGGCCGGGCGCGGTGTCTCAAGCCTGTAATCCCAGCACTTTGGGAGGCCGAGACGGGTGGATCACGAGGTCAGGAGATCGAGACCATCCTGGCTAACACGATGAAACCCCGTCTCTACTAAAAAATACAAAAAACTAGCCGGGCGATGTGGCGGACGCCTGTAGTCCCAGCTACTCGGGAGGCTGAGGCGGGAGAATGGCGTGAACCCGGGAGGCGGAGCTTGCAGTGAGCTGAGATCCGGCCACTGCACTCCAGCCTGGGCGACAGAGCGAGACTCCGTCTCAAAAAAAAAAAAAAAAAAAAAAAAAAGAAAGTCTCATATTTCATCATTTTTGACACCCTAATCTAGGGCTATGTCACCTAGAAGCTGGGTTAGCATTACAACTGTCTAAATGGTCTCTCTCACTCCAGCCTATCCCAATGTACCTGAAAATGCAAATTAATAACTTGAAAAATGTGCTTTCAGTCATTCATTCAATAAGTACTTACTTGTTTGTCCACTTTGTATCTAGGGCCTTTCTGGATGCGAGGGATATAATAATAAACAAAACGAACAAAATCTCTGCCTTGATAGAGCTTACATTTGCAATAACTAAATATATAAAATACATTTAATAATAAATACTACGAAGAAAAATGAAACAGAAAAAAGGGTATAGAGAGTGTTAAGAAGATCACAATTTTGAATAGGAAAACCTCTTTAAAGAGGTTGCATTTGAGCAAAGATTTCAATCAAGTGATGGAGTAAGTCATACAAAGATCAGAGAGTACAACAGTACAAGGTCAACTGCCGTGAACATTAGCTTGACTTGTTTGAGAAATAGAGAGAATATTAATGTATTTGTGAATTAGTGGCTGAGTGACAGGAGGTGAGGTCAGAAAGATGGTGAAGGCCAGATCATTTAGGGCTTTGAGGACATGGTAAGAAATTTGCATTTTATTGTATATGTGAAAGGAAACCATTGGACAATCTGAAGTTGGGCATAATCTGACTTTTGTTTTAAAAAATCACATCAACTCCTCTGTGGCTTATTGACTATAGAGGATTGAGGTCACATGCTTTATGGCTTTTGGTAACGTTTAATCAAATAAAAGATATCTGCCTATTTTCAAAGGCTTTTATTATTAGCCAATTCTATCTACCACTAGTCCTTAGCATATGCCCTCTATTTGTCAAGATGATTTCATCATGGGCTTCCTCACATCATATGAATTTATGCGTCTCTACCTTTGCCTATCTTTCCCCTTTAAGATGGTGCCTTCCATCCTCTCTTACTCACCATTCAAGAACCATCTCAAGTTTTAATTACATAAAATGCTTCACTGACTTTCCACTTCACTGATATCTCCAATCATTAAATAATGTAGCTCTTGCTTGTAGTTAATGACTGAGCACATGATCATGTACTTTATTTTACTGTTGTGAATATTTACTGTGTGCTAATCTTGTCTTCCACATGATGTTGTAAGTTCTATGATAGCAGAGAATCAATGAATTCTATATTTCTCATGGCATCCAGCATATCTGGGAAGTATATCAAGTAACCGTTAAATGATGTAACGTATGACTTGACTTTTTTTGTGTAATGGTATAATGGTGATCACCCAAGTAGCTTCTGGCAGACTAGGAATTGAGGTTGGATGAATAAAAACCATAGTTTCTTTCCTCAGTCATCAGAGCCCACCAGTCACGTATAACAGTACACTTGCTTTTACTGTAAAATTTTAAAGTCTCGATGGACACCTTATTGATTTTAGTAAAACTGAATATTTACCTGTCAACCGAACGCCGACCACAAAGGACTGTATTTCTTTATGCTATCATTTGGTTTTGGCAGCATGTAACAATTTTGTTAAAACCCAATTTCAAGTTGGAAGGCCAGGCAGCACCTGCTCAAATGGCTGGCATGTAACTACTATAGTCACAGGGATGCTCGGTGTTCACAGCTATTCAGGAAGGTATAGAGAGCCCTGGCCTTGGATGTAGCTGATTTGTGCGAGGAAAAGGCAGCCCAGTTGCAGGCAGCCATCTCTCTTCCCCCCTCCCAACTCTTGGGTTCTGGGCTGAGGCCAGGGACTGTCCTGAGCTGATCGCAGGCTCCCATTGGCCGCTGTCTTTTGTGACGTCACGATCATGATGAGAATTGATGATCGGACACGCTGATTTCATTGTCTGAAGCGGCAGTGGAGACCCAGGAAAAATCTCGCTGAATCCGCCTGCCCCAGCAGTGGCCTGATCTGGGTTCCGCTGATTGCTTTCGTAACCGCACCACGCCCGAGGTAAGCACTCAACACTGAGTGGGTGTGAAGGGCGAAGGAGGGCGGGCAAGGTACCGGGATAATGCTTTTCCTAGTTTGGGGCGAGGTTGGGGGTGGAGGGGTCCATAGGTTCCGTGGCCTAAACAGGCAGCCAAAAAACTGGTGCGGATCCTAGGGAGCGAAGTGCCTCTATTCTCCTAGCGAAAGCTGGCGGCTGAGTGAGATTAGAAACGAGCTGCGGATAGGGATACAATGGGGATTGCCAGAGAGCGAAAGACCTTGCTTGCTCCGAGAGAGGGCGACGTTTGGGACGCGCTTCTGGTTGGGTAGTAGAAGGAAGTGGCACCTCTGCCTCCGAAGAAAGGAGGGATTGAATTCTACCACTTCTAGATTTCACTGGACAGTAGATTTCTCACAGCCCTACTCAAAGGCACTGAGAGCGCTGCGCCTGCGCATTAGCACCTTGGTGGGGGCGGGGTGGGTCACTGTGAGGAGAATAGGCGTGGAGTTTGCACAGGCGCTGTTTCGGTTTCACTGGAAGAGGTGGGGCTGAGCCATTTCTGGGCTGAATTTGGAAAGTAGAGACCCAGGGAACATCCCAGACCTTGTGATGTTTCAAGCACCAGTTGATGGGGAGGGATCTGCCATTTAGTTTAAACTGGCCTACTGAGTAAATCCAGCTTCAAAATGAGCCTTATAAATTTGAGAAGGCAAATTCTAAATTTTCAGGTATTAGATGTTGAATAACAGAATGAATTCTAGAAGAATTTGTGGAATAGAAGTTGATCAGATAAGAAACTGTTTGGAAAAATAAACACTAATTATTCAAATGAATCTAAATTTTAATCTTAAAGGAGCTCTGATTTGGGGTGACAATGATTTTGAACCCTAAATTCTTTGGAAAGACTCAGAATGAAGTCCATTGTGGAGGCTCAGAGTAATAAATTTTCCTTTCTGGTCTTTATCTCTTCTTGGGACAATCTCTTATAAGTCTTTAGTGTCCATTTCAAGTTTGGTGCTAAGTCCATCTTCTTCCTCTGTGTCTCTGCTAGAAATACTGAAGTCAAACATTATTTTGAGAGACCCCTTCCTTCACTCCTTCATTGGGAACGCTGTTACATTACTTATATCAAGGCTTTTATTACTCAGCAGTTGTGAGGAACAATGAAGAACAACCTGCCTGTCTATTCTTGATGAATAGATTGTACAGTATTGTTATTAATTGCTCCTCACAGTCTGATCATAGATTCCTGACAATTTTACAGAGGAATCTGGATTTTTCTCTATTTCTCATAGTTAAGGGATTATCAAGTACTGGTAAATTTTCCTTTGAAAGACTTCTCACACGATTCCTCCTTTACAATCTAAATTCTCATCACCACTTATCTAGTCACTGTAGGAGCTTCCTAGGCAGTCTTCACCTGTGCTCCACATCCTTAGTGGTCTGTGAACACTTCTTTCAACAAGTCACTTTCTTTAACCAACATATTCTTGGTTCCTTATTTTCTATTGTTTCAAGCCTAATTCCACTCGAATTTCAAAGAACTTCATCATCTGGCCTCATTGTAATGCAGGAGTCTTATTTTCCTTTATTCTTCGGTGCTCAACTCTCTTTAATGTTCAGTTAGGGAGAACAATCTACCTGTATAACTTTGCTCCTTATACCATTACTATCCCCTTCACCTAGGATGCCCTCTCTTCTACATAATTCACATCTTACTCACTTTGGAAACTCAACTCAAATTGCACCCCTCCACAAGTGCCTTCCAAATTAATCTAACCCAAATGTTACTGACCTCACTTTTCCTAGAATTCCCACATTAATTCTTGTCTTTGTCACTTGCTTGTGGGTTGCTTTGTATTGTCTCTTTTGTTGTTGTTGTTGTTGTTGTTGTTGCTGTTGTTGTTGTGTGTGTGTGTGTGTGTGTGTGTGTTAGACTGGAATCCTCAGCCGGATTTTAAACCCTTCCTTAAGGGTTGGGACCATGCCATCTATTTCTTTATTATCTGTCCGTAGCACCTAACTGAATAATCAAAATAGCTGTAGCTGTTCATGTTCTTTTTTTCCCCAGAAAACAATTTCCTTGGAAATGAAGCGGTATTTTTATAGAGAGAACTGTACACATGTGAAAGCTTATTCATCGTTGGTCAGGCAAGAGACCCTCCAATGACTAAATAAACCTGAATGTAAGTCAGAGGAAAGGAATTACAGAGATCTCTATTTACTGGGTGGCCTTCAAACATATCATGTCCTCATAAACAAGATCAAGGGAGGGAACAGTATCCCAGAAGCGGTTCTGTCTGTAATTTTCTCAGTTTGAAAAATACTAAATAAAGAGGTATTCCATTGTTCTATACTTCTCTTTGGTGACATCGTATCATGTATCTTTAAAAATATACAAATTCCTCATTTTTATTACATTTTATCTACAATTGCTATCTTATATTGACTATTCCTGATAGTTTTCATGTGTACATCTCTTGAATCAGAGATGACCACTGTGATGATTGTTATAATTGCTATTATATATTGGTTGTCACTTTCCTATCCCTTAGGCTTCAAATTGCACTGTTCTGCAGAGCTCAAGTTTTACTTGAATGACAGTGTGATTATGGTTTAATACAGAGGTTTTTCACATATTTCACTTTGGCTCCTGCTTCACTTTGAGGTACCATCTCAATATCACATAAAATTTTTGACGTAGAAACATGGATTAAAAGCAATCAGAAGGGTGTTGTAACCTGTAAATTAGAATATCATTATTATAGATAATTGCAAGTGAATCATGAATGTTATTTATTGTAAGGGAAAATCCTTTGACCTTTTCTCTGATTAACTACATTATATGAAACTCCTCAAAGCTGTTTTAGCTTGTAGCCAGCTTTCATAGTAATTGAGACTTTCCTAGATATTTACATATAGATCAGTAGAGAAAACTGATCAAACTTAAGCAACTCTGGATAGAATGTGGTGCTTAGAAATATGGTGTTAAGTTTAGAGAGCTCAAAATAAAATATGAAAAAAAATGAGTGTGACATATATTTTTAAAGCTTGTTTTACAATTTCTATCTGGGAGGATGACATTGGGTTTTCTGATTTAAGTTGTAGAGTTTGAGTTGGGGGAGATTTTATAATGATAAGCCAATCCCCTTATTTTACAAGCAAAGAATCTGAAGGCCAAAGAAGTGAGGTACTTTACTAGCATTAATAAACACTAATATTTATTAAGCACTTAGTGCCAGACATTGTGCTAAAAACTTTATATATCTTATTGCGTTTAAACATCACAAAATCTATATGAAAGAGTGTATAGTATTATTTCCCATTTTACAAATGAGAAAACATATTTCAAAGCAGTTGATTTGCCCAGGTCCATACAGCTACTACAAGTCACAGTCAAGACCCAATCATGGGTTTGACTTGTAATCACCAAGTTGTGCTTGACTAAGGTCAATATAATGAACTTTTTCCAGAGCTTTAGCTAGGATCTAAATCTCTGGAATCTGAGACGTGTGTGTGTGTGTGTGTGTGTGCACGTGCATTTCATAAACACCATATTACTTCTACGAAGTTAGAGATTTGTAAGATTACCCAAATAAATGGTGTATATTTACATTTGTTTTAGATATTTTATTAAAACACACTCTCTCAGTCCTGATTGAAAAAACATGGCATGAAACTTTGCATAAAATACATTTTAAAAACATTTATTGCCTTCCACTTTTAAAATTGTATCATACTTCCAGAGGGAATTATATTTTCATAGTGCAATCTCCAACAGAATAAATAAAATTTGAATTGTTGGTTTTTATTTTATTGTGGAGTCAGTGAGCTAAAACTGAAATTGGTGGTTTCTTAATATACTTGCATTGAGTACACTATATCTAGGTACACTAGTTTAGAAGCAAATATTGATAATTCTAGAGATATATTATGCATAAGAAGGGAGTTCGAGATGCTGGCATATTCAGAAGCTATCACTGATATCGTAATATCTTTCCAGTCTGCATGAAATTTTAAGGAAATGAGTTGAAACCTGTCTGTCCAAATGGGGTCATTCTTGTGCCAACTAGTAGCAAAATTGCCTGGGTTAAACCAGAGATCTAGGTATAAGGCAACTGGATACATGAAATTATACTGTCACTCAATTAAATGCTTCACCTTACATCTTCCATCTGTAAAGAAATCTAGAACAATATCTGTCTTACCTTTTGTTTCACAATAATTCTCCTGTTGTTTCACAAGTAGACATATGTGCATTTGGGTTGATCCTTAGAATCTTTAAGCCTATTATTTGTCAGGGTGGCAAAATTTAGCAAACTGTCTCCTTAACCCCTTTTCCCTTGGAGTTAGGTACAGTTTCTTTTAAGCTTCTAAAAACAGTAATGCAAACATGTGGCTTATATACCCCCACTAAGCACTTTTGTAATTAGGCAAGTATTGGTGTATGGTGCTCATTCAGGGTCATGTACCACTGAGTGGCAAAGCCAGGATTTGAGAGCAGGTGTTATTCTAGACACTGCATGCTCAACTGTTAAGCTACTAGGTATAGGTTAAGGAGCTAGAGTGAGGCCTATCTTCATTGTTTTTCAAAAAATGTATGTATTCATATATATATCTATACACACACACACACGTGTATACATAAATTCATATACACACACACACACATACAACATGTATATTTTCCTCCTAGCTTCTTTTCTCCTTCTAAGCTCCTAGTTTCTTTTCTCCTTCTGAGCCTCTAGTATAATAATATACTCCTTCTGAGTAATATTTCCCTTTGTTTTTCCTCAGTGGAGATGACATTTTTTAAATAAATAAAGGCTGAAGTTTAGGGGAAAGGGCTCATTGTGCTGATCTCCAATGGCTTCACTGGCAGAAGGCACATAGACCCATATTCTATCTTACTGTCAAACCAACCAATGTTGAAGGCACTTCATGAGTGGATTTTATTTAAAAAGTAGATTCTAGTGTTATATAACTTTTCTAATACGCTAATTTAATGATTCAATATTTTCTTATTTGGTTAGATTAGTATACCTATTGTATGTTTTATGGATGGAATAGCTGTGTCATTTAAGAAAGTAATCATCTGAGACACATTTTCAAAATAGCTTTGCCCTTTCATAGACCGAAAATTTGTTGTGTTGAAATCCCCTTGTATTAATCTGTTTCCACACTGCTATAAAGGACTTCTCCAGAATGGATAATTTATAAAGAAAAGATATTTAATTGACTCACAGTTCCAAGTGGCTGGGGAGGCCTCAGGAAACTTACAATCATGGTGGAAGTTGAAAGAAATGCAAGGCACGTCTTACATGGCAGCAGGAGAGAGAAAGAGTGAGGTGGGAACTGCCAAACACTTTTACAGCATCTCACTCATGATCATGAGAACATCATGGAGGAAACCACTCCCACGATCCAGTCATCTTCCACCAGGTTACTCCCTCCACATGTGAGGATTACAATTCTAGATGAGACTTGGGTGGCCACAGAGTCAAACCATATCACCCCTCAACAAAGCAACAACTGGAAGAGATCCAGGCATTGTAAAATGTGGAAGAAGAAATATATTCTGTATTAGTGGGAAGTATTACATTAGGTATTAGAATGTTCAGTCTTGACTCCTCCTCATTATTCTAAGACAAAAGTATAGTCACAGGAATTTATTTTTGAATATATATGTTAGTTATTAAAGTAATGAGTCAGACATTTTATTTAGGCTCACTTTCATCACTAATAAATGGTTAAAAGATGTGGGAAGTCAGTTTGAGATTATTTTTGTTCTCCCACCTAGTAATACTGAATGCAGAGAAAAATTTTTGAATGTAGTATTGTTTGTCATATGGAGCCTCAGGTAGGGATTTGTGAATCCCTCCCTTGCTATTCAAAGTGTGTTCCATAGAGTGGTAGCATGAACATCACCTGGGAGACGCTTAGACACTGCAAAATCTCTGGCCCCAAGCTAGATATGCAGAATCGGAGTCTGCATTTTAACAAGACCCCCCCTCCCAGTTACTAATATGTGTATTAATGTCTGAGAAGCACTGAAGTAAAGTGAAATCTGACGTCCTGTACAACAGAGACTTTTAAGAGCTGGTGATCATAGAAACAAAAACCTGAATTTTCTTTAGTGTGTTTTCACATTTCTAAAGAAATATGCAATCTTAGCATTCTCCATTATATATTGTATGATGAATACAGATCAGCTTTGTTCCATTCTGAAGTATACATTGCATCATTAAGAGAAAAAAACTACACAAATGTCATAGGTAAAATCGATAAGCCTCTGAGTATATCCACTTACATTGGTGATAGCAATGACTTTACCATTGAAATGATGTTTATCCTAATTACTTGACTTTTCAACGGAGTGTTACAGAAGAATATAGTTGTATTAGGTTCACTGTCACCAACATCCTCAAGGGGAATGGTATGTTGTCTCTTTGCTTCCATAACATATCACAACAAAATTATTGCCCTAGAACAGCCCAAATTTGTTATCTTATGGTTCCGGAAGGCACAAGTCTGAATGGGTCTCATTGGGTTAAAATAAATGTGTCAGCAGTTCTTTCCTTTTTAGCACCTCTAGAGAAGGTTTTGTTTCCTTGGCTTTTCCAACTTTTAGAGGCTACCCACAAAAACAAAAGCAAAATTTTTGCTACACTGACAAAATCTATCTTTGGGTCTCTGTTTGAGATATTCTGCCTTAAGTATCTTTTGTTTTTGTTTTATTTTTTTCATTTGAAGAATAAAGGAGGAGTTTTACCTGTGGCTATCAGATTTGGGGTTCTGCTCTATGACACTTTTAAGTCATTATGTAATTTCTTTATTTTTTTGCCAAGAAGTCTTGAGCATGATTACACTATGCATTTTCTTACTCTTTAAAGTATTTGTGGGGATAATCCTTCATTATTTGATTGACAAAAATGTATATGTTTATAGTGTGTAACATGATGATTGGATATATGTACACATTGTGGAACAGCTAAATCAAGCTAATAACATATCAGTTACCTCACATACTTACCTTGTGGTGAAAACATGTAAAATCCACTCTCTTAGCAATTTTCAAGTATCCAATACATAGTTATTAACTGTAGTCACCATGTTGTACAATAGATCTCTTGAACTTATTCTTCCTGTCTAACTAAAATTTTGTATTCCTTGATCAACATCTACCCAATCTTCCACTGTTCCCCACCCTTGATAACTCCCTTTCTACTCTCTGCTTCTATGAATTTGACTTTTTTTAGATTCCACATATGTGAGATTATGCAGTATTTGTCTTTCTGTGCCTGGCTTATTTCACTTAACATAAAGTCCTCAAGGTTCACCCATGTAGTTGCAAATGACAACATTATTTTTTCTTTGTCAAAGCTGAATGGTATTCCATTTTGTATATATGCCACATTTTCTTAATCCATTCATCTGTTCATAGACACTTAGGTTGACTCCATAACTTGGCTATTGTGAATAAGACTTCAGTGAGTGAACATGGGACTGCAGATATGTCTTCAAGACACAGATTTTATTTCCTTTGGCTATATATTGAGAAGTGGGATAGCTGGATCATATATGGTAGGAATTCTATTTTTAATTTTTTAGGGACCTCCATACTGTTTTCATAATTACTGTACTAATTTAAATCCCCACCAAAATTGTACAAGAGTTTCCTTTTCTTGGTGGGGATAAATGTATGCTTTCACATTTTCATTATCTAAATACATGTGTGTTTCTATGTTGTTTCTACACTATATATGTGTGTGTTTATATAATGTTACCTACTTACCACTTGATGGTGTACTTTGAGGGATATCCCCCTAAACTCTAATGTGTGCCTAAATCTTTTTCCCCTAAATTTCTGCAGGTTGATGCAAAATCAGGAATGAGAGTTATAAGATAACTAATAGTCTATTTCTTTGTGTACTTCCCTCATTAGTAAGTTAAAATACAACCTACATTTTAAAGGTACTAACAAGACTGTGATTTGCAAGATTGTGAAATGTTAGTCGTCAATGGTTGTGGCAGTACAAACACTCTCCAGTGAAAGGTAGAAGTGATTTACTTGCACTATTTTTTTAGGGCTAGAAATGTACAAAGAAAAACAATTTATTGAAACAAAATTTACTCGATGAATATGAATGAATCCAGGTACTACTTAGCTTATTAGGAGATGCTATATATCACTGGTCATCAGTGCTATATATCACTGTCATATATTCTATATGGATGGATGCATGTGGGATTGCATAAAAACAGAGCTAAAGGAAATCAGTCATTCAGTTGAGTCCCTATTTCTGTTTTTGTCATTCAGCTTGTTTATCTATTTGAAATTGATCTTTTAACTTTTTTTAGTATTTTTAATTTTTTTACTTTTAACTTTTGTGGGTACATAGTAGGTGTACACATTTATGGGGTACATGAGGTATTTTGATGCAAGCATGCAGTGCGTAATAATCACATCATGGAAAATGGCCTATCCATTTTTAAGCGTTTATTCTTTGTGTTACAAACAATTCAGTTATACTCTTTTAGTTATTTTTAAATATATCATTAAATTATTTTGACTATAGTCACCCCGTTGTGCTATCAAATACTAGGTATTTATTATTTCTGATATCTGAGGGTATGATTAGGTATTTATAGTTTTAGGTGTATATTATTTGAACATATTACCATGTGAATAAACGAGTGTCATTAAAGGCTAATACATTTTTATCATTGATTAAACATTCTGAGATCCAGTATATTTACTTGCTAATGCATTTGTTTGGTAGAAGCTCTCTTTAGAATTTAGTCATTAGGGATGTAGCTATAGACATATACGTCCCTTTGTACTTTCATATATTTATGTGGAGTATGTGTACATAAAATTTTCTTGCAATTTGTGTTCACGTCACTATAAATATGTTTTATGTAGCTGACAAAACTGAATATTAATTACATAATTTTAGGTGTGTCTTAAAGTGAGGTCAGTGAACAATTTCTTTGTGTCCTGAGAAAGTCGTATGATAAGTTTTTATTAAAATTCCTTTTGTTTCTATTTTCACCTAAGCAATATAGGTCAATTTTATCTCTAAAAAGAAAGATAAGAGATGTGTACAATACATTTCAGTAAATTATAGCTTAATAAACAGACAATATACTTTCATAGTATTAGAATAAACAGATGTCTGTCACTAGACTTTATGTTTTGAAAATGCTGGAATTTATTTTTTGCAATACCTAAAAACTTTGGCAAGATGATTATAAAATAAAGTAAATAGAGAGCTGAAACCCCATCTCTACTAAAATACAAAAATTAGCCAGTCGTGGTGGCCACTGCCCGTAATCTTAGCTACTTGGAGGCTAAGGCAGGAGAATTGCCTGAACCCAGGAGGTGGAGGCTGCAGTGAACCGAGATCGTGCCATTGCACCTCAGCCTGGGCAACAAGAGTGAAGCTCCATCTCAGAAAAAATAAAAAAAAAAGCTTTTTGTAATATTAAATTTACACTAAAAAATTCTGGAGTGGCTTCCATGCATATGTGGACACGATGCTATTTGTTGTGCTTAACTTTCACCTTCTTAAACGTTTTGAAAGATTAAACTCCTATTGCATAGACAGGGGTCTCAGAATCAGTCTTCCTTTTGCCATCATAATATCATAATGTACATATCCTTCGTTTGAGGTTCACATATAAGTTGTGTAGGAGTGGATTGATGTACATTAAAAGAGTTATTCCCAGTACTGATGGCAGTTGATGATATGTTAACTATTAACAAAAATAGACTTGACGTGGCACATTGCAGTTTATTAAGTATTTTAATGAAGATGACACATCATTTGAAGAAGAATAGGACAGGTTTTATATTCCCATTTTCCAGATGAAGGAACTGACGTTCCAGAGGTCACTTATCTCTGCTAAAGTCACAAGACTAGCAAGTTATGAAGCTTAAGAGCTTAATAGGATGGAGGTATCCAGACTCCTAAAGCCTTCCCACTCCACCACTCCAAAAGGTCACCTGAATTTCTGCTTATAGCAATGATGAAGTAACAGTAACAGGATTTCCTCTTTTATCTTAACTATTTAAACACAAACCAACCAACAAACGAAAAACAGAAAAAAATAGAAAATAATGAGTTTTACACCTTTGACAAAAGGCAGCACAAGACCATGATTCTCTAGAGAAAGGAGACAAGATGAGCCCTATGAATGTCCCAATTTACTGCCTTGGGAAAGTTTCCAGACAATAGCTCAGGTAAAAGGAGCCCCAAAAGGCTAGAGGTCTCTCTGAGTTGAGAAGACATAGTTCAGAGTTCAGAAAGTACAAAGGTGCCTACAATTTGAGGAACAGTGTACTGGAGAGAACATTGCACAGTGAAGGAGAAAACTGCATATGGAGAGAGCTTCATAGATCTGTAGAGGGACCCTTCAAATTTCTGAATAACAATCGTTCAAGTGTGTGATGAAACTGATGAGGACAGAGAAAGAACCACAATAAAGGAACAGGCAAATGAATCCTCAGAACTCATGCAGGACCAGGAATAGTTATGTTCCCACTAGCTAGATTGTAAAACATCATATTTCAAGAGACATTTAAGAAGGTCCTCACAAGGGTATTGCCTGAGTAATGGAGCAAATTAGATCTAGAATAAAGGCAATTCTAGATTTGCCTGACAAGAGCAAACCTCAAAAGAACCAAACCAATTCCTAGTAACTTAAATATATCCCCGAACAAAGGCAAACATATTGAACTACTACAAAAACAGACCATACCCAATGACAAGATTCATAATATCTTATGTTAAATGAAAAATCCCCAAGCATGCAAAGAAATAGGAAAATATACAACTCATATTCCAGTGAGAAGGCAATAAGAAAAACAGAATGAAAAAAGGGTGCCAAATTAGTAGAGAAGAATGTTTTTTTTTTAAAAAAAACAGCTATTATTTCTGCATTCCATATGTTCAGTAAGGTAGAAGAAAGCACAACCAAGATGAGAACAAAATAGATTTTTAAAAAAGATCCACATTGATTGAAATTCTAGAGACAAAATATAGTATATGAAATGTCAAATGCACTGGATAATTTTAACAGCAGATTAGTTACTGCAGAAGAAAAACAATAGTGAACCTTAATACACACAAATAAAAAGTATTCAAAATGAAAAGTAGAGAGAAAAATAGGAGAAATAAATGAATGGAGCAACAGTGAATTGTGAGCCAAAGTAATTCAACCTACCGTCCATATTTTGTGAGTCACACAAGGTGGGAAGTAGAAGAAAATTATCTAAAAACGAACAGTTGAAAATTATACAAATTTGATGAAATCTACGAACCTACATACCCAAGAAGCTCAACAAATCCCATGAATAAGAACGATGAAGAAAATGGCACCAAGGTATTTCATAATCTAATAATTGAAATTCATAGAAAAGAGAAAATCTTAAATGCAACCAGAGAAAATAACTGCACTTTAAGTATAGGAGAACAAATATGACAATGGTAGGATATATCTCACGGAAACAATGCAACACAAAAAACAATGGGGCAACATTCTTAATGTGCTGAAAGAAAAAAATGAGTTAACTTAGAATTTTATATATGAAAAAAGCAATATAAAAGTTCATCCACTCATACCAAAGTATAAAATACATCACTAGCAGATATACACTATCAAAACTGTTAAAGGAAATCATCACACAGAAGAAAAATAATAGCAAATTGAAATTTTATCGTGCATAATGGAAAGGAGAGTACTGGAAATAGTAAATACGTGGGGACAAATGAAAGATCTTTAAATTTAAAAAAAACATTTTAAGCAATAACTGTCTAATTTTTACAATAACAACTTATTTGGGATTTAGTAGCATTTGTAAAAGCAAAATGTGTAGCAATAATACCACAAAGGCCAGTAGAGGAGAAATAAAAGGATAATTTAGTGGATATGTAGAAAACTTGAAATCTATTACTTGAGGGTCACTTTAACAAAATATTAGTAGAAGAACAAATTAAGCTCAAAGGAAGGGTAAAGAGGAAATTATAATGCTAAGAGCATAAATAATTGATATAGAAAATAAAAAAGCAATGAACAAAGGCAATGAAACCAAATGTTACATCTTAGAGAAAAAGAAAAAAGGCGAGAGGACACAAATTGCCAATATCATAATGAGGGAGAATGCATCACGATAGACTGTACAGACATTAAACAGTATACCCACAAAGTTAACCTATATGATTATACATTCCATAACTTAAAGGAAATGTATCAATTTCTTAAAAGTTGGAAATTACTAAAATCAATAGTAAAAGAAAAACAGTAACTTAATATTTTATATTTAATAAGAGAAATTGAATTTTTAATTAAAATCTTCCTTTAAAGAAATCTTCAGACCCAAGTTGCTTTACTCATTAATGCTACAAAGCATTTAAGAAAGACGTAATATCAAATCTACACAAAAGTATTTTAGGAAATAGAAGTGGAGATAATACTTTGCAACTCATTTGAGCACTTACTATGTCCAAGGCATTGTTTTGGAAGCTGGTTAATAAAAAAGATGAAAATTTGCTTCCTGTAATACAGAAGCTTACAGTATGTGAGACAAAGAGAAGGAACTCTCTCCCTCTGCCATACTCTTAGGTCTGCCTGATTGGTTAAGGCAGAGCAAAGCAGATTATCGTGCATTGTATAGACAGTTGAGGATAAAACTCTCTATAACATCAGCAGAGGTGAACTTGGCCCACTGGTTTCCCTTTGTCTATCACTGATACACAAAAATTGACATATTGACCTGGGAGTGGAATACCAAAGTTTGTTTGATCCAAGAGTCCCCAACCTCTACAACAACTCTTTCCTTCTTCCAACGGAAGTCCCGCTTGCTCTGTGTTGTTAAGAGTAATTTAATATTTCATCTAATGTTTTTATTTGCCTTATTTACTAAGTATTAAGCAAAAGATGGCAGTTGTTTTGTTTACTAAATAATTAGTGCCATAAATTGTACTTCACCACAACCATATATTCACATGGTCGGGGGGTTGATTTTAATCCAACTTTCTATTCCACTACTGCTCAGATCATAATGTGTGAAAAAAAATAGCCATTTTAACTACTATAGATTATCACTAGAGTAAAAGGGCACAGTAGTAATCCTTCACATATATCATTCATCCAGCAAATTCAAGAAAATAAGTGTCACAAAATCTACAAGGTAAGGTCCAAATGATAGAGTCATGAGTGAACCTCTTAGGCCTTTCCAGAAAACTCTGGTCTTCTACCAGATTAGAAAAAACAAACTAATGAAAAACAACAAAACCCGGCAAATTAGGGGTGAGAGGGAATTGCTAAAGGGAAACCCAATGACAGCATGACAAACGATGACAGACAAGGAGAGTAAAAGAGAAACTATAAAAAGGATATGCAGGAGTTTAATGTGTTTTAATGAAGAGACAGACACCGTATCACAATTATTAGAACACCATTTATTAAATTATGTTTATAATGATGACCCAGTCTTATAAAAAAAAGACTTTATTTCTCTACTCCCTGTTTAAAAACTCAAGAGAGTGAATATGGTAGCTCAGAAATATTTTCATCTAAGATGAAAACTTATGAAAAGTAAAGTTTTATTGCTCAAAAGAGTATCCACTTTAGCTTTCCAGAATGACTGATTTCCCAAAATATCTTAGAAGTGGAAGTATAGTGGCAACTGGGGAATATTCATATGTCTTCATACCAAATTATGCAGAACAACTAGGGACTATACAATTAAACATTAAGCATTTATTTTTATGGCCAAGAAAATTAAAATGCCAAGAAAAAAATGCCTGGAAATGTATTATTGCTATTGTCTTTTATTTGCTTCAAAACATTTCTAATGTTTAATTTATTCAAAAGTGTAGTTGTTTGTATTTTCATATATAAAAGCTTCTGAGAAAGAAAATCGTGTGTGTGTGTGTGTGTGTGTGTGTGTATTTTAGATTTTAAACCAGTAATATCAACCCAAAAGTATTGCTCTTTAGTAATAAATATAGCTTTAATTTTAAAATATAGCTTTAATTTGACTTAAAGTTCCTTAAAGTTTAGTTTGATCTAAATTTTAAAAATGCAGTGCTAGACTTCCAATTCTGACCAAGATGAAGTAAGCCCACTATAACCTTCTCTCCTGATTATTACAGCTACAATCACTGGACAAAATTTTAAAAGAAACTCCCTCAGAACTCCTAAAAGTAAACAAAAGCAGGCAGATTGAGGATGGCAGTCAGAATTTGAAGTGACCATATATGGGTGAGTTTCCCAGTCTTCCCCCATTTCTCTTAAGACTTTGACCCAAGGCTGGATCCATCTCATGAAACTATGGAGTGGTACATTGCAGGCTAAAACTGCAATAACAGCCGGCAGTCCCAACAGTGTGAAAGTAAATCCTGAGTCAGTTTCAGTCTCTGTCTCTCACTTCCACTTTTCTGTCAATGGTGGCTCCAGTTGCAGAGCTATGCTGCAGTGACAAAAGAACAACTAAAATAAACTCTAACGGAAACCCTATATTTCTGGCTAGAGGACCAGGAAAAGTGGCCCTTGCAGGCTGTACAGTGAGTGGAGAATCATGGAGAGGAAAGAGTTGAGGAAGGGGATCCTTCAATACTGGGCATCAACCTGTAGAAAGCTTAAGCTCATCCTTGAGTTGCTCATGAGTGGGACAGATTCAAAATAGATAGCAAAGGCTTTGGAAATAGAATTGACATTGAAACCACCACCCAAATGGTACTAGTGTGAGGACAGACCTAAAATAACACAGCAAAGGATTTCAAAACTGAAATGACTTGCTGACAGAAGTTAAAAAAAAAAAAAAAATATTTGCAGTTGAATCTGACATAGTTGATTGCCTGTTAACTGTATTTTGCCAAAACAACATTCTCAAGAGGTTGCCAACAAATAATATTCAAAATACCCAAAATAGAGTTTAAACATACTCAACAGGAGTTGACAACATCTATAATGACCCAGATGTTGGCATTGTATCAAAAGGTGTTAAAACAGCTACTATAACTACGCTCCCTTAGATGAAAATAAACATCTTGAAAAAGAGTAAGCTGTGAGAAGTTCTCAGCAGAGTAATAGAGCCTACAAAATAATACTAAATGGAAATTATAGAGTTGAAAATTCATTATCTGAAATTTTTTAAAGGCACCATCTGTGCTCAGTAGCAGAATGGTGAAGACAGTGGAAACAGTCAGTGGACATTAAGATAAATCAACACAAATTATTTAATCTGATGAACAGAGAGGAAAAAAATATGTAGAAATGTGAACAGAACCTCAAGTCCTATGGGATGATATAAAAATAGTATTCATGTCACTGAAATCCCAGAAGGACAGGAGAGAGATTGGCGTAGAAAAAAATATTTGAAGAAATAATGGCTGAAAACTCCCCAAATTTTACAAAAGATGAAAATTTACAGATTCAAGATCAAGGAGCTTGGAATAATATAAAATCAAATAAAATTATGCCTAGGCACTTAGTAATCCAACTGCTGAAAGCCAGAGGTAACAAAAAATGTTGAAAATAGCCATAGAAAAACAGCATATACATAGGAAAACAAGGATATGCATGACTGAATTTTTCTCATGAGAAATCATGGAGATGTAAAACAGTGGAAAAACATCTTTAAATGAAAAAAAAAGTCAACCCAGATTCCTATAGTCCATGAAAATATGTATCAGAAATGATGACATAAAGACATTCTCAGATTTAAAAATCCTAAGAAAAATTTTCACAAACAGATCTATTCTTAAAAATGTTAAAGTAAGTTCTTCAGGCTGAATGGCAATGATAGCAGGAGAAAATTTGAGTTTCAGGAGCAAAAATAGGATCAAACGAAATGGTAAATTCTGGGTAAATATTGTTCTATTTTTGTCTTCTTAAGTTCCTTAAAATATGTATGACAGTTGAAAGTAAAAGCGATAACATTGTGTATCAGGGTTTCTAATACATAGAGACGTACTTAGTATGATGACTAAAACACAAAGAGGGGAGGGAAAAGGGACCTAGATAGTTGTCATTGAGGTTGTAAAATATTAACTGTGTAAAAAGAAAAAATGGATATATACGTTGTAATCCTTAAAACAATCACTTAATATATTCAAAAAAAATAGCAAAAAAGAAAAAAATTAAAACAGAATACCAAAAAGTATTCAGATAGTCCAAAAGAAGTGGAAAAAAGAGATCAATATCAGAGGGACAAACAGAAAACAACAAATAAAATGGTATACCTATATCCTACCTTATCAGTAATTACATTAAATGTAGCGGTATAAAGAACCTTATTAAAAGACATTGTCATATTGGATTAAATAACCAAACTATATGTTTTATAAAAGAAATACATTTTATGTATAAAGACATAGGGTAAAATACAATATAGAAAGTGATATACTATGGTATAGCAATCAAAACAAAGCTGGAGTATATATACTGGCGTCTGGCAAAGTAGAATGCAGAGCAAAAACTAGTACCAGGAATAAAGAGAGGCATTACATAACTAAAGAATAAAGAGTCAATTTGCCAAAAAGATGTAACAATACTACATGTATATGTGCCTAACAACAGATCTTCAAAATACATAAAGCAAAAAGTTGGCTAGGCCTGGTGGCTAACACCAGTAATCCTAGCACTTTGGGAGGCCAAGGAGGGCAGATCACTTGAGGCCAGGAGTTCAAGACCAGCCTGGCCAAAATGGTGAAACACCGTCTCTACTAAAAATACAAAAATTAGCTAGGTGTGTTGATGCATGCCTATAATCCCAGCTACTCAGGAGGCATGAGAATTGCTTGAACCCAGGAAATGGAAGTTGCAGAGAGCCGAGTTTGTGCCACTGCACTCCAGCCTGCGTGATGGAGTGAGACTATGTTTCAAACAAACAAACAAACAACCTAAAGCAAAAACTTCCAGAACTGAAAATAAAAATAGACAAATCCATAGTTATAGATGGAGATTACACCATTTCTCTTTTAGTAATTGATAGAAAAAGTTGTGAAGAAGTCAGTAAGGATGTAGAAAACCTGAAAAATACTATCAAACAACATGATCTAATTGACATTTTTAGAAATGACCACCCAACAGCAGAATATACATTCCTTTTCAAGTGTTCATGGAACAGTCACCAAGAGAAATCATTTTCTGAGACATAAAGCACAATTTAAAAAAAAATTTAAAGAATTGACATGATAAAAAGTATGTTCTCTAATCATAATGAAATTACACTAAAAATTAATAATAGAAAGATATCTGGAAATGCCCTAAATATTTTAATTAAACAATAAACAAGAGAAATTGGAAAATATTTTGAACTGAATGATAATTAAAATATACTTTATCAGAATTTTTAGAATGTAACCAAAGCAATACTTAGAAGTAAATTTAACATTAATTGCTTGTATTTGGAAAAGAAGAAAGGTCTCAGATAAACAGTATAAGCTTCCATCTCAAGGAACTAGGAAAAGAAACGTAAATTAAATCCAAACAAAGCCAAATGAAGAGGCTAGTAAATATAAGATCAGATCAACTTCACTGATCATCAGAGAAATACAAATAAAACTGCAGTGAGATACCATTTCACGCCAGTCAAAATGGCTATTTTTAAAAATTCAAAAAATAACAGATATTGGTGAGAATGTGGAGAAGATGAGACAATTACATGCTATTGGTAGGAATGTAAGTAAATTAGTTCAACCTCTGATATACTTTGGCTGTGTCCCCATGAAAATCTCATCTTGAATTACAGTTCCCATAATCCCCATGTGTTGTGGGAGGGACCCTGTGGGAGGTAATTGAATCATGGGGTGGTATCCCCCATGCTATTTTCATGATAGTGAGCAAACTATCACAAGATCTGATGGTCTTCTAAGGAACTTCCCTCTTCACTTGGTTCTCATTCTTTTATTTCTTGTCATCATGTGAAAAAGGACATGTTTGCTTCCCCTTCTGTCATGACTGTAAGTTTTGAGGCCTCCCCAGTCATGTGGAATTATGAGTCACTTAAAACTCTTTCATTAATAAATTACCCAGTCTCAAACAATTCTTTATAGCAGCGTGAGAACAGACTAACACAGTAAATTGGTACTGCAAGTGGGGCACTGCTATAAGGATACCCAAAAATGTGGAAGCAACTTTGGAACTGAGTAACAAGCAGAGGTTGGAACAGTTTGCATGGCTCGAAGAAGACGGGAAAATGTGAGAAAATTTGTAACTTCCTAGAGACTTGGAGGGCTCAGAAGACAGAAAGATGTAGGGAAGTTTGGAACTTCCTAGAGACTTGTCAAATGGCTTTGACCAAAATGCTGATAGTGATATGGACAATGAAGTCCAGGCTGAGGTGGTCTCAGATGAAGATGAGAAACTTGTTGGAAACTGGGGTAAAGGTAGCTCTTGCTATACAAAAAGACTGGTAGTATTTTACCCCTTACCTAAAGATCTGTGAAACTTTGAACTTGAGAGATGATTTAGGGTATCTGCTGCAAGACATTTCCAAGTGACAAAGCATTCAAGAGGAAGCAGAGCATAAAAGTTTGGAAAACGTACAGACTGATAATGCAGTGAAAAAGAAAATTACATTTTCTGGTGAGAAATTCGAGCCAGCTGCAGAAATTTGCATAAGTAACGAGGAGCCAAATGCTAATCACCAAGACAATGGAGAAAACGTCTCCAGGGATTTCAGAGGTCTTCACGGCAGCCCGCCCATCAGAGGTGCAGGGACCTACAAAGAAAAAATGGTTTCATGGGTCAGGCCCTGGGCCTTGCTACTTTGTGCAGTCGGGACTTGGTGCCCTGCATTCCAGCCATGGCTAAAAAGAGCCAACATACAGCTCAGGCCATTGCTTCAGGGGGTGCAAAGCCACCTAAACCTTGGTGGCTTACACATGTTGTTGGTCCTGCAGGTGCACATAAGTCAAGAATTGAGGTTTGGGAACCTCCACCTAGATTTCAGAGGATGTATGAAAATACCTGGATGTCCCTGCTGACATTTGTTTCATGGGTGGAGCCTTCATGGAGAACCTCTGCTAGGGCAATGTGGAAGGGACATGTGGGGTTGGAGCCCCTGCACAGAGAGTAGAGCCGTGGGAAGAGGACCACTGTCCTCGACACAAGAATGGCTGATCAACCGACACCTTGCACCATGAGCCTGGAAAAGATATGTACATTTAACACCAGTCTGTGAAATTAGCTGGGATGGGGGCTGTATCCTGCAAAGCCACAAGATTGGAGCTGCCCAAGCCCCTTGAAGCCCATCCCTTGCATCAGCATAAACTGAATTTGGGACATGGAGTCAAAGGAGATCATTTTGGAACTTTAAGTTTTAATGACTGCCCTGTTGGATTGTGAACTTGCATGGGGCCTATAGCCCATTTATTTTGGCCAATTTCTCCCATTTAGAATGGTGTATTTACCCAATGCCTGTACTCCCACTGTATCTAGGAAGTAACTAACTTGCTTTTGATGTTACAGGCTCATAGGTGGAAGTGACTTGCCTTGTCTCAGATGAGACTTTTGACTTGGACTTTTGGGTTAATGCTGGAATGAGTTAAGACTTTGGGTGATTTTTGGAAGGGTATGATTGTGTTTTGAAATGTGAGGACATGAGATTTGGGAGGGGCCAGAGATGGAATGATATGGTTTGGCTGTGTCCCCACCAAAATCTCAACTTGAAATATACCTCCCAGAATTCCCACATGTTGTGGAAGGGACCAATGGGAGACAATTGACTCATGGGGGTAGTTTCTCCCATGCTATTCTTATGATAATGAGTAAGTTCTCATGAGATGTTATGGTTTTATAAGGGGCTTCCACTTTTCTTGGCTATCATTATTCTCTTTCCTGCCACCATGTGAAGATGAACATGTTTACTTTCCCTTCTGCCATGATTGTAAGTTTCCTGAAGCCTCCCCAGCCATGCAGAACTGTTAGTCAATTAAACCTCTTTCCTCTTTAAGTTACCCAGTCTTGGAAAGTTCTTTATAGCAGTATGAGAATGGACAAATACAACCCCTGTGAAAAGCAGTATGGAGATTTCTCAAAGAACTAAAACTAGAACTATTATTTGACCCAGTAGTATCACCACTGGGTATCTGCCCAAAGGAAAAAAAAAATTGTTTTATCTAAAAGATACCTTGACTCATATATATATTTCAGCTCTATTCATAATAACAAAGACATGGAATCAATCTAAGTGTCCATCAACAGTGCATTAGACAATGAAAATGTGGTACATATACAACATGAAATACTCCATAGCCATAAATAAGAATGAAATCATATTCTTTGCAACAACAACATGGATGCAGCTGGAGGCCATTATCCCAAGTGAATTAATACAAAAACAGAAAGTCAAATAACACGTTTTCATTTATAAGTGGAAGCTAAACAATAGGTACATGTGGACATAAAGATGGAAACAATAGACACTGACTACTCCAAAAGTGGGGAGGGAGGGAGGCAGTCAAGATTTGGAAAACTACCTATTGGGTACTATGTTCACTATTTGGGTGATGGGTTCACTAGAAGTGCAAACCCCAGCATCATCCAATATACCCAAGTAAGAAACCTTCATATATATATCCTGAATCTAAAAGTAAAAAATAAAAAAAATAAAAATAAAGGTTGAGATTGAATTTAGTGGTCACTGAAATTTAAGAATTAAGAAAAAAAATTGTACAAGCACTTAAAAAGGTGAGAAAAGTCACCTGTAGAGAGGGAAAACAGATGCCAATTTGTTAATAAAATGACACAAGGCAGAAAACAAGGGTTGCAGAGTGTTGTAGGAAAATAAATATGTCCGGTAAATAGAATGGTGGACAAAATCAAACCAAATAACCTCTCAGTGATGTGGAATCTGTGGCATCAAAAGACTAACAATGAGCACTGGATCCACTATATCTCCTGTTATAAATATTGTGTCCCTTGTACATTGTATCCGGCACATTGAAGGCACTCAATATTACTTGTTGAATAAAAAATAGAGAGTAGAAATCAGTGAAAATGAAGACAGAAAAACAATAGACAAAACTAATGAAACTAAAAGCTAGTTCTTTTAAATGATCAATAATAGTGATCTTTTAAAAGATCAGTAAATAAATGCTAAAGAAGAACAATTTACCAATACCAAGAAGAAAAAAGGTACATCACCCCAGACCTTACAGACAGTAAAACAATAATAATAAACAATAAACTATTAATAAACAACTTTATACCTTTGAATTCAACAACTTACATGAAATGGAGCAATTCCTTGAAAGACACAAAGTATCAAAACTCACTCGATAATAAATAGATTATCTGAATAATATTGAAATGTAATTTGTACTTCAAAACATTCCCACAAAGAAAACTCCATGTTCAGATGGTTTTGCTGGTGATTTCTAAGAAAGATTTAAATAAAATTATTAGCAATTCCATGTGATTTCTTCTAGAATACATAAATGAAGGAAATACTTCCTAACTTATTACCCTGGTACTAAAACCAAGTACAGTGCAAGAAAAGAAAACCACATACAAATATCCCTCACAAAATTAAACTAAAACATTCTTAACCAAATATTTAAAAATTTAATCAAATTATATATAAACAGAATAATACATCACTACCAAGTGGGGTTTCCTCCAGGAAGAGAAGGCTGGTTTAACATTTGAAAATCAATCAGCATAATTTACCATTTCAAAAGATTAAGGAATAAAAACTATACAATCATTTCAATAGATGCAAGAAAAAGCATTTAACAAAATTCAATATTCATTAGTGGTAACAATAATAATAGTAATAATAAAAACTCAATTTAATAAACATAAAAGGGAACTTCTTTAGCCTGGTGAGAGGCATGTATGAAAAACCTGTAGTGAACATCATACTTAGTGGTGAAAGATTTAATGCTTTCCCTTCAAACTTGAGAATAAGGCAAGAATGTCTACTCTCATAGCTCTTATTAAAACATCATGCTTTATGTCTTAGCCAGTTCATTTAGGCCAAAATAGAAAAATGAAAGGAATGCATATCAGAAAACAAGAAATAAACTTGTCCCTGTTTGTGGACATGATTGTGTAGAAAATACCAAACAATCAACTGAATCCCCTGGAAGTAGTAAGTTAGTTTAGCAAAAGTTGCAGAATACAACTTCAATATACCAAAATCAATTGTAGGTTAATAAACTAGCACTGAACAATTGGAAATGTTAAAAAACATACAATTTACAGTAATACCTCCCCCCCCCAAAAAAACCAGAAAATATATAGGTGTTTATTTAACAGAGTATGTGCTGGATCTGTTTTCTGAAAACTATAAATCTCTAGTAAAAGAAATCAAACAAGATATAAATAATTAGCAAAAGATAAGCCACAGGTGGAGAAACATTGGAAATCATATTTCTGATGAAGGGTTTGTATCCAAAATATATAATGAACCCTCAATACTCAATAATAAGTAAACAAACAACACAATTAAAACTTATGGGAAATATTTGAGTAAAACACTTCCACAAAGAAGTGGTGTATAAGTATACAAAAAGATGTTCAACAACGTTTGTTACTAGAGAAATGCAAATTAAAACCACAACAATAATATTCAATTACACACCTAGGTAATGGCTAATTTTTTAAAAAATGACTGTAATAAATGTTGATGAGGAAGTGAAAGAAATGAATCTTTCACTGAATGTTTTTCAGTGCATTTGAGAATGCAAATTTGTACAGCCAATTTTGAAAACAGGTTAACAACTTATGAAGTTAAACATACACTTACCATACCACCCAGAAATTTCATTCCTAGGTATTTACTCAAGAGAAATGAAAACTTACCTGCACACAGAAACCTGTGTACAAATGTTCTTAACAGCTTTATTCATAACAGCCAAGAACTCAAAACAGATTCAGTGTCCTTCAGTGGATGAATTAACTGTGGTACATTAATACAATGAAGTACGACTTTAAAAGAAAAAGGGACAAACTACTGATGACACACAGCAACATGTATTTATCTCAAATGCTCTATGCTAAGTAAAAGAAGCTGGCTGAAAAGTCTACATATTTATTCCATTTATATGGTAGTCTACAGAAGTCAAAATTATAGAAACAGTGGTTGCCAGGAGCTGGGGTAGCTGGAGGGCTTGCTAATGAAGCAGCATAGGGAAACTTTTGGGAGTGAAAAAACTATTCTGTGTCTTGATTTTGGTGATGGTTTGATGACTATATACATTTCTCTTAACTCATAAAACTGTACATGAAAAAGAGTGAATTTTACTGTATGTAAGTTTAGAAGTGAATAATAACAATAGATAAAAAGTACAATATTAATATAGACATGTTGACCAAAATAAGATATTCAATGTGTTATGTTTAACTTGGCTCAACACTTTGTAAACAAAAACATCAATGGCTTATCCAAAATGCACATTTTTAATATTGGAAAGAATGTGTTATATTTGAATTGATGATGATTTATGGACTTGTCCCATTTTATTTATTTGCTTATTTATTTAGAGACAGGGTTTTGTTCTGTCACCCAGGCTGGAGTGCAGTGGTGCAATCATAATTCACTGTAACCTCAAACTCCTGGGTTCAAGAGACCCTACCACCTGAACTTCCTGAATAGCTAGGTCTACTGGTCTACTGGCACGTGCCACCATGCCACATTAATTAAAATTAAAAAAATAAAAATTGTAGAGGTGGGGGTTTCACCATGCTGCCCAGGCTGGTTTCAAACTCCTGGTCTCAAAAAATCCTCCTGCCTCAGCCTCCAAATGTGTCATCCCATTTAGAATATCTTGTTTTCCAGTAATGAATACTTATAAGTAAATTTTTTAGTACTTTTCAAATGTTTTAATTAGCAGGGGCATTAGTAAGGCATTGAGCTGCTTTTAAGTATGGCATCGAATCTGTAAGAACAGTGTTACATCATATAGGAATTTATCTCAAATGTTTCCATGTGAAAATATAGCCTTAGGTATCTGAAATACCTAAGGAAGCAGTCATTCTTAGAAGCTGTATGTTTCAGGTACTTCCAAAGCAACAAATCTAAAAAATTATACTCATTGTTCAGCTTGTTTGAATAGAACATACTAAGCATGATTTAATATTTTCTTAATGTCTTAGAATCTTCATCAAAATACTGAATCTTAAACCTGAGTAGAACCTGAAAAATTCCGTATCTAAATATGATATATAAACTTAAGAGCCTAGTTATACTAAAAATATAGGTATATTACAACTATAACATGCTTTACAACTGAAGACAAATGAGTTCATATATCATAACTTATTTGTAGCAACCAGAGTGATAGACAAGACTTGTACAATCCAGCATTTTACAGACTTGGTAATGGGTATTCATGGAAATTAAATGATTCACCAAATTGTCAACAATGAAGCTGAGCATAAAACCGAGGTTGTCTTATTCCTATGGGTGGGCATGTGCTGAATGGGTAGCACAATATAGAATATTGGGGGTAAAACTAAATGAATTGTTACTTCAACACTCAATCCCTTAATTCAGCCACCATCCCACCACAACCCAACAGACTTCAATTTCCAGGGAACCAATGCTTTGTCATTTTATCTTCCACATAAATAAAAACCCAACTTTAAAAGATATTGTTTTTAAAGCTCTGTTTATTTTTATTATTTTGTTGCAAATGATTAAGAAACTTGGCTGTGCAGTCATTCAATATCTTGCCACTTCAGAGGCCAAGATAACTAGGGTGGATGAAGGTAATGATAAATTATCTTGCTCAAATGGGGTTATCTAGTTGTTGTAAAGAATTAACTTCCTATAATATAGTAGATCTTTTGAGCAAAGTGGCCTTGCTGCTGTTGTTTCTGAATTTAAAGGGAAAACTAAAAGGTCCCTGCATCTGCATTGTCTATTGTCAGAGTTGCAGTATCTGGAAATCTGTTTAGTACTCAGTCATCTTTATTTGGCTATTGGTATCAATGGGGAAGGACCTGGTGTGTTTTTTAGGTTGATATCACACTTAGATAAATGTAAGAGTTGCAGCCAGCTAATGGGAAAACATGGGGCAGATTTTATCATACTTGGTGATCACTTACATCTTGTACTTTAGGCTTTTTGCAGTAGGTACAGCCTTGCAGAGGAGGATCAGAGCTCTGATTGTACACTAATGATTTGAAGTTCACCATTGTCCTCAGAACCCATTTCAAAGTACCTTGCTTCTAAATCCATATCAGCTTCTAAATACCAGAAATATTTCCGGTATTTGACCTCTATCTTCTGACTCTTCTCTTGACTGCGGCTGAATCATTTAGGAAAAGAAACCCCAAACTGCTCTGAAATCTGGCAGCCATGATAGTGAAAAAAAAAAAAAAATTGCTTTAATGGATATTGTTCCTGCTCACTTGTCCACGCATCCTTGAAAATTTCGTTCAGTTTAGACTTACACTTTAGTGCACTGAATGAGATCCCCTTCAGAAAGTCAGTAGAAGTCTTTGCTTCTGATGTTTCAGAGAGAAACTTTACTCTCATCTTTCCTGGTGCTTGCCTACATCTGATTTTCTCTCATCAGATCTCTTAACATTAGACAGGAGATAGATGAGATAGATGCTTGTGTGGGCAAGAAAGAAAGTCAGGTGTACCGACTGCACTGGATGACTGGGTGACTGCTTACTTTCCTTATTAGAGAGCTTTATTGTTCAAAGCATTCAGAGAAAGATGTTATTTCCATGTCAATGTACTTGATTATTTCCATACATAGTATGCTAGAAAAATTCCTGTCTGGTTTGGCTTGAAGAGCTTTGTTGTTGCTCTTTTTTTCTTTTTTCTTTTCTTTTCTTTTCTTTCTTTTTTCTTTTCTTCTTTTCTTTTCTTCTTCTCCCTTTCCTTCCTTCCTTCCTTCCTTCCTTCCTTCCTTCCTTCCTTCCTTCCTTCCTTCCTTCCTTCCTTCCTTCCTTCCTTCCTTTTCTTTTCTTTTCTTTCCTCTTTTTTTCCGTTTTGAGACAGTTTCTGTCACCCAGGCTGGAGTACAGTGGTGTGATTTCAGCTCACTGCAACCTCCACAACCGGAGTTCAAGCAATCCTCCTACCTCAGCCTCCCAAGTAGCTGGGACCACAGGCTCACACCACCATGCCCAACTAATGTGTTGCTGTTTTCTTAATTTTGAGGAGACACTTTTCTTGGAAAAGATGTGGTATTTTTTTCTGTCAATTTTTGGGATTAACAAGTTTAGTGTGACAGCTTTTAACAAGAACCCAAAATTGACTTAATCTAATCACAAGGATTCTTTATTAAATGCACTACTAGAATTTATCGTTTTTAAAGAAGAGTTTGACCTGACTTTTATTCTTTAAATTCACAGAGTTGTATACCCTTAGTATTAAACATTTTATCTATTGGCAGGAAAGATAAAACATTTTCGAACTTATCTTGTCAAATTGTGATGATGTCAATTTAATTACATATTGTTTAATTAAGGTACATAATTTTAACATGGTTATTTTTAGTAAAATGTACATAATTTAAAATTTTTTTACAATATACATTAAAATTTTTATGTATATTCTATGTTTATTAAAATAATTATTTTGGTTAGTATTCCCTAAAGCACAGAAATGTTCACAGTCACTAAACCTTCTTTTTTATATTTAAGCTCTAAAGAGAGGTTTTGTTTTAATATATAAGAAGAATCCCTTTATCCACGAGGAAAAACAAAAGCACCCTTTTGTTCCAGAGCAGAGCTTCTGGCTACAAGACATATGCCAGATGCCTTGCTTGACAAAGAACAGTGAGTGTCCCTGTTGATAATTGATCACGTATGGCTACCACCATCTCTGACCTTACTAGCCATACATATTTATTTCAGTGAAATTACCTTTTTTTCCCCCATGTATTAACACTAACCAGATAAAGACTTTCCTCTTTTTTGTTTTGTGTTTTTTTTTCTTTAAAGTTGGTACATTATCTGAATAAATTCAATAAGTGTTTGCACTACGCATATTTTTCATTGAGAAGCTGTCTCCCTTTAGCACACAAATTATTGCCCACTACTGGGGATTAATTCACTTGCAGAAATCTTACAGCTTGGAAGCACTGAAATTGTATAAAAAAAATAGGAGTACAAATTCTACACATACCAAATTTTTATTCCAATTTTCAGAGTATCTTCTTTTATTTTTAGATGAATCTACGTTCTGTATTTACTGTAGAACAACAAAGGATTTTACAGCGTTATTATGAAAATGGAATGACAAATCAAAGTAAAAATTGCTTTCAGCTCATATTACAGTGTGCACAGGAGACTAAGCTGGACTTCAGTGTAGTCAGGGTAAGTATTGAGGTCTTACACTCAAATTTAAAGCTTCTTATTACAAGTGATATTTGCTTAATACGAGAAAAATACTCAGGGTATGAAGTCACTAATTTTATAAACAACTTCACTTCCCTGGTATAACAATACTGTTTTAAAAATAAATAGGACTAATCTTTCAGTTTGTATTTGTTTCTATAAATACCTTGAAAACACAAAAACCCTTGCAGTGTAAACATCTTTTTAAAATCTTAGCTTTTTAATCTAATACATACATTTAAGATTCATTGTTGATCTTATGCTCTTTAAACCCCAAATTAATGTAGATGTAATCCCCAAAAATGATATCAGTAAAACAGGCATTTATCAAGTGAATACTATAGGTGACGTAGTTTTCATTGTATCTGAATTTTTCATCAGGCATTTGGTCTGCTTTATAAATACTTTCTCTTTCTAAGCAAAATGCATGCATTTTGATGGGTAGGCAAGTAAGGGACAAGGAATCCTAAGGGAATAAATTTTTCTTTATCACAGTCATAGTTATTCAGCTGTAAAAATCAGAGCTGCTACATTCTTGAAAGGTAATGAGAAGGTGATTGAGAAAAGGCAAGAAATAAATCTAACAGAACTGGTCACGGATTTTATTGAATGCATAGGAACTTTTATGTCTGTTTGAAAATGTTACAAATCCTCTTGGTGTGAAATCTTAGTGATTGAAAAATTAGCAACTTTCTCCTACTTCACATTCATTAGGCTAATTTAGGAAAGAGAAAGAATGTCTGTTCTTAAGTTTATTTTGCTTTCGATGTACCTTCAAAGACCCTAAAGATAAGTATATCTTAATAATTATTCAGAATATGTGTTTCTTAAAGACTACAATATTTATTCGCCTTCAAATAGGGAATTATGCCACCAATTCTAGACAAAAATATCCAGGATATTTGTTTCTTTTTTTTCTTTTTTTTTTTTTTGAAATGGAGTTTTGCTCTTGTTGCCCAGGCTGGAGTGCAGTGGCGCGATCTCAGCTCTCTGCAGCCTCCACCTCCCGGGTTCAAGCGATTCTCCTGCCTCAGCCTCCCAAGTAGCTGGAATTACAGGTGCCCGCCACCACGCCTGGCTAATTCTTTGTAGTTTTAGTAAAGACTGGGTTTCGCCATGTTGGACAGGTTGGTCTCGAACTTCTGACCTCAGATGAACTGCCCGCCTCGGCTTCCCAAAGTGCTGGGATCACAGGCGTGAGCCACCGCGCCCGGCCCAGGATATGTTTCTTATGTTCTGAGACCAGTCATCATATTCAGATTTGTTTAAGAACCAGAAATATCTCCTATTAACAGCTCCACATGGCTTATTTGAAATATCTTCACTAAGCCACAGAGCAAAATGTCTAACTGTATTAGAAAATATAATATAAAAATGTATTAGATTTTAAGTTGATGAGATTGCAGTTAACAAGTGCTACTTTCTTTTTCCTGCAGTAAGTTTCTCTGCTTTTTTTTTTTTTTTTTTTTTTTTGTTTTTTCTATCTTGTCATTACCTTAAAGTGAAAACCCTTGCCAGGCAGCTGCATTGTGAAAATCTTTCATATTGTGAAATCTTTCATATTTCCAATGTGTTATTGCAATCTTCCCCTCATAACTTACTTTATTGTGATTGAATATTGAGAGTGTTGAAATACAGAGATTTGTATTTATGCTCAAAATGGTGTGAAAATCTAAAACAAACAATGGGAATGAAATATATAATTTCTTAGAATATAGATTATCAGTAAAATGTTAACATGTTACAAAAAAGTGTAAAAAATGGATTCATTCCCTCCATTCCAATGTAAATTTTACAGAAATTCAGTCTTCCTAATCTAAATCCCAACACAATTTTGATGGCTTTTCCAGTTAAAGGGCAAAAGGAATTTTTTTTGTAGACTCATCACTCTATATCCCACCCCCTTCCCCGGATACTTTGCTAGGGTTACATGTTCTACTTGAAAGAGATCTTTATTATTATTAATAAAGTATTCATTGCATTTTTCTTTTAAAAAATCTTTAAGTCCCACTGTATTAAGAACTTGATCTCAATGTAAAGAAAACTTAAAAAGTTAAAACATCAAGCAAAAATAAATATACTGGGGTAAAAAAACAAGAAAACAAAGAAAGAGATATAAAAAAAAGGGAAAGAAGTTTAGAGACAGTGAATTTCAAAGAGAGAACTGAAACATAAATTTATGGACACTAAAGATTAATGATCGAATGACTTTTCTTTCTTTTTTTCCTGTGTAATATCACTTTATTAGTTCCTAAGCCCAAATTCTCATCATATCAATTTTGTTTGACACATCTTTTAAGATGTAACATAAATGAGAATCATTTACATCTTATAAGTTTTGGTATATTTTGATAATAATTGATAACAACTGAACAAATTTTAGTAAAATTTAATTCAGCTTTTGGGAAACCTCAGGCAATGTATTTTCTTTATTTTCATTTTAAATGGAAATATTTCTTATATACCTTCCTATTTATATACTTCCCTACTTTTTTCAATTGAGAATGTGGAAAATAATTGAACCCTTACTTTTTGACTCAGGGTTTTCACTATGGAAATCAATTATTATACTGTGCCATAAAATAATAATACTCACAACTTGGTAAGGTATATGGAGTTACTTTTTTCCTTAAAGGACGCTAGACTGCTATTTAGTGATTTCTCCCATTGCTTCTGTTTTGTGTTCCTTCTCTTTTCCCTTTAGTGAGCAATGTTTAGTGAACAATTTTAGTTTTGGTACTCTTGGGGTGCCTGTCAACAGCAACTTCTATCACTAATATCCCTTCTATTTTGTAATTTCTAATTTGTTGTTGACAGTTGGTTTTAAGGTTAGGTGTTGTAGTGAAGTACATGGATCTCGTGACATCTATGTTGGTTGTGTTCTGGACAAGGGAGGTTGCTAGGTTGCTATATAGCTATTTCTTATGTATATGGATATTATTCTACTGCATTTTACTTTTTGATGGGTACATTATATAAATATCTATTAAGCTACGTAAGAAACTATATATAATATGCATATGCATGTATAAACTATACAATTTTATAAGTAAGCCATAAATTTGCAATGCACTAAAATCACTCTTAAACTTCCTGAGTTAAAGTAGACATTGCGTGAAGAGAACACAGTAGGTTATGTTGTGTGCGTGTGTTTTTCTTTTTTTAAGTGGCCCAGAGCTGTCCTCCAGATGTCATAGTTCTTGAATTCAAATTTTATAATTTTACTGTGCTTTCCCATTAAATTTTTTAATGTAATGCTTTTATATTTTTGTAAAGATTATGTACAAATACGTTATGCTTCTCACAGATTATTTTTACTTAAAAAGCCATAATGTGGCAACTTATTTTGAATATTGTAAAATTCAACTTTTAACATTTTAGTTTTAAATATTTCTCTAGTATATAATTTAAAACCTTTTAGTTTTTCTCCCCTGTCTCCTGTGACATTTATATTCGTACATCTTTCTGCTTATCATTCTCACTCCTGCTGTTTCATGAAAGTCAGAGTGAGTTTAAAATTTCCACTGCCTCATGTGAAGTAAAGTGGAACACTACAGTTTGTGGAACATTTTCTTTATGGGAGAAACAATAATTATAAAAATAAAATGGCCAATAGAGATGACTATTTTCAGGAGTTTCTAACCACTACATGTAGGGTAGTGGAAGGTTTAATGTGCTTTCAGGCAAGGTAGAATTGACGGAATCTTTTCTCTCTCACTTGCGCCTAGAATATCCTTCCACAAGCTATTTATTATTTCTGAACCTCAGTTTCTTCATTTACACAATTAGAAAAATAACACCTACCAAAGGAGGTTTTTTATACATATGTATATATATATAACACTCTATATAGACAGATCTATTATAGATCCTTTATTATAGATCCTTTATAGATTATTATAGATTTTTTATACTTTAGTTTTTTTATTTTATTTTTTTCTTTTACCTGTATGTACACCTTGGTTCCAAGGCAAATGAAAATCTGTCTATCTATCTATCTATCTATCTATCTATCTATCTATCTATCATCTATCTATCTATAGAGAGATCACATAATGGGGATTCAATACATATTAGCTTTTATTTACAGTATTATAGCAACACTAATGTCGTATATAATTTTAAATTGTATAAGATGTACAGTAAACATTGAAAATTTGACAGTTTATGTGGTCTTCAAAAACACATCCATATAAAAGTTAAACAAATATACTCTGAACCATGTTTGTTCAAGGCTGGTTCATTTCATGTTTTCATTTATTCAGTTCTTTTAATTCTTTTTTAGGAAAATTTTTGGTGGAGACCAAGTCCCACTATATTGCCCAGGCTGGTCTCAAAATGTTGGCCTCAAGAGATCCTCCTGCCTGGCTTCCCAAAGTGCTGGGGTTACAGGCATGGGCCACTGGGCCTGGCCTGTTTAATTCTTAATAGATTAATGTGCTTTGGTGTTTATAATATGGTATGCATTTTGGAATCATTATAAAGTTTAGTAATCACATTATAGAATATATTTCCTATTGTATAATTTTAGATCCGTGACTCAGAAAAATAATACTAAGATCATTATAATAAATTACTTACATTAAAATACGTATTTTGTAATTAAATCCTAAACGTCAACCACTAGTATTTTTATAAATACTCTTATTCTGTTTAGAAAATATCTATTTATTGTACAAAATTTGGTAAGTAGAGAAAAATGTAAAGAAGACAATAACTACCATAAATTAATGACAAACTGAAAACAAAATTTACAACTTGTAACAAAGAATTATTACTGTCTTTAGTAGAAAATTACTCTTACAAATCAATTTAAAAAGGTAAACACCTCAATATAAAAATAGGTAAAGGTAATGGATAGGGAATTCTATGAAAGTAATATTGTAACCATAGAAATTCATATCAAAGCAGCAATTATACACTTTTTATTTACTCCTGGACTAGTAAAGACTATAAAAAGATAATGCAAACTCTTGGTGAGGGTGTGAGGAAACCAGAACTCTTACATTGGAGGGCACTTTGAAAATATTAGAGCCTAGCAATTTTTCTTTTAGTATTACATTCTAATGGAGCAGCAGTACAAAGATGCATCTACGACGAGGTATATGGCAATATGATTTATAATAAAGAATATTTCAAAAACTACTATAAATATCTGACAGTATGAAATTAAGCAAGTTACGATATATTTATAAAATGGAAGTTGATGAGCCTAAAGATTGCAATTGTGTATTTGTTTAACAATACTATGAGCATTTCTTAATACCATTAAATAGCCTACCTTTAGTATGTTCTTAATTTTTCAGTATTATAAATAAATATATGATGAACATCATTGCATATAAACTTTACCTACATTTGTAGGTTATTTTTAGGATAAATTACCATAAATATATTTACTATGTCAGAGTGTATAAACATTTTTAAGTTTCTTGATACATATTAGTTGGATGTGTTATGAGGAGAGAAACAATAATACACTCTGTTCTCAAAGTTTGAAGGTATTTATTAAGTATGAGTCCCTGATCATCTTTGTCTTTATACTTTAGTTAGCTTTTCTGTTATTTTTATCTTTTTCTTTTACTTTTATGCACACTTTAGTTCCAAGACAAATGAAAATATAATGTATCATGTAAAATTTGTTTTTTCTTGGTTTGTTTAAAAAATTTTTTTTTTATAATACCATGTTTTATCCTTCCAGACGTGGGTTGGCAATAAGAGAAGAAAGATGAGTAGTAAGAACTCTGAATCTGGAACAGCAACAACAGGAACCTCTTTGTCAGCTCCAGACATTACAGTCAGAAATGTGGTTAATATTACTCGACCCTCAAGTCAGCAGTCTTCTTGGACATCTGCCAATAATGATGTCATTGTGACTGGTATATACAGTCCAGCCAGTTCATCAAGTAGGCAAGGAACAAACAAACATACAGACACACAAATTACAGAAGCACATAAAATCCCTATGCAGAAAACAGCCACTAAAAATGATACTGAGTTTCAGTTGCACATTCCTGTTCAAAGACAAGTAGCACACTGTAAAAATGCTTCCCTACTCCTAGGTGAAAAAACAATTATTTTGTCAAGACAGACAAGTGTGCTAAATGCTGGAAACTCAGTATTCAATCACACAAAGAAAAACTATGGAAACTCTTCAGTACAAGCTTCTGAAATGACAGTACCTCAAAAATCTTCTGTGTGCCACCGACCTTATAAAATTGAACCAGTTGGGATTCAAAGGTCATATAAGCCTGAACACACAGGTCCAGCATTACATAACTTATGTGGGCAAAAGCCAACTATTAGAGACCCTTACTGTAGAACACAAAACTTGGAAATCCGTGAAGTGTTTTCATTGGCAGTTAGCGATTACCCCCAGAGAATTCTGGGAGGAAATGCCCCACAGAAGCCTAGCTCAGCAGAAGGAAATTGTTTGTCCATTGCAATGGAGACTGGAGATGCTGAGGATGAATATGCCAGAGAGGAAGAGCTGGCATCGATGAGAGCACAGATACCAAGCTATTCGAGATTTTATGAAAGTGGCAGTTCCCTTCGAGCTGAGAACCAAAGTACAACCTTGCCTGGACCAGGAAGAAATATGCCAAATTCACAAATGGTGAATATTAGAGATATGTCAGACAGTGTACTGTATCAAAACAGAAACTACCATTTGACACCACGGACCTCATTACATACAGCATCTAGTACAATATACAGTAATACAAATCCGTTACGGAGTAATTTTTCTCCTCATTTTGCATCATCAAACCAATTGAGATTATCACAAAACCAAAACAATTACCAGGTAATGTGTAAACTTATTTTATAAAGGTTTTAAAAACTGTGTTTGTATCCAGTTAGATTTGGGACCTGGATCGCTTAACTCGTGTATTGAAGTAATGTGAGATTTTTGCTTCAAGGTGGTGGTTTGGGGTTAACTCCTTGAAGAATCTTGTGCTTTGTTTCTCATGTTTTTAAATGATGAGGTCTTTTTTTCAGGAATATAGTCATTTTTATAATATGACAGTTTTTTTCTGACATTTAAAATGATTTTGTTCAGGAAATGGGAGCTTAATGGGCAGTATGGAACTTCCCACTACTAAAATAGGGTTAAATTGGTTAGGCTCATGCTCTTGCAAATAGATTATTCCTATAATGGTTTTCAGTTGCATTTTGGGGAGCTGTCACTAGATGAGTGGTGGCTTCCCTGGTACATACCAGGCAAGTCAATCATTTCTTTAGGTGCTGATGGCTGAGAAGTCAGAGGCTATGGTAACTCAGCCAACTGCTTTTTATAAATGTAAATGCTTTATTAAAACATTAAGTGAGACAGTAGTCAAATAGTCATTTAAAAAGTTTATAGGGAAAAGACATATTCAGAGTAAGAATTATTGCAATTTTAGACCTATGTGCAAAATAGTTGTTATTTATTTACTGTTTCATATATTCAATTGTTCAGGTATGCTTCAAGTAATCACATTAACAGTGAGGTATAAGCCTACCTCAGAACATCTCTTAACCTATAGATAATTCCCTCTGAAAAATCTGCTTTAGAGAATTTGAATAGCAGAGCTTGAGCTTGAATGGTTGCCATTTTTCCTGACTACTGGCTAGAACTTCTTCTCTTTTCTTTTCTTTTCCTTTTTTTTTTTTAGATGGAGTTTCGCTCTGTTACCCAGGCTGGAGTGCAGTGACGTGATCTTGGCTCACTGCAATCCCCGGTTCAAGCAATTCTCCTGCCTTAACCTCCCAAGTAGCTGGGACTACAGGCGTGTGCCACCACGCCCAGATAATTTTTGTATTTTTATTAGAGATGGGATTTCACCATGTTGACCAGACTGGTCTTGAACTCCTGACCTCAGGTGATCCACCCGCCTCGGCCTCCCAAAGTGCTGGGATTACAGGTGTGAGCCACTGGGCCCAGCCTAGCACTTCATATCTTTTCAACCACAATACTTAAGATTTGTCTGGATTTAAGATGCTTCCAGGCTGTTCTGAACCAGTTTAAGGAACCATCTTCTTTTAGCTCCCTCTATCTTACAGCTCTCTGCTTGAAAATGAAAAGCAATAACACAGTATAGGAAGTATCTCTCTATCATCTGGTCATAACACAAGAACTCCATCATCATCAATAGTCATTCTCTATTGATAACTGACTCATTTTTATGTGCTTGTTCTTTAAAGAAGCATGCTTAGAGTAACATTGAATCATACCATTAATATCCTCTACACATCCCTCTTTCATCCACCTACTCTTTTGCACTTCTTTACCCCTTCAGTGTTGTTCTTAATAATAGTAATAACAATAACACTTACCATTTTTTGAGGGCTGACCATGTGCTGGGACCTTTGGTCACTTTATATAACTAAATTCATTTAATCTTCATGATGATCTGGACAGATAGGCATTTTATCCATATTTCAATTGCTTGCCTAGGATTACATAGCTAGTAAATGACAAAACCAGAATTCCAACTCAGATATGTATTATTTATTGTATTTTCTACTTTACCATACAGCATAACTATTTCAAGTGTATCTGACTTACTGGGAGGTCTGAGAATGCAAAGTTTAATTTTAATTTTTTTTTAAATCCACCACTCCCTAAAGGATAATTTAACCTGTGATTTTACCTTTACATAGTCTCTACTTTTTTCTGACAGAGCTTTTGAAGAAACAATTTTTTAAAATAAAATAACCTGCTTTTATTTTATTTATTGTAACAAAATTTAGCAACTGTTGTATGAATGGTAATCTTCTTAAAAGAAAGGCAACCTGACATAACAATTTAGAGTATAAGCTTAGAGCATGGACAGACCTGGATTCAAATTCAAGCTCTGCCATTTTCTGCTTGTGAACAGATAAGAAGGTATAGTATAGCCAGTGGCTTATCCTCTTGTGTAACAGTTTCTTTATGTGTATAATGTGGTTACTAATTCCTACTTCACAGGAATCTGGTGACAGGAAACGAAAAAAAAAAAAAAAAAATCTAGGCAAGTCTCTTTGTACCTTTCCTGGCACATAAACTTCTTATACATATGAACTAATAGTTGGAAAGTTAATGAAACTCTGCTAGTCTATGTCTCATTTACGTTCCATTTCAAGTAAAATTTTGCACAGACCACAATTATCAGAAGTTATTTGAGAAATAAATAACATGTATCACTGGCTGAAAGAAGACTGGCAGTAAGCTATCACTTTCATTACAACCATTAAAAGCCCATTGTTATACTCTATCAGACCTGTGTAAGCCAACCTGACTTGAGAGAATACAGTGGAGAAGCCCTGGGGAATCATTTAACCCCAACTCTTTGTTCAGTTAGTTAATATTTGGAAAATCAAGGCAGCATGGAGAAGTAGAATCCATGGAGTTTTAGCCTCCAAGGTGTTGCTGAAGCTCTATCACCAACACTCGTGGATCAGAACTTAGAATAGAATCTGTGGTCTTTTTGTCAACTTTCTATTATTATTATTACATGTTAAGTTCTGGGGTACATGTGCAGAATGTGCAGGTTTGTTACATAGGTATACACTTGCCATGGTGCTTTGCTTCACCCATCAACCCATCATCTACATTAGGTATTTCTCCTAATGCTATCCCTCCTCTAGCCCCCTACCCCTCAATGGGCCCCAGTGTGAGATGTTCCCCTCCCTGCGTCCATGTGTTCTCATTGTACACCTCCCACATAAGAGTGAGAACATGCAGTGTTTGGTTTTTTTGTTCTTGTGTTAGTTTGCTGAGAATGATGGTTTCCAGCTTCACCCATGCTCCTGCAAAGGACATGAACTAATCCTTTTTTATGGCTGCATAGTATTCCATGGTGTATATGTGCCACATTTTCTTTATCCATTCTATCATTGATGGGAATTTGGGTTGGTTTCAAGTCTTAGCTATTGTAAATAATGCTGCAATAAATATACATGTGCATGTGTCTTTATAGTAGAATGATTTATAATCCTTTGGGTATATACCCAGTAATGGGATTGCTGGGTCAAATGGTATTTCTGGTTCTAGATCCTTGAGGAATCGCCACACTGACTTCCACAATGGTTGAACTAATTTACATTCCCACCAACAGTATGAAAGCGTTCCTATTTCTCCACATCCTCTCAAGCATCTGTTGTTTCCTGACCTTTTAATGATCACCATTCTAACTGGCATGAGATGGTATCTCATTGTGGTTTTGATTTGCATTTCTCCAATGACCAGTGATGATGAGCCTTTTTTCATATCTTTGTTGGCTACATAAATGTCTTTTGAGAAGTGTCTGTTCATATCCTTTGCCCACTTTTTGATGAGATTTTTTTTCTTGTAAATATGCTTAAGTTCTTTGTAGATTCTAGATATTAGACCTTTGTCAGATGAATAGATTGCAAAAATTTTCTCCCATACTGTAGGTTGCCTGTTCACTCTGATGATAGTTTCTTTTGCTGTGCAGAAGCTCTTTAGTTTAATTAGATCACATTTGTCAATTTTGGCTTTTGTTCCCATTGCTTTTAGTGTTTTAGTCATGAAGTCTTTGCCCATGCCTATGTCCTGAATGGTATTGCCTAGGTTTTGTTCTAGGATTTTTATGGTTTTAGGTCTTACATTTAAGTCTTTAATCCATCTTGAGTTAATTTTTGTATAAGGTGTAAGGAAGGAGTTCAATTTCAGTTTTCTACATATGACTAGCCAGTTTTCCCAGCACCATTTATTAAATAGGGAATGCATTCCCCTTTGCTTGTTTTTGTCAGGTTTGTCAAAGATCAGATGGTTGCAGATGTGAGGTGTTATTTCTGAGGCCTCTGTTCTGTTCCATTGGTCTATATATCTGTTTTGGTACCAGTACCATGTTGTTTTTGTTACTGTAGCCTTTTAGTGTAGTTTGAAGTCAGATAGTGTGATACCTCCAGCCTTATTCTTTTTGCTTAGGATTGTCTTGGCTATGCGGGCTCTTTTTTGGTTCCTTATGAAATTTAAAGTAGTTTTTTTCTAATTCTGTGAAGAAGGTGGATAGTAGCTTGATGGGGATAGCATTGAATCTATAAATTACTTTGGGCAGTATGGCCATTTTCACAATATTGATTCTTCCTATCCATGAGCATGGAATGTTTTTTCGTTTATTTGTGTCCTGTCTTATTTCCTTGAGCAGTGGTTTGTAGTTCTCCATTTTGTCAACATTCTTGCTATGAAACTGTAAGAAAACAAACAATTCTCTTGGGTTTCTCACCCTGAAAGTATACAGCAGAGATAGTTGCCTCTTTTCTGTGTTACAGAACTTATCTTCAAGCTGAGATACTATTTCTGGAGGATAGTATAATACAAAGCTATTTAGAAAATTGAGTACAAATTGAAGAAATCCTAAAGGATACTAAGAAGTTAAAATCAGCTCTCTTTAGGAGCCTCTTGGGAATATAATATTAAGGGTTGAAGTGGTATTAAGGAAACCGGCAGGATGTGACTATAGCAAGATACTACGAACAATCAAGTTCCATTTCAAAAACTCTCCAGGCTAACCTCACTCACGGAGTCAGATTACAATCATATTGGTCTCCCTCCAAAGTGCCATTCACTTTTCATATTACCTCTATGTCAGACTGCCTGCTTATCACAAGAGTGCTGTTGTGATTAAAGTTTATTAACGATCATCTTTGTGAAGATATTGGGGTACTTTGGAAGAAAGGCGCCATGAATACAACATGTATCATTTCAATTATTATTGTGCCTTGATAATTAATTGCATTCACATCTCTCATGGATTTTAGAAGGTCTTTGGAATTAATAGAAGTAAAGCACTTTGGTGAACTTCTTTTAAAAATCTTTGTAAGCACAATACATTTCTATTAGTAAAAGTGCCTTGATAATGTCTTCCAACCTTCTTTATTACTTGTGGACTTTAGTGCTTTTGTTAAAAAGAAACAAAAGTTTGATAACAATAGAAACTTTAAATATCAAGGCATTTAAACCAACACAAATGCTATTTTGCCTGAGGAAAATGAGAGCCAATAAGGTTGAGTGGCTTGGCCAAAATGACTCTCAGGAAAATATTCAAGTTTTTAAAAAAATAATTGTAATCTGTGTTGAGTGGGTAGAGTTAGCAGGGATCACTTTTAAATAATTTGATTAAGACATATATTACATAATATAAAATTCACACATTAAAAGTGTGAATTGAGTGGTTTCTAATATATTCACAGAGTTGTTCAAGCAGTGCCATAATCTAATTTTTGAACATTTAATCACCTCAAAAATGAACCCCAAACGCATTAGCACATGGCATCCCCTATCCTGTCACTAAGCAACCACTAATGTTTCTATCTCTATGGATTTATCTTTTCTGCATTTTAATATAAATGGAGTCATATAATATATGATATATATAACATATAATATATATAATATAATATGGGCCATTTGAGAGTGGCTTCTTTCAATTAGTATGATGTTTTTAAGGTTCATTCACGTCATGGCATGCATTAGTACTTCATATTATGTTTCTGATCCATGAATGTGTTATGATTTTTCACGCATTACATCTGTTCAGATTTATTTCAAGAATGTTACATACTTCTCGGTAGAGAAAATTTCTGTTTCCTTAATTTCTTTCTAAGTTTATTACTCTCTTTGTTGCTAATTTTAAAAAAATTCTTAACTTTTTAATTAATAGAACAATATCACTCAATTATGATGATAAATGTTCTGACTACTCCTTTACTGGGCTTTGTTTTCTTTAGTATCAAAAGAACAGCCCAATACTTATTTACCACATTGGTATTTTGGCTTATTGCACTTTTATTGTAAAAAAATGCACTACTCTTTCCAGCCTCTGGTAATCATCTCTTTACTCTTTATCTCCATGAGTTCAATTGTTTTAAATTTTAGCTCCTGCAAATAAGTGAGAATACATGATGTTTGTCTTTCTGTGTCTGGCTTATTTGTCTTAACATAATGACCTCCGATCCCATCCCTGTTGTTGCAAATGACAGAATCTCATTGTTATTTATGACTGAGTAGTTCTCTGTTGTGTATACATACCACCTTTTCTTTATTTATTCACCTGTTGATGGACACTCAGGTTGTTTCCAAATCTTGGCTATTGTGAATAGTGCTACAATAAACATGGGAGTGCAGATATCTCTTCAACTTACTGATTTCCTTTATTTTTGATAAATACTGATACCTCATTTTATGGTACCTCTATTTTTAGTTTACTGAGGAACCGCCAACTGTTCTCCATAGTGCGTGTACTAATTTGTATTCCCACCAGCAGTTTATGAGGAAACCCTTTTCTCTACATCTTCACCAGAATTTGTTATTGCCTGTCTTTTGGATAAAAACCATTTTAACTGGGGTGAGATGGTATCTCATTTTAGTTTTGATTAGCAATTGTCCGAAGATTAATGTTGTGGAGAACCTTTCCATATACCTGTTGGCAATTTGTGTGTCGTATTTTGAGAAATGTCTGTTCAGGTGTTTTGCCCATTACTAAATCAGATTGTTAGATTTTTCTCCTATAGAGTTGTTCAAGCTCCTTATACATTCTGATTATTAATCCCTTGTCAGACAGGTAGTTTTAGGTATTTTTCTCCCATTCTGTGTGTTGTCTTTTCACTTTGTTGATTGTTTCCTTTGCTGTGCAGAAGCTTTTTAACTTGATGTGATCCCATTTGTCCATTTTTGCTTTGGTTTCCTGTGCTTGTGGAGTATTGCTCAAGAAATCTTTGTCAAGTGCAGTGTCCTGGAGATTTTTGCCAAAGTTTTCTTCTAGTAATTTCATGGTTTCTGGTCTTAGATTTGTTTTTAATACATATTTTTTAAAAATGTTTATATGGTGAGAGATAGGGGTCTAGTTTCATTCTTCTCCATATGAATGTCCAGTTTTCCTAGCACCATTTGTTGAAGAGGCTCTCCTTTTCCCAGTGTATGCTCTTGGCAATATTGTCAAGCATGAGTTCATTGTAGGTGTATGGATTTGTTTCTGGGTTCTCTATTCTGTTTCATTTGTCTATGTGTATATTCTTATGCCAGTATCATGCTATTTTGGTTACTATAGCTTTGTAGCATAATTTGAAGTCAGGTAATGTGATTTCTCCAGTTTTGATCTTTTTGCTCAGAATAGCTTTGGATATTCTGGTTCTTTTATGGTTCCATACAGATTTTAGATTTTTTTTTTCTGTTTCTGTGAAGAATGCCATTGGTATTTCGATAGGGATTGAATTGAATCTATAGATTGCTTTACATAGTATAGACACCTTAAAAATATTGATTCCTCTAATTCATTAGCATGGACTATCAGTTCTGTTGTGTCCTCTTCAATTTCTTTCATCAATGTTTTATAGTTTTCATTATAGAAATCTTTCACTTTTCTTTTAGAAATTTCCTAGGTATTATTTTTTTTTGTAGCTATTGTAAATGGGATTACTTTCTTTCCAGAATGTTTGCTGTTAGCATTTAGAAATGCTACAGATTTTTGTATGTTGATTTTATATCCTGCAACTTTACTCAATTTGTTTATTAGTTCTAATAGTTTTTTAGCAGAGTATTTAGATTTTTCCAAATATATTATTATATCATCTGCAAACAAAGATAATATGACTTCCCCTTTCAAACTTATTTCTTTCCTTCTCTTGGTTGATTGCTCTAGCTAGTGCTTCCAGTACTATTTTGAATAACAGTGGTGAAAGTGGGCATTCTGGTTGTTTTCCACATCTTTGAGGAAAGGCTTTCATTTTGTCCCCATTCAGTATGATATTAGCTGTGGATCTGTCATATATGGCTTTCAATGTGTTGTGGTATGCTCCTTCTATACCCAGTTTTTTAGAAGAATTTTTCTTTTTATCATGAAGGGATATTGACTTTTATCAAATAATTTTCAGCATCAATTCAAATGATCATATGGTTTTGTTCCTTCATTTTGCTGATATGATGTACCACATTGGTTAATTTGCATAAGTCTAACCGTCCTTAAGTTTCTGCAATAAATCCAACTTAGCCATAATGAATGATCTTTTTAATGTGTTCTTAAGTTTTGTATCAGTATTCATCAGGGATATTTGTCTGTAGTTTTTGTTTTGTTTTGTTTTGAGACATCTTTGTCTGGTTTTGGTCTTAGGGTGATACTGGCCTCATAGAATGAGTTTGGAAGTATGTTCTCATCCTCTATCTTTTGGAATAGTTTGAGTAGGAATGGTATTAGTTCTTAAGTGTTTGGTAAAATTTAGCAGTGAAGATATCGGGTCCTTGGCTTTTCTTTGCTGGGAGACTTTTTGTTATTGCTTCAGTCTTGTTACTTATTATTGATCTGTTCAGGTTTTGAATGCTTTAATGGTTCAATTTTGGTAGGTTGTATGTATCTGTAAATTTTTCAGTTCCTTTCAGGTTTTCCAAGTTACTGGCATATAGTTGCTCATTATAGCTTCTAACGATCCTTTGAATTTCTGCACTATCAGTTGTAATGTCTCCTTTTTTACCTCTGATTTTGTTTATTTGAGTATTCTCTCTTTTCTCCCCACAGTTAGTCTCACTAAAGGTTTGTCAATTTTCTTATAATTTTAAAAAACCACCTTTTAAATTCATTGATCTTTTGTACTATTTTTTATTTCAATTTCACTGATTTTTGCTCTGATTTTTATTTTTATTTTCTAATAACTTTGGGTTTGGTTTGCTCTTTCTTTTCTAGTTTTCTGAAATGTATCTTTAGTTGTCTATCTAAAGTTTTTCTACTTTTTGAATGTAGGCACTTACAGCTTTAAACTTTCCTCTTAGTACTGCTTTTGCTAAATCTCGTTGTTTGGGGTGTGTTGTTTTATCATTATCATTTGTTTTGAGAAATTTTTAAATATTCTTTTTATTTTCTTAATTAGCCCACTGATCATTCAGGAACATATTGTTTAATTTCCATGCATTTGTATAGTTTCCAGTCTTACTCTTGTTATAGATTTCTAGTTTTATTCCATTGTAGCCAGATAAGATACTTGATATAATTCCATTTTCTGAGTTTTTAAAACACTTTTTTGGTAGGGTGTATACTCCAAAACATTTTTGTAGGTTCCTTAGCTAGTATCTAAAAAGTATGAAATAATCCACCTTAAGACTTCTTTCTTTTTTTTTCTGAAAGCACTTAGTCATTGCAGTAAAATGAAGTATGACACCAATAGGGAATCTTGAATTTTGATCTTTCATAGTATATTTTGCAATAACCAGTTTATGGTCCATTTTTCTTAAATCTGATGACCTCTTTGAGGCAGTTTTCCAATTTTGCCAGTAGAACAGGAAATATCATGTGTGGGTACATGATAAGCATTAATCATGTGTGGGTGGAAATTTGTTAACAGTCTGAAAGTGAAGTTTGAGTTAAAAGTTGTTTGACCTTGAAATTGACTGGGAGGCCAAAGATTTAAAGCAACAGAAGAATCTCCCAGTCTATGAGGAGTAAGTTGTGTGATAATGGTATATGTTTTGTGTGCATGAAATGGGAATTTGTAAATATTGAAATCTAGGGTCTGGCAGTCACTGTCAACAGAAGATCAAGCTACATATATTTATGTTTTAAAACTTAAATTATAAATCTAGCTAAATCTTTCTAACAACTCGTTTTAACGTTCATGGGTACATTTCACCTTAGTAACCATTTACATTGTACAGAAAAAGATTCATCTTGAGCACAGATTCAGTATTAGGAATTGGTTTGGAGAAGAGGATTTTTTGTGGATTTTTTTTTTTTTTTTTTTTGATAATGCAAAAGTAAAACCAGTTGCCTTCTAGGGGATTGAACTAAATTTTAATCTAATCTTTAAGACCAAAACAAAATATATGAAGGAAATAAAAACCACTTATTACTAAATTGATTTGCAAAAACATTGTTACTAGAAATTGATTGGGACTTGAGGCCTTCTTCCAAAAAATAAGAACTTAATTGTCTTGCTGCATTAGGTTTTGAACATTAATACCATGTATTTGTACTTATGAAAAAATGTTTCAATGAAATGTGAATTAGCAGTATGAACTTCTGGTTCAGTTGGAAATTCTTTCATTTAAAAAACGTGATATTTGCACACAATTGCTTGAATGTTTTTATTTTCCAATTTCCCCTCCCCCACACTGGATAGAATTGAAGCTAGAATTTTTCTTATGATCAACAAACAAAACATTTGCATGTTATATTTTGCACATGAGTGTTGACACAAATTAAAATTCTAGTATACATTATATGTCACTCTATGAATGTTGACAATGGAAGAAACACCTTGCTGTAGTATACTGTCACTTCTGGACTATAAAGCTGAGAAAGAAACATAATTTATGATTTTTCATGCATGAGAAAAAGTTACAGCTAGCATGCCCTATTTTCTTGTTGACCTCATGAGATGAAGAGAGCAGATGGTATTAATTCAGAGTGAAGAAATTACTCAAATATTGATTTTAGTATACTTACCATCTACATGCAATATTAAGCAAATCAGGTATCTTATTACAGTTTCAAATATGTACATAGGCTCCCTCTCACTCCCTTCCATATCTATTAGTTATTGAAGTTTCTATGCTGGCATTAAGACATTACAACAATGCTTTGTTGCACCATATTATAAACATATGGAGTACAATATGTGCTATTTTTCTGAGGTGAACCAAATGTATATTTCTCAAGGTTCTTGAATCTTCTTTAACAATATTTATAGAGAGTCTTTTATGCATTAGTAATAGATAAACCACATTGTGATTTTTTAAAAAAATCTTAAGCCATGTACCAAGTTTGTGGTCAAAATTGTGTAGGAGAAGTTAAATGTAAAAGGCATTCTATTAAATAATTTGTGTGTACTTTTGTAAGCATAGTTATGTCAAAATTACCTTTTAAAATAGCCAAAAATAAAAAGATTTTGTGGCCCAACATGTGGTCTATTCTTGAGAATGATCCTTATGCTGAGGGGAAGAATGCGTATTCTGCCACCACTGGATGAAATGTTTTGTAAATAAATCTTGGATTTATTTGGTCTATGGTGCAGATTAATTCTGGTGTTTCTTTGTTGATTTTCTGTATGGATTATCCATCCAGTGCTGAAAGTGGGATGTTGAAGTCTCTAGATGTTATTATGTAAGAGTCTATCTGTCTCTTTACCTCGAATAATATATGTTTTATATATCTGTGTGCCCCGGTGTTTGGTGCATATGTATTTACAACTGTTATAGCCTCTTAATGTTTTGACCCCTTTTCATTATATAATGACTTTCTTTGTCTCTTTTTATACTTTTTATCTTCAAATCTATTTTGTCTGATATAAGTATGGCTATTCTTGCTCTTCTTTGATTTCCATTAACAAGGAATTTGTTTTTCATGTCTTTATTTTCAGTCTAGATGTGTCTTTATAGGTAGAGTGTGTTTTTTGTAGGCAACAGATCATTGGGTCTTACTTTTTTATTCATTCAGCCTGTCTATGTCTTTTGATTAGAGAGTTTAGTCCATTTACATTTAATACTGTTATTGATAAGTAAGAACTCACTCCTGCCATTTTATTTGTTTTCTGGTTATTTTGTGGTCTTCTCTTTTCTCTTTTCTCCTTGTCTTCCTTTTATTGAAGGCAATTTTCTCTGGTGGTATGTTTTCATTTCTATTTTGTGAGTATCCATTGTATGCTTTTTGATTTGAGGGTTCCATGATGCTTGCAAATAATATCTTATATCCCATTATTTGAAACTGATGACAACTTGACACTGATTGCATAAACAAACAAACAAGCAAAGAAAAATCTAATAAAAAAATCATAGTTTTTGTATTGGTTTGTCTTCTAGTCTTTCTACTCAAGATATGAGTACTTTAAATATCACAATAATCATGTTATAAAATTCTGTAATTTTCTCTGTACTTACAATTACCGGGGAGATTTGTACCTTCAGATGATTTCTTATTGCTCATTAAAATCTTTCAGATTCAAGAACTCCCTTTAGCATTTCTCATAGGACAGATAAGGTATTAATGAAATCCTCAGCTTTTGTTTGTCTGAGAAAGTCATTATTTATCCTTCATGTTTGAAGGATATTTTTGCTGGCTACATTATTCTAGGACAATTTATTTTTTCTTCAGCAGTTTAAATATGTTATGCCACTCTCTCCTGGTATGTAAGGTTACCACTGAAAAGGCTTCTGCCAGATGTATTGGAGCTTCATTGTATGTCATTTGTTTCTTTTCTCTTGCTGCTTTTAGGATCCTTTTTTATCCTTGACTTTTGGGAGATTAATTATTAAATGTCTTGTGGTAGTCTTATTTGGCTTAAGCCTACTTGCTGTTCTATAACTTTCTGATAGTCGAATATTAATATCTTTCTCTAGGTTTGGGAAATTCTGTTATTATCCCTTTGAATAAACTTTATACTACTATCTCTCTACTTCCTCCTTGAGGCCAAAATCTCTTAGATTCGCCATTTTAAGGTTATGTTCTTGATGGTGTAGGCATGCTTTATTATTTTGTATTATTTTATATCTTGTCTTCTCTGACTGTTTATTTTCAAACAGCATGTCTCCAAACTCGCTAGTTCTTTCTTCTGCATGATCAGTTCTGCTCCCAAGATACTCTGATGCATTCTTCTGTATGTCAGTTGCATTTTTCAATTCCAGAATTTCTGCTTTATTTTCTTTAGTTATTTCAATCTCTTTGTTAAATATATCTGATAGGCTGGTGAATTTCTTCTGTGTGTTATCTTGAATTTCTTTGAGTTTCCTCAAAACAACTATTTTGCATTCTTTGTATGAAAGAATGCTGTACACAATTAGTTTCTGGTGCTTTAGTTAGTTTGTTCAGTGAGGTTGTGTTTTCCTGGATGGCCTTGGTGGTTGTGGATGTTTGTCTGTGCCTGAGCATTGAATATTTAAATATTGAATGTAGTCTTCACTGTCTGGGCTTATTTGTACCTGTCCTTGGGAAGACTTTTCAGGTATTCAAAGGAACTTGGGTGTTGTGATCCAAGTTCTTGGTCACTGCAGCCATATCTGCACAAGTAGCACCCTAAGCCCAGTAAGACTCATATAGGTACTGCCTCAGTGGTCTTGGATAAGATCCAGAAGAACTATCTGGATTACCAAGCAGAGACTCTTGTTCTCTTCCTTTACTTTTTCCCAAAGAAAGTCTCTCTGTGTGCTGAGTCACCTGGAACTGGGGAAGGGATGACACAAGCATCCCCATGGCCACTACAACTGGGAGTGTGCTGGGTGAGACCTGAAACCAGCATAGTACTGGATCTCACCCCAGGTCCATGGAAATTATAGCCTAGTTACTGCCTATGTTTACTCAAGGTTTTACGGTTCTACAATTATCAGGGCTACCCAGGCTTGTATCCTTTTCTTCAGGATGGCAAGTTCTCTCTGGCCCCTGGCAGGTCCAAAGATGACATTCAAGAGAAAGGGACCAGAGTTGGAAAAGCTAGAAATCTTCTTGGTGTTCTATTGTACTGTGGATGAACTGACACCCAAGCCACAAGACAAAGTCCTATCAACTCTTCCCTACTTTATCCACATGCAGAGGTGTCTCACCTCTGGGCCACCACCACCCCAGGACCAGGCCTGGCTACTACCAGTGTTCACTCAAGGTCAATGTACTTTTCAGTTATATTGTGGTAAATATTACCATACTTGAGATTCTCCTTTCACAGCAATGGGATCCCCTCTGGCACAGATCACATCTAGAAATTCTATCCCAGAGCCAAGCCCTGGAATCGGGGACCCCAAGAGCCTGCTTGGTGCTCTACCTCCACTGTGGCTGAGCTGGTACCGAAGCTGCAAGACAAAGTCTCCTTTATTTTTCCTCTACCTTTCTCAAGCAGAAGGTGTCTTTCTCCATGCCCACAACAGCTGGGAATGTGCTCGTTCACAACTGAAGCCAGGACATCTGAATCTTACCCAAATTCCATGGCAAGTACCTCCTTGCTGCCACTGCTGACTATTCAAGTTCAAAGGGCACTTCAGTCAGCAGCTGATAAATCCTGCCAGGACTGTGTCCTTTCCTTCAGGACAGCAGGTTCCCTTTTGGCCCAGAGTGTGTCTAGATATGTAGTTCAGGAGCTAGGCCCTGGAATAGGAGCCTCAAGACTCTTCCTTGGATCCTATCCTATTGTGGCTAAGCTGTTATCAAAGTTGCAAGACAAACTCTTCTTTACTCTTCCCTCTTCTCTACTCAAGTGAAGGGAAGGTGTTGCTCCCACAGCTGCAATCTGTACTATCTAGAGTTGGGGGACAGGTGGCACAAGCACTCCCTTGGCTGCCCTGGCTGTTGTCTCACTAGGTCATATGCAGCCCACGTCTACTGGCTGTGAGCCCAGCACAGTACCAGGACTTGCCCAGGAACTGCAACCTTTGTGACCTAGACTGCCTTTCAAGTTTACTTATTACCGCAAAGCACTTTAGCCCTCAATGGTGAGACTTGCCAAAACTCAAATTCCTACGGTTGGGATGCGTGATTCCCCTCTGGCTAGTGCTGGTCTGAATACTCTCTCCATGAATGCCAGATGAATTCTGCCCATTGTTCATTTCTGCTGTGACAGGTCAGCATTAATTTTCAATGCAAAGTCCCACAATCACTGCACTTTCCTTCCTCTAAGTGCGCAGACTTTCTTTCTGCACCACATGGATCCTGCTGGGGTTGGGGGAGGTGTGGTATCGGCTATTAAAGATTGTCTTTCCAATCCTCTTCATTGCCTTTTTCAGTGATATTAAGTTAAAGACAATACTGTGATTGATAACTTGATTTTTAGTTCTTATGAAGATTGTTTTTGTGTGTGTGTGGATCATTCTTCAGTTCGGTATTCTTGAGTGGAGGACAATTGTTCTTTCTAATTGGCCAGCTTACACTGCCTTTCTCTCATTAGCCAGTTTTTGATGAAATTGTCTTTTAGTTGTTGAGTTGTTTGAGTCTGTCGTATATGCTGAATGAATAGTCCCTCATCAGATGAAGAGTTTGCAAATATTTCTTCCCATTCAACAGGTTTTCTATCCACTCTATTGTTTCCATTTCTATGGAAAAGTTGTTTAATTTAGTCCCATTTATCTATTTTTGTTTGTGTTGCCTTTTCTTTTGAGGTCTTAGCCATAAAATCTTTGTCTACACTAATGGCTTGAAGTATTTCCCCTATGTTTCCTTCCAGTAGTTTTAAATTTTTGAGTCTTATGTTTAAGGTTTTATCTGGAGTTGATGTTTGTGTATTGTGATATACAGGAGTCTAGTTTCTTCTTCTTCATATGGATATCCAATCTTTCTAGTAGCATTTATTGAAGAGAGCATCGTTTCTCTAACACACATTCTTACTGCCTTTGTCCTATTGCCTTATTCCCTTTGTGGATTTATTTCTGGGTTTTCTATTCTGATCCATTGGTCTGTCTACATGTCTGTTTATATACCACTACCATGCTATTTGTTCTTGTCATGTATTTTGAAGTCAGGTAATGAGATGCTTTCAGCTGACTTTTTTTTTTTTTTTTTTTTTTTTTTTTTTTTTTTTTTTTTGTAATGAGCTTAGGAGATCCTTCTGTTTGTGTCTTCTTCAATTTCTTTCATTAGTGTTTTGTAGTTTCCCTTGTAGAATTCTTTCACCTTTGTGGTTAAATTTATTCCTAGCTATTTTTTGTAGTTATTATACATTGCATTGCCTTACTGATTTTTTTCTCAGCTAATTTATTATTGGCTTATTGAAATGCTACTTATTATCATATGTTGATATTTTATCCTCCAATTTTACTGAATTTATTTATCTGATTTAAGAATTATTTTGGTGGAGTTTCCGGTTTTTCCTAGATAGAAGATCATCTACAAAGAGGAAAAATTTGACTTAATTTCCAATGTTGCTGCCTTTTATTTTTTCTTTTGCCTGATTACTCTGGATGGGACTTCCAGTACTGTATTGATTAGGAGAGGTGAAAGTAGGCATGCTTATCTTCTTCCAGTTCCCAGGAAAAGGACTTTCAGCTTTTATCATTCAGTATGATGTTAGCTGTTGGTTTTCATATTTGTCCTTTGTTATGTTGAGGTACATTCCTTCTCGGTCCACTATGTTGTTTTTCTCATGAAGGGATACTGAATTTTATCAAATGGTTTTCTGCATCTATTGAAATAATAAGGCTTTTGTCCTTCATTTTGTTGATATGATGTGTCATGTTAATTGATTTGTATGTGGTGAACCATCCTTGCATTCCTGGGATGAATCCCACTTGATCATTTTGTATTATCTTTTTGATGTACGGTTGAATTCATTCTGCTAGAACTTTCTTGAGGGTTTTTGCATCTGTATTAATCAGGGTAACTGGCCTGAATTTTTTTTTTTTTTTTTTTTGCATCCTTGTCTAGTGTTGGTATCAGGGTAATGCTGGCCTTATATAATTAGAGAAAATTCCCACCTCTTCAATTTTATTGGAATAGCTTCAGGAGAAATTGTTTTACTTCTTCCTTGTAAGTTTCATAGAATTTGGCAGTGAAGTCATTAAGTCTTGAACTTTTCTTTTCTGGTAGAATTTTTTTTATTATTACTGATTCAATCTCAGTAATTGTTATTGATCTCTTCAGGTTTTCTATTTCTTTTTAAATTCAATCTTAATAGGTTGTTTGTGTCCAGAAATGTATCCATTTCCTCTAGGTTTTCTAGTGTGCTAGTGTGTAGTTGTTCTTTATAGTCTCTGATGATCTTTTGTATTTCTGTAATATCAGTTGCAATGTCTATTTTTCATTTCTGATTTTATTTATTTATGTCTTCTTTTTTTCTCTTGGTTAGTCTAGCTTGCAGTTTATCAAATTTGTTGATCTTTTAAGAATGCAACTTTTCATTTTGTTGATAGTTTATATATTTTTAGTGTCTATTTTGTTCAGTTCTGCTCTGATCTTTATTATTCCTTTATTTCTATTAATTTTGGGTTTGGTTTGTTTGAGTTTTGCTCATTTTTGAAATGAATTCATTTAGTACAATTCTGTTGAAATTTTTCATCTAGGCATTTATTGCTTTTAACTTTTACATTAGCATTGCTTTTGCTGTACCTATATTTGGTATGCTTTGTTTCAATTTTCATTTGTTTTAATACATTTTTAAATTTTCTCTTTAATTTCTTCCTTCTTTTTCAGAAGCATGTTGTTTAATATCCATGTATTTGTAAGTTTTCCAGAGTTCCTCCTGTTACTGATATCTAGTTTAATTCCACTGTGGTCTAAGAAGATACTCTATATAGTTGTAATTTTAAAAAAAATGTTGAGATTTGTTTTGTGCCCTAACACGTGGTCTGTACTGGAGAATGTTCCATATGCTGTTGCAAAGAATGTGTATTCTATAGCCATTTGATGAAGTATTATGCAAATGCCTTTTAAGTCCAATTGATGTAATTTATGGTTTAAATACAATATTTCTTTGTTAATTTTCTGTCTAGATCATCTGTCTAATGCTGAAAGTGGGGAGTTGAAATTCCTAACTATACTTGTGCTGGAGTCTCTTCTTTTTGCTCAATCTAATAATATTTGCATTGTATATCTTGGTGCACTGGTGTTGGGGCCATATATGCTTAGAATTTTTATATCCTTTTGCTGGATTGATCCCTTTATCGTTATATAACGACTTTCCTTTTCTCTTTTTATTGTTTTTTTACTTAAAGTCTGTTTTATCTAAGTATTGCTTCTCTTGCTCATGTTTTGTTTTCATTTTCATGGAATATTTTTTTCCATCCCTTTACTATCAGTCTATATGTGCCTTTATAGGTGAGATTGCTTTCTTGTAGGCAGTATATAGTGGAGTGATTTTTTTGTTGTTGTTGTCCATTTAGCCAGTCTATATATTTTAAGTGGAAAGTTTAATTCATTTATATTCAAAATCATAATTGATATGTGAATATTTATTCCTGTCATTTTACTAGTTGATTTCTGATGGTTTTAAATAATAACCTTTGTTCCTTCCTTTTACTTTTATTGTTTACAAACAAATGTAATTTGACAGCTTTCTTTAATGGCAACATTGGGGTCTTTTCCCTTTCTCATGCGTGTGTTTGCTCTTCTAGTGGGATTTATCCTTCCTGTGTTTTCATATTGCTGGTATTGTCTTTCACTTCAACATGTCAGACTCCCTTAAACAATTTCAGGGTGAGTCTAGTGGTGGTGAATTGTAGCTTTTGTTTGTCTACAAAAGACTTTATTTCTTATTCATTTGTGAAGAGTAAATTTACTGAGTATAGTATCCTTCACTTGCAGGGTTGTTTTTCTTTCAGCTCTTTGAAGATATCATTCCACTATCTCCTGGCCTGTAAAGTTTCTACTGAGAAATGTGGTGCTAGTCTGATGTGGGTTTTATAAAGGTGACTAGATACTTTTCTCTTGCTGTTTACAGAATCTCTCTTTGCCTTTGACTTTTGACAGTTTTAGTGTATTATGTCATAGAGAAGACGTTTTAGCATTGTGTCTCTGGGGATATCTGAGTTTCCTGCATTTGGATGCATAAATCTCTTTGTAGACTTTGGAAGTTTTCAGCCACTATTTCACTAAATAGATTTTTTATTGCTTTGACTTTTTTCTTTTTTTTTTTTTTTTTTTGCCTTCTTGGACATGATAAAGTTGAATATTTGGGCACTTTATGGTATTCCGTGTGTTGTGTAGGCTTTATTCATTCTTTTTTTATCCTTTTTTCTTTTTTTTTTTGGTCTGACTGGGTTATTTCAAAAGACCTACATTCCCATTCTGAAATTCATTCTTCTGCTTGGTGTGGTCTGTTGTTGAAGTTTTGAATATATTTTTTATTTGATTCCATGAACTTTTTAGCTCCAGAATTTCTTTTTTAAATGATATCTATCTTTTTAGTAAATTTCTCTTTCACATCCTGAATTGTTTTCTGATTTCTTTGTATTTTTCTGAATGATCTTGTATCTCCCTGAGCTTCTCTATAATCAATATTTTAAATTATTTTTTCTGATTTTCATTAATTTCTTCTTGAATATAATCTGTTGCTGAATAAATATTGTGTTCCTTTAGAGGCATCATATTTCCTGGTCTTTTTGTGTTATGTATTTTCATTGACATCTGAGTATCTGGTATAACAGTTGCCTCTTCCAATATTTTTAATTTGCTTTTGTAAGGGAGCACTTTTTCCTGAAGATGTATCTGTGGGGTTTGTTGGGTAGGGCACTTTGGCTTTCATTCTGGGTATGTCCATTAGCATAGTCCTTGCATGATTTTCTCACCTGTAAACAGCATCAGCAGTGTCTGTCATTTTCTTAATGCTTAGGTTGTGATTTTTAGTGGAGGCTATGTTGAAGTTTTGTTGGGAACAGAGACATTCAGAGGGGCCAGTCTTGGGGCCTCAGTGGCTGTGGCAAGCTGAGTCTGCTTGTCCTTGGGCCCTAGGGCAGTATACTCTGGCACTGGTATTAGCAGGTACAGGTGTGGTGATTCTTGGGTCTCCAGGCAACTTCCTCAGGTGCTGGCCACGTCCTGGATGGGTGGGTGAGTCCTTGGGCCCCTGAGGAGTCAATGTGACCTGAGTGATGAAGCAGCCATGGCAGGACAACCCTCTGTCTCCCACACAGTTCATCCTGCTGTTGGCAGTGGCTGTGATGGGCTCGGTGGACCTGTCCTCAGGCACCCAAGAGTAGTGACAAATGTGGTGGATGGGGCGGGGTAATCTACAGGCACTAACAGTGTGCTCAGGCATTGGGATGGATGAAGCTGAGCCAGGAAGGCCTGTTCTCTAGCCCTCAATGGTGTGTGCAGGCACTGGCTGCAGTAGGCTGGAGCATGGTGATTGCCAGGCTTTTACAGAACACTTGGTGGGAATAGCAGTGGTTGTGCTGCAGCTCTGCTGGTGGGGAGGGTGAGATTGTTTTCAGTGGCAGCATCCTGAACAGGTGGCTGGGTAACAGGCATCTCAGTTGCAGGTGGGAGTTGTAAGTATGGTAGCCTTTTCTCAAGGTGCTATTAAATGTGAGGCAGCTCTGATATTAGAGGCAGAAGGATTACAGCCAATGGCTTGTGCTTCAGCCCTGGTGGTACCAATCAGCATCACAGTCCAGATTCATGTGGGTGATGGCAATTAGGCTTCAGGGATTTGGAGATGCAGGAGCTGTTGGAGAGGCAGGGCAGGAAGCAATCTGATAGGGACTGGCCTCTCAAAGTGGCATCTTGCTGTAACTGTTTAGGACTTGGTGTGTGAGGGGGACCTGGTGTGAGCTCCCTCTCTGGAGCAATGCTGTCAACTCATCTTCAAGCAGCTTCCTTTGTTAGTTTCAGGGCCTAAGTGAGTTGAGGCACTTTCCATTGGCTAAGATTGTAGGAATCCATGGTAGAAATGTGTACTACTGGGTGTCACTAGCTTATTCTTTCCTTGTATTGGGGAACCTCTCAAGGCTCTTAGCTCCCACTGGCCCAGTAGGCTTCTTTGCTCCCCTCTCCTTCCTTACCTTAGGTGTTTTGTCACTTCTTTGTTGAATTCCAGCCTTCTCTATTAGGTGATCTATTCAAAATGTGATTATCTACTTGCCGTTTTGTTTCTTCTTTGTGGAGGAGATGAATACCAGATGCCTCTAGCAGGCCATCTTGAAGCCCCTGCTCTATGTGGCTACTTTTTTTTTTATTATTTATTTATTTATTTATTTTTTTAAATTTATTTTTTATTATGATTATACTTTAAGTTCTAGGGTACATGTGCATAACGTGCAGGTTTGTTACATATGTATACTTGTGCCATGTTGGTGTGCTGCACCCATCAACTCGTCAGCACCCATCAACTCGTCATTTACATCAGGTATAACTCCCAATGCAATCCCTCCCCCCCACCTCCCCATGATAGGCCCCGGTGTGTGATGTTCCCCTTCCCGAGTCCAAGTGATCTCATTGTTCAGTTCCCACCTATGAGTGAGAACATGCGGTGTTTGGTTTTCTGTTCTTGTGATAGTTTGCTAAGAATGATGGTTTCCAGCTGCATCCATGTCCCTACAAAGGACACAAACTCATCCTCTTTTATGGCTGCATAGTATTCCATGGTGTATATCTGCCACGTTTTCTTAATCCAGTCTGTCACTGATGGACATTTGGGTTGATTCCAAGTCTTTGCTATTGTGAATAGTGCCACAATAAACATACATGTGCATGTGTCTTTATAGCAGCATGATTTATAATCCTTTGGGTATATACCCAGTAATGGGATGGCTGGGTCATATGGTACTTCTAGTTCTAGATCCTTGAGGAATCGCCATACTGTTTTCCATAATGGTTGAACTAGTTTACAATCCCACCAACAGTGTAAAAGTGTTCCTATTTCTCCACATCCTCTCCAGCACCTGTTGTTTCCTGACTTTTTAATGATCGCCATTCTAACTGGTGTGAGATGGTATCTCATTGTGGTTTTGATTTGCATTTCTCTGATGGCCAGTGATGATGAGCATTTTTTCATGTATCTGTTGGCTGTATGAATGTCTTCTTTTGAGAAATGTCTGTTCATATCCTTTGCCCACTTTTTGATGGAGTTGTTTTCTTAAACTCTCATTCCAGCATCTTCCAAAACCCTTAGCTGCTCTATTATAGTCCTCAATTAGTAATCTCTTTCCCCAAGCGTCCATGGGTCTTCAGTCTCTCTGAGGTTTTCATGAGCCTTGTTCACTGCTTCTCACCAATTCCACTAGCCTAAGATCTGAGATCTGCCACTATTGGTTGTCTGAACTTCAAATTAGGAGATAAAGAGACAAATTCCTCAGGCAGACCCCAGACAGATTAAAATGTTGCAAATTCAGTCCACCTCACACTCTCTTACTCACAGAAGAGACTGGGGATCAGGCCACCACACTTCCCCAAAAATGTGCCCTGCCATACCAGGAAGGAGTACAACAAGCCAAATAAAAACACTGTGAAATCTCCTACTATTTTGAATGTGACATTTTCTTGATTGTACACTCAATTGGTTGTGAATATGGTTTCAAGAGCTACTATAAAGTTATTTCAACTAGTCACTAGTTGTCTATTTAATGTTTACTGGGGGGACAAGGATCTAGAGCTACCTAGGCCTTCATCTTGCTTACTTCTTTCTGCTGTTTTTTTTTTTTTTTTTTTTTTTTTAATTTCAGAATAAATGTATCAATCCATATAGTGTTAATGCTACCAAGAGACATTGTGTTTGATTTATTTAAAAAATCTATATTTTGGTTCAACATGTAGTCATACACAAAGAAAAGATATAGAGTTGTGATTCATGGTAACCATCCCATTCCAGCCCAGCAAATATGGGTAGCCTGGCAAAAGCAATAAATCTTTTGTTGTTGTTTGATGAACTGATCTCTGAATGTGCATGTAATGAACTGCTTCATTTCAACTATATAAATGTATTTAGAATTTAAAGCTAATGCTTACAATTTATTTTCTGAAATTAGTAAAGAGCTTTTATATTTCCCAAATTTCTACTTTTTTATATGAGTAGAATTAATGTAATATTTTACAATATGCTAGAGTACATAATTTTAGGGGTTCTAGATTTGTGATTGTTTATTCCTTAGTGCCTTTGGATAAGAGGATAAACATTCCACATATTAACTTACATTATTTTATTTTTAAACTTCCATTATTTTTAACAGACAATATCTCAAGAATCAGTAGGATTAATTTGTTTTGTAATGTTCCATCTGAGTACCTTTTATAATTTCATTGAAACATCTTAGAATTCTGGCTTCCCTGATTTTAATTTTTTGTGGTTTGTAAAATTTTACTACTATGTATAAAAACAAATTTCAAATAGCATTTTGGCTTTCAATTAGGTGAACTTTCCAGGCTAATAGTTTACTAAGCACCAGATTTCTATCACATGATAGAAGAAAAATTCATATGCGTAAAAATATGTTACTTGTTCATCCAAAAGTTGTAGCATTGAAACTTTAATTTGTAAAGGCATTCTAATTTCTGAAAACTTCTCTGAAGAATTTGTAGAGAGAAAAGAGGAAAATCTTTTTATATACAAGAAGACATCTTTTTTCTTTGCTCCAGAACACATTGTTCTCTACCGTAAATAATTTACTCCCCTCCTCCACAGCTCCTTACCCCATGCATTAGTCTCATATATATTGCCACTCTTGGCTTTTTGTTAAATTTCGGCAAATTACAGCTAGTGAATAATAAACACCCAAGTGAATTCAATTAGTCAGTAAATATTTATTGAGTGCTATCGTATGCCCAACAATGTTCTTGTGCTGTACACCTCATAATTGGAAAAAAAATTAGGAAACTCTGCCTATTAAAGCAGAGTGATTGATAGGTTTCTATGCTCAGCTAATACTAAAACAACTGATGGAAAACTAAAACACTGATTTATGAGTCTCTTACTGCTGAATTCTTCTGAGAGGCCTGATTATTGCTTCATTTAATCAAATTCCATTTAACAAAATGCTAAGTAATCAAATACTCAATTTTCCTGGCTCACATAAAATGCAGTATATATCAGACAGTAGCTTTACTAACCTCATAAGTTGGTCTCAGATTTTTAAAATAAGAAGTACAGCATATATGTTCAACTGTCTTTACAACATATTTTTGAAATCAAATGAATGTTTTTAACATATAATCTCTGTGTGACTATATAAAATAATTAGAATAAATTTTTAAAACTTGGTACTTTGCTCTTGGCAATCTAATTATCTAGCAGAAACATTAAAGCAGATTCATATATGGGGTCTAAATTGTGTAAAATAAAACAGCAAAAATTCCTTTGAAAATACCTAAATCATCTATGAAACTTAACTATCTGCATGCCTTCTTATGAATGTACAACCATGTACAGTAATGAAGACATATCATATATAATTGATATCTTGATATGTAGAGTCTATTTAAAGTAAAAGTATGATTTTACATGAGACTGGCAAATGTGTTATAGTTGAATTCATGAACCTTAAGTATACATATGATGTGACTCCAGTATACATCTAAATAAGTGCGTTATTTTCGTTGTGTATCCACTCTTAGCCATGAGATGCAGATTTCCAACAGTAAGTACACTTTCTTTCATTTACTTTTAAAGTTGCAATTCTCCATTAGCTCCAGAAGACCAGGCACTCTGGGAAGCAGTTGGCCATAAAAGGACAATTTTTATTGTCTCCAGACTATTTCATTCTCTTCTATCTTATACACAAGGCCTTTCTTCAGTAGTATGCTTTATATTTCTCTTCTTAATTCCTACCTCTCTACCTTGGTTCCAAGCCTGAATTACTTCACTTCCAAGCTATCATAATAGTTTCTGTGCTTCTTTAATTTACTGTACGCACATAGATATCTAAGATTTGTATTGCATAAAAATACAGTCTGATCATACCATACATCTGTTTGAATGCCTTCAATGGCTACCTATTTTCCACAGAATTTGATATAAATGCACTTTGCCATTCATGATCTCCACACAGTGACCTTAACTCCCCTTTCTAGTTCTGGTTGAACTGACCATTCCCCAAATACATCCTATCTTTTTATTCCACTGTGCTCATGCCATTCTATTTTTTCCCCTAAAATGCTGATCTTTTTTTTATTTCTATTAGAATTCTACCCATTTTTTAAGGTTAAGCTAAGATATCAATTCACAAGTAGATGTAATTTTGTCATATTTTGAGCTCCTGATGCACTTCATTTCTTGTACCTCCCTTGTGACATTTAAGTTTTCTTTGTAGTACAGACATTCATGTACCTGTCTTATCTCTTACTCAAGCAATAGTTCTTGCCGCCCAGGAAATTATCTTTTACTGATCTATTATTTCCTGTAGCACTCTAAAACAGCACCACATATAGAAGAAATACCTGATTGGAAAGTTATATATACTTATTTCACTAATGTTCAATTTTGTCAAAAGTTTTTGAAGTTCTTTCACAATTGCTTTAGGAGCTGGTGGAACTTTTTTACATGCTTCAGTAGTGACAAATAATTATCACTTGAGGGAACATTTGATTTTAAAAAATAGAATTTATTCTAAGCCACGTTTAGTGACTAATATGAATGTTCAATTGGGGCTGTTATATTTTCAGTTAAAATAAAAGGAGTGTAATGAGACAAAATCTCTGGATGAGGCATGAACTGACAATTCCAAAATGAAAGTTTCCAAAAAGCTTTGAATAATGTCAACATCATTGTAATGAGTTTATAACACTCCAGATTTTCTACTTGGAAATGTACAGCACTCTTTTGGATGTGTATGTTCTAATATATTTGTTAAATCAGTCTCATCTCCTTGAAGATTTATTTCATATTTTCCAAACCAGTCTGTATAAAGTGAGTTTGGAATTGAAATATCATTTAAATGAGATGTATATTACCCTTCTAATTTGAGTATTGCATTTCATAGCTTTTGGTGAGTGAGAAATAGATCATCAATATTTCACTAAATAAAGCTTCCCAAATTTGGAGAAAGATATTTATTCAAAAAAGCCTACAAATTCAGTTACTTTGACCAGATGTTCCCGAGTTCTACCAGAAATGTAATGAACTGAACAATGGATTTGAAGTAAACATTAGAGATTAGTTAAATATAACATTTGAGTATCATGTAACTGCTGACACGGAATTATAAAACAAAAAAAGTGAAACTTCTTCCAAAATCGCGTGGAATTTGTAATATTTGCATACTATGTGCTCATAGGAGTTTTGTATTTTCTTCCTTACACACAATTGACTTAAACAGAAAACCACATTTTACATTTCTCAAATGTATAGTCAGTGTTTATATAAATTCTATTACAATGTTTATTGTATCCTTTTTATTATTTCACATGTAATTTTTTAGGTTTAAAGTTTTGTTTTGTTTGTAATTCATTTGGTTTATCATATATTTTCTAGAAATTCTGTATGGTCAATTTTGAATTATTTTACAATGGAAAATAATATGTGAACAGATAATCCAAAACACTTGGTATCTATATTTTTTCTAGATTATATGGTATTATTTAAGCAGATTTATTTCCCTCACTGAGGCTAACAATGAATTTTCAAACCCTAGTACACATTGGTGGGATAAAAAGAAAAAATACATTTTGAATAATTTTTAAGAATAAATTTTTTATCACCTTCAGTTCATCATTAAAAATTAATTATTCACACCTTCTCATTAACCCCTAGCATTCCAGTTAATTGCCATTTTACTGTAATAGTATTTTATCTTGAGTAAAATATTTTTATTTTTCCTTAAAAGTATTATTTGGAGCTTATATCATGTTTAACTTATTCCTTGCATTTTGGTATACTTGTAACTCAAAGTAAAATGGCAGGTCTGGTGGCCAGGAGCAGTAACAGCTTACCTGAAGTTTGAATAACTAAGAATATTAATTTACTATTTACATTGATATCACTCTTTGTCAATAGGCATAATACTATTTAGGTCATTACTGCTTATAATTTATGAAAAACATTAAATATTTTATCAAATGCCTTGTTCTCACTTCCATGACCTACTGAGGCTGAATTGCCTTCTTTGTCTCTCAGGAGGCATCTGTTTCGAAGGGAAGGAAAGAGCAAGTGAGAGGTACACCCCAATTCTTGTGTGTCCTGTGATAAAGCATAGTTAAGTCCAGGCTAACCTGAACCACAGCTAACAGACTACCTTTGTCTTTGTAAATGTTCCCTAAAATCCCACTAGAGTAGCATCTGTCTACCTGTGTAGCAATGCTGAGGTAATAAGGTGTTACTGGCCATTTGTCTTAGTGGTTTCTACTTAAAAAGGGACTACCATACTGTTGAATAGGATTTGTAGGAACATTATTTCAATTTTGGGTGTGAGTACTCAAGTACTTAGGTAGACAAGAATGTATTGAACTTGAATATATCCATAACTACCGCAATACCCTGCCCCATTAGTAAAGGTCAACATATTTCACCATTTCTGGGAAATTATCAGAAAGTATTTGCTCGAGTATAAAATACTTGCATAATATGCAAGAAATACCTCCTCAAGATTGCAACATTGCTAAACTTCACTACCAAAACTAGACACTGGAACATAATTCAAAAAGAACAAATTTTATCAAACACATTTTTATCTAGAAAGATTTGTTGTATAGATAGTAATGATGAAAGGTTTGCTTTTTCTCCCTTTTACAGTAGTACATTATTTATGCAAAGAGAATATTTCATTAAACAAATGGGCTTATTAAAATATACAATTCACCATTTTGCAAAAAAGAGTGTAGAGCACAGTCAATAGACTTCTATTGAGGCCACTATTGGAGAAACATTGTTTCAGTCATTTATACTGTAGGTCTAAGATTTGTATTAAGAAAACACATGTAGCAATAAATCCATTAGTCAGTGCTGAGTTTACAAAGTAAATACAGGTAATGTGTTTAAGTAGTTTATAGTGCACGTCATTCATTATGAAGTCCTCTCTTGCTTTGTGGTAAAGCCCTATTTAAGATGTGACTACAGTAGTCCTCCCTTATCTATGGTTTTGTTTTTCATGGTTTCAGTAACTTGCAAAAGTACAATAAGATATTTCGAGAAAGGACACATTCACGTAACTTTTATTACAGTATTTTGTCAATATTTTTATTTTTATTGTTCATTTCTTATATAATTTATAATTCAACTTTTTCATAAGCATGTATACATAAGAATAAATATAGTATATATAGAGTTCGATACTCTCTGCAGTTTCAGACATCCACTGGGTGTCTCGGAGTATACCATCTGTGGATACAGGGGGACTACTGTATTCTAAACTTCTTGTAACTTCTTCACTTCTAAAAGCATTGAATTTTTATTATAACAATTGTATTATCTATAGATTTTAAAATTTGCAACAGAGTCCCAACAATCGTAGGCCCCCAACAATGCCTTAGAACCGTTTTTTTTTTTTTTTGAATTCCCAGAAGTCTGCACCACTTCTCAATTTTTTTCACCAAGAAGGACCCTTTAAATCTGTTGAGTTCAATAAGGAAACAACATTTTACACATGGGGAATATGTTCTGAATGCAGATTTATCTTGAAATAGTGTGTGAAATCTTTGGTATTGATCAACATTCCAAGTACTGTCAATAAATAGCTTACTGAGATTCCATTTGTTGTTTTCACAGATTTCAGGAAACCTTACTGTGCCTTGGATTACAGGGTGTTCTAGAAAAAGAGCAGTAAGTAATCTTTCATTTAAAGCAGCAAATGGGTTTCCCCTTGTGCTGTTAGTAAGAATGCCATTGAGAAAATTGCCATCATATTTGTAAAGCTGGCAAAACTGAACCTTGATAGCACTACATTGTCTCAAAGGACATATTTCAAGATAGTAATATTTACATATACTGCAAATGTAATCTTAATTATAATGTAATAATCAGCACACCATATAATCCATGGGCAGTTTTCTCAGTTTTAAAAGTGACTCCAAAATAATTAATAAAATATGATTTTTTCTACATCTAATCAACCCAATTAATTTGATCAGACAATTGAATCATAATTAATATAAAATATCTCAATCAGTATTGCATAATTTACTGTTTCCTTTTAGTGCAAGTCAGTATTTAGAAATGATGAGTAATTAATGTTTACCAATCTTATTTTGTGCTCTAGCTTTCTCATACAACTGCTGTAAATTTTTAGATCTTATTATAACAGAACTTCAGTAAAATTGTGCTTTCTCGAAGAATCTCATTCATTTTTTGTATGTAAGACCAATAAATCTGCATTTTGGCAAATATCCCAGGAGATTTTGATGTGACTGGTCCCTAGATAGGAAACCTTTAAAAGGCTTTAATCATAAAAGATACATGAATAGACTTTTAGAAAGACAAATGATCCAAAGCAATCCCAAGCAAGAAGAACAAAACAGGAGATATCAGATTGCCTGACTTCAAACTATACTATGAGGCTACAGTAATGAACACAGCATGGTACTGATACTAAAACAGACACATAGACCAGTAGAACAGAATAAAGCACCTGGAAATAAAGCTGCACACCTTACAACCATCTGATCTTTGACAAAATCAACAGAAATAATAAATAGGGAAATGACTCCTCGTTCAATAAGTGGTGCTGGAATAACTAGCTAGCCATGTGCAGAAGAATGATACTGGACCCTTATCTCTCATATGAAAATTAACTCAAGATGGATTAAATATTTAAACATAAGACTGAAAACTATAAAAATCCTAGAAGAAAACCTAGGGAATACCCTGCTCAACATGGGTTTTGGCAAATAATTTATGGCTAACTCACCAAAAACAATCACAACAAAACCAGAAAAGATAAATGGGACCTAATTAAACTCGAGCTTCTGCACAACAAAAAAAATTACCAACAGAGTAAAAAGACAGCCTACAGAATGGGAGAGAATATTTGTAAAATATGCATCTGATAAAGTCTAACAGCCAGAATCTACATGGAACTTAAACAAATCAAGAAGCTAAAAAACAATCTAACTAAAAATGGGCAAAAGACTAAACTAAAGATGAACAGGCACTTTTCAAAAGAAGATATACAAGAGGCCAACAAACATGAAAAAAATATTGAATGTCACCAGTCATCAGAGAAATGCAAACCAAAACCACAATGAGATACCATCTCTCACTAGTCAGAATAGCAATAATTAAAAAGGCAAAACAAAAAACAAAACAAAACAAAAAGAAACACAACTGATTCTCCTCAGTCATTGGAGAAAATCAAATACACTGTTGCTGGGAATGCAAACTAGTTTAGCCACTGTGGAAAGCAACTTGGAGATTTCTCAAAGAACTTAAAATATAACTACCATTTGACCCAGCAATGCCTCTACTGGGTATATACCCGAAGGAAAATAATTCACTCTATCATAAAGGCACATACAGCCATATATTCATTACAGTGCCATTCACAATAACAAGGTCATAAAATCAACCTACGTGCCCATCAGCATTGAAGTATATATAGTGCATATACACCATGGAATACTGTGCAGTCATAAAAATGAATAAAATCATGTCTTTTGTAGCAACATACATGCAGCTGGAGGCTATTTTCCTAAATGACCTAATGCCAGAACAGAAAACCAGATACTGCATGGTCTCACATTTAAGTGGGAACTAAACATTGAATACACATGATCATAAAGATAAGAACAACAGACACTGGGACTCACTAGATGTGGGAGGGAGAGAGGGGGTGTGGGCTTAAGAACCACCTGTTGGGTACCGGGCTTATGATCTGGATGTGGGATCACTGGGACCTGAAGCCTCACCATTATTCAGTTTACCCATGCACACATACACTTTAATCTATAATAAGAGTTGAAATTAGAAAAATAAGAAACAAAAAGCAGGATAACTCAAGTTATTTTATAATGGATAGGATAAATAAAAATGAAGCTAGGACTTCAGTATTGGCCAAGTTTGTCTATATTCCTTTATCCATTTTCTTCCCCAAAAAGTAGAACTATAAACCGTGAAAATAATGTAAGAGGCTACCAAAGGAGAATTCTGAAAGGATGAAAAAATAAAGTGCCCCTTTAGGGACTCCAGGAATTACAGGACCTATAGGGTGTTTTGGTCCCCCCATTTAACACTAAAAGGCCATCCAAGCCAGGAACCTCATGTCCCCTACCTTAGCAACACAAGAAAGCTTTGGTAAGCTCATTCCCCATCCCCATCTGCCACCAGTTGGAGCAGGAATGTCAGGAACAACATGAAGTGAGTCTGGCAACTTTGACAAAGAAGATTAACTGGAAGTTTTGCTGACAATAAGCAGCCAGGAGAATTACGCTCCTTTCCTGCTAGACCAGGATATTCTCTCCCTAATCAGGAGACACCAGGCAATAATATCAAGGAAGATATTGACACAAAGAGTAGCTTAGTCTCTTGACTCCTGTAAGCAAGATAATTACTTCTTCTACCTAGACATACAAGTGGCTTATTGTCAACAGGAAGAGGGACCAAGCCACAATGAGCAACTAGTCCAGAAAGTGTGCTATGTATTCCTGAAGAATGGAGTTTCCATTTTCCACTGAAGGACATTAGTCTGTTGGGCAACACCAATGGGGGTAGGTATCTCCTCACAAGTTCCTGGTCTAGATGAGCTCCTTCTCTCCTCTTAGGTGGCACCAGTAGGGATTACTGGAAGCTCCAGTGGAACTAGATAAATCAAGCAGATGAAAATAACACCACAAAAGTTATGAAAGTTGAACTATTATTGGAACCATAGCCGATAAAAGTAGGCCAGGACTTGCATGCTAAACATAACTGGGTGACTGCCTGCAAAATTTTTTTAAAAAGCCGAGAATGATTGTGTGTGCTTGTAGTCCCAGCTACTTGGGAGGCTGAGATGGGAGGATTGCTTGATCCCAGTAGTTCAAGTCCAGACTGGGCAACATAGCAAGGTCCTGTCTCTTAAAAGAAAAAAGTCTCCTATGGTAGTGACAAAAGTAAACAGGAAACAATTGAAGATTGCTCATTGAATTAAATTGTTACCTTTATTGCTACATAATGTTTGCCTTTGTCTCTTCTTACAGCTTTTTACTGAAGTCTGTTTTACCCAATATAGATATAGTTACTCATACTTGCTACTGGTTTCTATTTGCATGGAATATCATTTTCCTTCCTTTAACTTTCATTCTATGCATGTCTCTACAGGTGAGGTGAATTTATGGAGACAGCATATAGTTGGATAAATATATATGCATCCAGTACTGGAGGACCCACATAGAGCAATTATTACTAGATCTAAAAGGATAGATACACTGTAATACAAGAAATGTTGAGAACTACAATATCTCACACTCAGCATTGGACAGATCTTCTAGAAAGATAAATAACAACAGCAACAACAACAACAACAACAAAAACTCACAGTACATTTAAACTGTACCATAGACAAAAAAAAAAAAAAAAAAAAAAAAAAAAACAGAAAAAAAGCATTTACACAACAATTTCATCCAACAGCTGCAGAATACACATTAATCAGCACATGGTGCATTCGCCAGTACTGACTATAGGTTAGGACACAAGACAAGTCTCAACACGTTTTTAAAAGTTAAAGTCATATCAAATATCTTATCTGACCACAATGGACTAACACTAGGCATCAATAATAGAGAAACATTTGAAGCTATACAGATACATAGAAAATAAACAACATGCTCTTGAATGACTAATGGGTGAAGGGAGAAAATAAGAATACAATTTTAAAATTTCTTGAAACAAATGAAAGTAGAAACACAACATACCAAAACCTATGGTTAACAGCAAAAACAGTATTAAAGCCAAGGTAATAGCAATAAATGTCTACATCAAAAACTAGAAAAAATTAAAATAATCACGTTAAAATGCATTTTTCTTAAGTAAGTAGAAAATCAAGAACAAGCCAAATCCAAAATTAGTAGAAGGAAATAAATAATAAAGATCAGAGAACTAAATGAAATGGAAAGTGAAAAATACATAAAATATCAATGAAACAAAAAGTTTTATGAAAAAATAAACAAAATTGACAAATCCTTAACTAGACTAAGAAAGAAATAGTGAAGACCCAAGGAAATAAAATCAGAAATGCAAAAGGGGATGTCATACTGGATACCACAGAAATAAAAAGGATCATTAAAACTACTATGAACAGCAATGTGCCTAAAAATTAGAAAACCTAAAAGAAATGAATAAATTCCTGGACACATATGACTTACTAACATTGAACAAAGAAGATATAGAAAACCTGAAGGGACAAATAAAAATAACAAGATTCAGTTAATAATAAAAAGTTTTCCAACAAATAAAATTCCAGGATTGAATGGCTTCATCACTGAATTCTACAACACCTTTAAAGAAGAATTATTACCAGTTATTCTCAAACTATACCAAAACATCAAAGTGGAGAGAACTCTTCCTATCACATTCTATGTGGCCTGTGTAACCCTGATATCAAAAGCATATAATGATACAACCGAAAAAGAAAACAGCAGGCCAATATCACTAAAGAACATAGATGCAAAAATCCTCAATAAAAAACTAGCAAAATTAATCCAATAATATATCAAAAAATATGCCATGATCAAATGAGATTTATTCCAGGAAAGCAAGAATGGTTTAACATACACAATCAGTAAACATGATACATCACATGAATAGAATGAAGAAGAAAACATTATCTCAACAGATGAAGAAAAAGCATTTGATAAAATTCAGCATCCATTACCTATTTGAATTCTTGATAAATTAAATATAGAAGAAAATGCTTCAACACAATTAAGGCCATTTATGAAAAATCCACAGCCTAAATAATATTGAATGGAAAAAAGGTGAAAGCCTTTCTTCTAAGAATTGGAACAAAACAAGGATTCCCACTTTTATCAATTCTATTCAGCGTAGTACTAAAAGTCTTGGCCACAGTGACTAGGTAAAATTAAAAACAAAAGGGCATCCAAATTAGAAAGGACGAATTAAAATTATCTGTTTTTAATAGACAATGTGATCTCATACATAGAAAAACTTAAAGACTCAAACACAAAACTCTCAAAACTGATAAGCAAATTCAGTAAAGTTGCAGGATACAACATCAACATACATATTCAGTAGCATTTTTATACATAACAAACAGGATGAGAAGGAAGAAGACAATGCTATTTACAATAACTGAAAGAAATAAAATACCTTGAAATAAATTTAATCAATGAGTTGAAAGACCTTCATTTAAAAAAACAAAACACTGATGGAAGGAACTGAAGTGTACAAAAATAAATAGAAGCACATTCCAAGCTCATGGACTGGAAGAATTAATATTATTAAAATGACTATACTGCCCACAGCAATCTACAGATTCAGTAAAATATTTATCAAAGTACCAATGGAATGTTTTATGGAAATAGAGAAAATAATCCTAAAATTTATATGGAACCAAGGAAGAGCCAGAATAGCCAAAGCAATACTGAGTAAAAAGAACAATGTAGGAGGCATCACACTACCAAACTTCAAAATATGCTACAAAGCTGTAGTCACTACAACAGCATGGTTCTGATATAAAAACGAACATATAGAACCTTAAAACAGAGGAGAGAACATGCAAATTAATTCACATACTTACAGTCAGATGATTTTTGACAAAGGTGCCAAGAACACTCATTGGGAAAAGAAAACCTTCTATAAATGGTAATGGAAAAACTGGATATCCACCTGCAGAAGAATGAAATTAGACCTCCTCTTACACAAAAAAATAAAAATCAACTAAAAATGGCTCAAATACCTAAATGAGAGACCTCAAACTACAAAGTTACTAGAAAGAAACATAGGTAATGTGCTTCAGGGCATTTTCTCAACAAATAGAACAAACAGCAGGTGTAGGAAAACGTTTTATCAATAACACCTCAAAGGCACAGGCAACAAAAGACAAAATAAACAAATCGGATTATATCAAACTAAAACGTTTCTGCATAGCAAGGAAAACAACAGAGTTAAAGGACAACCTAAAGAATGGGAAAAATATTTGCAAACTTCTCACCCAACAGCAGATTAATATCCAGAATATTTTTAAAAACTGCAACATCTCAACAGAAAAAAATAATCAAATTTTTAAAGGAACAAATTATCTGAAAAGACATTTCTCAAAGGAGACAAAAAAATGGCCAACAGTTATGCTGACATTATGCTGACTGGGCAAAATCTGGAAACATTCCCCTTGAAAACCAAAGCAACACAAGAATACCTCCCACCACTCCTATTCAACATAGTGCTAGAAGTCCTGGCCAGAGCAATCAGGAAACAGAAAGAAATAAAAGGCATCCAAGTAGGAAGAGAGAAAGTCAAACTACCTCTGTTTGCAGATGATGTGGTTCTATACCTAAAGAACCCCATAGTCTCTGCCCAAAAGCTACTTTATCTGATAAGTAATGTAAGCAGAATACAGGATACAAAAGCAGTGTACAAAAATCAATAACATTTCTACACAAAAACACCATCCAAGCTGAGAGCCAAATCAGGAACACAATCCCATTCACATTAGCCACAAAATGTAAAATACCTAAGAATACAGCTAACAAGAGGGATGAAATATCTCTACAATGAGAATTACAAAACACAGCTGTAGGAAATCAAATACGACACAAATAAATGGAAAAAAATTCCATGTTCATGGATAGGAAGAATCAATATTGTTAAAATGGCCATCTGCCCAAAGCAATCCACAGATTCAATGCTATTCTGATCAAACCTATGACATTCTTCACAAAATTAGAAAAATCTGTTTAAAAATTTGTATGGAACCAAAAATGATCCCAAATAGCCAAAGCAATCCTAAGCAAAAATAACTAAGCCAGAGGCATCACATCACTCAACTTCAAACTATACTAGAAGACTATAGTAAGCAAACTAGCATGGTACTGGTACAAAAACAGACACAGACCAATGGAACAGAATAGAGAGCCCAGAGATAAGACTGCATACCTACAACCATCTGATCTTCGACAAAGTTGGCAAAAACAAGCCATGAGAAACAGATTCTACATTCAATAGATGATGCTGGAATAACTGGCTAGTCACATGTAGAAGATTGAAACTGGAACCCTTCCTTATACAATATTAAGGAGGGGGGAGGGGGCAGGGAGTGCACTGGGAGTTATACCTGATGTAAATGACGAGTTGATGGGTGCTGACGAGTTGATGGCTGCAGCACACCAACATGGCACAAGTATACATATGTAACAAACCTGCACGTTATGCACATGTACCCTAGAACTCGAAGTATAATAATAAAAAAATAAATAAATAAAAATTAAAAAATTTTAAAAAAATCAACTCAAGATGGATTAAACACTTACATATAAAACCTAGAACTATTAAAAACCTTGAAAGATAACACGGGAAATATCATTCTGTACGTAGGACTGAGCAAAGACTTCATGATGAAAATGCCAAAAGCAAGAATAATAAAACCAAAAATTAACAAATGGGACCAAATTAAACTAAAGAGCTTCGGCACAGCAAAAGAAACTTTCAATAGAGTAAACAGACAACTTACAGAATGGGAGAAAATATTTGCAAACTATGTATCCAACAGAGATCTAAATGTCAAGAAACTCTAAGGAACTTAAACAAGTTTATAAGCAAAAAACAACCCCATTAAAAAGTGGGCAAAGGATATGAACAGTAACTTTTGCAAATAATATGTACAAATAGCTAACGTGCATATGAAAATGCTCATAATCATTAGAGAAATGCAAATCAAAATTACAACAAGATATCTCACACCAGTCAGAATAGCCATTATTTAAAAATCAAAAAAAAAAAAACAAAAAACAAAACAGATGCTGGAGAGGTTGTGTAGAAACGGGAACACTTGTACACTGCTAGTGGGAGTGTCTATTAGTGCAGCCATTGTGGAAAGCAGTTTGGCAATTTCTAAATGAACTTAAAACAGAATTATCATTTGACTCAGCAATCTCATTATTTAGTATATAACCAAAGGAATGTACATCATTCTACTGTAAGGACACATGCATGTGTATGTTCATCACAGCACTATTCATAATAGCAAAGACATGAAATCAACCATAAGTGCCCATCAATGGTTGACTAAATTTAAAAAATGTGGTACATATACACCATCAAATACTACATGGTCATAAAAAAGAGGCAATATGGATGGAGGTGGAGGTCATTATCTTAAGTGAACTAACGTAGGAACAGAAAACAAAATACCACACAGCCTCACTTATAAGTGAAAACTAAACATGAAGTATATGTTGACAAAAAGAAGGGATAACAGACAATAGTACCTACTTGAGGGTGGATGGTGGGAGGAGGGTGAGGATAAACAATCTACCTATCATGTACTATGCTTATTGCCTGAGTGACAAAATAATCTGTACTCTAAACCCCTATGATATGCAACTTTCCTAAATAGCAAATGTGCACAGGTATTCTTAACCAAAAATAAAGGTTTAAACGTAAAGTTAAATTTAGAAAAAGAAAAGAGAAAACGGGAAGAAAGACAGAAAGAGGGAGAAAGAAATTGTCAACAAATGTATGAAAAATGTTCAACATTACTAAGTATGAGGAAAATACTAATCAAAACCACAATGTATTAACACCTTACTTTATTAAGATGGCAATTATCAAAGAGATAAAAAAAAAAATCACCAATGCGGGTGAGGATGCAGAGAAAAGAGCTCTCTTATAAACTGTTGGTGGGAATTTAAACTAGTACAACCACTATGGAGAACAGCATGGAGGTTTCTCAAAGAAATATAAGTAAAACTACTATATGATCCAGCGATTCCACTACTGGGTATTTATCCAAGAGAAAAGAAATCATTTCATAGAAGAGACATCTCTACCAATATGTTTATTGCAACACTAATTCACAATAGCCAAGATGTGGAATCAACTTAAGTGTACAACAACAGATGAATGGTTAAAGAAAATGTGGTATATATATACAATTGAATACTATTAAACCATAAGAAAGAATTAAATTTTGTCATTCATGTCAACATTGATGGAACTATAAGACATTATTTTAAGTGAAATATGTCAGGAACAGAAAGTTAAACACCACATAGTCTCACTCATATCTGAAAGCTAAAAAAAGTGATCTCATATAGGCCAAAGTAGTACAGAAGATATTAGAGGCTGGAAATAGTAAAACAAAAGGGATGATATGAAGAGATTTGTTAAAGGAGACAAAATTACAGGTAAATAGGACTAAGCTCTAGTGTTCTATACTACTGTACGATGACTGTGGTTAACAATTAGTTATTAGTATCAAATAGCTAAAAGAAGGATACTGAATGTTCACAAAACAAATAAGGATGGATATGATAATAACACTGATCTGATCACTATACATGAAATGTATCAAGACATAGATATGTACCCCACAAATATGTGCAATTATTATTTTTCCATGTAAATATATAGCTAGTTTTTTTTTAGTTGTCCTTTTCATTGCAAAAAAACATGGACCTTTCTCAACTTTGTAGAATGTATGTATAAAAACCACGTACTTAACATTATACTTAATGGTGAAAGAGTGAATACCTCCCCACTAATGTCAAGTAAAAGTCATGGATGTCCCCTTTTACAATTTATATTCAACATTTTACTGGAGGTTCTAGACAATGCAGTAAGGCAAGAAAAATTTAAGGTATCCAATCTAGAAGAGAAGAAATGAATGTGTCTTTATTTCCAGAAGACATGATAATTTATGTATAAAATCCCATGCTATTTAACTTAAAAAGCTACTAAGGCTAATAAGTGAGATTAACAAAATTACAGGATACACGTTCAATACACAAAAACCAATTGTGAGTTTATGAACTACCAACGTATAATCAGAAATTGAAATTTTAAAAACACATTTGAAAATAACATAAAATATGAAATACTGAGGGATAAATCTGACAAAAACTATGCAAAACCTCTGCCCTGAAAACTATAAAATATTTGTCAAAAAAATTAGAAGGATTTTAATGGAGAGATATGCCTTTTCTTTCCATGGGACAAAATTTCTAATATACTATCATTTTCCCTACAATTATTTATAGATTTAGAACAATTTTAATCAAAATTTCAGGTCACTTTTTTGTAAAAATTACAAACTGATTTTTAAAACTTATATGGTAATTAAAATGACTTGGAAATAGCCAAAACAACTTTGAAAAAACATATAATTGACAGGATAACACTGCATGTTTTAAAAACTTATTACAATGCTATAGTAATAAAAACAGTGTATTATTGAAGTTAGATGAATAAATCAATGAAACAGGATATGGAGTTAGACAACTTATGTTTTTAAAAGTTGTGAATTCAATTCAGTGGAAACAGGGTAGTCTTTTCAACAAATGGTTTTATAATGATTGAATATCCACATGCAAAAAACGAATTTTGGTCCATAGCACACACCATATATAAAAATTAACTAGGACCGGGGTGCGGTGGCTCACTCCTGTAATCCCAGCACTTTGGGAGGCCGAGGCGGGCGGATCACGATGTCAGGAGATGGAGACCATCCTGGCTAACACGGTGAAACCCCTTATCTACTAAAAATATATATATATATACACACAAAAATTAGCCGGGTATGGTGGCGGGCGCCTGTAGTCCCAGCTACTTGGGAGGCTGAGGCGGTAGAATGGCGTGAACCCCAGAGGCGGAACTTACAGTGAGCAGAGATGGCACCACTGCACTCCAGCCTGGGCGACAGAGTGAGACTCCGTCTCAAAAAAAAAAAAAAAAAAAAAAAAAAAGTCAACTCAAAATGGATCATAGACATAGTCATAGGAACTACAGTTATTTTACAGACCTAGAATAAAACATAGAGAAAAAATCGTGACTTTTGGCTAGGCAAAGATTACTTAGATTTCACATTAAAAGCATGATTCATAAAATAGCAAATTGATAAATTAGAATGTATCACAATAAAAAACTCCTGCTTCTCTGAAGACACTGTTTCCTTGGAATAGAGTGGAACTTCCTTACCTGTTAAAATACGTCTATGGAAAGCCTATTGTCAGTTAACTACTGACACATATTGTGTCATGTATGAACCTCAAAGATATTATGTGATTTCTATCATGTGACAGAAACCAGATACAAGACATCACATATTGTATGATGCTATTTATGTAAAATGTCCTGAAAGACACATACAAATTCATAGAGGCAGAAAGTAGACAAGAGGTTTCTAGGGCTAGGGATGGGAAAGTGAAGTAAATGGAAATGAACATGAGAGATATTATTGGGGAAATTAAAATGTTCTAATACTGACACGTGATGTTAGTATAACTCAATAAAATTATAAAAAATAATTTAATTGTACCCTTGAAATGGGAAAATTGTGTTATATGTCAAATGTACTGCAATGAAGTTATTTTATAGAAAGACAGGGTTATGAAAATGAAAAGACAAGCCCAGATAGAGAGAACATATAACAGAAGGTCTATCTGATAAAAGGATCTGTTTCTAGAATATACAAAGAATACTCAAAAACTCGATAAGGGAACAAACCAGATAAAAAATGGCCTGAAAACTGAAAGGCACTTCACCAAAGGAGATATAGAGATGGCAAATAAGCAGATGAAAGGGTGCTTAATACCATTAATCATAAGGGAAATGTAAATTTAAACCACATTGAGGCAACTACACACACAGTAGAATGACTAAAATTAAAGACTGATCATACCAAATGTTGATGAGGATGTGGAAGAATTGGAACTCTGAGACTGCCAGAAATGTTAAAACACTCTTTAAAACAGTTTGACAATTTCTTAAAAGAGTTAAACATGCACTCATCCTATCATCCAGCTATTTTACTGATATGTATTTACCCAAGATAATTTATAGCACATATCCATACCAAGCCTTGCACATAAATGTTTATATCAGCTTTATTTATAATAACCAAAACCTGGAAACAAATCAACTGTTTATTAACAGGTAAATGAACAAATCATGCATTTCTATATACAAAAAAACTACACAACAATTTAAAAAATGAACTGTTGATAGGCCCAACAACATGAATGAATCTCAACATAATCATGACACGTGAAGGAAACCAGATTAAAAAGAGAGCACGTACTTGTTTGCCTTCATCTATATAGAACTATTGAAAATGCAAACTAGTAACCATAATCATTCATTGACTGATGAGACAGAAGAAAAGGAAGGGGAAAGTTGATTAACAGAAGGCATTAGAAAATGTTGGGCATGATGTTTATGTTCATTATCTTGATTTAGTGATAGTTTCTTTAGTGCACACACATATCAAAACATCTAATTGTACAGATTAAATATATGCAATTTATTGTATGTTAATTAAACCTAAATAAAGCTCTTAAAAACTATTCCTAAATTCGATTATTGGAGAACCCAAGTATTTGAATCTACTTCTTCATCTGTAAATCTTATGAAATGTAATATAGATCAAGTTTGTGTGATGAATAATTAGTCTTCAAATTAACAAGTACTGTAGGTGCAAAATACATATTGTATTTCAAATAATTACTATGATAAAAATAATATGTAAAATATTCCATTAATATTTTTTATAAATTCTGGTAAGGACACTTAACATAAAAGCTACCATCTTAAAAATTATAAGGGGCAAAATACAGTATTGTTAATTATAGGCATGATGTTGTACAGCAGATTTCCAGAACATACTCACCTTTTCTCAGCTTCCATTTTTAATATTTTTATTTTTAAAATAAAATTGTATATATTTAAGGTGTATAATGTGATGATTTGATATAGATATACTTAATGAAATGATTACTACACTCAAGCAATTAGCATATTTATCTCTTCACATAGTTACCATTTGTTATTTTGGGGAGAGCACCTAAAATCTACTCTCTGAAATCACCTGAAAATATACAGCACAGTTTGATTAACTATTGTCGCTATGCTATACATTAGATCTCTATATTGATTTATCCTACATAACTGCAACTTTATGCCTTTTGACCATATTCCCATTTCCCCCATTTTACCCACCCCTAATAACTATTGCTCTACTTTCTGTTCTACTTTCTACTTTTATGTGTTTGACTTGGTGAGATTCCAAATATAAGTAAAATCATGCAGTATTTTTCTTTCTGTGTCAGCCTTTATTTTACTTAGCATAATGTCCTCCAGGTTTACTTTTGTTGTCACAAATGGCAGTGTTTCTTTCTTTTTAAAGGTAGAAAAGTATTTCATTATATATACCTTAATTTCTTTATTCATTCATCAGTTGACAGGCAATTATGTTATTTTCATATCTTGGTTGTAGTTAATGACATGAGAGTGCAGATATCTCTTTGAGGTACTTATTTCATTTCCTTTAAGTATATAACTAGGAACGGAATTACCAAATTATATAGTAGTTCTATTTTTAATTTTCTGAGGAGTCTTCATACTGTTGTTCATAATAGCTGTACCAATATACATTCTCACTTACAGTGTATGAGAGTTTCCTTTTCTCCACATACACGCCACTTGTGATCCCTTGACAGTTTTAAAAGTCTGTTTTTCTTAAAATTTTTTAATTTTTAAATTTTGTGGTATATAGTGTGTGTGTGTATATATGTGTGTATATTATATATATATATATATATAAAATACTTTAAGTTCTAGGGTACCTGTGCATAACATGCAGGTTTGTTACATATGTATACATATTTATTGGGTGCATGAGATGTTTTGATATAGGCATGTAATGTTTAATAATCACATCATAGAGAATGAGGTATCCAAACTCTCAATCATTTGTTCTTTGAGTTACAAACAATATAATTATACTCCTTAAGTTATTTCAAAATGAATTACCATTACTTTATTATTGACTACAGTCACCCTGTGGTGCCATCAAATAGTAGGTCTCATTCATTCTATTTTTTTTTCACACATTAACCATCCTTACCCGTCCATCCCCTGCACCTCTCCACTACCCTTCCCAGCCTCTGGCAACCATTCTTCTACTCTCTATGTTCATGCATTCAATTGTTTTGATTTGTAGATACCATAAATAAGTGAAAACGTGTGATGTTTGCCTTTCTGTGCCTGGCTTATTTCACTTAATGCTCTTCAGTTCCATTCATGTTGTTGCAAACCCCTGAATCTTATTTTTTTTTTTTCACTACTGAATAGTATTTCATTGTGTATATTTACCACATTTGCAGGATTCATTCATTTTCTGATGGACAGGTGCTTCCAAATCTTAGCTATTGCAAAGAGCGCTGCAACATAGGAGTGCAGTTATCTCTTTGATATACTGATTGCCTTCTTTTTGGATACATACACAGCAGTGGGACTGCTGGATCATGTGGTAGCTCAATTTTCAATTTCTTGTGGAACTTCCAAACTGTTTTCCATAGTGGTTGTACTAATTTACATTTCTACCAACATTGTACAAGGGCTCCCTTTTCTCCACATCCTCATCAGCATTTGTTATTGACTGTCATTTGGATATAACCCATTTTAACTGTGGTAAGATGATGTCTCATTGTAATTTCGATTTGCATTTCTCTGATGGTTAGTAATGTTGAGCACATTTTCATATGCCTCTGTCATTTTTGTGTCTTCTTTTGAGAAACATCGACCCAAATCTTTTGCCATTTTTTTGTTCAGATTATTAGATTTTTTTTTCTATAAAATTGTTTGGCTCTTTATATATTCTGGTTATTGATATCTTGCCAGATGGGTAGTTTGCAGATATTTTCTCCCATTATGTGACTGGTCTTTTCACTTTGTTGATTGTTTCCTTTGCTATGCAGAAGCCATTTAACTTGATGTGATTCCACTTGTCCATTTTTGCTTTGGTTTCCTGTCCTTGTGTGGTATTGCTCCAGAATTTTTTGCCCAGACAAATTTCCTGAAGATTTTTCCCAATTTTTTTTGGTAGTACTAGTTTCATAATTTCCAGTCTTAAATTTAAGTATTCAATCCTTGATTTGATTTTTATCTATGGCGAGAGATAGAGGTCTGGTTTCATTCTTCTGCATATGCATATCCAGTTATCCCAGCACCATGTATTCAAAATATTGTCTTTTTGCCAGTGTATGTTCTTGGAAGCTTTGTCAAAAATGAGGTCCCTGTAAGTGTGTGGATTTGGATCTGAGTTCTCTATTCTATTTCGTTGGTTTATGTGTCTGTTCTTATGCCAGTACCATGCTCTTTTAGTCACTATCACACTGTAGTATAATTTGAAGTCAGGTAATGTGATTCCTCCATTTTTAATCTTTTTGCTTAGGATAAATTTGACTGTTCTGGGTCTTTTGTGGTTCCCTGTAAACTTTAGAACTTTTTAAAAATTTCTGTGAAGAATGTCATTGGTATTTCAAATGGAATTGCACTGAATCTTTAGATTGCTTTAGGGAGTATGTACATATCAAAAATATTGATTCTATCCATGAACATGGAGTTTTTTTTCATGTTTTGGTGTTCTTTTCATTGTCTTCCATCAGTGTGTTATAGTTGTTATTATAAAGATCTTTCAGTTCTTTGGTTAATTCTTAGGTATTTAAGTTTATTTGTGGCCATTATAAATTGGATCACTTTTATTTTTCTTTTCAGATTGTTTACTGTTGGCATTTAGAAATGCTACCAATTTTTTTATGTTGATGTTGGATCCTGTAACTTTACTGAATTTCTTTATTCCTTCTAATATTTTCTTGTGGAGTCTTTATATAGTTCCAAATATAAGATCATATTATCTACACACAAGCATAATTTGACTTCTTCCAATTCAGTTCAGACGCCCTTTATATCTTTCTGTTGTCTGATTGTTCTAGCCAGGACTTCCAGGACTATGTTGAATAACAATGGTGACACTAGATATCCTTGTCATATAGAAGATGTTAGAGGAAATCTTTCAGTTTTTCCCCATTCTATATGATACTATCTGTGGGTCTGTTGTATATGGCTTTTATTATGTTGAGATACGTTCCTATGTTCCTTCTATCACTAGTTTTTTAAACAGTTTTATCCTGAAGCGATGTTGAATTATATCAAATGCTTTCAGCAAGTCAACTGAAACGATTGTAAGGTTTTATACTTTATTCTGTTGATATAATATTTCACTGTGCTTGATTTTGTATGTTGAAACACCCTTGCACCTTAGGGATAAATCTCACTCTGTTATGATGAATGATCTCTCTACTATATTATTGAATTTAGTTTGCTAGCATTTTGCCGAAATTATTTTACATCAATATTCACCAGATATATTGGCCTATAGTTTTCTCTCTCTCTCTCTCTCTCTTTTTTTTTTTCTTTAAATGTTTCTGCCTAGTTTTGGTTATCAGGGTAATACTACCCCCATAGAATGAGTTTGGAAGTATTCCCTCTTTCTATATTTCTTGGAATAGTTTAAGTAGGATTGGTATTAGTTCTTTAAGTGTTAGAATTCAGCATTGAAGCCATTGGGTCCAGAGCTTTTTGTTGTTGTTGTTTGTTTTTTGTTTTTTAATGGGAGGCTTTTTATTATGGCTTTGATCTTATTACTTGTTATTGGTCTGTTCAGGTTTTTAATATCTCCCTGGTTTAATGTTGGTAGATTATATGTTTCTAGGAATTTGATCATTTCTTCCAGATTTTCCAATTACTTTGGCATATAGTTGCTCATAATAGCAACTGATGATCCTTTAACTTTCTGCAGTATCAGTTGTAATGTCTTATTTTTCATTTCTGATTTTATTTATTTGTATTTTCTATTTTTTATTTCTTAGCTTGGCTAAAGGTTTGTAAATTTTATTTAACTTTTCAAAAAACCAACTTTTATTTCATTAGTCTTTGGTATTGCTTTTTTAATTTCAAAATCGTTTATTTCTACTCTGATCTTTACTATTTATTTTTATCTACTAATTTTGGGTTTGGTTTGCTCTTCCTTTTCAACTTAATTTTTTCATTTTAATTTAATTGCTTTCTATTCAGATCATTATTTCTTATACTAATTTTGCATTTGATCTCTTCTGCTTTTCTAGTTCTTGGATGCATTTTTAGGTTGTTTGAAGATTTTCTCTTTTCTCGATATAGGCACTTATAAAGTTCCCTCTTAATACTGCTTTTCCTGTATCCCATAGGTTTGGGCATGTTGTGGTTCCTTTTTCATTTGTTGCAAGGAATTTTTCACTTTTCTTCTTAATTTCTTCATTGACCAACATGTCATTCAGGAGCATATTGTTTAATTTCCATGTATTTGTATAGTTTCCAAAATTTCTTTTATTATTTATTTCATTGTCAAATAAGATGCTTGTTAGTTTTTCATTTTTTGAATGTTTTAAGACTTGTTTTGTGACTGTTCATATGGTCTGTTCTTGAGAACGATCCATGTGCTGAGAAAAAGAGTGTGTATTCTGCAGCCGCTGGATGAAATATTCATCCATTTGGTCTACACTGAAGATTATGTCTGATTTTTTTTGTTGGTTCCCTGCCTCAAAGATCTTTCTAATGCTGACAGCTGTTTGTTAAAGTCTCCAACTATTACTGTATTGGAACCCATCTCTCTCTTTAGCTGTAATATTTGCTTTATATATGTGGGTGCTCCAGTGTTGAGTTCATATGTATTTTAATTTCTTATATCCTCTTGTTGAATTATCATTATATATTGACCTTCTTTGTCTCTTTTTATAGTTTTTGTCTTGATATCTATTATGTCTAATATAAGTATAGTGACTCTTGCTCTTTTTTGATTTCCATTGGCATGGAATATCTTGTTCTATCCCTTTATTTTCAGCCTATATGCCTTTATAGATGAAAGGTGTTTCTCGTAAGCAACAGATCAATGGGTCTTTTTTTAATCCTTTCAGCCAGTCTATGTCTTTTGATTGTAGGGTTTAGTCAATCTACATTCAATGCTGTTATTGACAAATTAGGACTCACTCTGTCCACTCTGTTATTGTTTTCTGGTTATTTTACCGTTTTATCTTCCTTCTTTCTTTTTTTCATGTCTTCCTCTACTGAAGTTAATTTTGTCTGGTAATACAATTTAGTTCTTGTATCCAATGTATCTTTTCTTGTTTGAGGTTACCATGAGGCATTCAAACACTATTTTATAACCCATTATTTTAACCTGATAACAACTTAATTCTGCTTGCATAAACAAATGAGAAACAAGCAAAATGGAAACTAATACTCTATATATATATCTTCATCCCCCAACTTATTAAGTTTTTTTCTTTTTATTTATATCTTCTCATACTGAATATGTCTTGAAAAGTTGTCATTATTTTTGATTGGTTCATTATCTATTCTTTCTACTTAAGAAACGAGTAATATACACATGACTGTTATAGTGTTATAATATTCTTTGATTTTTGTGTGTGTATGTACAATTACCAATGAATTATGTACCTTCAGGTATTTACTAACTCTTCATCAATATACCTTTTATTTTGATTGAAGTACTTTTGTCAGCATTTCTTCTAGGACATATCTAGTGTTGATAAAATCCTTTAGCTTTTGTTTGTCTGAGAATGTCTTTATTTCTCCCTCATATTTGAAGGACATTTTAACTAGAGATACTATTCCAGGTTAAAAGTATTTTTGTTGTTGTTGTTGTTGTTTATTTGTTTTTGTTTTTTCCTTCAACACTGTAGGTATTGCATGCCATTCTCTCCTGGCCTGTAAGGTTTTCACTGAAAAGTCTGCTGGCAGATGTATTGGAGCCCTATTGTATGTTATTTGTTTCTTTTCTCTTGCTGCTCTTAGGATCCTTTCTCTGTCATCGACTTTTGGGAGTTTGATTCTTAGATGCTTTGAGGTAGTTTTATTTGGGTTAAATATGCTTGGTATTCTATAATCTTTTTGTAGTTGGATATTGATATCTTTCTCTAGGTTTGGGAAGTTCTCTGTTATTGTCCCATTGAATAAACTTTGCACTCCTGTCTCTTACTCTACCTTCTCTTAGATTTGCCCTTTTGAGACTATTTTTTGATCCCATACATGTGCTTTATTGTTTTTCTTTTCTTTTTTCCTTTCACTCCTCTGATTGTGTATTTTCAAATAGCTTGTCTTCATACTCACTGATTATTTCTTCTGTTTGATCAATTCTACTATTAAAGGACACTGATGCATTCTTCAGTATGCCCATTGCATTTTTCAGCTTAATAATTTTTGCTTGATTCTTTTTCATTATTTCAATCTTTTTATAAATATATATGATAGAATTCTGAATTCCTTCTGTGTTATCTTGAATTTCCTTGAATTTAGTTAACAGAAGTGTTTTAATTTTTCTTTCTAAAAATTCACATATCTCTGTTTCTCTAGGATTGGTCCCTGGTGCATTATTTAATTTATTTGTTAAGGTTATGTTTTCTTGGGTGGTACTGAAAGATGTTTTTCAGTGTCTGGGAATTGATGAGTTAGGCATTTATTGTAGTCTTCACTATCTGGGCTTATTAGTAGCTGTCCATTTGAGAAGGCTTTTCAGATATTTTAAAGGACTTGGGTGTTGTGATCTAAGCTGCATCTTCTTTAGGTGGCACCTGAAGCCCTTTAACACTGTAGTTCTTGCAGACTGGTATAGGTGCTTTAAGTCCTGGGCAAGGTCTGGGAGAATCCTCTGGATTACCAGGCAGAGAGTTTTGTTCTCTTGCCTTACTTTCTCCCAAGCAAACTGAGTTTCTCTTTCTGTTCTGACCCACCTAAACCTGAGGATGGGGTGACATCAGCAACCCTATGGCCATCAAGAGTATTACTGTGCTAAGTTCGACCTAAAGCCACCACAGCGCTGGGTATCACCCAAGTCCTGCTGTAACCACTCCCTGGCTAATGCCCATGTTTTTCAAAGGCTCCAGGGTTCTACAATCAGCCAGTGGCAATGCCAGTCAGGCCTGTGTCTTTCCCTTTAGAGTGGCCAGGTTTCCTGGGTCCCAAGGTGCCAACTGGACACCAGGGACTAGAGTCCAATATCTTAGAAGTATACTCGTGTGTCCTTATACTGGAGCTGAACTGGCGCTCAGACACCAAGATGCAGTTCTTTCCACTCTTCCATTTTTTTTCCAAAGACAAAGAATCCTTAGCCCATAGCCACTGCCACCCCATACCACAAGGAATACTACCAGACTACCACCAATGTTCCTTAAGGACCAAGGGCTCTTAAGTCAGCTTGTGGTGAATGCTACCTGGCCTGGGATTCACACTTTAGGGCAGTAGGCTCTTCTCTGGCCCAGAAGAGGTCCAGAAATGCTGTCTAAGTGTCCAGTTCTGGAATCAAGGACCCCAAGAACCTGCTTGGTGCTCAACCTGCCCGTGGCCGTGCTGGTACCGGAAGCCGGCAAGTCTCTGAGACTTCCCAAAACACTTGACATGGTACCTGGGTATCATTGCTTGTTATTCAGGGCCAAAGCGCTCTTCATTTAGCAGATAATGAATGCTTCCAGGACTGTGTTCTTTTCTTCAAGGCAACAGATTCTTTTCTGGCCTATGTTGTATCTAGAAATGTCATCTGGAAGCTAGGGCCTGGAACAGGGGCATCATGACTCTGACCACTGCCCTATCCTGCTGTTGCTGAGCTAGTATCCAAGATACAAGATGAAGCCTCCCCACTCTTCCCTCTTCTCTCCTTAAGCGAAAGGAAGGGGTCTGTTTTGGAGCCATGAGCTGTGCAGTCTAGAGTCTGGAAAGGAGTGATGCCAGCACTCTGTTAACTGTGCCAGCTTTTGTCTCAGTATGTCACGTGCCTTCCCCCAATGCCCCAACCAAGGGTCCTTTGCGCCTTAGCCTAGTTTTGCACTAAAACATGCCTAAGAGTTGCAGTCTTTATGGTGTGGACTACCTTTCAAGCTTATTGGCCTCTTTTTATTATTTTTTGTTTTTGTTTTTGAATCTTTGATTGCATAACTTCAAGTGCCTTCAAGCTCGTTGATTCTTTTTTCTGCTTGATCAAATTTGTTGCTGAATCCCACTAGTGAAATTTTTAGTTCTCTTACTATTGGGTTGGTGCAAAAGTAACTGCAGTTTTCACCATTAAAAGTAATGGCAAAGACCACAGTTACTTTTGCACCAACCTAATACATACCTCAGTTTCAGAATTTCTGTTTGGTTCTTTTTCATTTATATCTCCTTGCTAATATACTTATTTTGTTCATGCATTATTTTCCCAATTTAATTCAGTTGTCTATCTGTTTTCTTTTGTAACCCATTCATCTGCTTTAAAATTATTTTAAGTTTGCTGTTAAGCAATTCATAGATTTTCATTTCCTTAAGGTAATTTACTGGATATTTATTTTGTTCATTTGATTGTGTAACTTTTCTCTGATTCTTCTTGTTTCTTATATCTTTTCATTGGAGTATGTGCATTTGAAAAATAACAGCCCTCATTTTCCTCTGTGGATTGACTTTGAATGGGAAAGACCTTCATCAGTCAATCCAGCTAAAGATTCAGAATTTTTGTTTCTAACTGACCCATTCAGTATTTTTTCTTTCTTCAGAAGCCCATAATATAGTGCTTTCTCTGTTCTCTGTGTTAATTCCATCAGCACTCCACACTGCAAAGGATATAAACCAGCCCCTTGAGGGGTACAGAGAAGAGCTGAGGGCATTGGAGCCATGCTTCCCTCCTCTCTCATTGGAGAAAGGGCTTCAATTCTGTGTGTTTTCCAGGCCTTGCATGTGGTGTTGGCCACAGCTGCCCCAAGCATCCAGAGTATGCCAGTTTCATCCATGTTCTGTGAGAGACAAATCAGAATCCAGCTCCTTGGGAAGTGCACTGAAAGGCCAAAAACATAGAAGCCTTGTTTCACTCCTCTCTTACTCTTGGAGGAGAGACTTAAGTTCTGCACCTTCTCCAAGCCATATAAACCTGTACCAACTCCAGGAAAGTACCTGTCCTCTTTGTTGTCCCAGCAATTTGACTTTACTAGATTTTCCAGCATTCTGTGTGAAACCAGACAAAAGCCGTCCCTTCAGGGAGTGCACTGAAAGTCAAGAGATATTGTATATATGCCCATTCTCTTTCCCTCTCCCAGTGAGGAGTCACAGTCTTCCTTGCCACTGAGGTTTGCAGGCATGAAGGAGAGGCAGATGCAGGTAAAGATAAATTGTTCTTCTTACCCATTTCTCTGCTGCTGATCTCAGTTTTGTGCTCATCTAGGGGTACCACAACTTCTTATCTGAATTCTAGACATCTTATAAAGGTGCTTTGTTACTTATGCATTTTTAAATCTGTGCTTATGTGAGGAAACAAGGACTGGGACTTTCTCTCTTTCTTTCTTTTCTTTCTTTCTTTCTTTCTTTCTTTCTTTCTTTCTTTCTTTCTTTCTTTCTTTCTTTCTTCTTTCTTTCTTTCTTCTTTCTTTCTTTCTTTCTTTCTTTCTTTCTTTCTTTCTTTCTCTCTTTCTTTCTCTTTCTTCTCTCTCTTTCTCTCTCTCTTTCTCTTTTTCTTTCTTTCTTTCGTTCTTTCTTTTTTGGAGTCTCACTCTGTCACTCAGGCTGGAGTGCAGTGGTATGATCTTGGCTCACTGCAAACTCTGTCTCCCAGGTACAAGTGGTTCTTCTGCCTCAAGCTCCCTAGTAGCTGGGATACAGGCGCCCACCACCATGCCCGGCTAATTTTTGTATTTTTATTAGAGATGGGGTTTCACCACGTTAACCAGGCTGGTCTCGAATTCCTGACCTCAAGTCATCCGTCTGCCTCAGCCTCCCCAAAGTGCTGGGATTACAGGCATGAGCCACCATGCCCAGCCAGGACTGGAACATTCTATTCTGCCATCTTCCTGACATAGGGTGGGGGCTTATTAATAATTTTTATATTAATTACATGTTGAAATGATATGACTTTTGGATACATGAAGTTAAATAAAATAGGTTATTAAAACTAATTTTACCAACAGCTTTTTACTTTTTAATTGTTGCTGCTAGAAAATTTAAGCCTATATATGTGGTTCATATTATATTTACATTGTATCACGCTGGTCCACAATGTGCCACACATTGTCCATGATCCTAGGGATGCAATGGCAAGGAAAATAAGATATAATTCCTGCTCTCATGGAACTAATGAACTATGTCTAGTAGAAAGGTAAATATTAATAAAATAATCATATAATAAATTTTAAAATGTCAATTGTGATAAGTGACCATGTTGGTCACTTTCGAGGTTCTTCTAGAAACATTTTATACAAACAATGAAATATGATCACCATCTCTGAAAAATTTTTCACCTCACAACCAAATGAAATCTTACCAGTATCAATGCCCCTCAGCTACATTCCACCAATAAATCACCAGTAGTTAATCAAGTTTGGCTTATTACTCATCACAGCAGAGGAAAACACAAACCATGGCGAAGCATGGCATATCTCGATAAGATGATGTTAGAAATAATCTAGTAGAAAACTTGGGCCTTGATTGGGTGATTTAGGGGAGGGTACAATGGAGTAGGGATTTATTCCTGATTGGATGCTGTGAGAAAGTGAGGGTAATTCTATTATTATTTTGTGTGTGACCTAACAACCTGTCTGGGCTTAGACAAAATTATGAAGTAGACTTGTTTTGTCATTATCTGAAAGTAATATTGGTTTACACTGTCATCTGTGAGACTGTTTATGTCCAACAAGAAGGCAAGGTAACCTCCCTATAAGTATCAAGCCATCTGGTAATAATATTGAGGCCTAGCTATGAACATCAAATCAACTTTGGACAACAGTGGCTGCTTCACTTCATAATGCACACTGTTTTTAGCATTCTATTCATTTAAAGGATACATTCCACACATGTTATGCTAAAAGGTTATCTTTGTGGAAATTGTGGAAAAGCAAGAAAGTGTGGAAATTACTTACTATCAAATGGACAGTCTGTATCAGTAAGGGTCCAAGCAAGAAAACAGAAAACACGCCAGAGGAAATTTAATATAAGAGATAGTTTAGACAGGTTTTAGGAAAAATAAAACAAAACACGGAAGCAAACACGGTTTTAAAAGGAAAGACAAAACAAAACAAAACACAGAAGCAACAAGAGTATAAATGCAGAAGGCAGCTATTGTCTCTATGGCTAAGGAAACAAAGGGAAGACATTTAGATTTCCAGAAGCTACATAACATAGAGAAGGTAATCTGCTGAGCTGGGACTCAGATCTCTGAGTAGGTACACTACCCCCTAATTATGGTACCTCCCGGAGCACAAGGAGTTTGGTTCTGGTAGTGTGGAAAAACAGGAACCAATGCTACCATTACCAACAACAAATGCCAGAATGAAGGGCTATTTCTGGGGTGATACTGAGAGAAATAGGAAGCAAAACAGGAAAGGACAAGTGTCTTCTTCCCTTTTCTAACTTTCTATTCTCCCTCTGGTGTGCACTAGTGGCAGGATATCATGCAAAGCCACTTGGCAAATGGAGAAATGTGGTTTGCAGAGTCCCAGCCTTAGCAGTAGAAAGGTGGTATAAAAGAGGTGTGTTTGGTACTCAGAAAATGTAGCTTAATTATCAATACACAAGAAATGAAAGTTTTCATATCTCTTAATTTCTTACATTAACCAAGCTGTATGAGTATATGCTACCACTCTTGAAATGAAAATAAGCTTGTATGAACTAGAAATTTCAATAGAATTTGTTAAATCTGGATTTTGCCTATTTTGAACCACAAAATGGTGGTGGTTCTGATTGTTTTTATTATAACAAACTATATTTCCTTATGATACTCACATAAGACTATGAGTCTTCAGTAATAAAAATAATACTAGCATATTTATTGTACTTTGTAGTTAAAATGTATTTTATTTAGAATAGTTAGTTCTAGTCATTGTAAAAATGTGGAGAGTTAGGTAGGGCAGGCATTTCTACTTCACCTTTACAGATGGATGACAAACATAGAGTCACAATGGTTGAATGACTTGAGTAGAATGATATGTTTAGTAAATGATTGAATGTGGATTAGAACTCAAGTCTTTTCTGGTTTATGATACTCAAATTGTAGTATTATACATTGTATTATCATCAGGAAAAGGAAAATGTTACGGTGTGTTTTCAGCAGAAGTCTAAAGACATAATTTAGTAAGAACACCTTTAAAATTTCTTTGGAATCTCGACATACCTGGAACAAAGAAAAGAAAAAATGAAAGGATAAAGTTGGCTAAGTATCTATTTTAGTTAGCTCTGGAAATATATGGAAGTATAACCTCTTAAGCAGGTCATTGAAAATAGGTAATAATGGTAACTCTATTCCCCTTTATCCCTGGAATTTAGGGGCAAACCTGGAGAAAGCAGTCAGTAACTTGAAGAGCCAGCTGGTTGGTGTAGTGTTTGCCAACCTTGCTTGATCGTAAGAATCATTGGAATGTGCATGTTGGGGTAGGGGTGGTGCTTGTGAAAATGTCTGTATTCTACATGAGACCTACTGAATTAGAATCTCTAGGGGAAGACCTGAAAAATGTACTCTTAATAAATATCTCAGGTGATCATGACAAATCAAGTTTGTAAAGCACTATCTTGGTTCTAAAGTTGGATTACACTGATTGAACTTCATTAGCTGGCAGTAACTGAGTCATATTATATAATTTAATGTTACCAGACTTTTTAAGTGACCTTTTTTCCAAAAGGACTATAAGTTAATTTCTTCACAGTTTCAATTACATCCTCTCTAATTTTCTGTCAGTTCTATCTATACCCTAAGCTTTTATTATATTACTTTATTGTATTTTTCATCATTTAAATCAGGCAAATAAAAGCAAAATGATGAAGCTAAGAAAATTTAAGTAGTACTTAGTGGTCTACTCTCCTATGTGAATTCCATTGTTTTCAGTTCTGCTAATAACAGATTTATGTTATTTCAAGATTTCTAGGAATCCCAGTAAAGAGTTAAGAGCACTGAATTATTTTAAATATGGAATAATATTTAAAACCACAAAAATGCAAGGATGTCTCTTCAGAAAAAGAGGAATAATATGCAAGTATTCATGGCAGAATAGACCAAGCTGAGGAAAGAATCTCAGAGCTTGATTACAGGTTCCCCAAATAATCTCAAATAAAATATACAGAATGTGCAAAAGCTCTTAAGAAATATAGCATTACATAAAGAGACATATTACTCTTTAACATCCTTGCAAAAAAGGAAGAGAAAGCAAGAAATATGCAAAATATATTTGAGGATCTCATCCATGAAAAGTTCCCCAGCCTCTTTGGAGAGGCCAACATTCAAATTCAGAAAATACAAGAAGCCCCTTGGAGATACTATACAAGACGACTATCCCCAAGACACGAAGTCATCAGATTCTCCAAGACTGAAATGAAAGAAAATATTTTAAAGGCAGCTAGACAGAAGGGTCAGGTTACCTACAGAGGGAACTCAACCAGACTAACAGCATACCTTCAGGAAAAATTATCCAAGCCAGAAAAGATTGAGAGCCTATATTAACCACTGTTAAAAAAATAAATTCCAACCAAGAATTTCATATCCAGCCAAACTAAGCTTCAAAATTGAAGAGGAAATGAGATGATTTTCAGACAAGCAAATAATACAGGAATTTTGTTTACCACCAGACCTGCCTTGTAAGAAGTCCTTAAGGGAGAGCTAAATATCAACAGAAAGACCATTACAGGCCATCACAAAAAAAAACACTTAAGTACATAGACCATTGACACTGTAAAGCAACTGCACAATCAAGTCTGCATGATAGCCACCTAACAGCATGACAACAGGATCTAATCTACACATATCTATATCTTCAATGTAAATGGGCTAAATGTCCCAATTAAAAGACACAGAGTGGTGAGTTGGACAAAGATGCAAGACTCAACTGTATGCTGTCTTGATAAAATTCATCTCATGTTCAATGACACCCATAGGCTCAAAGAAATGGGATGGAGAAAAATCTACCAAGTAAATGGAAAACAGAAAAAAGTAGGGGCTGATAGTATAATTTCAGACAAAATCAGACAAAATAGAATTTATACCAAAAATGATCAAAAAATACAAAGGAGAACATTAAATAATGGTAAAGGGTCAATGCAATTTAAAAAACCCCACCTATCCTAAATGTGAATGCACCCAACACAGGAGGGTGCAGATTTGTTAAAAGAAAGTTATTAGTGACCTAGGAAGAAATTTGGATAACCACACAATAATAGTGTGGGATGTCAACACCCCACTTACAGTATTATACAAATTGTTGAGGCCAAAAACTAACGAAGATATTTGGGAACTGAACTCAACACTTAATCACATTGACTTAGTAGAAATCTAGAGAACTTTCCACTCAAAAACAACAGAAAATATATTCTTCTCATCTGCACATGGCATGTACTTTAAAACTGACCACACAGTTAACCCCCAGCAAATTCAAAAATATCAAAATCACACTCCAGGGTCACACTCTAGGATCACAGTGCAATAACATTGGAAATCAATACAAAGAATAATGCTCAAAATCATATAATTATACAGAAATTAAACAACTTGGTCCTTAATAAATTTTTGGTAAAGAATAAAATTAAGTCAGAAATTAAGAAATCCTTTGAAACTAATGAGAACAAAGATACAACATACCAGAATTCCTGGGTCACAGCTAAAGCAGCGTAAAGAAGAATGTTTATAGCACAAAATGCCCACATGAAAAAATTACAAAGATCTCAAATTAATGACCTAACATTACACCCAGATGTTCTAGAGAAACAAGAGCAAATAAAACCCAAAACCAGCAGAAGTCACGAAATAACCAAAATCAGAGCTAAGCTGAGTGCAAATAAGATGTGAAAAACCATAGAAAATATTAACAAATCTAGTCAATGGAGTTTTGAAAGAATACATAAGATAAACAGACCACTTGCTAGACTTATGAATAAAAAGAATATCCAAATAAACACAAAGAGAAATGACAAAGGAGACACTACCACTGACTTCACAGAAATACAAAAACCCTCAGAAACTATTATGAACACCTCTATACACACAAACTAGAAAACCTAGAAAAAAATAGGTAAATTTCTAGAAACACACAACCTTCCAAGGTTTAATCAGAAAGAAAATGAGACCCTAAACAAACCAATAATGAGTTCCAAAATTGAATGAGTAATAGAAAGCCCACATATAAGAAAATGCCCAGGACCAGACTGATTCACAGCTAAATTCTACCAGACATGTAAAGAAGAACTGGTATCATTTCTCCTGAAACTACTCCAAAAATATTTGAGGAGGTGTGACTTCTCTCTAACTACTTCTACGTAGCTAGTTTTATCCTGATAACAAAATGTGGCCAAAACACAATAGAAAAAGAAAACATCAAGCCAATATCCTTGATGAACATACATGCAAATATCTTCAACACAATAACTTAGCCAACTGAATCCAGAAGCACATCAAAAGCTAATCTTCCCCGATCAAGTAGGCTTTCCTCCTGGGATTCAAGATTTGTTCAACATACTCAAATCAATAAATGTGATTTATTACATAAACACACACACACATCCATATAACCATTTCAATAGATGAAGAAAAGGATTTCAATAAAATTCCTCATTCTTTCATGTTAAAAATCCTCAACAAACTAGGAATCAAAGAACATACCTCAAAATAATAGGAGTCATCTATAACCAACACAAAGCCAACATCACACTGAATAAGCAAAAGCTGGACATTCCCTTTGAACAGTGGAACAAGACAAAAATGATCTCTCTCATCTCTCTTATTCACCATAATCCTGGAAATTTTAGCCAGAGAAATCAGGCAAAAGAAAGAAATAAAGGGCACCCAAAGAGGAAAAGAAGAAGTGAAACTGTTTCTCTTTGCAGATATGATTCTACACATACAAAACTCCATAGACTCTGTCAGAAGGCTTCTAGCTCTGATAAATGACTTCAGTAAAGTTTCAGGATACAAAGTTGATGTGCAAAAATCAGTAGCATTCCTATATACCTACAATATACAAACAGAGAGCCCAATCAAGAATGCAACTCCATTCACAATAGCCAGAAATGATTAAAATACCTAGGAATACATCTAACCAAGGAGGTGGAAGATCGCTACACAGAGAGGTACAAAACACTGATGAAAGATACCGGAGAGGACACAAACAAATGGAAAAATATTCCACGCTCATGGATAGGGAGACTCAATATCATTAAAAGGGGTATGATGTTTAAATAAATTCACAGACTGAATGCTATTCTGATCAAACTACCAGTGGCATTCATCATCACAGAATTAGGAAAATTATTTAAAAATTATATAGAGCCAAAATAGAGGCTATATAGTATAGCCACAGGAATTGTAAGCAAAAAAAAAAAAAAAAAAAAAAAAAAAAAAAAAAAAGCTGGAGGCATCACTTTATGCAACTTCAAAATATACTACCAGGCTACAGTAACCAAAAACAGCATGCTATTGGTACAAAAATAGACATATAAACAAATAGAACAGAATAAAAAATCCCAGAAATAAAGCTGCATACCTACAACCATCTGATCTTCAACAAAATCAATAGTCAACAAAAATAAACAATGGAGAAAGGACTCTCTATTTAATAAATGCTACTGGGAAACCTGGTTAGCCGTATGTGGAAGACTGAAACTAGAATCCTTCCTTACACTACATAAAAAATCAACTAAAGATACATTAAAGACTTAAATTTAAAACCTAAAACTCTAAAATCCCTGGAAAATATCCTACAAAGTGTCATTCTGGATGTAGAACCAGGCAATGATTTTATGACAAAAAGGCCAAAGCAATAGTAACAAAAACAAAAAATTGATAAATGAGACCTAATTAAACTAAAGAGCTTCTGCACCGTAAAAGTAACTATCAACAGTGTAAACAGACAGTCTACAGAATTGGGGAAGATATTTTCAAACTATGCATCTGACAAACGTCTAATATCCAGATTCTCTAATGGCCTTAAATTAAGAAGCAAAACAAAAAACAATCCAATTAAAAAGTGGGCAAAGGATGTGAAACAGACACTTTTCAAAAGAATACATACACGCAGCCAACAATCATAGGAAAAAAATGCTCAACATGTCTAATCATCAGAGAAATGCAAATGAAAACCACAATGAGATACACTCTCGCACCAGTCAGGATGGCTACTATTAAAAAGTCAAAAGATAACAGATGCTGCCGAATTTGCATTATACATTGGTGGGAATATAAATTAGCTCAGCCATCGTGGAAAGCAATTAGATGATTTCTCAAAGAACTTAAAGGAGAACTACCATTCTACTCAGAAATCTCATTATTGAGTATGAACACAAATGAGTATAAATCATTCTACCGTAAAATAATATGCATGTGTATGTTCATTGCAGCACTCTTCACAAAAGCAAACATAAGGAATCATCCTAAATGCCCATCAACAGTAGACTAAAGTAAATGTGGAACATATATATCATGTAGTACTACACAACTATAAAAAAGAGCAAGATAATGTCCTTTGCCCCAATATGAATGGAGTTAGAGGTCATTATTCTAAGCACACTCACCCACAAACAAAAACAAATACTGCATATTCTCGGTTATAAACTGGAGCTGAATATTAAATACACACGGACACATGAAAGGGAACAACACACACCAAGGCCTACTTAAGGGTGGAGAGTAGAAGGAAGATGAGGATTGAAAAATTACCTATCAGGTACTATGCTTATTATCTCTGTGGCGAAATAATCTGTACACCAATGCCCCTGTGACATGCAATTTCTCTATGTAACAAACCTACACAGGTACTCTTAAACCTAAAATAAAAGTTTACAAAAAGAATAATGTGATTAATTCTCTAGCCAACAATTTGGAAATATTTTTTAAAAATAAATTCAATCAAGTGATAAGTTCTGTTTGGCTGTCTTTCAGCTTAGTAAAAAAGTATTTTTTTTTTCTTTTTCACCAACTCAAAAGTTAAATAAAAACAATGATATAAATGCTTTTGGGAAATTAATAGTTAACATTTAATTTTTAATATGAGTTTATATTTTTACTTAATTTCATATGAAACAAAATGTTTAGATGAGTAGTTTAACCTGACATATAGTAAGGAGGTCTTGTGAGTCAAGAAAATAAATCCAAAGACTAAAATAAAATTGTAAAATTCTCATAAAAGCACAATAGTGCAACAGAATTCCTTAGTGGTCTTTAGTCTGCTTTGTTATTAATTTTGATATAATAATCTCATATCTTGAACATTTAAATGGAAGCCATGTTAACTTTTAAAAATTCCTGTGTCTGGATATATAATAGAAAAGCAAAAAAAAAAAAAAAAAAAAAAAAAGCAGAAAATCAAGTAGTCAATGCTACAGTCATATAACTGAGTTTCAGGAAGTGATATGACAGTATCATTTGCAACAACTAAGCACAAAATACTCTTTAAACATTAAAAAATAAAAATACTGTTCAGAGGTAGTTTTAATTCACTTAATGCTAGTTTTGAAAAGCATTTCTTCTTGTCTGCTCCTTTCTGTTTGGGTGGACTTTTAAAATAGTTATTAACTAGTATATACACACATTTTAAATATTAAAACTGTGTAACAAGTGAAAGTATTGGTCTGGTTTGTAGGATGTTCCAATATATCACATGCAGAATACTTAGTTAGGACTTTAGAGAAAATAAGTTGGACTTAGTTACGAATATTTTACAAGTTGTGTGACTAAATTTCATGAGACTGGAACTTCTCTATGAAGGATAGATAGATGATGATAGTGATGATGATAATTAAGTAGATTGATGTTTGAATTAAAATCTTGAAATTCTTAATGTTTTGCAGGGTTTTTAAAATAATATTCACTATACACAAAAATTACCAACTGAATTTGCTTTTTTCCATTCATATTAATGTAAAATCAGTACTGGTAAAATTTCAACTCAATGAATATTCTTATATTAAATTTTTCATACAATATATAGGCAAATCTAGATTTCCTTTTTCCAAAAGAAAACCCAGTAGGAAAACTGTGTGCTTCATTCTCTATTTAATTACTCATCTGTATTGAGAAAATAAGTGATGGTATGCACTTTGCATAAGGGGAAAATCTCATGATATTGTTTTCCAAGAAGTAATATTTAATTCTCCTTATTCTGTCTACTTCACACACCTCACCTTTCAAATTTCTCAACCATATCCAAGTACTTAAGAAAATTGAAGTATAAATGTAGTTAAAAGTATAAATATTTGTATGACACTCTCTGTTTTCTCCTTTTCACTCACAGAAATCAATTAACTCTATTTATGTCTCGCTTCTATAAACCTTCATTTTCTGTTTGTATGTCCTGTGTCTTCAAGAAGCTTCTATTATATCACCTAAAATACTTAATATACTTCTGAGCCTTTACCTATAAACATATTGAATTGAATTGGTACTGTATTGTGCTACAGTATTCTTAACCTTAGATCAGATGTTATGAATTCATTCAATTATTGGACAAAAAACAACTTAGTGATTTTTCAAAACTACTGGTTATTTCTAAATTTGTTGAATCATGCCATTGCTGTAATATCCTAAAGATGTGACACAGTTATGTTCATAATATTAGGAAAACAGTGGGGAATGCATGCAATAGAAGACACAGAAGGTCTATATGTTTCACAATGTAATAGTTTGCTTTAAAATATATTTGTATACTGTAGATGCTTTTTACACTCTAAAAACTAAATCAATCCATTCTTCTCAGGAATCAAATGGCTAGAACAGTTCCTTGTCAGTTTAGATCAGCTCTCTTTTTAAAATGTTGATCAAAATTAAGAATTATAAAGTCAATTTAATAATGAGATTACCAGTCTGATTCATTTAAAGATGCTTTAAAGCAGCACGTTGTTTTTTCCTCCCTGTCTTTCCCTGTCCAGAATTAACATGCTTTTTGTTCTGACTAGTCAGTTGTACCTGGTAGAACACGTTTATCTTCTTTTCAGTGGATATCATGTAAAACTTCTATGAAAGGAACATATCATGCTTTTGTGATAAACATTTTGAAATGTGTTTGTCTTCTAATTTTGAGAAATCTAAAATAAGTTGAAACAGCTTAGTTTATAGGACATTGTACATAATTTTGGAAGGAGGTTCACTATTAGCCTGAATATACTAGCAGAATGTCACTTAGGCTGGTTAGCAAATCTATACTTTGTAGTTTAGTTTTGAACTATTGGCCAACTGAAAATTCTATATTAAGGTGCTGGGTACCCAGTCCATTACAATATATTCAAATTAGTAAAATCTAAGATCAGCACTAATTTAGTCCACTGATTTCAGTGTACTTAGAGCTTAAAATCTCATTTGGGCACTGATTCCTTGTTGTAATTTGTTAAACTATGAAGTGGAGACACAGATTTTTAGCTTTTTGTGATAAGATAGCTCCCAAATAATAATTTTGCAGTATATTAAATTTTAAAGATTTGGAGTCTTAATTCCAGCAAAATAAAATTTAGCTTTCTTTACTGTTACATGGAAAAAAATATAAAGGATATTTCATTTAACCTTTATTTTTATTTATCAGTGTTTCACAATTTTCTTATTTAGATTTAGATTGTTTAATGCTTCCTAGTCAAGGTTACTGAAAAGTTTGACCAGAGTCTAGCATTTTCTGTATGTCAGTAGTATATACTATATTCTAAGATGATTGATATAAATGAGTTAGTTAACGGTGACTTTTTTCCCCCAAAGTTTTGTTGGAGTAAATAGCTTCAGTGTTTAAAGTGTATTTCCTAAGCAAGCACAAATTTTAGCATAAATACATTTTTCAAGTGAAAAAATATAACTAAAGCTATTAGCATTATTCTGAAAATATAACCTGAAAGTTTCATGCAAGGGTAATCTTCCACAGTGTTCTTAGTATGAAAATTCTATGTGATTTTTATTGTACACACTTTAGACTAAAAGGCTATCAACCTACTCTAATAGCTAAATCCAAAACACTAAAAATTGCAATTATTGATGAGGAACAACAGTAATTCACATTTATTGCACATGGGAATGCAAAATAGAACAGCCACTTTGGAAGTCTGTCGGAAGTTTCTTACAAAGTTGAACAGTCTTACCATATTACGTTCTTGTAAGAGTAAGCTGGTAAGAGTCCAGCAATTACATTCTTAGGTAGTTACCCAATTGATTTGAAAATTTACATTCTCACAAATCCCACAAACAAATGATTATAGCAGATTTACTCATAATTATAAAAAAAAAACAGGAGATGGAAACAACCACGATGTCTTTCAATAGGCAAATGGGCAAGCAAATTGTGGTACCTCAGTACAATGGAATACTATACACTGTATGATTCTATTTATATGAAATTCTGAAAAGGACAAACTATAGAAATGGTAAATAGATCAGTCGTTGCCAGGGATATAGAAGAGGGTTGGTTCAACAGGTAAAACATGAGATATTTGTTTGGATAGTCAAACTATCCTATATGGTACTATAATATTTGATATATAACACTGTAAGTTTGTCAAAACATAGAATGTTACAGCCAAATGCTATAAAATATGCATAAGAGCTACAATAAATTGCAAAAAACCTCAACTTTTCAAAACAAATTTGACAATAGAGTAGTTCTCAGGTTCTAATATTCTTTTTTATTTTACTTTAAGTTCCAGAATACAAGCGCAGAACATGCAGATTTGTTACATAGGTATACATGTGCCATGGTGGTTTGCTGCACCTATCAACCCATCATCTCGGTTTTAAGCCCCACATGAATTAGCTATTTGTCCTAATGCTCTCTGTCTCCTCATCCCTCACCCTCCAACTGGCCCCAGTGTGTGTTGTTCCCATCCCTGTGTCCATGTGTTCTCATTGTTCAACTCTCACTTAGGAGTGACAACATGCAGTGTTTGGTTTTCCGTTCCTGTTTTAGTTTGCTGAGGATGATGGTTTCCAGCTTCATCCATGTTTCTGCAAAGGACATGATTTATGCCTGCATATATTCCATGGTATATATGTACCACATTTTATTTTTCCAGCCTATCATTGGTGGGCATTTGGGTGGGTTCCATGTCTTTACTATTGTAAATAGTGCTGCAATAAACATAATGAGTGCATATGTCTTTATACTAGTATAATTTATATTGCTTTGGGTATATACCCAGTAATGGGTTTGCTGGGCCTAATGATATTTCTTGTTCTAGATCTTTGAGGAATCGCCACACTGTCTTCCACAATGGTTGAACTAATTTACAAACCCACCAACAGTGTAAAATCTTTCCTATTTCTCCACAGCCTTGCCTGCATCTATTGTTTCTTGACTTTTGTATAATCACCATTAGACTTGTGTGAGATAATATCTCATTGTGGTTTTGACCTGCATTTCTCTAATGATCAGTGATGTTGAGCTTTTTTTCGTGTTTCTTGGCCACATAAATGTCTTCTTTTGAGAACTGTTTGTTGATATCCTTTTTCCACTTTTTGATTTTTTTTTCTTGTAAATTTGATTAAGTTCCTTGTAGATTCTGGATATTTAGACCTTTGTCAGATGGGTATATTGGAAAAATGTTCTCCCATTCTGTAGGTTGCTTGGTCACTCTGATGATAGCTTCTTTTGCTGTGCTTCTAATTAAACTCTTTAGTTTAATTAGATCCCATTTGTCAATTTTGGCTTTTGTTGCAATCGCTTTTGGTGTTTTCATCATAAAGTCATTTCCCATGCCTATTTCGTGAATGGCATTGCCTAGGTTTTCATCTTGGATTTTTATGATTTTCGGTTTTACATTAAAGTCTTTAATATATCTTGAGTTAATTTTTGTATAAGGTGTAAGGAAGGGATCCAATTTCAGTTTTCTGCATATGGCTGGCCAGTTATCCCAGCACCATTTATTAAATAGGGAATCCTTTCCCCATTGCTTGTTTTTGTCAGGTTTGTCGAAGATCAGATGGATGTAGATGTGTGGTGTTATTTTTGAGGTCTCTGTTCTGTTCCATTGATGTATATGTCTCTTTTGGTACTAGTACCATGCTGTTTTGGCTACTGTAGCCTTGTAGTATAGTATGAAGTCAGGTAGCATGATGCCTCCAGCTTTGTTCTTTTTGCTTAGGATTGTCTTGGCTATACGAGCTCTTTTTTGGGTCCATATGAAATTTAAAGTAGTTTTCTATTTCTGTGAAGAATGTCAATGGTAGTTTGATGGGAATAGCATTGTATCTATAAATTTATTTTGGGTAGTATGGTCATTTTCACAATATTTATTCTTCCTATCCATGAGGATAGAATGTTTTCCAATATGTTTGTGTCCTCTCTTATTTCCTTGAGTTGTGGTCTGTAGTTCTCCTTAAAGAGGTCCTTCACATCCCTTGTTAGTTGTATTCCTAGGTATTTTATTCACTTTGTAGCAATTGTGAATGGGAGTTTGTTACGGTTTGTCTCTCTGCTTGACTTTTGTTGTTGTATATGAATGCTTGTGATTTTTGCACATTGATTTTGTATCTTGAGACTTCGCTGATGTTGCTTATCAGCTTAAGAAGTTTTTGGGTGGAGATGATGGGGTTTTCTAAATATAGAATCATGTCATCTGCAAACAGAGACAATTTGACTTCCTTTCTATTTGAATACCCTTTAATTTTTTCTCTTGCCTGATGGCCCTTGCCACACCTTCCAATACTATGCTGAATAGGAGTGGTGAGACAGGGCATCCTTGTCCTGTACCAGTTTTCAAAGGTTCCAACTTTTGCCTATTCAATGTGATACTGGCTGTGGATTTGATATAAAATAGCTCCTATTGTTTTGAGATATATTCCATCAATACCTAGTTTATTGAGAGTTTTTAACATGAAGGGATGTTGAATTTTATCAAAGGCCTTTTCTGCATGTATTGATATAATAATATGATTTTTGTCATTGAATCTGTTTATGTAGTGGATAACATTAATTGATTTGTGTATGTTAAACCAGCCTTGCATCCCAGGGATGAAGCCGACTTGATCATGGTGGATAAGCTTTTTGATGTGCTGCTGGATTCAGTTTGCCAGTATTTTATTGAGGATTTTCACATGGATGATTATCAGGGATATTGGCCTGAAGTTTTTTTTATTTTAGTTTATTTATTTATTTATTTATTTATTTATTTATTTATTTATATTTTCGTTCCTGCCAGGTTTTACTATCAGGATGATGTCGGCCTCATAAAATGAGTTAGGGAGTAGTCTCTCATTTTCAATTGTTTGGAATAGTTCAATTGTTTGGAATAGTTTCAGAAAGAATGGTATCAGCTCCTCTTTGACCTCTGGTAGAATTTGGCTGTGAATCTGTCTGGTCCTGGGTTTTTTTTTTTTAGTCAGTAGGCTATTAATTACTGCCTTATTTTCAGAACTTGTTATTGGTCTATTCAGGGAATAGATTTCTTTCTGGCTTAGTCTTGGGAGGATGTATGTGTTCAGAAATTTATCCATTTCTTCTAGATTTTAGAGTTTATTTGTGTAGAGGTATTTGTAATATTCTCTGATGGTAGTTTGTATTTCTGTGGGGTCAGTGATGATATCCCCTTTATCATGTTTTATTGTTGTCTATTTGATTCTTCTCTCTTTTCTTCTTTATTAGCCTAGCTAGTGGACTATTTTATTAATTTTTTTGAAAAACAGCTCCTGGATTTACTGGTTTTTTTCGAAGGGGTTTTTGTGTCTCTATCTCCTTCAGTTGTGTTCCAATCTTAGTTATTTCTTTCTTCTGCTAGCTTTTGGATTTCTTTGTTCTTGCTTCATAGATCTTTTAATTGTGATGTTAGGGTGTCAATTTGAGATGTTTCCAGCTTTCTGATGTGGCATTTAGTGCTATAAATTTCCCTCTTAAGACTGCTTTAGCTGTGTCCTAGATATTCTGGTATGTTGTTTCTTTGTTCTCATTGGTTTCAAAGAATTTCTTGAAGCCTGCCTTAATTTCATTATTTACCGAGGAGTCATGCAGGAGCAGGTTGTTCAATTTTCATGTTATTGTGTGGTTTTGAGTGAGTTCCTTAATCCTGAGTTCTAATTTTGTTGCACTGTGGTCTGAGGGACTGTTTTTTTTTTATGATTTCAGTTATTTTGCATTTTCTGAGGAATGTTTTGCTTCCAATTATGTGATCAATTTTAGAATAAGTGCCATATAGCACTGAGAAGAATGTATATTCTGTTAATTTGGGGTGGAGAATTCTGTAGACGTCCATTAGGTCCACTTGATCCAGAACTGAGTTCACGTCCTAAATACCCTTGTTAATTTCGTCTCCCGATCTGTCTAATATTGACAGTGGGGTGATAAAGTCTCCCACTATTATTCTGCGAGAGTCTAAGTCTCTTTGTAGGTCTCTAAGAACTTGTTTTGTGAATCTGGGTGCTCCTGTATTTGGTGCATATATATTTAGATTAGTTCTTCTTGTTGAGTTGATGTCTTTACCATTATGTAATGCCTTTCTTTGTCTTCTTTGATCTTTGTTGGTTTAAAGTCTGTTTTGTCAGAGACTAGGATTGGAATCCTTGCTGCTTTTTTTTGCTTTCCATTTGCTTGGTAAATTTTCCTCCATCCCTTTATTTTGAGCCCATGTGTGTCTTTGCACTTGAGATGGGTCTCCTGAACACAACACATCAATGAGTCTTGACTCTTTATCCAATTTGCCAGTCTGCATCTGTTAGTTGGGGCATTTGGCCTATTTACATTTAAGGTTAATATTGTTGTGTGTAAATTTGATCCTGTCATCATGATGCTATCCGGTTATTTTGCACACTAGTTAATGCAGTTTCTTCATAGTATCATTGGCCTTAAAATATATATATATATATATTTAGTGCTTCCTTCAGGAGCTCTTGTAAGGCCAGCCTGGTTGTGATGAAATCCCTCAGCATATGCTTGTCTGTAAAAATCTTTATTCCTCCTTCACTTATGATGCTTAGTTTGGCTGCATATGAAATTCTGGGTTGAACATTCTTCTCTTTAAGAATGTTGAATATTAGCCCTCACTCTCTTCTGGCTTGTAGCATTTCTACTGAGAGGCCCACTAGTAGTCTGATAGGCTTCCCTTTGTAGGTAACCTGGCCTTTCTCACTGGCTGCTCTTAACATTTTTTTCTTCATTTTTACCTTCGAGAATCTGATGATTATGTGTCTTGGGGTTAATCTTCTCTTAGAGTATCCTAGTGGTGTTCTCTGTATTTCCTGAATTTGCATCTTGGCCTGTCTTACTAGGTTGGCAAAGTTCTCCTGGATAATGTGCTGATAATAGTGTTTTCCAGATTGGTTCCATTCTCCCCATCTCCTTCAGGTACTTCAATCAATAATAGCTTCAATCTTTTTACATTGTCCTACATGTCTCAGAGGTTTTGCTCCTGTTCACTCTTTTTTTCTCTAATTTTGTCTGCATGTCTTATTTCAGCAAGGTAGTATTCAAATTCTGCTATCCTTTCTTCTGCTTGGTTGATTCAGCTATTGATTCTTGTGTATGCTTTATGAAGTTTGTGTGCTGTGTTTTTCAGCTCCATCAGGTCATTTATGTTCCTCTTTAAACTGTTTATTTTAGGTAGCAGTTCCTCTAACCTTGTATCAACATTCTTAGTTTCTTTGCACTGGGTTAGAACATGCCCCTTTAGCTCAGTGGAGATTGTTATTATGCACCTTCTGAAGTCTAATTCTGCCAATTCATCCATCTCATCCTCCATCTAGGTCTGCACCCTTGCTGGAGAGGCGTTGCAATCATTTAAAGGAGAAGAGGCACGCTGGCCTTTTGGTTTTCAGAATTTTTTTTGTTGTTTATTTCTCATCTTCATGAGGTTGTCTAGTTTCGAACTGCTGACCCTTGGATGGGGTTTGTGTGCAGACTTTTTTGTTGTTGTTGTTGATGCTGTTGTTGTTGCTTTCTCTTTGTTTTTGTTTTTCGTCAATGGTCAGGTCCCCCTTTTGTAGTTCTGCTGCACTTTGCTGGGGGTTCACTTCAGGCCCTATTCATCTGGTTTGCTCCCAAGCTTGGAGATGTCACTTGAGGAGGCTGGAGAACAGCAAAGATGGGTACCTATTCCTTCCTCTGAGATCTCTGAACTTGGGAGGTAACCAACCTGATGTCAGTAGGAGCTCTCCTGCATAGAGTGTCTGACAACCCCTGTTGGAGGGTCTCACCCAGTTGGGTGGCACAGGGAGCAGGACCCATTTAATGGAGCACTGTTACCCTCCCTTATTGGAGGGGATGTGCTTTTCTGGGGGGAATCCCACCCATCTGGGCTGCCCTGATTCCTCAGAACTAGCAGATGGAAGGACTATGTCTGCTGGTCCATGAAGACTGTGGCCACCCCTCCCTCTAGGGGCTCAGACCAGGGAGATCAGAGTTCTGTACCTTAGCCCCTGTCTAGATTGGTTGGAGGTCCTTCAAGGAGGCCCTGCCCAGTGAGGAGGGATGGGTCAGGGTCAGGCCTGAAGAGGCACTCTGGCTGCAGTCTGCCATAGCTGGTGTGTTGGGCTGTGGGATACCTCTTGCAACCAAGCCATCCAGCCTCCCTGGCTCCAGCCAGAGTGGGGTTTGGGGGAAAGGGCAGCCTGGAGCTATAGAGAGGGTTGCTACCCTTTCCCCACCCTGGGAGCTTAGTGTGTTAGGCAGCTATCAATCCCAGTGTTGGCTTCCACACCCCACCCCCAAGGAGCTCAAATGGCTTAGACAGCAGACAGCTGCAGCTGTGGTGCTGATCGTCCCTCCCCCTGGGAGCTTGGCAGGTTTAAGCATATTGTAGCTGAGAGGCTTTTGAGAATCTGCGCAGCTCTGTGGTTGGGACCCTAGGCCCCAGTGGCATGGGTTCATGAGTGGGATCTTCTGACCCATGGGTTGCACAGTTCCATGGAAAAAGCATTTTTTCCCAGGCTGGGTAACACACTCACTCACCACCTCCCTTGGTTGGGGTGTGGGGGGTCCCCTGCCCCGTGTGGCTCTCCGGTGGACCACCCCACCACACTGCTCTTCGTTCCTCTCTGTGGGTCACACCAGCTGCCTAGTCATTTCCTGGATGAAAGAACCTGGATACCTTGGTTGCCGTGGCAGGATTCCCATACTGTTATGGTTATTTTCAATGAGAGCCTCTGATTGCTGCTGCGTCTAGTCGGCTATCTTTCAGGTTCTACATTTGTCTGCTTCAATCAATAACATTTATCCACATTTTAGATTTAAGTATTGTTATAGGACAATTCTTCACTTAAATGTCTTATTGTTAAACATGTTAAAGATAGAAAATTGGACTGGAGGTACTTCAAGATGGCTTATAGAGACATCTCATACTCACCTTCACCACAAATAAGAAACTAAATAACCAGTAGGTAATCACACTTTGAATAGATTATCCAAAAGAGAACACTGTGGTTCAACAGAAAAGTGACAGGAAATACCTAAAGCACAGAAGGAGAGGGAAAAAAGGCAGCCTCCTCAGCTGGGATCTGCTGGGAGCCTGGTGAGACTCCTCGATGTGGTTTAAGGGTAAGTGAGGGATCCCCAGCAGTCCACCTTTCTACTGTGGACTTCTGCAATCTTAAACATGGAAGAGCCTCTTGACCCTTGCAGACCTTGCAACTAACAGCGAGCTGCCTGAAGACCACACAATGGCACTACCCAAAGAGGGAGCTTGCGCTGGATCTGACTTCCTTGCTGCTCCAAGTTCTAGGCAACTATTGCAAGGTGCCATTTTGAGATCCCAGATCCCAAGACTAGATATGGCCATTGGCCTCAACAGTACCTTCATCTCCACATCCCTGGAGCTTCACTGACATCCCCTACCCACAAACACCACACTGACTGACAGCTATCAGCAGGGCCAAAACATGGGCAACAGGCAGTGACTCCACTACCTCCAGGAGAGAAGCCAGCATGCAGCAGCAGAGTTCCCTACCTGTAGCTTCAGTTGCTGCATGCTGCTGTTGAAAATGAATTTCGAGTGAAGTGTTGACTGGCACTGTGGGAGAAAAAGTGCAAGTAAAGAGCCTGCTCCCCATACACCTGCATGTGGCAGCTGCCACTGAAAGCAACCCCACCCTCCCCAGTGACAAGGCTCCAGTGCAGCTGCTGCCTCTCTTTAGCATTCTACTTGTGGCCTAAGGATTACTCTTCCCCTACCTACCACAACCAATGTCAGTATGCACCACTGTGAGGTCCAAGAACATGCCCACTTAGTCCAACTTCACCCCCTCATGCCAGAGTATGAAGTGCAAGGGTCTAAGGATCACCCAGCCTGTCTCCTTGAGCACTCCTCCCAGGGAACTGAGGTTGAGCACACCCACCCTGCTGATACTGCCACGGCTGACACTTACATGCACACACTACTTGACGACCTGGAGACTGGCTTTCCCAGCCCATTGGGGACTCCAACAACACTAGCATATACTGTTCAAAACCCAGAGAAATATCCCACCACTGCTACTGCAATTGCCCATGCCACATCTGCTGTATAGTGGCCTGAGAACTTTCTCACCCATTTGACCACCACTGCCACAACTGAAATCCAAGCAAACAACATAGAGGCCCAAGAATCAGCTCTCATAGATCCACTAACACAGGTGCCATAATACTCTGCCCTAGGATCCAAGGATACACAGACTCAGCCTACCAATGCCACCACTGAGGTCCAGTCTCAGGCAGAACTTCACCACAGCCTCCAGTAATAATTGCACCCTAAGACATCAAGGATATCACAGACACCAATAATGTTATTTACAGAAAAAGAAATCATACAGCAATTATGCTACTGCATGCACCCAGAATCAAAACCAAAGTGGCCTACCCAACCAACACCATAGATTCATCTTCAGGAAAATATCCTCCCCTATGAAAACAAATTCAAAAAAATTAGAAGCATTCATTTTACTACATGTGCAGCTATCAACATAGCACCATAGGGAACGTGAAAAAGCAAGGAAATATGACACCTACAAAGGAGCACAATAATTTTTCAGAAATAGGTCCAAATCAGAAATAAATGTACAAAATATTGGAAAATAATTTGAAATACTGATTTTTAAAAACTCAGGGAGGTACAAAAGAGTACTGAAAAACAATATACAGAAATCAGAAAATTCAGGATATGAATGAGAAATTTGCCACAGAGATAGATATCATTAAAAAAATTCAGGTACTAAATAATTCATTGAATTAAATTCAAAATATATTGGAAAGTTTTAATAATTGACTAAATAAAGCAGAATAAAGAATTTCAGAAGTTGAAGACAGATCTTTTGAAACAACCCAGTCAGACAAAAATAAAGAGAATTAAAGAAGATGAACAAATCCTACATTACATATGGAATGCCATAAAGGGACCAAATATTCAAATTTGTAGAGTTCCAGGAGGTAAAGAAAAAATGAGTGGGTTAGAAAACATAGATGATGAAATAATAGATGAAACCTTTCCAAGTCTAGCAAAAGATTTAGATATCCAAATATAGGAAGCTTAGGAAGCCTTAAGCACTCACAATGCATAAAGGTCTTTTCCATGGCCCAATTTAGTGAAACTTTCTAAAGTCAAAGAAAGAGAGAGAATTCTAAAAATATTAAAGAAAAAGCATATAGACAACTATAAATGAACCCCCATTTCACTAATAGCAAATTTTACAGCAGAAACCATACAGGCTGTGAGAGAATGGGATGATATAATCAAAGTGTTGCGGGGAGAGGGAAACTTGCCAATAAAGGATACTATTCTCAGTGACGTTATTCTTCATACATGTAGGTAAAGTAAAGTATTTTCCAGACAAATAAAAGTTGATAGAATTTATCACCACTAGACTAGACCAAGAAACACTTAAGGAAGTACAACACCAACACACAAAAGAATGATATCAATCATCATGAATACATACAAACATATAAAAATCACTAGGAGAGCAAACACACAAACAAAAAGAAAAAAGACTCAACTCTTACCACTACAGAAAAACACAAGCCACATTGATGATATGAGAGAAAGCAACAATTTATATGCAAAACAACCAGAAATCAATTCATAGGATGACAGGAATAAACTCTGATATGTCAATAATAACCTTAATTGTAAATGGATTTATCTATCCTCTTAAAAGATATAGACAGGCTGAATTTAAAAAGTGACCCAGTTATATGCTGCCTACACAAAACTTTTCTGACTTGTAAAGATACATATAGGCTGAAAATAAAGGGATGGAAAAAGATATTTCATGCAAATAGAAACCAAAAGCAAGCAGAGGTAGCTATACTTACATCAGATAAAACAGATGTTAAATTTAAAAAAAAACGGTGAAAAGAGACAAAGAAGATCATTACATTATGATGAAGGGATCAACTCAGCAAGAGAATGTAATAATTCTAAATATATGTGCACCGAGCACTGGAGCACCTAGACATATGAAGTAAATTGTACTACACTTAAATGGAGAGATAGACTCCAATACAAAAATAACTGGAGACTTCAACACATCACTCTCAGCATTAAACAGATCATCTATAAGAAAATTAGCAAAAGAAACATTAGACTGGAACTGCCTTTTAGATCAAGCGGACCTAACAGATATTTATAAAAATTTCATCCAAGAGCTACAGAATACACATTCTTCTTATCGAAACATAAAACTTTCTTCAAGATACAACACATGATAGGACAAAAACAAGTCTCAAGAAATTTTTAAAAATCAAAGTCGTATCAAGTCTTCTATGACTACAGTGGAACAAAGCTAGACATTCATAACAAAAAGAAATTTGGAAACTGTACAAATACATAGAAATTAAACAACATGCTCTTGAATTTGAACTATTGGATCAATAAAGAAATTAAGGAGGAAAATCAAAATTTTCTTGAACCAAATGAAAATGAGAATACCTCATACTGAAATATATGGCATATAGGAAAATGCAGTTCTAAGAGGTAAGTTTATAGCCATAAGCACTTTCATCAAAAAGGCAGAAGTATTTCAAATAAATAATCCAATCATGCATCTCAGGGAAAAGCATGAAAAAACCCAAAACCCAAATTAGGAAAAGGGAATAAAGATAAGAGTACAATTCAATGAAATAGGGACTAAAAAAATACAAAAGATCAACAAAATAAAGGGTTGGTTTTTTGAAAGGATGAACAAAATTGATCAGCCATTTGTTGGATTAAAAAGCAAAGAAGAACCAAATAAACAAAATCAGAGATAACAATGAGATATCACAGTGAATACCACAGGAATACAAGATTATCAGAGACTATCAAGAAGAACTGTACACTAACAAACTGGAAAACCCAGATGAAATGCAAAAATCCCTGGACACATACAACTTAGCAAGATCAAATTAGAAAATATGGAAAACCTGAGCATACCAATAACAAGTAATGAGATCAAAGCAGTAATCAGGAGTCTCCTAATAAAGAAAAGACCACAACTGGATGACTTCAATAAAGAATTCTACCAAACTTTCAAGAAAGAAACCAATTTCTCTCAAAATATGCCAAGAAATTGAAGAAGAATGAATTCTCTTTAACTCATTTTATAATGCCAGCATTACTATGATACCAAAACCAGAAAAGAACACAATAAAAAAGAAAACTACATGCCAATTTCTCTGATGAACATAGAAACAAAAATCCTCAACAAAATACTAGCAAAATATATTCAACAACACATCCAGAAAATAATACACCATGATCAAGTGGGATTTAATTCAATGATGCAAGGATAGTTTAACACATGAAAATGAATAAACATGATGGTAATATATCACATCAACAGAATGAGGAACAAAAGTCATATGATCATCTCAATAAGTGCAGAAAATGAATTTGATAAATTTCAACATCCTTTTATGACAAAAACACTCAACAAACTAGGCATAGAAAGAATGTATCTCAACATAATAAAGGACATATATGACAAATCCACAGGTAACATCATACTGAATTGGGAAAAGCTGAAATTCTTTAAGAACTGGAACAGTACAAGGATGCCACATTTGCTAAGCAAATTTTTAGAAAGTTATAAAATATTTATACTGTAATTCAACATAGTACTGGAAGTCTTAGTAAGAACAATCAGGCAAGAGAAATAAATAAACAGCATCCGAACTGGGAAACAAGAAGTCCAACTATCCCTGTTTACAGATTATATGATCTTATATATAGAAAGTCTATGGACTCAATCAAAAACTTCTTTGATCTGAAAAATAAATTCAGTAAAGTTTCAGGACACAAAATCAGTAGACCAAAAAAATCAGTATATAAAAATCCATAGATACAAAAATTAGTGATTAAAAAATCAGTAGCTACAAAAATCAGGATACAAAAGTCAGCAGAATTTCTATTCACTAATAATAAAGTAGCCAAGAAAGAAATAAACAGGGCAATCCAATTTACCATAACTAAAAAAGTAAAATACCTAGGAATAAATGTAAGCAAGGAGGTGAAAAATCTCTACAAGGAAAACTACAAAATGATAATAAAATAAATTTAAGAGGACACAAAAAATGAAAAGACACCCCATGCACACACATTGAAATCATTTAGATCATCAAAATTATTATACTGCCCAAAGCAATCAACAGATTCAATGCAATTCCTACCACGATACCAGAGTCATTTTTCACATAATTAGAAAAAATGAATCCTAAAATTTGCATGGAACAAATGTGGAGCCCAAATAGCAAAAGCAATCCTGGGAGAAAAGAACCAAGCTGGAGGTACCACACTACCTAACTTCAAAATATATTACAAGGCTGTAGTGACCAAAAAGCAAGGTATTGATATAGAAACAGGCACATAGGACAATGGGACATAATAGAGGACCCAGAGATCAATATGCATATTTAAAGCCAACTGATTTTCAATATAGGTGCTATGTACATACATTTGGGAAATGATAGTCTCTTTATTAAATCGTGCTTGGAAAATCAAATATTCATATGCAAAAGAATGAAAGTGAACCCTTGTGTCTCACCATATACAAAGGCTTAAATGTAAGACTCAAATCTATAAAACTACTGGAAGGAAACCTAGAGAAAAATCTTCATGACCTTAGTCTAGGCAAAGATTTTATGCTTAAGACCTCAAAAGCATAGACAACAAAACAAAAATAGGCAAGTGAAATTATATTAAACTAAAAAGCTTCTGTACAACAAAGGAAACAATCAAGAGAATGAAGAGACAACCTGTTGAACGGAAGAAAATATTTGCAAACTATTCATTTGATAAGGGACTAATATCCAGAATACACAAGGGACTCTAATAACTCAATATCTTAAAAAAAAAAAAAAAAAAAAAAAAAACTATTAAAAATTGGGCAAAGGATCTAGGAATTTCTCAAAAAAAGACATACATATGACTGACAGGTATATGAAAAAATGCTCAACATTCCTAACTAACAAAGAAATGCAAAACAAAACCATGATGAGATATCACACCCCAGTTGAAATGGCTTTTATCCAAAAGACAAAAAATAGCAAATGCTAGTGAGGATGCAGAGAAATGGGAACTCTTATATAGTTTTGGTGAGAATGTAATGCCATACAGCCACTGTGGAAAACAGTAAGGAAATTTGTCCAAAAACTAAAAGCAGCACTCCCACATAATCAGCAATCCTACTGCTGAATATTTATCCAAGAGAAAAGAAATCAGTATATCAAATATAGGAATGCCTGCACTACCATGCTTATCACAGCAGTATTCATAATAGCAAACATATGGAACTAACCAAAGTGTCAGTCAATGGAGAAGTGGATAAAAAAATGTGGTATATATACACAATGGTATATTATTCAGCCATAAAAAAGAATGAAATCATTTCATTTGCAGCAACGTGGACAGAAATGGGGATCATTATGTTAAATGAGATAAGCCAGGCACACACACAAAAATTCAAAATCACATTCTCATTCATATGTGACAGCTAAAAAGGTTTATCTCACAGAATAGAATGACAGATGCCAGAGGCTGGGAATAGCATGGATGGGAGGGGTGATTAAAAAGGTTTATTAATGGGTACAAACATACAGTTACATACAAGAAGTAATTTCCAGTGTTTGATAGGAAAGTGGGATGACTACAGTTAGCAGCAATGTATTGTATATTTCAAAGAGGCTAGAAGAGGGGACTTGAAATGTTCCTAACACAGAGAAGCGATAAATACTCCAGATGCTGGATATCCCAAATTCCCTCACTTGATCATTACACATTCTACGCATGCAACAAATACATGTACCCCATAAATATGCAAAATATTACGTCCTAATAAGAAAAGATACAAATTTGTTTAAATGTGCTTTTTAAGCAAGTTTACTGTACCACAGAACGTATAAGTAATCATTTTCACTTACTTTATTTTTTTGCTAACAATTTAAGGGCATGAGGTTGCAAAAGCTGTCACACCTTAAAATCTTTTGACAGCTTGCATAGATTCTTCTTTGGTAAGCTGGATAACGATAGATGAATATTAATGCTCATTATCTTGGATATTTATCTTGGATAATTATGAAATTGTCTAGCTTGGACTAGTGAATTACTGGAGCTATTCTATGAGCCACTTGTGTTATAACATTGCTCTTAAATCCATTCCAGGGGTAATGAAAGGTAAGTTAATTGTTCCAATCCCTGCCCACCCTCTAGAAGCTTCTAGTTAAAAGCTAAGCAGATTTTCAGAATGTGAGAAAATGTTTATACTTTAACTGGTTAAGTTCAACAGAGGCTATATCACAGTAAGCTACAATATTGAAAACAGAAATTCACTCTTAAAAATTTACTAGCAAAAATAAATTTAGTTAGCACACCTATTAATAGCAGATGATTTTACAATTTTTAAAACCACATACTTTAAAACTAGAGGCAGGTGTCATTAGAGAGTGTGGTTATATCTAGAGACTGAATGTAATATTAACAAAACAATAGTGGGAGAGGAGACAAGATGGTCAACTAGATGCAACCAAGAAGCACTACTCCCATGGAGACAGACCTAATTACCAAGTAAACCACCATAATGTGAGAAGAACTTTGGAGAGAAAAATCTGAGGGGGGATAGAAAGGTTACACTGACGCCTAGGCTGAAGAGGGAGGAAGCTGGAAACCCTGCACAGGGTACATGAGTGCTAGAGCTACCTTCAGGCCCTGGAGAGCTCCTGAAAAGAGGGTGAGAGAGAACGAAGGGACACCTCACTCTTGCCACTGACCTATGGGATCCTAGATACAGCGGACCACGCATCCTTGACAGACATGTGAGCTGGCGTGGGGAATCTCCCCAAGGAACAAGTAGAGATATGCCTTTAAACTGCTTAAAGGCCAGGAGTTTCTGTGCACTGGGCAGCTCCGGTGGAGAGCAGTAATAGATGGCCATCTCCCAGCACTCCCCAGTTTTCTCTGGGAGGCACAGGCCTTAGCTGACCTCTGATCCAGAAGGGAGTGGAGCCCGCTTTCCCATGGGACTGACGCATGTCAATTCTGCACAGCACAGCCTCTGCAGCCCAGCCTCAGTGCATTGCTTCACCTGAGTATTTTCCCGGTGACCTGGGAAAACACTGGATCCCTCAGTGGAGCCAGAACCCAACTCCAAGCCTTGGGACATCTTAGTGCCTCAGGGCTGTGGCATGCAGCTCTGGATTAGGTAGCCAAGATCTACGGCCAGCACTCAAGCAGGGAAAGAGCCCCCAACCTCAGAGCACTGAGGAGGACAGGATGGGTGGGTCCCTGAATCAGGGCAGGAGTAGGGTGTGCCTTCCTCTGCTGGGCTGGTCCAGAAAGGGTGTGGCATATCTCCCTGTCTCTGTGTCTGCCTGAGGTGGCCCTTTGGCCCACAACACCTAACAAAAGAAAACCAGGTGTGGCAGTGGTGATTGAAGGGAGCTCCGAGAAAGCCGAAGGGCAAACCTGGTGAGGGTGCCGTCTCTCCACTCCCAAAGTAGAGCATGCCTGCAAATGGCAAAAAGTACAAAGGAGTCAGGTGGCTATTAGCCTACCTGCTGGCCATTACTTCCTAGCACCATCTACTGGATAAAAATCAAAACTACAACGCCAAATATTCTGCCATTATATACACCTGTGAAACCAAGCACACTAATTCACCCATGCAAAAGGATCCTGTACAGAGTCCTGGCCCTCTGAGTGTCCAGAATGAAAGCCAACTGGCTATACTCAGCTTCCACCACAGTTAAAGGAATACCACACATCTCAGATGTGAAATAAGCACAAAACTCTGGCAATTAAAAAAGCCAGAGTGTCCCTTACCCACTAGCTCCCCAGCAATGGTTCTTAACCAGTCTGAAGTGACTGAAATGACAGACATAGAATTCAGCATCTTGATGGCAAGGAAGTGTACTGAGATTCAGTAGAAAGTTGAAACCCTATCCAAGGAATCCAAGAAATCTAGTAAAATGATCCAAGAGCTGAAGGATAAAATAGACATTTTAAGAAAGAACTAAACTAAACTTCGAAAGCTAAAAAAAACTACAAGAATTTCATATTACAATCTGAAGCATTAACAGCAGAATAGGCCAAGCTGAGAAAATAATTCCAGAGTTCAAAGATAAGTTCCTTGAATCAATTCAGTCAGACAAAAAATAAAGAAAAAAGGAATTAAGAAAAATGAACAAAACTTCTTAGAAACATGGGATTATGTAGAAAAAACAAATCTATAGCTCATCAACATTTCTAAGAGGAGGGAGCATAAAAGTTTTTAAAAAATATATTGGAGGACATCATGCATGAAAATTTCCCTAATCTCTCTAAGGATGTTGACATGCAAATCCCAGAAATACATAAAACCATGGCTAGATACTATAAAAAATGACCATTCCTAAAACACACAGTCATCAGAGTCACCAAGGTCAATGAAAAATTAAAAAAAAAAAAAAAAAAAAAAAAACCTTAAAGGCAACTGGAAAGAGGAGTCAAGTCACATATAGAAGGAACACCATCAAGCTAAAAGTAGACCTCTCAGTAGAAACCTTATAAACCACAAGACATTGAGGACTTATTTTTAGCATCCTTAAAGGAAAGAAATTATAACCAAGTATTTCATGTTTCACCAAACTAAACATAATAAACAAAAAAAGAAATAAAACCTTCTGAGACAAGCAAATGATGATGGAGTTCATGTCAACTACACAAGTCTTATAAGAGGTTAAGTTAGTGCTAAACAGGGAATCAAAAGAACAACACCTGCTAACACAAAACACACGTAAGCCCACAGCACACAGGTTCTATAAAGCAACTACGCAATCAAGTCTACATAACAATCAGCAAACAACATGATGACAAAATCAAAATCTCACATGTCAATACCAACCCTGAATGTAAATGGGCTAAATGCCCCCACTTAAAAGATGCAGAGTTGCACGCTGGATATAAAAGAGAAGACTCAACCATGTATTGTCTTCAAGAGATCCATCTCACATGCAACAGCACATCCAGGCTCAAAATAATGTATTGGATAAAGATATGCCATGAAAATAGAAAAAAAAATGAGCAGGAGATGCTATTTTTATATCAGATAACACAGATTTAAACCAACAAAAATTAAGAAAGACAATGATGGGCATTACATATTGATAAAGGGTACATCCAAGAAGAAGACTTAGCTATACTAAATATATGCAGATCAAACATTGGAGTACTCAGATTTATAAAACAAGTTCTTCTTGGCCATAAAAAAGATTTACACAACCACACAATAATAGTAGGCGGTTTCAACACCCCACTGACAGTGTTAGACAGATCACTGAGGCAAAAAGCTAACAAAGAAACTTGACACTTGAACAGTTGGACCTAAGAGACATTACAGGTCACTCCATCCAGCAACCACAGAATATACATTCTTCTCACCTGCACACAGAACATATTCTAAGGTTGAACACATGCTCAGACATAAAGCAAGTCTTAATAAATTTTTTAAGAAACAGTGAAATCATACAAAGCACACTGTCAGTCCATAGTGCAATAAAAACAAATAAATATCAAGATCTCTCAAAACTACACAAATATGTGGAAATTAGACAACTTGCTTCTTAATAACACCTGGGTTAACATCAAAATTAAGGCAAAAATTTAAAAAATCCTTGAAATTAATGAAAATAGGAACACAACTTACCAAAATCTCTGGAATGAAGCTAAACCAGTGTTAAGAGGAAAGTTTATAGCCCTAAATCCCTTCAAGAAGTTAGATCTCAAATTAACAACCTAACTTTGCAACTAAAGGAATGAGGGCAAAAAAGAAACAAATCAACCCCAAAGGTAGCAGAAGAAAATAAATAACTAAAATTAGAAAAGAATTAAATAAATTTGAGCTGAAAATATCCATATAAAAGATTATGAAACGAAAGATTGTTTCTTTGCAAAGACAAATAAAATTAATAAACTATTCTCGAGATTAACAAAGAAAAAAATCCAAATAATTTCAATCAGAAATGACAATAGTGACATTATAACTGATCCCACAGAAATATAAGATGCTCCAAGATTCCTAGGAATGACTCCATGCACACAAATTAGAAAATCTAGAGGAAATAGATAAATTCCTGTAAACACACAATCTCCCATGATTGAATCAGGAAGTCATTGAAACCTGAATATACCAATATCAAATTCTGAAGTTTTATCAGTAATAACAAATCTACCAACCAAAAAAATTCCTGCATCAGATGGATCCACAGCTCAATTTTACTAGAAGTAGAAAGAAGAACTGGTACCAATTATCATGAAACTATTGCAAAAATCAAGGAGTAGGGTCTCCTCCCTAACTCAGCCTACGAAACCAGCATTACCCTATACGAAAATCTGACAGAAACACAATGAAGAAAAAAAGATTAAGGTCACTAATTCTCATGAAGGTAGATGCAAAAGTTCACAATAAAATACTAGTAAATCAAATCCAGCAGCACATCCAAAAGGTAATTTTGCATAGTCAAGTAGGCTTTATTCCTGAGATGCAAGATTGGCTCAACATACATAAATCAATGAATGTGATATAACATATGAAGAGAATTAAAAGCAAAAATCATATAATGATCTCAACATACACAGAAAAACTTTTCCATAAAATCCAGCATTCTTCATGATAAAAACCTTCAACAAACCGGGTATTGAAGGAATATCCCTCAAAATAATAAGAGCCATCTGTGACAAACCCACAGCCAACAAAATATTGAATGGGCAAAAGCTAGAAGCATTCCCCTTGAGAACTGGAACAAGACAAGGATGCCCACAACCACCACTCCTATGTAACATAATACTGGAAGTGCTAGCAAGAGCCATCTGGTGGGCTGGGGAGGGGGGCGGGTGGCAGGGAGGGGGAAAACATTCAAGTAGGAAAAGAACAAGTCAAATTATCTCTCTGTTGTTGATATGATTTTATACTTAGAAAACCTTAAAGACTCTGTAAAAAAGGCAACTAGAATTAATAAACAATTTTAGTAAGGTTTCAGGATACAAAATCCATGTTCAAAATTTAGTAGCATTTCTATACACCAATAACATGCAGACTGAGAATCAAATCAAGAGCACAATCCCATTTACAAATCCCACAAAGAAAGTAAAATACCTAGGAATGCAGCTAACCAAGAAAGTGAAAGATGTCTGTAAAGAGAACTACAAAAAAACTGCTGCAAGAAATCAGAGATGACATAAATATATGGAAACAATTCCATGCTCATGAATTGGAAAAATCAATATCATTAAAATGGCCACATCACCCAAAGCAATTAACAGAGTCAGTCCTTTTCCTGTGGAACTCTGAACATCATTCTGCAAAGAATGAGACAAAAAAATTCTAACTTTCACCTGGAACCAAAACAAGCCTAAATAGCCAAGGGCAAATCTAAGCAAAAAGAACAAAGCTGGAGACATTACACTACGTGACTTCAAACAATACTACAAGGCTACAGGAACCAAAACAACAAAGTACTGGTACAAAAACAGACACACAGACCAATGGAATAGAATAGAAAACTCAGAAATAAAGTCACACACTTATAATCACTTGATCTTTAACAAGACCAAGAAAAACAAAAAATGGGAAAAGTACTCTCTATTCAATAAATGGTGTTGAGGTAACTGGCTAGTCATTTGCAAAATAATGAAATTAGACCCTTATCTTTCACCACATATGAAAATTAACTCAAGATGTATTAAAAATTTAAATATAAGACTGAAAACTACAAAAATCTTATAGGAAAACTTCAGAAATACCCTTCTCCACATTAGCTTTGGTGAGGAATTTTTGGCTAAGTCCACAAAAGCAATTACAGGGAAAAAAAACAACAACAACAAAAAACAAACAAACAAAAAACTTGTCAAGTGAGACCTGATTAAACTAAATAGATTCTACACAGTGAACTTAACTATCAACAGAATAAACAGACAACCCACAGAATGGAAAAAAAATATTCACAAACTGTACATACTACAAAGGCCTGATATCTAAAATCTATGAAAAAATTAAACAAATCAACAAACAAAAAACAACTCCAATACAAAATGGGCAAGGACATGAAAGGCGGCATACAAGCAGCCAACAAAAACATGAAAAAATGCTCATCAATAATCATCAGTGAAATGCAAAGCAAAACCACAATGAGATATGATCTCACATAGCTCAGAACGGCTCTTATTAAAAAGTCAAAAATAACAAATACTGGCAAGATTGCCCAGAAAGGGAATGCTCATACACTGTTGATGGAAATATAAACTGGTTCAGCCACTGTATAAAGCCCTTTGGAGAGTTCTCAAAGAACTAAGAGTTGAACTACTATCTGACCCAGCAGTTACATCATGGGTTATATACCCAAAGGAAAATAAATTTCTCTACCAAAAAGACGTATGCTCTCATGTTTACCGCGGCAATATTCACAATAGTAAAGACATAGAATCAACCTAACTGTCTATCAACAGTGAACTAGATAAAGAAAATTCATACATATACACCATGAAATACTATGGAGCCATAAAAGGGAATAAAGTCATGTCCTTTGCAGTAACATGAATGAAGCTGGAGGCCATAATCTTAAGTTAATTAATGTAGAAACATAAAACCAAATACCACATGTTCTTACTTATAAGTGGGAACTAAACTTTGAGCATGCATAGACATAAACATGGGAACAATAGATACTTTGAGCAACTGGAGGGGAGAGAGGGGGTCAAAGACTGAAAAAGTGCGGATTGAGTATTGTGCTTACTAACTTGGTGCAATATACCATGTAGCAAACTTGTACATGTATGTCCTGTATCTAAAATGAAAGCTGATATTTAAAAGAAACGACAGCAACTACAAATAAATGTAGCCAGACATATGATCTTGATGACTTTTAACATTTTTAGTACTTATTACTGAATATAACCATGGAAATTCCATGAAATGCACATTAATATAAAATGACAATAGACTTAGGCTGTTTTTTTCAGTTTTACTTATGAAGTAAGCTATACATATTACACATTATTTTGGAAATTGTTTATAAAGTTCCGGACTAGGTAAATATTTTTCTAGTTTCTCTTTCAATGACCAATTATGAAATAACATTTCAAAATTCATGTGAGGTATTACAAAATTACCTTGGAATAGTGTTTTCTCTCTTTGGGTGAGAGAGAGTAATCATTCTTAAATATTCTTGTTGATTCTAAACATCTGCTAGGGTGTGTCTGCCCTCCCAAAAGTTTTTCACCCTGTATTGGTGGTGGCATTATTATAAAGGTATATTAGGAAGGCCAGGATTAAGAAGAAAGCTACCTTTTTATTTTATATATGCTACACATTAATTTTATATATTGTTCAGATTTTCACGATGATCACAAACTAATCTCATTTTTAAAACTCCAGAATTCTTTTATATTTAATTTTTAAGGGTATGTAGTAGGTATATATATATTATGGGGCACACGAGATGTTTTGATACAGGCGTGCAACATGAAATAAGCACATTATGGAGAATGGGATATCCATCTCCTCAAGCATTTATCCTTTGTATTACAAACAGTCCAATTACACTCTTCTAGTTATTTTAAAATATACAATTACTGTATTATGGACTACACTCACCCTGTTGTGCTATCAAGTAGTATATCTTTTTCATTATTTCTGACTTTTTTTTTGGAACCATTAAATATCCCTACCTCCCCCCATGCCCTCCACTACACTTCCCAGCCTCTGGTAACCATCGTTCTACTCTCTAGGTCCATGAGTTCAATTGTTTTGATTTTTAGATCCCACAAATAAGTGATAACATGTGATATTTGTCTTTCTGTGCCTGGCTTATTTCACTTGACATAATGATCTCCAGTTCTATTCATGTTCTTGCAAATCACTGAATCTTATACTTTTTATAGCTAACTAGTACCGCATTGTGTGTATGTACTACATTTTCTTTATCCATTCATCTGTTGATGGACACTTAGGTTGCTTCCAAATTTTGGCTATTGTAAACTGCTGCAACAAACATGGGAGTGCAGATATCTTTTAGATATACCGATTTCCTTTCTTTTGAGTATATTCTCAAAAGAAAATTAAGTATATTCTCAAAAGGGATTGCTGGATCATATGGTACCTATATTTTTAGTTTTCTAACAGTCCTCCAAACTGTTCTCCATAGTGTTTGCACTAATTTGCATTTCCACTAACAGAAAGGGGAACACAATCGTTCCCGTTTCTCCATATCCTTGCCAGAATTTGTTATTACCTATCTTTGGATACAAGCCACTTTAGCTGAGGTAAGATAATGTCTCATTTTAGTTTTGATTTGCATTTCTCTGAGGATCAGTGATGTTGAGAACCTTTTCATATGTCTGTTTGCCATTTGTATGTGTTCTGAAAAATATCTATTCAAATCTTTTGCCCATTTTTAATTGGATTGTTAGATTTTTTTCTATAAAATTGTTTGAGCTTCTTATATGTTCTGGTTATTAATCCCTTGCCAGATGGGAAGTTTGCAAATATTTGCTCCTTCTATGGGTTGTCTTTTCATTTTGTTGTTTTCTTTGTTGTACAGAAGGTTTTTAACTTGACATGATACCAGTTGCTCATTTTTGCTTCGATTGTCTGTGCTCGTGGGGTATTATGGGGTATTTTTGCCCAGTCCAATGTCCTGAAGGTTGTTTCCAGTATTTTACTGTAGTAGTTTAATAGTCTGAGGTTATAGACTAAATGTTTAAGGCCATTTTGTTTTGATTTTTGTATATGGCGAATAATAGGAGTCTAGTTTTATTCTTCCACATATGAATATCCAATTATTGAAGAGACTGTCTTTCTCCCAGTGTATGTTTTTGGCGCTTTTGTGGGAATGAGTTTACTGTAGGTGTGTGGATTGGATTTGGTTCTGGGTTCTCTATTTTATTCCATTGCTCTACATGTCTATTTCTTATGCCAGATCATGCTGTTTTGGTTACTATAGCTCTGTAGTATAATTTGAAGGCACATGATGTAATTCCTCCAGTTTCGTTATTTTTGCCTAAAATAGCTTTGGATATTCTGGGTCTTTGTGAGTCTATATAAATGTTATGATAGTTATTTTCTCTGTGAAGAATGTCCCTGGTATTTAAATAGTGATTGTACTGAATCTGTAGATTGCTTTGCTGAGTATCGAAATTTTAACATTATTAATTCTTTCAATCCATGAACATGGAATACTTCTCCATTTTGTGGTGTCCTCTTCAATTTCTTTCATCGGTGTTTTATGGTTTTCATTATAGAGCTCTTTAACTTCTTTGGTTAATTCTTACGTATTTAATTTTATTTGTGGCTATTGTAAATGGGATTCCTTTTTAATTTCTTATTCAGATTGCTCACTGTTGACATATAGAAATGCCACTGATTTTTGTATGTTGATTTTGTATCCTGCAACTTCACTGAATTTATCAGTTCTAAATGTTTTGTGTGTAGTCTTTAAATTTTTCCAAATATAAGATCATATCATTTGCAAAGAAGGATAATTTGACATCTCCCTTTCCTATATTCATGCCCTTTATTTTTTCTCTTTTCTCATTGCTCTTCCTAGAACTTCCAGTAGTATATTGAATAACTGTGGTGAAAGTGGCACCCTTATTGTTTTCAAGATCTCTGAGAAAGGGCTGTCTTTTCTTCCCATTCAATATGATACTAGCTGAGTGTCATATACACCTTTTATTATGTTGAGCTATGTTTCTTTTATCCCTGGTTTTGTGATTTTTTTTTTTTGTCATGAAGCAATGTTGAATTTTATCAGTGCTTTTTTAGCATTAATTGGCATATTCATAAAGTCTTTACCTTTCATTCTGTTGGTGTAATGCATCACATAGATTGATTTGCATATGTTGAACCATGCTTGCATACCAGAAATAACTCTCACGTGGTCAGGATGAATGATATTTCTAATATTTGGTTGAATTCTCTTTGCTAGTATTTTTTGAGGATGTTTACGTCGATATTCATCAGAGACAGAGATACTGATTTGGAATTTTCTTTTTTTCTTTTTTTTTTTTTTTTTGAGGTGTCTTTATCTGGTTTTGATATCATAATACTGACTTCATAAAGTAAGTTTGGAAGTATTTTCTCTTCCTCTATTTATTGGAATAGTTTAACTAGGATTGTTATTAGGTCTTTATTAAATGTTTGCTAGAATTCAGTAGTGAAACCATTGGGTCCTGGAGTTTATTTTTGTTGGGAGACTTTTTATTATGGCTTTGATCCCATTACTTGTTATTGGTCTGTTCGGGTTTTGGATATCTTTGTGGCTCAATCTTTGTAGGTTGTATGTGTGTAGGAATTTGTACATTTCTGCTAGATTTTTCAATTTGTTGGCTTATAGTTGTTCATTGTAGCCACTAGTAATCTTTTGAATTTCTGCTGTATGAGTTGTACTGTCTTCTTTTTCATTTCTGATTTATTTATTTTGTATCTTTTTTTTTCTGTTAGTGTCGCTAAAGGTTGGTCAATGTTGCTTAAGTTTTCAAAAAATAAAAACAACGCTTTGTTTCATTGACGTATTGTTTTCTTCATTTCAATTTCATTTTTGGTTATATCTTTATTATTTATTTTCTTCTACTAATTTGGGGTCTGGATTTTTCTTGCTTTTCTAGTTCTTTAAGATGCATTAGTAGATTGTGTATTTGACAGTTTTTACCTTTTCTGAGGTAGGTAATTATCGCCAAAACTTCCCTCTTGGTACCGCTGTTCTGTATCCCATAGATTTTGATATGTTTTGTTTCTATTATTTGTTTCAAAAAATTTTAAAGTTTCTTCTTAATTTCTTTATTGACCTACTGGTTATTCAGAAGCATATTGTTTATTTTCTTTGTATTTGTATAATTTACAAAATTCCTCTTGCTATTGATATCTAGTTTTATTCCTTTGTGGTCAGAGATGATGCTTGATATTATTTCATTTTTTTGAATGTTTTAAGGTGTCTTTTGTGATTACACATATGATCTATCCTTGAAAATGATCCATGTGCTGAGGAAAAGATTGTGTATTCTGCAGCTCTTTGATTAAATGTTCTGTAAATATCTATTAGATCCATTTGGTGTATAGGGCAGATCAAGTCTAATATTTCCTTGTTGATTTTCTGTCTGAAAGACCTGTCCAATGCTGAAAGTGGGGTGTTGAAGTCTCCAGCTATTATTGTATTGGGACCTATCTCTCTGTTTAGCTCTAATAATATTTCAGATCTATATGGGTGTTCTGGGTTTAATTATATATATATAACCAAATTTGATTATATATAATTTGATTATATATATAATTGTTACATCCTCTTGCTAAATTGACCCCTTTATTATTACATAGTGACCTTCTTTGTTTCTTCATACAACTTTTGTCTTGAAATCTACTTTGTCTGATATAAGTATAGCAACTCCTACTCTTTTGGTTTCCATTGGTATTAAACATCTTTTGCCATTTCTTTATTTTCAGTCTATGTGTGTCTTTATAGGTGAAGTGTGTTTCTTGTAGACAACAGATTAATGAAATACATCTTGATTTTTCATCCATTCAGTCATCTATGTCTTTTTGTTGGAGAGTTTAGTCCATTTACATTCAGTGTTATTATCAATAAGTAAGGACTTACTCCTGCCATTCTGTTATTTGTTTTCTGTTTGTTTTGCTGTCTTCTCTCCCTTTCTTCCTTTCATACCTTTCTTCCTCTAGAGAAAGTGATTTTGTCTGGTAAGATGATTTAGTTTCTTGCTTTTTATTTTTTGTGTGTCTGTTATATGCTTTTCTGTTTGAGGTTACCATGAGGCTTGCAAGTGCTATCTTGTAACCCATTATTTTTACCTTATAACAATGTAACACTATTTGCATAAACAAACAAACAAACAAAAACTAATATATATTCTACACCTTAAGTTTGTTCTCTTGCTTTTTAACTTTTTGTTTCTAATTGTATTTTATTGTACTGTCTATGTCTTAAAAAGGTTTTGTAGTTATTATTTTCAATGGGTTTATCATGTAGTCTTTCTACTTAGGGTAAGGGTAGTTTGTACTCCAAATATATGGTGTTATAATATTCTGTGTTTTTCTGTGTACTTACTATTACCTGTGAGTGATTAAAGTGATTACTTATTGCTTATTTACATTATTTTCTTTCTGATTGAAGTATTCCCTTTAACACTTCTTACAGAATGGGTCTGGTATTAATGAAACCCTCAGATTTTGTTTGTCTGGGAATGTCTTTATTTCCTTATGTTTGCAGGGAATTTTCGCTGGATATACTATGCTAGGTCAAAAGTGATTTTTTTTTTTTTTCCTTCAGCACTTTAAATGTGTCATGCCACTCTCTCCTGGTTTGTAAGGTTTCCACTGAAAAGTCTGCTGCCAGATGCCTGGGAGCTTCATTGTTGTTATTTGTTTCTTTTCTCTTGCTGCTCTTAGGATTGTTTCTTTATCATCTATGTTTGGGTGTTTGATTAGCAAATGCCTTGAGGTAGTCTTCTTTGGGTTAAATCTGGTTGATGATTCATAATCTTTTTGTGCTTGGATATTGATATCATTCTCTAGGATCAGGAAGTTTTCTGATATTATCCCTTTGAATAACCTTTATATCCCTATGTCTTTACCCTCTCTTTGAGGCCAATAACTCTTAGATTTGCCCTTTTGAGTCTATTTTCTAGATCCTATGTTTGTGCTTCATTGTTTCTTTTTTTTTCCCTTTTGTCCCTCTAACTGTGTATTATTAAATAACATTTCTTCAAGTTCACTATTTCTTCGTTCTGCTTGATCCATTCCATTGTTAGAGAACTCTGATGCATTCTTTGGTATATCAATTGCATTTTCAGCTCTGGAATTTCTGCTTGAGTCATTTTAATTATTTCAGTATATTTGTTAAATTTATCTGATAGGATTCTGAATTTCTTCTCTGTATTAGCTTGAATTTCTTTGAGTTTCTTCAACACAGCTACTTTCCATTCTCTGTCTGAAAGGTAACATATCTCTGCTTCTCCAGGATTAATCCCTTGCAGCACTAGGTCCTTTTCTTCAAGGCAACAGGTCCCTTCTGGCACAGGCCATGTCTACTAATGTCTGGGAGCTAGGGCCTAGCAGTTGATCTCCAGTTGTTAAATAATAATCTCCAGTTGCTAAATTAGTGTCCTTTTTGGGGGATGATCAGTCGAGCCTTCTATTCTGCCATCTTGTTCTGCTTCCTAAGCCAAAAACTGTTTTTCTTCCTTAAGAAAAACAGTTTGTTTGAAGTGATTCAAATGTACTTTTCAATTCGTATTTTTAAATACCTGTATTCTTTTATCACAATTTTCAATGTGTCAAGACTCTGAACTAAATGTCTGCCTACCCACATTCCCTACCAGATCCTTGTGTTTCCAAACATGTATAGAAGCCTATTTGGAGCAATGTTTCATATCAAAAGTGCTGCTCTTCAAAACAGATCTGTTCTTCATTCTTTCAAACCTGAGTAAGTTAGGTACATCCTGTTTGCTAAGTCATGACTTTTCCCTAAACTATGTCTTATTCTTTGGAAAATAACTATGTGTTTTGTTGTTTTGTTTTAATCTATTCTCAAAACATCAGCTTTTATGAATTAACCCACAAGTTATTAAAAATGACATATTTTAATACAAAGAAAATATTTCTATATTTAGACAATTTAATGACATGGGTTATCTTAACACTATCAGTTTAAAATTATGAGTATTTTATATACATTTTCAAAGTAATTATAACTTTTTAGCACCTGGGGGGATTTAGGGGTAGAGATGGAGATGGCAGGATAATTTTCTGCTATATAAACATTTTATTAATTTAAACGGCCTTGTCTCTCACCTGCTATAAGTCAAGTTCTGAATTTTTGTGATCATAATTGTTCTATACACATTGCAGAAGCTTTCCCATTCACAGATAAGAACACAACTAAAGCATACCTATGATAAACCTTTGGGAGTTTACGTTTTACAAGAACAATTTTCCTTTTTAGTTCTTTGTTGTACTTTAGATCTGTAAGATTAAAATATTTTTTAAACTGTAGGAACAAAAAAGAACTTATACAATGCTATGAGATTAAATGAAAGAATTTAAAATGCAAAACTCTGTCAGGTTTCAAACTTATATTACAGAATTCTTGGTCAAACATCACTTTTAGTGAAATCAAATGTAAACTTGCTATGTACTTATGTACCACATGCCTAGTAGATACTAAATAATGTTAAATGGCCAGCTGACAAAATGATCCTATATAGTGAAAGGTTTACCACTGATTTTTCTTTTCATTTAAGGCTATGCAAAAGTTATTTTAATCATGTCTTAAAACTGCATATAAAATATATATATGGGTAACCTGATGACTATACATGATGCCAAAAAATGCTTAATATTTTAAAATGTAACAGCACTTTCTGATGTTGGCTTAAGATTGTGAGAGCTATGCAAGGAAAAGTATGCAAATTTTCCTTAGTGCTGAACTACCTAGTTTATTACTATGACTACCCTCTTTTTGTATAATTCTTTGACTCCCACTTCTTTCTGTCTCAACAGCTGCTGTGCTGTCTTATTATATCTGGCCATTCAAAGACATCTATAAATTTATTCTATTGTATCAACAATAGAATTCTTTCAAATTACATTTTCTTGTGGGTTTCCTATTTTGATTTATTTTTTAACCAAACTCTCCATAATTTTTCTATCACTAAACAATGGAGACATATAACTGGTGCTTAATCGCTGTAGGAAGTTAACATTAGATACGGTGAAAGTGGGCAGCCAACCAGGTGCCATATTGCAGGAGCTTGCAGCAGATTGCTGTTCAATTCCAGAACTTTGCTGCAGGGTACTGGGCCTCCACATTTAATTTTATTAACGAATAATTCTCCTCAGAGATCACATAGAAATAGGCAATAAGCATCAAATGTGAACCTAAGATACTTTGAATGGTGATATGATGATACCAGCAAGGTGGGAAATCAGACCTTTTCCACAAGCTAGCTGTCATATGAGTGACATCTGTGTTCCATGGGGGCTGTGACATCCTGTTTTAAATATACAGAAATGTATAACTAAAAAAACAAAACAATAGCCAGCATGAGATGCCCTTCACAAAGAAGCTGGAGCAAAATCCAAGCATGCTCAGCTACTGCTGCTCCTTCTAAAAGAGCAGTTTATTCTCTCAGGTACCTGTGATTCTCCTGTTAAGTTAGTCTCCCCTAATAGCACCTGTATTTTTCTTCCTATTTAGGATACAGGTGGGTGTATGCGGGGTAGGTTTCAGAAGAAGACTGATGTTTACTAGATTCCTATGAATATGAACCTGATTTATTTTGCATGTGTTTTATCATTTAATCCTTTTTAGCAATCCTATGAGGTAGGTAGTATTATGCCCATTTTAACATAATGAAAATAAGCCTCAGAGAGAGATTGAGTCACCTTTTCACAACTAGGAAGAGACAGAACTGAGATTCAAACATAGGATTTTCTGGATTCCCACTGTTTTGCACTGAGGAGAAAAATTTCAGCTTCTATTTGTTACAAATTGTAAGCCCTTACTATGTATTCATCGTAATAAAAATCTATGCTATTTCTGGCTTTAAATGTTTGTTGCTGGAGAATAGAAGTGTTGTACATGTATGTTGAACTGATGGACCTCATCAGTTCTGTGATATTTTGTTTTGTTTTGTTTTTGACAAGTTTGCAGTTATATACAGAGGCTTACCAACACTTCTTCTATTTTATATTAAAGATACTGCCTGCTAGGTTTACAGTAAAAATAATGTATTCAATTTTGTCCAAAGAGGATTAATTTTTCCAGGGAATTTCGTAAGAAGTCTAGCTATCTTCATTCAATGCTTTTAAGCTTAGCGATGATAATAGGGGATTTTGTTCCACTTCTGCTTATCAGTGTAAATTTTCTATTTGTATGCCATTTCCCTAGCAGAGCATTGTGACTGACACTGCTTGTAAGACAAGTAAAATGTTAGCTGAGCAATGTCAGTTGAAACTCTAGAATTCACTGTTGATCTTTTTAAAATAAATAAACTGACAATGACAACATTTTCTCACATATGGTATATTTGGAAAGGAGTGGGTCAGGGATTTGGATGCCAGAACTCCAGAGACTGAAAGCCAAAAGGTAACTGTTGTCCAGACCCCTATTCTGTAAAATAGAAGGAAGTTCTTTTCAAGAATAAATTTCAAGTAGTTTTGTGATGATAAGTGCTTTATATTAGGCAGCAATCTCCAGAGAAACAGAACTCATACATTGGATGGAGATAAAGAATTGTCTCACACTATTGTGAAGGCAGAGGTCTCATAGTCCTCAGTCTGCAAGCTGGAGGCCAGGGAAAGATGATGTGTAGTATTGGTCTCAGTCCAAAGGCCTGAGAATGAGGAAAGCCAAGTCCAGTAAATTCCAGTCCCAAATCCAGCAGCTTCAAGACCCAAGGAGAGCCAATGCTTCAGTCTGAGTCTAAAGGTTAGAAAAGACCAATGTGCCAGCTCAACAATCAGGCAAGAGGAATTCCCTCATAACCCGGGCTTTTTGTTCAGTTCCAGTCTTCAATTAAATAGATGAGGCCCATTCGCATTAGGAAGGGCAATCTACTTAACTCAATCTACCGATTTATATGTTAATCTAATTCAGAAACATCCTCACGGACACACCCAGAATAATGTTTGACCAAATGCTTGGGCACAGTTTAGCCCAGTCAAATTGACACATTAAATTAACTACCACAAAGATATATTTCAGAAAGTCAAGGATCAGAAACTATTAGAATGTAAACAATAACTCTCTTATTGAAGGATATTAACATCAGGAATGTATTTTTACAACTCGTACAACTCAATACCAAAAACAAATAACCCATTTAAACAATGGGCAAAGGACTTGAATGGGAATTTCTCCAAAAAAGCTACACAAGTAGCCAACAAACATATAAAAAGATGTTCAACATCACTAATCAACAGGGAAATGCAAATCAAAGACTCTATGAGATTTCACCTCATACCAATTAGGATATCTACTGTAAAAACACACACACGTACACACACATGCACACATGTTCAGAAAATGGCAGGGATTAGTAAGGAGATAGATAAATCAAAACCTCTATGCACCGTTAGTGGGAATGGGAGATGGTATATCTGCTGGGGAAAACAGTATGTAGGTTTCTCAAAATATGAAAAATAGAATTACCCTGTGATCCAACAATTCCACTTCTGGGTATATATTCCAAGGAATTAAAAACAGGGTTTTGAAAAGATATTTGTATGCCTATATTCATACCATTATTCACAGCAGCCAAAAGATGAAAATAACCTAAATATTCATCAATGAATGAATGCATGAACAAAAATTTGGTACATGCATACAATGAAATATTATTCAATCTTACAAAGGAAGGAAATTCTGACACATGCTGTGACATAGATGAACTTTGAGGACATTATGCGAAGTTAAATAAACCAGTTACATAAACACAAATATTTCATTATTTTATTTATATGAGCTATCTAGAGTAGTTAAACTAAGGAAGGTTTAATAGAATGGTCATTGCTTGGGGTTGGGGGAGGGAAAATGGGTAGTTTATTGCAGGGGTTCCCACTCCATGAGCCATGGACTGGTACGAGTCCACACAGCAGGAGGTGAGCAGCAAGCAAATGATCATTAATGCGTGAGCTCTGCCTCCTGACAGATCAGTGGCGGCACTCGATTATCATAGGAGCGGGAACCCTATTGTGAACTGTGCATGCAAGGGATCTAGGTTGTGCACTCCTTATGAGAATCTAAATTAATGCCTGCTGATGTGAGGTAAAACAGTTTCATCCTGTAACTATCCTCCTAGGCAACCCTCCCTCATCCATGGAAATATTGTCTTCCATGAAATTGGTCCCTAGTGCCAAAAAGGTTGGGGACTGCTGGTTTAATGGATATGAAAAAGTTCTAGAGATGGGTGGCACAACAGTGTAACTGTACTTAACACTACTGAACTTTACATTGAAAAGTGTTTATAATGGCAAATGTTACGTATATTTACCACAATTTGAAAAATACATCAGTCAAATTAATTTTCTTCCCAGAAAAAGTCACATAAGAGGATTACTTTTGAGGACCTCATATTGCACCTCATGTACTTAACAAGCCATTTTCACTGGAGATAGAAACTGTGTTAATAAATAAATTGAATGAAACAATATATGGAGCATAAGATTTTCTAAAAGTTCACATACACAATTTAAAATTGTAAAACTTTGCTAATAATAAAAATGTACTCAATGTGATTAAAATATCATTGTGTAAAAAAGATAACACTTTAACACATGTTTAGTACAGTTCTTCTCACTAGGAGTATAGAAATTTTTAAAATAAAGAAGAAAGAAAGCCAAGATTCTTTAAGTGAGCATTTAACATGAAAATAAATGCATATGTTCAATAAGCATATAAAATGATTAATCCTCCTTATGCTTCAAGAAAACAAAATAAGAAGCTATGTTTTCACTAAATTGGCAAAAATTACACAGTAGAATAAAACTTAATATTTAAAAAGATAGAGGAAAAAAGGGACCATCATGCATTTCTGCCTTCATTCAAAGGCAGTTTGACAATATTTATTTAATTTTTTAAACTATACTTTAAGTTCTGGGATATGTGTGCAGAATGTGCAGATTTGTTACATAGGTATACACATGCCATGGTGGTTTGCTGCACCTATCAACCTGTCATCTACATTGGGTATTTTTCCTGATGCTATCCCTCCCTGCTCCTCCCACCCCACAACAGGCCTCGGTGTGTGATGTTCCCCTCCCTGTGTCCATGTGTTCTCATTGTTCAACTCCCATTTATGAGTGAGAACATGCAGTGTTTGGTTTTCTGTTCCTGCGTTACTTTGCTGAGAATGATGGTTTCCAGCTTCATGCATGTCCCTGCAAAGGACATGAACTCATCGTTTTTATGGCTGCATAGTATTCTATAGTATATGTGCCACATTTTCTTAACAGTCTATCATTGATGGACATTTGGGTTGGTTCCAAGTCTTTGCTACTGTGAACAGTGCTGCAATAAACATAAGTGTGTATGTGTTTTTATAGTAGAATGATTTAAAAACCTTTGGGTATATACCAAGTAATGGGATTGCTGGGTCAAATGTTATTTCTAGTTCTAGATCCTTGAGGAACTGCCACACTGTCTTCCACATTGGTTGAACTAATTTACACTCCCACCACCAGTGTAAAAGTGTTCCTATTTCTCCACATCCTTTGCAGCATCTACTGTTTCCTGAATTTTTAATGATCGCCATTCTAACTGGTGTGAGATGGTATCTCATTGTGGTTTTGATTTGTATTTCTCTAATGACCAGGGATGATGAGCTTTTTAAAATATATTTGTTGGCTGCATAAATGTCTTCTTTTGAGAAGTGTTTATTTATATCCTTCACCAACTTTTTGATGGGGTTGTTTGATTTTTTCTTGTAAATTTGTTTAAGTTCTTTGTAGGTTCTGGATATTAGCCTTTTGTCAGAAGGATAGATTGCAAAAATTTTCTCCCATTCTGTAGGTTGCCTGTTCACTTTGAGGATAGTTTCTTTTGCTGTGCAGAAGCTCTTTAGTTTAATTAGATTCCATTTGTCAATTGTGGCTTTTGTTGCCATTGCTTTTGGTGTTTTAGTCATGAAGTCTTTGCCCATGCTCAAGTCCTGAATGGTATTGCCTAGGTTTTCTTCTAGGGTTTTTATGGTTTTAGGTCTTACGTTTAAGTCTTTAATCCATCTTGAGTTAATTTTTGTATAAGGTGTAAGGAAGGGTTCCAGTTTCAGTTTTCTGCATGTGGCTAGCAAGTTTTCCCAACACCATCTATTATATAGGGCATCGGCTGGGCATGGTGGCTCCAGCCTGTAATCCCAGAACTTTGGGAGGCTGAGACAGGCGGATCACGAGGTCAGGAGATCGAAACCATCCTGGCTAACACGGTGAAACCCCGTCTCTACTAAAAAAATCCAAAAAAAAAAAAAAAAAAACTAACCGGGCAAGGTGGCAGGTGCCTGTAATCCCAGCTACTCGGGAGGCTGAGGCAGGAGAATGGCGTGAACCTGGGAGGAGGAGCTTGCAGTGAGCTGAGATTCGGCCACTGCACTCCAGCCTGGGTGACAGAGCGAGACTCCGTCTCAAAAAAAAAAACAAAAACAAAAACAAAAACTATAGGACACCATTTCCCCATAACTTGTTTTTGTCAGGTTTGTCAAAGACCAGATGGTTGTAGATGTGTGGTATTATTTATGAGGCCTCTTTTCTGTTCCATTGGTCTATATGTTTGTTTTGGTACCAGTACCATGCCGTTTTGCTTACTGTAGCCTTGTAGTATAGTTTGAAGTCAGGTAGCATTATGCTTCCAGTTTTTTTCTTTTTGCTTAGGATTTTCTTGGCTATATGTGCTCTTTTTTGCTTCCATATACAATTTAAAGTAGTTTTTCCTAATTCTGTGAAGAAAGTCAATGGCAGCTTGATGGGAATACTATTGAGTCTATAAATTACTTTGGGTGCTATGGCCATTTTCACAATATTGATTCTTCCTATTCATGAGTGTGGAATATTTTTCCATTTGTTTGCATCCTCTCTTATTTCCTTGAGCAGTGGTTTGTAGTTTTCCTTGAACAGGTCCTTCACATCTCTTGTAAGTTCTATTCCTATGTATTTTATTCTCTTTGTAACAATTGTGAATGGGAGTTCACTCATGATTTGACTCTCTGTCTATTATTGGTGTATAGGAATGCTTGTGATTTTTGCACATTGATTTTGTATCCTGAGACTTTGCTGAAGTTGCTTATCAGCTTAAGGAGATTTTGGGCTGAGACGATGGGATTTTCTAAATATACAATCATGTCATCTGCAAAAAGAGACAATTTGACTCCCTCCCTTCCTGTTTGAATACAATATATTTCTTTCTCTTGCCTGATTGTCCTGTCCAGAACTTCCAATACTATGTTGAATAGGAGTGGTGAGAGAGGGCATCCTTTCTTGTGCTGGTTTTCAAAGAGAATGCTTCCAGCTTTTGCCTATTCAGTATGATATTGACTGTGGGTTTGTCATAAATAGCTCTAATTATTTTGAGATATATTCCATCAATACCTAGCTTATTAATTTAAATGCACATACTCTTAGGCTCACTAATCACACTTTGTGATCTAAGGTCTAAAATTAAGGCCTCATATTCTGCACATATTGACATCCAGGGAAAACTGGGAGACCCTCAAATGGACCTCCCCATTGTGTTCCTGCAGATAAAATATACTATTCAAATAGCTCTTTATATCATAGGCACCAAACACAATGCCTGTTTATTTCTGAGTCCCTCAGTTCCCTGCTAGTCCACAGAATGATTCAAACAGGCCAATCACATCCTCCTTTGGGAACAAGGAGTTACACCACCTTCTTGTTACTACAAAGCTTGCCTCCCACAGACCCTGCTTGTTTACTGTATTCCTAAGTGTAGCCCCATGTGGCTCTGTATGTCATAAAATGTCCTCAGCCTGTGAGTATATGTGACTAATACACTACTGTTGATCTCATCTATCTAGTGTTGGGTGTCATGGTTTTGACCATCCCAATGACTTTAGGTCAAAAATCCCTTCCTCACCAATGGGAAGCAGAGGAGGTGATCAAAACACACTGCTAGGAATTTCACATCACATATAATGTCCATCAATAGATAACTGTAACTAAAGTGTGGAGTGCCCAGATGATGTAGCACAATGTAGCAGTTAAAAACACTGAGGTACACAAAAAATTAAAAATAGAATTACCATATTACCCACCAGTCTCACATCTGGTATTGAAAAAAAAAAAGAAATCAGGATATCAAGAAGATATCTGCCCTCCAATGTTTACTGTAGCGTTATTCACAATAGCCAAAATATGGAAAAACCTAAATGTCCATAGAGGAAAAAAAAAAAAAAAAAACAGAGAAAATGTTTCTTATACATACAATGGAATTTTATTTAACCTTACAAAGGAAGGAAATCCTGCCATACAGGACAACATGGATGAACCAGGAAGTCATTTTGTTAAGTGAAGTAAGCTAGGCACAGAAAGACTGATACTTCTTGATCCCATTTATATAAGGAATCTAAAGTAGTCAAATTCAGAACCAGAGAGCAGAAAAGTGGTTTTTAGGAGCTGGGGGGAGGGGGAAATGGGGAGTTTGCTGTTCCACGGGTATAAGATTTCAGTTATAAAAGATGAATAGCCAGTGAAACCCCGTCTCTACTAAAAATCCAAAAAATTAGCCGGGCGTGGTGGCAGGCGCCTGTAGTCCCGGCTACAGGGGAGGCTGGAGCAGGAGAATCGGCTTGAATCCAGGAGGCAGAGGTGGCAGTGAGCCAAGATCGCACCACTGCACTCCAGTCTGAGCGACAGAGCGAGACTCTGTCTCAAAAAAAAAAAAAAAAAAAAAAAAAACCTTCTAGAGATCTGCTGTACAACATTGTGCCTATAAGTAACAATACTGAATTGTACATTTAAAATTTTGTTAGGAAGGTTGATGTCACATTGCGCTCTTGTCACTAAAAAAAGACTGAGGCATATGTGTTTTTGATGATTTAGAAAAATCTCTAACACAGTATTAAGTGGAAAAGTTTAGATTTGTAGTATCATGCCAATTGTTTGGCACTAATTCAACACTGCACTTAAAAGGGCAGTGTTGAATTACAGATTTTTAATAGTCATTTCAAAGCAGTTTCATTTAAGTACAAATATATAACTCAGCTCCTCATTTAACCAAGATACATACTTAAAACAGGAAACTCTGCACCCCTGTATCAGTGGTGTCATTTAATGTTATTTAAAAAAGAAAAACAAAGAGCCAAACTCTTAGAAGTGTCGTTGAGGCTGATAAAATGACAGATTTCTTATTATTATACATTGCAATATAAGCCAAGTGAAGTCACTTGTTGTTAAGTACAGTTATCCGGTTACTCGGCCAAAGTCTCAACTTTCACCTAGATTGCCTGGGTTATTGGAATACTACTCTTTTCACAAAATCAACAAGATAATCGCCTGTCTCCTTCACCTCAGCCACAGGTTTAGGTTTCATGATGCTTTGTAAAGTGAAAGTGGTTTGAGAGTCCAATAGAAAAACAAAACTGACTTCAACTTCAAGCTTCCCTAGGGAAAAATTCATCTTCTTTTGTAAAAGTCCACTTTTTTTTTCCTTCTCTAAATGAGTATTCACAGTTTTACTGCGAATTGACTTGTATTACCTTATTTATTTTCTTAGTAAAAATATGCTCTTAGGAACTTTAAAAATAACTGCTTTTCCCCTATATGCTTCTCCTAAATAGGCATTGTCATAATAGGTTGCCTTTAGCATTGCTAGTGCTAAGACCCCAGCACATTTCCAACAAATGAAATCAGGTTTTGTTTAGTTCAGTTTAAAGAATGAAACATGTTTCAATGTCCTCTAAATGAATTACAAATTAATTAGCTGAGTGTGTTCAGCGTTGTGTTCATTATCACTTCTATTGTGACAGTAATGTATGTTAGCTTGCACTGGAGAACATGATGTAAAGGAAAATAATGGGACTATTTATACTGGCTACTTTGATGAATTATTTGAATCTACATAGAATCTTACTATAATTTATCTTGCTCTCTGTTTTATTCTAAGAATTTTAGCTCTGCAACTATTGTGCAATCAATGTTGGCTGAACATCAAATGTGATTTTTATGTTGTAAATAACTAGAGAATTAGTCTTCTTAATTAAAAAAAAAAGAAATTAGATGGCCTGTTTTGATCCATTTATTGGAAACATGTAATTTAGTATTAGTACTTACAATAACTGTTACTCATCAGGGACTTTTTAAGTAGGAGAGAACAGATTTAGGTGATAATGAAATTTATTGGCACACACACAAAATATGATATATCTTATGAAAAAGCATGCTTTAAATATTCAATCTAACTTCACTTCCTTGGTAGTAAACCAAGAATTCATATTTTTTTTCCTTTTGGAGGCTAAATTTACTGTTCAAAAGCTTGTAGCTTTAAAAGAAACACATTTGCAACTGTTGTTTAGTATTACATCAGTTTTAACTATGGTAACCCTTTTTATTAAGTCATGTTTTATATGTTGTGTATATTATTTTCCACTGTTTCCAGAATCTAATTTAGGAGGTTTCATTTTAAATTTCAGTTAGAAAGGAAATGTTGAAAGTATTGTATGTCTGAGGAGTATTTGAGGGCTAGCCTCTGTGTGGGACTTGATCATATCATCTTAGGCAGAAGAACACAACAGAACTCCATACCTCAAGCCGTGAATTGCAACAGCTGCCCCAGACTCACTCTCACAGTCTCTCTCTCTCTCTCTCTCTCTCTCTCTCTCTCTCTCTGTCTCTCTCATTTTTTAGTCTCTCTGTTTCATCAGAAGCACATACACAGGGCTTTGCTGTATATATTTTTAATTGAAGCCCGTGTTTAGATTTTTCCACCATCTCTGAAAATAATTTGAGACTTCACTGGGATAACAACAACTAGAAAAACTCAGATGTTTCTATTTATAGCTCTGCCATGGACTCTCTGTGCCCTGTTGAATGAGTTCTTTGACCTAGCTTTTCCAAAGTAGAGGTCATTATTCTATCACATTTCTAATTTACTTCCTAGGGATACTGAGAATTCATTGAAATAAAACAACATGTAAATCCGATAGTTTATTGAATAAGGAAAACCTAAGGACAAAAAGAGTAGGCTTATTATGAAACTTGATGAGGCCATAAATATGATTTTAGGGCTACCTTATCTCCTTACTTTTCTCTTATTTACATTTTTAATTAATTATAACATCAGTAGGAAACTAACATCTAGATTTGTATGGCAAATCTAGATTAACTTATCAAAAGACAGTACACTAATGTAAGCCTGTCTTTGCTTTTTTGTGTTTAGTATGTGAATGTAAATATTTGTATTATAGAAAAAAATTTAAAAGAATATACTTTACAATATTAACAAGCATTATTTCTAATTTGTAAGTGACTTAAAGTATCTTATTTTTACCTGTATTTTATACAATGAACATGTATTACTTGTGTTATTAAAACTATTTTAAATCACCATTGTTTAATTGCTATCAGTTCAAAAATTCTATGCATTTCCTCCTAGCACACTGTATTGTTATGGAAATTTAAAAATAAAAATGCTTATTTTCAGAATGGGAGGATAGAATAAGAAGTGTGAAATAAATGTTTCTACTATTGTAGCACATCTCACCCTGATGTTTCTCTTTGTAATATTATTACCTTTGATTATTCTAAACTTAAAAATTCAAAACAATTTAAAAATGTGTTTTTCAGCTACAGGACCGCACTCAGTTCAGTGACCGAGACTTAGCCACCCTTAAGAAGTATTGGGACAATGGCATGACTAGCCTGGGCTCTGTTTGTAGAGAGAAAATTGAAGCTGTTGCAACTGAATTAAATGTTGACTGTGAAATAGTTCGGGTAAGACATTTTCTATAATTTTCATGCTATGGTTACTGAGTGGCATAAATTAAAGCTTTAAAATCTTACATGAGGTGCTCTAAGCAATACTAGCAATAAAGTGAAAACATAACCCACAGAATAAGAGATAATATTTTGAAATCATATATCTGATAAGGAATTTGTATCAAAGCATGTAAAGAACAATTACAAGTCAATAATAAAAATGCAAATAACCCAATTTTAAAAATAGGCAAAGGAACTGAATAGACATCTCTCTTAAAAAGATATACATATTGCCAATATTTACTTGAAAATATGTTCAACAGCATTAGTCATTATGGAAATGGAAATAAAAATTACAAGGTGCCATTTACCCACTCTAACAATACTAACATAAAAGGTAGATAATAATGAGTTTTGGCCAGGATATGGATAAATTGTTACCCTTATACGTTGCTGGTAAGAATGTAAAATATTTTAGCAAGTTTGACAATAATCCTCAAAACGTTTAACACTAAGTTCTCATATGACCAAAAATTCCACTGCTGGAATGGATTTCACCTCACTCAAAAGAATAAAAAATGTATGTCCAACTCAAAAAGTTGTACACTGATATTCATAACAGAGTTTTCCATAATATCCAAACAGAAACAGCCCAAACATCCACCAAGTGAATGAATAGAGAACATCTGAGTATATGCATATAATGGACTCTTATAGAGCCATATAAAGGAATGAAATATTAATACATGCTATATAATGGATGAACCTTAAAAACATTATGCTAAATGAAAGAAACCCATTGCGAAAGACCACATATTGTATTATTTCATTTATATGAAGTGTCCACGTTAGGCACACTCTAGAGACAGAAAGTAGGTTAGTAATGCCAGGAGCTGGGGGTAGGGAGGGATGGGAAATGACTGCTAATATGTATAGGGTTTATTTTTGGCATGATCAAAATGTTCCAGATTAGATAGTGGTGACTGGTGCACAGCTCTGTGAATATGTTGAAAACATTTTAATTGTACACATTAAATAAATGAATTGTGTGGTGTTTTAAAAATATCTCAATAACATTGTTTAAAAATTGCCTGAGGTGAATTGAAATATATCTCATATAATGAATGATAGATAAAAAATTATTTTACATTCCCACCTACAGTGTAAAAGTGATCCTATTTCGCACAGCCTTGCCAGCATCTGTTGTTTTTTGACTTTTTAATAATTGCCATTCTGATTGGCGTGAGATGGTATTTCATTGTGGTTTTAATTTGCATTTATCTAAAGATTAGTGATGCTGAGCTTTTTCTCATGTTTGTTGGCTGCTTAAATTTCTTCTCTTGAGAACTCTCTGTTCTTGTCCTTTGCCCAATTTTTAATGGGGTTGTTAGATTTTTACTTGTAAAATTGTTTAAGTTCTTTGTAGATTGTGTATATTAGACCTTAGTCAGATGGGTAGATTGTAAAAATTTTCTCTTTTTGTAAGTTTTCTATTCACTCTGATGATAGTTTCTTTTGCTATGCAGAAACTCTTTTGTTTAATTAGATCCCATTTGTCAATTTTTGCTTTTATTGCAATTACTTTTGATATTTTTGTCATAAAATCTTTTGCCCATGCCCAAGTCCTGAATGGTATTGCCTAGATTTTTTCTAAGGTTTTTATAGTTTTGGGTTTTACATTTAAGTCTTTAATCCAACCATTGTGAAAAATAGTGTGGTGATTCCTCAAAGACTTAAAACCAGAAATACCATTTGACCCAGCAATCCTATTACTGGGCATATACCCAATGAATTATAAATCATCCTATTATAAAGATACATGCACACGTATGTTCATTGCAGCACTATTCACAATAGCAAGGACATGGAAGCAACCCACATGTCCATCAGTGACAGACTGGATAAAGAAAATGTGATACATATACACCGTGGAATACTATGCAGCCATAAAAAGGAATGAGATCATGTCCTTTGCAGGGCCATGGATGAAGCTGGAAGCCATTATCCTCGGCAAACTAACACAGGAACAGAAAACCAAACACCACGTGTTCTCACTTATAAGTGGGAACTGAACAGTGAGAACACATGGACACAGGGAGGGGAGCAACACACACTGGGGCCTGTTGGGGGGTGGGGGAAGGGAGAGCAACAGGATAAATAGCTAATGCATACAAGGCTTAATATCTAGTTCATGGGTTGATAAGTGCAGCAAACCCCTACCACGGCACACATTTACCTTTGTAACAAACCTGCACATCCTACACATTTATCCTGAAACTTAAAATAAAATAAAATAAAATATTAAAATCATAATGATCAATCATCAGAACAGTAGTTTATGTTCCATTTAAAAGATGTTGGTATACAATTTTCAAAGTGGTAGTACTGGTAAGTATTTAACAATCAATTCTTTAAGGGAAAAAAGCCTTAATTAATAGCATTTGCTGATTTCTGTGGTGTAAAGATTCCTACCACAGCTGATTCCATGTCTCACTCAACATAGAGTTAGGAAGAGATGCTAACAGTTGACGCTTGTGAGCAAGTGTAGGTTGACACCAGTACACACACTGGAAGATCATCTCAGTAGATCAAAAGGGAATTACATTAAAGAAGAAGTGACAAAGAGCCAGGCTTGGTAGTACATATCTGTAGTCCCAGCCACTCAGAAGGCTGAGGTGGGAGGATCACTTGAGCCCAAGAGTTCAAGTCAGTATCCCATTGGCTAAAGATTAGTCACATGGTCATACCAAACTACAAGAGAAGCTGCAAATGTGATTTTACTGTGAGAAACCATGTGCCCAGCTAAACCTTCTATTATTCTGGAAGGTGAGCACAAATATGGGGAATAGACAGCAGTCTCTCTCATTAGGACAACCTAATGAGACTCCAGCTCTTATCTCATATATATATGAAGAAAAGAGCAATGTAGAGATAATTTTTAGAGTATAGATTTCTGAAAATAAATACTATTCTCAAAATAAGTACTGCCCTGTTCAGAGTCTTGCTTTTTCTTGTTAGAGTCCAGATGGAAAATTAAATTCAATACTGTGTTTGTTGAGCATGCTGCTATGTGTTAAAGTATACTAACAAGGAGAGAGAAGTGCATTAGACATTATTTCTATTTTAAGGAGCTCAGAGTCTAGCAAGAGGGATGACACAAGAAAAAAAAATGGCCGAAGAGGAATTGGAGTAGGATCATAGTATGAGGAGCCTAAGCAACAGCCAAAAATAGGGAAATGAAGAGCATGTGTTCTTGTTGTCATTGTCATTTTTATTTTTTAATCAAATTTATATATGTATATAGCTTAGGAAGTCAAGTTCTGTAGAATTTGCTACAAAACCAACATTCCTCACTCCTTCCTTCCTACCATTTTGCAATAGCCTAAGTCGAAGCACTTTCCACTTTTAGATATTTCCTTCAGTATTTACTTTCATCTATGAATGATGTGTTGTATTAATTAGAATTAGGTTTAGCTGTAAGTATTCAAAAGACCTAAAAGTAACAATGGCTTAGATGAGATGTTTCAATTCCATATATAAGTCCATGAGTATGCAATTTACAGCTAGCATGGTAGTTTGTCTCTACAATGTCCACAGAAACCCTGATGCCTTCCACTTTCCATTCTACTGTCCCTATGATGTGGCTCTTTTTATCAAGGTACAAAATGATAGCATACATACTCGAGGCAGCATGACAGAGAGGGAGAAGAATAAAGGGCAAAGGGTGTTTACCAGCTGTCTTTTAACAAGGATTTCTGGAAACTGCCATGAGATCCTTTCACTTGTGTCCCATTGGCTAAAGATTAGTCACATGGTCATATGAAACTACAAGAGAAGCTGCAATGTGATTTTACTGTGAGCAATCATGTGTCCAGCTAAACCTTCTATTCTTCTGGGAGGTGAGGACAAATATGGGGAATAGACAGCAGTCTCTCTCATATGTTTACATTGCAACTTCCCGATTTGTTCAATGTTAGGCATTGTCTATTGATTTTTCACTGTGAAATGCAAAGCTTTTAAAAAATCTCTTTCAAGATTTCCTCATTGATTCTTTCACTTACATGCATAATTCCTCTCTCCTTATCCTCCTATAACTTTAGTCAGCTGGGTATTCATTATTATGAGTATGTAAATGCTTTACACATTTGAATTATGTAGTGAAACATCATTTTTTCCTTTTCTGTATAACTTGGCATTGTTTTGTTTCCCTGTAGTTCATAATTTACTTAATTTATATTTTTGATATTCGTATGTTTGCTTGAGTTATTTTCTAGGTACTTACTACTAATTTATCTTTAAACCCTTTCCCAGTTGCATAAGTCTCCACTCAACACATTCATAAACATTTGGTAGTATAATAATTCCTTCATCTTAAAGAAATATCTCCTGGAATTTTCTGATCTGCTCCAGCTGAATTGGTTATTTTATGCACCTGGACTATAACTGTTACTCTAAGATTTCCACTTCCAATCTGTTTTTCCTCTTGCTCTCCTTTCAGTAAGATATCCCTTAATTTATTCTCAACTTTTCTACTGAGTTTTTCACTTTTTAAAAAAATTGCCATGCCACTGGTACTAATAAGTACCTTGTGCCGTGGCAACAATGTTCAGGTTCTATGGATAGCCATAGAGTCTCCTTGAGACACCCATACTACAAGAGAGGAGACAGGGACAGAATCTCTTTAAAAACATACACTCCTAAAATAAAGATAAGATATCCACAGGATTCCTGGCTAGGGTTATCTCTGATATCAAGGGATTTTAGGCACACTGACTGTAAAAATGGCCAAAACTATTAACATCAGCTCCCCTTTAGGCATTACTATATGCTGAGTTTCTTATTCCTACACAAAGATCTTAATATGCAAAAAAGGAAGAAGAATTTTACCATTTTCTTCTTGCTTAATATTTGTTTAAACTCACATTAGATGAAAGAATAAGGAGCTGTTCACTATCCTTTTATTTCTCATGATTTTCACATACTAGAATGCTCATGGCAGAAAGAAAATTTGGAGGTGATACGTTGTAAGAGGACCTCTTCTGTAACATGTGATAAATTATTCCAAAGGAGAATATGTTTGCAACATATGTTCTTGAGATTTCAGGAAAAACTATTTATAAGTTTTTAAGTCTAATATACCTTCTAATTACTAATCACCAAAATGAACTTCACCTTAGGATGTCTAGTTAACCATTACTTACAGTATGATTTGAAAGTTTCAGATTTTTTTTTTGTCTTATACTTCTAAGAAGTATAGGAAGCAAAGTTGGTATATTTTTTCTTTGACCTTAACAATGATTGTTAATTATGTGCATGTTTTTCTTCATCTTGAAATGTCATTTCCAGGTTAGTGCCTATTTACTGACTTACTCATTTAGCAAAGGTAAACTGAACACCTATTATGTGCCAGAACTTTTCTAAGTGCCATGAGAAAAATGCATCTCTCTCGAGGAAATTGAAATTTACTGTGATCAATTATTCCTAAATGAGAATAATACATTGGAGAAATATTTTGAGGCATTACACGTGGACTCTAAGTTGGAAGCACTGCTAAGTCCTCGAGGACAGTTAGTTCCCCCTCCTCCGCCTTGCTATGATTCAGTTTAATGCCTGTCCTTTCCATCTGCATTAGGGTTATAGTGGACAAACATTAAAGTGTACCTTTGCATGGTAAAATATTGATAGAAACAACATATTTTAATGTTTGAGATACATTTTGCAGGACTTAAATACAGTTCATAGAAAACAACTTTTTGTTTTTATATTTTAGATTATATTTATTTTCAAAGGAACATGGCTAGATTTGAAGTGCCTTTAAATGGAACAGTGTTTATACAGTATATGGCAAACACCCTATTATCTATTACATACATTGATTTAGAGCTGGGAGGCACCTTGGGGTTGAGTTCAATGCCTATCTATCTATCTATCTATCTATCTATCTATCTATCCATCTATCTGTAAAATGGAGCCAGATTAGCTTTCCCATAGTAGGTAGAGGCCAAGTCTCTTATTCCCAATCTAACATTATTTCCAGTTCTACCTTACTAGTGTATGCCTTACCGTAAGAAATAACTTGGATACTTCTTAAAAATATAGATCACCCTATTCTAGACCTACTGAATCAGAATTTGCAAGAAAGGCCCAGAGAATCTATATGTTTCCCTTCCGCAAATTATTCTTAAGATATGGTAAATTTGGAAAAACCTTTACAACACTATGTCATTGCAGCTAAATATTCTAGCATGTACTTTTTATCCATAACACTTGGTCAAATTTTATAATTTATGTTTGTTTTCTACTTGTTTATCACCTGTACATATACATTTCTGTTGTGTATCATCTATATTTATACATTTAAGTTCCCTGAGGAAAAGACTATATCTATTATATTTACCACTGCATCCCAAGCACCAGAAACAGTGTTTGGTACGTAGTAAATTTTCAGTAATATATGTGGAATGAATGAATGAATATCTAACAGAAAAGTGTACCCTCTATGTATAGCATACATGAACTAACAAATGTATAATACCATACATTTAAAATAAAAGTTTAGAATATAGCTTCATATTGTTTAATAGAAATATACTTAGAAATGTACAGGGCTTTAGAGTACTCATTTTTAATAGCTATTATGTTTGTGTTGTTAATACATAGCAGTTCTGGTTGAAAAGATACTACTATTATTTTTAGATTTGTGACCATTCTGGTGGGAAATTTATTATTCAGGAAAGTAAAGAATTTGGAAATCATTTTCCTGATTTTGCACATAAATAATCTGAGGCCTAGAGTGATAAAATAACTTGTCCATTGTTCATATAAAATGGTTGAAAAACCTAAATATTTTAAAGTAGGGGTGTTTAATCCGAAACAGTGAAAAAATACCCTTCACATAATTGATAGCCGGAATGTAGAAGGGAGAGTTCAGGGTGAAGAAGATCTGAAGCAAAGAACTGGAAACAATACCTCAATGAAATAAAACAATTGATATTATTCAGTTTAAGGAAGACCATTATGAAAACACTTACAAAACCAACTGGGAAACTTGCAGAGTGGTATGGTTCATATACCTGATATTTTTATGCAAAAAGAGGATGGATACTTTAGGCGCTCAACAGATTGTATGATACCCACTCACACTGGTAAAAGTGATCTTCTTAACGGTCTATACACTCAACTTCTAATTTCTGCCAGTAACAATCTCAGGGACACACCTAGAAATAATGTTTTGCTAGTTATCTGGGAAATATTTAGCTCAGTTAAACTGGCACATAAAATTAACTATCACAACCTGCTATAGTAAAATATTTTAGATTGGCTGTCTTATAAACAGCACAAATTTATTCTTAATTGTTCTGGAATCTGAGGAATCAAGGACCAAGGTGCTGGAAGGTCCAAAGTATGGACAGCCCACTTTCTAGACAGCTATCTTTTTGCTGTAACCTCACATGGCAGAAGGGGCAAGGAATCTCTCTGGGGTCTCCTTTATAAAAGCACTAATCCTATTTATGAGAGATCCATTCTCATTATCTATTTACCTCCAAAAGGCCCCACCTCTTAACACTATTACCTTGAGGGTTGGGATTTTAACATGTTAATTTGGAGTAGGGGAGACAAATATTCAGACCATAGCAGACTCTAAGATTAATTCAATTATCTATGATTCTGTAAAAATGTAATAAACCCATTAGCATTGTATTTATACATTGAATCATTTTTCCAGTGCCTTCTACTTTTGAGGAATATCCAAAGAGGAAATAGTTTAGCTTTGGTTTGCAATAAAATCTCATATACTTCCAATATTCACATAACATATTATTTTACCTTTATCTTTACACATTTTGTAATCACTCCTTTCTCTCAAAAAGGGTGCAAAAGAAGTTGAAGATAAATAGAAACTTGGTTTCTGCCTTTTTTTTCTTCACTCTTCTCCAGCTTTTATGACCCAAATGAAGCAGAAATCATCCTACGGAGACTGGTGTTTTCCTCCTTCTACTCATACCATCATTTTCACAAACACTAGTGGCTAAGATTATTGTAAAAGAAAAGCTTCTGCATTTACAATTTGTTAAGTGTTCATAGGTAGAAAATAGAGAGATTACATGACAATTTTAAGAAACTTTAGTAAGCAATTGCCATTCTTTATCTTTTCTGAATTATAGCAATCAATTTTCAACGTTATGATGTAATGACAACTTGGGTGCTAGAGTCAATAATAATTTAATTGTACATTATAAATTCACTAAAAGACCATAATTGGACAGTTTGTAACACAAAAGATAAATGCTTGAAGGGATGGATACTCAGTGTTCCATGATGTGATTATTATGCTTTGCATGCCTGTACCAAAATGTTTCATGCACCTCGTAAATATATATACCTAACATATACCCACAAAAATTAAAAATAAAAAAGTGTTAAAAAGAAAAAATAAATGGAATTCTCCTTTTTAAACTAGTATTTCTCCTATGAAAGAGGTTATCAAAGCTAAGAAAATTAATATCCGTACATATTTTTATTTCATACTAGGCAATTTTCTCTTTTGTGTGTACTTTATTCATGTGTTTCAAACTTCACATTTAGTGTCAATCCTAAATACATACAAGGAACTACATTTTATAAACTTGAAGGGAAAATTCCCCCCATCAAATATAAAAAAGAATTCATCTTTTTGAACTAACTAAATAGTTCTTCTGTTTTGCCTTGCATATTTTTTGAAATCTTACCAAGTATAAAGTTAACTTCATTCATGTTTTTTATTGACACAAAGAGTAGCTAAGGTGGCTTTGTATTTACGTTGCCCTATTGTGTAGAAGAAATTCTAGTTGATATAAAGGGCATCATAATCAAATTTAGAGCTGAAACTCTGAACTGTTATTTAGTGGTTTTCTACGCTGGTTTAGGTTTTAAGAATCCTTTTTGACATGACAAAACTAGAAAGGTTACAAGTTCTAGTCGTAAAATGGTCTTTCTGAAAATTGCATAAGAAACATGGGAATAAAATTGGTTTCAGACTGTTGCTTCTGAGAAAATGGAGTAGACATAATTTTCCCTGTTCTTCTCATTAAGTAGAACTAAAATCCCTGGACATTATATAAATAGGAAACATAAGAAGAATCTGAAGGGTGGAAAGAAGTCACATCTGCTAGGGACCATGGGACCCCATGAATGATACTCACACAATGGTGAGTTTCCTGGGTTTTCTTTTGCTTCATATGCCCCAGAATAGATACTGGAAAAGCCAACAATCTAGAAACACCAGTAGGTGCAAACAAATGGAAAAAAGGAAAGAAAAAGAGAAGCCTGGCCTCTCTCAGCAAAGAACCAGGAAAAGGGCAGTCTAACATGACAGAAAATGTTTAGATAATGACCTCTTTACTTCAGCCAAATACCACGGGGAAAAACTGCAGCCACACCCAGCCCTACAAGAAAAGGCCAAGTGGAGGACCAAGACTTCTGTCTCACCACGTTGTGGAACAGCTAGATGCCCCCACTCCAGCAAAACAAAACAAAACAAACAAACAAACAAAAAACACTCACTGATGGAATGGTGTCAGGTAAGAAAGAGTGGAGAGCTGGATTAAAAATCCGTTCTCCACCATTCCCTTGCAATGTCACTAGAAGACTTTTATTCCCTCCTGCACTTAGAGGTGATGATGAGCCCTTCCTCCTCCTCATTGGCGTGGTATCAGAAGATGCCTGTTGGAGCTCCTGGACTCCCAACTCCACCCAGGAGTAAAACGAGTCTCCTTCCCCAGTGGATATCAATGGAAATCCAATGGACAACCTGGAATTTTACCCTCTTGTGACTGTCATAAGTTAGGTAGATAGATAGATACATAGATAGATAGATAGATAGATAGCCTGGATCAATCACTAAAAAGTCATACAATGGGATACAGAAAAGTTCTATACATAAATATAAATGGAATTCTAAATATTTAAAAATACATCACAGGAATGCAGGGGAAAAATACAACTAAAGACATTAAAAGAAATGAAGGCAGAAAATGAAATGACATATTTAAGCTTTAACATAGAAATAATTGCATTAAATTTAAATGATCTAAATTCACAAACTAAAAAATAGAGACTTGCAAATTGGATTTTTAAAAATGACCTAACTTGATGTTGTCTACAATAAGTTAAAATATCATGATGTGTGTAGTTTGAAAATAAAAGACTATAAAACATACAGAATGCAAATATGAATCAAAATAAAGCAGGAGTTTATACAATAATATAAGGTAAAGTAGGCCGGGCGCGGTGGCTCAAGCCTGTAATCCCAGCACTTTGGGAGGCCGAGACGGGCGGATCACGAGGTCAGGAGATCGAGACCATCCTGGCGAACACGGTGAAACCCTGTCTCTACTAAAAAGTACAAAAAAACTACCCGGGCGAGGTGGCGGACGCCTGTAATCCCAGCTACTCGGGAGGCTGAGGCAGGAGAATGGCGTAAACTCGGGAGGCGGAGCTTGCAGTGAGCTGAGATCCGGCCACTGCACTCCCGCCTGGGCGACAGAGCGAGACTCCGTCTCAAAAAAAAAAAAAAAAAAAAAAAGAGATAAAGTAGACTTCAGAGCAAAGGAAATTACAGGGGACAAAGTGGGACACTATATAATAATAACAAGGTAAATTATATCAAGGAGACATTGCAATTCTGAATGTGTATACATCAGGTATCACAGAACTACAAAACATGAGAAGCAACAACTAAAAATTCTGAAAAGAAAAATAAGAAAATCCAAAATTATATTTGGAGATTTCATCACCCTTCTCTCAACAACTCCTATAGTTATTACATAAAAGACTATTAGTAATATAGAAGAACCCCAAAACACCCTCAATCAATAAGGTCTAATTGACTAATAGAAAGCACAACCCAACAAAAATAAAATACACACTTTTCAAGTGCTCATGGAACACACGAAAAGACAGAGTAAATCCTGGACCATAAGACAAACCTCAATAAATTCTAAAAATATAAATCATACAGAATATGTTCCTGACCACTATTGCATCAAAGCAGAAACCAATAACAGAAAGATGCCAGAAAAATCTCCACACACTTAGAGGTTATGCAAGACACTTCTAATAATCCATGGGTCAAAGAGGGAGTCTTTTTCAGTTTTTACAGATTTCAGGGTATAAGTGCAGCTTCATTACACACATATGTTGTGTGGTAGTGAAGTCTGGGCTTTGAGTGTACCTGTCACTCGAATAGTGAACATTGTACCCAACAGGTGATTTTTCAACCCTCACCCCTCTTCCACCCTCCTACCTTTTAGAGTTTTCATTGTCTATTATTCCACTCTCTATTGCCATGGGTGCCCACTGTTTAACACCCACTTACAAGTGATATCATGTGGTATTTGACTTTCTGTTTGAGTTATTTCACTTAGAATAATGGCCTGTAGTTCCATTTATGTTACTACAAAAGACATGATTTTATTATTTTTTATGGCTGAGTAGTATTCTATGGTGTGTGTGTACACACACACATGCACACATATGGTTAGGGTTAGGATTAGGGTCAGGGGTTAAGGATGTTAGGGGTTAGGGCTGTTATATATATATGTCTATATATACACACACATATAAACATATAGATGTACATATATACACACACATATATACATCTATTTGATAAAAGTTATGTTAATTTTGTAAATTATGTTTTTACATCTATATGTTTATATATGTGTGCATATATGTGTATGTAAACATATAAATGTATATATGTGTGTATATATAAACATATAGATGTACATATATACACACATACATAATCTATGTTTTTATATGTGTGTGTGTATATATATATATATGGAACAACCCTAACCCTAACTCCTAACCTCCTTAACCCCTAACCCTAACCATATGTGCGCACGTGTGCACACACACACACACACACATATATGTATATAAAACATTTTTAAAGAAGTCATAGGGAATAAAATGAAATTAGACTTCTAGTTTCTGGTCTGGCATGTGAGGAGCCTAGAAGTTGTCATTCATCTTAACAAATAAAATGTTGAACAAACTGAAAATCAACAATTCTTCTTAGATATAACAGATAAGTGAAGTTACTGGGCAAACCACTGACCCCAAAATTGGTGAGACAAATAGGCAGATACAGAGAATCACAACTTACTGGAGCAGAATTCCATGAGCAGAAACCTCCATGGGAACCAGTACCAAGGCAGGAAAACCTAAATTGTAACTGATGAATTGCTAGAGGCTCAGTGTAGACAAGTCGGAAAGTTCGAAACTCCAGCATGAGCAATCATGGAGGGGGTGATACTTTTTTGAGTTTTACTCCAAGAGGCTGTATCAGATTCTCACTGTGAATATTGGAGAAAAACTCCCTCATACTATTGACAGGAAGAGTGGAAAAGTAACCATTTTTAAGAAACATTAGAACATTCTGTTAAGAAAGCCTGCTCTTAAGAACAACTATTTTACCAGAGCCTAGCCTATTGGGATTTTATCATGACCTACCTATCCTAGGGCAAAAATAAACAACAATTATAACCAAATACAGTCCTCTTTAGCCATTCTGTCCCACCTAAGGTAGAGGAAAAACTGATAAACACTTGTAAAGTTCACAGGCCGTGGCAAAGGTTCACTAAAAGACTGAGATCTCATCATAGGACTATAGGATGCTTTACCTTCCTCCTAACCTTAACACTACATCACCAAATGCCTAGTTCTTTCAGTTCTTTTAACCCAGTACATCATGTTTAACTTTTAATAAAAAATGACAAGGCATACCAAAAGGCAAAAAATAAACAAAAGCAAAACAACAAAAGAATTTGAAGAGACAGAGCAAGCATCAGAACTACATTCATACATGACAGGGATGTTAGAATTGTCAGACCAGGAATTGGAAAGAACTATGATTAACATGCTAAGGGCACTAATGGAAAAAGTAGACAACATGCAAGAACAGAATGGTAATGTAAACAGAGGCATGAACATTCTAAGAAAGGATCAAAAACGAATGCTAGAGACCAAAAACAGTAACTGAAGTGAAGAATGCTTTTGATGGTCTCATTAGCAGACTGGACATGACTGTGGAAAGAATTCCTGAACTTAATGATATATCAATAGAAACTTCCAAAACTGGAGAGCATAAAACAAAAATACTGATTAAAAATGGAACATAATATACAAAAACTGTGGGATAAATATAACGGATGCAACATATGTCCAATGGGAATACCACCAGAAAGAGAAAAAAAAAGGAAAATAGAACAGAAGAAATATTCAAAACCATAATAACTGAGAATTTTCCTTAAATTAATGTAACATATCAAACCACAGATCCACAATGCTTGGAGTATGCCAAGCAGGATAAATGCAAAACAAACAATAAAAAACTACACCTAGGCATATCATACTCAACTGCAAAAATCAATGATAAAGAAAAAGAATTCAAAGAAGCCAGAGGGAAAAACAAATACCTTAATTACAGAGGAGCAACAGTAAGAATTAAATCTGACTTTTCCTCAGAAACCATGCAAGCAAGAAGGCAGTAGAATGAAATATTTAAAGTGTTGAGAGGAAAAAACAAACAATACCAACCCACAATTCTGTACTCAGTGAAATTATCATTCAAATGTGAAGGACAAATAGACTTTTTCAGACAAAAATTGAAGGGATATGTTGCCAGTAGAACTGCCTTGCAGGAAATGTTGAAAAGTCCTTCAGATACAAGGGAAATCATATAGGTCAGAAATGCAGAGCTACATAAAGAAAGGAAGAGTATTATAGAAAGAATATTGAAGGTAAAAGTACATTGAACAGTACAAAAGGAATAACATGCCAAATTTGTGGGATGCAGGTAAAGTAGTGTTGACAGCAAAATGTATCATAATGAGTACATTAGAAAACAGGAAACTCTCAAATAAATAATCTAAACTCCCACCTTAAGAAACTAGACAAAAGCTGGACATGGTGGCTGGTGAGCACTTGCAGTTCTAGCTACTCAGGAGGCTGAGGTGGGAGAATTGCTTGAGTCCAGGAGTTCAAGGCTACAGTGAACTATGATCACATTACTGTGACAGAGTGAGATCCTATCTCTAAAAAAAGAAGATAGTGAAAAAAATAGAAACTAGAAAAAAACGACAAAATAAACACAAAGCAAGCAGAAGGAAGGAAATAACTAAGGTATGAACAAAAATCAATGAAACAGAAAAAAAAAGAAAACATTTACTTTAGCTTCCACAAAATTAAACACTTAGGTATAAATTTAATGAAATAGGCACGAGGTCTGCATGAAGAAAACTACAAAACTCTGGTAAAAGAAATCAAAGATCTAAATAAATGGAGAGATATTCCATGGACATGGATAGAACAACTCAATTATATCAAGATTTCAGTTCTTTTCCAACTTGATCTATAGATTCAATGCAATCCCAATCAAAACCCCAGAAGTTACTTTTCTTCTGTGGATTGTGCTTTTTATTACCATTTCTAAGAATTCTTCACTAATCCTGAAGCCCCAAAGATTCTCCTCTATGCCCTCTTGTAAAAGTTTTAAAGTTTTATTTTTTATATTTAAATCTATGAAGCATTTTGAGTTCATTTTTGTATAAGGTGTGAGATTTAGGACAGGGTCTGTTTTTGTTTTCCTATGAATATCCAGTCCTCCAGCATTGTTTCTTGAAAAAAATACCCTTCCCCTATTAAATTCTTTTTGTACCTTTGTCAAAAGTCAACTAAGCTGGTCATACTAGTGTAAGACTATTTCTGGGTTCTCTATTCTGTTTCAGTGATCTGTGGCTAGCCCTCTGCTAATAGCACACACTGTTGATTGCTGTAAGTATATAATGTCTTGAAATTAGGTAGATATATTCTTTCCACTTTATTCTTTTTTATTCAATACTGTTTTAGCCATACTCACTCATTTTATTTTCATATGAATTTTAGAATTATCTCATATGTATCTACAAAAATTTGCTGGAATTTGATAAAAATTATGTTAAACTATGTATAATGTAATGTGATCATAGTTCACTGCAGCCTTGAACTCCTGGGTTCAAGCAATCCTCCCACCTCAGCTTCCCGAATATATGCAACTACAGGTGCTCACCAGTCACCAGGCCCATGTTAAACTGTGTTTAACAATTAGATGTTTGCCAAGTTTACCAATCTTTTCAGTGAACCCATTGTTTATTATTTTAAATTAATATCCTTTATTTTTTTGAGCAGCGTTAAGTTTGTGCTGCAAAAGACTAAACAGGACAGAAATTCAAGCTACAGACTGGGAGCAAATATTTGCAAACCACATATATGACATATAACTCATATTTAGAATATATAAAGAACTTCTCAAAACTCAACACTGAAAACAAACAAGCACTTCAATTAGAAAATTAAGAGACATTTCACTGAAAAGGATGGCAAATATATGGATGACAAATAAGCACATGGAAATATGAGCTGTTGCTACATACACCTATGAGAACAGCTAAAAGTTTTTAGAAAATACTGACAATACTAAATGATAGCAAGAATGCTAAGAAACTGGATCTCTCATATATTGCTGATAAGAATGTAAAATGGAACAATTTCTCTGGAAAACAATTTGACAGTTTCTTATAAAACTTAACATATAGCCATATGATCCATAATTTGCATCCTTGTGCCTATATCCTAGAAAAATAAAAACCATGACTACATAAAACCTGCAAGTTACTGTTCACAACGGCTTTATATATAATAAGCAAAAAATTTGAAGCAATGCAAGCATCCTTCAACAGGTAAATGGTTAAACAAACATGGGTAAACATATATCATGGAATACTGCTTAGCAATAAAAATGAATGGGCTCGATACACACAACTTGAATGAATCTCCAGGGAATTATACTGATTTGAAAAAGTTGATTTCAAAAGGTCACATGCTGCATGATTCCATTTATATAATATTCTTGAAAAACCACAGTTATGGAGACAGAAAACAGATTAAGGATAGTGGGAAGGAGAGGAAGAGGAATGGTGTGATAAAGGGACATAGAGCTATACACACATATTGTACAGTATCAATTTCCTTTTTATGATATTTTGCTATAGTTATGTAAGATGGAAGTTGGAGAAGATGGAGTGAAGAATAAACAAGACTTATCTTTGAAACTTCCCATGACTCTAAAATTATTTCATTTCAAAATGTCTTCAAAATTGGTTGTAAATTTAGTAAAATGAAATTTCAGAGTGCTTGAAATGCCAAGGTAATAATATGGAGCCAAACAAAATTAACAGAGGGCACATTTTTGCATAGGAAGAACAAGATTAGAAATAGGATGTGAATTAGAGTTATAGCTGTTTGAAAGAGAACCAGTTTATTTTTCTTTTGAAAGATTTGGTGAATCGTTTTCTTGAGAAAAAAAACAAAAACAGAAAAAAGTCATCCTCAATAGACTACATGTTGCTTAAAAGTATGAATATTTATATAAATACCTTCTTTCTGCTAATACATATTTTAAAGTAAAAGTCATAACTATTAACATTTTGAGGTGATTGACATGCTGACCATCATGAGTCGATCATTATAAAATCTGTACATGTATTGAAACCTCACACTGTCACACTGTACCCCATAACCATGTACAATTATTATGTGTCAATTATAAATAAAATAAATAAGTTTCAAAAATATAAAACATAATTATTTTTATTTTAGCATATTGACATAAACGTTTTTATCTTTCTATGTACCCATTTATTCCTTTAAATCCTATTTTATGCAGCATTCATTCATTATTTTACTGGCCAGAACTGCTACGTTCTCTATGTTTACAAAAATTCCTCCTATATTTCTCTTATAAAGACCTGGATTGGGAATCGAAGAAGGAAATATCGTTTAATGGGGATTGAAGTTCCACCTCCAAGAGGAGGCCCTGCTGATTTCTCTGAGCAGCCTGAGTCTGGTTCTTTATCTGCACTCACACCAGGAGAGGAAACTGGGCCTGAAGTAGGAGAGGATAATGACAGAAATGATGAAGTATCCATCTGTTTGTCTGAAGGAAGCTCTCAAGGTACTTTATATGCTGAATCTTCTAATAATAGCCTTTGTAAATTTGATGCATTTTTTACTTGCTTTTCAGCTTACTGCACTTCAAGTCTAGAGTCTTCAAAACATTTGGCCAAGTATTTGAAAAGAATAGATTTATTTTTAATACCTCCACCTAAACAATCTCCCACATCGTCATCATAAGGAACATTCATCTACAACAATAATAATCTCTTACATTTATAAATGTTATTACAATTCATACATTACAATTAAGTAAATGATTTTTATTTTATTGGAATTCTAGTCAGTTTAGGTCAGAGCATTATAAACACACTATAATGAAAGAGTATGGCATAATATAACAAATACCAGGCTAGTAGTCAGGAAATCTGGATGCAACTCCTAGCTTTTCATGCGATTTTTCATGAGACTTTCATGCAAAGTATTTAATTGGGCTTTAGTTTCCTCATCTGCTAAAGATAATTAGTCTGGATTATCTTTATGATACCTCTCAATGTTTCTCTAAAACAGAATTCAAATAATATCATGTAATGGCACTATCTGTTCATGAGAAGTATGTTTCATTTGTCCTCAAGCATAGATATGATTCTCTTCTGACATACTTTTATTAACACTTTTATTGAGATTTAATTTACACATCATAAAATTCATCCATTGTAAGACCATGTGAGGTGACTAATGCCTCTAATCCCAGAACTTTGGAAGACCATTATGGAATGATTGCTTGAACTCAGGAGTTCGAAATCAGCCAGGGCAACATCTCTACAAAAAGTGGTTTTTGGTTTGTTCGTTTGTTTGTTTTTGTTGTTGTTGTTGTTTTAATTAGCTACAGTCCCAGCTACTCAGGAGTCTAAGGTGAGAGGATCACTTGAGCCCTGGAGTTTGAGGCTGCAGGGAGCTCAAGTGATTGTGCCACTGTACTCCAACCTGGATGACAGAGTGACACCCTGTCTCAAAATATAATCATGCATTTTAAATATAGAATTCAATGATTTTTAGTAAATTTTATGCAATTCTACAACCATCATCATCACTGAAATCTGAATTTATATCACTTTCATCACTCCAATAATTCCCTTTAGCCCATTTGCAGTCACTCCCTCTCCCCACTCTAAACTTTAGGAAGTCACTGATCTGCTTTATGATGATATAAATTTGTCTTTTCTGGGCATTTTCTATAAATTGAATCATACAATATATAGGATTTTGTATCTGTGATTGAGAAACAAAAAGGATCATGATGTTTCTCATTTTGCTTTTGGTTTCACTGAGCTCTGTTTAGAATACTTACAATATATTTTCCAGTTTATTTTTTGCCTTTTAATTTTGCTTATGATGTTTTCCGATGTCAGATTTTCTTTTGTAATTTTTAAGTTTTCAAATCTACCAATACTTTCCTTTATGGTTTCTGACTTTGGGTCATAATTACAGTCTTTCCTTGTACTACAATCATGTAAATATACCCCTACATTTGCCTCTAGTATCCTTATAGTTTAATTTGTACAATTTGATATTTATTTCACCTAGAATTAATTTTGCTTTAAGATGTGTGAATACATCCAATTTTATTTTTCCAAATGGTTAACTAATAGTCCCTACACCATCTGTTGAATAACTCATCTTTTACCAGTGAGTTGAAATGTAGCTTTTTATTAAATACACACACACACACTCACACACACACATATACACACACATGCAGGCATACACATATACACATGTGGGTCAAATTTGAGACTTCTTATTGTTACACTGATCTGATGGTTTACAACTCTGGCTTTATAAAATGTCTTAATATCCAGTAGGGCAATCATTCTTCTTTGCTTTGTAGTAGATTGATTATTGAATTGTTTAGTCATACAATTTGAACTGTTTAAGCATGCCTTTTCCAAATCTCCTTCCCCAAAATTCATTCGAGATTTTTCTTGGCATTGTATTAAACTTAGAGAATACTGTAGGAAGATGAATTCCACTTTGCATGTATTGAATTTTATATAGTGTTTGGACATCCATGTAGAGCTGTCCAAGCAGGCCTTTGGATAATATGAGTGTGAAACTCAGATGAGGGCTTAAGACATAAGAAGAAATATGGAAGTCACCCACATTGAGGCAAAAAATATCTAACCATGAAAATTGAAGATTTAGTTAAGTGAAAAAATGAAAAACAAGAAAGGACAATGAAAAAAGACTGTGTATTGATAAATGTCCAGATTTGGGCGTTGGAGGAGAAAAGGGAGCCACTGAAAGAACATCCAGAAACAGAAGAAGCAGGACAGTATGCTTTTCCTAAAACCAAGGAAAGAGTCAGGTGCAGTGGCATGCCTGTAGTCTCAGCTACTTGGAAAGCTGAGGCGAAAAAGATCCCTTGAGGTTGGGAGTTTGACGCTTCCGTGTGTTCTGATTGCACCTGTGAATAGCCACTATACTCCAGCCTGGGCAACATAGTGACTTCTGTCTCTAAAATTAAGAAAAATAAATAAATAAAGAGATTTCAGAAGGAAGAGGTGTCATTATTTCAGTAGTTAAGTGAAAAAATGAAAAAAGTCTCATGGTCTCATAGAAGTTAGGTTAAAAAAGGGATGAGAAAGCCATTGAATTTGGTGCTTTAGAAATTCTTTTAAAAAAGCAATTAACTGCATGGGAAGAGGAGAGGCAAACAGATTGCAGTAGGTTGAGTAATGAAAGGGAAAGCAAATCTACTAGTATTAAGAGGGCCATGTATTTAAAGATCAGGTATTTGAAAGGTTATCAATGTGAATATTCAAGTTTCTCTCTCTCTCTCACTCTCTCTCTCTCTCACTCTCTCTCTCTCTCTCTCTCTCTCTCTCTTCTCTTTCTCTCTCTCTCCTAACATTTGTTATTCATATTGAAGATGATAAAAGAGAATTGAGTGTACAGGAAAATAGTGAGGCAGATTTTAAAATTATCAAGAAAAAAAGAAACATTGCACCATTTCCAAGCCCTTTATTTCTAATATAATTGGTCCTGTAAACCATTTCTGTCATTTGTTAGTGTTTACTAAATTGCATGTGCCTGGAGATACTTGGATATTCCCAGTGACTCACGACTGGTGTTTTAGAGCCTGCGGAGTGGTGGCTAGTTGAAGGAGAGTGGGGAAGTAGAGATTTGTGTGTTTCTGTGCTTGAGTGGGTAAGCTGAGAGAAAATATTCAGAGAAAGTACAGAAGACCCTAAGTGAAATTTCATTTCCCAACTCCCACTTCTCCACCTAAAAGATAATTTTAAAAAATAAGTAGTTGAAGAAAAAAAGTGAAAGTTAATTTTAAAGACCACTTAATGGTCCACTCTGAATGGACCACTGCTCCTACACTGACATTCTTTGTCATGGTGTGTTCTTTAAATAGCTGGCATAGTAATCAAGACACAACGATAAAAAGAAGAAAGAGAATTTAATATATGAATCAAAAAACACTTGATCAGAAGTGTGACTGCCTAGAATTTTTTATCAGTGGTTTATTTTTCACAGCTGCATGGTAACCTTTTCATTCTCACAGAAATTGCAAGAGAAAAGCAAAAAATCTTTTTCGGATACTGGAAAGAGCCCTTTTTGGTACAGTTTCCTACTAGTTATGTCCTATTCTTTTCCTCATTTCGCTAGTGGGGAATACTAATCCGATTCATTTGACTAAGTGAATCATATCATCTGGCCTAAACTAATATCATGCCTTTAAAATATGCTAACCATTTTCCTTCCAGTTTATGAAAATGTATTTAAATATATTTCTACTTTGAAATTTCCATTAATTACATCTAAGAAATATAAAGAAAAAATAATTTTTAGATTATTATAAAATTAAGTGCCCATAGTACATCAAAAACCTAACAACTGAAATTCAGACTGCTTATAATAGGGCTATTGATTCAGTAGCATTAGAGTCTTCTGCATATCTAAGAAGGGAAAGATTTCTTTAAATTAGGGTTACGTATTATGTATTAAAAATCAATTGAAAATCACATTAAAATATTCTAGAAAAATCTGTATAAGCAAAAATTAAGATTTTTTTTTTTAATTGCAGTAAAAGGCAGCTTTAGTAAGAGTCAAAAAAAGTGCTGCTGGTCTTTTAGCAGTTTCAGTTCCATTCATTTGTTTCTGAGAGGGTAGATACTTCCTAATACGTATTAGAGCTTCTGACTTACCTCTGACTTCCGCCATCCACCTCCCACCTCCCCTTTCCCTGTGTAGTGGTGAAGAGAAAAGAAGTGTTGTTAGGAAAGATTAAAAACAAAAACAAAAACAAAAAGACCCTGCCTGAGCTCACCCCTCCCACAACTGCAAACTCTAGCAAAAGTAATAGCTAGATGACTGAGCTCCTTAATTTCTGTATCTACAGTTAATAGACTGTGAAAAATAAATTTGTGTTTGCACAATTTTAAAGATTTTTACTATCCCGAGAAACAAAATTTTTAAAGATGAGAACAATTAACATCTATGTCATTGAATTTTACGTCAAAGCCTCTTTTTTTTCCGGCTGCATCTATTCTATGGGTATGCACATGAAAGATAATTCTACATGCAGTTACTTAGTGTGAGTATATAGAGCTACCACATAGAGCGCCCTCTAGAGCTTTAACTGGTAATAATTCCACTTTATTATCCAATTAGCAAAGTTGCTTTTCTTGGGGAATTACCAGGCACATAGATAGTGTTTAGATTTCAAACATTCACAAATATTGAAGCTTCTGTAAGCGAAAGAAAACATTCTTTATTCAACTGTATCATTTCACATCCTTTTATTTTAGAAATCTTCAATATAGTTTTAATTTAAATCTTCCAAAATAACCAAACCATGTACAAAATATGTTACCAGTAAAGCAGAACTGTGTACAAAGTTATGAGCAAAGGAGAATAGGAATATAAGGCAAACCTGTAAAGAATGTTACGTTGTTGATGAGCAATATAAACTCTCTTCTGAGTCCACTAGTGCTAATACTGTCTGATGACACTTTTTCCCTTCCTTCATTACATTTTGTTGCTGATTACATAGGAATTGAAATGTCTGTGATTTGAAATGTCTAAATAATGAGTAGGTAAAGGCTCCTCTGTCTATGAACCATTCTTTTAAAAAAAATAAATTGACCTGTTTTTAAGATTTCACATATAAGTGAGATCATGCAATATTTTCTTTCTGTGTTCAGTTATTTCACTTAGCATAATGTCCTTCAGGTCTGTATTAGTTTGTTCTAGCACTGCTATAAGGAAATACCTGAGACTGGGTAATTTATAAAGAAAAGAGGCTTAATTGGCTCGCAGTTCCGCAGACTGTAAAGGAAGCATGTTGCTGGCTTCTTCTCAGGGAGGCCTCAGGAATTTACAATCATGGCGGAAGGTGAAAGGGAAGCAGGCAGGTCTTACGTGGCTGGAACAGGACGAAGAGGGGTGAGGTGCTACCCACTTTCAACACCAGATCTCTTGAGAACTCACTCACTCTTACAAGAACAGCACCAAAGGGGAAATCTACCCCCATGATCCAATCACCTCCCACCAGGCTCCAACTGCAATATTGGGGATTGCAATTTGACGTGAGATATGGGAGCAGACACAGACCTAAACCATATCAGGGTCTATCCATGTTGTGGCAAATGGCGGGGGGGAAAAACAGTCAAATATATACAGAAACAGAAAAAAAAGAGGTTACCAGGATCAGAATAGGAGGGAGAGGAAATAGGGAAATGCAGGTCAAGTGATAAAAAGTAGCAAATATGTAGTATGAGCAAGTCAAAAGATTTAATATGCAACATGAGGATTACTATTAATAAATGTACTCTATTCAAGATTTTTGCTAAAGGAATATATTATAGCTGCTCATGGGTGGGGATGGGTAACTATGTGAGATAATGGATATGTTAACTTGTTTCATTACAGAAACAATTTATATGTATGTGTGTATGTGTGTATCTTATAACATCATGTTGTATATCTCAAATATACCCCCAAAAATTTAATTTTTAAAAAATATAGCAGAGGAGACAAAAACATTTAAATTGTGTTTGTAGTGGACTTTGCATCAAAATTCTGGTAAGAGTTTTCTGAATATCTTAAACTTGAATTCTCTATATAGTCATATGTGAGTTCCTGGATCAAACACATTTTCCTCTTAATAATTCCCCCATGCTCATACAAGGCACCCTTATATTTCTTTCCATGAAAAGGAATAGACTTAGAAAAATTTGTGAGGGCTGATAAGTATTTTTGTTCTGCTTCCTAAGGTGAAGTAAAATGTCAGTTACCATGAGATCAAGAAATTCTACTAGTATTTATTCAAATAATCTCCACAACATGTCTGTGCCAAAAGAAAAAAGATAGAGAGAGAAGAACATTGCTACCTTGTTTTTTTAAGGGGCTGGTGGAGGGTAATCTGAAACAGAAGGGATTATACATGCAGACACCCTGTGCCTTGAACCAATCAGTTCCCCTAGCTCAGCCTGGAGAGTTTTTTAGTAGTCTGATTTATCTGAATTAATTTATTTCTTTTACTTATTTTCTCATTTTTAGAATATTGAATTTTGATCAGAAAAGGGATACATGTTCATTTTAGAAAGTACTGGGAAATACAATAAAAAATAGAAACAACCCTATTCCTCAATGATAACCCTTCTGAAAATAAGGATGAGGGGATATTTTTGCCACTCTTTTCTCTTAGCATATATACAGAAGTGTGTTTGTACACACATACATTCACAAAACTGGAAATGCTCTGGATTTATGGTTTTATATCATAGATTTGAAAATTATGTTATCACTTTTTCCTTATTTGAATGAGAAACAAATGTTCATTGTAGAAAAATATTTAAACACATATAAGCAAAAAGAAAACAGAAAAATTAAAAATTACCCATAATTCCATCTAGAAATAGTAATGGCAATGTCTTGGTGGAAACAGTCCTAGTGTTTCTCCATGAAAATTTACATATTTGTACAATAAATTTATTTAAATTATATAGTAAAGTTTATATATTTTAAAATAAAATTAATATTATATGTATCCACAAAATAGGTTTTGTTACCTTCATTTTTTCACTTGCCAGTAAACCATGAATATTTTCCTTATCACTACCGTTCTTCTACTTCAATTTTGGTGGCTTCATAATATTTATTATAGAGATAGATTCTAAATTTCTCTATTCCTCCATTGTTAAGGATACAGTTTTTGTCCATTTTTTCAATTACAAATAGGACAGTGGTGACCATCCTTGTATTTGCCCCCATCTCTACTTATTTCTTTAGAATACATCGTTTGAAGTAGAATTGTTCATCAAACGTGTGAAGTGAATTTGCCATTTGTGTCTTTTTATAATAGATAAATTATTTAAATGATCTTGAAAATAGTATTCTCAAGAAAGTTTTGCGAAATGAAAAACGAAATTATGGCTTTTTTTTTTTTCTATAGAAGAGCCCAATGAAGTTGTTCCGAGTGAGGCAAGGGCTCATAAGGAAGAGGACCACCATGCAGTATCTACAGATAATGTGGTATGTACAGTTTGAAATTCTTTTCTCATTACATGGTTGATTTCAAGTCCAAGTATCCAGTTGGTGAAAATATTCTCATTTTCAGAATAAAGTCTTGCTCCACTTCACAAACCAAAACAGAACTATTTCCAGTGAAATTACATATCTTTGAAGGCTTAGTAAATAAAACTTAAAATGTTGTCATTTGTATCACTAATTTTTTGATTGAGGAGATTTGCAAATATAAAAACCCAATACTTGGTACATATATGACATTTTATATATAACATGTTATTTTTCTTATTTTTATTTTTCTTTTTTTTTTCTTTTTTTCTTTTTTTTTTTGAGACGGAGTCTCGCTCTGTCACCCAGGCTGGAGTGCAGTGGCGCGATCTCGGCTCACTGCAACCTCCACCTCCTGGGCTCACGCCATTCTCTGCTTCAGCCTCCCGAGTAGTTGGGACTACAGGCGCCCGCCACCATGCCCGGCTAGTTTTTTTTTTGTATTTTTAGTAGAGACGGGGTTTCACCGTGTTAGCCAAGATGGTCTCGATCTCCTGACCTCATGATCCGCCCGCCTCGGCCTCCCAAAGTGCTGGGATTACAGGCGTGAGCCACCGCGCCTGGCCAACAAGTTATTTTTCTTCAACATGGTTAGCAAAGAACAGATTTCTACCTATTTGACAGATGGCAAAATTAAAACAGAGTTTGGCATGAGATCCTGAAGGAAACCTTTTTTAGTTGTGGCACGTGTATGCAAAAATTTCTGACTCTGAGTTCTCTGTTCAGAACATACCTATCTATGGTGTGTTTGGAACTCTTTTTCCTCCTATTTTTTGTTAAATTGTACTCTAGTTAGTCATCTTAAAAATCACAATATAGGAGGAAAGGTAGTATTAAATGTTTGAATAGCAAATAGAAGCAGGTTGTGCATGGAGTAAAGTGGGTTTTGTGAAAATGTAAACAGATAGTGATGTTCCCTATGCAGCTGTTTTAGCAACATCTGTTTATATTCTGCCCTATCAAGTAATCCTATAATCAAAATGGTATTAAGAGTCAGATATAAAGGGGAATGTCATTGTCCTTTTGTTTTTACTTTTGAATCAGCGTTCTGTGTTTGATTGCAGCCATTAAAAAATAGCCAAATAATTGACCTTTTTTTTTTGTTACAAAATGGCTGTGACTTTAGGGTCTACCTTGACTTTCATTACAAGCATTATTTATTTCACAGCGTAGTCCTGTCACATGTCTTTAATAAAAGTTGAGAGCATAAAATAGTTTTGCTGTTTTTTGTTGTTGTTGTTAAATAACATTAATATATAACAGTGTTTTCTATAAGCAGAATATAGTTTAGGATTTTGTTTTACTGATTTGAGTCCTGGTTGAAGTCAATGTTTGACCCTTCTAACACTAAGTTCAACAAGCATACAGGAAAACAGCTTTGATTATGAGGCAAAGTCATGTTTTTATTAGATAGCTACTAGTAATTGTTTTCCATGGTTATGAATTGTGCTCATCTTAAATTCCACCAACTAATAATCTTCTGCTACATATTTGAGTTTTAGTACTCAAGTCATATACAGTTTACAAATTGAAACATCTTTCCCTTTAAAGACATGCTCATTTTGAGCCTGAATTTCTCTGTGTTGAATCTCCTTTGCAGCGGATATTTGAAGATAATGAATGAAGCCATGGCATGGGATGACTCACAGTCATTTAGGCACCTAATTTTTCAAAAAGCAATTGATTTTTAGAAACAAAACTCCAAACTTTCAAAGGGTAATCTCCTCTGCCTATAACTTTTGAGTGCCCCCAATTATTCATGGATGACAAATCAAACAGGCATATGAGACCTATTTAAATGCACGCATCTATACGGTGGTCTTTGGTGCGTCCCTCCCTGAATTGCCTAGCTCGTTTTTCCCAGAGCCAATCCAAATATGTAGAGAATCTAAAACACATCAAAAAAATATCAAATATGAGGTCTTGGAAGAGCTGACATGATGAAGCCCCAATTTTATAGAGATTAGAATAGAAAACAAAATACTGGATTCATCTCCAGGCAGCAGTAGAAAGTAATTTCACTGCAGCTGTTTTTCTGACTCAAAAGCCTGCAGGACACAAACCCTGTAATAGTATCGTATCCTCATATGCAATATATTAAATATAATCATTCCAAGTTAAGTCGTGACCTTTAATCACCATATATAAATGTATTTGGATGTGTGTGCATATATGTATGTGTGTGTGACACACACACACACACAGACAGGGTAGGAAGCCTGATTTCAAATTCTGCCTACAACATGTTGCTATTTATGTGCTTGTTCTTAAAAGACCGTCTAGTGACTGAATATAGCTTAGTTTTTCCTTTTTTAAAATTTTTCTTTGGGTTGGCAGGGTTTAAATATTTAAAGGCATTTTTTCTTAACTGTATTTTTTACATGTGAAAGAAAAAATTAGAGCTGGTTTTATTTATACCTTTTTTTTCCTTTTTTTTAAAAAAAAAAAAATCATATGATTAGAGAACTTGCCCCCTCATGGTTGGAGCTCATTGATCATTTTTTTTTTCATCAACGCTGAACAGTTTTGTTCATTCTTTCGACAGATATTTAATTAGTATTAGTACCTACTGTGGGCAAGATATTGTACAAACTATGCTATGACTTTTTTTAAAAAAAGCTAAAGATACTTTAATCTGTCTCTCTCCTTTCTCTTTCTCCCTTTTCCTCTCTCTCCACCTCCTCATCCTGTATGTTACTCTTTAATGAAGGAAACAAATCATCGTGATATTTTTATCATTACATCATAGATGCCTGCTTTTAATTAGTTGTCGAGCTAAAGTTGTGCAGTCTGCAGTAAATATTGGAATTTTTAAAAATGGCATTTGATTTTGGAATATGTCATATGCTGACATTTTACATTAGAAGTCACAAAGAGGCATGTGGAAACTTACAAAAGAAAACTATTTCATCAATTGTGTGTTTACCCCCATTAAAATAGACCATCATTACAGGAAGTGAATTTCCTGTCACTGGAGGGTGCTGTTTAAGCAGTCCGCCTGTTTTGTTAGGGATATTGTAAAAAGACATTTTCTATTTTAAATAGTATTAATGTTTTTATTTACCAGTCATCAGTTAAAGGTAGAGGGAGGTGGCTCAGACACACACTATGTGTAACACTGAGGAGCCAGTCAGTTATCAGAGTTCATTCCAGATAATCTAGACTAGACAACCTGAACATTGAATGCATATTTTCTATACATTGCTGAGTGTAGTAAGAATGGCGTGATATATATTTGTAACTTCTCTACTTCTGTTACAGAAAATAGAAATTATTGATGATGAAGAAAGTGACATGATAAGTAATTCTGAAGTAGAACAAGTAAACTCTCTCTTGGATTATAAGGTAGGTAAATTAAAATTATGAATTTATTAAGAGAAGGTATTAAATGAGGCAGAATTTTACAATACCTATGTTACTCCTATTTAATAAGTTAAGCATTCTGAGGCTCTGCATTAATTCTTTCTGGCAACTTGAATATCAGTCAGAGTGCTGATTATTTTAATTATTGCTGTCTGGTTTAGGGGTTATGATCTTAGGCAAAGAGTTTGCTGATTGGAGTAAGTATTGATGGTATATGGCAGGATGGAGGCAGTACTTAGTAGTGGTCAACATGAAATGTATGACAAAGCTTTTCTAAAGCCAAAGTTCATTTTTAAATGATGGTAAAAGGGATTTTTTTTCCAGTGGACTTTAGTAATTTTATCCGAAATTTTTACTTCTTCTGTAGATAATTTTTAAAAATATAATAATATACCTGTTCTAGGAGAAGTTTACAAACAATTTCCAAAGCAAATACAGAATGAATATGAATACAGATGACCTTTTCTTAATGTCATTTGTTACTAAATTGAAAAGCTGCCTTTGACAGAGTGCTATACATATATTTTTTATTAAATCTGAACATAATCTATTAGTCTGTATGTCAATATATTTTCTGCATAGATTTATAAAAGCTGTCCCTTTGATAATGATTATTATATCTTACTAGGTAACTTTGGGGCCTTCTGAAATTTTGGCCACACAGCCCTTTTCATACACAAAAGTTCTTGTCATGAAATGCCATCAGTGTTCAAAGCAGAGATTAGTAATGTTAAAATGTTAACAGAAAATAGTATTTAATCAGAAAGTACAACAGCTGTCATTTCCTCAAAAGTCTTTTCAGTTTTACTATAATTGAAATGCATGCCATCCAACAGATTCTGTTTTCCAAATATTCATAACATGTCAAGCTTTAAAATATTGAATATTGTAAACACAGAAGGGAAATATCTTTTGAAATGTATTTCCTAAATGGTCAAAGAACTGATAAAATCCTATGTTTCGACTGTATTTCCAACTAACAGAATTATAAATTTGTTGGTTCTGAAATACAAGAGATTATGATAATCTCTCCTACATGGCCATGTAATATTTCTGAATGCCCAGTTCAGGATTACAATGTCTCTGCATGCCACAACTTGGCACAGGTTGTGGAAACTGCAGACGAAAGGACTGGATTGCACAGCTGTTAAGTGTACTCCTCTTAGCATTCTCAAATATGTCAAAGAGGGTTGGGCCCAGGACTCAGAGGATTCTTTCCAAGACCTCTCGCCTCTTGGGTGGCAGTCTACTTGAAAAGGTTTGGTGCTAAAAACCAGAGTAGGGCAGGGCAGAGTGTCTAGTCCAGAAATGTTTGCTAATATTTTCATTGAACTCTAAAGAGCATTGTATCAATCCAGTGTTTTCCATTGTAATAAATTCTGTGGAAACAAGGGGTCATTTACTGCCCCATTAGGGATTTTCTTATATGTTTTATATAATTGCCTCTGTCTTGGCAGTTCCATAAAGTTATTTTCTTTAATTTTCAAAATTCAGCACCTATATAGAAAATATATCTTTTTGTAATTATGATTTTAAAATTTTTCAACTCATCTCACATGAACTTTGTTACTTCTAAAGGAAAGGTAAGCAAAACCTCATATAGCAGTTTTTGTTACTGATGTCAAGACGTTGGTTTTAAAAAGCCCTGCCAGTTTAGTAATTTAATCTGTCTTCAGAGAAAATGTTGTACCCCTTGGTATACACATACTAGTGTTTCTTGTTTGGGGATGAAAACCACATTGTTGATATCTTAAGTACCATTATGCATCGCTTAATGATGGGGATAAATTCTGAGAAACCCATTGTTAGGCAATTTTGTCATTGTGCAAAACATCATAGAGTATACTTACACAGACCTAGATGTATATAGCCTACTACATACCTAGCGTATATGATATAGCCTATTGCTTCTAGGCTACAAACCTGTACAGCATGTCACTGTATTGAATACTGTAGGCAATTGGAACACAAAGGTAAGTATTGTGTATCTTACAATAGAGAAGTTAATCATTGTACTATGACGTTATGATGGCTACAGCGTCACTAAGTGATAGAAATTTTTCAGCTCCATTATAATTTTATGGGATGATTGTCATTATATGTAGCACATTGTTGACTGAAACGTTGTTATACAGCACATGATGATATATTCATCATAAACTTCTTGTGAGAAGAGACTTACTTTATTCACCTATGTGTTACCTGGTTGAGAGCCTGTCTCATAACTGTTCAAGTATAACTATAGTTATAGTAATTGCTGAGTGAGTGAACAAATGACTTAATTTATCTTTGGAAATAATTTTAAAACTATTATGCAAGTACTCATTTACATAAAATCAGGAGCTGGATCATTGTATTTTTTCCCCTACACTGAATTATTCAGTCTGTCATTCTTGGGATTTCATGTAGCAAACTGAAAGAATGTTTCCAATGGTGCATTTGACACTTATTACTATGCAACCATCAATACTCATTTTGGTCATAGTGGAGTTTTTGGTTGAGATACATCACCAGAAATTCATGTTCTTCAGAATTCTAACTAACACAAAATGTTTATGAGATACGTTGATGGGCTCAGTACCTGAGGCAGGGGTAACTGCATCATAAAATAGCACCTCAGACTTGGCAGACATTAGTAGCTTGCTCAGATATCAAAGCTCTGGTCAATGTGGAACCTGGAGTTCTCCTTACTATCATCTTGAAAAAGAATTAACAAAGCTTACTCAAAATGTAGGTAGGACTTTAACAACAATAAAAATAAGATAGATCTTGTTTTATGAAATTCAGTAACTGATGTTATGATACTAGTTCCTCTCACAAGCATTGATTTACTTAGAAAATCTGGAAAGTACACATAAATTACTGCCTATTATCTAGGAAGTATTTAATAGGCTTGCAAAGCAGCTCTGTGAAGAAAATGTCTGCAATATTAAATTATCTTAAAGCTGTTTGTATTTTCCAAACATTGCATAAATATCGAGGAGGAGAAATATTTGCATGGAGAAGTAGAAGTCTGCATATCAAAAGATGCTTCATGACTTCTGTAAATGTGAATTAATGTTTCCCAATACACTGTGAATGCAGCTAAGAAGGACTGTGCATTCAAACCACATACTACTATAATGATAACGTATATCTCCTGTATTAGAAAAGACTTCCTGGTCAGCACTTTACTAATACTACTGCTCCGACAATGAATACTAATAAAGCAAAGGCTTAAAATTAGTAAAATATATCATGACAGGAGTATGTTGAATTTTATTATAATGCTTACTTATAATTTAGATTTTTATAGAGTTCCTCTGGATAAGGAATTTCACTTGTACAGATGATTCACTTGATATTAAATGGTCTGAGAAGAAGCAGTTTTATCAGGTAAAAAAAGCTTTTAACTAAGCTGATAAAATAAATGGTATAGTAAACATCTTAATAGACTGGGTATGATAAATTCTACAGCATCCTCTCAATTGAAGCAATAAAAATACCCATAGAACCAATTAATTGTAATATACTTTAATTTGGTTTTCTGAACAAATGCTGTTAAAAGTCCTGCTATGATTTTGAGACCAGTTTGCTAGATGCAAAGAATAATCATTGCCTACTTTCATTTTTTTTGAAATGGTAACTGGCTGATTATTTATTTACAATAATTTTTACTTTTTAATTTTAAACTGACAAGATTTGTGTATATTTATAGGGTACAAAATGCTGTTATGATTTATGAATACAAGGTGGATTAATTAAATCAAGCTACATAACATATCCATCACCACAAATTACCATATTTTGTGGTGAAAACATATCAACTTTTCTCATAGTGATTTTGAAATGAACAATATATTATTATTATTTACCATATTCATCATTCATACAATTCAGCATATAAAAATATTTTGTTGTTTGAAAAAACATGGACAGAATTGGAGAACATTATGATAAATGAAATAAGCCAGGAACAGAAAGACTCCCACCATGTTCTCATTTATGTGCGCAATAAAAAACAATCAAATTCAAACAAGCAGAGAGTAGAATGGTGGTTACCAAGGGCTTGCGGGAAATTGGGAAATAAGGGAATGATGGTCAGAGGTTACAAAGTGTCAGTTAGACAGAAGGAAAAGATTTTGTTTCGCCCCTTTGGGATAGACTTTATTTTTAGCCAGGTTAATTCATGCATAATTTTCATACAATAAAATTCCTCTTCTTAAGTATACAGTTAGATGAGTTTTGACAGGTGGACGTAGTTGTGTAAACACCACCATAATTTGTTTATTCACCTGCTAATGAAGTCTTGAACTGCTTCTGGTTTGGGACTATTATAAATAAACCTGCTATGAATATTGATAAGTCTTTTTATGACATGTGCTTTCATTTATCTTGGGCAAATACCTCAAAGTAGGATTGCTGAGTCTTATGTTAAGAAAAATTATGTTGAATTTCATAAGAAATTGCCAAAATATTTTCCAAAGTAGCTGTACCATTTACACTTTCACCAAAAATGTATGTATTAATAAACCAAAAATAAAATTCTAAGTCCCTAAACCATCTGAATGAACCCTCCCTCTTGGCCAAGGGCATTCCAAAGTTAATCTGAAAAATTAGTTCAGGCCATGATGGGAATGGCAATCTGGCCATGCCTCATCATATCTTCCTCCCGTTTAGAATTACTGATAAAACAGATTCTTTAAGTCTGATAAGAAACACTTACAATCTATTCTCTCTGAAGCCTGCTATCTGGAGCCTTCATCTGCAAGATAAAATCTTGGTCTCCACAACCCCTAATCATAACTCAGACATTCCTTTCTATTGATAACTCTTTCAAGAAATTGCCATTCAGAAAATCTTTGAATCTGTGTTTAACCTGAAAGTCTCTGCTTCCAGTTGCCCCTCCTTTCTGAACCAAACCAATGTATAACTTACAAATATAGATTTATGCCTTGTGTCTTTCTAAAATGTAAAAAATCAAGTGGTGGCCCAACCACTTTGGGCACATTTCTCAAGATCTCCTGAGAGTTGTGTTACAGGCCTTTGGTCACTCATATTTGGCTCAGAATCAATCTCTTCAAGCATTTTGCAGAGGTGGACACCTTTTGTCAACATGTATGAGACTTCTAATTGCTCCACATTCTTGTCAGCACTTGGTATTGTCAATCTCTTTAACTTTAACTATTGTAATATGTCAGTAGTAGTATCTCTTTGTAATATGTCAGCAGTAGTACTGACATATTGTAATATGTCAGTAGTTTTAATCTGTATTTCTTTAAGGACAAATGACATTAAGCATATTTTCATGTGCTTATTAGTCATTCAGATACTTTATTTGATGAAGAGTGTGTTCAGATATTTTGCTTTTTACTTTGTTGCTCATCTCATAATTGAGTTGTAAGTTCTTTATGTATTCTGAATCCAAGTGCTTTGTCAGATGTATGGTTTGAAAATATTTTCTCCCTATATATGGCTTTATTTTTTATTTTCTTTACAATATATTTTAAAGAGCAAAGTTGCTTTTTGTATTGTTTTGTTTTGTTTGTTGACATAGGGTCTCACTCTCACCGAGACTGAAGTGCGGTGGTGTGATCATGGCTCACCGCAACCTCAAACTCTTGGGCTCAAGCAGTCCTCTTGTTTCAGCCTCCTGAATAGCTAGGACTATAGCTGCATGCCACCACACCATACCATGTCAGGCTATATATATATATATATATATATTTGGTAGAGACAGGGTCTTGCTATGTTGCCCAGGCTGGTTTAAAACTCCTGACCTCATTTTATAAAATAGGTCTTTCTTGAGGCTAGGCACAATAATGTATCCCAGTAATACCAACACTTTGGGAGACTGATGTGGGAGGATCGCTTGAGACCATGAGTTCAAGACCGGCCTGGGCAAAATAGGGAGATCCCATTTCTACAAAAAAGTTAAAAAACAATTAGCCAGGGATGGTGGTGCATACCTGTAGTCTAGCTAATGAGGTGAGAAGATCTCTTGAGCACAGTAGTTCAAGGTGGCAGTGAGCTATGATTGTACCACTGCACTCCAGTATGGGCAACAGAGCAAGTCCCTGTCTTTAAATAAATAAATAAATAAATAAAATTGATTTAACTAAATAAATTAAAATAAAAGTTTTCTTTTTTTTAAGTTCCATAATTTTTGTGTTCTATTTAAGGAACTTTTTGCCTAACCCAAGGTAACAAAGATTTTCTCCTCTCTTTTCCTCTAAAAGTTTCAGTTTTATTATGCATTTTAGCTTTAGGTCTATGATCCATGTCTTGTTACATTTTGCCTATGATGTGAGGTAAGGGTTGATAATTTTTTTTTTTTTTTGCATGTGGATTGACATTTGTTTAACCACTGTTTGTTGAAAAACAATACTTTATCTATTGGGTGACCTCAGCGCCTTTGTTGAAAATCAATCGACCATTTTTGTGGGGATTTTTTTCTCATCTCTATTTTTTTCTATCGGTTGATATGTCTACCCTTATGCAATACCATCCTTTCCTGATTACCGTGGCTTTTATAGTAAATCTATTCAGAGCACTTTCATGGTCATTATCTTATTTGAGTGTTAGAGCCCTCAAAGCTAGAACTATCAGGGAGTACCAGTGTAATAACCATTTTACTGATGAGTAAAGAGTGTCACCCACCCAAGTTTGCAGTTATCAGTAGACCTGGCACTAGAATACTCCCAAATATTAGTCTAGTTTTTTTACCTATGCAACTAGCAAGAATAGTAAAGAGTAACTGATTCTTACACCAATGGTACACAGTGGTACATTTTCAGATTTTTTGGAATAACAGACTCCTACTTAATCTGTGGAGGCTCAGCAAACAACTTAAGACAGTCTTAGTAATTTCAGGTTCTTCTTTGTGCAAATTAACCATTTAAGTTCTGAGTAGTTGGCTTTCTGAATGGCAAATTCAACATTACTGTGTCTGCTATTGCTTTTTGGGTTAATTGGACTCCGTCTATTCCCAATTTTTTTTTTTTTTTTTTTTTTTTTTTTTTTTTTTTTTTTTTTTTTTTTTTGAGACGGAGTCTCACTCTTGCTGCCCAGGCTGGAATGCAGCAGCGTGATCTCCACTCACTACAACCTCTGTCTGCCTCCCGGGTTCAAGTGATTCTTCTGCCTTAGCCTCCTGAGTAGCTTGGACTACAGGCACATGCCGCCACGCACGACTAATTTTTGTGTTTTTAGTAGAGATGGGGTTTCACCATGTTGGCCAGGCTGGTCTCAAACTCCTGACCTCAGGTGCTCCGCCCATCTCTGCCTCCCAAAGTGCTGGGATTACAGGTGTGAGCCATGCGCCCAGCCTTTATTCTTAATCTTAATCTAAATGCCAATTAGGCTTGATAGAGGAGGGGTCTTTCCAAGAAGGGAGCTGTTTTTTGGTTTTTCTCTTACTGGAACTGATTGGATTGGTTTTTGATCTTAAAAATTGTTTTCTATAGTGATTTGTTTAAAAGGCAGCCTATGACTAATAGGATCATTTTCTTCCATACTTTGTATTCCTTTATGTTAACATTTTGTTTTCTTTATTGTCCTTCTTATTTGATGGTTTTTAAGAATTTTATTGTGCATCAAACATGTACACTCCTAGGTTTACATAAGGTAATTGTATCATTTGATATTTTCTCTTTCAGAATGAAGAAGTCAAATTCATTGAAAATGAGCTAGAGATTCAAAAGCAAAAATACTTTAAACTTCAGACTTTTGTCAGAAGCTTGATATTAGCTATGAAAGCTGACGATAAGGAACAACAGCAGGTAGGTCCCAGGAGAGAGTAGTAAGCTGCAATGTATCAAGTTGAAAAATGGTATGTCACACTTGGGTTCTTCATATATTTTCATTTTTATACTTCATTTGTGTTTGGCATGGAGGAAATATTTGTTATTTCATGACCTTTGCAAAACAGTTTTCTTGAGAATAGCTGCTCAGGTTTTGAATGCTGCTTCAGTGGAAAATCAAAATAATTGAATAACATGCTTTTAATTTCAGGTTAGTCTTTAGGTGGGAAAAATAATTTTAAAATTAATTTCAAAGAAATTTCTGAAAATATTGATAGAGACTGGGCTACCCTAACTAGAGAGGCACATATTTTGGGACCTTTTGTGAATGAAAGAGTTAAAGCATTTCTTTGCCTCTCTTCTGGATCTTAATTTCTTTTAACCTTCACTACAGTTCACAGATGTTTGGACATCTTCTGTTCTGTAATGTGTTGCTCATCACTAAGAAAATATGAAATTACTTTGTGAAATTCTTTGTTTCCACAGTGCATCACTTACTTTCCCCAATTTAAGTATTTGAGCATTTGAATTTTTGACTCCAAAGATGAAATTTACTGTCTTTTGCATGTTGATGTGGGTTTTTGTTTACCAGTTCCTCCCAAATTACATTTCGTGTCTCAAATATTCATGTGAAATCTATATAATAATTTGTTAAGCCTGCTAAAAACTATAGAATTATAATAAATATTCCATTTAATATTAAATTATACCAAATTTTCATTTGAACTATATGCCATTATGCTGATTCCTTGTCACAGTTCTATAGGAGTGGTGTGAGACACAGGTAACCCTTATCTTATTTAGGAAACAGTCTCAGAGGTTTTTATTCATCAAGGAACATCAGGAGTACAAATATTCATCTCTTACATCAAAGAAAGACAGCATGTATATAGCCCACCCCAGATATCCCTAAGGAAAAAGATTAAAGCCATAGCATCATATAAGCCTCCTGTTTTTTTTAATGAAATAGCCTTTATATATTTTATTGAAGTGCTGAACCACAAAATTGAAACTAATGAATTTACTCATGAGGCTCAAATCACATGTATATTATGTGTCAAGTTTTATGAATTTTACTCCCTGTGCACCCCATCACACACACACACAGACATTCCAAGACAGTAGCTTTCATTTATCTTTGCCAGCTTAATTTAAGCATATTGGTTTATTATGTGAGTTATGTATATTCTGTGACATACTGAAAATGTGTTTATTTTTTAGAAACCTAAAATGCAGATTTTAAATGAATAGGGGAGGTAGTTTTTAACATGGTTCCAAGAGTATTGTAAGTTTTAAATAACTGTGAATAAACAAAATTAGGTACAAGCAGAGGAATAACTTGAAATGTGGCCCTTGTTTTGAAAGTCATAGCATGGTTATGAATTCAGAGTTATATGGCCAAGTAACTAGCAAGTTTCTGTGTCTCTTGACATCTAGGAATAGTACACAGACTCCATTTTATTTCCTAATTCTAACCTCATTCCTGGTTTGGTTCTTTTCCCAATACCAATAACAAATAAGAAGTGTAACTAATGTGCATTTTTATTTTTCTCTTCCTCTTCTACTTTCCCTCTGATTAAAGACTAATAAATTAGTATATGGACAAAAGTTGGCTGAAAGAGAACATGATTCAAAAATTGTAGTGAGCTTTATAGCCAGTATAATCAGCACCAAATAGAAACTACTAATTTGTATAACTAAGAATGAGTATAATGAATCTCAGAATATGGTCACAAAATATAGAAGACACGAATAGTAGTCCAAAAAAGTTATCTAGGTAATTACTTAAACTACTGATCTTTACATCATGAAATATTTATGGGTTTATTTCTGGAATTAATTTTATTCTACCTTATAAAAGACAACCATGTGTCACTGGTTTTTAATTTTAAAACAAATTTCCAGTGTTCTTTCATTAATCTTGATTTATGTAAGTTGAGTGAGATGTGTGGTCCATAGAATATTTTGGACCATTGAAGTAGTCCAGGGTTTACAAAATGTGATAGTCTTTGACTGAAACACTAGATTACCCAAAGATTTTGTTGTTGTTGTTGTTTAAATCAGTTAGCCACTTTAAAATCAAAGTAATATTTTCAGCATTATACTTAGTCATTTGCTGTGGTCTTGCTTCTGCTAATTCACTGTGTGTTCCTAGCCAGATCAATAGCCTTTCTTGAACTTCAATTTCTCCACTTTGCGAGTGGGATAAGAATGATTAATACTACAGAAATTGATATTCATACCATAGGGTCTAGAATAAGTGTTATGGAAACTGATCATATGGAAAATGTTTTAATCTCTTGGGAAAAATGACAGTAGGTCAGAACCTGAAGATAGTTGTCATTTATGAAACATTCGTAATAAAGAAAGTTAATTGTATTCACCTTAGTATCTGTGAAAATGGCAGTTCCAACAACTGTTATAATCCAAAGATTTTTTTTCAGTTGCAAATCTAGTAAGATACTGAAAGAAGAATTCTAAAGTGGACCACATGTATTAGTAGTGCCCCATGCTGCCTCAGATATTAAAATTTTTGTATATTTTTACTGCACTCATTTTACTCAGTCAACTACTTATAATGCAGTAACAAAGAAATAAATAACAATGCTTCTCTGATTTGTAATCTCCCCACTAAAAATTAGAATATCATTAAATCTCATTATCTTGACTGTCTGACTCTAAGCACATGTTTAGTGAATGTTAATTTGAACACTTTCTCCTCTTTAATATGGCATCTTCAAAATTGCAAAGTGAGCTAAATCTGTGATGTATTTCACATAGAATGATCAGCCAACGTCAGAAAAGGCCCCATTGCGCTGGGACTGGTTTAGTGGTAAAACACTTTTCTAGGAGAAAATGACTCTGTGTCGTGTGTCGTATTACTGAAATCTAGCAACTTAGAAAGCATGCATTACCTTTAAGTTAGTTTACTGTGTATATACTCTCAGTTCCAGCAATAAATTTATGAGAAATTTAATTTTATAAAATAAATAATAACAGCTTGTCTGCCAGATAGGGGTTAGTCTTCCCTTACATAGCCTGATAAAAATGAGAATGTTTTTATCTTGCCTCTGTGCTACAAGACAAGGAGTACAGGATTTGCAGCTGCCACTTCTTTTAATAAAGAGAATGAGTGCATACTGTCTTATTTCAGCAGTGGATTTCATATATTCTCCAACATGCCCTTTCTGTTCCTTAATTGGGTAGTGACAAGCTTTTATCTGTTCCTGTTCCCTTGGTCCTTATTTACCACTGCACCCAAAGCCCACATTACAAGTAATACTGTCTAAAAATTGTCAGATATGCTACATTATTCTTAGTATTGGAAGCAGCAAATCAGTCATTAAGTTCAAAATTCCTCGTGGTCAAGTGAACATCAGCATTGTCAGCCGCATAAAACTTGATCAATCATTTATTTCTTTAGTATGGGTGCATGTTCTCCAACTTCAGATAAAACAATTAGCCCATGACAAAGCTTAGTTTATCGTCATTGAATTATCCTTATTACTCAAACAGAGAAATGAGTAGCCCTCCAGATACATCATTTCTACAGATAGATCCACTGATTCCGCTGTGCTCTGGTGGGTGCCTGACCATCTGTAGGTATGAACATAGCCTTAGGAAAGAAAAAATAAAATTACTTGGTCTTTTCAAGTTGTTAAAATTTAATCTAAAGTAAAATAGCTCAACGTTTTTCCGAACTGCTAAGTTCTTTCTCCCACTGAAGAACAAAATAGTGTTTTTTTAAATGCAGTCTCCTACGAAGGACAGCATAACTGGCATGAATATTTTAACAAAGAACGCAATTTTAAATCCCTTAAACAGCGATCAATGCACACTCCAAACTAGTATGAAAATCACTAACCTCAAACACTTCAAAGCACTTGGTTCAGAAGAGTTGCTCATTTCCCTCTTAATTTTCCCTTTGTAAAGGTTCCACTCTACACAATTCACACTTTCAACATCTACAATTTTGTTACTTTCTTAATAATGTATGAAGAATTTTTCTTTTAGGTAAGGTATTGTCTAAGATCCAGAAGTATAAATTATTCTTTAAATCCAAAAAGATAATTCACCATGAGAGGACTACAACTATTAACATAAAATTGGAAAACAATCTATCCACATACTAATTCAAAAATATCAATTTTTTTTTATTCAGGCACTGCTGTCAGATTTACCTCCCGAATTAGAAGAAATGGATTTCAATCATGCCTCGCTGGAGCCTGATGATACCTCATTCAGTGTATCTTCTTTATCAGAGAAAAATGTCTCAGAAAGTTTGTGATTTCAGTTGGAGGGAATGTATGATACAGCCTTTTGGCTTCGTAACAGGTGTGCATTTCAAGATAACTGCATTCTGTTGCCCTGGTATTCTTTAGTTGGGAAAACACATTGTTGAAACGGACATATTCTATGAAGAATGTACAAGATATAATGGCTACAGTGCAAAAAATGTAGGTGAAATTTAAAAGCATTGTTTGAGAGAGTATTTTTTTAACTGATGGAACTCTGGAAAAAATGTATATTTAAGTTTCAGCAGTTTAACCCTGAAACTTGTTATGTCTAATTTCTAACCAGAGACAAAATAACTAAAGACATTTCAGCATTGCTTATCAAGTTGCTACAGCTTGATTAGTCTTGTTTTTGTAGCCATTACATCTTCTTTCTTCTTCTCTGCTTTTCCTATCATCCACATACACTTTTTCTCAGGAAAGTGGACTGAACATTTAAAACAAAACTTTAAAAAAGTATTTAACTCATTATTTAATGAGTTCTCTGATTTATTTTTTAACCCCTATGAGAATTCGACTTAAGCTAATGATTGAAAATTGAAATGATTACAGGTATGTAATTGTAAATTGCTGGTGTTCTTCTATTATCTAACCCAAATATTTGTGTGGGGTTGGGGAAGCACAATGGAAAGGTAATTTAACCAACATAAAGTCAAATAAATTACGAAGTGTACAGAAACAAAATGTTGTCAAAATTAGTCTTGATGGGGATTCTTCATTACTACAAATGACAAATATTGATACAATTGACATTCTAGTAGTAAATTTGTATAACTGAGTTAGATGAAGTGTTACACAAATATTTTAAATTTATCACCATCTTTATAATTCTTTTTTAGTTCTTACATGTTATGAAACAGGAAGTCAAGGTAAGCTGCTGAGATTTTTTTAAAATGTAGTCATTCAGCTTTGCCACAAAATTTACCTCATTTCCATATGAGGCCTGTACAGAGCCATCAGCCAAGGATAGTATTCAAAAAGAGTTATACTACTTTGGTTGTAAATCACAGTCTTCTGAATTCCCTGAATACTATTCTATGAGTACACACCTAAAATGGGCAAGCTACCCAGTTGTTCTATTAGTAGGTACCAGATGGCAACATACTGTAGACTGTTCTTTGCAGTTCTTCCTTTCCGGAGTACCAGATGGTATTACCAAGACCCATAGAAGAAAAAATATCACTTTCTCCCTAAGCTCACAGTGTCATATATTTATGACTTGGCAGTGTGCAATTGTGTTGCATGGTTAAATTACTATCTATACCTAAAAGATTAATGAAGTAGCTAGATGGCTGTTTTGGTCATCAAGTTTCTGTTTCCAATTTGTTTTTAATTTTTGTGGGTACATAGTAGGTATTCGGATATTTTTAAAATTTGTAATTAGAGCCAAATTTGATCTTGAAATTTACTAATACCAACTTATGAACACAGAAAGGCAGTCATAAATATCTTTAACCCTGAAGTGTCCCATCCTCCCACACACACAAATAGGTAAAGTCCCACTGATAGTCTCATTTTGTCACTTCTTTGTTTATATTGCTGCCATACCACTGATATGGTTCCTTTGTTAATAAGAATATTTCGGTGTTCAGATATGCTTACTTGAGCCATATGGAGTTTTGCAAACAGTGGTTAGTATTTCTTGCTGACAAGCCAAATTCCATTCAGAGAAAGCAGCACAGAGTAACAGAACCTCAGATATTATGATTAAATGTACCAGTCACACCAATTCCTCCATGAGACAAAGAGTCGCCCCCATATACAGCAAATTTAGAAACCACTTCTTAAGTAGCATGAACAAATTCCAGGTCTTCAAGTCTCTCCGAGAGTCTGCTTCATAGTTATTGAGTTTATCTTTCAAATATAATTACTTCTGCTTCAATTTAAGCCCCTTCTTATTTGGTTCTCATTGCAAATTAAGTATAGGTATACTGTCTCCTATAACTTTTAACACTATAGATTGTATTTGTCACACATCAGCCATTAGTCACTAAATCGAAAAATACTTGTTGAGCTCCTGCTATAGAGAAGACACTGTGCTGGACACTGGTTTTCTCAGCAAACTGTAAACTTCACAAATAATTATTTCTTGTTAACATCTTCTATGATATTAATAAATCTTATTTAAATAGAATTTTTAATAGATTTAAGGTTCTGCTAGGTGTGATTCTTAGAAGGATTTCTAGTCTACAATTTTAGAGAAAGCATAGATGATCTTTTTGTCTGTTTAAAGTTTCATCAAAACAGAAACTATATAAATCGTAACAATACATTTAGAACTCCTTTTGACTTGAAATTTGTGTTTCAGCACCAGAATGTTTTCCTTCACCATCACTGGAATTAAAACACTTCTAAAATGAAATGTGGCTGTTCTGTACCAAGAACCAAAGGAAATACCTGTATCTATAGAAAAAGAACCATAATTGCCAGATTGAAATTATGCATGGTAGATTTTGAAAAAGATGTCAAGGTCAAGCTTTGAAAAGTTGTTATGAAGAAAGTATATTTTTTGCATATGTAGATAGGAGTTGGTTTTGAGATATGTTAGAGCAGGAAAAATTATCAGCTTATAATTACTCTTGTGAACATCTTCATGGTTGGGGATAAAAATTAACTAACTAGTGTTTCCTTCTTTAGGGCTTTGAGAGTATTAAAACAGATCTTACTATCTGAAGGCTCTCTCAGGGAGACAGAAGCCAATGTGGAAACAAAACAAAACAAAACAAAAAACACTTCTTTTTTCTTTCAACTACATTTCTATGTCTGCTTTAAGCTTAGAATAGCCAAGCAGTTTTTAAGCCAGAGATGTGTATGTAAGAGCACTTACCTTCCAAAATGTGTACATACAAACAAAAAGGAAGGTATTTTCTTCTTTTCAGCCAAGCTAAACTTATTCACAAGAAAATGCGAATTGCAATTGCTCTGGAGAATAGGAAAATTCGCACATGCAAAGAAAACCTTAAAAGAAAATTGGCCTCTTCATGGAAACTGGGGATATTTTGTTGTAAGGTCAGTTATCAACAGCAGGATTGTTGTATTGCCATTATAAGCATGTGATAGAAATGTTTGTTATTGTTGGAGAAGAAAAGGCTGAGACCCAATTATACTCTGTACTCTTTATTCGACCAAGACCGCAAAAGATGTCAAAGAAGCCATTTCTCCAAAGACAGCAACATCTATTGTGAGGCACTTTCATATTCAGCAGTCTGTAAGTTTGTAGAAGAAAACCTAAGTGGTGAATTTAAAATAATTCTTGGCTCTAAAATTAACTTTGTTGCCTTTTTGGTGGGAGTGGTGGGAATCGGATTCAGCCCATTTCCAAGGGATAGTTTCCTCATCTCGGACAAATAGTTTGTGATCATTTTTAAAAGACATTCTGAAAACTTTAACTCCTGCCCTTCTTCCATATTACAGTTGTGTTATTCCAGAAATTTTGTCTGCTTTTTTAATATATTAGATTTTCATTCAGATCTTAAACATGCAAACATGTGATAGGCTAGCTTTTTAAGGGAGTTATCCGTACCACTGTATCTAAATGTTAGGTAAATGGGTAGATTTCTCTTTGAAGTTGGTATTTTCCTTGGCAGACAGCACTGTATCATGCTCTTCACCAAGCTATGCTCTGTAATGCTATAATCAAGGAGGCTACTAACTTGTGAACCTGCAGTCTACACACCATTGCTGAAAACAGACTTTGATAAAGAGCAGATTTGCTAGCGGGAAAAAAGAATAAAGTGATATTTTCATGCAAATATAATTAAAATTATTTCATTAAAATATATACTGAGTGTATATTGCTCCACATTGAAATTTTATTTTGCATTAACTTGTTAAGTAATTAATTTTAGCAATCCTGCATCCCATTTTACTAGTACTACCTCTGAAATATACTGTCACCTTAAAACCACATCAGACTGTAATGTGAATTTTTGTAGAGTTTTTATTTAAACTTTTATAGAGGCAATAAATGATTTCCAACTAACAGACATCTATTTCTTTATTTTAATATTTATTTTTATAAGCCTTTGTGTTGTAAGCACTTTCCCCTTTAAAAGTGGATTATTTTCTCCCCGAACTACGGTTGTGATAAAATGAAAAATGAAGAGAATAATAAGGTATTGGGGGTCAAAGAAGGGAGAAAATGGAGTGCTCATGTGGAAACTGAGTTGATTTCCAAGCTGACATGTGTACTGTCCTTAACTGACTTTACTTAACTCCAATACCAGTGGAATAAAGTGAATATTTTGTAATAGACAACAAATATGTTCGGGATATTATATTTAAATGGTAACATCAGCAAGTAAATTGCCACAGTATAACAGAGTGTTATTTTTACAAGAGTTTTTTTGTTTGTTTGTTTGTTTTGTTTTAATGTGGCGATTTTGCATCTAACTTTTCCTGGTTATCTTAGAAACTGGTTGAGCATGCTTTTAATTTGTGTGAAATATGCCCATGCCTTGTCAAAGCCTTTACCAATTAAAACTCTTCATGTTACCTAACTAGTGGGGAAGGAATGAGAAAGGGCAAGTGGTATGTTTTAATTAGCAAAACAGCAGTTTTTCTTCCCAGTTGGTAAATTTTCAAAAACATTGCAAGGGGTGAATCACATACAAATATGCATCTCAAATGACTGACGTCTTTCTCAGATCTGCAAAATTATTGACTTAAGATGGTGAAATCATTTCATTTTTGATAAGTGAATGAGTATCATTGCAAATCTATTTAAAAGACAAGTCAATGGATGAGTAGCTCGTAAGATTGAATATTTTTCACATCAAATGAAACTAAAGAAGTTTCACTTGTTTGTTTATATTTCTTTATCAAAGTAATGAATGTTCATTGCAGAAATTTTAGAAAATGTAGAAAATATATTAAAAAACAGAACCACTTGTAATCCCATCACCCGGTAAGAATCATTATTACATTTTAGAATATTTAATTCCAGTCATTTCTTCTGCATATTATATTCTCAAATATATATTTACAAAACTGGAATTGTGCTGAATATGAAGATGTGTTCTGCTTTTTCTCTTAAAAAATGTATTGAGAGCATTTTCCCATGTGAATATGTCACAAAGGTATTTCCCCCCAATTACATTTGGACTCAGAGGGGGAAAACTTTTTTTTGTTTGTTTGTCTTTGTTTGTTTGCTTGTTTTTAAGCATTTTATTCATCTGAGGTTATTTTTCCCTTTTTTTTTATTTTTTGAATTATTGTTGGTACATAGTAGGTGTGTATATTTAAGGGGTACACGACATGTTATGATACAGGCTTGCAGTGTGAAATAGGCACATCATGGAAAATGAGGTATCTGTCCCCTCAAGCATTTATCCTTTGAGTTACAAACAATCCAATTACACTCTTTGTGTTATTTTAAAATATACAATTAAGATATTATTAACTATGTCACCCTATTGTGCTATCAAATAGTAGGTCTTATTTGTTATATCTAATTATTTATTTTCTGTACTGGTTAACCATTCCCACTTACTACACCCCACCTCCCAGCCCACCACTACCCTTCCCAGCTTCTGGTAACCATCCTACTCTCTATGTCCATGAGTCCAATTGTTTTGATGTTTAGATCCCACAAATAAGTGAGAACATGTGATGTTTGTCTTTTTGTGCCTGGCTTATTTTACTTAACATTATGATCTCCAATTCCATCCATGTTGTTGCAAATGACTGTATCTCATTCTTTTTGATGGCTGAATAGCACTCCATTATGTATATGTATCACATTTTCTTTATTCATTCATCTGTTGATGGACACTAAGGTTGCTTCCAAATCTTAGCTATTGTAAACAATGTTGTAACAAAGATAGGAGTGCAGATATTTCTTTGATGTACTTATTTCCTTTCTTTTGGGTATACACCTAGCAGTGGGAATGCTGGATCATACAAGTAGCTCATTTTTAACATTTTTGAGGAACCTCCAAACTGTTCTCCATAGAGGTTGTTCTAATTTACATTTCTATCAACAGTGTGCAAGGGTTCCTTTTTATCCGCAGTCTCACCAGCGTTTGTTATTACCTGCCTTTTGGATACACGCCATTTTAACTAGGGTGAGATGATATCTCATTTCAGCTTTGATTTGCTTTTCTCTGATGATCATTGATATTGAGCATCTTTTCATATGCCTGTGTTTCACTTGTATGTCTTCTTTTGAGAAATGTCTATTAAAATCTTTTGCCCATTTTTAATCAGATTATTAGACTGTTTCTGTAGAATTGTTCGAGCTCCTTATATTTTCTGGTGATTAATCTCTTGTCAGATGGGTACTTTGCAAATATCTTCTCCCATTTTGAGGGTGTTCTCTTCTTTTTGTTGATTTTATCCTTTGCTGTGCAGAAGCTTTTTAACTTGATGTGATCCCATTTGTCCAGCTTTGCTTTGGTTGCCTCTGTATTTGGGGTCTCATTCAAGAAATCTTTGCCCAGACCAATTTCCTGAAGATTTTCCCCATTGTTTTCTCATAGTAGTTGCATGTCTTAGATTTAAGTCTTTTGTCCACTTTTCTTTAATTTTTGTATATGGCAAGAGATAGGGATCTAATTTCATTCTTCTGCATAGGGATATCCAGTTTTCCTAGCTAGCACAATTTATTGAAGAGACTGTCCTCTCCCCAGCTTATGCTCTTGGCACCTTTGTCAAAAATGAGTTCACTGCAGGTACGAGGATTTGCTTCTGTGTTCTGTTCTATTCTGTTACACTGGTCTATGGGTCTCTTTTTATGCCAGAACCATAAATTTTGTTAACTATTGCTCTGTAGTATAATTTTAAGTCAGATAATGTGATTTTTCCAGTTTTACTCTTTCTGCTTAGGATAGCTTTGGCTAGCCTAGGTCTTTTGTGGTTGTATATAAATTTTAGAATTGTTTTGTATATTTCTGTGAAGAATGCCATTGGTATTTTGATAGGAATTGCATTCAATCTGTAGATTGCTTTGGGGAGTATGGACATTTTAACAATCTTGATTTTTCCAATACAGGAACATGGAGTAATATTCCATTTTGGGGAGTTCTCTTAAATTTCTTTTATCAGTGTTTTATAGTTTTCATTATAGAGGTCTTTCACTTCTTTGCTTAATTCCTAGGTATTTATTGTGTGGTTATTATAAATGGAGCGATTTTTTATTTTTATTTTTTAACACTACACTGTTGGCATTTAGAAATGGCACTAATTTTTGTATGTTGATTTTTGATCTTGAAATTTTCCTGAATTTGTTAATCAGTTTTAATCGTTTTTTTGGTGGAGTCTTTAGATTTTTCCAAATGTAAGATCGTATCATCAGCCAATTATAATTTAACTTCTTTGCTTCCAATTTGCATATGCTTTATATCTTTCTCTTGTCTGACTGTTCTATCTTAGGCTTCCAGTACTATTTTGAAGAACAGTGGTTAGAGTGGGCATCCTTGTCTTGTTCCAGATCTTAGAAAAAAGGCTTCCAGCTTTTTCTCATTCAATATGATATTAACTGTGGGTCTGTCATATATGGCTTTTATTATGTTGAGGTATGTTCTTTCTATACCCAATTTTTTCAGAGTTTTTATTAAGAAAATATGTTGAATTTTCTCAAATGATTTTTCAGCATCAATTAAAATGCTCATATGGTTTTTATCCTTCATTATGTTGATATGATGTTGATTTGTGTATATTGAACCATTGTTGCATCCCAGGGATCTAACTTTGTCATGATAAATAATCTTTCTAAAGTATCATTAAACTATCTTGGCTTGTATTTTATTATGGATTTTTGTATCAATATTCATCAGAAATATAGGCCTGCAGTTTTCTTTCTTTCCTTCTTTCTTTCTTTCTTTCTTTCTTTCTTTCTTTCTTTCTTTCTTTCCTTTCTTTCTTTCTTTCTTTCTTTCTTTCTTTCTTTCTTTCTTTCTTTCTTTCTTTCTTTCTTTCTTTCTTTCTTTCTTTCTTTCTTTCTTTCTTTCTTTCTTTCTTTCTTTCTTTCTTTCTTCTTTTTTCTTTCTTCCTTTCTTCCTTTCTTCCTTTCTTCCTTTCTTCCTTTCTTCCTTTCTTCCTTTCTTCCTTTCTTTCTTTCCTTCTTTCTTTTATGTGCCTTTGTCTGCTTTTGGTATCAGGGTAATACTTGACTTGTAGAATGACGTTGGAAGTATTCCTTCCTCCTCTATTTTTTGTAATAGTTTGGGCAGGACTGGTATTGATTCTTCTTTAAATGTTTGGTAGAATTCAGCAATGAAATCATCAGGTCCTGAGCTTTTCTTCAGTGGGAGACATTTATTATGGCTTTGATTTTGTTACTTATTTGTCTGTTCACATTTTGGATTTTCCTGGCTCAATCATAGTAGGTTGTAGGTATTTCTTCTAGGTTTTCTAATTTGTTGGCGTATAGTTGCTCATAGTAGCCATTAATGATTCTTTGAATTTCTTCAGTATCAATTGTAAAGTCTGCTTTTCCATTTCTGATTTATTAATATCTTCTCTCTTTCTTTCTTAGTTGTCTGGCTAAAGTTTTGTCAATTTTGTTTAACTTTTCAAATAAAAATTTTTACTTCATTGATCTTTGGTATTGTGTTTTTATTATTTCAGTTTTATTTATTTCTGCTTTGTTCTTCATTATTTATTCTTCTTATTTTGGGTTTGGTTTGCTCTTGCTTTTCTAGCTTTTCAAGGTGCAAATTGTTCATTTGAAGTTTTTCTTTTTCTTTTTCTTTCTTTCTTTTTTTTTTAAATGTAGGCAGTTATAGCTATAAACTTCCTTCATAGTACTGCTTTTCTGCATACCGTAGGTTTTGGTATGTTGTGTTTCCATTACCATTTGTTTCAAAAAGTTTGTAAAGTTCCTTCTTAATTTCTTTGTTGACCCACTGGTCATTCAGGGGCATATTGGTTTATTTTCCATGTATTTGTATAGCTTCCAAAATTCCTCTTTTTATTCATTTCTAGTTTTATTCCTTTGTGGTCAGATAAGATGGTTAATATTATTTCAGTTTTTTAAATCTTTTAAGACTTGTTTTGTGACCTAACATATGGTCTATTTTTTATTGTTTGTTTATTTTTTATTATACTTTAAGTTCTAGGGTACATGTGCACAACGTGCAAGTTTGTTATAAATGTACACATGTACCGTGTTGGTGTGCTGCACCCACCAACTCATCATTTACATGAGGCATATCTCCTAATGCTATCCCTCCCCCCTCCCCCCCACCCCATGACAGGCCCCAGTGTGTGATGTTCCCCTTCCTGTGTCCAAGTGTTCTCGCTGTTCAGTTCCCACCTATGAGTGAGAACATGCAGAGTTTGGTTTTCTGTTCTTGCGATAGTTTGCTGAGAATGATGGTTTCCAGTTGCATCCATGTCCCTACAAAGGACATGAACTCATCCTTTTTTATGGCTGCATAGTATTCCATGGTATATATGTGCCACATTTTCTTAATCCAAAACGTATGGTCTATTTTTTAAACAATCCATGTGCTGAGGAAAGGAATGTGTGTTATTCAGCTCTTGAGTGAAACGTTATATAAATGTCTATTAGATTCATTTTGTCTATAGTGCGGATTAAGTCTGATGTTTCTTTGTTGATTTTCTGTCTGGAAGATCTGTCTAGTGATGAAAGTGGGGTGTTAAAATCTCCATCTATGTTTGTACTGGAATCTATCTTTCTCTTTAGGTCTAATAACATTAATTTTATATATCTGGGTGCTGCAGTGTTAGGTGCATATGTATTTAAAATTGTTATATCGTATTTCTAAATCGACCCCTTTATTATTATATAGTGACCTTCTTTATCTGTTTTTATAGTTTTTGTTTGGAAAGCTCATATAGTTTTGCCTGATATGAGTATAGCGACTCTTACTCTTTTTTGGTTTCCATTGGCATGGAAGATCTTTTTCCAACCCTTTATTTTCAGTCTATGTGTGTCTCTATAGGTGAAGTATTTTTCTTGTAGGAAAAAGATCAATGAGTCTTGTTTTTCATCCACTGAGGGAGTCTGTGTCTTTTAATTGTAGAGTTTCATTTATTTACATTAAATATTATTATTGATAAGTGAGAACTTACTCCTGCCATTTTGTTATTTGTTTTATGGTTGTTTTATGGTCTTCTCTTCCTTCTTTCTTACCTTCCTGTCTTCCTCTTGTGAGGGTGATTTTCTCTGGAGATATGATTTAACTTTTTGCTTTTTATTTTTTGCATATCCATTGTATGTTTCTGGGTTTGAAGTTACCATGAAGCTTGCCAATACTATCTTATAACCCATTATTTTAACCTAATAACTGCTAAACACTATTTGCATGAACAAACAAACAAGCAAAAAATTAACTACTAAAAACTGTATGCCTTAACTTCTTCTTACAACTTTTTAACTTTTTGTTGCTTCAATTTATTAATATATCTGATTGTACTGTCTAAGTCTTGAAAAGTTGTAGTTATTTTTGATTGGTTCATCATTTACTCTTTCTGCTCAGAATAAGAGTTTACACACTACAGCTACGGTGTTACAATATTCTGTGTTTTTCTGCATATTTACTATTACCATTGAGTTCTGTACCTTCAGACGATTATTGCTCATTAATGTTCTTTTCTTTCTGGTTGAAGTACCACCTTTAGTATTTCTTGTAGGACAGGTCTGGCGTTTATGAAATCATTCAGCATTTGTTTGTCTCAGAAAGTCTATTTTTCCTTCATGTCTGAGGGATATTTTCACTGGATGTACTATTCTGGGTTAAGTTATTTTCCTTCAGCATGTTAAATATGTCATGCCATTCTTTCCTGGCCTGTAAGGTTTCCATTGAAAAGTCTGCTGCCAGGTATATTGGATCTCCATTGTATGTTATTTACTCATTTTCTCTTACTGCTTTTAGGATCCTTTCTTTATCCTTGACCTTTGGGAGTTTGATTATTAAGTGCCTTGAGGTAGTCTTCTTTGGGTTAAATCTGCTTGGTGTCATATAACCTTCTTGTACTTGGATATTGGTATCTTTGTCTAGGTTTTTAGGTTTCTCTAGAAGTTCTCTGTTATTATCCTTTTGAATAAATTCTCTACCCCTATCTTATTATCTACCTCCTCTTTAAGGCCAATAACCCTTATTTAACACATTTGGTCTTTTGAGGCTATTTTCTAGATTCTGTAGGCATGCTTCATTGGTTTTCTTTTTTCTTTTGTGTCCTCTGCCTGTGCATTTTCAAATAGCCTGTCTTCAAGCTCACTAATTCTGTCTTATTCTTGATCAGTTCCACTATCGAAGGACTCAAATGCGTTCTTCAGTATCCCAATTGTATTTTTCAGCTACAGAATTTCTGCTTGATTCTTTTAAATTATTTCAATCTATTTGTTAAATTTATCTGATACAATTTTGCATTCCTTCTCTGTGTTATCTTGAATTTTTTATAGTTTCTTCAACACAGCTATTTTGCATTCTCTGTCTGGAAGGTCACGTATCTCTATTTTTCCAGAACTGGTTCCTCATGCCTTATTTAGTTCATTTAGTGAGGTCATGTATTCCTGGATGGTGTTGATTCAAGTAGATGTTCTTCAGTGTCTGAACATCGAGGAGTTAGGTATTTATTGTAGTCTTCACTGTCTGAGCTTATGTGTAGCTGTCCTTCTTGAGGAGGCCTTTCAGATATTTGAAAGGAATTAGGTGTTGTGATCTAAGCTGTATCTGCTTTAGGAAGCAACCCAAGCTCAGTAATGCTCTAGTTATTGCAGACTTGTAGAAGTATTGCTTTGATGGCCTCAGACCGATCCAGGAGAATTCTCTGGATTATCAGGCAGACTCTTTTTCCCTTCCTCTACTTTCTCCCAACATACAGAGTCTCTCTTTCTGTTCTGAGCCACCTGGAGCTGGTGGTGGAGTGACACAAACATCACCACTACTATGATTGCACTGGTTCAGACCTGAAGCCAGCACACCACTGGGTCTCACCCAATACCTGCTGTAATCACTCCGTGACTGTGGCCTATGGTCACTCAAGGCCCTAGGCTCTATAATCAGCAGGTGACAAAGCCAGCAAGGTGTCTTTCCTTCCCTTCAGGTTGATGAGGTCCCCCAGGCCCTGGGTGGGTTCAGAAGTGCCATCTGAGGGTCAGGGACTAGAGTCAAAAGCCTTAGAAGTGTATCTGGTGTTCCATTGTATTGTGGCTGAGCTGGCACAGAAACCCCAAGACACAATCCTTACCCACTCTTCTCTCCTCTTTCCAAAGGCAGAAGAGTCTCACCCTGTAGCTACCACCACCCCAGGCCATGAGGAGTACTGCCAGACTACCTCCCATGTTTCCTTAAGGCCCAAGGTCTCTTAAGTCATCTTGCTGCGAATGCTTCCTGGTCCAGGACCCGCCATCCTGGAAAGTGGACACTCCTTTAGCCCAGGGCAAGTCCAGAAATGCTGTCCAAGAGTCAAGTCCTATAATCAGGGATGACAAAAGCCTGCTTGGTTCTCTACCATCTGTGGCTGTGCTGGTACCTAAGGTACAAGACAGTCACCTTTACTTTTCCCTCTGCTTTTCTTAAGCAGATGGAATTTTGCCCCATAACCACCACATCTGGTTATGTACTGAGTCTCATCTGAAGCCAGCAAGTCTCAGAGGCTCGCCAAGGCACTCGATATAGTATATGGGTATTGCTAGAGGGTATTCAGGGGTGAAGGGCTCTTCAGTTAGCAGGAGATAAATACCACCAAGAAAGACTGGGTTCTTTCCTGCAAGACAACAGGTTCAATTCTGGCCCAGGGTGTGTCTAGAAATGTGGTCTGGTGGTTAGGGCCAGAAACAGGGGCCTCAAAACTCTGACTGGTGCCTTATACTGCTGTGGCTGAGCTTGCATCCAAGATACAAGACAAAGTCCTCCCAACTCTTCCCTCTCTTCTTCTCAAGTGAAAGGAAGGAGTCTCTTTTGGAGCTAGGAACTGTGTGGCCTGGGGAAGGGAAGGGGTGATGCCAGCACTCCTTGGGCTGCCCCAACTGGTGTCTCAGTATGTCACATGCCCCCTACCCACTCTCTCTGGACCTAGTTTAACACTAGGATTTGCCTAAGCACTGCAGTCTTTGTGGCCTAGACTGCCTTTTTTTTTTTTTTTTTTTTGACAGAGTCTCACTCTGTTGCCCAGGCTGGTGTGCAGCGGCACAATTTCTCAGCTCACTGTAACCTCTGCTGTCCCTGTTCAAGCAATTCTTGTGCCTCAGGCTCTGGAGTAACAGGGACTACAGGTGCCCACCACCACACCCTTGGGACTACAGGCGACTGCACTATGCCCGGCTAATTTTGTATTGTTATTATTATTATTATTATTATTATTTTGTATTTTTAGTAGAGCCAGGGTTTCACTATGTTGGCCAGGCTGGTCTCGAACTCCTTACCTCAAGTGATCCACCCACCTCGGCCTCTCAAAGTACTGGAATTACAGGAATGAGCCAACTCGTCCATTCTAAAACTTGAGAGGGATAAATATGGACTTCTAGAAGTCTTGAGGGAATTATCACAATTGAGTCCACTAAGTGGCTGATGGGCAGAAGAGAGGAAATTCTAAATTCTAAAATCTAGAAGATTAAAGTTGTGTACAGTAGTAAAATGAAGGAGTTAGGATCAAATGTTTTAAGAGTTAAGTTGTGGGGGCAATTCTCAAGTTTTAACACTTACTGGCAATGTGGTCTTAGGACAAGTTATTTGACCTCTGTGTATTTCAGTTTCTTTTCAAGATGTGAATAATGATAGATAGTAACTATCTCATCGAGTCGTTGTGAGAAATATAATAACCTGTCATAAAGTGCTGTGCCTAGGACACAGTAAGTGCTCAGTAAATGTTAGCTAATACTGTTATTATTACTTCTAGAAAAGGATATTGAAGGAAGTCAAAGACAACTTCGACCTAACAATTTTGCCCTGGGCATAGATGGCCTAAGGCAAACATTTGGGAGAATCAAAACAGCACTCAAAACAGTTTCACCTAAATATGGTATATGACTAGCACAGTTTTCAAATTTAAAGGGCAGCACAATTTTATTGTTCATGCCCTCAGTGGTCTTCTCACGGCCTTAGAGAGTTAATAGGCCTACCAATCAAAGAGCTACTATGGGAACTGGGCAAATCTGGTACACTATCTTTCATTCAATAAAATATCGATGCTATGCAGCCATAAAAAAGGATGAGTTCATGTCCTTTGTAGGAACATGGATGCAGCTGGAAACCATCATTCTCAGCAAACGATCGCAAGAACAGAAAACCCAACACTGCATGTTCTCACTCATAGGTGGAAACTGAACAATGAGAACACTTGGACACAGGAAGGGGAACATCACACACCGGGGCCTGTCGTGGGGAGGGGGGAGGGGGGAGTGATAGCATTAGGAGATATACCTAATGTAAATGACGAGTTAATGGGTGCAGCACAGCAACATGGCACATGTATACATATGTAACAAACCTGCACGTTGTGCACATGTGCCCTACAACATAAAGTATAATTTAAAAATATATGTTGATACCATACAACATTTTAAAGAAATAGCTATTTCTTTAAAAATGCATTTAACTTTATATATCAAATGTTGGTCTCTGGCTCAATGTGTGTATGCATGCAGATGAATATCTGACACAGGTCTTTGAAATCGCTTGCAGAAATTTTAGTTTACTTACTTTGTTTTTGCTTGTCATTAGTTTCCAGTCAAGTGAATTCTAGCCACTTATTGCTGGTTCTAGAATAGATAAACTAATCTATTTTTATCAAGCATATTTTATTTATCATGAGAATCTCTATCATTTTTTTTTTCTAACTGCACGTTACATATTTAAATGTAGCTTCCTTCCAGTCTATTCACGAACACACATTTTGCTTTCTTTTTTTTTAAATCAGCTTTTATTTTTGTTTCAGAGGATACATGTGTAGGTTTCTTACATGGGTATATTGTTTAGACAAATTAAGGCAAGAAGAGAAGACCAAATGCCACACGTTTTCATTTTCAAGTGGGAGCTAAACAGCGAGTACACATGGACACAAAGATAGGAACAATAGATACTGGGGTCCACTAGAGAGAGGAGGGAGGGAGCAGAACAAGATTTGAAAAACTACCCAAGTAATGGGATCATGTGGACACATTTTGCTTTCTAAGGGTTATCTTTCTAATCCTATGCCATTTTAAAATGCCTAGTTTACCCTTGCATTAAGGATTTCACAATCTGTATCTCCGCTGGCACCCTGGGTCAGAGGAAAGGGTGATTTACCATTGTTAAACCTGTTTATTGCACATAAGGCTATTTTTCTAAATCTACTAATATAGATCTTGGAAAAATTAAATGAATATTTCAATTGATTTTCTTTTCTTTTCTTTTTCTTTCTTTTTTCTTTTTTTTTTTTTTTTTTTTTTTTTTTTTGAGACAGAGTCTCTCTCTGTCGCCCAGGCTGGTGTCCAGTGGCGCGATCTCGGCTCACTGCAAGCTCCACCTCCCGGGTTCAAGCCATTCTTCTGCCTCAGCTTACCGAGTAGCTGGGACTACAGGCGCCTGCCACCATGCCCGGCTAATTTTTTTGTACTTTTGGTACAGACGGGGTTTCACCGTGTTAGCCAGGATGGTCTCCATCTCCTGACCTCGTGATCCGCCCGCCTCAGCCTCCCAAAGTGTGGTGCTGATTAATTTTCTTATATAGCCTCATAAATTATTGTATTCACTTTTCACTTCTAAAGCATTCACCAATATGTTAACTTAAAAAAAAAAAAAAAAAAAAAAAAAAAACCGCCAATAACAAAAGGTTAAGACATAAGAAGCAAGAGACCTGAGGTTCACTTAGATAAGAAATATTGACCCATTTGGATATAAATGTTTGCTGGAAATCAGGAAGATAAAAAAGAGTTCAGGTACAGAAATTTAGAAAACTCTATAATGAAGACAACATCAAGTTCAAAATGCAATGAAACTACTATTCAATAATTAATGTTTCTCCTTATCCTAATTAGAAACTCATAAAGTCCTAGGCATTAGTTTTTAAAAAATTTTTATTGGCTTTCTCTAGTACAAACATTTTTATTAGAAGGGGCTGAAATTTTTAAGACAATAAGTTCTTGGATCCTAACATGTATGTCCTTGCCTCTCCTTTCAACAATAAGATACAGTGCATTGTGGTATAGTAAAAAGAATACTGGTATGTGTTGTTTACCATATAAATTCCTTAAGCCTCAGTTTCTTCATCTGTGAAATGGGAATAATAATTCCTTATCTGACTGTCTCTTACAGTGATTGTGAAAATCAAATAAACTACTTTTTAAAACTCTTTACAATTTCCGAAGCACTGCAGAAATGCAAAAGTTTAACACCTATTAATCAAGTATTTACTGGTTGCCTAGATATTCAAATCTATATGGGCACTGCCGGATATATGGAAAGGGCTATGATTTCTGGCTCCCAGGAGCTTGATGTACTGTGAAAAATTAGACTTAAACAGATGAAATGTAACGTGAAAGACATCACACAAGTGTTAAATGTTATGGTATGATTGCTAGGGGATTGGTGGGGAGTTATTGTGCGGAGACCTCAATGAGGTATAGCTGTCAAATGAAACTTTGTGTAAAAGGATAATTATGAGTTGAATCAGATCTAGTTAAGGCCTATTCAGGCAAGTGTTCATCCCAGACGTCCACCAAGATATAACATAAATAAAATATATGATTGTTCTCACAGGTTTAAAGAGAGCTTCCAAATATTTTATTAGCTTTCCTCAAAGCACTGTCCATTACATATTCACAACTGAGAATGTATTTCAGTCCTGCTTGAACTTGTTTTTATTTTGTGTCTGCACTCACATAATTAATATGTATTTAACTGATATTATGTGTCAGACATTGTACTGGGTGCTAGATTCTCTGACCTCATAAAACAAGTTCATTGATTTAATATTCTCTGTGTAGATTCATAGAATATTAGGGCTGAAGAAGATATTAGAGTTTCTCTGGATCAAATCTCTCAGAAATGTACAGAAAAGTAAAACTGTGCTGAAAGAGATGACATCATTAACTCAAGATCTCACAGAAAACAAAAGGTAAAACCAAAACTACACTCTAGGTCTCTTCCTGGCCAGGGCAGTGTGTTTTCCATCAAAAAAGATTATTTAATAGTACCTTATTTGAGTTACCCTACTCCTACTTCTTTAAGGCAATGGTTCTCAAACTTAAAAATTAATAAGAATCATGGAGTTAGGTGATTTGTTTAAAACGTAAAGACTTGGGCCTTATACCTAGAGATTCTGAAACAATTGGATTCCAAAGTATCATTCTTTTTATAATTTTTTATTTTCAATGTTTATATTTTATCTATTTATTTATTGTTATGTTTCAGGGTACATAGCAGGTGTATATATTTATGAGGTACATGAGATGTTTTGATACAGGCATGCAATGTGAAACAAGCACATTATAGAGAATGCGATATCCATCCCCTCAAGCATTTATCTTTGAGTTGCAAACAATCCAATTACACTCTTTACATTATTTTAAAATGTACAACTAAGTTATTATTGACTATGTAATCCTACTGTGCTATCAGATAGTAGTTCTTATTCATTATTTCCATCTTTTTGTGTACCCGTTAACCGTTCCCACCACCCCCCGCCGACCCCCAATACCCATCCCAGCGTCTCCTAACTATCCTTCTACTCTCTGTGTTCATGAGTTCATTGTTTTGATTTTTAGATCCCACAAATGAGTGAGAACATGTGAGGTTTGTCTTTCCATGCCCGGCTTATTTCACTTGACACAATGATCTCCAGTTCCATCCACGTTGTTGCAAATGACTGGATGCCATTTTGTGTCATGGCTGAATAGTGCTCCATTGTGTATAAGTACCACATTTTGTTTATCTATTCATCTGTTGATGGACACTTAGGTTGTTTCCAAATCTTAGCTATTGCAAACACTGCTGTAACGAACATAGGAGTGCAAATATCTCTTCCATATACTGATTTTCTTTCTTTTGAGTATATACACAGCAGTGGGATTGCTGGATCATATGGTAGCTTAATTTTTAGATTTTTGAAGAAACTTCAAACTGTTCTCCATAGTGATTGTACTAATTTACATTCCCACCAACAGTGTACAAGTGTTCCCTTTTCTCCAGTTCCTCACCAGCATTTGTTATTGCCTCTCTTTTGAATATAAGCCATTTTAACTAGGGTGAGATTATATCTCATTTTAGTTTTGATTTTCATTTCTCTGATAATCAATGATGTTAAGCATTTTTTCATATGACCTGTCTGGCATTTGTATATCTTTTTTTTTAGAAATGTCTATTCAAATCTTACCCATTTTTAAAATCAGATTATTAGATTTTTTTCCTATAGAGTTCTTTGAACACCTTATATATTCTGGTGATTAATTCATTGTCAGATGGGTAGTTTGCAGATATTTTCTCCCATTCTGTGGGTTTTTGCTTCACTTTGTTGATTGTATCCTTTGCTGTGGAGAAGCATTTTAATTTGATGTGATCCCATTTGTCCATTTTTGCTCTGATTGCCTGTGCTTGTGGAATAGTGCTTAAGAAATTTTTGCTCAGACCAAGGTCTTAGAGAGTTTTCCCAATGTATTCTTGTAGTAGTTTCATAGTTTGAGGTCTTAGATTTTAGCTGTTAATTCATTTTGGTTTGGTTTTTGGATATGACGAGAGATAGGGTTCTAGTTATATTCTTCGGCATATGGATATCTAGCTTTCCCTGCATCATTTATTGAAGAAACTTTGTTTTCCCAGTACATATTATTGGCACTTTTGTCGAAAATGAGTTCACTGTAGACGTGTAGATTTGTTTATGGGTTCTCTGTTCTGTTACATTGGTCTGTCTGTTTTTATGTCAGTACCATGCAGTTTTGCTAACTATATCTCTGTAGTATAATTTGAAGTCAAGTAATGTGATTCTTCCAGTTTTGATCTTTTTGCTAAAGGTAGCTTTAGCTATTCTGGGTCTTTCGTGGTTCAATATAAATTTTAGATTTTTTTTTCTATTTCTGTAAATAATAATATCGTTGGTGTTTTGGCAGAGATTGCATTGAATCTGTAGATTTCTTTGAGTAGTGTGGACATTTTAACAATATTGGTTTTTCTAATCCATGAACATACTGTATCTTTCCATTTTTCCTGCCCTCTTCAATGAGTTTCATCAATGTTTAGTAGTTTTCATTATAGAGATATTTCACTTCATCAGTTAATTCCCAGGTGTTTAATTTTATTTGTGGCTATTACAAATGGAGTTACATTTTTTATTTATTTTTTGGATTTTTCACTATTGGCTTATAGAAATGCTAGTGATTTTTGTATGTTGATTTTGTATGCTGCAACTTTACCGAATTTGTTAATCAGTGCTAATAGGTTTTTGTGGAGTGGTTAAACTTTTCCAAATACAGGATCATATCAGCTGCAAGCGAGGATAATTTGAATTCTTCCTTTCAGATTTAGATGCCCTTTCTATCCTTCTCAAGTCTGATAGCTCTAGCTAGGACTTCATAACAGGAGTAAAAGCAGATATTCTCACTGTGTTCCAGATCTTAGAGGAAAGGATGTTATTTTTTCAGCATTCAGTGTGATACTAGCTGTGGATCTGACGTATATGGCTTTTATTGTGTTGAGTTATGTTCCTTCCATACCCAGTTTTCTGAGGGTTTTTATCATGAGGAGATGTTGGATTTTATCAAATGCATTTTCAGCATCAATTGAAAGGATCATACGGTTTTTGTTATACATTCTGTTTATATGATGTATCACATTGGTTTGCACATGTTGAAACATCTTTACATTTCAGGGATAAATTCCATTTAGTCATGCTGAATCATCTTTTAATTGTATTGTTGAATTTGGTTTGTTATATTAGTAATTTGTTGAGAAATTTTGCATTAATATTCATCAGTTATTGGTCTGCAGGGGTTTTTTGTTTTGGGTTTGTTTGTTTATTTGTCTTTGTCTTGTTTCGGTATCTGGGTAATGCTGGTTTCATAGAATGAGTTTGGAAGAATTATCTCCTCTCTTTTTTGGAATGGTTGAAGTAAGACTGATATCTCTTCTGTAAATGATTGGTAGAATAAAGCAGTAAAATCATAGGGTCTCAGACTTTGATCAGTTTGGTCTGTAGTGCAGATTAAGTCTGATGTTTCTTTGTTGAATTTTTATCTGGAAGATCTGTCTAACACTGAAAGTCTGGTGCTGAGGTCTCCAGCTATTACTGTATTGAAGTCTATCTCTTTATATCTCTGATAACATTTGCTTTTTATAAAGTATAGTGACTCCTGCTCCTTTTAGGTTTCCGTTGGCATGGAAATTTTTTTCCATCCCTTTACTTTCAGTCTGTGTGTATCTTTATAGGTGAAATGCATTTCTTGTAGGCAATAGATCAATCAACCTCATTGTTTTATCCATGCAATCACTCTATGTCTTTTGATTGGAGAGTTTATATTTATATTCAATTTTGTTATTGTTAAGTAAAGACTTACTCCTTCAATTTTGTTATTATTTTTTTTTCTGGTGAGTATGTGGTCTTTTCCTTCTTTCTTTCCTTCCTGTATTCATTTTTGTGAAGGTGACTTTCTCCGGTGATAGGATATAGTCTTTTTGCTTTTCAGGTGTATCAGTTGCATGTTTTTTTTGGTTGGATGTTACCATGAGGCATGCAAATACTGTCTTGTAACCTATTATTTTATACTAATAGCACTGTTTGCATAACCAAACAAATGAAAAAATAACTAATAAAGATTATATGCCTTAACTGTGTACCCCTACCTTTAAATATTTAGTTGTTACTACTTATGTCTTTTTGTGCTGTCTATATCTTGAAAAATTGTTGTCATTATTTTTATTGGCTTATTATTTCATCTTTCTACTTAAGAATAGTTTACACCTTGCAGTTACAGTGTTATAATATTCTGTGTTTTTCTGTGTACTATTACTAGTTAGTGTTGTACCTTCAGATAATTTCTCATTGCTGATTAAAGTAATTTTCTTTCTGATTTAAGTAGTCCCTTTCACATTTCTTGTAGGACAACTCTGGTGCTGATGAAACCCCTCAGTTTTTGTTTGTCTAGAAAGCCTTTCTTTCTCCTTCATGTCTGAAGGATGATTTTGCCAGATATGCCATTCTAGGATGAAAGTTCTTTTCCCTCAGCATTTTAAATATATCATGTTACTCTCTCCTGGCCTGTAAGGTTTCCACTGAAAAGTGTGCTGCTGGACCTATTGGAGCTCCATTGTATGTTCTTTCTTTTTGGCTGCTGTTTTTAGGATCCTTTCTTAGTCTTTGACTTTTGTGAGTTTGATTATTAAATACCTTGAGGTAGTCTACTTTGGGTTAAATCTGCCTGGTGTTCTATCACCTTCTTGAACTTCATTATTGATATCTTTCTCTAGGTTTGGGAAGTTTCATGTCATTATCCTTTTGAATAAACTTTCTATCCCTAACTCATTCTCTACTTTCTCTTTAAGGCCAATAACTTTTAGACTCACCCCATTGAGGCTATTTATTACATCCTGTAGGTGTACTTCATTTTTTTTTCTTTTGTCTCTACTAACTGTATATTTTCAAATAGCCTGTCTTCAAGCTCACTGTTTTTTTCTTCTGCTTCATCAGTTCTGCTATTAAAGGACTCCCATGCATTCTTCAGTATGCCAATTACATTTTTCAACTCTAGAATTTCTACTTGATTCCTTTTAATAATTTCAATCTCTTTATTAAATTTTAAATATCTTTGTTAAATTCTGATAGAATTCTGAGTTCTTTCTCTGTGTCATCTTGAATTTGTTTGAGTTTCCTCAACACAGCTATTTTGAATTCTCTGGCAGAAAGATACACATATCTGTTTCTCTATGATTGGTCCCTGGTGCCTTATTTAGTTCATTTGGTGAGGTCATATTTTCTTGAATGATCTTGATGCTTGTAGATATTCATCTGTCTCTAGGCATTGAAGAGTTAGGTATTAATTGCAGTGTTCACAGTCTAGGCTTGTTTTTACCTGTCCTTGGGAGGGCTATCCAGATATTTGAAAGGACTTGGGTGTTGTGATTTCAGCTGTATTTGCTTTAGAAAGGATGCCAAGGCCAGTAACGCTGTGGTTCTTGCACACTTTTAAGGTACCACCTTCACGGTCTTGGAAAAAATCCAGAACAATTACATGGATTACCAGGCACAGACTCTTGTTCTCTTTCCTTACTCTCTCACAAACAAATGTGGTCTCTCTCTCTGTTCTTAGCTACCTGGAACTGAGGATGCAGTGACACAAGCACCCTTGTGGCCAACACCCCCAGGCCTTCTGTGAGTCAGACCTGAAGCCAGCATAGCACTTAGTCTTGTCCAAGGCCTTCTGTAACAAATCCCTGGCTATTGCCTATGTTTGCTCAGAGCCCTGGGGCTCTACAGTCAGCAGATGGCAATGCCAGCCAGGACTGTGTCCCTTCAGGGCGACAAGGTCCCCCAGGCCTCAGGCAGGTCTAATGGAGCCAGGGCCTAGAATAAAAAGCCTTACAATTTTACATGGTGTTCTACTGTCCTGTAGCTGATCTGCCACTCAAACCACAAGATGCAGTCCTTCCCCATGCTTCCCTCCCCTTTCCAAAGGCAGAGGAGCCTCACCCTGTGGCCATGGTCACTTCAGGCCCACAGAGATTACCGCCAGACTTCTGCCAATGTTTCCCTAAGGCCCTAGGGCTGTTCATTCAGCTTGTGTAAGTGATGCCTGGCCTTGAACTCACCCTTCAGGGCAGTGGACACTCATCTTGCCCAGGGCAGGTCCAGAAATACCTTCAAAGAGTTGAGTCCTTGAATTGGGGACCCCAAGAGGCCCTTTTGTGCTCTTTTCCCCTGTGGCTAAGCTGTTGCCTAAGTTGCAAGACAAAGATCCCTTTACTTTTACTTCCATATTTCTGAAGCAGAAGGAATCTCACCCTGTAGACACCCCAGCCAGTTGAGGATATGCTGAGTCTCACCTGAAGCTAGCAAGTCTCAGGGTCTCATCAAAAACCCTCAGCTTCATACCTGGGTATCACTGATGGCTATTCAGGCCCCAAGGGACCTCAGTTAGCTGCTGATGAAACCTGCCAGGACTGGGTCCTTCCTTTCAAGTCAATGGGTTCTCTTCTGGTCCACAAAATCAGGTAAGCACTCACAGTACCTGGTTTTAACTTCATGTTTCTTAAGGAGGCACTGAAGAGGTAGAAAAAAATATCTCAAATCACTGACATATTTAGACATATCTGTGAGCTAGGGCATCATGACTCTAACCAGTGCTGTATCTTGCTGTGGCTGAGCTGGTATCCAAGATGCAAGACAAAGTCCTCCCCAATCTTCCCTCTCCTCTTCTCAAGTAGAAGGAAGAAGGATCTTTAGGATCCATGAACTGTGCAGCCTGAGGTTAGGGGAAGGAAGATGCCAGCACTCCCACAGCCATCCCAGTTGGTGTCTCAATAGGCCATGTGCCCCCTCCCCCAGTCCATTGGCTCTGGGCCAAATTCAGCACTAGGACTTGCTTGGGTGTTGCAGTCTTCATGGGCTAGCCTGACTTTTAAGTTTATTTGGAGCCCCAGAGTGCTTTAACCTGTGGTGACTAGGTTTGCAGGAACTCAAGCTCTGACTGCTGAGATCCATAATTCCATTCTTACTAGGGCTGGTTTAAATGCTCCCTCTATGTGTGGGTGCCAGCTGAATTTGGTCTGGTTTTCCTTTCTGCTATAACAAGAAGCACTGAGTTTCATGCCCTACAATTGCTGGTTTTCTCTCTCTACAGGGCACAGAAACACTCTCCACACCATGCTACCACTGCCGGGGTGTGGGGGAGAGGTAATGTCAATGATTTGAGGTTGTTTTTTCCTACCACGTCAGTGCCTCTTTCAATGATATGAAGCAAAACCAGGTACTGTGAGTGTTTACCTGATTTTTTGGTTCTTACAAAGTTTCTTTTTTGTATAGATAGTTGTTAAATAGGGGTGTCCATGAAGGGGTGGTAGGGAAACCATTGGTGGCCTTCTATTCTGCCATCTCGTTTTAATCCTTCCAAAGCACCATTCTTAACAGAAAGAAAAGATTATCTAACATTCATATGGAACAAAAAAAGACGCTAAGTAGCCAATGCAATCTTGAGAGAAAAGGTGCTAGAGGCATCACACTACTTGACTTCAAAATGTACTACAAAGTTATAGTATTCAAAATAGCATAGTATTTGCCTAAAAGTAGGCACATAGACCAACAGAACAGAATAGACAATCCAGAAACAATTTCATATACTTATAGGCAACTGATTTTTTACAAAGGCACTAAGAGTATACATTGAGGAAAGGACAGTCTCTTCAATAAATCATGCTGGGTAATCTGGATTTCTACCTGCAGAAGAATAAAACTAAATCCTTGTCTCTCATCATATACAAAAGTCAACTCAAAATGGATTAAAGAATAAATGTAATACCTGAAACTATGAAACTATTAGAAGAAAACATAGGGGAAACATTTTATTACATTGATCTTGGCAAGGATTTAAAAAATAAACTCAAAAACATAGGCAAGGAAAGCAAAAATAGACAAAATTTCAGCAGACTAAAAAGCTTCTGCTCATCAAAGGAGACAATCAAAAGAGGTAAGAGATAATCTGTAGAATAGAAGTAAATATTTGCAACTATGTATTTCTCGACAGAGTAATGTTCAGAATATATAAGGAAATCCATAACAAAAAATAAATAATCAGATGTTTTTAATGGTCAATCAGAAGGCTGAGACGGCAGGATCATGTGAGCCCAGCAGATTGAGGCTACAGTGAGCTTTAATTGCTCCACTGCCCTACAGCCTGGGTGACAGACAAGACTTTGCCAAAACAAAAAACAAAAAAACAAAAAACAATAAAACAAAAAAAAGCCTTTATAGATTCTGGATAGTAGACCTCTGTCAGATGGATAGATTGCTAAAATTTTCTCATGTTCTGTAAGTTGTCTGTTCACTCTGATAATAGTTTCTCTCTTTTTTTATCTTTTTTATCATTTTTTCCTTTTTTTTTTTTTTTTTTTTTTTTGGCAATTGCAAGATTTCATAGAGTGAAAATAGAGCTCCCATACAGTGGGAGGGGACCCAAAGGGGGTTGCCTATCCGACTCAAATGCCTGGGTTTTTATCCCGATCATTGTCCCTCCCCCTGTGCTCTCAGGGCGACTTCAAACTACTATTTGACTATTTCTTTACCTCCTGCTTTTAGCTTAATTGGTATTTTAGTGAGCCCTCTTTAGTACCTCATTGGTCAGGTGAGCTGAGTTACAAGCCCCCTATTTAAAGGTGGGTGTGGTCACCTTCCCCAGCTAGGCTTAGGAATTCTTAGTCGGCCTAGGAAATCCAGCTAGTCCTTTCTCCAATCTGATAATAGTTTCTTTTGCTGTGCAGAAGCTTTTTAGTTTTCTAGTTTATTAGATCCCATTTGTCAATTTTTGCTTTTGTTGCAATTGATTTTGGTGTTTTTGTCATGAAATCTTTGCCTATGCCTATATTCTGAATGGCATTGCCTATATTTTCTTTTGCAGATTTTATAGTTTTGTGTTTTACATTAATTTTTTTTTTTTTTTTTTTTGAGGTGGAGTTTTTCTCTTGTTGCCCAGGCTGGAGTGCAATGGCGTGTTCTCGGCTCATTGCAACCTCCACTTCCCAGGTTCAAGCGACTCTCTTGCCTTAGCCTCTGGAGTGGTTGGAATTATAGGCATGCACCACCATGCCCAGCTAATGTTTGTATTATTAGTAGAGATGGGGTTTTACCATATTGGCCAGCCTGGTCTTGAACTCCTGATCTCAGGTGATCCACCTGCCTCGACCTCGAAAAGTGCTGGGATTACAGGTGTGTGCCACCATGCCTGGCCTACATTAAAGTCTTTAATCCATCTTGAGTTCATTTTTGTTTATGGTGTAAGGAAGGGTTCCAGTTTCAATTTTATACACATGACTAGACAGTTCTCCCAGCACTATTTGTTAAACAGGGAATCCTCCATTTCTTGCTTTTGTCAGGTTTGTCGATGATCAAATGGCTATAGATGTGTGGTCTTATTTGAGTTCTCTATTCTGTTCTGTTGGTCTATGTGTCTGTTCTTGTATCAGTACCATGCTGTTTTGGTTACTATAGCCTTGTAGTAGTTTGAAATCAGGTCGCACGATGCTTCCAGCTTTGTTCTTTTTGCCTAGAATTGACTTGGCTATTTGGGCTCTTTTTTTTTTTTTTTTTTTTGGTTCCATACGAATTTTTAAATAGTTCCTTCTAATTCTGTGAAGAATGTCAATGGTAGTTTAATGAGAATAGCTTTGAATCTATAAACTACTTTGGGCAGTATGGCCATTTTCACAATATTAATTATTTCTATCAACCACATTAAAAAGTTGTCAAAAGACATGAACAGAAACTTCTCAAAAGAAGACAAACATGTGGCCAAAAAACATGAAAAAAAAAGCTGAACATCACTGATCTTTAGAGACGTGCAAATCAAAACCCCAGTGGGATATCATCTCATGCCAATCAGAATGGCTACTGTTAAAAGTCAAAAAACAACAGATACTGACTAGATTGTGGAGAAAAAGGAACACTTTTTCACTGTTGGTGAGAGTGTAAATTGTTCAACCACTGTGGAAGACAGTGGAGCAATTCCTCAAAGACCTAGAAGCAGAAATACCATTTGACCCAGCAATTCCATTACCGAGTATATACCCAAAGGAATATAAATCATTCTATTATAAAGATACATGCACACGTATGTTCATTGCAGCACTATTTACAATAGCAAAGTTGTGGAGTCAACCTAAATGACTGTCAATGACAGACTGGATAAAGAAAATGTGTTATATATATACCATGGAATACCATGCAGCTGTGAAAAGGAATGAGATCATGTCCTTTGCAGGCCATAGATGAAGTTGGAAGCCATTATCCTCAGCAAACTAACACAGGAACAGAAAACCAAATACTGCATATTTTCACTTATAAGTGGGAGCTGATTGGTGAGAACACATGGACACATTGAGGGGAACAACACACAATGGTGACCTGTTGCGGGGGTGTTGGAGGAAGGAAAGCATCAGGAAGAATAGCTAATAGATGCTGGGCTTAATACCTAGGTGAAGTGATGATCTGTGCAGTAAACCAACATGTCACACATTTATCTATGTAACAAACCTGCACATCCAGCACATGTATTCCTGAAATTAAAATAAAAATTGAAAAAAGGCAATAGTCCTAAATAGATATTTCTCAAAAGATGGCATACAAATAATCAATAGACATATGAAAAAATCCTCAACATCACTGATTATCAGGGATATTCAATCAAAAGCACAATGAGATATCACTTATTTTAGTTGGAATGGCTATTATCAAAGAGACAAAAAACAGCAGATGCTCGCATGGATGTGGAGAAATGGGAACTCTTACACACTGTTGTTGGGAAAGTAAACTAGTAAAGACATTATGGAAAACCCTATGGAGTTTCTTCAAAAAAACTAAAAATTGAACTATCGTATGATCCAGCAATCCCACCACTGGGTTATTTTATCCAAAGGAAATTAAATCAATATGTTGAAGAAACAGCTGTACTCCCATATTTATTGTAGCACTATTTACAATAACCAGGATATGGAATCAACCTAAATATTCATCAGCAGATGAATGGATAAAGAAAATGTAGTATATATACACAATGGAATATTATTTAGCCACAAAAGAATGAAATAATGTCCTTTGCAGTAATATGGATGAATCTGGGGGATGGTGTGTTTAAAGTGAAATAAATCAGGCATAGAAATACATATATTGCATGATCTCACTCATTTGTGGAATTGAAAAAGTACATAGTAGAATAGTGGTTATCAGAGGATGGGAAGGGGAGGGGGTGAGTGGGGTAATAGGGAGAAATGGATCAATGGATATAAAATTACAGTTATATAGGATAAATAATTTCTGGTGTTCTATTACAATAGTAGAGTGCCTGCAGTTAACGATGTTATATTTTATATTTCAAAATAACTAGAGGAGAGGATTTTAAATGTTATCACCGTAAAGATACAGTAAATGAGGTGATGGATATACTAAATACCCTGATTTCATCATTACACAATGTATACATGCATCACAAAATCACATGGTGACCCATAAATGGGTATGATTATGTCATGTCTATTAAAAATAACACTTAAAAATAATAACTTACGTTAATCATCTTCCAAATGAATAAATAAATAACTTGCTCTCCAAAAAAAAAAAAAAAAAAAAACCACACAATAAACTATAGGCTGATATTTTGTCATTTTTGCCTTTTAAAATAAAATAAAATTTTGCCACTTGATTGTGACTTAAGTGGTCCTCTGATCATGCTCGGAGAAACTTTGTATTAAAATCTGAAATAATGACAATACACAGTTCCATTGTCCTGAGATTTGATGTTACTCTTATTCAATATACTCCATGATATTAAGGACCTCATTAATCTTTGCAGCCTTTGTCTTTGCCTATGGGAAAAAAAACTAATTTTTAAAATTTTTTTACATTGAAGGCTTTTATGTTGTTGATATTTTTAATTTCTTTATCAAAAATGACTACCTCATACCTTTACTACTATGACAATGACCCCAGGCTAAATTGATTGCTCATGAATGAATACCTGTCTGGAGTTTTCGGAAAATTAAGAAGGATTTTGTATTAGAGCAGAGCACATGGTGCCTAGCACAGAGCTTAGAACCAGGTCTTGATGACAATAAATGTAGGTTCCAAAGGAAAGGTGCATTAAAACTCTATACAAAGCAGCACACACACACACACACACACACACCCCTCACATAAAAACACACACATAGCACATATAACTACAGTCCACAAATACGAATGTCACTAACTGATTGATCAGATTCTAGAACAATAATTGGGTTACTTGTTGCTAGTGGGGAAAATAACTTACGTATAAAATATTACTGATGTGGAGCGCTCTCTCTCTTGTGTATACATGCATGTGTACATTTTTACCTCTTCCTCCCATGAACCTAGATGGGTCAAAAGACATGATCCACTGCTGCCTGTTGGCCTCTTCTCAAGCACATCTATTCAGTTTCCTGTACTACGCAGCCAGCTGGAGGCTGGTATGGGTGATTTGGGCTCAGGGAGAGGGACAAGATATCTGCTAATTTTCTAGCTTAAGCCATGTTCTTTTCTCTAACCACTTTTACGGTAACATCAGCATTGAGGTTTTAGCATCTCAGATAATAGAGTCCCACTTCACTTTCACATTTAACATTGCTTCCCATGTGCTTTCTTCCTTAAGTGCCTCAAAGTAGAAAAGAGGGTGAATGACATGGAGGGGTTTGGATATTTGAGCCTCGATAGCACTCCAAACCCCAACAATAGCAGATCAATATTTTAGAATTAATACTGTTAAATCTTTTATCAGGAGTAAAGTGATTTATCCAAGGTCCAAGAGTTAGACAATAACTCAGAAATCAGTAGAAAACCCAAGAATATTTTGGTCATGTCCTATACTATTTATGCTAAATAATTCTATGCTAAACAGCCATTTGGGGATGCCTATTCTCAAAGTTAATAGTATTGTGGGGCTTTGACATATTTCAGAAACAAAATGGAATCACAATATACAGTCATTACTTGGTATAAGAGGGGGATGGGTTTCAGGACCCCCCATGATACCAAAATTTATGAATGCAAAGTCCCTTATATAAAATAATATACCTAAGAGTTATTGGTCATAAAAAGGAGGTAGAGAATGAGATAAGCGTAGAAAGTTTATTCAAAGTGAAAATAATAGAGAATGTCTCAAACCAAGAGAAAGGTATCAGTCTCAAAATAGAGGAAAGGTATAGAACACCAAGCAGATTTAATCCAAAGAAGACTACTTCAAGGCGTTTACTAATCACACTCCCAAATGTTAACGATAAAGACAGAATCCTAAAAGCAGCAATAGAAAACAGAAAAATAACATACAATGGAGCTCCTATATGTCTAGAAGCAGACTTCAGTGTAAAACTTACAGGCCACAAGAGTGGCATGGCATGTTTAAAATACCAAAGGAAGAAACCTATTACCTTAGAACAGTATATCTGGTGAAAATACCCTTCAGATATAAAGGAGAAATAAAGACTTTCCCAGACAAACAAAAGCTGAAGGACTTTGTCAATATAAGAACTGTCCTATAAGAAATGCTAAAGGGAGTACGCCAGTCAGAAATAAAAATGCATTAAATAATGAGCAATAAATAATCACCTGAAGATGCAAAATTCACTGGCAATAGTAAGTACGTACAAAAACAGAGACTATTATAATACCGTAACTGTGGTGGGTACATTACTGTTATCCTAAGTAGAAAGACTAAATGTTGAACCAATCAAAAATAATAACTACAACAACATTTGTTGTTTCTATTTATATCTTATTTTACTGACTTCATAGTACAGTACAGTGTATGTCAGTGCAATAAGATATAAATAGAAACAACAAAAAGTTAAAATGCGAGAACACAAAGTTAATGCAAGTTTTTATTAGTTTTCTGTTTGCATGTTTGTTTATGCAAATAATATTATGTTGTTATCAGGTTGAAATGTGGGGTTATAAGACAGTATTTGCAAGCCTCATGGTAACCACAAATGAAAAAACATAGAACAGATATGCAAAAAAAAAAAAAAAAAACACAAAAAAAACCAAGAAACTCAATTATATCACCATATCATCTTTTCTAGAGCAAGACAGGAATGAAAGAAAGAAGGAAGGAAAGACCACAAAGCAATCAGATAAAAAATAACAAACTAGTAGGAATGAATCCTTAGTTATCACTAAAAACATTGAATACAAAACGGTCTAAACTACCCAATCAAAATATATAGACTGGCTGAATGGATTACAAAATAGGACCCACTGATCTTTTGCTCACAAGAAACACACATCACCTATAAAAACACACATAGGTTGAAACTAATGGGCTGGAAAAAGATATTCCATGCCAATGGAAATCAAAAAAGAGTAGGAGTCACTATACTTATATCAGACAAAATAGATTTCAAAACAAAAGCTATAAGAACAGAAAAGAAGGTCATTATGTAAAGAAAAAGGGGTTATTTGGGAAGAGGTTATTCGGCAAGAGGATCCAACAAGGGAGCACCCAGATATATAAAGGAAATATTATTAGAGCTGTAAACAGAGATAGTCCCTAATAAAATAATAGCTGGAGAGCTTAACACACCACTTTCAGCATTGAACAAATGTTTAATGCTGACAGAAAATGAACAAAGAAACATCAGACTTAATCTGCACTATAGATCAAAAGTATCTAATAAATATTTACAGAACATCTCATCCAAGAGCTGCAGAACACACATTCTTTTCACATGGATTGTTCTCAAAGATAGAACATATGTTAGGTCACAAACAAGTCTTAAAACATTTTTAAAAATTGAAATAATATCAAACATCTTTTCTGACCTCCATGGAATAAAACTAGAAATCAATAACAGTGTAATTTTAGAAACTATACAAATACATGGAAAGTAAAGCTCCTGAATGACCAATGGGTCAATCAGAAATTAATAAAGACATTGAAAAAATTATTGAAACACATGATAATGAAAGAACATCATACTAAAACCTAAGAGATACAGCAAAAGCAGTAGTAAGAGAAAAGTTTACAGCTGTAAGTACCTACATCAAAAAAAGAAGAAAAAACTTCAGACAAACATTCTAATGATGTATCTTAAATTACTAGAAAAGCAAGAACAAACCAATCCAAAATTAGTAGAAGAAAAGAAAGAGTAAAGATCAGAGCAGAAATAAGTGAAATTGAAATAAAAACAATAAAAAAGATCAATGAATCAAAAAGCAGTTTTGGTGAAAAGTTAAACAAAAGTGGTTGAAAAAAAGAGAGAAGAACTAAATAAAATCAGAAATGAAAAATGAGGCATTACAACTAATATTGCAGAAATTCAGAGGATTATTACTAGGTACTCTGAACAATTAGATGCCAATAAATTAGAAAATCTAGAAGAAATGGAAAGTTACTAGATAGGCACAACCTACCAAGATCGAACCAAGAAGAAATCCAAAACCTGAACAAGTAACAAGATCAAGCCATAATAAAACATCTTCCAGTAAAACAAAAGCCCAGGACCTGATAGCTTCACTGCTGAATTCTACCAAACATTTAAAGAATTAATACCAGTCTTACTCAAACTATTCCAAAAAACAGAGGGGGAAGGAATACTTCCAAAGTCACTCTACAAGGCAAGCATTACCCTGATAGCAAAACCAGACAAAGACACAACAAAAAAAGAAAACTAAAGGTCAATATTTCTGTTAAATATTGATGCTTAAATCCTCAACAAAATATTTGCAAATCAAATGCAAAAATACATTAGAAAGATTATTCATCATGACCAAGTGAATTGTATCCCTGGGTTGCAAACATGGTGCAACATATGAAATCAAGCAATGTGATACATCATATCAACAGAATGAAGGATAAAAATCATGGGATCACTTCAAATGATGCAGAAAAAGCATTTGATAGAATTTAACATCCCTTCATGATATAAACCCTGAACAAACTGGGGATAGAAGGAACGTACCTCAACATGATGAAAACCATATATGACAGACCTACCGTTAACATCATACTAAATGGAGAAAGACTGAAAACCTTTCCTCTAAGACCTGGAACACAACAAGGATGCCCACTGTCACTACTGTTATTCAATACAATACTGGAGTACTAGCAAGAGCAATCAGACAAGAGAAAGATATAAAGTGCATCTAAATTGGAAAGAAAGAAGTCAAATTTTCCTAATTTGCTGATGATATGATACTAGGAAAAACCTAAAGACTTGACAAAAAAACTATTAGAAGTAATAAACAAATTGAGTAAATTTGCAGGATACAAAATCAACATAGAAAATGTAGTAGCATGTCTGAATGCCAACAATGAACAATCTGAAAAAGAAATTAAAAAGTAGTCCCATTTACTAGCCACAGAAAAAATTAAATATCTAAGAGTTAACTTAACCAAAGAAGTGAAAGACCTCTATAATAAAAACTATAAAGCACTGATGAATAAAATTGAAGATAACATCAAAAAATGGAAAAATTTCTATGTTCATGGATTGGAAAATCAATATTGTTAAAATGTCCACACTACCCAAAGACATCTACAGATTCAATGCAGTCCTTGCCAAAATACCTATGGCATTCCTCGCAGAAATACAAGAAACTACTCTAAAATTTATATGAAGCCAAGAATCCCCAGAATAACCAAAGATATCCTAAGGAAAAAGAACAAAACTGGAAGAATCACATTACCTGACTTCGAATTATATTACAGAGTTATAGTTACTAAAACTTCATGGTACTGGCATGAAAACAGACACATAGGCCAGTGGAACAGAAGAGAGAACCCAGAAATAAGTTCACATACCTACAGTGAACTCATTTTTGACAAGTGCCATGCAAATATACTGGAAAAAAGACAGTCTCTTCAATAAATGATGCTGGAAAAACTGGATATCCATATGCAAAAGAATGAAATTTGATTCCTATCTTTCACTATACACAAAAATCAAATCAAAATGGATTAAAGACATAACTATAAGACCTCAAAATATAAAACTACTATAAGAAAACATTGGGGAAAATCTCCAGGACATGGTCTAGGCAAATATTTCTTTTTATTATTATTACTATTATTATTATTATTATACTTTAAGTTCTAGGGTACATGTGGATAACGTGCAGGTTTGTTACATATGTATACTTGTGCCATGTTGGCGTGCTGCACCCATCAACTCATCAGCACCCATCGACTCGTCATTTACATCAGGTATAACTTTCAATGCAATCCTTCCTTCCTCCCCCCTCCCCATGATAGGCCCCGGTGTATGATGTTCCCCTTCCAAGCAATACTCCACAAGTGCAGACAACCAAAGCAAATATGGACAAATGGGATTACATCAAGTTAAAAAGCTTCTACACTACAAAGGATACAGTTAAAAAATTGAAGAGACAACCCACAGAATGGGAGAAAATACATGCAGACTATCCCTCTGACAAAGATTAATCACTAGAATATATAAGAAGTACAAACAACTCCATAGGAAAAATCTAATAATCTGATCAGAAAATGAGCAAAAGGTTTGAATAGACATTTCTCAAAAGAAGACATACAAATGCAAAAAGAAAGAAGACATACAAACGCAAACAGGCATATAAAAAGTTGCTCAACATCACTGATTATCAAATAAATGCAAATCAAAACTACAGTGAGATATAATCTCACCCCAGTTAAAATGGCTCATATCTAGACAATAGCAAATGCTGTTGTGGAGGATGTGGAGAAAAGTGAATCGTTGTATACTCTTAGTGTGAATGTAAATTAGTACAAGCACTATGGAGAACAGTATGGAGGTTCCAAAAAAATAATTGAGCTCCCATATGATCCAGCAATCCCACTGCTGGGCATAGAGTCAAAAGATAGAAAATTAGTATATCAAAAGTGATGTCTGTATTCCTAAGTGTGTTACAGCACTGTCTACAATAGCTGAGATTTGGAAGCAACCTAAGTGTCCATCAACAGATGAATGAGTAAAGAAAATGTGGTACATATACACAATGGATTACTATTCAGCCATCAAAAAGAATGACATCTAGTCATTTGCAACAACATAAATGGAATTAGAGATCATTATATTAAGTGAAATAAGCCATTCACAGAAAGACAAATATTGTATGTTCTCACTTATTTGTGGGATCTAAAAATCAAAACAATTAAACTCATGAACATAGAGAGTAGAAGGATGGTTACTAGATATTGTGAAGGGCAGTAGGGAGTTGGGGAGAGGCTGGGATGGTTAATGAGTACCAAAAAATGGAAAGAATGAAAAAGACTTTACTATTTCATAGCCCAATACGGTGACTATAGTCAGTAACAACTTAATTGTATATTTTAAAATAATTAAAAGAATGTACTTGAATTGTTTGTAAGTCAAAGGATAAATGCTTGAGGAAATTGATACCCCATTCTCCATTGATGTGCTTATTTCACATTGCATGCCCATTTCCACACATCTCATGTGCCTTATCAATATATACACCTACTATGCACCCACACAAAATTTTTAAATGATTTTAAAAAAATACACAAATATTAAAGTACAAATAAAATAAAATATGACTTTCTGTAACTTCTACCTATTGTTCCAAACTTTACCCAAATCATGCATGGCAATTCTGCCTTTTTATGTGAAATCTTGAACATAATAAACATGGCAGGTCTGTCTATCCACAAATTTCCTTCTCTAATAACATTTTTTTCATGTCAAACAGCCCCAGGTTTTGTGAGAATTCCACATTTGACTTTATAATCAGACCTTAAATCAACCTGGTCACTCTCCACTAGAAGAGCAGCTGAGATTATTGTACCTGAAAAGAAATTGTATCCCATTGCAGTATAACCAGTAAGAAGTTAAATAAAGCTATTTATGACATTATTCTGGATTTCCATGCAATTAAAGAAGCCTGCACTGCATGTTAGAAATACTACAACATTCATACCATACTATAGAGGATTCCACACATTTTTCTTTGCTCTAATTGACATCTTATTGAATTTTTGAGGTCTGTGCAGTTAATTCTCAGTACAGGAGTGACCAAACATGGTCGTTTTCTCTTCTTACGAATCACTAAATTGGGCAAAAAAAGAAAAAACTTCGCACTCCTTAAATTCTTAAAAACAAGTTTTTAAAAATAACTAGAACAAGCCAGTGTTTTCAGGGGGCATTTGGTATTACTTTCTCTATATTTACTTTCTCAGTATTACTTTCTTTAAGAAGTTTGAGTATGCTTCATAGTGGAAGCAACCTACCATTGATTCCAGCTATTCTCAAATTTCCTGAACAATTACAGAAAGGATAATATAAAATAGGCCTTCTCATTTAGGCTACAAATTGCCTTTGTAAATGGAGTTTAAAAAACCCATGTAAAATGAGTTATTTCTATGAAAGGGAATATTAAAGATTAAATTAGTAACACTTTAATTATGCACACCAAAACAGAAGACTAAAAAATAGTTAATACAGAAGAAAAGTGAACTCTAAGAAGTAATTATAGTTATAACAGCCGTTGCTATTTTGTTATGGACAATTCCTAAGGGATAGTGATGATAGTAGGATTAGCGATGGTGCGTATTGTTCAGTTAGCACACTGCACATAAGCACCAAGGTAAAGGATTAAATGGGTGCTGAAATCCAACTTGTGCTCTCTTTGCCAAGACCTGCAACCTGTGGGTGAAAGACAGTTCCAAAAGAGTACCCTTTTGTAGTCCATCTGGCCAGAGGAACACTTTTGTAATTTGCTTAGACAGTTTGATTGGGAACCCCAGTTGTATCTTACTTTCTTGCCCTTCCTCTGACATTATATATAGGTGAAATCAGGCCTTAATCAGAAAAGAAAACATAAAACAATATATTCATTTGGAAGACTTTGTGGGAGAGTTAGTTAGAGATAGTTCACCATGTGTGGTGGCACACACCTGTAGTACCAGCTACTCTGGAGGCTGAGGCAGGAGAATCATGTAAGCCTAGGAGTTCAAGTCCACACTAGACAACATAGCAAGACCCTGTCTCTAAAAGACAAAAAAGCCCTATCTCTTGAAGATCGCTAAACAATATTTATAAGGCATCTATAACATGCTAGGCATTGAGACAAAATTGTGAACAAGACAAGTATCATCTTTACCATTATTGATATTGCAGTCTTTTCACTCTAATGTGTATCTTTTAAATACCATCTAGGAGAGCCATCACTTAATCCCTTACAGTCTGCCTCTTTAAGTTACTGCCCAGTTCCTAGAAGGAGATACCCCTCACACATACACACACACACACACACACACACACACACACACACAAATCCTGAGGCCTGTCTTCAACCCTTAGAGACAGATCTGCTACTTATGAACCTTTTAAATTCAAAACAAAACTGATGGATTGGATAGTAGAGGAATTAAAAGCCCATTCAAAACCAAATGTGACTGACTTTGGACCTGCCTAATGCATAGATAAATGAGAAGGTTTTGCAGGTTTTTGTTATGCTTTCTTGTTTTTGTCTTTCACATGAAATATCTTTCTTCTCCTTAGGTTTATACAATAATTCCTTGAAAGTTTCCAGCAGTTTAACTTTAATCGATACAGATTGACCCTTCTGGATATGCAGACTTGATAAGAAAAATAAAAATAAACATTGCCTTTTATACACAGAGAGCATTTGGCAGTTTAACAAGGGTGTTTATATCCATTTTTTTAATGCCAAAACCATTTTATTTTTAAATTTATTTTTTCACATTAATTTATTTTATTTTAGGTTCAATGGGTTCAAGTGCAGGTTTGTTACATTGGTAAATTGCATGTTGTGAGGGTTTGTTATGCAGATAATTTTGTCACTCAGGTAATCAGCATACTACCTAATAGGTAGTTTTCAACCCTCACCCTCCTCCAACCCTCCACACTAACATAGGACCCAGTGTCTTCTTTGTGTCCATGTGTACTCAAAGTTTAGCTCCCACTTATAAGGGAGAACATGTATTTGGTTTTCTGTTCCTGCATTAATTTGCTTAGTATAATAACCTTCAGCCATTTGCTGTTAAAGCCATTATCTGACTTTTTATATAGCTGTATACCCATTCTTTTGATTTTCCCAGTAGCTACCTGAGGTAGAAAGGCAAACATATTTTTCATATTTTCAGATGAGGAAAGTCCTTTTCAGAAAAGGAAATTCTAAGGAAATTTGAATTTGTTACCACTAGACCTGCATTACAAGAGGTCCTTAAGGGAGTGCTAAACATGGAAACAAAGGTCTGTTACCTGCTACCACAAAGACACACTTACATAGCCCACTGCTACTATAAAGCAACTACACAATCAATTTTACATAGCATCCAGTTAACAACATGATGACATGATGAAATCCTCACCTATCAATATTGACCTTGAATGTAAATGAACTAACCCCCCCACTTAAAAGGCAATGAGTGGTAAGTTGGAGAAAGAAACAAGACCCAACTGTACGCTGTCTTCAAGACCCATCTCATATGTAATGACATCCATAGGTTTAAAGTAAAGGAATGAAGAAAGATCTATAAAGAAAACAGAAAACATGAAAGAGCAGGGGTTGCTATTCTTACCTCAGATAAAGCAGAACTTAAACCAACAATGATCAAAGAACAAAGAAGGATATCACATAATGCTAAAAGTTCAATTCAATAAGAAAACAATCCTAAATGTATATGCACCCAAGATTGGAGCAGTCAGATTCGTAAAACAGGTTCTTAGAGATCTACAAAGAGGCTTAGATAATCACACATTAAAGGTGGGAGATTTCAACATCCTGTTGACAGTGTTAGATAGATCATTGAGGCTGAAAACTAATGAAGATATTCTGGACTTAAACTCACCACATGACCAACTGGACCTAATAGACTGTTGTGCTGAACCCCTCTTAATGTCAGTAGATGAGGCATCAAGATCAAGAGGCTGCAGAGGAGACCTAGAGCCAGCAAACTAGACATGGGGTTTTATTAGGGGCTCACATACAAAGGCAAGAATCCAGGGGTAGTAGGTTAGACAGAAAAACTACCTTATGTACAGAAATGGTCCAGTAGTGGCATGCTAGACAAGCTATCTGCCTTACAGTCCAGCAGCAGCTGGCTGGAAAACATATCTCTTTTCTTACAGTCCAGTGACAACAGCCTGAACAACATATCCTACATTCTACAGTCCAGTGGCAGTGAGTTGGACAATATAACTGCATGGCCCAGTGGAAGTGGGCTATGCAGGAAACCTGCAACTGCCTGTAAGCATCATGCAGTTTTTAGTTTGTGTAGCATTTTCACTTAATACCCAACCCACCCCACCCTCCCAATAACCTCCACCTGCAACCTTCATTTAGCTCAAAACTCAGAGACTCAGTCTCCTGTATGGTCTATGTTTCACAAGATGGGCCAAGGGCTCACGTATTTATCATAGATAAGGAATGACTCTCTGGGTTGGCCACACCCAGATTCCCTAGGTTGGAACAAACATTCAGGTGCACCTGCCATACAGGGTCATTCTAAGGTATTCTTACATTATTGCTTTCAGGTGCATTTACCCTACATGGAAATCTACAGAGTTCTCCACCTGACAACCTCAGAGTACACATTCTTCTCATTTGCACACAGTACGTAATCTAAGATCAACCATGTACTCAGCCACAAAGCAAGTCTCAACAAAGTCAAAAAAATTGAAATCGTATCAACAACATTCTTAGACCACAGTACAATAAAAATAGAAATCAATACCAAGAAGATAGCTCAAAACTGTACAACTATATAGAAATTAAACAACTTGTTCCTGAATGACTTTTAGTAAAGAACGAAATTAAGGCAAAAATCAAAAGATTATTTGAAACTGATGAAAACAGAGACAGAAAATACCAGAATCTTTGGGACACAGCTAAAGTGTGTTAAAAGGAAAGTTTATAGAGCTAATTGCATACTTTAAGAAGTTAGAGACGTCAAACTGACAACCTGACATCACACCTAGAGGAACTAGAAAAGCTAGAGCAAGCCAATCCCAAAATTAGAATAAAATAACCAAAATCCGAGCAACTCTGAGTGAAATTGAGATGCAAACATTCATATAGAAGATAAAAAAACAAAAGTTAGTTTTTTGAAAGAATAAATAAATTTTATTGACCACTAGCTAGTAAAATAAAGAACAAAAGAGAGAAGGTCCAAATAAGTACAATAAAAAATAACAAGGAAGACATTGTAACCAACCAACAGAAATACAAAAATCTCTCAGAGAACTATTATGAACACTTGTATGAACACAAACTAGAAAACCTATTAAAAATGGACAAACGACTTGGAAATACACAACTTCCCAAAATTGAACCAGGAAGAAATTGAAATCCTGAGCAGACAAATAAAAAGTTACAAAACTGAATCGACAATAAAAAAAAACCTTGAACAGATTCACAGTCAAATACTATTACACATACAAAGAAGAGCTAGTTCAATTCTAGTGAAATTACTCCAAAAAAAATCAAGGCACCTAGACTCCTTTGTATTCCTAACTCATTCTACAAAGCCAGCATCATTCTGATACCCAAACCTTGCAGAGACACAATGAAAAAAGAGAATATCAGGGTAATATCTTTAGTGAACATAGGTGCAAAAATCCTCAACAAAATACTAGAAAATCAAATACAGCAGCATATCAAAAAGTTAATTCACTATGACCAAGTAAGCTGTATTCCTGTGGTGAAAGGTTGGTTCAGCATATGTAAATCAATAAATGTAATTCACCATATTAAAATAATTAAAAACAAAAACAAGAAATCATCTCAATAGATGCAGAAAAATCTTTCAGTACAATTCTACATTCCTTCATATTAAAAACCCTCAACAAGTTAGGCATTGAAGGAACATAGCTCAAAATGATAAGAGCCATCTGTAAGAAACCCACAGCCAACATTATACTGAATAGGCAAAAGCTAGAAGCATTCCCCTTGAGAACTGCAACATGCCAAAAATGCTTACTTTTACCACTGCTATTAAACATAGTACTAGAAGTCCTAGCCAGAACTATCAGGCAAGAGAAAGAAATAAAAGGTATCCAAATAGGAAAAGAGGAAGTCAAATTATCTCTTTTCACAAACAATATGACTCTATAACTGGAAAACTCTAAAGACCCTGAGAAATGGTATCTATAACTGACAAATAACTTTAGTAAAGTTTCAATATGAAAAATCCATGTACAAATTCAGTAGCATTTCTATACACCAATAATATTCAAAGTGAGAATGAAATCAAGGATGCAATCTCATTCAAAATAGTCACAAAAAGAATAAAATAGGAATACAGCTTGCTAAGGAGGTGAAAGATATCTACAATAAGAATTACAAAACACTGCTCAAAGAAATCAGAAATGACACTAACAAATGGAAAAATATTCCATGCTCATGGATAGGAAGAATCAATGTTGTTAAAATGGACGTACTGCCTAAATCAATTTACAGATTCAGTGCCATTCCTATAAAACAATCAGCATCATTTTTCACAGCATTATAAAAAAAAAGTTTCCTAAAATTCATACGGAATCAAAAAAGGGCCCACATTGCCAAAGCAATCCTAAGCAAAATGAACAAAGCCAAATGCATAACAGTACCAAACTTCGGATTACACAGCAAGGTTACACAGTATCCAAAATAAAATAGTACTGTTACGAAAATAGACACATAGACAAATGGAACAGAATAGAGAATGCAGAAATAGGGCCACACACCTACGTCCATTTGATCTCCAACAAAAACAAGCAATGGGGAAAGGACTCCCTATTAAATAAATGGTACTGGGATAACTGGCCAGCCATATGCAGGAGATTAAAACTGGACCCCTAAATTTTATCATACACAAAAATTAACTCAAGATGGATTAAAGACGTACATGAGAGACATAAAACTATAAAAATCATAGAAGAAAATCTTAAAAAATATCATTCTGGGTATTGACCTGGGCAAATTATTTATGACTAAGTATACAAATGCAAGTGCAACAAAAACAAAATTGACAAATGGGAACTAATTAAACAAAATGACTTCTGTACAGCAAAAGAAACTATCAACAGAGTAAACAGACAGGTAGAAAGGGAGAAAATATTTGCAAAGTATGCATCCAACAAAGGGCTAATATCCAGAATCTATAAGGAACTTAAACATATGAACAAGGAAAAAACAAACAACCCCATTTAAAAATATGCTAAGACCATGAACAGACACTTCTCAAATGAAGATATACATGTGGCCAACAAATATATGAAAAAATGCTCAACACCACAATGAGGTAGTATCTCATTGTGGTTTTGATTTGCACTTCTTGTTAGAGAATCAATGATTCAATCAATGAATCAATCATTGTCATTAGAGAAATGCAAATCAAAACCACAATGAGAAGTCATCGCATACCAGTTAGAATGGCTATTATTAAAAATTTAAAAACAATAGGTGCTGACAAAGTTGTAGGTAAAAGGGAACACTTATACACTGCTGATGGGAATGTAATTAGTTCAGCCACTGTGAAGAGCAGTGTAGAGGCTTCTCAAAAAAATTAAAAGAGAACTACCATTTTACCCATCAGTCCCATTACTGAATGTATGCTACGAAAAAGACACATGCACTCTTTTGTTCATCATAGCACTGTTCACAATAGGAAAGACATGGAATTAACCTAGATGTCCAACAACAGCAAGTTGGATAAAGAAAATCTGGTACCTGCACACCATGGAATGCTATGCAGCCCTAAAAATGAAAAAAAGATGATGTCCATTGCAGCAACATGGATGCAGCTGAAGGCCACTATCCCAAGCAAATTAATGCAGGAACAGAAAACCAAATACTATATGTTCTCACTTATAATTGGGAGCTCAGCATAGAGTACACACAGACACAACAGTGGGAACAACAGGCACTGGAGACTCTTAGAGGAGGGGAGGTACCAGAGGGGCAAGGTTTGAAAAGCTAACTATCTGATACTATGCTCACTACCAGGGTGACAGAATCCTTCATACCCCAAACCTCAGTGAAACACAATTTACCTATGTAAAAAATCTGCACATGTACCTCTTGGACCTAAAATAAAAGTTGAAAAATATAAAAACAAAAATATTACACTTCATATTTAGGAACAAATATAATGGACTTTCCTCAATGATGATAGGAAAATTAGCCTTTTAATGGTCAGATTGCAAGGTTCCTTCCAATTCTAAGATTCTTGGACTTTCTCCAAAAGAAGTGAAAGATAAATAATAATTTAATGATTAAGTGTAGCTCTTCAAGCAAACTGATTTGAAAAAGAATATTTGCCTTGAGATAATCCATCTAGTTACTGAGAATTAAATATTGTTTGTCTCAAAATAGCTGGAAGAAAGCACTTTGAATGTTTCTACCAAAAGTAAATGATAAATGTTCGAGTGATTGATGTATTAATTACCTAGATTTGAGCACTACACAATGTATATAAGTATGGAAACATCACATTGTACCCCACAAATATGTACAGTTGTTATTATGTATCAATTAAAAATAAATAAGCATAAATAAATAAATAAGTGTTTAAAAATATTGAAATGGCTCTATAGGTTAAAAAGTTTATTTTCTAGATCCATTTTAGACTTTTGCATGTGGATTTGCTGCAAATAAATGTAAGACACCTTGTCAAGAGAAAGTACAGTACCAAAAATAGTTTACATAGTATATAAAAATGAGTACATACTTAGTAAATGCTTGTTTAAGGGATAGATAGACGCACGGATAGACATATGAATAAATGGATGAATAAGGATGGCAGACATCAAGCGCTTAGTTCTATTTGGGCGAGTGTTCAAGGAAAAGACAATTTAAAGCAACTGATTTGGTTGATATTTTCATTATTTAAATTTTCACTGGGAATAAGATAAAGCAATAGTCCCCATTCCCAAAGGTTTTACAAGCAGGTGTGTGTGAGAGTGTGTGTGTGTGTGTAAATAAAAGAACAGTTCTTGTGTTAACAGATATTATCCCTATTTAGGAGGCATCAGGTCTATCCTTGAAATTGGGCAACCAGCTGAGACTGATTCAGGTGATGTCTTTCTTATATCTTTCTTCTGATCATAGTCTTCTGAAAAGCATTTACTCAAAATCTCACTTATATTTTCAAATCCATAGGTTGATACTATTTTGTTTGTACTGATCTATGGAAATTAAAACAAGATAAAACAAGCAAATCTCTAGTCAGATGCATGGAGGGCAGACAACAAAAGGAAATATCATATCTGCTGTTCTCTGTTTTACTTCAGATTTTCTATTGCTGGCAAAAACGCAGATTCTCCAGATATGCCAAAACTATTTTCTACACGGTCAGGAATGATCTTTGAATAAAACAGACCTGTAGAATTTTACCTTTTGTTATAATTGGATTTTTAACCAAAATAACTTGACACTGATAAAAGCATTAAAGGTCAGGAAATAATGGGTCCAGGGTGAACGTCTAAGTCAACAAGCCTTATCCCTGCTTCCCTGAAATATTACACAAAACTTATATTTATTTAGAAAGGAATATGGTTTGACTGAATTATCCTGAAATTCAAAGTCCTCCACAGTATGGACTCAACCATTTTGATCTCCTCTGGAGCTCATGCTACAGATATATTCAGATATATTGGACTTTCTGGATTTCCTAAGTGCCTTCCTGTCTTCTCTGCCTTTGTTCATACTGCTAATTTTGCTTAGAATCTTTTCATGTCATCTCCACCTGTCTAAATTCTACCCATATTTCAAAGTCTATATCAAACACCAACTCCATGAAGTCTTGTAGATTCTCACAGAACATTACTTCTAATTCTCTTCACTCTGCCTTCTAGGTTAGGTGTTTCAGGATTTCCTATTTATCTTTGCATCCTCCAAATTCTTGCTGAGAGTAGGAGCTCAGTAAATATTTGTCGCATACTGTCAAATGTTCTATATTTTACTAGGTATTACCATTCATTCTTCATTCATTCAAAAAATATTTACTGAGTATAGAGCATTGAACATGAAAGACAATATCTGTATCTTTTTTGAAGATTTATCCTCTTGGAAGAGATGAAAATAGAAGTAAAATTCAACATCCCTTCATGTTAAAAACTCTCAACAAACTGGGTATTGAAGAAACATACTTCAAAGTAATGAGAGCCATCTATGGCAAACCCAGAGCCACCATCATACTGAATGGGGAAAAGCTTTAAGTATTCCCCTTGAAAACTGGCACAAGACAAGGATGACTTATCTCGACACTATTATTCAACATAGTATTGGAAGTCTTGGTGACAGCAATCAGACAAGAGAAAGAAATAAAAGGCATCCAAATAGGAAGAGAGGAAGTCAAACTGTCCCTGTTTCTAGACCTAATCTATATCTAGAAAATCCCATAGTCTCGGCCCAAAACCTCCATCAGCTGATAAATAATTTCAGCAGTTTCAGGATACAAAATCCATGGACAAAATCCCCATGGTAGCCCACGCCTGTATCCTAGCACTTTGGGAGGCCGAAGCAGGTGGATCACCTGAGGTCAGGAGTTCGATACCAGCCTGGCCAACATGGCAAAACCCAGTCTCTACCAAAAATACAAAAACTACCTGGGCATGGTGGTGCATGCCTATAATCCTAGCTACTTGGGATGCTGAGGCAGGAGAATCTTTGAACCCAGGAGGTGGAGGTTGCAGCGAACCTAGATTGTACCATTGCACTCCAGCCTGGGTGACAGAATGAGACTCCATCTCAGGAAAAGAAAAAAATCACTAGCATTCCTATATACCAACAATAGCCAAGCCGAGAGCCAAATCAGAAACACAATCCAATTTACAATTGCCACAAAAATAATAAAATACCCAGGACTACAGCTAACCAGGGAAGTGAAAACTTTCTACAATGAGAATTACTAAACACCTAGAATTCTGAGTTGGTACAAACAAATGGATAGGAAGAATCAATGTCATTCAAATGGCCACACTGCCCAAAGCAGTTTACAGATTTAATGCTATTCTTATCAAACATTCTTCACAGAACTAGAAAAAAAGTACTTTTAAATTTATGTAGAATCATAAAAGAGCTCGAATATCCAAGGCAATCCTAAGGAAAAAGAACAAAGCTGGAGGCATCATGTTACTGAAATTCAAACTACTACAGGGCTATAACCAAAACAGCATGGTACTGGTACAAAAACAGACAAAAAGACCAATGGAGCAGAACAGAGAGTCCAGAAATAAGGCCTCACACCTATAACCATTTAATCTTCTACAAAGCTGACAAAAACAAGCAATGGGGAAAGGACTCCCTATTCAATAAATGCAGATGGGATAACTGGCTAGCCATATGCAGAAGATGAAAACTGGACCCTTTTCTTACACCATATACAAATACAAACATCAACTCAAGATGGATTAAAGACTTAAATGGAAAACCTAAAACTATAAAAACCCTGGAAAACAACCTAGGTAATAACTTTCAGGACATAGGAAGGAGCAAAGATTTCATGATGAAGAAGCCAGAAGAAATTGCAACAAAAGCAAAACTTGACAAATGGAATCTAGTTAAACCTAAGAGCTTCTGCACAGCAAAAGAAACTATCAACAGAATAAACAGACAACTTACAGAATGGGAGAAAATATTTGCAAACTATGCATCTGACAAAAGTCTATTATCCAGTATTTATAAGGAATTTAAACAAATTTACAAGGCAAAACAGACAACTCCATTTAAAAGTGGGCTAAGGATGTGAACACACACTTTTCGAAGGAACACATACATGCTGCCAACAAGCATATGAAGAAAAGCCCAATATCACTATTAGAGAAATGCAAATCAAAACCACAATGAGATACTGTTTCACAGCAATCAGAATGGCTATTATTAAAATACCAAAAAATAACAGATGGTGGGGAAAGGGAGCGGCCTATACACTGTAGGTGGGAGTGTGAATTAGTTCAACCGTTTTGGAAAGCAGTGTGGCAATTCCTCAAAGAGTTAGAAACCAAACTACCATTCGACCCAGCAATCCCATTACTGGGTATATAACCCAAGGAATATAAAGCACTGTACCATAAAGACACATGCATGCGAATGCTCATTGCAGCACTATTCACAATAACAAAGACATGGAATCAACTTAAATGTCTATCAATGACAGATTGGATAAAGAAAATGTGACACATATACACCATAGAGTACTATGCAGCCACAAAAAAAGGAGATCATGTATTTTGCAGAACATGGGTGAAGCTGAAGGCCATTAGTCTTAGTAAACTAATGCAGGAACAAAAAAGTCAAACACTGCATGTTCTCACTGATAAGTGGGAGCTAAATGAGGAGAACACATGAACACAAAAAGTGGAACAACAGTCACGGGGCCTACGTGAGGCTAGAAGGTGGGAGAGGGGAGAGGATCAGAAAAAATAACTAATAGGTACTAGGTTTAAAACCTGGGAGATGAAACTTTCGGTACAGAAAACACTCATGACACAAGTTTACATATAACAAACCAGCACATTTACCTCTGAAGGTTTTTAAAAGTTTTTTTAAAGAAATGGTTTTCTCTTAGTCATTTATTGATTCAGTAAATATTTACTGATAGTGTACTGTGTGAGGGAACTATAAACCTGAATAAAACACGTTTCTAAGGAGCTTATGATTTAAAAAGGGAAATGTGTAGAACTAACTATAACCCAAAGCAATATGACCTCAGTGTCCTAAGACTAGTATCAGCATAGCACTCTTGTAGTTCAGAGGAAGGAGGGTTTTCCTGACTGGGGAAAATCAGATAAGATTGGAGGAAGTAGTTGGGCATTTAAGCCAGGTCTGAATTTTCTCTCATTTATAATGACAGTGTGGAGATAATCTCAGATGAGCTCTGAGAGAAATGGTCCTGCCATTTTGTCTCACACGTTATACAAGATGTGGCTATAAAGTAGTGGGACTGATTTCCTCATGTGGCTCTAACCTGCCTCTGATGTCAATTCCAAAAGAGAAGCTCTTGCATTGTTCAGAGCAAAAGAGTTAGAATAAAATGTGTAGCTTCCAAAGTGGTTACTTTGAAAGTAACAGCACTCATTTGACTGTACAGTCTGAATATGTTATAATAAGTGACACATCATTTTCAGATAAGTATTACTTTTGTTTAATGAGGGTATTACCCCCTCTTTGGTCATGTACCAAGATCTGAGAGGGCATACGATGATAGCATCCTAGGCCTGTAATGTAATCTTCTTTATCCAATCACCTTAAAGAAAAAGGTAAAGGGCATTGTGAGTTGAGCGACTATGACAAAGAGCCTTTGAATCTCTTGAGAACTTCCTGAATAAGATAAACCTCCTGTGTCTCAAAGAAACAAGTGGCCAATAAAATAACATTTACAGTGAGACTGCATAACTATAAATGTGAGAATACAAGATGAAGAATTTTAAGTGAGCTACACCTCCTTCTTGGACTGAAGTAGTTTAAGCTACAGGAATAAAACAGTTTTACAGAGGTTGTATGACTAAGCCAAATGTCACAATTAAGTCATATTTTACAGATTGAAATAAAATATCTTAGAAATAAATGCAAAGATGTGAACCTTTAACATATCTGATAAAAATGACTTTGGGAGTAAATAGCATGACATGTAATGGAAAAGACTTCTCCTTTAATCATCAATAAAGTATATTTATAAATAAGTTAATTATTCTTTCTGTAATATTTTAAAAATTGTGATTAAAACGCAATATAAAATTTACCTTCTTATGCCAGGTGCTGTGGCTCACACCTGCAATTCCAGCATTTTGGGATGGGCAAGGTGGAAGAATCACTTGAGGACAGGAAATTCAGACCAGCCCTGCCCAAATAATGAGATCCCATCTCTAAAATTAAATAAATAAATAAAAACTAGCTGGGTGTGATGGTGCACAACTCTAGTCCCAGTTACTTGGGAGGCCGAAGCTTGAGCCCAAGAAGTTGAGGGTGTGGTGAGTCGTGATCACGTTACTGCACTCCAGCCTGCATAACAGAGTGAGACATTGTCCTCCCCCCAAAAAAAAATTTCCCCTCCTAATCATTCTTAAGTGTGTAGTTCAGTGGCGTTAACTATATTCACATTTTTATGTAGCAGATCTCTAGAGCATTTTCAACTTGCAAAACTGAAACTGTATGTCCATCAAACAAATCTCAATTTCCCCCTCCCTCAGCTCCTGACAGTCGCTATTCTACTTTCTGTTTCCATGATTTTTACTACTCGAGTTATCTCATATAAGTGGAATCCAAGTGACTGGCGTATTTCACTCAGCATAATGTTGGCAAGTGTCATCCATGTTGTAGCATGTGACAGAATTTTCTCCCATTTTAAAGCTGAATAATATTCAATTGCATGTGCATACCTCATTTTCTTTATCCATTCATCTGTCAGTGAATACCTGGGCTGCCTCCATCTCTTGGCTATTGTGAATAACACTGCAATGAACATGAGTGTACAAATATTTATTTGAGAGTCTGCTTTCAATTCTTTTTGATATACACACAAAACTGGAATTGGTGGATCATATGGTGATTCTATTTTTAGTTTTTTGAGAAACTTCCATTCATTTTTCCATAGTGACTGAACTATTTTACATTCTCAGCACCACTGCACAAAGTTTCCAATTTCTTGCACATCCTTGTCACACTTATTATTTTCGTTTTTGGTAGTGGCCATTCTAGCGGGTGTGAGGGGATATCTCATTGGGATTTGTATTTGCATTTCCTTAATGATCAGTGAGGTTGAGCATCTTTTCCTATGCTTGTTGGATATTTGTACACCTTACTTGGGAAAATGTCTACTTAGATTCTTTGCCCATATTAAAATCAGGTTATTTGTTTTTATGTTGTTGAGTTGTAAGTGTTCTTCATATATTCTGAATATTAACCCCATAACAGATTTATTATTTGCAAATATTTTATCCTATGATAGGTTTCTTTTTTATTTCAGTAGGTTTTGGGGGAACAGGTGATGTCTGGTTACATGAATAAGTTATTTAGTAGTGATTTCTGAGATTTTGGTGCAGCCATCACCTGAACAACGTACACTGTCCCCAGTGTGTAGAATTTTATCCCTAACCCTCCCCCTCAACCTTCCCCCAAAGTTTCCAAAGTCCTTTGTATTATTCTTATGCCTTTGCATCCTCATAGCTTAGCTCCCACTTATGAATAAGAACACACGATGTTTGGTTTTCCATTCCTGAGTTACTTCACTTACAATAATAGTCTCCAATTCCATCCAGGTGGTTGTAAATGCCATTATTTCATTCCTTTTTATGGCTGGGTAGTATTCCACGATATACATACATACCACATTTTCTTTATCCACTCGTTGATTGATGAGTATTTGGGCTGGTTCTATATTTTTGCAATTACAAATTGTGCTGCTATAAACATGCATGTGCAAGTAGCTTTTTCATATAATGACCTCTTTTCCTCTGGGTAGATATGCAGGAGTGAGATTACTAGATCAAATGGTAGATGTACTTTTAGTTCTTTAAGGAGTCTCCACTCTGTTTTCCATAGTGGTTGTACTAGTTTACATTGCCACTAACAGTGCAAAAGTGTTCCCTTTTCACCACATCCAAACCAACATCTATTCTTTTTTGACTTTTTGATCAAGGCCATTCTTGCAAGAATGCATTATTGCATTATGGTTTTGATTTGCATTTCCCTGATCACTAGTGATGTTGAGCATTTTTTCATATGTTTGTTGGCCATTTATATATCTTCTTTTGAGAACTGTCTATTCATGTCCTTAGCCCAGTTTCTGATGAGATTGTTTGTTTTTTTCTTATTGATTTGTTTGAGTTTCTTGTAGATGCTGGATATTAGTCCTTTGTCAGATGTATAGATGTGAAGATTTTCTCCTACTCTGTAGATTGTCTGTTTACTCTGTTGATTATTTCTTTTGCTGTGTAGAAGCTTTTTAGTTTAATTACTTCCCATCTATTTATCTTTGTTTTTTTGCATTTGCTTTTGGGTTCTTCATAATGAAGTATTTGCCTAAGCCAATGTTTAGACGGGTTTTTCCAATGTTATCTTCTAGAATTTTTATGGCTTTGGGTCTTAGATTTAAGTCTTTGATTCATCTTGCATTGATTTTTGTATAAGGTGAGAGATGAGGATCTAGTTTTATTCTTCTACATGTGGCTTCCCAATTATTCCTGCACCATTTGTTGAATAGAGTGTTGACATGGTTTGGCTCCTTGTACTCACCCAAGTATCATCTTGAATTGTACTCTCATAATTTCTACATGTAGTGGGAGGGACCTGGTGGGAGATAATTAAATCATGGGTGTAATTTCTCCCACACTGTTCTGGTGGTAGTGAATAAGTCTTACAAGATTTGATGGTTTGATAAGGAAAAACCCGTTTCATTTTCTCTCTTGCTGCCACCATGTAAGAAGTGCCTTTTGCCTTCCACAATGATTGTGAGGCCTCCCTAGCCACGTGGAACTGTAAGTTCATTAAACATTTCTTTTGTAAATTGCTCAGTCTCAGGTATGTCTTTATCAGCAGCATGAAAACAGACTAATACAAAAAAAATTGGTACAAGTAGAGTAGGGTAGTGCTAAAAAGATACCCAAAAATGTGGAAGTAACTTTGCAACTGGGTAATAGGCAGGGGTTGGAACAGTTTGGAGGGCTCAGAAGAAGATAGGAAAATGTGGGAAAGTGTGGGCCTCCCTAGAAACTTATGGAATGGCTTTGATCAAAATGCGGATAATGATATGGACAATGAAATCGAGGCTGAGATGGTCTCAGAAGGAAATGAAGAGTTTGTTGGGAACTGGAGTAAAAGTGACTCTTGTTATGTTTTAGCAAAGACATTTATAAAAGACATAGCAGGCATTTTGTCCCTGCCCTAGAGATTTGTGGAGTGTTGAACTTGAGAGAGATAATTTAGGGTATCTGGCAGAAGAAATCTCTAAGCAGCAAAGCATTCAAGAGGTGACTTGGGTGCTGTTAAAGGCATTCAGTTTTATAAGGGAAGTAGAGCATAAAAGTTTGAAAAATTTGCAGCCTGACAATGTGACAGAAAAGAAAATCTCATTTTATGAGGCAAAATTCAATTTAGAAGGGTTTTTCCTGCAGAAATTAGCATAAATAATGAGGAGCCAAATGTTAAGCCACAAGACAATGGAGGAAATGTCTCCAGGGCATGCCAGATGTCTTCTCAGCAGCCCCTCCCATCACAGGCTTAGAGACCTAGGAGGAAAAATGGTTTCATGGGTCAGGCCCAGGGTCTCCATGCTGTGTGCAGCCTAAAGACTTGGTGCCCTACATCCAGGCCCATCTAATCATGGCTGAAAGGGGACAATGTAGATCTTGGACCATTGCTTCAGAAGGTGCAAGCCCCAAGCCTTGGCAACTCCCACAAGGTATTGAGCCTGCAAGTGCACAGAAACCAGGAATTGGGGTTTGGGAGCCTCTGCCTAGATTTCAGAACACATATGGAAATGCCTTGATGCCCAGGCAGAAGTTTGCTGCAGGGATGGGGCCCTCATGGAGAACCTCTGCTAGCACAGTGCAGAAGGGAAATGTGGGGTCAGAGCCCCCACACAGAGTCCCTACTGGAGCACCACCTAGTAGAGTCATGAGAAGAGGGTCACTGTCCTCCAGACCCCAGAATGGTAGATCCACTGACAGCTTGCCCCATGTACCTGGAAAAGCCATAGACACTCAATGCCAGCCTGTGAAAGCAACCGGGAGGGAGGCTGTACCCTGCAAAGCCACAGGGCCAGAGCTGTCTAAGACCATGGGAACCCACCTCTTGCATCAATGTGACCTGGATGTGATACATGGAATCAAAGGAGATCATTTTGGAGCTTTAAGATTTGACCAAATCAGTAGCTCTCTTATACACCAACAGCCACCAAGCTGAGAATCAAATAAAGAACTCAGCCCCTTTTACAACAGCTGCAAAAAAATTCAAATACTTAGGAATATACTTAACAAAGGAAGTGAAAGACCTCTACAAGAAAAACTACAAAATACTGCTCAAAGAAATCATAGATGACACAAACAAATAGAAACATATCCCATGCTCATGGATGGGTAGAATCAATATTGTGAAAATGACCATACTGCCAAAAGCAACTTACAAATTCAGTCCAATTCCCACCAAAATACCACCATCATTCTTCACAGAACTAGAAAAAATAATCACAAAATATATATGGAACCAAAAAAGAGCCCTCATAGCCAAAGCAAGAGTAAGCAAAAGGAACAGATCTGCAGGCATTACATTACCTGACTTCAAAGTATACTATAAGGCCATAGTTACCAAACAGCATGGTACTGGTCTAAAAACCAGCATATATATCAGTGGAACATTGATCAACTTCCTCTTTACTGATTTGGATGCCCTTTATTTATTTATCTTGTCTGATTGCTCTGGTACGACATCCAGTACTAGGTTGAATAGAAGTGGTGAAAATGGGCATCCTTGTCTTGTTGCAGTTTTCAGGGAGAATGCTTTCACATTTCCCCATTCGGTATAATGTTGGCTGTGGGTTTGTCGTATATAGCTTTTATTATCTAAGGTATGTCCCTTCTAAGCCTATTTTGCTGAGCGTTTGAATCGTAAAGGGATATTGGATTTTATCAAATGCTTTTTCTCCGTCTATTGAAATGATCATGTGATTTCTGTTTTTAATTCTGTTTATGTGGTGCATCAGATTTATTGACTTATTTATTTAAACCATCCCTGCATCGCTGGTGTGAAACACCCTTGATCATGGTGGATTATCTTTTTGATATGCTGTTGGATTCAGTTAGCTAGTATTTTGTTGAAGATTTTTGCATCTATGTTCATAATGGATATTGGTCTGTAGTTTTTTATAATGGCCTTCCCTGGTTTTGGTATTAGGGTGATACCGTCTTCATAGAATGATTTAGGGATGATTCCCTCTTTCCCTTCTTTTTCATCCTGTGGATTTTTTGTTTGTTTGTTTTGATGTATAGAAATTTTAAAGTTTGATGTAATCTTATTTGTTTATTTTTGCTTTTGTTGTCTGGGCATTTTGTGTCATGTCCAATAAATTATTGCCAAATCCGATGTCATGAAGTTTTCTTCTGTTTTTTCTAATTTTTATAGTTTTGGAACTTATGTTTAGGTCTTTAATCCATTTTGAGTTAGTTTATGTATGTGGTATAAGTAAAGGGCTTGACTTCATTTTTTTCATGTGTATATATCATTTTCTTAATAACATTTGTTGAAGAAACCGTCTTTCCCCCATTGTGTGGTCTTGGCACCTCTGTCAAAGATTAATTGATCATATATGACTGGGTTTATTTCTTGGCTGTCTATTCTCTTCTATTAGTCTATGTGTCTGTCTTTATGCCAGTACCACATTGTTTTGATTACTGTCGCTTTGCAATATATTTTGAAATCAGGAAGTGTGAAACCTCCAAATTTGTTATTTTTCAAGAATGTTTTGGCAATTCAGTGACCCCTGACATTCTACGTACATTTTAGTTTTTTTTTTCTGTAAAAAATGTCATTGATATTTTGATAGGGATTGCACTGAATCTGTAGATCACTTTGGGTAGAATAGGGTGAAATATTATTTTAAAGATGTTTATATTACTTAGTAATAAATCAATGATGTACATTGTTGGTAAGATGAAATATTGTTATACTTGCTATTTTCTTTATTTCACAGATTGTTTTAATCTGTTTTCTGTTGCTATAACAGAATTTCTGAGACTAAGTAATTTATAAGTAAAATAAATTTGTTTCTCACAGTTCTTGAGGCTGGGAAGTTCAAGAGTGGGGCACAGGCATCTGACAAGGATTATCCCTTGGCAGAAGGGCAGGCTAGAGAGAATGAGAGCATGTGAGAGTCAGAGAGAAAATGAGGGCCAAACTTCCACCATAACTAATCTGCTCCCTTGAGTAATCTGTTCATTAGGATGAAACCCTTATGACTTAATCCCCCCCCTTTTTTTTTTTTCTTTTGAGTCAGAGTTTTGCTCATTGCCCAGGCTGGAGTGCTATGGTGTGATCTCGGCTCACCACAACCTCTGCCTCACAGGTTCAAGTGACTCTCCTGCCTCAGCCTCCCGTGTAGTTGAAATTACAGGTATGCACCACCACGCCCAGCTAATTTTGTATTTTTAGTAGAGACAGGGTTTCTCCATGTTGGTCAGGCTGGTCTCGAACTCCCAATCTCAGGTGATTCACCCACCTCGGCCTCCCAAAGTGCTGGGATTACAGGCATGAGCCACCACACCTGACTGACTTAATCACCTCTTAAAACACCCCCCCCCCCCCCCAGGTACCACTACATTGGCAAGTAAACATCAACATGCATTTTGGCAGGGACATTTAAATCATAGCGCAGATACATAGTCTGAAAGAAGAGGGGTAGATTTGACTAAATTTTAGGCAGTGAGAAATAAATACAATCTCCTACTTTTTCAGAGAACTAGATCATAATATTCTAATATTCTTTCTTTCCAGTTTTTAAACCATAGGGAATTATTAATGATTCTACTCTGTGTCTTCATAAAGAATATAAAGAGGCAACATATACCTATCTAAGTCAGAAGACTGTACCCACAAATAGGCTAGCTTTCAGCCTGTTGGTGTGAACTATCATAAGATCCCTTTTATACTAACCACTAATGACTAGTAGTATTATCCCAGGGGACTATTGCCTGACTTAGAAATGATCATACTGAGTATTTGATGCTTGAACTGATATAGAGGTGAAGCAGAGACTGAAAAACTGCAACTTGATATTTTATTAAGGTGCTTATTTGATTTCATATTCTGTAAATGCATAAAATAAGGGCACCCAGAGGTTATAGTACTCACCCAAGATCATGTTGAAAATGGAGAGCCCTGCTTTGAAGACAATTTGAAGTTGCCAAGCTTCGCAAATAAACAGCAGCCATTAATCCCCTAAAATATCTTTTCTGACTATAACAAAATATTTTCTCTACGAAGTGCCCACCAGAAAGATTCCCTGAAGATACTGAAGCTGAATCTACTTGATACCAAAATAACCAATCGATTGTCAGTAAACTGAAAAGAATCTGTCAAACTTGTTGGCTGTGTGAGTTAACTGATCTACCAGCTTAGGCAAGGCAGCCAGTCTGATAGAACCATGTACCTGCCACCATTAAAAGGGCCAGCAAGATGATGGTGAGTGATTGATCACTGTTCCATCTTTGGAAGCCTAAAGTCTTAAATCCCGTTCACCTCAAGCATTGGGCAAGGTTCAATTTATGAAATAAAAGGGATCAAACTGCCCTTCTCCATAATCAATTTTCCTAACTACATTCACTACATGGGAGCACCACAGCAATACAGGTGCATTCATGCTTCTTCTGGAGAGCTCATAAACGTTTAAAGGGTCTTCTTAAAACACTCTCTGGGTTTTCACTTCATGGGTTTGTGAAATTTCTACTTGCGCTTGAGGTAGGTGTGAAAGTTAGACACATTTCCAGGATGACTTTCAGCCTGACCTTCAGTGCAAAGTCAGTCCCACTTTCTGAGACGAACTTAGAAAATTGCATTTTCTTTGAAAATAAGGTTGAGATATGAGTGGTGTGTAAAAGCTTAGAGAAAGTCTGCACAAGGCAATTCCACATGCCTAGACTTCTGATACCAGTGTTTGAACTAATAATCTACTACTAAGGTAAGGTGAAAAACACAACCACCCATCACAGCCCTAGCTCTCTCATTGCTGACTACTCTCTTTGTGAAGAGAGCTTGTGACTCTATTTTTATTTCTGTTCTCCCATGATGACTGTATGGTTTATAAAGTTTGTATTATTGAGCTGAACTGAAAAACTTGGTTTAGATTTCCATTGACTGCAACTCACCTTGATTACTCTGTGGCTCAGTTTGCTTTTTCCCTCATATCTTGTACCTCCTCTGGTTTTATCCTCTTGCTTATTTAACTACTAATTTCATTGTCAACCTGGACTGTTTGCAATGGTCTGGACAAGAAGTGTGAGTATCATCAATCCATTTTATTGCTCTTTAACCTTATATGCATTTGAAAGAGGCAGCAACAGAAGTTTATAAAATTTCTTTGGGTTTAGGAACTCACTGAAAATTCTATTGATTGATTGTTCATTTTCTTGGCTTCCCCTTTTACCTCCCACCTTCAACATATACTGTCTTCTAGAACTAGTGTCTCTAACAGGCACACTACCTTGTTTATCAAATTCAAGTTTGTTGCTGCCATTATGACATTATTCTATGATGTATAGTAGAGCTTCTCAACTGGTGGGAATGGGTTTCAGATGTGCTGAGCTATTGATTTTTCCTCAGTCCATGGGGTGGCCAGTTGTGGCCTGGAGCAACTGGATGCCTTGGGGCAGATTTACCTCTGATTCCTCACAGCCTTGTCTGTTTACTCTAGTATGCTGTACAGAGTATTATTTTCTATATGTACCATGATGGGGAATACCTTACCAAGCATTGCCTACTGCAAATAAATTGTCTGAAATGAGAGGATTGCTCTCAGGGATTTGCACTATCAGTAACCTGTTCAATCCATTCATCCGGCATAATAGTTCAGGAAGTCAATACTAGTCCTTAATAGGCAGAGGTTGGAGCCACGCTATGTAGAAAGACAACTGAGCTTGGCACAAAGCTGTGCTATAACTTTTCACTTCCAGGAGCATATTAAGAAGGTGAGTTAGCTTACATGCCACACAACCTATGGGGAGGCACATAAGGCACATGGGAGCTTTTAAACATGTCTTTCACTCCCTATTATATACGATATAAAACAGCCTAAGACTGTGAGGGGCACATTGACTTATCTTTTTGTTTGTTTTTAGTATATATTTTTTAATTTTATGGATACATAGTAGGTGTATAAATTTATATATGAGATGTTGGACACACTGATTTGTATTAAGGTGTTGCTGCCTCTGTGACTCCAGCAACTCCATGACCCCAAACTGAGTTATATTTAATGAGATATAAATTTGCCACAACTCGGCTGGGCACGGTGGCTCATGCCTGTAATCCCAGCACTTTGGGAGGTCAAGGCGGGTGGATCACAAGGTCAGGAGATCAAGACCATCCTGACTAACACTGTGAAACTCCAACTCTACTAAAAACACAAAAAATTAGCCAGGCATGGTGGTGGGCACCTGTAGTCCCAGCTACTCGGGAGGCTGAAGCAGGAGAACAGCATGAATCCGGGAGACAGAGCTTGCAGTGAGCCTAGATCACTCCAATGCACTCCAGCCTGGGCAACAGAGTGAGACTCCATCTCAACAAAAAAAAAAAAAAAAAAAAATTGTCACAACTTCCCTAGCTCTTTTTTGAACTTAACTCTACCAGCAATTTGTAAAACATCTTCTCTGCGTACAGTGCAGCCTGATGCTATGGGAAATAAATACATAAATGGGACATAATCTCTCACTTTAGGGTACTTTTGATTATGTCAGGAGATAAAGATGAAGACAGCAACAGTTATAATATTAAACAGAATAGGAGAAATAACATGGAAAAGTGTCATGAAGACCCAAAGGAATTGAGAGGCTTCATGGAAAAGATAGTGATTGAGACAAACTGAAAGATTGACATAATTCTAATTGACAGAGAGAGAAGGTAAAGGTAATGATGTTTTCCAAAGAGAAGAAATGGCACAGGCAAATAATGAAAGCATAAACAACATTAAGAAATGAATTTTAGCAGAGAGATCGTTCCAAGATGGCCGAATAGGAACAACTCCAGTCTACAGCTCCCAGCGTGAGCAATGCAGAAGACAGGTGATTTCTGCATTTCCAACTTAGGTACCACATTCATCTCACTGGGACTTCTTGTTGGACAGTGGGTGCAGCCCATGGAGTGTAAGCCAAAGCAGGATGGGGCATTGTCTCACCCAGGAAGTGCAAGGGGTTGGGGAATTCCCTTTCCTAGCCAAGGGAAGCCATGACAGATGGTACCTGGAAACTCGGGACACTTCCACCCTAATACTGCACTTTTCCAACAGTCTTAGCAAATGGCATACCAGGAGATTATATCCCACTCTTGGCTTGGCAGATCCCATGCCCACAGAGCCTTGCTCATTGCTAGCACAGCAGCTCGAGATCCAACTGTGAAGTGGCAGCGAGGCTAAGGGAGGGATGTCTGCCATTGCTGAAGCTTGACTAGGTAGACAAAGTGGCCAGGAAGCTCGAACTGGGTGGAGCCCACCACAGCTCAATGAGGCCTGCCTGCCTCTGCAGACTCCACCTCTGGGGGTAGGGCATAGCTGAACAAAAGGCAGCAGAAACTTCTGCAGACTTAAAGGTCCCTGTCTGACAGCTCTGAAGAGAGCTGTGGTTCTCCCAGCACGGGGTTTGAGCTCTGAGAATGGACAGACTGCCTCCTCAAGTGGGTCCCTGACCTCCATGTACCCTAACTGGAAGACATCTCCCAGTAGGGGCCAACTGACACCTCATACAGCTGGGTGCCCCTCTGAGACAAAGCTTCCAGAGGAAGGATCAGGCAGCAATATTTGCTGTTCTGCAATATTTGCTGTTCTGTAGCCTCCTCTGGTGATACTCAGACAAACAGGGTCTGAGTGGACCTCCAGCAAACTCCAACAGACCTGCAGCTGAGGGACATGACTGTTAGAAGGAAAACTAACAAACAGAAAGGAATAGCATCAACATCAACAAAAAGGACATTCACACGAAAACCCCATCTGTAGGTCACCAACATCAAAGACCAAACGTAGATAAAACCACAAAGATGGGGAGAAACCAGAACAGAAAAGCCAAAAATTCTAAAAATCTGAGTGCCCCTTCTCCTCCAAAGGATTGCAGCTCCTCGCCAGCAATGGAACAAAGCTGGATGGAGAATGACTTTGACAAGTTGACAGAAGTAGGCTTCAGAAGATCAGTAATAACAAACTTCTCCGAGCTGAAAGAGGATGTTCCAACCCATTGCAAGGAAGCTAAAAACCTTGAAAAAAAGATTAGACAAATGGCTAACTAGAATAAACAGTGTAAAGAAGACCTTAAATGACCTGATGGAGCTGAAAACCATGGCATTAGAACTACATGATGCATGTACAGTTTCAGTAGCAGATTCAATCAAGTGGAAGAAAGGGTATAAGTGATTGAAGATCAAATAAATGAAATGAAGCGAGAAGAGAAGTTTAGAGAAAAAAGAGTAAAATAAACGAACAAAGCCCCCAAGAAATATGGGACTAGGTGAAAAGACCAAATCTATGTTTGGTGTACCTGAAAGTGATGGGGAGAATAGAACCAAGCTGGAAAACACTCTTCAGGATATTATCCAGGAGAACTTCCCCAACCTAGCAAAGAAGGCCAACATTCAATTCTGGAAATACAGAGAACACCACAATGATACTCCTCGAGAAGAGCAACTCGAAGACACATAATTGTCAGATTCACAAAGGTTGAAATGAAGGAAAAAATGTAAAGGGCAGCCAAAGAGAAACGTCAGTTTGCCCACAAAGGAAAGCCCATCAGACTAACAGCAGATCTCTCAGCAGAAACTCTACAAGCCAGAAGAGAGTGGGAGCCAATATTCAACATTCTTAAAGAAAAGAATTTTCAACCCAGAATCTCATATTCATCCAAACTAAGCTTCACATGTGAAGGAAAAATAAAATCCTTTACAGACAAGCAAATGCTAAGAGATTTTGTCACCACCAGGCCTGCCTTACAAGAGCTCCTGAAGGAAGCAACAGACGTGGAAAGGAACAACTGGTACCAACCATTGCAAAAACATGACAAATTGTAAAGACTATCGATGCTGGGAAGAAACTGCATCAACAAACGGGCTAAATAACCAGCTAACATCATAATGACAGGATCAAATTCACACATAACAATATTAACCTTAAATGTAGATGGGCTAAATGCCCCAATTAAAAGGTATAGACTGACAAATTGGATATAGAGTCAAGAGCCATCAGTGTGTTGTATTCAGGAGACCCATCTCACGTGCAGAGACACAAAGAGGCTCAAAATACAGTGATGGAGGAAGGTCTACCAAGCAAATAGAAAGCAAAAAAAAAGCAGGGGTTGCAATCCTAGTCTCTGATAAAACTGACTTCACACCAACAAAGATCAAAAGAGACAAAAAGGCCTTTACATTATGGTAAAGGGATCAATTCAACAAGAAGACCTAACTATCCCAAATACATATGCACCCAATACAGGAGCACACAGATTCATAAAGCAAGTTCTTAGGGACCTACAAAGAGACTTAGACTCCCACACAATAATATTGAGAGACTTTATCACCTCACTGTCAATATTAGACAGATCAATGAGACAGAAGGTGAACTTGAACTCAGCTCTGCACCAAGCAGACCTAATAGACATCTACAGAACTCTCTATCCCAAATCAACAGAATATGCATTCTTCTCAGCACCACATGGCACTTATTCTGAAATTGACCACATAGTGGGAAGTAAAGCACTCCTCAGCAAATGTAAAAGAACAGAAATCACAACAAACTGTTTCTCAGACCACAGTGCAATTAAATTAGGACTCAGGATTAAGAAACTCACTCAAAACTGCACAACTACATAGAAACTGAACAACATGCTCCAGAATGACTACTGGGTAAATAATGAAATGAAGGCAGAAATAAAGATGTTCTTTGAAACCAATGAGAACAAACACACAATGTACCAGAATCTCTGCAGCACAGGTAAAGCAGTGTGTAGAGGGAAAATTATAGCACAAAATGCCCACAAGAGAAAGCAGGAATGATCTAAAATTGAAACTGTAAAATAATAATTAAAAGAACTAGAGAAGCAAGAGCAAGAAAATTCAAAAGCTAGCAGAAAGCAAGAAATAACTAAGCAGAACTGAAGGAGGTAGAGACACAAAAAAACCCTTCAAAAAAATCAATGAACTCAGGAGCTGGTTTTTTGAAAAGATCAACAAAATTGATAAACTGCTAGCAAGACTAATAAAGAAGAAAACAGAGAAGAATCAAATAGACACAATAAAAAATGATAAAGGGGATATCACCACTGATCCCACAGAAATACAAACTACCATCAGAGAATGCTACAAATACCTCTATGCAAATAAACTAGAAAATCTAGAAGAAATGGATACATTCCTGGAAGCGTACACCCTCCCAAGACTAAACCATGAAGAAGTTGAATCCCTGAATAGACCATTAACAGCAGACCCAATCCAGCAGCACATCAAAAAGGTTATCCACCACAATCAAGTTGGCTTCATGCCTGGGATACAAGGCTGGTTCAACATACAAAAATCAATAAATGTAATCCAGCATATAAACAGAACCAAAGACAAAAATCACATGATTATCTCGATAGATGCATAAAAGGCCTTTGACAAAATTCAACAACCCTTCATGCTAAAAACTCTCAATAAACTAGGTAGTGATGTATCCCGGCCCACGGGATCGTCGAAGCAGGCCCTGGAGGAGGGAGTGGGAATTTGGGGAACAAGAGACATGAGAAATGGAGACAAGACAGTGCTCTGATCAAGTCTCATTTAATGGCGGTAATGCAGTGCCTTATATACACTTGGAGAGGAAGGGGTTGGGCCAAGGCGGAAATGATCTCATTTCAGAGGGCGCGGCCAGGCATGTTTCGGTTTCAACGGTCGGTCGTCATGTTGTGCCTGCGCTAGGAAGTAACAATTTTGCTACGAAGTAACAATTTTCGCGCGCGCGGGAAAGATGGGTGAAGAAGAAGCAGGAAGAGCACCATCTTGTGCGAGGTATTTAATACAGGGAAAAGACAAATCTGGGAAGGAGGTGAGAGGTGGAAATGAATAGAGCTCAGGCATCTAATCGTCAATAATTACTCGCTATGGCCGGGGCGCGCAGCTCCGGACAGGTCCCCCTTTTTATTGTTTTATGACAAGAAAACGACCCCCCGGGAACTGCGCCTGCCTTAGGTTGGGTCAACTCATCCCCACCTTCTAGGCCCATCATGGGATAAGGCAGCAGCAAAGGCGGCCCTCCTGTCTTAGGCTCCGGTGGAGATAGTGTCCTCTTACCCGTCATTGACTGTCCAGTTCAGCACACAGGGGAGGTGGTCTTATTGAGGTAAATAAGACTCACCATTTTCAGTCATCTCAAGGCGATGATAATGGACCTGTATAGGTTTGGCCTGGAAGGCCTCGATTTGTTGTCTGACGAATGCCATAAGCTTATTAAGGATTATAGGCCCGAGAGTGAGGAAGAGTAGAAGAGTAAGTAAAGGACCAAGAAATGGCAGGAGATAGGGGAGAAGTCCATCGAGTCCCGTCCACAATGGATTGGCGGCCAGGCCCTTTCTGCGCTTTTCTAGTTCTTCTTGTAAAGTCTTTATCTTATCTCTGACGATTCCGGATTTGTTGGCGTAAAAACAGCACTTTTCATTTCCATGACTGGTCTGGCATTAAGTACGCTGTCTTGCCCGAGCAAGTCACCTGGGTGATTCTGTCTGACGGAGGTTCAGATATTTGTCCCCCTCTGCAGTCACAAGGCTGGCCATATTGTTTTCGTAGTAATCCTCTTGCTTTACGAGGGTCACCAAAACCTGCATAGACTGTCACTATGTTATATAGAGTGATTATTCTCCAAAGGAATCTCATGTTAGGCTTCATTTCCTGAAAAACAAAAAGGAAGAAACTTCTCAGGGAGATTTATCTTCCCTGGACTGACAATGGTTATGATTTATTTGTCTTACCAATCTTTCAGGCAGCCATCTGGCTGCATCATTCTTTTGTGAGAAGATGCATACTGAGTCTCTTCCCCAAATTAAAACTGGATCGGGGCCATGCCATGAATTATCAAGTGGATCTTTCCATTTTACCATTGCAAACTGTTTTTGAGATTCAGGATGCCAGAAACGGTCAGCAGCAGATTTTCCATGACTGTCCAAATTTAAAAAATTAAGGATAAACAGGGCATGATTGAGTATGTTTCTGGGGGTACCCTTCACGGGGTACCAGCTCCCCCCTTTTAATTTTGTGATAACAGTTTTTAATGACAGATGGGCTCTTTCTACTATACCTTGTCCTTGGGGATTGTAGGGAATGCCTGTGGTATGTTTAATTTGTAGGGTATTGCAGAATTGTAAAAAGGTTTTGGCTATATACCCAGGGCCATTATCTGTTTTAATTTGTTTGGGTATCCCTAAAATAGAAAAGCAGTGTAATAAATGAGCTACGACATGTTTGGTGGCCTCTCCTGTTTGGAGAGTTGCACTAATGAATCCACTATAGGTGTCTATGCATACATGGATATATTTTAGTCGACCAAATTCTAAGTGGTGAGTAACGTCCATTTGCCAAATTTCGTTGGGGATGAGTCCTCGGGGGTTAATTCCTAAATGAGGAACAGGTAAATACATTATGCAGTTGGCGCATTGTTTAACTATTTGTCGAGCTTGTTCTCTAGTAAGTTTAAACATGAGTCTTAAGGTTTGGGCGTTTAAATGATGTAAGGCATGTGCTTTTTGTGCTTGTTGTAAATTGTCTGTAGTGACTGTGGCTATGGTTTTTGTTGCCATGTCGGCTGTTGCGTTACCTCGTGTTAAAGGTCCCAGTAATCCTGAATGTGCTCTGATATGCCCAAGAAAAAAGGGAGTAGTCCTTTTTTGAATAAGTTGTTGACATTGTAAAAATAAGTTAGCTGTGTCTGAAATATGTTTAATTTGAGGCACGGTCTCTAAGAGGGGTATTGAATGAGCCAGGTAGGTGCTGTCTGTGTAAATGTTAAGTGGCTGACAAGGAAAAGCTGATAATGCTGCAATTATAGCTTGCAATTCGACTAGCTGAGCTGATGTATAAGTGGTCTGGAATTTAACGACTACATTATTGTAGGTGTAAGCGGCAAGTCCTGTGGAAGATCCATCAGTGAAAATTAGTAATGCGTCATTGAGAGGTTCTTTATTGGTAATATGGGGAAACACAAATGCATGAAGTTTGCAAAATTGAATGAGTTTGTTAGGTGGGTAATGGTTGTCAATTGTGCCAGTGTAAGAAGCGCAAGCAATTGGCCAGGCTTCCGTATTTTGTAACAGCCAATGGATGTGTGATTGAGTGTAGGGCTGTATAATGGTAGAGGGTTCTATTCCAAAGTACTTTCTACTGTTTTCTCTTCCCAAGATAATTAGATCAGCTATGGCATCATAATAAGGCAACAAAACCTTTTTAGGGGAGGAGGGCAGGTGTACCCACATAATGGGATTGCTCTGCCAGAATAAGCCAGTAGGGGTTATTGTTGTGTTAAAAATAATGAATATTAATGGCTGAGAATAATCAATACTGGTAACAAATTGTGTTGCAATGGCATATTCCACCTGTTGGAGTGCTATTAATGCTTCTTTAGTAATGGACCTGGGGGATTTTGGATTAGAGTCTCCTTTTAATATATCGAAAAGAGGTTTTAACTCTCCTGTAGTGAGTTTTAAGTATGGCCGAAGCCAATTTATGTCTCCCAGTAATTTTTGGAAATCATTTAAAGTTTTTAAATGATCACGACGTATAACGGCCTTTTGATTAATGATTTTAGGTCCATTAATTTGAAAACCAAGATAGGTGTATGGATCTTGTAATTGTACCTTTTCTGGGGCTATTTGTAGTCCGACTGCTGTTAACTCTTGTTTGAGTTGGGCAAAGCACTGTAAGACTTGTTCGCCAATTTCCCCTGCTATTAAAATATCATCCATATAGTGTATAATATACATTTGTGTCCATGTTTTTCTGACTGGCTCTATAGCAGCAGCTACATATTTTTGACACAAGGTAGGACTATTGGCCATACCCTGAGGTAAGACTTTCCATTGATAGCGCTTCATTGGTTGTTTAAAATTTGTAGATGGAAGACTAAAGGCAAATCTTTTTTGGTCAGCAGGGTGAAGGGGAATTGTAAAAAAGCAGTCTTTAAGGTCAATAATGATTTTAAAATATTTTTGAGGAATCGCAACTGGTGAAGGCAATCCTGGTTGTAAGGCACCCATAAGGATCATAGCGATATTTACCGCTCTTAAATCTTGTAAGAGTCTCCATTTGCCAGACTTCTTTTTAATAACAAAAATAGGTGTATTCCAAGGAGAATTACTTTCCGCAATATGTCCTGCTATCAGTTGTTCCTGCACTAACTGTTGGGCAGCACTTAGTTTATCATTGAGTAAAGGCCACTGATCAACCCAAACGGGCTCATCTGACTTCCAAGTAATGGGGTCAGCGCACCTTTAGGGTGCAGGTATGTCAGTGGCCTGAGCTAAAAATTTCCAAACCCCTTTTTATCAAGTTGTCCTGAAACCAGTATAGGCTGTGGTATACCGTTTTCTCCTTTTCCAAGACCTTTACCAGGGGTGTATCCTTGAGTTAACATTTGTGCAGTAACTATATCATTTGGACTACACATTATAATTTTCATTTGAGAGAGCAGATCTCGCCCCCAAAGGTTAACAGGTAGGTAAGGGATGACAAATGGCTTAATAAGGCCTGAATTGTTTTCTTTATCTGTCCATGTTAGGTACTTAGAACTTTGTTTAGGATTACTGCTTTGTCCAATTCCTCTCAAGTGAGTTAAAGTCTCTGTAGTAGGCCAATGAGAGGGCCAATCTTCCTGTTTAATGATAGTTACATCAGCCCCTGTGTCTATTAGTCCAGTGAATGCCTTCCCGTCTAACCATAAGGTTAGAGAGGGTTTTTGATTTGTAATTGGTTGCACCCAATATATGTCTGATGATCCGAAACCTTTTATATTTCTATTAGAGTGTTGAATATTATTATTTGTTTTGACCAAAGGCAGCAGGATTAACTGAGCTATTCTAACTCCTTGAGGGACAGTAATAATACTATCAATAGCTCTGGCCATAATTTTAATTTCTCCTTCATAATCATTATCGATAACTCCAGGGAGGACTTGTAAGCCTCTCATGGTGACACTACTTCTTCCCAAAAGCAGCCCAAAAGTGTTAGGTGGTAAAGGTCCATATATTCCAGTATTTAAGGTCTGTGGTCCCATTTCAGGTGTTAGTACTGTGTGGGAGGTGGAACTGAGGTCCAGCCCTGCACTTCCTGGGGTTGCTCTACTAAGTTTTGAAATGGATTGCTGTTGCTGGCTGGAACAAAGCTGACTGCCCCATATGCTTGTTTCGGGGCCTGAGGCTGGCCCCTCATCCCGTTTCCCTGCCTAGGGGATAAAGGATTTCCTTGACTGTCAGTTTTAGATTTACATTCGTTTGCCCAGTGCCTTCCTCTTTTACACCTTGGGCAAAGGCCTGGAATTTTTGCTTCTGGATTTTTATTTTGGTTTTCATGGCAATCTTTTGCAAAGTGTCCCCTTTTACCGCATCTAAAACATCCCCCTTTATCTCTACCTTTGTTAATGAGGAAGTCTCTTACTGTTTGGCCGCTAAAAGCGGCGACCATTGCTAGGCCTTGTTGATATGAGGGCCCAATATCTGAACAAAGGCGAATGTATCCTGTTAAATCTGTTTTCTTTCGATAAGGTCTGATTGCCGCTTGGCAGGCAGGGTTAGCGTTTTCAAAAGCTAACTGTTTAACATAATCTACACCCGTTTCTGCATTTCCAAAGATTCTACCTGCCGTGGTCATAAGTCTATGCACAAAGTCTGAAAATGGCTCATCGGGTCCTTGTTTAACTGCTGTGAGCGAGGCCCCTGGATCTCCTTTAACGGGAAGTTTTCTCCAGGCTTTTGTAGCGGCAGCCTGGATTTGTGAGAACAATCCAGGATCGTATTGCATTTGGGCCTGAGTGTCTGCATAATTACCTAAACCAGTTAACATATCAAAATCCCAACCGTTTCCTGCCTGTTGATTTCTTTTAGCTGTGTCTCTACAATTTTCAAAGAACTCTGACTTCCAAATTAAATGGTCTCCCCCAGAAAGGACTGCCCTAACTAAGGTATTCCAGTCTGTAGGAGTGAGCCAATTCTCAGCTACAGATTCCACTATAGCAAGAGTATATGGAGCAGTAGCCCCATACTGAGAGGCAGCAGTCTTTAACTCTTTTATAATAGTAAAGTCAAATCCAGTATGATGCCTCCAAGCCTGTCCCCGTTCATCTATGGTTTCAGTGACCGGAAAAACGTCTTTGGGGGAGGAGTCTTCTCTATGTCGGCTAGCAACTAACCCCCCTTTTGGAACATGTTGTCCAGGCCGCTGAGGTGGGCGCAAGGAACCCTCCATAGCGTCTGAGTTGGGTATCTTTTCATTTCCTGTCTTTAGCTTTTGGAGCCTAATTATCAATGATTGATGTAACTCTTCAAGTTTAATTTGTTCCTCTAGTTGAGCAATTTTTTGTTTTAATTCTTCTTTGGGATCTATTACTGCCATAACAATGGGCGCAGAAGCCTCATTATGTGTCTTATTATATGGGGGCGGGTATGAAGTAAAGGGAGGCAAATCAGGGTTGTGATATTTAGCCGCCTCTTCCTCTAAATCATCCCAATTTATGTCTGATTGATTAGGCTTATTAATTTCCTCCTCTTTTTGAAGCATCTGTAAAATTGGATATTTTTTTGGTTTGTTTTCGTGTGGCATTTCCTTATCTGTTACAGAAGGAGACTTGATTTCCTCATGATCACTTTCGAGGGAAATGAGATCCTCCTCCGTATCTTGCAGAGGCTTTGTAAGGTTAGAGCGGGAGCTAACCTTTAAAATATGCTCTGTCTGAGCGACCGCAGCCATGACTTGCGGATCGGCCTCCTTCTTATCTATTAAATCTCTAATGAGGTTCCAATAAGAAAAGGCAGTCACAGGAATTTTTTCTGGCCCAAAAGTATTATAATAGTCCTGAAGACAATCCCCTACTCTACGCCATCTTTTAATATCAATAGTTCCTTCCTGTGGGAACCAAGGGCAAGTATCTTTTACAAAATCAAAAAATTTAAACAAATCATTACCTTTAACCTTTACTCCTCGTATCTTTAAAGCCTCTTTTAATTGTCCTACATAGATCTGATGTTGGCTTAATTCTTGTCCCATTTCGGACACGTCACTTACCTTCGATTCTGACGCAGCAGGTTCCCGCGGTGATCGGAAGAGTTCACTTTCTTTTGTCTTCGTTAGCGGTCGACAATCCTTTGGCGTCCTCTTCCTCACGGAGTCCCTCGTTTCCAGGTCCCTGTTCGGGCGCCACATAGCCCGGCCCGCGGGATCGTCGAAGCAGGCCCTGGAGGAGGGAGTGGGAATTTGGGGAACAAGAGACACGAGAAATGGAGACAAGACAGTGCTCTGATCAAGTCTCGTTTAATGGCGGTAATGCAGTGCCTTATATACACTTGGAGAGGAAGGGGTTGGGCCAAGGCGGAAATGATCTCATTTCAGAGGGCGCGGCCAGGCAGGTTTCGGTTTCAACGGTCGGTCGTCATGTTGTGCCTGCGCTAGGAAGTAACAATTTTGCTACGAAGTAACAATTTTCGCGCGCGCGGGAAAGATGGGTGAAGAAGAAGCAGGAAGAGCGCCATCTTGTGCGAGGTATTTAATACAGGGAAAAGACAAATCTGGGAAGGAGGTGAGAGGTGGAAATGAATAGAGCTCAGGCATCTAATCGTCAATAATTACTCGCTATGGCCGGGGCGCGCAGCTCCGGACAGTGATGGAACATATCTGAAAATAATAAGAGCTATTTATGACAAACCCACAGCCAATATCATACTGAATGGGCAAAAACTGGAAGCATTCCCTTTGAAAACTGGCACAAGACAGGGATGCCCTCTCTTGCCACTCCTATTCAACATAGTGTTGGAAGTTCTGGCCAGGCAATCAGGTAGAAGAAAGAAATAAAGGGTATTCAATTAGAAAAAGAGGAAGTCAAGTTGTCCCTGTTTGCAGATGACATGATTGTATATTTAGAAAACCCCATCATCTCAGCCCAAAATCTCCTTACGCTGATAAGTAACTTCAGCAAAGTCTCAGGATACAAAATCAATGTGCAAAAATCACAAGCATTTATATACACCAATAACAAACAGAGAGCCAAATCATGAGTGAACTCCCATTCACAACTGCTTTAAAGAGAATAAAATACTTATGATTCCAACTTACAAGGGATGTAAAGGACCTCTTCAAGGAGAACTGCAAACCACTGCTCAATGAGATAAAAGAGGACAAAAACATATGGAAGAACATTCCATCCTCATGGATAGGAAGAATCAATACTGTGAAAATGGGCACACTGCTCAAGGTAATTTATAATTTTAATGCCATCCCCATCAAGCTACCAGTGACTTTCCTCACAGAATTGGAAAAATATAAAGTTCATATGGAACCAAAAAAGAGCCCACATTGCCAAGACAATCCTAAGCAAAAAGAACAAAGCTGGAGGCCTCACACTACCTGACTTCAAACTATACTACAAGGCTACAGTAACCAAAACAGCATGGTCCTGGTACCAAAAGAGAGATGTAAACCAATGGAACAGAAACAGAGCCCTCAGAAATAACACCACACATCTACAACCATCAGATCTTTGACAAACCTGGCAAAAACAAAAGGAGAAAGGATTCCCTATTTTAAAAATGGTGCTGGAAAAACTGGCTGGACACATGTAGAAAGCTGAAACTGCATGCCTTCCTTACACTTTATACAAAAATTAATTCAATATGGGTTAAAGATTTAAATGTTAGACCTAAAACCACAAAAACCCTAGAAGAAAACCTAGGCAATACCATTCAGGACACAGGCATGGGCAAGTACTTTATGATTAAAACACCAAAAGCAATGGCAACAAAAGCCAAAATAGACAAATTGGATCTAAATAAACTAAAGAGTTTCTGCACTATAAAAGAAACTACCATCAGAGTGAACACGCAACCTACAGAATGGGAGAAAATATTTGCAATCTACCAATCTGACGAAGGGCTAATACCCAGAATCTACCAAGAACTTAAACAAATTTACAAGAAAAAATCAACCCCATCGAAACATCGGCAAAGGATATGAAGAGACACTTTTCAAAAGAAGACATTTATGCAGCCAACAGACACATGACAAAATGCTCATCATTACGGGTCATCAGAGAAATGCAAATCAAAACCACAATGACATACCATTTCACATCAGTTAGAATGGTGATCATTAAAAAGTCAGGAAACAACAGGTGCTGGAGAGGATGTGGAGAAATAGGAAGGTTTTTACACTTTTGGTGGGAGTGTAAACTAGTTCAACCATTGTGGAAGACAGTGTGGCAATTCCTCAAGGATCTAGAACTAGAAATACCATTTGACCCAGCCATCCCATTACTGGGTATATACCCAAAAGATTATAAATCGTGCTACTATAAAGACTCATGCACACGTATGTTTATTGCGTCACTATTCACAATAGTAAAGACTTGGAACCAACCCAAATGTCCATCAATGATAGACTGGATTAAGAAAATGTGGCACATATAAACCATGGAATACTATGCAGCCATAAAAAAGGATGAGTTCATGTCCTTTGCAGGGACATGGATGAAGCTGGAAACCATAATTCTGAGCAAACTATCACAAGGACAGAAATCCAAACACTACATGTTCTCACTTATAGGTAGGAATTGAACAATGAGAACGCTTGGACACAGGGTGGGGAACATCACACACTGGGGCCTGTTGTGGGGTTGAGGGAAGGAGGAGAGATAGCATTAGGAGGAATACTTAATGTAAATGACGAGTTAATGGGTGCAGCACACCAACATGGCACATGTATACATATGTAACAAACCTGCACGTTGTGCACATGTACCCTAGAACTTAAAGTATAATAATAAGAAAAAAAATGAATTTTTTCTAAATAGAAGTGATGTGAGGAAGAAGTTGAAGGCAAGACTGGATTGTTAGTACCAACTTTATATGGAAAATATTTCATGAGATAAAATACCATAGAAGTTAGCAAATGAAGTGAATATTTAGTATAATATTTAATTTCACAGGATTTTTTTCCTTTGCCTTAACTACATACTTTACTTGCAGCAATGTAACGAGCCTCAGATGAACATTCACCAAGCTTGCAAACTTTGTGAATCCAGCCTTTAATAGATTACTTTCCACCTCCACCTCTGCCCCAAGAGCTGCACTTTTCAGGAGCTTCAATTCAATTAGCTGGTTAATGTCAGTGGTTGACTTTCTTAGTGGCAATGCTAAGGTTTTAATGTTATAAAGTCTTTAGCAGGAATTACTGAAAATACATGACAGAATAAGCTATAAGTGGACAAAGAGAAAGAGGATCTTCTAAAGTTAGTAAGGGGGCATCAAAAATAGGTTTTCAAATTTCTCGGTTTTGCCATAATTAACTCAAATTAATACTGGTAAATGTTATGAAGACCCATAAAGTTCAATGTGTTATTTATCAATTAGTTATTTTTTAAGTTTTAAATGAATCCTCTAAATAGAACATTAGTGTTGGAAGTGAGTTTTTAAGGTCACCCAGTCCAGTAATTACCAAATGCCAGACTTGTCCTGGTCTGCAAATTTTCCACCAAAAAATAAGGATATATTGAATTGTTCATAAAGCTGAATTTAATTAATTGCAATACCTATTTTTCCTATAGTTAAATATGTTTAAATTATCTGTTAAAATATATTTATGTACTGAATTAATAATAATGGTAGTAATATCAATAACATAAATGAAATATTCACTGTGTGTCAGGAACTATTCCAGACACTTCACATATATTAACTCATTTAATCCTCACAATAAATCTGTCAGGTAAGTACCATTTTATCGTCAGTTAACAGATTATGGTAATAGTAGATGGTAGGCGATTTTTTAAGGTATCTCTTAAAGTATCGTTATTGCTAAAATAAAAATCAGGAAACCCCATATTGCCCCCCATCTTTTCATTAGGTCTGAAAAATACTAATAGAGAGAAAACCAATTATTTTAAAATTGAGGAAACAGAAGCCCAGAAAGGGGAAGTAAATTGTCCAAGAACACATAACTAACCAATAGCAGATGCTAGAACTAGGACTCAAACATTCTTTCATCTAGACTAGCTTTTTCTCCTGACACCCTATGCTGCCTTGCAAGTAAAGTTGTCAATTTTGTTCATAAGCATGTTTAAAATGTTAACATTTGATTTTTTTCCTACTGCACAGCTCTGAGATGCTTGTCTCTTCCTCTTATAACAGTTAATTTAAATTCAGGCACGTAAGTAAAATGTCATAATGGAACCCTTTGGACTCTCAGCCAATTGTCATCTCCCTGTGGGTGAATTAAGAACCTCTCATTCTTTCTGCCTCCCTTAACACACACAGCTGCTCAGTGGGTATTTCTAATCATGTTGTCACCCAAATTGTATACCTGTCATCACTCAGGTTGTGAAAATGCTCTGTTCTTGAGCCAAAATAACACATCTACCTTTGGAATTCCCTACTACAAAAAGGACTCTTCCTGGGGTCTGACCTTCAGAGAACTGTATAGGAAATATATTTTTAGTTCAGCTTCTGCCTGAGCCTGGTAAGTTAAGACACTTATTTGAGAGTACTCTGTCTTTGGCTTTCTAAACACCTACATACTTTACATATACACTCCTGCATGTATTTCTGATTTGGGGGAAAGTCAGGACAACCTTGTCATCAGTTTGATTTTGACCCCCCTGCTTCCTAAAAATGCTTGTCTGGGTTATATTTATTTCCTACAGTTAATGATTAAAGATAATTTCCTTTTGCAGAATGTCATACTGTCCCTGGAGAAAATTTGCCTCCCCAGGGCTAAGAAGCCCAAGGCTGTCTTTGAACCTATTACAGGAACCGTAGAAAAGAATGAGTAACATATTGACTATAGTGCTGTTTATTTGAAGTGGCTTCCAGTTTCTAATTTGCCATCTCAAATACTGTTTTTTAGCCAAGATATAAAGCAGGAAAGTATATTCTTATGATAACAGTTGAATTATGAAGACATTCCCTGGCTCAGAATGGCTAGAACTGTCTACAAAGCAGCTACATAAGATAAAGATTAAAAGTCACATACCTTGTTAGTACTCTTGCTATTTAATTATCAGATGGTATCCATCCATAAAGACAGCTAATTAGCAGCATCCAGATTGGGGTGGGAATGAGCAAGATAGATAATAAATGATCCATGAGAGGCTATTTCAGCAATCCTAGAGGAAGTAGCAGGGAGGTATGTGTGTTGGAAGGATGTGGGTAATTCAAGAAAAACTCAAATTAGTAACCTTCTTCTCAGTGGAACTACCACATCTAAAGCAAATCAGCTTTAGATGTTTATGCTCTGCATTATTAACTTATTAGACTATATCTATGGAGTACATAGTAGGAAGCTGTTTAAAACATCTTTGCTGTTACCACTATTCAAGTGGTGCTCTATTACACCAGGCCAACCTTACCCATAGGGTGAAATATATGGCCAGTTTCATGTGGTGATGTGAAGAGCAATCAGACACATGCCATCCCCAAAATGTAACACCTTTCCTAGTTTACTACTTCCTTTGATAAAGGATTAAAGGGCGTTATCTGAGAGGGGAACATATTACACAGTCATCAGTCTCAACCAAGTCATCTAGTTCTTCCTCTAGGAGGTCCTGAGAAAATGGGACAGAGGACAAGCAACAGTTAGTGGTAGGAGAGGAAGGTGCAGATAGTAGTAGTAAGTAGGAAGAGGTAATTGAAATCGAGAGTATCACTCCCTAAGCCTTTTTGCCAATGGGGAAGAACTGAAATACAGGACATGGAAAACTTGGAGACAACGTGTCAAAAATAAGAAAGGTAACAGGCAACTATAATCTTGACCTCTTTCACTATATCTTATTTGGACACAATAATCTTGGAGATACATATAAGCATATCACTCTATAAGTCAAGACTTCCTGATACTCTGTTTGTGATTCTAATCATAACAGCAGCTGCTCCTAAATGTGAGAGTTACAGAGCTAGCTGCTTTCTTTTAATGACTTATTAACAATGGAAGACAGTGTTTCTTTTGCTGAAAAGCCACAAAGTCTTGCTTCCATCCTCATCATTTCTTTGTGCTTTGTGCTTTTATCATTGTTATTCATGGCCAGTCTGGTTACTTGGGTTTAAATTTAAATGAATTTAACCTTGGTTTAGGGCATGACAGGGGCTATTTCTGCTGCAATGAGAATCATAAGATTTACTGGCAAAGTGCTTAGATTTACAAAGGGATCTCTCGATCTCCCTTTGACCCTGCAGATCTAGGGAGCAGTGAGGTGAGAAGACTTCTAAGTTCCCCCTGCCTCCCTCTCACAATTGCTTATGCTTTTAAATAAATCTTTTCTACATCAACACAGATGAGAGAGTGATATATTGAGAAAATATGAAGTTTTTGTTTGTTTGCCTGTTTATTTGTTTAGCAAGGAACAAATTGTCAGATACATGCCTTCAGAATGGATACAATCAGTTAGTTGTGTAAGGAGTAGAAAGAATTCATCCCTAGCCTCCAACCTGACTCCCTCATTCTCCCTCATAAGTGCCCTGGCCTGGCTTCATGCTTTCTGGGGACATTATTCTTTCAGCAAATGCATTTTAAAATTATATTTTAATTTTTTTAAGAGTCAAGGTATTGCTATGTTGCTCAGGCTAGAGTGTAGAGGATATTTACAGGCATGATCATAGCCCACTGCAGCCTCGAACTCATGGACTCAAGTGATTTCTTCACCTATGTCAACCTCCCGAGTAGCTGGCAATAAAGGCACGCCACTGTATGCTGCTGCATTTCTAGAATTTATAAGTCCTTTGTTCCAAAAGGAAAGCATTTGATTCTGAGGGAAAAGTGTGTAGGATGGTTATGAAGACTTTACCTGAAGAGATACAATGACAAGATAATTTGGCTTTTCTGTTGACGGTTTTGTTTCAGATTAAAGAATCATTCATCAGCCAATTACAGGCAGAAGAAAGGAGCCTATGAGTGGGTTTACTAGAATAGAACTTTAGTCCCATCAAAGTTAGCTAATAAATAACTGGCTACTTGCTGGCTGTCACAGAGTGCCTTGAAACTGTGCCTCTACCCATCTTCAATGTAAAACTTTATAATGAATATAGGAGGGGCACAGGGAAAGGACAGCAGAATTGCAGTACAACTAAATTCTAGGAAGATAGGAGTCTGAAGAAGCCAGTATGAAGACTCCTGTGTCTGCAGTAATGTGCCTGACTGACATTACAATGCTTATTTAAAAGTTTCACAATGTTAGAGTAGATAAAGCACTAAACTGGGAGATAAGAGCTCTGTGTTTTGGCCCTACTGCTGCTGTGAACTTTGTGAGACCTTAGAAGAGCCTCTTCATTTTTTCCAGCACCAAGATGAGGTGGTTGGGTAAGATCCCTAAGGCACCTTTCAAATTGAGTGGTTTGTGGGAATGAGTCTTCAGTTTAATGAACAATAATAATTTATAATAATCAAATTATAGCCCAATAATATGGCCTGTAACAAGATGTACAAATGTGCTCCATTGGGACATTTGGGGAGGGTGGTCTTTCATTTTTTTTTCTCCTCCGAGGTTTATTCATGTTATTCTCTTAGCTTTCTATACCTGTTACCTCAAATTGTACTTGTGAAAATCCTACCATCCTTCAAATCCTAGCCTGAAAATTAATCTTTCAATGGCATTTTCCCTAACACTTCAAAGCAGGAACTAAACTTTTTTTGAGTGCCTGTAACACAGTATCTGCCCCTGTCTTACAACACTGATCACAGCTGTTCATCTTAGTTGGGTATGTCTTTTTTCACTGTTACACTGAGACCTGAGTAGAGGTCTTTACTCATTTTAGTGTCTTCCACATCTTTTCATAGCTAGCATGTGAGATGGGTTCAATACAAAATGTACTGAATTTCCCCAAGCCAGTATTAGGAAGCAGTGTGAGAGCAAGTTAATAAAAGAGCAAACACATCTGTTGTGTTGAAAAATACAAGCCAGTATTTACACTTGTTTTTACTTATTTGACTTTGTATCTTACAGTTTCAAGCTTATAAAAAAGTTGCAAAAATTATACAACCAATTCTTAAGTACCTTTCATCAAATTCTCCAATCATTATTAGCTTATATAACCATGGTATGATTATCAACAAGAGGAAATTAATGATATAATAGTAGTATCTAAACTGCAGACCTTAAATTTCACCAATAGTTCCACTAATAGGCTTTTTCTGATCCGGAAAATAATGCAGGATCATATGTTACATTTAGTGTCATGTCTCCTTACTCTCCTTTAGACTAGAACAGTATCTTAGTCTTTCTTTGTCACCTTGACGCCTTTAAAGAGTACTGGCAGCTATTTTGTAGAATATTCCTCAACTTGGATTGCTATGAGATTATTTTGGTAGAAATACCATGGAAATAAAAATCTGTGCTTCTCAGTGCATCATTTCAGAAAACATACAATGTCCATTTTTCCCATTACTAGTGATACTAACTTTGATCATTGCATTAAGGAATTCTACACTCTAAAGTCGGTATTTTTTCTCTTGACAATTATCTAATGGGTAAATACTTTGAGACTATGCAAATATCCTGATTTTCATAATACTTTTGTCCACTGATTTTAGCATACGTGAATGATTCTTATCTGAAACAATTATTACTGTGGTATTTGTCAAATGGTGATTTTCTATTTTCATCAATTTTTTTTCTACATTTACTACCTGTGTAGTATACTTTTCCTTACATTTACAGGTAGATATAAACTTTCTCTTTTCTCTCGTGTATTTACCTAGTCAATAATTTCTTCATTTCAATATGGGCTCACGGATTCTTATTTTATATGTACAATGAGTTATAATCCAACATTTTCATTATTTATTTTGTTTAAGCCAAATTTTAAAGAGTAATTTTTAATTCTAGTTTTATTCAGTTCTGTGTTTTCTGATTTATGAGCACCCATGTGCAGCTCAAACACTTAATTGGAGGTTCTCTACTCAAAGAACAGGCGGCCTATTTTCCCTAAACAGCATCAAATCATAGAAACATTTAGCATAATGCCATGAACCCAGTGAGAACTGAAGAAGTGTTTTTTGTTATGGAATCAAGCAGCTCTGAAGCCGTGACAGAAAGAAAGCCCAAACTTCGTTTACTACAAGTAATTTTCTTTGGGAACGTATGTTCATGTATTATTCTGTTTGAAATTTTGGATATTGAGTTATTTTTTTTTTTTTTTTTCATTTAAAATTGTCTAGAGGCATTGCTCACAGGACTAAGGGTAAATAACTTCGTCATTGCTACAAGATGAGATTTGAACACTGGTGTGTTATTGTGCTAAATTGAGACTTGCATGAAGGCTACTTAATGCATTCATTTCAACTTAGGTCTTGATTAAATACTGTTAACTAGCACAGAAGAGAAAACAGAGTTTGGGTATGGGTCATGACAGTTCCTTCTGGTAGGGACGGAACTTAGAAACTGGAAGACTGGTGAAATAGAGTGCTATTTGCAAGAGCCAGTTCTCTCCCTGTGACTCCAAAAGGAAGAAAATAACCAACAATTCCCATCAAAACAGTAAAATGAAGAAAATCATTCTTTAGATTAAACAAGGAGGAAGAAAATAGTTTCTTTCCTTTGCATTCTGGCCTGACCTCAAAGCTGCAGACTTGAAAATCACACTTCACATAACTAAGGTTATTTAAGCAAATATGGTATAAAAAGTTTGTCTATTTAGAGCCTAGTCCATAGGTTCCTAATTACTTAAGAACTAACAGATGTTTATGATATAGCAGACTTAGAACTAGATCCAGGTTTTGTAGGGCCTGAAATTTGTAAAATATGGCATGCCATTTTTAATAAAAATAATATGAATACTTTACTTTTGCACATTTTACACAAGCATGTATGTGTCCATGTGAAGACATTGCTAGGGTGACTCTCAGAGCTTTGGAAGGCACCTATGCAAATCAGGGGCCCTGAAGCTTTAACTTTATTAATTTCACAGTAAATCTGCCTCTGGATGGATCCATAACATGATCGTCAAGAACAATCTGATATGGGGCTCCAACAGCTTTTCTAGCCCGCTAAAAACCTGTAGCTTGACTGATAGAGCTGTAACTGGATCCAGAGATACTGAGAGAAGGCTATCTTGTTTCTGTTGGGATTGTAGTACCATTGGATGGCTTTGGTAAAAGCTGACTACTCTGTGGAAGCTGCTGCTGCAAAACAATGATGTTGCAGATTTTCTGTGACAACGGAGTGGTGGGGGAGAAAAAGATATATAAGTCAATGATACAAACTAATTATATTTAAAAGTGTACTAACAAATACAATTCTTTGTGGTTGGTGTGTTTAGGGTACTAGCTACCTGACGATTAAACAGGGAAAGTTTGCATCTCACAATTTTTGAATCTTAACCCTGCCTAAATCATGTATCTCTGTCTTCATAATCCTGAGTTTTGCATTCTTCTGAAACTACTGCCATTACAAATCTGTTATCGGTTTTAGGAAAAATGCTGAAAGTTAGGGTGTGAACTCTGCTGGTTTTAACAGATTGTTAGCATTTAGCAGTTACTCACAGTCCTCACAAAATGACTGAAAACAACAGCATTTTATTTTACTTCATTTGAAGGCTACAAAGAGCTTTGGGAAAAAGAAATGAATAGACTTTGGCTTTCTGGGAAAAAATGAGTATTTCTGATAGAATCACATTCTTCCTGGTTGAAGGATGGGGACTGATAGACCTGCGATACCTGATATTTTCATATATTTAAGAAACTAAAAGGAGCACTGTTTCACATTGGGAAGTCTGGCATGAGATAGGTGACCAGACTATGTCCACATATTTCTTAAATTGAGAGAACAAACCTAACCACTAGATAACCAGGGAGTGCCAACATATTTCTCAAATTGAGGAATCACTTAGAACATTTGTGTAACAACTGATTTACAGGTCCCAATCCTAAGATTCTGGTGTGTAAGGTTGGCTTGGGCCCAGGAAGCTTCATTTTTTAAAACCATCTTGGGTGATTCTGATACAAGTGGTCCTTAGACAATACTGTAACAAACAATAGATTGCCTGTGGAGGGTTTGTTTGCCATGGGTAGCACCCTCTTTATAGCTGCCGAACTTCTTTTTCTCCCCAGTATGCTTTACTATAGTAAGACAGTGTAAAATAGTGGTCGAGTGCTAACAATGGTGTCAAAGTGACCTATGCTCCCATTCCTGCTGTGTGACCTTGAGCATATTATTTAACTCTCTTAGACTTCATTCCTTATCTGCAAAATGAAAAGAAAATATTATAGTCTTACATTTTGGGGGATTACTGTGAAAATTTGGGGGATTACTGTGAAAATTAAATGAGATATTGCATATAGAACATTTAGCAGAGTACCTTACACAGGTAATCTTATGTTGGCTTGTTAGTTGTTATTGATATTATTGCTGGTAGGTTGATTACTATATTTGATGACTGAGAGAGCAAAGAACTCCCCTAAATTGTTCTCCTGCGAAACCAGAAAGGGACTTGCTAATTGCTCCACTGGATGTAAAGGAGAGAATAGAGTTCATATCACATGGGACATTTGTCTATGTGAATTCATACAGTCAGGATGAAAACCTCATTCCCAATCTTGTTTTCCCACACTATATTTTAAAGTAAATTAGTAAATCATTCTTTTCCTTATCAATCGTACTCATAAAAATCATCTATACAATATAATAGAAAGTTCACAAATAGGCTGAAAGTGCTTTATGTATGTACTAACTAGGATTATAGATAAAAAGAACCAGGCTTCATACTGTCAGAGAAAAGTTACAAATAGGAAAAGAAGGAGGGCTAAAATGAATCTCATTGTGCTGAATTGGAATTAGAGATGAAAACCATCATTCTTAGCAAACTATCACAAGAACAGAAAACCAAACACCGCATGTTCTCACTCATAGGCGGGAACTGAACAATGAGATCACTTGGACTCGGGAAGGGGAACATCACACACCGGGGCCTATCATGGGGAGGGGGGAGGGGGGAGGGATTGCATTGGGAGTTATACCTGATGTAAATGACGAGTTGATGGGTGCAGCACAGCAACATGGCACAAGTATACATATGTAGCAAACCTGCACGTTGTGCACATGTACCCTACAACTTAAAGTTTAATAATAATAAATAAATTTAAAAAATAAATAAATAAATAAAAAATAAAAAAATTAAAAAAAGCAAATCTAAAAAAAAAAAAAGAAAGTCAAAAACGTCAGTATGAACTCTTGCTTAATGTAATATATATGCAGATGAATAAATACAGAAATCATGGATGTGTGTATGTATCTGTTAGCATATATACATATACAGATGGTACCTGACTTATGATGGTTCAGCTTACAATTTTTTAGCTTTACAATGAGCTTATCAGGGTATTGAAGGCATTTTCAACTTACGATGGGTTAACTGGAATGTGGCCCCATCGTCGCAGAGCATCAGTACTTCTTATTTCAGTTCACCAAGAGAGCCTAGAAACAGTGACAACTTTGTAACAATGAGTATACCTAGTATTCAGATGTTAGTCTCTAATTATCATTATCTTATAAAAGGAACCATGATAAAATGTCTGATTCTAGGGCTAGGGTAGATAATATAAAAATGAGTCTGGGCATCTTATTGTCCCAGAGAGTAATGAAGTACTCAAAAAAGGAGGGAACATGTTAGAGGGATGAGTCAACCTGAAGGTGATCTCAATGACCAAAGCTGGAACAATTTGAACAAAAAAATTAAATAATGATAGTACTGGATTATAACCCATAGAATAAAATAAACATCTCTGTGTCCATACTTACAGAAATAATTGATTGAATATATAAATATATGGGAGAGAAGAAATGACTTTTTTTATAAAAAAATTTCAATGAATATGAGTAGAAAGAATGAGGAAAACAGGAAACCACCTTTAGACAGTTGTAGAGTAATAACTGTTTCAGATAAAAATCATAGATGGATGTTAAAACTAGTGGGCAAAATATGATAAGAAACATGATATTTGCAAAACCCCAAAGTATCTCCCCAACAAAATATATGGTAATTACAGGGGTGAAATTATAACTTTAGAGTGTAAAAATCTAGCAGATGTTACCTTAACCAAATGATTAAAATTAACATGACCCACCATTATATATATTATATATATAACCATTATATATATAAAATATATATTTTATATATATATATGGTGCACTGCGAAGGCTATGCCATCTCTGTGGTATTCATGCAACAAATTGATAATCTCAGTCTAATCATGACCGGGTCATGAAAGACAAGGAAATAATAAGGAACTGTCACAGATCAGAGGAGACATAAAAGACATGACAACTAAATGGAAAGTTGGAATCATGGAGAGGAAAAGGATATTCCTGAGAAAACTGGTGGAATTCGAATGAGGTCTATAGAATAGTCAATAGTATTGTACCAATGTTAATTAATTAGTTTCTCTAAAGAAATAACACTCTTTCAATAAAAATCAAAGCCATTTGCTTGGTTTCCTATGTGAACATTTGAAAGAAATCTGTTTAACTACTGTTTGAATAGTAGCCCCAGAGTATTATTGGTATCACTGCCTATTGATTTCAGGAATATTATATAAAATACTGGCAAAACCAATGTAGGTCCCTGTGGAACTGTAGATGCCAACAACATATAATCAGTGATCTTCGAACTTATACAACGTGGTTCTCAAAATATATATATATATATATATATATACATATACACACACTCTAGGTAATTCTTTTCAGGAATTAGAAACAAATGAGTCCTGGAAAAAAAACCCTTATAAGCAATGACAAACTATTTTTCTGCTCTCTTATGCTCAAAACAAGAGTGCTGAATCAGTTACATGCTAACAATATGGGTAGATATTGACTTACTGAATTAAATTTTATGTACCTTAAATGAATGCAATTCCTATTCCATAATCATTCCAAAGCTTTAAGTAATGAAATAAAATCTAAATATAAAATATTACTCTTTGCAGGATAATTTTATTCCACAACTAAAAAGGGTACTAGTCGGTCAAAAGCTCCAATCACCTATATTGAACTAGCTAATTGGAGCTGTAAATCAAACATATTAACAGTGCCATTAGCATCGCACTTGAGAAACCAGAAAAATCTGTTTCTGCTGTCTGAACCTTTTCTTCTCTTGGTGGTATCCTTTTTTTCATTCACTTTTCCCGTACTTTCTCCTGTACCATCTTCCACTACTAGTGCCTGGCACATGGTAGACACAAGTGTCTTTTGAATTAATGAATGACAGATATTTGGGAATTAGCAGTTTAGCAGAGGAAGATGTTTTGGAAGAATGGTACTTGAAATCACACCCTGAAATGACATTATATAGGATTATCCTTATCCTTTTACTTGCTGTATAGCTCCTGAAATCAGGAGAAACCTAAATGGATTTAAAGTCCCTTAATTTTTTTTTTTTTTTTTTTTTTTTTTTTTTTTTTTTTTTTGAGACGGAGTCTCGCTCTGTCGCCCAGGCTGGAGTGCAGTGGCCGGATCTCAGCTCACTGCAAGCTCCGCCTCCCGGGTTCACGCCATTCTCCGGCCTCAGCCTCCCGAGTAGCTGGGACTACAGGCGCCTGCCACCTCGCCCGGCTAGTTTTTTTTGTATTTCTTAATAGAGACGGGGTTTCACCGTGTTGGGCCGGGCGCGGTGGCTCAAGCCTGTAATCCCAGCACTTTGGGAGGCCGAGACGGGCGGATCACGAGGTCAGGAGATCGAGACTATCCTTAATTTTATTTTGATTTTCCAATGGTTACTTCCTTTCAGAACATAGATTAGACCAAATATAGTTTTGTAGAGGAAAACGATACATTGCTATTCTTGGTTCTTGGTTCAGGTGCAAAATTTAAACTCATTGTGGAAAAATGGTGAAATGGTAACAGATAATACATCTTCATAGTCTCTCAGTCTATTTGTTGGTATGTCCATTCCACTGGGCTGGGTTCTTTTGTCACTCTGCCTGAAATAAGACAGTGAAAGACTTGGTTATACAAATCCACCTGACAAAAATGTCAGTTATAGAAGGAACTGCAATTTCCAACTTTCAGGGAAAGTCACACCTTGCTGGAATGACTAAAGCAATGAGAAACAGGTAGACAGGCTGTCCTCTGGCAGAAGTATCCAGTGACAAAATATATACTCAACACTCTTCTACTTCTGCATACAACAAATACCAAATCCCAGAGTGAGGCTTATTCATAGGCAGATGCCTGAGTGATATTATTTGACAGGTGCTAGGAAAGTTCCTTCTTTTTAATGGGACTCTTTGATACCTCTAAAAATGATGAAAATGAATGCTATCAACCTAAAGAGGAATCAGAAACTTTATGCAAAGGAAGTAAAAGGATGTCTCACAGGATATAGGACTCCCAGTACTCCATATAAGATTCCCAATCCAATTAACTGTATTATGTGATGGAAGCCCACAGGATTTCTCCTCTTTTCCACATGTAGTTTTCACTACACTCTACACTCTGCTGGTGATGTTTGTACTCAGCTTCCACCTCTACATCAGAATTAGAGAAACTGGAGGTTAGAACTCTCCCTTGCTTTTACTGTTATACCTACCTAGATTTTCCAGAGAATTCCGGTTTCACATATTGGGATTCATTTTAAGATTGTACCAAGATCCATCTGGTTGTTAAAACAAACAAGCAAACAAAACAAAACAAAAACTTTAAGAAGAGTATTTGAGGTCAGGCATGATGGCTCAAGCCTGTAATCCCAGCACTTTGGGAGGCCAGTGTGGGTGGATCCTTTGAACCCAGGAGTTCAAGACCAGCCTTGACCTCCTTGGCAACATGAAGAAGCCCCATCTCTACAAAAAATATAAAATTAGCTGGGCACAGTGATGCACACCTGCATTCCCAGCTACTCAGGAGGCTGAGGTGGGAGGATCGCTTGAGTCTAGGAGGTTAAGGCTGCAGTGAGCTGTGATCGCGCCACTGCACTCATCCTGGGAGACAGAGTGAGACCATGACAAAAAACAAAAACAAAGACAAACAAAAACAAACAAAAACAAAACTCAAAGAAAAAGAAAGAAAGAAGAGGATAGAGGATTTGCTAAATAAGGTACAGTTATGCTCCTTGGAAGGGCAACGCATTAAACCACCTACACCTTAGGGATAATTGGTTTGTTAAATGCTCAGAGGGGAGTTGGTATTAAAAACAGTAAGAATTCTTTGGGGGAAAGAGTACAAGTGTTGCTTTAGACAAGCCACAGCTTTGCCTAAGGCTGGATTTGCTCTCCACCTCTCCACCCTTCTTAATTCCCTCCCTTTGTTTTACTAACCTCCACCCCATGGAGATGCCTTACACATCTTCCTTAATCACTGTGTTATGCTGTTTCTTGCCATGTGAACTAGAGATTATATATTTATTATCCTCACAAGAGTTCCACAGGTAAGTATTAAAACTCTCATTTTATAGATGAGAAAAAACAAAACCAAGGCTCAGGGATATTTAGTAAATAATTTGAGGTCACACAGTCAGGAGGTGGTAGTTTTGGTCTTCAGTCACACATTTTTGGTTCTAAAGTCCACACTTTTACCATGATGGCACACTGTCCCTGTTGGCAATCAGAAGACCTGCTTTGTATCTAGGCTTTGCTTCTACATACTGTGGTACCCTGTTGAAGTTACTTTGTGACTTTTAGAATGAGAGGGTTGGGCTGAATGATCTCTGGTAATTTTCTAATTCTGAAAGTCTATAGGATTCATCAGGTCATCTTTGTAGATACAGTAGTCTCCCCACTTTTCCTCAGGGGATTTGTTCCAAGACTCTCAATGGACCCCTGAAACCATGGATAGTACAGAACCTTATAGATACTATGTTATTTCCTATGCTGTATATACAGGCCTATGATAAAATTTAATTTATAAATTAGGCACAGTACTTTTGCATTTGAGGCCATTATTAGGTAAAATAAGGTTTACTATGACACAAACACTGCTATACTAACTGGTTATCAGACATTTGCTCCAGATGGCTAAGAAGTGACTAATGTAATCTAATGTAAGTGACTAATGTAGTAAGTGTATACAGTGTGGGTATACTTGAGGACTGAGTTCTATTTTTTTTATCTCACCCACATTCCTATCTAAGGGGTCTGGAGAGTCATGCCTTACAAACCATAAATTCTATATATTGTGACTTACTTTCCAATCTGACTCTGGTATAACATGTGACAAAGAAGAAAGTCAAAATGTTTTACCCCAAAACATGTTTATTTGCCATATCTTGAAATGGCCCTGCAAAGTTGTCCTTTGTGGGGGAAAATTTTCATCTGCAAAGAATCTCTATTAACATAGCTAGATCTTTTTCCTCCAGGCCCTCCCAATTCTAAAGAGGTTAACTAAGGGTCTAGCACCATTTAAAGATCTGAATAGGAACCATTTGTCATATATTGTCTCTAAGGGCAGTCACTATAAGACTTCAGAATTGTCAGTTAGCAAATATTTAAATTTACCTATAGCCTGGAAGCACCACTTCTCCCCACACCTTTGAGTTGTCATGCCTTTCTGGACCAAACCAATGTATTTCTTAAATGTATTTGATTGATGTCTTACGCCTCTCAAAATGTATAAAACCAAGCTGTGCCCCAACCACCTTGGGCACATGTTCTCAGGACCTCCTGAGGGCTATGTCCCAGACCATAATCACTCATATTTGACTCACAGTAAATCTTTTAAAATATTTTACAGAGTTTGACTCTTTTCGTTGACCCACTGGACAAAGTCATGATTTATATCTAGGGCAGGATGGAGCAGGACAGTGTGGGATAGTGAGAGATTTTAACCACACTACTCAGAATGGTGCACAATTTAAAACTTAAGAATTGTTTATTTTAGGAAGTTTCCATTTAATATTTTTGGGCCATGATTGACTTCGGGTAACTGAAACCTTGGGAGGTAAAACCATAGAGAAGGGGACTACTGTAATAGACCTTTGACATTCATGTTGAAACATAAGATTTAAAGTTATTAAGTTTCTGCTTATTTTTCATGAACTTAGTGAAGAGCATCCTATTTAGGTACGAACATATGTTCCTTTTTCAGATAAGTAGCTATAAGGGCTGAGAGGGTTGTAATGAACATTAAGTTCTAAATATGTATATGTATATAAAGTTTATTGAAAATGGGGCTATCTGTCCTATGATACCTCTTTCATATAGTGGCTAAGATATTTCTTGAGTTTAGTGGATCTTGGTGACTCATAATCAGACTGAAATTTAGTGAACCTTTTCTTGACTGCCTACACAGGGATCAATATTATTGCTCACCCATCCCATTCTCTGCAAGAAAGTTGAAACTGCAAAAATTCTTTATACTTTCCTTTCAGTTATTCAACCCTATACATAAGCATTTAGATCCTGTGAGAATGAAATTCCTTTACTACTTCAGAACCAATGGGTGATTTATTGAACATTTATCATCAGATAGAACAGCTAAGAAGTCATTATCTAAATTTTTCCCTTGTCTCACATTTCCAATCAGAGTGCTTGCTAACAGCCAGTGTACTAGGAACTCAACTTTACCAGGAACTCAAGGCCTCAGGTCATATTGTGAAGCAAAAATGCTAGAATGTTAGCCTCTGAATAAATTTTGATATTATCTAGTCCATTCACCATATCTTAACCAATGAGAAAACTTAGCACCAGAGATATTATACCAAGAGTTATTGAAAATATAAACAAAGTGAAGTGACAATCCACAGAGTGGGAGAATATATTTGCAAACTACCCAGCTGACAAGGAATTAATAACCAAAATGTTAAAGGAGCTCAAAGGACTCTGTGGAAAAAATTATTGTTCAGTTATGGTGGCTCATGCCTGTAATCCCAGCTCTTTGGAAGGCTGAGGCAGGCAGATCACTTGAGGCCAGGAGTTTGAGACCAGCCTGGCCAACACAGCAAAATCACGTCTCTACTAAAAACACAAAAAATTAGCCAGGTGTGACAGCACATGCCCGTAATCCCAGCTACTCAGGATGCTGAGGCATAAGAATTGCTTGAACCTGGGAGGCAGAGGTTGCAGTGAGCCGAGACCATGCCGCTGCACTCCAGCCTGGGCAACAGACTGAGACTCTGTCTCAAAAAAATAAAAAAAATTAAAAATTTAAAAAATTTAAAAAAAGAAAAGAAGAAAAAAGAAAGAAAGAAAATATTGATTTGATTAAAAACTGGCAAAAAATTTGAATAGACATTTCTCAAAAGAAGACATACAAATGGCAAATAGGCACATGAAAAGGTGCTCAACATCACTGATCATAAGAAAAATACAAGTCAAAACTACAATGAGATACCTTCTCACCTCAATTAAAATGGCTTATATACAAAAGATAAGCAGTAATAAATACTGGACAGGATGCAAAAAAAAAAGGGAACCCTTGTACACCGTTGATGGAAATGTTAACTAATAAAACCACTGTGAAAAACAGTTTGGAGGTTCCTCAAAAAAACTAAAAATTGAGCTACCATATGTTCAGCAATTCCACTGCTGGGTATATATGCAAAATAAAGGAAATCAGTATATTGAAGAAATATCTGCCCTCCTATGCTTATTGCAGCACTATTCACAGTAGCTAAGATTTGGAAGCAACCTAAGTGTCCATCAACAGATGAACGGATAAAGAAAATGTGGCACTTATACACAATGGAGTACTATTCAGTCATAAAAAACAATGAGATGCTGTCATTTGCAGCAACATGGATGGGACTGGAAGTCATTGTGTTACATGAAATAACCCAGGCACAGAAAGACAAAAATCATATGTTCTTACTTATTTGTGGGATCTAAAAATCAAAACAATTGAACTCATGGAGATAGAAAGTAGAAAGATGATTACTAGAGGCTGGAATAGACAGCAGGGACTCTGGTGGGGGAGGGAGGGGTAGGTGGAAGTGAAGATGGTTAATGAACAGAAAAATAACAATTAGAAGGAATGAATAAGACTTTACCTTTGATAGAAAAACAGGGTGACTAGAGTCAAAATAATTTAATTGTACACTTTAACTAAAAGTGTATAATTGGATTGCTTGTAACACAAAAGAAAAATGCTTGAGTGGATGGACACCCCTTTTTCCATGATGTGATTATTTCACATTGCATGCCTGTATCAAAATATCCTATGTACTCCATAAACTTATAAACCCACCTATAAAAATTAAAAATTAAAAGTTTTTTTTAAAAAAATAAATGCAAAAAATTGTTTCAATAAACGAATTGTAGTGGCTCACATCTTGAAAGTAAAATAGCATAGAGCAGTACTCTGTAATTGAATTTAATTGGAAATCGTGATAATCTGAATCAAAATTTGGATTTTCAACAGCCTAACCATAAATCTTCCAGAGACTACACAAGTAAATATAAATAATTGTTGCCTCTCAAGCTTCCATATATCTTCTGGAGTCTAAGTTATGATCATGATCAACCTTTCCATCAGAAAGATTTTTTGTCTGTTTTTGTCGTTAGAGATGTTCGGCTCAACATAATCTCTGTGAAAATATATTAAATTACACCTATTTATTTTAATCTAATTTTGGTAAGTATATACAACAAAATGCTCATCACTCTGCTAGGTACTGTGGGGTGGGGGGAAGACAACCTATAAAATATTCACCCTCATTTACACTGGTATAGCATTTTATCATTTATAATGTGCTGTAACAGCTACTATCTCATCGGACCCTCTGATGATCTCCCTTATCCCAAGCTTTTAAGTTTAACAAAACACGTTTTGCCTTTATTTTACAGATATAAAAAGGGAAGCTATGAGAAGAAATGAGACTAGAGTCCAATAGCATTAAATGTTTGTTTCCTAGGGATATTTGAGTTTCTTAGAGGTCTCAAGATATCCTAAAAACAAAACAAAACAAAAAACTTTCCAGATCCTAAAGAGTTAATCTCTAATGGTGTGATTTCCAGTTAACAGAAAAGACAGGTTCTGAGACAGAAGCTGTCTTTAGATTGCCATACTTGGGCCCAAGACCTAGCTTCACACCCTAACTATCAGTGACCTATGTGTCCTCACCTCAGACTCAGCGCTGCTCTCCTGTTGTTTTCCATCTGTTTAGGAGCCCCTTGTAATATACATTCTGGTTCAGCTTGTTCTCTAAACTTTGTTTGCTCCCTTTTCCTACCTAATCAATATTGCTCTGTCCTGTGCCTGTGACCTAGTCCCCTAGGGCACTTTGTTTTTTGATAATGTATCTCTCTAAGGTGTTAAGAAATGCTAACAAACGAATGCATCAGCGTCCCAGGGAAAGTAATTTTCATTTTAACTGGAGCTTTTTAGAGGACTGTGCTTTATACTGTTAATGTCACTCTCTGGGCAAAATCTTCAAAGGCTCTTCATTGTTAATCAAGTTAATTCCAAATGCTTCAATCCTAGGGAATAAGGCCCTCACGATCTCATCCCATTCTAAACTTTCTAGGTCAGTTCTCCCAGAAATCTACCCTGTGTGTTCAACGAATTAAACCATTCCCCTTGCCCCATATGTTTCCACTTGAAATGGTATCCTATCTTCTCCATAAATACTTCCCTAATCTCTGACCACTGTCCCACCATCATTATTTAAACTTTTATCAACTAACCTTTGAAGGACTTTAGATTAGCTGTTGAAGGATTGAGGGAGGAATTGAAACAAGCAGCAAGATGAGGAGTGCCCACCAAACTAGAAAGGTAGAAGAGTTTCAGAGATAAACTTTGCCAATCATACTCTTGCCAGGGACTTTGCCTGGAAATGGATGTCTAGTAGTCACTACTTGGAAAACTTTGTCTAGATTCAGCTTACCCTGAAAAAGTAGGCCTATGGGTATCAGACTCAGTAATATAAAAAGTATGAAGAATATCCTTAGAGTGAGGAAAACTGAGGCCTCTTGAGAGGAAATGACATGCCTAGAATCATATAGCTAGCAAACTGCCAGAATTGTCGCATAGTTCACTGCTCTTGAAGCTCCCTATGGGAAGAACTTTACCCTGTGAAGATATGCCTTGTCTGTGTACTTAGAGCCTTTGATCATGTCAACCTGGCCCCCCAACCTTTTGGTTTTCACCTATGCCTTAGAGTTTACCTTGTAACTACCTCTTAATCATTCTACTGCCAGCAATTCTTTTAAAGCAGTATTCCCTTTCATTCAATAACATCTTCTCAAATCACCTCCCTGATAGGTGGTAGTGCCGCTAAAAACCCTTTTATGTATTGCTTTAGTGCACTGAAACATCTATTGGGTCAGATTTTTTACTTTTGTCCCTACTTTCCAGGGCCTGGTGAACTTATCAAGTTTTAGGAATACTTAGTAGTGGAAGCTGACGAATCAATAGCTGACCTTGACTCAGAAATCCACATATCTTATATCTGTCTTCCAGTGCACATTCTTCCTTTGCTTTTCAGGTTGTGGATTGGTGACTGTCATAATCACACCATCAGTTGGGGAGGTGGGACTATGCATAGAATGTTTTACGAACAGCCAATATAAGAGAATTAAAAATAATGAGATTTTGGATTCAGAAATTGTTGAGCTTTATGCTTTAATTTTACATAATATGTATTGATTCTCTGTCTTGAAAGATGAGGAAAATAGCACTCTTATACTTCCTATACTGTCTTCCACCACTTCCTGATTTTTATGAGATTTATATTACTCATGTACATTATATTTTTATTGACACAAATTTAATATTTATCTTTTATGTGTCCATTAACATAGATGTATGATTATTGCTTTGTGCATTTGTCTTTCATGTTACATAAGAAACAAAAGAGGAGTTACAAACCAAAATATAATAATAATAGCCTTTACATTTACTTACATAGTTACCTTTACCAGAGACCTTTTTTTTTTTTTGTATATTACTTTGAGTTACCATATAGCTTCCTTTCATTTCAGTCTAAAGGACTCTCCTTAGCATTTCTTGTAGGAGATATCCAGAGACAAATTCCCTTGCTTTTGTTTATCTGGGATTGTCTTAATTTCTGCTTCATTTTTGAAGGATGGCTTTTTCAGGTGTGGCATTTTTGGTGACATATGACCTAGTTATTCTACCCCTAGATATATACCTAAATGAACTGAAAACAGGTATGTGATTTGCACAAAGTGAAGGAAACAAACTGAGAACAACAACAACCTCACTATTTAAAAATGAATAAACTAGAAATATCAAGGAATAGAGGAGAATTGCTTAAAATCAAATTAATAAAAGAGAAAAATTTTGACATAATCACAGTAAATGCAGAGGATAAAGACAAATTAGATTCAGAAGAAAATAGTAAAGATGGATAACAAAGATGATCTAGTAAGGAGAATGCTAACAGAGAATAACCTCTATTCTACAAATAGAATAAAGGAATTATTAGAAGGTATAACAGCAGGAAAATTCGTTGAACTGATGATAGAATTAAATATGCAAATCTAAAGACTATACTTTGTGTTTCAGGTGAATCTGATAAAGATTGAAATTAAGTCGTATCCTGATTACATCCTTAAACTTTAAGGATAAAGAAGGCAAGTCATGTACATGTGGAAAAATAACTGGCTCACGTGAAACTTCTCCTAAGATATATGTGATGTCAGAAGACAATGGAAAAATATGTTCTAAAATACAGTGTGATCCAAGAATACTAGCCAAGTTTAGAGTGTGATCCAAGAATACTAGCCAAGTTTTAGATCAAATATGAAATTGACAGGCAGATATTCTAAAGCATTAAAGAACTCAGAATATATAACAACCATGAGTCTTCTTTGGGGGAGAAAAAAAAAACTACTGAATAATAAAGTATTTAACATTTTTAAAAAACTGTGGGCCTGGTGTGGTGGCTCACACCTATAATCCCAGCACTTTGTGAGGCTGAGGCTGGTGAATCACTTGAGCTCAGGAGTTTGAGAACAGCCTGGGCAACATGGTGAAACTCTGTCTCTACGGAGAAAATATTAAAAAATTAACTGAGCATGGTGGCATATGACTGTAGTCCCACCTACTTGGGAGGCTGAGGCATCTGAATCGCTTGAACCTGGGAGGCAGAGGTTGCAGCGAGTCTAGATCGCACCACTGCATTCCAGCCTGGGACACGAGAGTGAGACTCCATCTCAAATAAATAAATAAATAATAAATAAATAACTGTAAATGATGAATGACTGACTAACCAAAAAGAAAAATGGAGACTTGGTAGAAAAACTATCTGTTGTGAATATTTATCCCATTTATTCATAGCCTCAAGAATAAACTGGGGAGATTATGATTACATAGATTACATAATAGAGTATGAATATCACGTACTCTGATAAAGTTGTAAATGTTATAAATTGTGATTTTTATATATTTACACAAACTAAATCTTGCCTCACCAGTGTTCCATGTCTTTTGGTATGTTAACCAAAGGAATGAATTTCCCTTCTGGAATGTTACTCCCTGGAGGTAATTCATCATTTATGACACTGAAATTAATATACCAATTCTTTCTTTACTTGAAATTCAAGCCTTGTTGAATTCTCCTGAGAAGATTCAGAGGTTTTTTCCTACATTGTTATTGGTTGCCAATCTGTGCGGGGCTCATCTTCTCTACTCTTTGAAGAGAACAATTATTTTTTCCTAATAGATTCCTGAACCGAGAAGCTGGAGATTTCTCTCAGATCTTTAGTTTCCTGACGGAAGTGTTATGCTTTTCTCTCCCATTGACTTAGTAACTCAAAACCTTATTGATGCTACCCACTCCTGCTTCTTCCCAACATCATTAAGAAAAAGCAATGGCATGATAGATCTCTTTCCACGTGATGTGAGGGGAACAATTGATGCCTGGTTTTTGGCTCTTATTTGCCATTTCAGCTACTACTGGAGATCTCAATATTCCTTTGACATTAGACTCAATCTGTTAGAGCTAAAAGGTACTTCGGAGATCAATAGAACATCTTCATTTTTGTAGATGTGGGAACTAAGGATCAATAGAATGTGGTAAAGCAACAGCATTTCATATTGGTTAAAAGTGTGATCTCTGGAGTCAGACAGACCTGAGGTTGAGTACCAGTCTTGACTCTTATTAACTGCTTGGCCTTCAGTTCTGAAGCCTGCACAGCCCTTTGGCTATGTACAACATTGGGCAAAATTTTTTTTTGCCCACTCTGAGCTGCACACCTAATCTATAAAGTGTTGATTATAATAGTTTCTACCATGTAGGGATGTTTTAAAGGTTATATGTTATATAAAGTACTCCTTAATCGCTCGGTTCATAGTAAATATATAATACACATTTACTATTGTTGTTGTTGTTTTACTGGGGAAGGAGAGTAACTTGTCTAAAGTTACACCAGAGTTAAATGAAATATTGGATTCTAATGTATTTCTCAACTCCTAGTTCAGTAATCTTTCTTCTACACTAGGCTGCTTCTCCATGAAGTACTTATTGAAAAAATATCTAAGCCCTCCACAACACAACTGAATTATAGTATTTTATGTTTGATATTGTTATTTAGAACATTCTGAATAGATCTATCTTGCCACATAGTGCATAAAATACAGTAGAAGAAATGTCCTTCACATCTCCATAGTCCACAATTAGAATAAAGAAAAACACCATTAAGAAACTAGAAAAATATAAGATGAGCAGGAAAATTTTTCTCAACATTTGGATTTGATTTTCTTTCTGCTTAGTTTTTCCTATCAAATTGGTATTTATGGGATTACAAATGAGCTATGAGCCAAGGACACTGAAAGATCCACGTTTAAAATGGCTTTAAAGAAACTGTCCATACCTCTGCAAGTCCAACACATTTCAGGGAGCCAAAAAAAAGGGTAATAAATTGGGTGGGGGTAGGGTGGGCAGAGAGGGGAGAAACACAGTAAAACAGTCAGTGGAAGAGGAACTGGGGCATGGAAAAAGCAGCAAACTTGGAAAAATAAAAAGAATGGATTCAGTAAAGAGATAGACCCCAAAAGTTGATACTAATATGCAGGAGACTTTTAAGTGACTATTATTTTACACTTAGAGCAGGGACCAGATTAAAATAGAGAGGAGTAAGTCTACCATCTCTCTCCCTGGCTTTCTGATAATGGCAGAATACGCGTATAGGCTTTTTAATTTCTTTTAACTGTGATCCACACCTGTACAACCACACCCAGATAGTAGGTTAAAATCAAGCAGAAACAAATAGCTGCTGCCTTCATACTAAAACTAATTAGAACTGTACATCCGTTATCCTCTTGATAACCTTCAGGCCTCTAAGTCTCTGGACCCTGCTTGCCTCCAGAACAAGGCTATACCTTAACTTAGACCTGTACATTTACCCAGCAATCTTTTACTTCATCTAGCAGGGTATATTAAAGAATTAGAATGCCATAGACTGGAAACTGAAAATTTTCCTGCCCGTATTATATCTTTCTATAATTTAAATTGAATCATATCAAGGGGGTTTAGAAAAATAATTGTTGACTGGATAAATCCATGAGTATGTTTATTTTAAATTTTTTTAGCTATTGATTTTTGCAAGAACAAATTTTATAGTCACATTAATGAGATGAGGGATAGTTCTCTCCCAATCTAACATGCTTGGATTCCTTCCTACCTTTCACTGGTTGCCTTCCAATTTCCTCCATCTCCCTCTAATCTTACTGGATCTTAGATAATTTTCCTGATTACACCTAAGGAAATAGTTGTACAAAGCTGAGGCCTTAAAATCCTGACAGGAAAAATTAAACTTCAGCTAAGAAAATGTATTTATCAAAGTAGTTAATTCAATACACAGGGAATGTTACTACAACTTACATCCTTTTAACAGCTATGATTAAAGAGCTTGAAAAGTTTCGCCTGACTGTTTTAGTGTGTAATTTGTGATTCATTCAATCAACCACCATTTATTGACTGCCTACTATGTGCCAGGCTCTGTGCTAGGTAGGCACTGTGCCAGTTAATACAAGGAAAACTTCATGTGGGTATTTTTATTATTGAATTTATTTCAACAGCTTTTGGGGAACAAGGGGCTTTTGGTTACATGGATAAGTTCTTTAGTGATGATTTCTGAGATTTTGGTGCACCTGTCACCTGAGTAGTGTACACTATACCCAATATGTAGTCTTTTATCCTTTATCCCATTCCCATCCTTCCCCTGAGTCCCCAGATTCCATTATACATTCTTATGCCTTTGCATCCTCATAGTTTGTCTCCCACTAATAATTGAGAACATATGATATTTGGTTTTCCATTCCTGAGTTACTTCACTTAGAATAATGGTCTCCAAGTCTATGCAAGTTGCTGCAAATGCCATTATTTCATTGCATTCTATGGCTGAGTAGTATTCCCTGATGTATATATACCACATTTTCTTTATCCGCTCATTGGTTGATGGGCATTTAGGTTGTGTGGTGTGTAGGTATTATTTTAAATGGAGCTACTTGAGAAAAGATTTAGTTCTTTTCCTGTGATCCTCTTTACACAACCTATTGCAACATCTGGTCACCATTTCATACCTTTTGCCTTTGGCACAGTGTCTTGCTACCACCTGGGTCCTACTCTGTGAAATGTCTTTCATCTGTTCCTGTTTCTATGGACAACCAGGGATGCTTATTGTTGTTTTTATGAATGAGAATTATGTTCTACAGTGGATGTAGTCCCAAGACACCTCCAGTAGGGACTGGCTTAGTATGGGAAGTTCTGCCAAAAGTTAATGCCTTTTTATCCTGCAATTCTTGTCCCCTTTGGCCAATTACATGTGGTGCAGAGTAGACTAACAGTAGCAGACCTCTTTCGTGGCGTACTAATCCAAGCCCTGAGTTATATTTTGGGACGAATAAACCTGAAGTTGGAATAAGTAATAAGGTAAATGAGCAAGAAGCAGTAGAGAGCATGAAGGGACAAAGAGAGAACTATTTTGCCTACCAGCCATGTCTCAAAAACAGAATATGAAATGAGATATCCCAATCTTCAAATCAAAAAGGCAAACCCTATATTCTATTCCAATAGAGCATTTGCCTGAAGATTTAGTTAGATCCAGAAAAGTATCCCAGAATCCTGTACAGTGCTTTAACATCAGTTTTGATCCCTGTATAGTCTTACTCTCTTCTCTAAGGTTCTTGTTTTTTCATACCAGGTGAGGTGCTGAAAATTGGAAATCTTGGTCTAAAAATTTCAGACATATGAAATCTTCCTACTGTGGAGGCTTATCTGGGTGCATCAGAGCTTAGGGTACTATTCTTAGGCTCAGTTTCTACCCTCCGTTTGCCCCATGTCTTATCTATAGACCCCACTTTTGTCCATGACAGTTAGGATGTCAAGTTAACAAATTAAGCTTGCATGTTAGGACCCTGCTTTGGTATGTAGTCTTGTGCCAAGCCTGAATTAAACTCACTGCTTATTTTAACTCTGCCCATATCCCATTTCCTCTGTTTTACTATGACACCGGGGTCTTTGACCTTAGTTTTTCCCTTTGGATCCATTATACACTTGAGCTTCTCATTCTGTAGGACTTGATTTCTTTTTCTCCATTCTCCTCATGTCGCCTGTAAGACTTACTCCCCAGGGTATTCTTTCTGCCTTACTGACACACAGAGTTGTCTATTGGAATTGGAGAAGGCAGGTCCAGGGTCTGGACAGCAGGCACAAGACAGCAGCTTCTTGATTTTTGAGGCTAAGTCCTTCCCTCAGCTAGAAAGCTGACATCTTAGACAAGGTTAAATCAGAAATGGCCAAGAATTTGGGAGTTCTGACTTATGATTAGTGAGGACAGAGATTCCTGGAGTCCTGTCATTCTTATTAGGGTATAAATGGGCAGCACTGAATTAAAACCTTCACATGTGGTAGAAAGAAGACAGAGTGGCCACCATAGGCTCAGGAGCAAAGAGCAAGTATCAGGTAAGACTTCTGATTGCTGTAGTATATAGACTGGCCTGAGTCTTTCATTAAAAGAATGTGGGAGGGAGGGAGGGAGAGAGAGAGAGAGAGAGAGAGAGAATTATGGGCACTGAAAGCTCATCAAGAAAGTCTCACTGAAATCACAGATTTCTCTCCTGGAGCTGTATATTGCTTCCTTTTCCTTTCCCCCATGCATCACGCCTACCACATGAGTATGTTGTGCCTGAAGAGTTGGTGTTTATAGAAATGTGGATTCTTTTCCTGAGGAAGACTGGGTTTCTCTAGGAGAAATTAGAACTGATAAAGAATAATTACATTCAGCAGGCCCCATTAAGGAGAAAGCTGACAAAAGAAGGGAGGGTGAAAACTTCTGTTCCCAAGTCAGGAAGGAGCAACCAGAGAATTGAAAACCTTGTGCCAAAGCTGAAGAAGACTTGAGGGTGACACCAGGAAGGTTTGCAAGAAACTTACTTGGATAATAATCCCTTATACTTCTACAGTGCTCCATGCTTTGCAAAGTGTTTTTACATTCATTATTTCACTGAGTTCTTGCAGCACATTTGTGAGGTAGTTAGATGTGGTGTTAGAGGTATAGGAACTTTTGCAACGTCACAAAACAAGTCAGTGGCAGAGGTGTAACTAAAAAGCAGGGCTCCTGATTTCTGGCCCTATGCCCTCCCACTGCAGCAGGCTGACTGCCTCTGGATGAAGGTGAAGGGCCAGCTTCTCTGTGGAGTAGTTTTTCAAGAATATTCTTAAAACATGCATGAAAGCAGCAGAATGAAAAACTAATTTGTCACTGGTTATTCTTGGGGGCTTGGGCTACTTTGTCTCAGTACACTTGATTAGCTTTCCAGAATTCAACTTTGCTTTCTTTAGCAACGAATCTATCCTTTTTTTCCTAACAGATAGCTACTAGTTATTGGTTTCTTAAATTAGAAAATGCCCATTTCTGCTGTTCGAGCTGATAACCTTGCTAAACTCACACAGTTTTCTTCTTGCAGAGTTTTGGAAGTGAACAGAAGTCTCACACCCTTGTCAGGGCCACTAGGCTGGTTTCTGATCACAGCCAGTCATTTGAAGCATGGTTGCAATTTCTAGGGGACACAAGGATTGGCACTCAGAAACTCAGAGACTCATATTGAGCCAATAATCTCTCTTCAAATAATTATCTTTAAGCTCTGCTCTGGTTGTTAAGATGAGCTGTAAAATGGGCACTTTCTCTCTCCAAGTCAATGGGCAGAGCTGTTCCTAGAATATAGCAAGTGGGACTGATCTCCCTGGGGTTCTAACTTTCAGGCACCTCTATGGGAGGATAGGGAGTGAAGAAGACATTTCATCAACCAATATTAAAAGACCCGAAGCTCATATATATTATATGAATTAAACTAACTGCTTATTTTAACTCTGTCCTTATCCCATTCCCTCTGTTTTACTATGACATCTGGATCTTTGACCTTAGTTTTTCCCTTTTGCATACACACACACACACACACACACACACACACACACATAAGCAAACACATAAACATCCCATTCTTCTTCTGCAGCCATGCCTATCCTCTGTTCAAAAGCAAAACAGCCAGGGGTGGCCTTGTCTTTTCTCTATTTCATGCATGTACCATCAAGCTGACCTCTAAGTGATTCTTCTACTCTCAGATTTTCCATGTTATTCCCTATAATTCAAATGTTGAGAAAGAGAGAACACAGTGTGATTTCTCTCAGGTCTTCAACCTCCTAGAGATGACCCAGCCTTTAGGCAACTTACTGAGAACATACATACCTAAGCAGACTCTGTCTACCCACTCTTTCCATTTACAGTTGTAATGTGGCCCTTCAATTTACCCACAACTGCAGGAATAGCTCAGATTCTCTCCAGAATCAAGCAACTGCCTGACTGAAAGCAATTTGGCAGTTGCCCTAACTTGGACTTCCTCTAGCTCCTGAGATATGTCACTATTGTGTAAAACTAAATGAGAGCATATTATCATAGTGCCTGAAAGAATAAATGAAATTTCTTAAAAAGTGTATCACGTATAGTCGGGTAGTGACTTACACTCCAGGAAAATTGATTACATTACTTTATCCAACATGGGCTTCATAGTTTAGTTAATGAAAACACTGAGTGCTATTAATTGAGACTTAGATACGTGCCTTATCAAAATGAGAATGAACCCAGTCTTCATTTTGCAGACTAAAAGTTTTGAAAGTTGCTACTGGGTCCTGTGTAACCCAACAGTCTCTTCCAAAAGGATGGTTTTCTGCCTTCCTTCACATACCAGTTTGTCAATGTCCTTCTTCAAATGTGCCCCTACTTCCAGATATTCGAACTCTGAATATGATATGTTACATTAATAAAAATGTGTAACAATTTCATCTAGACACTGTAGTGTTTTAAATGGCATTATCTTGGTTTTAAAATTTCATTGGCTTTGCTTTTTGGTGGTGGTGGTTTCCATTTTTGGGTTTTGCTTTTCAGCAGCTACCTTTCACTACTGGCATTCTGTGCTCGTGATCAACAAGAAAAGCTCCAGTGATCTCTTTATACATACAGTTGCTAAGACAGGTATCTTTCTATAATTAGTTTTTCAAACTAAATTCAGGTATTTTGTATTAATTACTTCTTAGAGTTCATGTGGCTATATTTTACCCATCTTTACAGACTGGCATCAGACGAAGTTTCTCTCCCCTACAGTTTTGTCATCTGCCAATTTAAAAAATGATTCTTTTTCTATTTTTATTTGAGACTCTAATAACAATGTGAATAAAATAGGAGAGGCTTATAATTTTCCACTGTTGTCAACACAGAATTAATTAATATATTTGGTGAGAATAGTTAGTCACCTAACTATAAATTCTCCTATTCCCTCAAGCCACATTTTGTCTATCCTAACAACAAGGAGATTACATTTTGTTCAATTCAGACATACTAGCAATTAGGCATTCATCTGCTCTTTTAGGCTATTCATGCTATCAAAAAAGGAAATGAAGTTAGTTTGGCCTGACTTGTTGTCTGTGAACCCATGCTAGTGTATTGAAGATGAAATAGTCTCTGTGTTGCCAGTTTAAGTTATTTGAATTTAACCAGGAGTAATTACATGTCCTCAGACTTCAGAGTACTTGTACTTTCATGACCATACCCAGAAGTGGAACTCAAATTCCAACAGGCAGAGCTCATGTTTCAGAAACAGTCATTTTTAACACAGAACTGACCCAGAAGTCAGTATAGAAGTCAGTATGATAGACAGAAATAAAAGCTGGAAAATTGAGAGAATATAACCTTAGTCTGTTAGGAAAGGAAACGAGATGGACAAGAATTACATTAGTCTGTCATTTTTTCCTATTCCTTTAGAATTATCTTGTTTCTTTCTTTTCTGAAGTTTGAGTTAGAGACCAGGCAGAAATTTAAAGAATGTGCATTGATAGAATAACTGAAACAGTCTTAAAAACCAAAGGAGTCAAAAGGATTTAAGGCAGCTGTGGTCTAGCTAAAAGAATATAACTCTAGGTCAAGACTTGGGCTCAAATCCGAGCTCTAGTACATACTAGCTGAGTGACTTTGGGCAAGTAATTTAATTCTTACGAGCCTTGGTTTCCAGGTTTTTGCATCTTTTCTTCAGATGGATAATACTTCACGAAGTTGTTGTGAAGGTTAAAAGGGAATATGATTCACTCTCAAATGCTTCCTTCACAAAATATAAAAGCCAAGAGAAATTGCTCAACAGGGACTCACTTTCCTGCTGTTCTTTTTTCGGAGCCTGTCTTTTGGGGGGAGTCTTAGCTTGCTATTTTGTAAGGTTTTATTAGTATAAGATGCCCATGTGAACCCAATCAAGTTTATGGAAATCTCCCTGCCTTTTGAATTGATGCCAAAGTTTGAAAGATTGAACATTATTAATGATGGAGATAGATAGATAGATAGATAGATAGATAGATAGATAGATACACACACACACACACATATATATATAACCTAAGAAATGCAACATACGCTTTTTCCTATAATGTGGATTCCTTATCACTAACTTGGGTTAGGCAAATCAATATTGTTCTTCTGTGTTGCAAGTTGAAAAGCAAAGGTATAGCTAAATTGTTTAGTGATCTATGTGAACTATGCAAAACAAGGTATTGGAGTGTGGATATAAAAATAGCGTAAAACTATTGTTAGTTTTAACTTGTGTTTTACATTTTCTAATTTTGTAGATAGATAGATAGATAGACAGATAGATAGATAGATTAATATAATTGACCTACAAATTTGGAGGGTGAATACCCAACATGTATTGATGGAGTACACAAAATATAGAGATCACTGGTTTGAAGATGACAGAAACAAGATTAGAGAACTTTTGTTAGAAATTCATCATGCCAGGGCCGGGCGCGGTGGCTCAAGCCTGTAATCCCAGCACTTTGGGAGGCCAAGAAGGGTGGATCACGAGGTCAGGAGATCGAGACCATCCTGGCGAACGTGGTGAAACCCCGTCTCTACTAAAAAATACAAAATACTAGCCGGGCGAGGTGGCGGGCGCCTGTAGTCCCAGCTACTCGGGAGGTTGAGGCCGGAGAATGACGTGAACCCGGGAGGCGGAGCTTGCAGTGAGCTGAGATCTGGCCACTGCACTCCAGCCTGGGCGACAGAGCGAGACTCTGTCTCGGGGAAAAAAAAAAAAAAATTCATTATGCCTAAAATCAAATGCCTTTGTCTCCCCTATGAATCTGTTCCTCCCCTTGACCCAGCTATTTCTATCAGTGATTTGATCATTCTCTTAGTCACCCAAACTAGGAACTTGGGAGTCATCTTTTCCTCCTCCTTTCTCATATATCACATAAAATTAGTTGCCAAGTCTATTTCTGAAACATCTTTTATATTTGCCTCTTCCTTTCAAATTCTATTGCCACCACTCTAGTTCATGTTTTAATTAGTTTTTTTTTTTTATAAAACATGGGTTACTGCAATATTGTAACAGCCTTCTAACTGCCTCCTGTCTCTTGACCCAGTTTAACCTATCCATTATGTGTTATCCCTTCTATTAGAGTATGGGCTACTTAAAAACAAGCAGGCATGCGCAGTTTCTTTTATCTCTTCCTCCACAGTGCCTTGCACATGGTAGGCATGCAAATGTGTCTAAATGGATAAAATTATATTGGGATTTGATTTTCTGTCTAGAATTGAGAGGATTATGGCCTTGGGGTTTGAAACTCACATAACCCTTCCCAATTTACACAATCAAGAAAGGTTAAAGTTAGACTAGCAGTCAACAAAAAGCAATGTTTTCTAAATTCATATTCAGATACTTATTTATTGTTGTTAGTTACTCAGCAAATCTCACTTTACCTAAAAAAAATTTTTATAAAGAAAATATTGTATTATGGATGAAATGCTACTTCTCTCTCCTAATACATGCCCATAGAGAGCATTTGCTCTCATTCTTTGTCTTTATCTGGAGAGTCAGAGTTGAATTCTTGGCTATTCTTTCTTACTAACTTATGATTACCTGGCTGAATTATTACAAATTATATAAACTTGCTGTGTTTATACAGAAATAATTGGGTTTTCCTTCCTTCTTATCCTTCCCCACTTTCCTCTAGCTAGTTAATAGGGATGGAAGAAATGTGATTCTACATCTGACATGACAGAAGTCTCAGAAGAAAAACTATAAATTCAGAGCAATGTGATGAAGCTGCATTTTGGGAAGAAAAAAAGAATGAAAATAAAATATAACAGGTTCATTCCTGTATAACTATGAACTTTTGTTGTTAGTTTGTTCAATGACTTTGAGAAATAGTGTATATCAAGTGGTCTTGATGTAAAAAATTTATTAAATAAATAATAATTCTTATATTCTTTCCCATTTATATTACAAGTACACTTGGTGAATTCTACCAAGTACTTACTATAAAAATAATTTTCTCCTTCTCCCATTTTCCTTCCCACCTGTAGTTTAAGGGAGCATATGGACCTCCCTTACATTCACAATTCTTCCAAATACCTATTACAGAAATATTCTTTATTGAACATTATCCTTTCACCTCACTGGCCACAAGCTCTAACATTTCCCTTTGAGTTTCTCTTAATAATTCTAATTCATTTCCGTATGTTATTTAGAATATAAACCCATGTTCATTCTATAAACCTCTCTTGTTTTCATTTTGAGAACCAATTCACTAACGTATTTAATATATATGGTCTTAATTTCTAGCTGTGTGTTTCAAGGCCTGAGGCTTCTTCCTTTTGTTTTTATCAGATTATTTCAACACCAAAAAAAAAAAAAAAAAAAAAAAAAAAATCTGAGCTGAGTAGCTAATGCTGATATATTGGCAGCAGTGGATGCTTTTTTTTTTTTTTTTTTTTTTGCTTCAGACTGATTATAGCCAGCTCCTTTAGGTCAGCATGACAAAAAGGCTGCTGATATCATCATTGATTGCTCTGTTTTTCTCATGCCAAAGCGATCTGTTAAATCAGTGCAAAATTGATTTCTGCAACTTGAAGCTACAAGGATACAATTGCTTTCTAAGCTGCCACATCAATAGGATATCTTAAAAATCGTTAGTGAACTTGAGTATAATGCATGAGTGTGCCCACCCATGTGATTAGATGATGTATTCTATCTACGTTCATTTTCCCTTGACGGTCATTTAATATGTGCAGAAATTATAACACACTGTGTGGGCTACTTAATATAGGTTACTTGGTGTGAATAATCTCAGAGCAGTTACCGTAGCAAATTTCCAGGCAATACTTAACTGTTGAAAAGGATATGTTCATTTGGTCATTTCAAGCTGATAAAATTCCAGAGGCACTTCTTTCACCGGCTTCTAATTTATGGGAATTAAGATTTTCCTTTGTTCTACTGCTTTGTATTGCCAGTTGAGTAAAGTATTCTCTGGAGTTGTGACGGTCTATATAGTTATTACCATTCCGTACTTTCTATTGAAGCTTATTATTTTAACAGGTTGCCTAAACTTTAACTCAGTCAAATGTACTTCAACACGGAATTAGTTTAGCTTTTCTACAAAGATGTATGAACAAATTTCTTTTTTTATATATACCTTAAGTTCTGGGGTACATGTACACAATGTACCGGTTTGTTATATAGTTATATATGTGCCATGGTAGTTTGCTGCACCCAACAACTCGTCATTTACATTACATATTTCTCCTAATGCTATCTGTCCCACAGCCCCCCAACCCCCAACAGGCCCCAGTGTGTGATGTTCCCCTCTCTGTGTCCATGTGTTCCCATTGATGAACAAATTTCTACAAGTGTAGTGTTTGTTAAGAAGTTTTAGGCCTTGAAGAGTACAAATAACTTCACAGTAGTAAGATGGGATCTTGGTTTCATTACTGAGATTTTATCAAACTTCTATATATGTTGGAAATAGGAACTTGTTGCTTTTTAGATATTTTCCTGTGTATATAGAGAAGGAATTAGAAAGTAAAAACAACAACAACAACAACAACAACAAAAACTTTGAACAACTAGTGAGTGAAGTTAATTTATTCCAAATTTTGGACCTCAAAATATTATGAGAATAGATCTAGCTTTTGTGGCTGGTTTTGGAAAACAATAAACAAAACAAAAACCTAATGAAAGGTAAGTACATAAATTCGTTCTGATTGATACATTTTCCTGCTGGCTGCCTCATGGTTTCTGTATGGGTTCTTAACAGCAGAGTCCCAAATATAAGAGGACTAACACTTCATGTTATTTTAAGGCCAATTATATTCAATTCTGCTATGCTCACAATGAGAGGAAATGTCTTAGTTCTACCCTCTTCTATCTCTTGTTTACAGTCAAGATGGTGTCTCTTTTCTGATCCACACACTAGTAAAAGAATTAATTTTATAAAAATGACATATTACATGCAAGGTATTTTCATATAACCTATAACCATTCATCCCCACTACAATCCCCATTTCACAACTGAGAGAAGTAAAGTTTACAGATATGAAGTCACTCATCTATGGTCACAAATTAGTAAAGGGCAGACTTGTTATTGGAGCCCCTACTCCTCTTGAATTATCAGTGATGAAAATGGAAGAATTTACCTTTACCTGGATCCAAAGAGAAGTACCCAAGAAGAAGCTATCTCACAAGAGGGTGCAGTATTGCTCTCTATTTAACTAGAATGGAAAAAATTGGTGTTCTTTGATTTATGTTATTGTTGTTATGGTGATCAACACATAATCAAGACCCCTCAGATTAACCTGGTGTAAATTTTTCATAACATAAAATCAGTTTTCCAATATTATTACAGTGATTTGGTTTTGGACTAGAAATACCCTAATAAGATGAAAACGTATCAATAATTGCCACGTTTTAGATTGTCAGTAAGGACAATGATTTGTTACCAGGATTTATGAATCCTCTCTAGTTACCAAGGTAAGGTCTAGAAATGTATCCATCTTTTTGCCAAAGTTATATACTTAATTATTTGTTTTATAAAAGTTTTTTTTTTTTTTAATGTATCTATTGAGAGACACCTATAAAACATCAGAGTGAGAGGAACTTGGAGTCTGAAGGTCAAGTTTTATGTTCTAGCTCTGTTGCTGAGACCTTGTGTACACTACTTAACTCATGGGAAACCAATCTTAAACCAATGAACAGAGATGATGTTTGTGAAAGTGCTTTGCAAACTGTGAAAGTACTGTATAAAGTTTAGATACTAAGCGACGCAGCTACATCTGATTATTTCACTGTGTTAGAGATTGTGCTTAATGGCAAAATCCTTTGTCTCCTGACCAAACTTTATTGGTTTGTTGTTATAGTTTCTTCTCAGTGAATCATATGGTGATGATCAGACACAGCCATAGAATTCTTTTGTCAGCTTTGAAAGCTAATCACTGGTGAACCAAATATTGTGAGGTCTTGCCTCTTATTTTAAATCAACCCTGTGTTTCTCATGTGTCATTCTTTCTTAATTTGCTGATGAATCTTAGGACCATTACCCTTATTTTGGCCAAATATAATTTAGAAATTTTCACATGTATATTTAAGTTAAATATGTGCCTCAATTATTTTACCTTTTGAAAGTAAAATGTAATCCTTTAGTTTTTCTAAAGAGTATAGATATTTTTCATGAATGTCAAAAGAATTTGGTTTTAGTGTAATTTTTAATGACTATCACTATTTTAACTCACCAAATCCTTCAGTGTCACTTAGCAATCTATCTGTTTTTAGCCTTAAGATAATTTGATGTTGTTTTACATTTAAAATCTTGGTTGAGTCAATATAATTCAGAACAGTGAAACTCAGTTTTCAAGGCTGATTTTGCTATTAGTTTGTTATAGTGTAATCAAGGAACTAATACATCATCTCCTGCTCTTTATTTTAGTGGTATAGAACTAATCATTTTCCTAACATCCTCATACAGATTATAACCACACTTTCTTTAAAAGGTTTGCTTCAAGTGTGACAATTTGGGGAAAATTAAATTCTCAATATTATCTCTTTTCTGCCTTCATGTGAAAAACCATTGGTTCAATTACAGCTTTCGGGTGAAACATAATATATTTTGTCATTAGTAGACTGATCTCTTGTATGTTTTCTCCATTCCCATACATAGGCAGTCAAGGGTCACCAGAAGAAGTTCACATTCTTTGTAAACCTCTATCACATTTCCAAACAATTTCTAGCATCCTTTTCCTGTTTATAAAAGTAAGTGCAGCTCAGTGCCAGTGCTCATTTAATTTTACATAAACACCCTCTTTGAGGCTGAAGCAAATCTGACTAAATTTCAATGTGAAAATAAAATATAAAACCTCTTCTTGGAGTTATTTCTAAACAGAACTAACATCAGCATTGTCTGAATCATCAGAATCATCCATTTCAGAAAAATCAGATTGATTAAATGGATCTTTGGCCAACAAATATTTGAGAACGATGTTAACATCATGTGTTAAAAATGCTACATTTTCTAGGATTTGACATTTTCAGTGACTGTGAATTACTATATTTTGTAAATGGAAATATCACCACTAAAAACAGAATGCTATAAATAGAATTATGTCTTTTGTTTCCAAAGTCCATATACTAGAAAGATGTGAAAATCATAATAAAAGTTAGATATTTTGTGACAAAGTTATCTCAGGGTAAACGATGCAGCCTCAAGTGCTGCCAGCGCATATTCTAAGGTCAAATGGGAAAAGGGTTAAGTTCCAAACTCCAATCTTATCCTTGTCATGTGTCCTCTAAGTAGTGCTTACATTGACATTGAGAAGTAGACGTTTGTATAAATGAGACACTTCAAATATTTATTCTCTCCACTCAAATCTCTATCTTTTCACCAAGTACCATTTCTACATTATCTTCTATGGAGTAAGTGTTCTTTCTTTAATTACAATGCTAATTCGTATACCATATCCTTAGTTCTACTCTTACTCTGCATTTACAAGAATTTTGCTTTATCTGTCGTCCATATCTATAAGCAGGACCAACTTTGGGCAAAATGACAAATGAAGTAAGCAAAGTTTTCTTTCTCTCTTTTTCATTTTAATATCATTTCCAGTTGTAATCTTGCCCTAGGGTCACTTTCCAACATAGAATGAAGTTATCTTAACTAGTGGTCATATTTGTGAGTATTTCTGGTAAAGTACTACATATTAATAACTAATGACTGCAAAAAGATTAGCCCTTGGCCCTCCGTGGCAACAATTATATTTTAATTTAGGGCTAAGGGAAGTTTGGAAACATACCAGCTTTGAAATCCTTAAATTAAGGAATCGGTAAGATGAGACTTCAACCATTAGTGAAGGATGTAGTTTGGGTCATGTGCCTTTCCCAATGTCTCTTAAATCATAACACACAAGCAAGTGCCTATTTTGGCTACTTTAAAATGCCCCTTGTTTATCATTCATAATGTTAGTCTTGTCACAGTTTGAGGGGGTATTCTCTAGAATTCTTTGCTGGATGGTAAGTGTACACATGGTGAAATTTGAAGCAGTGCTGTCTAGCGCTGGTTTTTACAATATTACCAAGAAATATTTTGCTGTAACTCTGGGTATTGGCATGAGCACCTTGTATTACAAATTATACAGCAATTCAGAGCTCAGTACTTTCAGATGGCTAGTGGGTTTGGATAGTAAACTCTTGTTCACATTCTCTAGTAGGTCATGTTTGAATAATTGTTAAATAACTTTCTATTTTGCTTAAAGCACATTGTTTCAGCACTATACTATTTTGCTGTTTCCCAAATTCTTGTCCTAAATTCCAAGATCTTATAATCAAGTGTATGTCCCCCCAATACTAAACTTGGAACAGTCGTAATCAGGATAGCTTTTATTTTGAGTCTTCTAGAGATCCTTATTGGAATTTCCATGTGAATAATATTTTTAAAAGACGGTTTGTTTTCCCCTTATTCCTAGTTTAGCTCCTGCCCTTTGAGGCTGGAGCTTGTGTAAAATCCCAATTTTTATTTAAAATAATGATGTGTTAGGTTGGTGCAGAAGTAATTGCGGTTTCTGCCATACTTTTAATGGCAAAAACCGCAAATATTTTTGCACCAACCTATAAGAGTGGGGCAGTACAGGCCAGTGTGCTCTGCATGTGGCTGCTTGCCTTGCCCTGGGGCTTTTCACATCAGGGTAACTAAAATCTGTGTTCTAGTTAGCAATTAACCTTTGTTCAGACCCGAGGGAACCTGCTTCCAGGAATCAGTTATATCTGAGACCATTCAGATGTTGTGGACATTAACTTAAAAGAAACAGTCTATTCAAGACTCTTATAGAGACAGGAGGCAGAGCAAGATGGCCAATAGACTCCACCAGCGATCATCCTCCCCTTCTACCCCGACAGGAATACCTAATCAAAAAATCTATCCACATGGGCAAGCACCTAAGCACCCTCATGAGAACCAAAAATCAGGTGAGTGATCACAGTACCTGGTTTTAACATCATATGAAGGAAAGAGGCACTGAAGAGGGCAGGAAAGACAGTCTTGAGTTGCTGATGCCACCCCTCCCTCATCCTCCAACAGCAGCCAGCTCCTTGGTGCAGAGAGAGAATCTAGGTACTTGTGGGACTTCTCATTGGAACTCAGTGCTGCCCTGTCCAGCGGAAAGCAACACAGGGCAAGATTCAGCTGGTGTCCATGGAGGGAGCATTTAGAACAGTGATAGCCAGAGGGAAGTCATCTATCCCAGCAGCTGGGTTCCAACTAGCCTCACCAACACTAGCTAAAGAGTTGTGAAGTCCTAAATAAATTTGTAAGGCAGCCTAAGTCACAGACTACAATTCCTTGGCAAATCCTGGTGCTGTGCTTAGCTCAGAGCCAGTGGACTTGGGGTACAAGTGACCTAGTGAGACACCAGCTGGAGTGGCCAAAGGAGTACTTGTGTCATCCATCTGCCTACCGCAGGCAGTCTGGCTCACAACTCTGGGAGAAACTCCTTTCCCTTGATGACAGGAGAGGGAGGAGTAAAGAGGACTTGGTCTTACAACTTGGATACCAGCTTAGCCACAATATAATAAAGCATCAAGCAGAGTCCTGAAGCCCCCATGACAGTCCCTAACTCCTGGATGACATTTCTAGACCTACCCTGGGTCAGAAGGGAATCTGCTGCCCTGGAGGGAAGGACCCAGTTCTGGTAGGATTCATCACCTGCTGTCTAAAGAGCCCTTGGGCCTTGAATAAACGTCAGTGACAGGAAGGCAGTACTCTCCACAGGCCTTGGGTGAAATCCAGTACCATGCTGGCTTCAGGTGTGACCCAGTGCGTTCCTGGTCATGGTGATCATGAAGAGAGACTCTTGCTTAAGGAAAAAAGAGAGAAGAGTAGAAATGACTTTGTCTTGCAACCTGGGTGCCAGTTCAGTCACAGTAAAATAAAACACCAAGTAGGTTCCTAAAGTTCCTGACTCCATACCCTAGCTCCCAGGCAGCATTTCTAGACCCACTCCGGGCCAGAAGTGAACCCACTGTCCTGAAGGGAACGACATGAGCCTGGCTAGATTCATCACCTGCTGACTAAAGAGCCCTTGGGCCTTGGATAAACATCAGTGGGAGCCAGGTAATAGTTACCATGGGCCTTGGGCAAGACCCAGTATTGTGCTGGCTTCAGGTCTGACCCAGCACCATCCTAGTGGTGGTGGCCACAGGGGTGTTTGCATCACCCCCAGATTTAGGTGACTCAAGATAAAGAGGGAGACTTCCTTTGTTTGGGACAATGTGAGGGAAGAATACAAGAGACACTGCTTGGTAATCCAGGGAATTCTCCCAGATTTTACCCAAGACCACCAACGTACCTCTAAGAACCTGCAAGAGTCATAGAGTCATCAATAGGCTTGGGATGCTCCTTAATGCAGTATCAGCTGCAGTGTCCAAAAATTTAGATCATAGCACTCATTTCCCTTTGTATACTTGGAAAGTCTTCTCCAAAAGGATAAGTACAAATAAACCCAAACTGTGAAAATGACAATAAATACCCAACTATTCAATGCTCAGACATCAACAAACATCTACAAGCATCGAAACCATTCAGGAAAACATTATCTCACTAAATGATTTAAATAAGACACCAGGGTCCAATCCCGGAGAAATAGAGATGTATGACCTTTCAGATAGATAATTTAAAATAGCTGTGTTGAGGAAATTCAACAAAATACAAGGTAACACAAAGAAGGAATTCAGAATTCTATTAGACAAATTTAACAAAGACATTGAAAGAATTTAAAAGAATCAAACAGAAATGCTGGAGTTGAAAAATGCAATTGGCATACTGAAGAACGCATCAGAACAGAAGAAAGAATTAGCAAGCTTGAAGATAAGCTATTAGAAAATACACAGGCAGAGGAGACAAAAGAAAAGAGAATAAAAAACAACGAAGCACACCTACAAGATCTGGAAAATAGCCTCAAAATAGCAAACTAAGAGTTACAGGCCTTAAAGAGAAAATAGAGAGACAGGGATATAAAGTTAATTCAAAGAGATAGTAGCAGATAACCTAGAGAAAGATACCAATATCCAAGTACAAGAAGGTTATACAACAACAAACAGATTTAACCCAAAGAAGACTACCTCAAGGCATTTAATAATCAAACTCCAAAATGTAAAGGATAAAGAAAGGATCCTAAAAGCATCAAGTAAAAAGAAACAACTAACATACAATGGAGCTCCAATACACCCGGCAGCAGACTTTTCAGTGTAAATCTTACAGGACAGAAGAGAGTGGTATGACATATTTAAAGTGCTAAAGGAAATACAATTTTACCCTAGAATAAAATATCCTGTGAAAATATCTTTCAAACATGAAGGAGAAATAAAAACTTTCCCATACAAACAAAAGATGAGTGATTTTATCAATACCAGACCTGTCCTACAAGAAATGCTTCAATCTGAAAGAAATAAACTTTAACAAGCAATAACAAATCATCAGAAGATACAAAACTCATTGCTAATAGTAAGTATATAGAGAAGTGCAGAATATCATAATGTTGTAATTGTGTGTAAACTACTCATATCTTGAGCAGGAAAACTAAATTTGAACCAATCAAAAATAATAATGACAGCAATTTTTCAAGATATAGACAGTATAAGATATAAATACCTTATACTGGGTGTGGTGACCCATACCTTTAATTCCAGCACTTTGGGAGGCTGAGGCAGAAGTATGGCTTGAGCCCAGGAGTTTGAGACCAGCCAGACCCCATCTCTACAAAAAATAAAGAAACTAGTCAGGCGTGGTGGCATGTGTCTGTGGTCCCAGCTACTTGGGAGGCTGAGGTGAGAGAATCACTTATGCCTGGGAGGTCGAGGCTGCAGTGAGCCATGACCATACCACTGCAATCCAGCCCAGGCAACAGACCAAGACCCTGTCTCAAAAAATTATTTAAGGTTATTTATTAACACTTGTGGATAGTGTTGTGATATCCATAATCTCTACTAATATGGGACACAACATTCTGTTTGTAGGCTTTAGGCTAGCCTGTACTTTCAACTTTCTGAACATAACCCTTAAATAAGTACTTAAACAGAGAATAACTAGAGTTTAAAATAGATTCATTGTGGTCTCTTTGGAAGTCTTTTCTTTTTTAATTTTTTTTTTTTTTTTTAAGTGGAAACAGGGTCTCTGTATGTTTCCCAGGCTGGTCTCGAACTCCTGGCCTCAAACGATCTTCCCTCCTTGGGCTCCCAAAATGCTGGGATTACAGGCATGAGCCACCGTGGCTGGCCTTGGAATACTTCTAATACTTGACAAATTTTTATCATATGTAGCTTTTGGAGGTTTATATCACAGGAATTGTTTCCAATGGAGCTTTAGTATCCCTTAATAAGTTCATGGTAAGATTAATATGGTTTTCCATTATGTCAAACATTTATATATTCTTTCTTTCACAGGAACTACTGGCTCTTTTCTTTCATCATTCCAAGCAGTAACTCCATCTACTGATTAATCAGCTTTAGGAGCTTCTTTATTTACTGTTTGGTTAAATCCCCATTCTTCTGCAACCGCCTGTTTAATAGCATTGATTTTTCGCTGTAGTTAGCAAGTTTCCTTCTTCAGTGGCCTGCTGCCAACTGCAGCATTTTGTTCATTTTATCTAATTTCCTCTTCTTAATAGGGATGCAAACAGGGTATTGAGGGAAGTTGTGGGGATCCTTTGCTGGCTTATCTTTTATTTTGCCATTTTCTAGTTGAGTGGCTTAATAAGAATAGCATAATTCCATTCCTCTTGTCTATTTAATGTGAATCCTGGGAAATGTCACTGGGTGATTGGGTGACTTGTATTTCCCAAACCTCTTTGAGACTATTGTTGTGGTGGCACTTGAACTTTTTTTGTGGTGCCTAATGATTGGATAGTAATGCTTATTTCACTGTCAACAATGTCAAATTGACTTTTGATTAAAGCAACAACTTTAATTTTTGCCTCTTCTTATTTTGGTCACAGTAATCAAGACTTCCAACACATTCATTTTATTTTCTTGCTTTGGGGATTGTAAAATCATCTTAAAGGGAATAAAATGGCAACCATTCTATGATGAAGAGCCATGGGTATTTCACTAAAGTTTTGTGATAATTGCAGGAGTTCAGGGGAATATGAGTTTGCTATGTTAAATGAGTACCTCCCTCCAACCAGATTGTTGCTTGCAGCCTCCCTCCACTGAGCCTATCTGTAAGCATTAGAGAGGAACATGTGATTGAGGAAACTGCCCTACATGTCAGTCCTTCAACCCTTGATCTACGTGGCTTGGAGACCATCCAGGTGAGGCTTTGAAATCTAATGGTAGATATTATCTAACTGTGGGGGAGCGGTGAGCTGACCTAGGACAAGTGAACTACAGGATGTCATATTTTGAGAGGATGGTTATTATTAGTGTTATTATTAGCTTTATTAATGAGTAAGAACTCCATTAAGAAAGGAAAAGCAAAAGGGGAAAAGCTGTAGGAAAACAAAATAGCACACTGACTCCTCCTGTTCTATTCTACCAGCTGTTATCTATAAGGGATTGTGAATGATGATGCAAGGTGAATAATATATCAGCCCCCCACCATAAAAGTTGACTAAGATAATATATCCAGAAATCTTTACCATCATTTTCCTTAAAAAAAAGGGGTTCAGTCAAAACTTATACTGACAAAAACATACTATTAAAAATTACTAGAAAGATTGTCTTTGTTTTCTTAATTTTAAATTGGTTCTCATTTTAACCAAACCAGTTTGCCTAGATTGAACATGTCAGCAAAGGAGACATGAAACTCTTGATTGGTAAACCATTAAAGCCTGAAGTTATAAATTGCAAAATTGGTTAAAATGATAGGATGGTTTTAAGAGTAGGACAAAAGGATAATAAGAGATAAAAGGGATTGTTGGAGAAATTGTAAAACTAAATAATATAAATTCCAAGAACAAAAAAGAGAATGATGGTCTATACAAGAAATGGAGATAAAAAATGTATTACCAGGAGAGTTAGAAATTAATAATAGATAGGTAGGTAGATAGATAGATAGATAGATAGACAGACAGATAACCAAGAATAGAAAAGAAATAAAATATTTATGCTTCCTTTCTACCTACCTTTACTATCCAAAATAATTTTTTCTGGAAGAAAATAAAGAAAAAATACCTTCATAAAGAGGGGAAAAAGGAAATGAAGCATCTCAAAGCTCAAGGACTGCAGAGGAGGTTGCAAAGGGACTTGAACGAGAAGACATTAAAATAAAAAGAGTATGGGGATGGGGGGAGATGTGAAAATGAAGGGACAGGGAATGGTGTGGATGGAAAGCAGTATGTTAGGCAACACCATCTGGGTAAAAGTGAGTGAGGAAGAAGTTACAGCTTTGAAGTTACTGTTAGATAAGATGGACTATTAAAACATCTGAAATCTTTGGGCTGAATTTCAAACTTTATACTACAAAAAAAGATTGATCAAAATTAATTACCACTGAAGTTTTTGAGCTCTTGGTTTGAATTCACAGAAAAATAAACTCTCAATCTTATTTAACAGCAACCACCCACTCCAATCCAGTATTCATTTAGTACAGCAGAGTAGAGCAAGCACTGAATATGGATTGAGTAGTTTAGGTTTTCTAACGATTCAAACCACTGTTAATGAAAATGTGTCCCTTTTTATGACTGTCTCAAGTGATGAATAATGAACTGCTTTATCTTCCTCCCTCTATACCTTCATATCTGGACACAGTGAATTGAGCATTTATGCACATTCAGAAACAAGGGTTTCTGGTTTGTGGACAGCTTTATCTTTAGATACTTTTGTTATTACTGCTTTACAAGTATGATCCCTTTGATTTTTCCCTACAGCTTTAGGGGATAGACTCCATTTGTAACTTGAGAAGACAAAACCAGAGGAACAAAAGGCTATATGAGGATTCAGCTTGGAGCTTGTGATTTCCTTTGAAAATTGACACTCTTTTCAACAAGTATTTGTTGATTATATAATGCATATTGGATATGTAAAAGTATCTAATTAAGATGTGGAGCACTTCTTTGGCCACTTTTATAGAGTGTGAAGTAGTAGGCACAGTGTAGTTAAGTGATTGTCTTCTCTCAGTCTGCAAGTAGGGGAAAGGAGGTAGGAGGTAGGGATTGTGCAAGAACTAGGTGTCTCTATTTTCAATCCAGTATTTCCTCTGAAACCTCTCTGCTTCTTACTTCAGAGTCCACCATTTAAGTCAGTCCAGGGACTATAGTCATGGAAACAATAAAATCTAGCGACCAATTAAACATTACATCTATCCCCAAAACAACTGTTGCTCCTAAAACCACAGCAGTTTCTGCCAGGCTGGATACCCAAAGCCTCCAACTAAAATGAAAGCTGAACTTCATCCATTACCAAATAGAGAAGCCCTTGGAATACATGTTTGTGTTCTCACTGAGCTTATTGGTATTAAAAACTGAGCCAGGCAATTTGTATGTTTTTTAATTTAATTGTCAAATCAGGGATGACACCAGATTTATTTTTGTTTCGTTTTGTTTTTGTTTTTGAGATGAAGTCTCACTCTGTCACCCAGGCTGGAGTGCAGTAGTATGATCTTGGCTCACTGCAACCTCCAACTCCCAGGCTCAAGCGATCCTCCCACCTCAGCCTCACCAGTAGCTGGGACACAGGTGTGCACCACCACATCTGGCTAATTTTTGTATTTTTGGTAGAGATAGGGTTTCCCCATGTTGCCCAGGCTGATCTTGAACTCCTGAGCTCAAGCAATCCACCTGCCTCTGCCTCCCAAAGTGCTGGGATTATAGGCGTGAGCCACCATGACCAGCCGGATTTCTAATTTGATTGCAAATCTAAGAAATTTTGCCAATTGTGGGAATATTTCTTCAAGGAAGATAACAACATAGCTTCATGGTCATGTCATAATCTTCCTCAGGAATGTTGATAGATTATTAACTTTAAAGGAGTTTTCGGTTTAAATCAGTACATACATCAGTAAATGATTCCACATATTCTGAGTTGCTATATACCACTCGGAGGAGAAAAACATTATTCCTGTGTGCATGAGCATTTTCATTTTTGCTGCAGCAGTGTATCGTTTCTTTTTTCTGGATTCTAAGAAATGCTGCAGCAAAATGCACCCCAGATTTCAGGTAAAAATCCGATGTCTGGCTTGTAAGAAGCTGCTCATTAAACATGTATATCAGCTAAAATCCAAAGGCAACATATTTCACAATCTCTGCCTATTTATTCACCCTCTCCTAAGAGAATTGACATTTTCTGTGTCTTCTATGTGATTACTTACTGCAATTTCTGATTCAGTGCTTGGTCAGTAATTAGGCAGATGGGCAGGAAGGGTTCTAGCACTTCTAGCTGACTCAGATGACTCAGCAGCTGCAAAGAATAATCATTTAGTCTCTGACAATGTGGACTGTAAATGAATGTGTAGGTGTGAATATGAAGGAGCAAAGAGACCTAGAGACAGAAAGGGAGATGGAAAGATAATAGTGATTCATGGCAAGTATAAAAACAGAAGTAATTTTTAAAGCAATGGGTGGCAGTCTATAAATAATTCCATTTAACTCGTCACTTGAGAAATTGTTGTGCTTGATGCTACCAAATATTTTTCCTTTAAAAACCCTGTTTGGAAGATCTGTATGACTTTTCATTTTAGAGTTTCTATGATTAGTGCTATGTCAATGAGATCTACAGCTAGAAAAATATAAGGTGAAGCAATAAAAATAAGTATAAATATAATTTCCCATCCAGTATTTGAGTTAGCAAGAGCAGACGGAAAATTGATTTTCTTCCCTTGAAATAAACAAAAAGAGCTTTCAGAATTATGTTTATGGGAAATAATTAAACATACTTTAAACTTTAGTGCTTTTAATAGTGCATTCGAGAAGTTCTCAAATGGCTTTGGATTTATCAGTGATATCAACATTTTAAAATGCCGTGTCTAGCGTGTATGTAAGTTGTGGAGTGCAACCTAATGATCTGATTAGTGTAACTGTGAGTGGATCTCTGCAAGGGTTGTGCAGAGGCCTGACAAAACACATTCCCATTTGGTCTTTCTTTGCAATGCACATGCACTAATTGGGTATTTCCAGGAGTGTGGGATTGAAAGGGGCACTGAACCCAGAGTGTCTATTTGCCCCTAAGTGCTAACCAACATGATCCTTTTACTGGTTTACTTACTCTTTCAGTTTATTTTTTTTAAGTCCATTGCAGAGGCCCTTGAGTATACATACATAATTAATAACACAAGCCTCTTTGTTCAGGCACTTAAGCACTTGTCCAAACAGGGAGAATCACATTATTAGGGAGGGGAAGAAAGGGAGGAGACGTCCTCGGGCAATATTTTATAAACTATAAAGGTCCTTTTCTGTCATTGATCATACCTGACAGGGGATGGGGTTTGATAGGTAAAAATTAAAAGGGGAGAAAAATGAGAGTATGTGACTGCTATCAACCTGTAATAGAAGCTTAAGAGATTCCGGCTGCTGCTGCCTGTGGCATGTGATTTAAAGGGTACTGGAGCAAGCCCCAAATTTATCTCTCAAAATCTTCCATAGTGCCTGAAAGTGTCACACTTTGGAGTTAAGAAGATGTGGAAGGCTCCTGTAATGGTCCTCATTTGCTACCTCAGAACAGAAACTCATTAGGTCATTATCATTTATTAATATCTTAGCCCGAGTTATTTTCTCAGATCAGTTTCAATCGCCTAGCAAGGCCTTGGGAGGAAAGAACACTATAATTGAGTGTTACTAATGAGATAGAGGAGGAGAAAGGTCCAGATAATAGATGGCTCCTTCAGCCAAATGGGTTTGGGAGGGAAACCTGGGCATTTAGGAGGATGATGCAAAGGCAATCTGGGCCCAGGCATCACAAGGGTAAGGTCCAGATGAGAAGAGGGAGAGAAAGAAGACACACACATAAGGCCAAAAAGCCTGTCTTCTTCATTTATAGCTTAGCTGAGCACACTAGCCTATTTCTAATGCACTGTCCTCTTATTTATGGTATCTATTTTTTTCAGCGTTTGTTGAGCAGAAGATGGTCATGATAGTAAAACACGCCATTTAGCTACCATATTCGCCTCCTCTCCCTTTTGAGTTCACTTCTTTTCAGGGTTATAGACAGGGAAAAAAGATAGAAAACAGCCTGGCTTACAGAAGGCAAAGATATTTGTCCTCTCCTGTGGGCACTGAATATAAATTCAAGGAGAAGTCTTGAGAATGAGTGGCGTATGATATAATATAAATTAATTGGAAACAATTTTATTAACCTTTTTGGGTTAGCAGACTGCTTAGTGAAAAGTCATGTGTAAGAGAGTTTATAAAGTGATGAGAAACTTTTGTCTTTATGGTCTAGGTAGCTATGGAAATTGAGGGGAAAATATCAGCCTCAACCAAGTACAGTGAATCAGCAGGATTAACTTGCAGAAATCTATTATTATTAAACTTTAAAATGTTGACTTTGCATGAAATCTGGCTGTGAAAAAGAGTGACATTGATAAAGAGCTGGAAATTGTATACAGTGAGTAATTCACTGGTGTTTTTTAACCCTTGAACACCTCATTTTAGGCACGAATTAACAAGGAAAAAAGGACATTGCTTCTGTGTGGTCCTGAACAGAGGATTGAAAAAGACAAAAGCATTCCTGGTGCTTTGTTAAAAGGCAGGTTCTAAGCTGAATATGTCTTTTACTATTATCAAATGGCTCTTTAGCTTATTTACTTTTTGAAAATAGCATTCTATTTGGTTTAAGACTTGGAAAAACTGGAGGAACTTCCCTGAAAATGGACCCAAATACTCATCAAGAAGGAGACTAGCCCTAACATAATTAAGGCTATTCTGTTTGAGGAAGAGAAGGATAAGGAATTTCTGTCCACAGGAAAATGAAGGCAGTTTATGTAAAGAAAAGGGAGATACTCATCACTTGTCTTCTATGACCATGGAAAATTTGCAGAGGGAAAAAAATCCTTAGTTTTGTAGCAGGACAGATCTCGGTTGGCCAGAAACAACTTTTTAAACATTATGTTGAGAAAAAAGACACCCATGGGAATGAAAACTATGTGAGAAAGACTGTAGAGCCTCTAAGAGTTCTTTTTTTCACAAATGAATATCACCTTTTATGCCAAGAGCCAGGAAAACCGCAATTTGAATGGGGTAACCACAAACAACTTCGGCTGACACCAGGAAAATTGAGACGTTGAAATTATCTGACAAGAATTTTAAAGCAGCCATCATAAATTGGATCCAAAAATCAATAACAAATTCTTTGAAACAAATTAAAAAATAGAAAATCTCAGTAAAAAAATAGAAGTCATTTTTAAAATGACCAAATAGAAGCTACACAACTAAAAAGTGAAATTAATTTTTTTTTTTTTAATTCATGGAATGAACTCAATAGCAGAGTGCAGATGAGAAGATGAAATCCTGGAGCTGCTGAGCGTGGCCATGCACCACCTGCTGTAATGGAAGCAGTGTCCATGTTCCAGGCGGAGAGCCACCTGTGCAGGTGTCAGTGTCAGCTCTGCCCATTCAAGTGTAAAATTATCATCCTTTACAATAGAACTGCATCACATTACTTCCAAGAATTAATTCACTAATTATAGGATCTTATCCAAATCCCTTCATTTGAATACGTGAAAACTAGAATTCAAAGAGGGGAGCTGATTTACCTGAATTTGTACTGTAGCACTGGGCCTAAGCCAATATTTCTCTATAGTGTTGGCTTTGACACCCAATATGATTCCCCCACAATTTCATATGCTAATGCTTCTCATGTATGAGACGCTGGGACACAACTTCACTGGGACAAAACTTCTTTTTGGGAAGAAATGAAAATGTATTTGAGGTGTTAACATGGTAACGCCATGAAGTTAAATCCTTCAGTAGGAGAATTAGATTTAGCTAAAATTTACCAGGATGCCCAGTTAATAAAGTTTGCCAGATAAAATACAAGATTCTCAGTTAAATTTAAATTTCATATAAAAATTATTTTAGTATAAATATGTCCAAAATATTTACTGTTGACATTGGATATAGTTATACTAAAAATTACTCCTTTTATCTGAAATTCAAATTTAACTGGGAAACCTCCATTTTAAAAAATATTTTAAATTTTAATAAATTCATAAGAGTTGTGCATATTTATGGGGTACATGCGATATTTTGATACAAGCATACTATGTGTAATGAACATTCATCACCTCAAACATTTCTTATTTCTTTGTGTTGGAAACATTCCAAATCCACTCCTCAGTTATTTTGAAATATCCAATAAGTTATTGTTAACTTTAGTTGCCCTATTGTGCTACCAAACCACTAGATTATATTCCTCCTATTTAACTGTATTCTTGTACCCATTAACCACTGCCTCTTTATCCCTCCTCCTCAATACCCTTCCTAGCCTTTCTTTACCTCCATGATTCAAATATTTTACCTTCCACATATGACTGAGAACATACAATATTTATCTTTCTGTACTTGGCTTATACTTCTTCCAGTTCCATCCATGTTGTTGCAAATGATAGAATTTCATTATTTTTTATAGATGAATAATATTTCATTGAGTGTATATACCATATTTTCTCTATCCATTTATCTGGTGATATACACATAGATTGATTCCACATCTTGGCAACTGTGAATAGTGCTGCAATAAACATGGGAATACAGATATCTCTTCAATATACTGATTTCCCTTCTTTTGAATACATGTCTAGAAGTGGGATTGTTGAATTATATGGTAGTTCTACTTTTAGTTTTTCGAGGAACCTTCACACTGTACTGTATGAAGTGACTACACATCATGGCCGTACTAATTTACATTCCCACAAACAGTGTACGAGAGTTCCTCTTTCTCCACAACTTCACCAGCATTCATTATTATTTATTTTTATGAAAAAAAAAACATTTTAACTGGGGTGAGATGATATCTCATTGTGGCTTTGATGCACATTATTCTGATGATTAGTGATGTTGACCTTTTTCCTATACCTATGGGTTGTTTGAATGTTGTCTTTGAGAAATGTCTATTCAGATTTTTGGCCTACTTTTAATCGGATTATTTGTTTTTTATTATTAATTTTTGTTCCTTTTATATTCTGGTTCATAATCCCTTGTCAGTTGAATAGTTTATAAATATTTTCTCCCATTTTGTAGGTTGTCTCTTTATTTATTGTTTCTTTGTTGTGAGAAGTTTTTTCAGCTTGATGGGATCTCATTTGTTCATTTTTGCTTTGACTGCTTGTGCTTTTGAGGTGTTACGCAAGAACTCTTTGCCTAGGCCAATGTCATGAAACATTTCCCCAAATTTTAATTTAGGAACTTCATAGCTTCAGGTCTTACATTTAAGTCTTCAGCCTGTTTTCATTTGATTTTTGTATATGGTGTGAGATAGATGCCTAGTTTCATTCTTCTGCATATGAATATCCAGTTTTCCCAGCACTTTTTATTAAAGAGACTGCCTTTTCCTCAAAGTATGTTCTTGGTGCTTTTGTCAAAAATGAATTGGTAACCCTCTTCTTCAGGTTCTACCTCCTTTGTTCCTGATCCCTGGTAGCAGGCAGACCAACTGTACAGGAAGGTTTCCTTCACAAGTAACACAAGTATTTTACTTTTCCTTGTTATTATTTTTTTCTGTTGTTGTTGTTGGGCTAAAATCAAGATGGCAGCAGGTCTGTCTTTCATTCTAGAAGCTCTAGAGGAAAAAGAGATCCCTTGTTTTTTCTAACATATAGAGGCCTCCATAATCCTTGGTTCATGGTCCGTTTCCATCTTTAAAGCCAGTTACAGCAGGTTGAGTCTTTCTCACATTGCATCATTCTAACCTCCTCTTCTGACTTTCTCTTCCACTTTTCTAAGAGTTCTCGAGAAGTAATAATCATGGGATATACAGGAATTCGTTATAATATTCATCATAATTTTTCATTATGAAGATATTTAAAAATAATCTGAAATGAGTTATGATACCATTGTGGGACAATTTCTTTAAAGTTCATATGGAACCAAAACAGAGCCTGCATTGCCAAGACAATCCTAAATCAAAAGAACAAAGCTGGAGGCATCACACTACCTGACTTCAAACTATACTACAAGGCTACAGCAGCCAAAACGGCATGGTACTGGTACCAAAATAGAGATATAGACAAGTGGAATAGAACGTAGACCTCAGAAATAACAACACGCATCTACAACCATCTGGTCTTTGACCAACCTGACAAAAAAAAAGAAATAGGAAAAGGATTCCCTATCTAATAAATGGTGCTGGGAAAACAGGCTAGCCATATGTAGAAAGCTGAAACTGGATCCCTTCCTTACACCTTATACAAAAATTAATTCAAGATGGATTAAAGACTTAAATGTTACACCTAAAACCATAAATACCCTAGGAGAAAACCTAGGCAATACCATTCAGGACATAGGCATGGGCAAGGACTTCATGACTAAAACACCAAAAGCAATGTCAACAAAAGCCAAAATAGATAAATTGGATCTAATTCAGCTAAAGAGCTTCTGCACAGCAAAAGAAACTACCATCAGAGTGAACAGGCAACCTACAGAATGGGAGAAAATGTTTGCAATCTACCCATCTGACAAAGGGCTAATATCCAGAATCTACAAAGAACTTAAACAAATTTACAAGAAAAAAATCAAGCAACCTCACCAAAAAGTGCTGAAAGGATATGAACAGACACTTTTCAAAAAAAGACATTTGCACAGCCAACAGACACATGAAAAAATGCTCATCATTGCTGGTCATCAAGAAATGCAAATCAAAACCACAATTAGATACTATTTCACAGCAGTTAGAATGGCAATCATTAAAAAGTCAGGAAACAACAGGTGCTGGAGAGGATGTGGAGAAAGAGGAATGCTTTTACACTGTTGGTGGGAGTGTAAACTAGTTCAGCCATTGTGGAAGACAGTGTGGTGATTCCTCAAGGATCTAGAACTAGAAATACCGTATGACCCAGCCATCCCATTACTGGGTATATACCCGAAGGATTATAAATCATGCTACTATAAAGACACATGTACGCGTATGTTTATTGTGGCACTACTCACAATAGCAAAGACTTGGAACCAACCCAAATGTCCATCAGTCATAGACTGGATTAAGAAAATGTGGCACATATACACCATAGAATACTATGCAGCCATAAAAAAGGATGAGTTCATGTCCTCTGTAGTGACATGGATGAAACTGGAAACCATCATTCTATGCAAACCATCGCAAGGACAGAAAACCAAACACCTCATGTTCTCACTCATAGGTGGGAATTGAACAATGAGAACACTTGGACACAGGGCAGGGAACATCACACACTGGGGCCTGTCATGGGGTGTGGGAATTGGGGAAGGATAGCAGTAGGAGAAATGCCTAATGTAAATGACGAGTTAATGGGTGCAGCAAACCAACACGGCACATGTATACATATGTAACAAACCTGCACATTGTGCACATGCACCCTACAACTTAAAGTATAATAATAAAAAAATTTATCTGTGTTTTCTGATAATCCTACAATTAGCACTATAGTTTAATAATTAGACTAAAATGTGATTAAAATGTGTTAATGTTGAGAGATGAAGGAAAAAATCTCTGTTTTCCACAGATTGGACACTTCTACATCTTCTTACCAAAACCATTTTGATACTTTTGTCTAGTTTTTCTTTCTGTCTGCCTATTTTATTCTGATAAACCTTTAAAATGTTATTCAGCAACCCATTTTAAGTATCAATGTTATACCATATTAAGTGCATGGATACAAACATGACTAAAGCACAAGCCTCTACCTTCACATTACTTACAGTCTTATGGGGACCACAGAGAAGTGAAGAAAATCGGGTACATAGCACAGCAAAGTTTTGAGTAGGATGTTATGGAAACTCAGAAGAGTAAAGTCCTGGAGGGGTTCTTAATGTAAAGTCTTCAAGAAGAAATCTGGGTGAGATTAGTAGGAGGTGTCCTAGGTAAAGAGGAAGAAATGAGCATATTTCAGGCAGAGAGGCATTATTTGCAAAAGGACTGTGTTGTGAAAGTGCTGACCATCTAGGATATGTTGAGAAGTTCAGTGAAGAAGAATAGTCAAAGTTGACATCTAGGTTTCTGGGTTAGGACAATGAGGTAGATGATGAGATCATTTACTGGCAATAGAAACAAAGTGGGAGGAGCAGTTCTGGAAATTTGAAGTTAAAGATAGAGGTTGACAAATGCAGTTTGGGATATGTTGAATGGAGTAGCCTGAGGGAAGTTTAAGTAGGAGATATCTCATAGTTTAAAAGGGAGATTTGGGTCGGAGATTAAATTTGTGATTTATTAGCATACGGGAGTAGGACTACATAAGGAAGACAATGTAAAATGAAAACAGTCAAGGACTGAGGATAGAACACTAAGAAACATCAACATTTAAAGGACTTTTGGGCCTGGTGCAGTGGCTTATGCCTGTAATCTCAGCACTTTGGGAGGCCGAGGCAGGTGGATCACTTGAGGTCAGCAGTTCGAGACCAGCCCGGCCAACATGGTGAAACCCCATCTCTACCAAAGAATACAGAAAATAGCTGGGCACTGTGGCATGTGCCTGTAATCCCAGCGAGGCTGAGGCAGGAGAATACCTTGAGCCCAGGAGGCAGAGGTTGCAGTGAGGCCACATGGCACCACTGCACTCCAGCTTGGGCAATAGAGTGAGACTCCACCTCAAAAAAAAAAAAAAAAAAAAAGAAGGAAAAATAAGGACTGTTGAAGGAAGTAGAGATTCTCCCCTCAAAAAGACAGGGAAGCAGCAGCTACATAGCTAGGAGGAAAGGCAGGATAGTGTCTTAGAAACTAAAAGAATTTCAGTAAGAAGGAGAGGTACATGTGACCACTGGATATTACATTGGTCATTACTGATTTTGGCAATGTCAATGAATCAATGGAGTGGATACAGAATTATAGTAAATTAAATAATAAATGATATGAGTGGACATTGAAACAATTAGGATAGGCAACTCTTTAAATAAACTTGGGTATTATGCATAATCAAAGATTGGTGCAGTAATTAGTGTGGGCATCAGATCAAGGGGAGTCATGTTCTTTTTTTTTTTAAGATAGAAAGTTAAGTATATTTCAGTACTGTTGGGAAGATATAGTAGGGAGGGAAAGGACAAAGATTCAGGAGAGAGAAAGAGAGCAGGCATACTTGGGGTAGGGGACTTGATGAAGTGATGGCAATCTGAGACATTAGGAAACAATAGGATCAAGAGTATATGTGGAAGTATTAGCCTTATATTAGAGTAGATCACCTTTTCTATTGTTACAGAAAAAGGAACGGAGACTGAGTGCTGAGCAGGGATGTTTATAGGTGGCAGGGCAGAACATTTGAAGGGTTCTCTTATGATAGTTTTTAATTTTTCCACATAGTAAGAGGTGAAATTATCTGAAGGGACTGTGGGGCAGAGGGGTAGTAGTGGTAGGAGAGTAGAGAAGGTTTGAAAGAGCTGTTATTAAGAGAGAACAATAGGAAGATTACCGGGTGGCATTGGAAGCAAGCTGAGATTAAAGACCAAGAACTTGCAATAGACTAATTTGTAATTTTCTCCAACAACATTCAGGAGCTCAGCATAGTAGGGCCAGAGAGGTGGACATTTGGATTGACACATGGCTTGAATTTTATCATGTGGCTGCTACATAAGGACAATGAATAAGAAAGGTGAGGAAATGGTCAAAAGAATAATTGAAATATTTGATAGTGGGATTTACGCTGAATAGAGAAGTTAAGACAGGAACAGTCTATTCCATTTTTCCCCTGATTGGGTTTCCAAGAGGGTTGTAGTTCAAGCAAGCAGGCAGGCAGTAGAATTACAGTTTCTAGGTTCTTAAAATATGTCAAAACATCAGTAATTTTTATTACATGGCAGGGCCACTGGGTATGTTATACAGTCTTACCAGAAGGGAAAAGTTGGAAATCATGTCCTGGAAAGGAACAAATGTTAAATATAAAATGCTAAATCCTTGAAACTAATATTTTAGTAGACGAGAACTGGGAGAGAAAAATGGCCAATATGCAAGTATCTAGGATGACAGAGCAAGTGGTAGAGCAAAAGCATGAGATCTAGACTTGGTAAATTCTGGAGCCATAATGCAAAGTGCCAGCAGTAGCTTTGTATTTTGGTCCAGCTCTAACTTGAACAGGTGTGTCCAATTGACTTAGAGGCATAAGAACAGTGAGAAAGAGAGAATTTGGTAGAACTTTGTGGCTAACTTGATGTAACAAGTGAAGAAAAGAGATAAATCATAGATGGGAGAATGTTACAAGTGATGAAGGTGACAGGGAAAAGATATTTACTTGGAAAATATGGTAAGTTATATTTTGGACTTGACTAATCTATACTAATAATTAATAATTAAGTAAACATATTCAGCAGGAATTATGAGGCTGGAGGTAGTCTGAAGATTTAGCTTTGAGGAGAGAGGTCATTTCTCTTACTGTCTCCTGTCTCCAAAGAAAAGGAGGAAGTAAAAACTGAAAAATAACAGACTGATCAGCACCACTGGTCAGACCTGTAGGTTAAAGATTAACCCCCACCCTAACCGCTTGTGCTATCTATAGATCACAGACAATGGTATGGAGAAATACTTGCCTTGCTCACCACCCTTACCTAGTCACGTACTCCATGCTTGCTCAATCTATCACGACCCTTTCACGTGGACCCCTTAGAGTTGTAAGCCCTTAAAAGGGCCAGGAACTCTTTCTTCGGGGAGCTTGGTTCTTGAGACGCAAGTCTGCTGATGCTCCCGGCCAAATAAAGCCACTTCCTTCTTTAACATGGTGTCTGAGGGGTTTTGTCTGTGGCTCGTCCTGCTGCATTTCAGCTGTCATCAACGCAGATGTCATAGAAGTCATTAAAATGAATGAAATTTCTAGGGTAAAGAATGAAAAAAGAGCAGGAGCATTGGAAAATCAGTCCACAAAAAGGTGTAGAAGGAAGAGTAACCAGTGAAGTTAATAAAGAATAAGTATATGGGGAGAAAGGGAAAGAATAAAGTTAGATAGTGGTATGGAGGTCAATGAAAAAAAAATTCAAGGTGGAGGTGATGGGCAACACGCTGTGAAGAGAGAATGTGGATTTCTTAACAAGAAGGTCATTGGTAAACTGTGAGGAAGCAGTTGCCCTAGTGAGGTGGAGCAGAAATAAAACTGAAGTGGTATCTAGAGGAAGAGGTTATATAGAAAGAGGAGTAAGCTCATGTAGACTATTTGAGAAGTTTGACCATGAAACGAAAATAAAATAAGGTGATAGCTAGAGGGAGTAGTAAGATTAAATAATGGTTGTTTTTCAGGTTTGGAAAGACCTATGCCTCTAGGAAGTTGCTAAAGATTCAGATATTTGATTATCATTACATACATGCTCTGGCTGTAAAATTTTCTAGTTATTCACGAAATCCATCAAGTCATCAACCAATGTACAAAGCCAATAAAGACCTTTAGTCGATTGTGCATTGTGCATTGGTGTTAGGATACTCATGCTACATCCATGTCAGCTCATGTTTAATCATTTATAATTTACCTTCACAATGTTTTTCTTTAATTTTATTTTTTGGGACTAGGTTCCCAAGAGTTTATATGGCAGTATAAATGATTATATTATAAACACACAGGCTAGTTTGGGGACTTGAAATAGTAAAGATATTTAATGCTTTTAACTAACAGTTCTAAACCTCAGTACTTAGAATTCATTTTTTCAAACACTTATTTCTGAATGTGGACATGCAAAAATCTTCATCAATTTTTATAAACGCAATTCATTTAGAAGCAGTTCAGCTATGTAAATATACTTTGGCAGTTAATAGAGAATCTATATTATTTTGTTTTATTGTTGGGGCAGAGTAGAAGAGCAGCAAGGAAAGGAATGAGTAGCCACTTTTATTGGAAATTAGTTTGTTTTTGTACCTCATTCTTCATTATGCTCTCCCTTTACCACAGTGGTGAGTAGTGATTAAGGGCACAACCTTAGAACTCAAACAGATTTCAATTCCACTTTGAGCTATGCCATTAATTAGTTGTGGGCAATTCACATTTTTGAACTTCAGTTTTCTTATCTGCAAAATGGGGATAATGATACCTATTTTATAGAATTTTCACGATTTAATTAGGTAACATATGAAGAATCTAGCATATTACCTAGACTAGATTTTTTCCTTTTCTTCCTGAATTTTATTTTTCTTCAAAATTAACCACTCTCATCTATAAAATTGGATGCTATTTTTATTGTTTTGATTCATATCAATCACAATGCTTATAGTCAACTATTAACTCAGTCAAGGGTGACTAACAATCGTGAGTTTGGAGTCTTGATAATTGATTCTAACAGCTAATGTGAAGAAATGTTTTCAAAGAGTACCTTTAAAAAATGAGAAAAAAAGGACATCATTATACAGTAGTAATGATTACTTACCTCTAATAGGAAGAACACTATTCTTCTATTATATTAAATTACATTACAAAATTGAAGAGAGTTGAAAAAGGAAAGAGATAGGGATACATTATTTTGATGGAGAAAAATGTTCTGTCACATATCCATTCCTTAGAACAAAGACCTGCTGTTTCAGAAATATGCCTTGCAATTCCTCTCATCATTAAATGTTCCTTAAAAAGGATAAAAACTCTTTTTCAACCTAGCTATTTGGGGGTATTTAAATAAAAATAGAAATGGTGCAAATATATTAGAGTCATTCATTTTAAAAATATTTGAATGAAATTATTTAATATATGATTGATTATAGCACACCTCCAATTCAATGCCAGCTGCATTGAATACTTTTTGGAATTAAGTATAAATTAGAAATGAATAAAATAAAAATTAAATGTCAGGCTTCAGCTGTCCTCTGTCCCACACAAATCCAAGTGCTTAAGATTCCAAATTAACTTTGCTAACATCTATACTATGGAAATTAAAATTCCAAGTATCTTCTCAACACATAAATACTTTAATCTCCACAAACCCTAAATACTTTGATATAATCTATTTTTTTAATTTTATCACAAACTTACACCGATATAATAATATACTAGTTTATTATGACTTAATATGTATTGAATGCTGTAAATTGGGTTCACAGTCCAAGTTAATTACTCATGTTGATATTTGTAGCATCTAAATGCTATATGATTAGGCACAATCTAATTATTGATAGAGGGGACATACACAATTGGCTGGTGGCCCAGAACATCCGGGCTGAGGTGGAAGGGTATATTTATGCTGATAACTGCCCAGGGATAGAGACAGTTCCAAGATGGAAATACCAGGAATTTAAGTAAGAAAGTATAAGTGAACATCCCAGGAGAAGATAGAGGAAGAGGAAATAAGTTGGTCTATTTTCCCTTCTGTGCCTGAGGGATATGTAAGGCCTACACTTTGTAAGGGATGAAGTCTCATTCACCCTTTCTTTTGCGTTTTCTTCCTCTTGTATATTACAGACAGCATAAAGCTATCTCTGAACCCCCAGAGAGCAAGAGTTAAGGTGATATCTCCTATTTTGGGAACTTGTTTCCCCATTCTGTCCCCTCCCCTTCCTCATGTACTCAGTTGCCTTGTTTCCCAGCTTTACCACTGTTCCGGCTGGAGTCACATTTTTTTTTTTTTTTTTTTTTCCCAGGTTGTACTCCAGGGGGAAAACACTTACAGATAGTAACTATTTTGAGTTGCAATAAGTTCTAGAAGAACACATTGTAGAGCATCTGGCTGTAGAGCTGACTCCAATTTAAGCCTGTGCTGTTGCATCCCATTCTTTGAACATTAGCAAAGACCTGAGAATCAGGTAAGAGCATCAATAAGCAAGACTTTGGGTTTTATTAGGCAGTGAACAAGGGGCAGGAATGTTGAATGTCAGTGTCATGACTGTATGCAGACTCATCAAATAGGTATATCATGTTTGAGACTTTCTTTAAGGAATGCATACTCAAAGAATTCTGCTTTTGTCAGTATAGGGGTTAGGAGAAGTGAGATAAGATTGGGATGCTAAACAAGTTTGACAAGTTGAAACGGGTAAAAATAATCAAGACAAAGTCAATTAAAAGTAAGCCCACTGAGGGAGGAATACCAGATTTCAGAGGAGTACAAGATGGTCCTGGATTCATTATATATAAGTATAGCAAATAACTGCATTAGGCCTGTGGGAGTCATAGGTTAAAAAAAAAAAAAAAAAAAGCCAGTAATGGAAAGCCCTATGGTTGTAAATGTGAACATTATCTTTTATATAGATATATTAATAGCATGAAGGAGCTGAGATGTAATCTTGGTATATTCTGTGTTAGGATTTTTTCATGTCTTCCAAGTGGAATAATGTATTCAGTTTCAGCATCTATGGTCTAACTGAGATGTGGAGTATTTAGTTATCTTTTCACTTTAATAATTTCAACTTTTATTTTAGATTCAGGGGGCATTTAGAGAAGGGCCAGGGTAAGCTAGCCAAAGTGATTCCTTTGAAAGTTTTAGAAAATTGCCCTTGTAAAAGAAGCCTGGGAGAACTGAAGGATTAGCTTAACCACAAGTCTTCAAATAGTTGGAAAGGTACTAGGGGTAGAAGGGGTGGATCAGACAGCTGTTCAACATTTCCACCCAAGTCAGACTAGATGAGATAAGCTTTAATTATAGTGAGGCAAGTCAGAAGTTTATTTTTTATGTAACATTTCTCCTCACTCTATAATACTAAAAAAGTAGATGTATTTAAAAGTAAAGATAGGTTTTAAATTTTCCCCTTTGAGATTTCTCTGAATAATGTAAATAGCTAACTTTATGAAATGACTTTAGTACAGATTGGCCATATATATGGCTAAGTGGGTCTATTTGAATTTTGCAAAACCTTGTGAGTAATAGAAGGTTGTGAAATAAGGTTCACTCACCAGTTCAAAGGGGAAAATTGGACTCCTAAACGTTCATTTTGTTTCTCATAATTTCAACATCATTTGCCCTCAGGGATGTTTTTAAACCATTTCATAGATGTTAAGATTTCCGAGACCCTCTTTTACATTTGACATTATTTAACACCAACCTTTTTTCCAGTTTTCAGTATGCCTATACATTTGTCATTTGTTTATCCTGACTTTCTAGGCTGTGTTCTAGCAAAATAGAAATGATATATGCGAAAATATTTCTAGTTAATCATCACATTTCAGATTTATTAGATTATTCTAGTTCTTGCTAAGTTTTCTACCTCTAGAGTCTTTCTTCATGTCCAAAGCAGATGTTTGTGAAAATTGACTCAAATAGAGTGAACTGCTAAGCTGCTCTCAAGTCATTTTTTATTCTGTACTAACATAAATGTTGACAACATAAACTTACTTTAAGAAGTAAAATGAGAAATTGAAGAAAAGGTATAATTTTGAATGTGCTACTAACTCTGAGTATATATGATTGAGCACTATGGTAGGCATGCTAAAGGGATGTTTATTTTTCTTTCTTCCAATTTCACCATGGTTATATTTCAATAACCGAGACTGGTTAACTAAACAACTAGTGACTTCAGGCAATTACCTACTTGTTTGGGCTTGAAGATACTCAGCACTCATTTTTGACTATTTCTTTTCACTGAAATTTTCAGTGGAAATTTCTCTCAATTAATTACTTCATGCAAAGTAAACTGTAGAATTAGAGTAATTATCCACCTGATTTAACAAAAAGGTGACCTCTTTGGCCTCAATTATAGCACCTGGATATTTTAAGCAAAATTCAAGTTTTGCTTGAAACTAGGAAAATATTGGTGTTAAACATTTACAAATGTAACGTTTGTTCAGAAAACTGCCTAAATCCTCAACTTCTATGCTGTCTGAACATTAACAGCCATAGTGCTAATTAATGAAAAACATAGTATATTGTAGATTTTTGAATAAATAAAAGGCATTGTTTGAAGACGATTGGCAAGGATAGTTTAGTATATCCTTGTGAAAGCAAGCTTATTAGGAAAGGGGAAAAGGTGACAGAAATTCTAAGCTGGTTTTTGTAGTTACTGATGCAAAATGGTACCAAAAATGTGTAATAAGGAAGAAAAGGGACTCTAAAGTTAACATTTGAAATGTCAGCAAGTCAAATAATACAGAGCATATGAAAAAGTAGCTACAAACAGTGGTGGCTGAGTAATTAGAGGGGATTTTCTCAAGTACAGACATGCATCTTTACTCCAACATCAGTGTATATTCCTTTGGGTATATACCCAAGAACGGGATTGCTGGATCAAATGGTATTTCTGTTTTTAGGTCTTTGAGGAATTGCCACACTGTCTTCCACAATAGTTGAACTAGTTTACATTCCCACCAACATTGTATACATGCTTTTTTTTCTCCTCAATCTCGTCATTATTTGTTATTTTTTGACTTTTTAGTAATAGCCACTCTGTTGTGAGATCGTATCTCATTGTAGTTTTGATTTGCATTATTCTAATGATCAATGGATTAAAAACATAAATATAAAATCCAAAACTATAAAAACCCTGGAAGACAACCTAGGCGATACCATTCTGCACATAGGAATAGGCAAATATTTCATGACAATGATACCAAAAGCAATTGAAACAAAAGCAAAAATTGACAAATGGAATCCAAGGAAACTAAAGAGCTTCTGCACAAGAGAAACTATCAACAGAGTGAACAGACAACCCACAGAGTGGGCGAAAATATTTGCAAACTATCCATCTGACAAAGGTCTAATATCCAGCATCTATAAGGAGCTTCAACAAATATAGAAACAACAACAACAACAAACAACCCCATTAAAAAGTGAGCAAAGAACATGAACAGACACTTTTTAAAAGAAGATATACATGTGGCCAACAATCATATATGTAAAAAGCTCAGCATTATTGATTATTAGAGAAATGAAATGTGTCAATACTCGATATTTTAAAACATTATCTCCAAGAAGAGTGCTGTAGTGACACACATTTAATAAAATTTACACCTGTCAGACTAGCACAGCACCCCCCAGTAGGGCAGTAGGGGCTAACGAGTATCAATTATGCAGGAAAGGCTCAAGTGAACACAGCAGAATCAAAATGAAGCTCTTAAGGATTCTTATACTCATGCACACTGAGGACATTGTGAAAGAAAGATCTCATAAACAATGGGGCTAAAACAAGGCTGTTAGCAGCTAACCTGTTGTTACACCGAATAACTATAGATATAACAGGGGCTTGCACCAGGATGGTTACTTGGATCTTTCCTGGTGGAGTTGGCACTAGGATAGTCAAGAAAGAGAATAATTTAAATGAATAATCAAAAGTAGTAGGCTTTAGGCTTGATTAAGTCTGATAGAGATTATGTCTGGAGGGAACAGATAGTAAATAAATTCCCATGGCAATATGGTTTTCTCAGGAGAAATGGGCTGGAAGTGAAGGTAAAGGGATAGAAGGTGGGGTTTGGCAGAGGTATCTTTGCTCGACTGAGGTTTTTGCAAAAAGAGCAGATGATTCTGGACCAAATGTTGCAATAAGGGTATTTCCCAAATAGAAGAGTTATGCTGAAAGAACTTCGTAGCCAAATGTTGCTGGCAACAGGATGGTTAAGATCTTTTCCTTTATACACTATGCACCAAGTGAGCTGTTCTGGCTATAAAGAGTTTCAGCATTTGGGGACAAGAGTCCGTGCCTTCCTTAGTCCAGTAGTTCCTGCCTTGACCCTACCCTTAAATATGACATAGTGAAAAAAGATTCTGAAAATTCTGACAGGAACTGGACAGGAGTCAAAGCAGGTGGAAGTTGTCACTTTGTTATCCTTTTGAGTCAAGTCAAACTCCTTGCAGGATCACATCTGAGCATGACACTAACAACTCAGGCTCAATGGGGAAAAGTACTGACAATGTAAACTGAGTTTTATATTCTGATATTTTAATCATAATTTTGTTTCTATAAATTATATCTTTTCATTTTATTTAGTTAGCTCCAGAGCAGACTAAAGCATGAAATAATCATAAATATGTTAGCTATAAGCAAATTCTTCCTCCCAATGATTGAAAAAAAAAAAAAAGACGTGCCAGAGCACGCATCAGTGATAATACAGAGTTCATTTATATAAGACTTATAAAGTCAGCTTAAGTAAATGTTTTCTGGCAGCTTGATTTTTATCTCTGAAAACAAGGTGGAATTATTTATCATGATGAATTAATATTTCTAAATCAGAATCTTTATTCAAGTAAGTGGGACACACTATATACAATGTATCTAACTCTCATCTGTTCATTAGGTGTGTAAATCAAAATGCAGATTATTTTTGAAGTACAAGTAGAAAAGTAAAATTGTTTTTAAAATTGCAAGAATATTAGCATCTATGCTAGATGAAAATCATCTAATCTAAACAGAGCCCTGTGCTCCCGATAAAAGTTTGAGTGTTGCTTCTGATTAAGGTGAGATCAACAGTGCAGTATTACCTTTCCATAGTACACATGCAATGAATGGGTGATATTAATCAAGCCTGAGTAGATAGATAGTCGTATCAGAGTAAGACAATTAGGAGTGATAAGTATCATTGTTTGAGAAGTTAACAGAGATGCAAGGATTGAATAAATAAATTATAATGACTCCATACAATATATTCTAAATAATTCCTTAGCATTTTTATTAAACATACTCCTCTGTTCTAGCACCACATGTTTATATGATATTCTATTGTAAGGGAAATGACAATCAGCACATATGATTATCACTGTTTATGTAAGAATGTGAACTTAGTCAAAAGCACCACGGACCATATGCCATGAGAGGTGAGTAGCTGGAGTTTAACATTCTTAGTAAAGTGAGATGGCCGCTTTGGAACAAACTTAGCTGCATATAATAAAAGACTAGAAGGCAGGTAAAACTGTCCAGAGGGCATAGTGGTAACTAGTAGGTGGTAATCCAAGTAGTATTAGGGAGGTAGTAGGTGAGTGTTCCCTGAAGAGGGTAGACTAAAAGTAGAAGGGCTGGGAGACAGGAGATCAGGGATGATATAAGGCATGAGTGAGAAGGGGACAAAGGGATGGGGGCTGGGCCTGGTATGAAGGGAATGAGGGTGTTAAGGAGAGGGTGCAAAGGAGGGAGAAGGGCAGTTTTATTGAGGGGGCAACAATGAGATAAGAGAGTCAATAGGGAGTGCAAAGGGGCTAATGGAGTCTGAATCCAGAGTGGGGAGAGAAGAAAGTGGGAAGGCAGAAGTGGGAGGGAATATGGAAAAGAATAAAGGGAGGTTGAAGGAGGTGGGATGTTGTGAAGGCAACCAGCTGGATATTACAATTAGATGTACTCCAAATAAAGGGATAATTTAACTTCTATTAATTTAAGTCATCTATTTAATGCCCATTTCTTTGCTCCAGTGAATATAAACAATGTGGTGCCTCAAATTGTTTTTGGGTATAGGCAGGGTAAATAAATTATAAATGTAAAAATATATTAATAAATAATTCTCTTTCACTATTAATTTACTTTCCCCCCCAAAAAAGATGTATAATTAAAATTAAGCAACAGGATAACCTGCAATGGCATAAAGCCACCTGGTTGGTAGGGGTGTTCGTTACTGAACAGACTGGTATTATGGCTATCTTTTCTCTTTGAAGAAGTTTAAAATGTTGCTCTTTTTCTGAAACATGTTCATCTGTAAATTGTGATAATGTGAAAATGTAATAATGTAGTAATCAGAAACTCAGTAGCATAGACCCAAGTGATCATAAGGAACTCAAAATAGCAGCATTTGAGAAGCAGTATAACCTTTTACTTTAAGCAAGTGTTCTCAACATTAGTATTTGTTGTATCTACACATATGTTCATTTCTATGATACTGAACATGAATATTACATTTTAAATATATTACATTTCCCAAATATACGTTTTTATCACATATATTTTAAACACATTCCAAATAAAAGGAATCTAAGAGCACTCAAATAATGATTTCCACTCCTCTTGTATATGTTAACCGAATGTGAGTAAAATGTATTTAAGAAATGTAAGTCACTTTTCTGCCATTTACTAAAGCAATCTAAGGTATGTTGTGGCCACCTCCAAATAACACATATAGATATTAAAATTTTCAAATTTGCATGTGCTTCTTTCTGAGAGTATTGATCAAAATCTGTTTAGGTGGAGCAATTGACCTTAGGGTATAGCATATCAAGACAATCACTCTGGACTCCCCATTTTCACAAACTCTGCACTATTGCAGGGAATATGTTGCATAGATACTCTAGAATGACAGTACTCAGTATTTTCAAGGGAGGAAAAATCAGGTGAAATTATAAGCTATTGGTAAACAAGATATGAGATACTCTTCTATAATTGGCACATAAACACTCCCACCCATAACAAAGGGAACCAGGGCTGGTTTGGTCACAAAGTTTCCTCACCTTTAAATATTCTCCTTGAACCTCAAAATGTCCTTTTGCAAAATCTACTATTTGTACTTCTCTACCTTCAAGTCTTTTACCATTACCCTTCACTTTTGTTCATAATTTGTGCATTTATGTGTGTTTTTCCATACTTTTTGCTTGTTTGATGTCCTATTTTATAAGTGAGGTTTACTGAAGAATATTTTTTGTAGAATAAAACACACTTTTAGGATACAGTTATATGTTTTAATAAACACATACAATCATGTAACCACAACCACAGAACATTTGTATCAACCCCAAAACATGTGGCCCTTTGAACAAAACCCTTGCCTTTTATCTGCAACCCTTGACAACCACTAATCTGTTTTCTGGCCCTACAGTTTACATTTTCATAAGATGTTATACAAATGATATCGTAGAATATCGTAGAACACATGAAAAAAATAATACACCATTATAAAGTGGGATTTATCTCAGGGATTCAAGGATTTTTCAACATATGTAAATTTTAAAAAAGATACATCACATTAGCTGAATAAAGGACATAAACTATAAGATCATCTGCATTTTAGATGGAGAAAATGTATTTAACAAAATTCAATATTAATTCATGATAAAACCTTCCAACAAATTAGACATAGAAGGAACATAACATAACAAAGGCCCTATATGACAAACCCACAGCTAATATTATACTGAATGTGGAAGAGATGAAAGCCTTTTCTCCAAGAAATGTAACAAAACGAGGATGCCCACTTTTACCAGTCTTATTTAACAGAATATTATAAGTCCTAGACAGAGCATTCAGGCAAGAGAAAGAAAGAAGGGGCATCCAAATTGGAAATGAGGAAGTCGAATTGTCTCTATTTGTAGTTGATATGATCATATATATAGAAAAGCCTAAAGGCTGGCTGGGAGTGGTGGCTCCTGCCTGTAATCCTAGCACTTTGGGAGGCCAAGGCAGCGGATCACCTGAGGTCGGGGGTTTGAGACCAGCCTGGCCAACATGGCGAAACCCCGTCTCTACTAAAATTACAAAAATTAGCCAGGCATGGTGGCGCATGCCTGTAATCCCAGCTACTCGGGAGGCTGAGGCAGGAGAATTGCGTGAACTTGGGAGGCAGAGGTTGCAGTGAGGCAAGATCATGCCACTGGACTCCAGCTTGGGGGACAGAGTGAGACTCTATCTCAACTGGGAAGGGGGGAAGCCTAAAGGCTTCATCAATAAAGTCTTAGAAATGATTAAAATGTCAGTAAAGTTGCAGAATACAAAATCAATATTAAGAAATCAGTAGCATTTCTATGCACCAATTGTGAACTATCTGAAAAAGAAATCAAGAAAGCAATTCCATTTATAATATCTACAAAAAAATAAAGTACCTAGCAATAAATTTAACAAGGAGGAGAAGGAGCTCTACAACAAAAGCTAGAAAACACTGATAAAAGAAACTGAAGAGGACACAAAAAATGAAAATACATCTCATGTTTATAAATTGCAAGAATTAATATTATTAAAATGACCATACTATTTAAAGCAAGCTACGGATTGAATGTAATCCTTATCGAAATACCAATGATATTATTCACAGACATAGAAAATAAAAACAATTCTAAAATTTATATGGAACCACTAAAGACCCCAAATAGCCAAAGCAATACTCAACAAGAACAGAGCTGAAGGCATCACAAAACCTGACTTCAAAGTATGCTGCAAAGCTATAGTAACCCAAACAGCATGTTATTGGTATAAAAACAAACAGTAGACCAATGGAATAGATCAGCAAGTGGAGAAATAAATTCATGTTTTAAAAATCAACTGATTTTTGACAAAGGTGCCAAGACCATTCATTTAAAAAAGGACACTGTCTTCAAAAGAGGGTGCTGGAAATACTGTATATCCATAATCCATATACAGAAGAGTGAAACTAGATCCTTATATACCACTACATACAAAATTCAACTCAAAATGTGTTAGAGACTTAAAAATAAGACCCAAAACTATACAGCTACTAGAAAAAAATATAGAGGAAACACTTCATGACCTTGGTCAAGGCAAAGATTTTTATGGCAAAGACTTCAATAACACAGACAACAAAAACAAAAATAAAAAACAGGACTATAAAGCCTCTGCAAAGCAAAGGAAACAATTAACAGAGTGAAGAAACAAGCTTTAGAATCAGAGAAAATATTTTCAAGGTACTTATCCAACAAGGAATGAATATTTGCAATGTATAAGGAACTCAACAGCAAACCGACAAACAGTCCCACTTAAAAATGGTCAAAGCATCTGAATAGACATTTCGCAAGAGAAGACATGCAAATGGCCAACTGGTATATGAAAAAAAAAAATGCTCAACGTCACTAATCATCAGGGAAATGTAAATGAAAACCATAATGAAATGTCATCTTACCCCAGTTAGAATGGCTATTACAAAAATATAAAAATTAACAGATGCTGGTGAGGATGGAGAGAAGAGGAAACTCTTATTCACTGTTAGTGCAAATATAAATTAGTGCAGTCATGGAAAACAGTATGGAGGTTTCTCAAAAAATAAAAATAGAACTACCTTATGATCCAGCAATCTTACTGCTGGGTACTTACCAATCGAAAGGAAATTAGTATATCAAAGGGATACATGCAACCCTATTGTATTTCTTATTGTAGCGCTATTCACAATAGCCAAAATACAGAACCAACAAAAGTGTCCATCGATGGATTAACAGATAAAGAAAATACGGTGCATATATACAAAGAAGTACTACTATTAAGCCATAAAAAGAATAAAATCCTGCGATTTGCAGCAACATGATGGAATTGGAAGCCATTATGTTAAGTGAAATAAGCAAAGGACAGAAAGACAAGTAGTGCACATTCTCAATCATATATGGGAGCTAAAATTTTTATTTTTTGGGGGTAGAGAGTCCAGTGATGGTTTTCAGAAGCTGGGAGGGGTGGTGGTGTGAAGGGGTGTTGGTTAATGGGTACAAATATGCAGATAGATAAAGGGTATAAGTTCTAGTGTTCAATAGCACAATAGTGTGACTATAGTTAGTAATTTGTTGTATACTTCAAAGTAGCTAGAAGATTTGAAATGTTCCCAGTGCAGAGAAATGATGAGTCTGAGGTGATGGATATCCTAAATATGTTGATTTGATAATTAAACACTTTATGCATGTATCAAAATATTGTATGTACTGCATAAATATGTACAATTGTTATGTATCAATAAAAGCAAGAAAACATTTTTAAGATAAGTAATGTCTTTGTCGGACCTTCAAATAAGGGTAGGTTTTAATCTTGTTTTAATTAAATTTCCATTCGAGTATACTAGATCATACTCAAAGATGTAAATAGCAGGCAAGTTAGGTAGAAGCTGTGTTGCCTTTGGATAATTTTTATGGTTATATAAGATCAAGGTTTTTGAAAATGTCAAGAGATTATAAGATTATTTTGAACAACATTTACTTTTGAAACTTTATGTAACATTTACTTTTAAAACCTTTCAAACCTAGTAGGTTGACTCACAAAACAATTTAGTATCCAAATGAACTTTGAATTACTAAATGCAGAATGAAAATAATGAAAGTAATTCTGAGTTTTAGTATGGAAAACCAACACTTGGTTTTAAACATCTCGTTTTGTATAAGGACTCTATCATAGGCCTACTTGGAGAATATGTATACTCCCACATTGCTTCAAACTAGGCCAAAATATGTGCCCCTTTTACGTAATGGAGGTCCAAATTTTACTTGAGATATTGAAATAACCCTCCACTTTCTATTTTTCAGAGACTCAAATTTACATAAATGTGTGGGCTCCCTTAATATTCAGAACCCTAGCAAGGGGTGGGACTCTAAGTCTAAAAAAGGCTCTCTTTTTGAAACCAAGCTTAGACTAAAATCATCTTATCTTCCAGGGAGCTATCCAGGGTACTAGACCATGTGTACCAAAGGTGTCATGACACCCTGGGCAAAAACTCTGCCTATTTCAATGTCTATCTATTTTCTAATTTCAACCTGCTTATATCTGACTTACTGACCACACGTAACCTAGAAGTCTATCACCTGCCACATGTGTTCTCGGTCTAAACGAATACTCTGCCTCTCTGTTTCCCTTTCTCTGTCTCTCTTTCTCTCTATGGTATGTGTGAGATATATATATATGTGTGTGTATATATATATGTGTGTGTGTGTGTGTGTGTGTATATATATATAAAAAATATCTTATCGACATCTCCAAATTTACCCATTTTCATAGTCTGATTCCTTAACAGGGCATCAGAATAAAAAGCATTTTAATTATGTTCAACTATATAGACATGGTGGAAACCATCCCCATGATTCACTTACCTCCACTTGGTCCCTCCCTTGACAAATGGGGATTATGGGGATTATGGGGATTGCAATTCATAATGAGATTTGGGTGGGGACACGAAACTTAACCATATCAGGTCTGGATGGGATACGGGAATACCTAGAATGCTGAAAAAGAAAGAGGGTGGGACTGAACCTTGAAGTTCCAACAAGTAGCGATTGAGAAAAAAAGGGATGATCCAGTAAAGGAGACAGAAAGATGTATAAGAGAAACAATGATGTAGGAGAAAAACAAATATTATTTTGTTCCAGAGGCCAAGTAAAGAAAATGATTAAAGAAAGAGTAAGTCATGAACTTCCATCAAATACCAGCAAGTGTTCAAGCAAGCTGTCAATAACATGTTTTTGCTGACCCGAGAGATTCAATAGAGAGAAAAAAAAATACATGATGTTAGTGGGGGGCACGGGTTGCAGAACAAAGCCTTTGAGTAGGCAAGAGGAGCTGGAGGAGACCCAGCGCTCAAAAGGTTGGCCCTGCCGGGCGCAGCGGCTCACGCCTGTAATCCCAGCACTTTGAGAGGCTGAGGTGGGTGGATCACAAGGTCAGGAGTTCGATACCAGCCTGACCAACATGGTGAAACCCCGTCTCTACTAAAAATACAAAAATTAGCCAGGCATGGTGGCACACACTTGTAATCCCAGCTACTCGGGAGGCTGAGTCAGAAGAATCGCTTGAACCCGGGAGGTGGAGGTTGTAGTGAGCCAAGATTGCGTCACTGCACTCCAGCCTGGGCAACAGAGATGACGAGTTGATGGGTGCAGCACACCAACATGGCACAAGTATACATATGTAACAAACCTGCACGTTATGCACATGTACCCTACAACTTAAAGTATAATAATAATAAATAAATTAAAAAATAAAAATTAAAAAATAAATAAATAAATAATAATAATAAAAAAAACAAAAAACCAAAAACCAAAACATTGGTTGGACCTAGTAAATACTGTCAGTTCAGCCAAATATGAGTTTATGCGTGTTTGCGTGCACACACACAACTCTCACACATTTTCACGATTTATAGCCCCGTTCACCCACTACTTTCAAAGCTTTGACTTTTAGAGAACCCTGTTCGTTAAACTCACTTTCCCCTTGAGATTTTCGGCAGAGTAAGTGGAAGGACACTATCAGTTATCCTTGTTTGTAATTCAGTGCAATCTCTGAGGCCAGCTTTGCTTCATTAGCTCTTGAGCCCAGATGATGAAATAAACGGAGGGCGTAGTTCAATAGCCCTAGGTGTAGAAGGGGAAAGGGGGTGGTGTGCCTTTTACGAAGAACGTTAGAAACCTCTCCAAGGTCCTGAGTTGGTTTAGCCGCTGTTACAGTTGCTCTTTTAAGTCTTTGAAGTGTCAAATGCGGAATAACTTTTAAACTTTCAGCTCTGAAGTGTTTTGATGAGAGGCATCTTGATCATCCCCCGTGTAAGATTGTACTTTATCTCTGTTATATCGCCAGCTCCCAATACAGTGTGTGGCTTAGAGTAGCGAAGTAGTAAAGCTCGCTTTGAAGAAAGTAGTAAAAATTATGATTATTGTCACTACAGACGCAATATTCTCAGAGGGGACTGGAGGATGGGCAAGCTTCGGAATCATGCCTTTGTTGCCATAAGTGGAGTCCATTAAGTGGCATATGTTTGCCTGTGTGCGTGCATGTGTGAAGAAGAGAAGCATTGTGTGTCATCAATAGTGTGAGGGCAACCAGCGGGAGCATCCTGAGAGGGACAAGTGAGGTGGGGGGTAGGGAGGACAGGCATATTTATTTTTTTTTAAACGGGGGTTATCCTGCCTTTACCTCCTAGGAGGATAATGTATGATGTACTAAAATCCCCGCCCTAGTATTTGTCACTAAGTATTGAAATGGGCGTGGTTTGGCATATAAGACACCTGCTTTTCGTAAGCCCTGCAAAGAAATACTCTTGGAGTCCTACCCTGCCCCTGACTCCTCAAGTGCTCGGGAGGGTCCTCCAGTTCCAGCATCCTTTTTGAGAATCCTACCGCCCGCCAGCAGTGCTGCTCCGTGGACTTGAGAGGGCCTGCTGAGCATGTGTGAAGAGTGCTGCGCATGCTCCGTGGAGCGGTCCGGTTTACCGAGGCGCTAGCAGGGGCTTTTATTACTCTTCAGCAGTCTCCCCAGCCCAGCACGCCCCCCTCCCCTCTATCCCACCACCCACCACGCGGTCCTCCGCATCCACCCCGCCCCTCTATCCCGCCCCCTTCACCCCAGGCTGGGGAATCTCCATTGACGTTTGGGTGACGCCGCTTTGCCGCCGCCGTGGGGGGGTCCAGGCGCCGCACAGGTAACGCCGCCGCTGCCGCCATATTGACAGAGCAGGGAGCGGGGAGGGGACCCGAGGAAGCGGGGTGTTGGGGGGAGTCACCACCGAGCGGCCGTCGTGGTGGTGGCAGTGGTGAGCGCGAGCCGAGCGGCAGCTCTCGGAGAGGCAGCACAGAGTTGTCTTCTCTATGGGAATCACCGGGCGGCGGCGGCAGCGACCCCCTGCTCCCAGCCTCTGAGAGACCCGGCGGCGAGGGCAGCGGTCGCTGAAGGCGGGGCTGGGGGTCGCTGCGGCGGCGGCGGGCCAGTTCAATAGACAGGATGCGCGGCTGCGCCAGCGGTAGGCGGCAGCTCCTGTTCGAGTGCTCCTGAAGGGGAGATGCTACCATTCGCTCCTCAGGACGAGCCCTGGGACCGAGAAATGGAAGTGTTCAGCGGCGGCGGCGCGAGCAGCGGCGAGGTTAGTGTGGTGGCCGAGACGGGCTGGAGCCAACCCCCGCCTCCTTCCCCTCAAGACCTTGGCTGGGGACCGAGAGAGGAGAGGCGTGGGGCCGGGAAGCGGGCTCCCGGGCAAGCCCCCTAGATGCTGCCTCCCCTGCCCTTTCGCTGGGGAGCGGGCGGGGATGAGACGGCGGGCTCGGGCATGCGGAGTGAGTGCAGCCTGGGTCCGGGCTCGGCCTTGGGCGGAGCGCCTGCCTGGCGGGCCACGCCAGAGTTGTTGTGACTAAGTTTCTTCACTTTCCGACCCGAAGGGGAACTGGGGGACAGGCGGGGTGCTGTGCCTGACTCCTCGCGTCCCTTTTTCTCCGCCGCGCCTAGTTTGCTGGCTGGGAACATTTTGGGGGACAGCTGCGGACTCCAGCTCGCTGTTGAACCCCGGGCGCTTTACGAACCCAGTGCAACAAACACACCAAGGTGACTAAGTAACTCTGGGGACATTTGCACATAGGCACGAGTGTTCCCTGGTAACAGCTTTCTCGTTTCTCTGTGGCTTGTTATGGTTCCTTGTAATGACCCATGTCGAGATACACTGGCGACCTATCTCCAGTCGCCAGGTTTCAGGTGATGTTCTACTGCTTCCTCTCAGGTCCCCTTGATTCTACTGCACTCTTGCTCCGCCCCTTCTCCTTTCCACAACCGCTGTCCCCGCCCCGTTGGTCTGTAAAAGAAGACGCAAAGTAAACCCCAGCCCTTATAAATAAGTCGAATCTTTGGTAAGACTTAGCGAGGTTCAACCAAAATACTTTGGTTCACCTCTCTTCCCACTCTTCTTACCTCTGAAACTGTTCTGGTTGGGCTTTGGTCAGCTGTGCAGTGAGAACTTAGATGTACACAGGTGCTTTGTTTTTATTGTTATAAAAGCGGGCAGCATTTAAACACAAAAACGTGTCTTTTGTGATAGAAAGTTGGATCCTTTTCTGATAACTTAATCGACTGCGTACTACTCCAGTAGAGGCCACCATACACCTCCTAAAAATAGTTGGTGAAATTGATTCACAGTAGGATATTTTGAGGTAAGACTCTCAATCCTCGACATCTAAAGGGTGCAACTTTTCTTCAAGTACTTGGTCCATTAAAAAAAAAAAATACACATTTGGCTGTTATATGATTACCTTGTTTTTTTTTTCTTTAAATTTTTTTGTTGTTTATCAACTAAACTGGGGTTAAGATTACATGCTAGAATAGCATGTGGTAAGGAATGTAGTGGAAATAAATTCGGAAATACCCTAAATCTGAACCCTCTATACTTACAGGAAATATTTTACTAGTAAACCAAGCAATTCCAATATACATTTTAATATTTTACATCTCGTAAGAACAAGATAAATGAATAGGTGTTCCTTTCTTGTGAAATGTGGGAATACTAACTGCACAATTGTCTAGCAAGTCTATTGAAGGGGAGAGGAACTTTGTTTTATTCATGTATGTAACTTACAGAACTTAGAGTCATAGGCATTTAGTTTATAAAAACAGTTAAATGCTTTGCCCTATAAGGATGGGATGGGAGGTGGGAAGCCTTTTGCATGCCTACTATTTTATTATTTCTGTTAACTTTGAATGTAGTATGTTTTAAATTGTAATTACCACATATGGTTTTTTTATTGTTTGCAGTATGTTTTAGGTATTGTAGAGATTTAACAATGGGTCTCTCTACCTCAGCAATTTGGAAAAATACTCGAGTGGAAATTGTTAATCCCTATGAAGTAAAACGAAAGGTGAAGGTAATGTGGTGAAGATAGTATTTCTGCCTTCTTTCTCTAAAACAGTTATGATTGGTTAGATTTAACCCTGCAAGTTACTTAATAAAAAATATTCTAGGTGAAAACTAAATGCTACATTTGAACAGACCCACTTAGTACTTAGAAGAGTTTGTTTGTTTTTAATTATATTCTTTTGGTAAGAAGTACACAAGTTTACTTTTGATAATTTATATTTATTTTAATTACAAATTTGTTGATGTTGGCTTTAGAAATGCTAATTTTGAGTACAAGGTCTACAACCCTCAATCGTGATAAATTTAGGACTAAGAGTGTTTTTGTTGTAGAATATATATTTTTAAAATGTGCTAGAATCCTTAAAGAAAATGTAGGTAAGAATCTGTTAACTTTAATGTCAAAAGAAATAATTTCCGTCCATTTCTGTGTGTGTTGAATCTGGTAAGATTAAAGATTATAGACAATACCATATATTTTGGAGTCTTTTTGTATCTTTTACCTGTCTTGCTTGCATGGACAGTTGTTAACCTTTGAATTACCATTCAGAAGTGTGTAAATTGGTTGTTTGAGACTCTTAACATGTTTTCCCACAGGAAAAACTTATCAAGGGTACTTACATTTTTAGATCAGTACACAATAGCGAGGTATAATGATGCCAAGCCTAACCACTGTTTGTAAAATTGTTCTATGGTGAAATGTGTCAGGTTTCAACCAATAATTAGCTTGATCCCAGTGAGAGGAGGAGAATGGGCCTGAGAAGGGGAAACCTCGGATCTTTTGGTTTCTGGGAAGAGAGTTCTTAGAAGAGGGGAAATAGGGTAAGCAAGAAACTGGTTGTGAGAGCTCTTGCAGGGACTGTCTCAATCAGGTCTACTGGGAATAGGAACTTCAAAGGGCATCACCCCTCATGCAGTCACAATTTTAGCTTTTGACTGGATTCTGTCAGGATCAAGAAAGAGATTTTACTTGAGATGGGATGGGTCATTCCTGGGCAAGGATCATAAAGAACAACTTATTTGACTAATGTGAACTTTTCATGATTTAATGCCATGCATGTTACAGTTTGTTCGCTTAGTTGTTTTTTGGTGAGGAACCAAGTGCTTCCTTATCGAGTTGATTATAGAATTTTCACATTTCATATCATAGTAAACATCTAGTACTTTTATATTATTTCTTTAGCAATGCTGTTTTTGTTTAAGCAAGTTAGTTTTTATTTATTTATTTATTTTTCGAGTCAGGGTCTTTCTATGTCATTGCCCATTGTCCAGGCTGGCCTCGAACTCCTGGACTCAAACAATCCTCATGCCTCAGGTTCTCGAGTAGCTGGGACTACAGGTGCTCAGAACCATACCTGTCTAAGCAAATTAGTTTTGAGAGTATGTAGTTTACTGATAAAACCAATTTGAGAAAAACTTCTAGTTTTAATTAATTCCCATGAGACCCTATAGTGATAGAGGAAAGAACAGCTTTGAAGGCAGGTAAATCTGAGTTCTTGTCTGAGCTCCATGCCATACTCATGGTGTGACACAATCCACGTTACCTAACCTTTCTGAACCTCACTTTTTTTTATCTATAAGTTGGAGAAAAAACCATCTTCAAGAGTTGTTTTGTAAAGAAAATTCAGTGCTGGGTTTAATAAACTTAGCAAGATGTTTTGCACATAGTCTCTAGTACACAATAGTTCCTCCTCTTTTCCCACAGCCATCATGCCTCTTTCCATGCCCCTAAACTCTGAACTATTGTTATCTATGTTAAAATCCTGGGATTCAGATAACCATGGCCATGACTTTCCGTTTTGTAAGCAGTTTTTCTTAAGAACCCTTCCTAAATTTGATCATTTCATCTAAGTATAGTGGTGCTCTCACTGTGAATGTTTGTAATCACAGATAGGGTGATCCAGGGATTAAATACAAAGTTATATTTAGAAACACTGGAAGGATAAGAAGAGACAGTTAATTTCATTTATTGTATCTGGCTGATGAGGTGTTTCATTGAAATTTTTAATATTTTTAAAAATTCTGAACTCTTGTCATGGAAGGAATTGGTTCAATTCATGAAGCATTTATTGAGTACAAGGCAGTGCTGTACATAGTGCTGTAATGTGAAATGCTTACCCTACCCCCACATGTTTACATTCAGGTAGTTAGACAGGCATGTATGGAAATTGTTATTGTAGAAGGCACAAGATTATCAACAATGGGGTGGTGGTGGTGGTGATGGTGGTGGTGGTGGTTTAGGAATGGATCTGGTAAACCTTTGTGAAGGAGGTGGAATTTGAGCAGGGCATTAGAAAGTGGTAATATTTTCACAGACAGATGAAAGGAGCATATTTCACGTGGATGGGGACAATATAAGAAAAGGCATGGAAATGTTCTGAAAGAAGGAAGAGTCTGATACTGTTACAAGTCTGTGATATGGGAGAGGGGATATAGTGAGAAATAAGATAAGGAATGTATTGAAGGTAGGTTAGTTCCAGGTTGAATGGGACTTTTTAAGCAAGTTTAAGGGTTCAATTTTATCTCATAAATAGGAGCCACTGAAGGTTTTTGAGAATATGAGTGACATTAGATTTGTGCTTTGAAAAATAATTGATGGTAGTGAAGAATGGGGGAGATAGGGAAGGTGGGCAATTCCAGCTAGGAGGCTATTGTGTTAGTGGAAGTACTAGTGAGATTTTTGAACTAGTACAGAAAGGGTAGAAAAGAGATGACTGATGGGAGAGACCTGGCAGAGGTAGAATAGTTACAATTTGGTAAATGATTGGATGTTGGAGAGTAAGAAGAAATAACAAACAACTGAGATTGGAAGCGTCCTGGTAGGAATTAATTCAATGTAACAGGTATTTAATGCATGCCTGCCAATGTAAGTCTCTATATTAGCCACTAGACTAATACAAAAATCAATAGATCTTTGTAGTATAGGGAGATAGAAAGCTAAAATGAACTCTCCCCTTTCTAATATTGTATTGAATAATAGCACTCCACTCTGAAGATTTCTGATCGTGCTTAGAATGCTTAAATTCTTTACTACCGAAGGTGAATACGCTTATTACTAGCTAAAACATTTTTTTATTCTTTTTAAATGGGCCTTAGGCCTATAATTCTTGTTTCACCAATGTTCATCTTAAATAGTCAGCAACCGTGAGTACAGAGTCCTATTCTGAAAATAGTGACCATTACTTATTTCTGGAATGTGGAAAGAGAGCAGGGACATCTGTATTTTTTGTATGCTTTCACCAGGTTTATTTGGAATAGACAAGCAGGGAGGAGTCAGAGGACAGTGGCCCCTCCCTCCCACAGGTGCCTTCTCAGTTCCTCCAAATCAATCTTTCTTTAAACCAGTCTGATCTGGAAATATTCAGGTCAGTTCCTCGGGGCAGGGCCTCTGTATTTCCCTACCTTGATTAGTTCATCAAGAGAGCTAATCATTACCTCTGTGTTCCATAATAAGACCTACCGATAGTGTAGTTGCTTTTCTGGGCCATATTGTTTTAGTACCTCCTCTCTCGTCTAGAATTTTGATGAGGAAATGCAAGATTTTTTTCCCTTCCTGTAATTTCTTTCTTGGTGCCACCACTGTATGTAGCAACACTTCTTAAGATTTGGTAAGCATTGGGAATCTTGAGGTATAAGCCTTTCAGTACTTTGTCAGATTTTGCTATGTAATGTTTATTCATTTATGTTATTTCCAAGGATTATTTACTATTCTTGCCGATATTTTTTTTGTGTGTGTGTGTATTTTCTTTATTTTTGTTTGTTTTTAGGTGGGAAAGGAGTTGAATGGGAGAGAGATTTAGAGAGCTGAGCTGAATCTGGTTTTTGCAGATAAGAGATGTTTTCTAAATTGCCCTGGGAGACATTCTGTAGCTGATTTCACTGCTAGATTTTTATCTGTATCTCTACTTTAGAAACATGTCCTGCTGTAATTTTGTGTGCATGTGTGTGTGTGTGTGTGTGTGTGTGTGTGTGAGAGAGAGAGAGAGAGAGAGTGGAGAAGAGAAGAGACAGAGAAAGAGGGAGGGTGGAGTAGAGTGCATGTGTGTTACTTGTCATTTGCTTCATTTCACCAAGTATTTGAGATAGTATATGGGAAATATAATCTGATAACTATTTTGATATTGAGGATAAGGGAAAACAAAGTAGGAGATATATGAAAAGGCTGGAGGGTAGGGAGTGAAGAATCAAATAGAACACAAATAAGCAGGCTGTAAGGGTCTACGACATGTTTAAAATATAGTTGAGTTATAAATTTGACCTTGAGTTTCCTTAGCTGGTTTTTCTCAACTCTGACTGTGTATTATGTGTTTACCTGGGGGTTTAAAAAAATTATCCATGCCAGTGTTCCACTCAGAGATTCACATTTAACTAATCTAGATTCCCCAGTTGCTTATGATGCACAGCCAGGGTTAAAAACCACAGCTCTAGGCCAAAGTAAAAAGAGAAATAGTCACGTAGTTGTCACTATTCAATAGGAAAACAAAGAATATTAATTTTTAAGCTAGCAATTAGCTCTACAGTAAATTATCTGTGAATTGTGATATTTTTCTGTGTGTTTTATTTTGTTGTTGTTTTAAGATATGACTGGAGCCAAATGGGGTTGTTTGAACTGTCGTGTATGTTCTTGCTGTTTAGTTTTGAGGAATTTGCTTTTCCAGTAGCATTAAAAACAAAATTTTAGCACCGTAGCTAATTTTCATATAGTTTGGCCATAAAACTAAGAGGTTAAATTACTTGTTCACCCATTTTAATAGCTAAATAAGGAGATAGTGACTGTTTTGAATGACAAATATCCCATTACATCTCTAACAAAAAATTTCAAAACCCATGGGTAATTATTACTATGGATCCCTCTGCCTCTCCTGTAAAGTGATTAAAGACAAACTTTAAGAGGAAATATAGCAATTTAAACACCCAATACAAATTTTTTTTAACCTGAAAAAATGTTGGAATCCATTTCATTTAAAAGTATCGAATCTTAAGGGAGAAAGAGATATAGCATTTATTGAGCATGAACTATGTACCAGCTAGTACTAGATGCATCATAGATTATCTCAGTTTTATTCACTCTTCAAAACATCTTGGTAAGACAGTTGTGTCTTTTTAACAGAATAGAAAGATACATGCAAGTTAGTGGGAAGTATGTCTGGAATTTGAAACTAGATTATTTTAAATTCATGCTTTTTCCTCTATACATTGCTATCTCCCCACTAAGGACAATATTGAAAATAAGGAGAGAATATAGATAAGTTGTTAGCAACCATATTAGATCAGCAGTCAGATGTGCTGATTCAATAGCCATGCCTGTCTATTTAAGTTAAATAAATGTCAACAAAATCCCAGCAAATCTGTTTTTTTGTTTTGTTTTGTAAACAGACAAGCATATTCTAAAATGTATATATAAAAGTACAAGACCTAGAAACTCTGGAACAGTTTTGAAAAAGAAGAATAAAATAAGGAATTACTCTATTGGATATTAAGTTTTACTATGTAACTATAATAAAGACAATGTGGTATCAATGGAAGAATAGATGCATAGATCAGTAGACCAGAATAGAGTACACAGAAATAGAGCCACACAAATACACTCAACTGAATTTTGAGAAAAAATGCAAAAACTGAAAAAATAAAGATCAAGATCAGTTTCTAAAATCTAAGGAAATTTTAGGGGGAAATTTGCTACCTTTTTCAAAAAAGCAGAACTTAAAATTTACACTTTCTTTCTGAAGATTCTGGGGAAATTATTACATAAAACATTTTTGCTATTTTCATTTACTACAGTTGAAATTAGTCATTAAGGCATAAGTGAAAATGGAACATGAATTATCCTAAAAATCATAAGCTTGATGAGAGTTGAGGTATAGGGATTTATTACTCTACTTAAAGGATCAGAGTGGACAAAACTTCAGAAAACAAAGGAGAAAAATGTCATATGAGGGGAAATGTGGACTGATTGTTAGGTTTCAGATGACTTTTAGTTTTTCTTAAATACAGTATCATGAGAGGGGTTTGGTGTATGTGTTAAAGAAATTGTACTAATTGAGAATAGTCAAAATTCAAAATTAAGGGAAATAGATAAACCATTAGGTCTGATTTGATAAAAAATATTTTGCATTCCTGATTGTTCACCTGGAGTAGATGCTGTGATAAATGAATGCTGTTGGAAACAATTCCATTTCAAACTTACATGAGCATATACAGAAAACCATATGTTGATTATAGAGACATATACAAGAATGACAGAACATATGTAAAATAATTTGTATATGATTTTGTACTTTATTTTACAGATGGAGAAGAGTAACTCTAGACCTGGCACAATCATAAAACATTTATTGTGTTTATCATGTGTAGAGCAATTATGTTGGAATAAGTGAATACTTATAGAATCTCTTAAGGGAGGTCAGTCAATATGGATTTTCATAAAAGACATGGTCATTCAACAACTTCACATCTATAAACAATATTAATTTGATTTTATTTGGTCTTTATTCATGATATTGTATATATCATTAGTTCTTTCTTTTTTATTGCTGTGCACTATTCTGTTATGTGAATGTACCACAGTTGATTTGTTCATTAATAAGTTGAAGGACATTTGGATTTGGGTTGTTACCAGTGTTTGGTGATTATGAATAAAGCTATTATACACATTTGTGTGAAAATTTCGATTTGGACATAACTTTTCACTTATATTGGGTAAACACTTAGGAGTGAGGTTGGTGTATGAGAATTCCAGCTGCTCTGAATACTCGTTAGCACTTAGTGTTGTCAGATTAAGTGAAAAAAATTGGCTAGTCTAATTGGAGTGTAGGGGTATCTAATTGTGATTTTAACTTGCATTTCCCTAATGACACATGTTGCTAAGCATATTTTCATATGCTTATTTGCCATCCATATATATTCTCTGATGAGTTGTCTTTTCAAAATTTTTGAAATTGTTCAAGTTGGGTTGTTTTCTTATTATTGAATTTTGAGAATTCTTTATATTCCAAATGCAAGTCCTTTATTAGATATCGATTTCCAAATATTTTTCCCATTCTGTGGTCTGTCTTTTCATTCTCTTAATAAAGAGTCGACGTTTTTCATCTTAGCAAAGTCCAGTTTATCAGTTTTTTTTTCTTTTATGAATTGTGTTTTTAGTGTTGTATTTAAGAAATCCTAGCCTAATCCAAAGTTACAGAAATTTTCCCTTAAGTTTTCTTCTAGAAGTTTTTTAGTTATATGTCTTAATTTAGGTCTTTGATCCATTTCTAGTTAATTTTTGAATATGGTGGGTAGTGTGGTAGAAGTCTACTTTTTCCCACAGGTATGTCCAGTTGCTCTGCCACCATTTGTTGAAAAGACTACCTGTTCTCCATTGAATTGCCTTTGTACTATATCAAAAATCATTTTGTCACACATGTGTAGTTTTCATCATAATTTTAATGAATTAGTCCTGTGGAACTTCAGAATTGCACTTACTGAGCATAGATATATGGTGTTAATAAAATTAATTAACAAAATGAGTTAATAAATTCTTCAGGTTGTTTCTGTATCGGGTTTAGTGAAATATTCTTTATTAAAAAACAAAATAATTTCTGTGGTATATTTTCTTTGCAGTCATTAATTTTCAAAACATTAAGTGACTGTTCTTAGACCCTTTTATAGATGAGCAAACCTAATAGTGCTAGAAGTTTTGTGTGAACTTTCTCATTCTGCAGTGATACTTCTCTGTTTATCTCCTCTCCCATATCTGTACATTACCCCTAACATTTTTTATGTAGCAGTTTGTGACCTGTTAGTTGCTTAGCACTAGACATGAGAGCTACAATACTGAATAAGCTTCAGTTCATATTCTAGAAACTATCTATTTGCCAAGAAAATGGGAGCCTGGATTGTTGGAGCTTTGTTAACCATCATTAACATAGATTTAATTTTGCTCTTTTTAAATCACATTATTTTGGCTTGGCATGGTGGCTCATGCCTGTAATTCCAGCACTTTGGGAGGCAGCATGAGAGGAATACTTGAGCCCAGGAGTTTGAGACCAGTCTGGGCAACATAGTGAGACCCTGTCTCTGAAAAGAATAAAAAATTAGCTGAGTGTGGTAGCGCATGCCTGTGGTCCCAGCTACTTGTGGAGCTGAGGTGGGAGGATCACTTGAGCCTGGGAAGTCAAGGCTGCTGTGAGCCATGACTAGGCCACTGCACTCCAGCCTGGGTTACAGAGCGAGACCTTGTCTCAAAAACAATTTATTTTAGTTTTTAAAATTGACAAATAGTAGTTGCATATTCCTTTTGGTTTTAAGAAGAGAATGACATTCGTTCTTTGAGAAACATTTTTAAACTACTTTCTTTAACCTTGGTTAATGATACTAAGTGCCTCATGCCTTCCTACGTGAAAGAGGAAATATGAGAATAACGTAGGTTGGGTTTGTATTGAGAATATTGTGCTAATTAAGTTGATTGTTAAACTTAAGGAAATATAAACAGTTGGTTAGCCATCTCAGATTCTTTGGAAATTCGGAATAGCATAGAGGATAAGAGCTAGTTCCTTAGAGCTAGAATGCCTGGAGTTTAAATTCTGGCTCTTTATTTATTTACTGTGTGACCTTGGACAAGTTACTTCTCTGTACTTGGTCACTCTATCTGTAAAATGGGGATAACAGTAGCATATAATATATGTAAAGCACTTAGAAGAGTGTCTTTTCCATTGTAAGTACTCAGTAAATATTATTTTTAAATATATCACATCTGCAACCTGAGTTATTGAAGATTAACAGGCTTGGAAGTTAAAAAAATCAACTATTGTATAATGATATTTAAGTATATCTAATTATGCAGTTATTAGAATTTCATCTTATTTAAAGGTATTTATATACAAATATACATTTCTCCTTTTTGACCATCTGCTTCTACATGTGGCTTGAGTTTTGAAACATTTTATTCTTCCTTGATTAGCTGTAGTAAGGCTGCTTTTTCTTTTTTGTATTCATTTCTTAGGAGGATGGTACTGCTTTTACTGAGCTTATATTTTCTGTATTCACTGAGCTTCTGTTTCCTATAGTCTATTGACTTGTGATTTTCTCTGAGCAGTTTTTTGAGAGCAAAAATTTATTAATGGAAAAACCCCCACACGTATCAGGTAGAATTTGACCTCAAGCTAAGGTTGTGTAATAGCTGTCTATTTTTGACCTTCTTCCACATAGAAACCCATTTTAGATTTTAAATTTTTTCCTTTATTCTCCATTGTTTATGAAGTGATGAAAGAATAGAGTAATATGGTGTAGGATGTTTAGGAACTGTGACTCACTGGGACAAATGAATTGCTTTATCTTGTCACTAGCTTGCCGTATGTTTTTAGGTAAATGTTAATCAGTTCTTCACATATAAAATGTGAATTAACATGCTTATGATTGTTTTGAGAAGTAACACAATTGTACTTTATATATAATGTTTGTCAAGAATAATAAAGTTATTTTTCCTTTCAAAAAATAACTAAAGATTTAGGTTTTCTAGACAAAGTACTTCTTTAACCCTGATATATAACTCAGTAGACAATTTAAACTTAATTCATACCCCAAAGGCAGTATTTTAATGTGATTATATAGACTTCATATCTTGAAGAGGTTACAACAGTGAGAATTACTACCTCAGAATGTCATGTGTGTATGTAGGTTGTATATATATGGGAACTTCATTTATACCACATGAATACTTATATTTTTGGAAAGTAAACTTCCCAAATTCATGTGTTGTAGCCCATATGAGACTGGCCAGACAGCCAGTGCCTTTGCATTGGGAACACTTTAGAGCTATTCAAAACCAATAAAGTCATTAGCTCTGATTTCAACTAAGCAGAGTAAACAAATTCCTGCCTGAATAGAAACCAGGGAGCTGCTTTTCTGTCATTGAAACAAGGTTGTAAAAACTCAAATGTTCTGGAAATACCTTCTAATGTTTATGTAATATTGATGTACTTAGTTTAACTCAGTAGTAACAGTAGTTACTCAGTGACTCAGTAGTAACTCAGTAGTAACTCAGTAGTAATAGTAGTAGTACAACTACTATTTTTTAAAAATAGTCCTTTTTAAAAGCATGATGATAATTGGATTTGTTTTAATTGGTTCTAAATATTATTTTGCATGCACTCACCAAATTATGATTAAATATGTATAAAGTGTTGTGTTGCTAGATAGGGTTCATTTGGTTATTACTCTCAATTTCTGTCTTCATAACTGAAAACTAATTAACTGTGTATCTACCCATTTTTCCGTAATGCACAAAGAAATGTCTGAACTGAAGGACAATATATTATGTCACAAATACCAACAAATTTAGCCTTATAGAAAGATTTTAAGAAATATTTTGGTTGTTAATGTTTTAATTCCGTACTCCTGTGGCATTATTCACAGATTCACTAATAGATCTTTCCCACTCTTTTGCTTTTCTAAAATATAATACCTGATTTCCTCCTGCTCAAATAAGCTGTCAAGAAAGTAGAGCCTTGATATGTATGGCAGTTCAGTTTGTGCCATATTCTTGCTTTGCATAGCTCCCCTTACTCTTGGCTATGTAATAGCTAGCATATAAATGCTATGTAAATAGCTGTTAATAGAGATAATATTATTGCTATGTAATATCTAGCAATATAAATGCCATTTAAATAACTGTTAGTCGAGTTAGTTTAAAATACAGAGGAAGAGATGTAACAGATAAATAATAGAGAGAATTTAAAGTGTAGAGGAGGATGTGCATAGTTATATGCAAATACTACATCATTTTATATACAAAACTTGAGCATCTGTGGATTTTGGCGTCCACGAGAGGTCGTGGAACCAATGTCCCATGGATACTGAGGTTCATAATGTGATTGCCATGCAAGATATGAAATACAAAGAATTTCTAAGATTTTTTTCTTGAAAACAATTTTATGACCAACCCAAACAATATCTTTTAATGTGATTTTGAAAAAGCTGAATTCCTCTTTGCTGTTAGCATTTAAGAGTCAGAAATGAGAAGTAAAATGACTTACTGTAACTTCTTCATGAAATTATGTTTTAAAGTTGGTTTTAAACATTTTTAGTAAGAAAACTAATAAAAATCTAAGGAAAAATAATGGCCTTTACTTATTATTGAAGTTATTTTATAAATTTTATTCATTTAGATCCCAGATTTTAGTCATTCCATTTTGTAAATATTTTTCCAGTGTCTATTATATTCCAGATATTATGCTGGGTACTGGGGTAACCAAGAGGAATATGATGTGATCCCTTTCCTCCAGGAGTTTACAGTCTGATAGAGAGATGGAACAGATACTTAACAAGTAACACAGTGTTTATTGATAGAAGTCTGCGTAGGGTAAGGTGGAAGGAAAAAGGGAAAGTGTAACGTGAGTCTTGATAAAGATGAGTTGACATTCAAAAGCACAGGTAATTCAAAATGACAGATACTCCAAACATCATTCATATTTAACTTTGGACTTGGTTTTATGCCTTAATTTGAACATGGATATGTTTTATCAGCTAATAGTTTTACAACAGAGCCTCATGATTGCATTTAAATACCTGACTAAAGTAATCGCTCGGAGGCTGTATACTCTTGTCCCATTCTGAGACTCTTTAAAAAAAAGACATCTCTTTTAAATTGATTTGAAACAGAATTGCCCTTCCTTAAGTCCTCCCTGAAGCAGTGACAATAATTAGATGGGTATATTTCAAACCTTTTGAGGTACAAACTACAGGAATATTGTATAATTAGAAAGCCAGAAAGGATCAAAGTAGATAATTTAAAATGATTATTGTAGTTGTCATCAGATTTCTCATAAGCAGTATGTTGATAATATAATTTAAAAGTTCAAAAAGATTAAAGTGTTTTGGAGAAATGACCATAGATATTAATAAACCTTTGAAAATATTTGGTAGTATAAAAGACAGAGTACAAATTAAAATTCGCCTGGTGAATCCAAAAAAACAAACCAACTAAATCTTATTTTTGGAAATGTCTTGCTTAAAAGACTGTTAGATAAATTGATAAAGTGTGTTATAGTAAAAATATACAAAGATACTTTTTTATTTCTCTCCAATTTGTATTTCTTAAAGCAAGGAGTATGTTCATGAATATGTATATACTTTTATGGGTTGGTTTGGTAGATTCATTTCACATTGACCAAAAGTGATTCTATCATAATTTTAAAAGTGATCTTTCCACAACGGTATGACATATCAAAACTAAACTAGGGCTGGGCACTGTGGCTCATGACTGTAATCCCTGTGCTTTGGGAAGCTGGGGCAGGAGGATTATTTGAGCCTAGGAGTTCAAGGTTACAATGAACTGTGATCGCACTGCCACTGCACTGCAGCCTAGGGCGACAGAGCGACATCTTATCTCAAAAAATAAATAAATGAAATAAAAAACTAAACTAAAACTATTGAGTCAATACTATTATGATAATGATATGGCAGTAAGTTTTGATTCAAAGATTTACTATTCTCTATACAGGGAGCATTATTTACCTCTGATGACTTATTAGCTAAAATGTTTTTATATGTTTTTTTCTGTGTTCTGTTTTTGTCAGAAAAACATTCCCCCATCAGGCATTTATGGAGCACATGTCAGACACTGTGCCAGCTGCTTTAGGAACATTGTATGAATCCTGACAATCCTAGGTTGCTTATTTTACAGATGAAGAAATCGCAACTAAGAAAGCTTAATAAACTTTTCAAAGGCAGTAAAAGTAGAGCTTTACAGTTTGAATCTTGGTCTGCTTGACACTGAAGAATTGTTGTTTTCATGACATACTATGCCTGCCTAATGAATGAAACACAGCATCATTCCTCAAGGAGCTTTAAGTCTAGATGCACATGACAAGAAATTTACCTGATACGGTGTATTACTAATCTTATTTTTAGCATTACAATTTTAAATTGTCATATATGTAAATATATATATATATGAAACATAAAATTTACCATCTTAACCATTTTAAAGAATACAGTTCAAAAGTGTTGAATACATTCACATTATTGTGCAGCCAATCTACAGTACTCTTTTTATCTTGCAAAACTGGAACTCTTTACACGTTACACAAAAGCTTTCCATTCTCCCCTTTCGCCAGCCCTAGCAACCACCTTTCTACTTTCCATCTCTATGAATTTGACTATTCTAGATACCTTATATAAATGGAATCATATAGTATTTGTCATTTTTTGACTGGCTTATTTCAATTCATATATCATCATCATGGTTCATGTTGCAGCGTGCATCAGAATTTCCTTTCTTTTTAAGGTCGAATGATACTCCATTGTATATATATATCACATTTTGTTTAACTTGTCGTCTGTCGATAAATACTTGGGTTGCTTTTACCTTTTGGCTATTTGTAAATAATGCTGCTATGAACTTAGGTGTACAAATATCTTTTTGAGACCCTGCTTTTGATGTTTTGGTTCTGTACCCAGAAGTGGGATTGCTAGGTCATATGGTAATTCTATTTTAAATTTTTAAGGAATTGCTATACTGGTTTTCATAGCAGCTATACCATTTTACGTTGTCACCAACAGTGCACAGAAGTTCCAATTTCTCCACATCCTTATGTATGGTGGAATTGTTTTGAAAAAGTAAATTCCAAGATATATTCTGCATTTAGTTTGCATTTCATCTTTCATGGCAACAAAGCCATGCTGTTGATAATTCATGTTGAGAGGGTTAGTTCTTAAGATATTAAGATATCCCTGATTGTTAAAGGAATATGAAGTTATGTTCTTGTGGTGATTCCTCAAGGATCTAGGACCAGAAATAGCATTTGACCTAGCAATCCCATTACTGGGTATATACCCAAAGGATTATAAATCATTCTATAAAGACACATGCACATGAATGTTTATTGCAGCACTATTTATTGCAGCACTATATGTAAACACTATATATAAATACACATGTTTGTTGCAGCACTATTTATTGCAGCAAACACTTGGAACTAACCTAAATGCCCATCAATGATAGACTGGATAAAGAAAATGTGGCACATACACGCCATGAAATACTATGCAGACATAAAAAGAATGAGTTAATGTCCTTTGCAGGGACATGGATGAAGGTGGAAACCATCATTTTTAGCAAACTAACACAGGGATAGAAAACCAAACACCGCACGTTCTCACTCATAAGTGGGAGTTGAACAATGAGAACACGTGGACACAGGGAGGGGAACATCACGCACTGGGGTGTGTCAGGGGTTGGCGGGAAAAGGGCGGGGAGAACATTAGTACAAATACCTAATGCATGTGGGGCTTAAAACCTAGGTGGTGAGTTGATAGGTGGAGCAAACTACCATGGCACATGTATACCTGTGTAACAAACCTGCACGTTCATCACATGTATCCCAGAACTTAAAAAAAAAAAAAAAAGAAATTATGTTCTCTATACTGTACTTAGGTTAGTGATTGATTTTTCAGAAAGCAGGATTAAAGGACAAAAATAGAACTGTTCAATTTTAAGTTTATTAAAACTAAAATTAAAAATTTGGCCCCACTTAAACATTTGTCCTAGGTCACTTACTGGTGTATAGTTTATAGTTTTATTTCTACCAGATGAGAACAAATATGTGAGTTTAATAAGAAAAGATCTGTTTTAAAACAATTAAACTGTAAAATATGTCTCTAGAAAGTCTGTTTCAGGGGAGAATTTTCTGTTTTGATTGTATTAGCTAGTGCTGCAAAAAATTACCATAAATTTAGCAGCTTTACCAAGACACATTTATTATCTCACAGTTTCTATGGATCAGGAATCTGGGCATGGCTCAACTAGATCCTCTGCTTAGGGCCTCACAAAGCTGTGATCAACACATGGGTCAGCTTGGTCCTCTGCTTAGATTCCCACAAAAATGTAATCAAGGTTTGAGCTGTTCTGCATTGTTATATAGAGGCTTGACTGGGGGAAGAATCTACTTTTACACTCCCTCAGATTCTTGGTAGAGTTCCTTTCCTTGTGGTTGCAGGACTGAGGTCCCTGGCTTCTTGCTGAGTGTTGAGTGGAGGCTGCTTTCAACTCCTAGAGGCTGCCTGTAGTTCCTAGAGGATGGCCACAGTCCCTTGTTATGTGGACTGTCTCAACATGGTCACTTAATTACTTCAATCAAGCCAGCAAGGAGAGCCTCTAGAGTCTTATATGATATAGTGTAACCATATATGTAAAATCTCATCGCCTTTGCCATATTCTATTGGTTGGAATTCAGTGATAGGCCATGTTCACATTCAAGGGGATGGGGATTATAGAAGGGCGTAAACAGCAAGAGGTGAGGATCATGGGGACCCATCTTAGAGTGTCCAGCACATTGCTCAATTGGTAGGTTTCTTTCTCTGTTTTATTTTGTCCTGGGCTTAATATACAGGCATAGAATTTTTATTTTATTTTATTTTATTTTTTTAGCCTTTGAGCTGGAGTCTCACTCTGTTGCCCAGGATGGAATGCAGTGGCGTGATCTTGGCTCACTGCAACCTCCACCTCCCGGGTTCAAGCAATTCTCCTATTCTCCTGCCTTAGCCTCCCCAGTAGCTGGGATTACAAGTGCACACTGCCACACCTGGCTAATTTTTGCATTTTTAGTAGAGATGGGGTTTCACTATGTTGGCCAGGTTGGTCTCGAACTCCTGACCTCAGGTGATCCACCTGCCTCGGCCCCCCAAAGTGTTGGGATTACAGACGTGAGCCACTATGCCCAGCCAGATCTTTATTTTAGGTAGATATGGACCCACCTTTATGTTTAGCTCTAATTTACTTATGTTATTTAAATAAAGTGAAAAAATTGAATAGAAGAACTCTTCTTTACAAAAGCTATCAGTGACTAATATGTAAATGTAAAGCTTATTTGAGAGACACATTTTCTTTAGAATGTCACCTTCTTAAGTATATTTTTAACATTAGGTACTAAATAACTCTAGTGGTGTTTTTTTTTGTTGCTGTTGTTTTTGTTTTTTTTTTTAGAAGGATTCTCACTGTGCCATCCAAGCTGGAGTGTTGTGGCACGATCTCGGCTCACTGAAACCTCCACCTCCTGAGTTCAAGCAGTTGTGCCTCAGTCTCCCATGTAGCTGGGATTACAGGCGTGTGCCACTGCATACAGCTACATTTTTATATTTTTAGTAGAGATGGGTTTCACCATATTGGCTGGGCTGATCTCGAACTCCTCATCTCAGGTGATCCACCTGCCTTAGTCTCCCAAAGTGCTGGGATTACAGGCATGAGCCACTGTGCCTGGCCAATATTTTTTTTTAATAAGTTGATTTTGGAGATCCTGGAGAATACCTGAAAATATATAATCCGGTCAAATGTATTGTGGAAACTGCTGTCCTGTGTATGTTTTGTTAATCATTTACATCACCTATATTTATTCTCGCTTTCTGTCTAGTTCTTATTTTTGTATCTCTCTACTATCTGCTTCAGAAAGGTGTACCTCTCTACTTTATTCTTCAGAGGTGCACACAAATAAGGAAAAAGTAGATTTTATTCTAGTTAGATGTGGACCTACTTCTAAGTTTCAATATATCTTCCAGCACCAAGCTATTAGCTCTGTTAAATTCCTCCTTTTGTGTAACACTAAGGAACAGGTTTATGTATCATAGATAACAGTAAACTCTTTTACTAAACTATATATGTTCATATGTTCACTATCCCATACCACCTCCAATTCCAAGGATCTGAAAGGGATTTTTTTTTTTTTAATTTCTCAGTTCAGTTTTCCTTGATGAGTTGCTTTGATCAATAGTAGTAAGAAAGCAATAGATTCGAACTGACCTATGTGATTTTCTGAGATCAGATGACTACAACAACTCAGTTTAGTATTTCTGTTTGTCCAGCATACTTGGAAGTGATTTAAGTCTTTTCTGATAAAATGTGAAAATAATTTTTAAAGTATTATTCTCTAAGCCCTGGTACGAGAGTCTGTTCACTCGGATTTTGAAATATGTGAGTAAACTATTACTACCTTTATTATTGCTGGTAAACATTCCAGAATCATATGTAGATTTTTTTTCTTACCATTTGGCACTAAAGGGGAAAGCAGCATGTCTGCTTATCTTTTTAAATTACAAATTTTATTTTTGAAATAAAGATTTATTGTCCCAGAGAATTCAGAAATTATTTTTGTTTTTATGTGGATGAAAATGATTTAAATTTTAGTAAATATCAATGAATATCCAGTGTGGTTCTCCATAGGATGAATATTCTTATACTGAAAACCTGGTACCTTGAGGGTAGATGAGATGGGAGTAATGGAGTGTTCTGTTTCTAAAGGCCATTTCTGACTGAAATAATTTCCAGGATAGAGTGATCTTCTTGACTCATTCACATTCATTTTATTTCTAGTTCCTTCAGACCCACAGCTTCATGATAAATTAGTCATAAGATGGTATGTATAGGAAGTAACCAGTAACTAAGGTAACAGAGGAAAGCAATATTTTTCTTTTTTTATGGATAATCCTCTTTCTATGCATAATCCTTTTTTCTATGGATAATTCTGAAAGTCATTTTATGGCAAAAATTTAATTATCATGATTCTGTCTTAATATTGATTTCTGCACTGTTTTTCTGAATGCTCTTCTTTCTATATGCTTACGATGAATCTGTCACAGTTTTGTTTTTTTTAATCTCACATAATCTGTTTTGTTGAGCTAAGGTGGTAGATGGTTTTATCATTTAATGAAATGGGAAACCCTGAAGAAAGAGCAGATATGAAGCAGGGGTCAAGAATTCCTTTTTGTATTGGTTATTTTTGAGAGACATCTGAGATAAACATGTGGAAATGTCAAATATGCAGTTGGATATATGGATCAGGAACTGAGAGTTAGTCACTGAGTAAACGTGAATCATGTTAGTAAATTAGCTGCCTGGGCAAAGACTGTGGAGTGGGATGAGAAGGTGATCCTAGTCCATTTCCTGAGGAATTACAGTGTTTCAAGGGTATTGAAAAAAAGCAGCAAAGGAAATTGGAGTAAAATAAAATGAGTGTATGGTATTACAGAAGCTAAAGACTCAAATAGGAGAGTGGTCACCTGTGACATGCTGCAGAGAGATCAAATAAGATAATGACTGATGGATCCGTTAGCAAAGTAGACACCATTACTGACTTTATTGACCATTGCTGGTTTTCAATGGGATTTTTTTAGAATAAAGATGCTAGTTGAGTAAATAATGCTAATTTACTTTTTAATAAATTGGTTTCTAATTTTTCATATAGTAAAATTCACTCTTTTTCATGTAGAGTTCTGAGATTAAAAAATGTATAGAGTTGTGTAACCATCACCACAATCCAGATAAAGAGTAGTTTGATAACCCACCCTCCCCAGCACACACACACACATACACACACTCTTCCCATATGATGCCTCTTTGTAGTCAGCCTCTCCCCTATCCCTAACTCCTTGCACCCACTAATTTCTTCTCCTTTCCTTTTAGTTTTACCTTTTCCAGAATAACATATAAATGGAATCCTACAGAATGTAGCCTTTTGAATCTTGCTCCTTTTCTTTACAATGTGTTTGGGATTCATCCATGTTGTTGAATGTATCAATATATTATTCTTTTTAATTGCTGAGTGATATCTTCCTTTACCCCCAACCAGTTGAACCAATTATCTTAATTCTTTCCCTACAGTTTTGCTTTATTCAAAGTATCTTATACATGAAGTCATATAATATTTAGCCTTTTGGATTTGTCTTCTTTCAGTTAGCAGAAATGCTTTTAAGATTCATCGATGTTGTTACAAGTATCAACAGTTCTCTTCTTTTTATTGATGAGTAAAAAGTAGTATTCTATTTATCCACTCATCAGTTGAAGACCATCTTGATTGTTTCCAATTTATGACAATGATAAAGCTGCTGTTAAAATGTATGTACAGATTTGTGTCTTAACATGTTTCCAATGATTTCAGGTTAATGTTCTCTGTTTTCTGGTCTCCATGATTTCTTATGAGAAATCTGCAGTCTTTCAGTTTGGTGTTCCCCTTTGTGTAATGTGTGGTTTTTCTCTCACTCCTTTCAATATTTTTTACCAATTTTTCCTTTGGTTTAAAGTAGTTTACTTAAGGCGTGTCTTGGGGTGGATTTCTTTAATTTTATTCTGTTTGGGGTTTACTGAACTTCTTGAAACTGTATTTTTTTTTTTTTCCAAATTTGGAAAATGTTCAGCCATTATTTATCTTGAAAATACAGCTTTAGTGAGATAAAATTCACATAGCATATAATTCACCCATTTAAAATATACAGTCCAATACTTTTTATTATATTCACAAATATATACAACTATCACAACAGTGAATTTTAAAAGTTCATCACATCAAAAAGGAACATTGTACCCTTTAGCTATGACCTGTGTCTCCACATACCTCACCCCTAACCAAACATTAGTCTGCTTTCTGTGTCTATACATTTCCCTGTTTTCATTATTTCATATGAATGGGATTGGCTTTATTTTGTTAAGTGATTTTTTCAGTATTACTCTGTTATTTTATGGGATATTAATGACATGGATTTTAGAATGTCTGATAGTGTTTCATATGTCTTTGAGGCTCTGTTTATTTTTCCTCATTTTCACTGTCTTCTTCATATTGGATGACATCTGTTAATCTGTCTTAAACTTTATTTCCTCAGCCACCTCCATTCTTTTATTGAGCCTATCCATTATTTTTAAAATTTTTCATATATTATGATTTTTAGTTCTAGAATTACTTTTTTTTGTAGTTTTCATTTCTCTGCTGAGAACCTTTTATCATTTCGTTCAGGTGTGTTTATTTTTATCCAGAAAAGCATAGTTATAATAGCTGCTTTAAGATTCTTGTCAGATAGTTCAACTTTGGAGCCATCTTGGAGTTGATACTTGTTGATGATTTGTTTGTTTGTTTCAGCAGGCAGTCTACCTAGTTAGGTTGACTCCAAAGTTATATCTTGTCCTCTCTGGATAATGGTTCCAATGTTAATTCAGTTTTCGGAGAGTTTGGGTCAGCACTCTGCATGTGCCACTCATTGGATGTGCTAATTCAGTGGTTAGTCTGAGACGAGCAATTATCGGTATTGTAGTTCAGTACTCAAAGACTTTGTTGTTTCTTTAGGCTTTTCTGCACACATACAGTTTGTTGTTGTGACCAGGACTTGTGTTGGTTCATACACAGAATTAGGGATCTGCTGTCTTCATTCTGTCGTCTCTGATTTCTTTCACATTCTTCAATTCCCATGGGCCCTTTATTCTGTTCTGCTGGACAGAAATATGAGTTTCTCTCAGAGTCTTAGCCTTTTATGCTGTAATATAACTTTACACTATTGGAGCTGCCTTTTGGATGAAGTAAAGAAGAGAGTGAAAACAAAAATTAACAGGGATTACCCTCACATTTTTCTTATAATAGGGACCTCTTTTCCTGCTTCCTCTGGCCAAAAAGATGGATTTTCTGTTGATCAGGGCTTGCCTTGGAGTTGGGCTCAGCATCAAAAAAGAGAAAGTGTGTACATGGAGAATCTTGGATTCTCCTTATGTTTACAGGCTCAAAAGTACGTCTTTTCCTGGTCCTTTGTGTAGAGAATGGGATTTTCCTTGGAATTTTTGTTGATGTCTACTGTGTAATCTTGTGACTTATTCTCTCCTCGGGTCAAATTCAGGAGATAAAGGTGGAAAATAAACCTAGGGAATTCATCAGAGTTAGTTTTCAAAGTTTGATTTTCCCTAATTAATTTGTTATTGTTTCATTTTAGGAATTCTTAGGTAGTTTCTTTTTGTATTCTATATAAGGATTTTAGTTTATAATCAGGGGAGAGATAGGCTTATGAACTTATTTCATTTTGACTGTCACAAGAAACTCTAATTTACTTTTTAATTTTTTTTTTCTGTTGACTTACAAATAGGCAGTGGTTAAAATCCTTTTTATCTGGGTCGTCTTCCTGTTACCTAATTTTCAAACATCTCAGGTCAGTGTTTGGCAGATTGTAAGGGTGCAGATAGGAAATATTTTAAGCTTTGCAGGCATAGGGTCTCTGTCACAACTTGTCAACTCTGCTGTTGTAGTGCAAAAGCAGCCATAGATAAGATGGAAAAAATGGGTCTGGCTGTGTTCTAGTAAAAGTTTTACAGAAACGGACAGGAGGTCAGATTTAGCTCATGGGTTATAGTTTGTAGAACCTTGATCTAAGTCCTCTACTTTACTGTTTCTTGAATTAGTGGTTAAAAAGTGAGTAATATTACCTACTGAGCTCTGCATGTTGAATTATTTTGTTTCCATGATTACTTATATCTTCCTCCTATAGTTTATTCTTTCTTCTTTATAGTATCTCATGATGTTTAATTAACTGAATGAAAGAGGAATTCACAACAGTGCAATTATATAAAACTCTTCTTATTATAATTTGCTTTGAATATACCCGCATGGTAGGTAGATTTCTGTGGCTTTTTTTTTCCTTTCATAAATACTTGGTTGGGGACAATTTAATGAAAGTACATAGGTTATATACTTAGTATATAGTTATCTGTTATTGCAGATCTGTAAACAATATGAAATTAAGCATAAAGCTCTGAAAGTCAAAGTTTCTCAAGGAGAATCTGGGAACCATGTTAATAGTGTTCCTTTTCTAAGTACTTCTATGTGTCCTTTGTCCTTTTGTTTTTCAGTAAGTGTGGATCTTGTTAGATTGTGGAAGGAAATGCCTAGGGTTATATTTTTCTTAGTTATCACTCTTGTTTTAATACTCTTGAACCTCAATTTTTGAACAATGTTTTTCAGGTAAATGGTCTTAAAATGGTTGATGAGCCAATGGAAGAGGGAGAAGCAGATTCTTGTCATGTAAGTATCTATGTTAATTCATTAAGCCTCTTTTTTAGCATATAAGGAAAAAGAATAAAGGGAAAGGAGAAAAGCTCCTATCAAACAAACATATTCAGGTAAGTTGGTAATAGGCAAATGGAATTATTAATAACTCAACCGCAGTTTAAAATATAGGACAGGTTTTCCTGACAGAAATACTTATGCATGCATTTTTTAAAATAAACAGCTTTATTGAGGCATAATTTACATGCTATTGAATTCTTAAGTGTAATGGATAAAATTTTCACTTGCCAGTGTAGGAGTAACTGAATTGTTATACTTAAATATAGAATCCTTTGAGAAGATTATCTTCAACCTCAGGGTAGAAAGGATATCTGACTTGGAAATACTGCACTATATAAGCATAACTTGAAATCATTTAAAATCCATTTCCTGGCTTTTAGAAAGGATTACATGTAAATTATTTCAGAAGTTTCTAACTAGTTTTAAAGACTGCTTAGCCATTGGACCATTCTATGTAATGCCTATATACTAGAGTCTTATTTTACAAGATCTAGTTTTACAGAGAGTATTCTTAAGACTTTTAGGGAGAGTCTGACTAAATCAGCATCTCCATTTGTGTTGTTATTTCATGGTTGTTATTTCTATAGATAGTTTCATAGAGTTATAGATTTTTTAAGCTGGGAAGAACCTCAGAGATATTATGTAATACTTCATTGTATGAAACCTGGAGAGTCTGTGATTTATACTAGGTGATAAAACTAGCTAGTAGCGGAATCAAGACTTAGGGCAGTGTGCTTCCTTTTCGGTCAGATATGTTGTGTAGACCCAAAGAAGTAGAAGATAAGGAGAACATTATCCTTTTTCTGTTTGGTTGTGGATGAAATCAACTTTGATGACCCCTCCACCAAAACTTGTTCATAATTGGAATTAGCTCAGTAGAAACCAGCAGAAGGATTTAAATTGGGTTTGTCCAAAACTATCCTTTGAAATGTTCTATGTAACTATTTCTGCAGATAGTAACCATGTAACAACACTTTTAATTTTGATTGACAAGATGAGAGATGCAATGTTGTCTTTGTAGCTTTTGCATTTTACTTAATATTAATAATATATTGTAATTTTGAGTATAATTAAATGTAAACTATCAAAACCATTATCTAGAGATTTGTCTACAGATCATACGGACTAATAGGCATGGTAATATTAATGTTGCCAGTTTATAAAAGATAAAGGAGTATAAGGAACTATTAAAGACAGTGGAGAAGGCTGCTTATTATATTTTAGCATTAATAAATTCACAAGGACATCATGCCTCACACCACAGGGGAACAGTGTGTGTGGTGCATAAACTCAAGGACACATACACAGGGTGATTGGCAAATATTTACCTTTATAATTTTAACAGAAGATAAGTCAGGAAGTTCAGTTTTCAGTGGAAAGGCAGTAAAAGTATACAGTGCTAGTTACTTATATGATCTACCTTATGCAATCAACTTCAGTGGCTAAAAGGTACAGTGTGAAATTTTGGAGAGTAAAGGACCTAGAATCACTTCCAAGGATTTGATTTAGTTTGTGGCCTGAGTTATCTGGACTTGAAACCATGTACTTTGGGTGTGTGATGGTTAAAGTACTCAATTTGTGTCGATAAAACCGTATGAGTGATTAAAAACACCATATATATTTATCCCTTAAAATTTTTAAATATATAGCTAGCTAGGATTTTTTTTTTCTTTGTGATTGCCGTGTATTTTTTTTGTGGTTGGCCTTTTTTTTTTTTTTTTTTTTTTAACCCTTTTAAAATAGTGTAAGATTGTAGAGACTGCTCTGTGATGGTAAGTATTTGGTAACAGGCCGCTGGTAAACTATATCTAATATCACATTTCACCACTTAGTCTCCTACTTCTTTCAATGTCAAGGTTAGAAAAAATATGTTATGATTTGTGTCCTTTAGTAGTTGGCTAACATGAGTTAATTTTTTATTTGTTGTCAAAATAAGCATAGCTGTCTTATATTTGGTAGTTTATGATCCATTTGTATTTTTTTTTAAAACTCTACCCAGTATCTGTTTTTCCTGAAATAAAATACATATTTTTAATGCTATCAATATCCTTAAAATTTCAAAGAAGATTCAGTTAGCAATTAGATTCTTTGTTGATTACATTAGTGCAAGGTCAGCAACATGTTTAGTCTCTAAAGTGATTTATATTTTTATTATGCAGAGATATAAATGTCATAGTTATCTGAAAATGTATATTTTGAAAAACAAATCTGATATCCTGATAGTTTTAAGCCGTGAATTTCTTATTTTAAAAACTATTCTTGACATGTATCTCTTAAGAATTATTTCAAAAATACTTTTTTACAAGTGTGTTTTACTTAGACTCAGTGGAACCACAGGTGGGAACTATTTCAAGCTGAGAATGCCTGCTTCCTGTATGGTGTATATTTTTTTCCTCTATTTGTCTTTCTATTCTGATGCACATTTAGCCTTACTATACTTCAGTATTTTTTCTCTTGCAATGCTGGTGTTTACTTCTAATTTCTATTCAGTTACTTAAAAAAGTGGAACCCTTGTCCTATAGATATGCAAAACTCTCAGATGAATAATTATTGTTCAACTAAAAAATGTTGGTTAGCCACTATAAAGTGGAGTTATGCTGCACCATCAGGTATGCAAAGATAAGTGGTACATAGGGTCTCTGACTCAGGATGGTTCAACTTATGAGTTTCAACCTTATAGTGATACAAAAGTGATATTCATTATGTTCCTCAACTTCAAATAGGATTATGTTTGGATAAACTCACTGTAAGTTGAAAGTGCATTTTCAACTTACGATAGGTTTATTGGGACAACACTGTCATAAGTCCAGGAACATCTGTACAAATAAGTTCAGTAACTTCAATTTTTATGGATGTTTTGTGGGTTTCAGAGTTCTCAGTTGATCCGTATGACTGAGATCTGAAGTAGAGTAGGTATTATTGCCAATTTGTAGATGAGGGAACTAAGGAGCTGACCCTTGTAAGTAGAATAAACCAAACCAAGTGGGAACTAGTTTGCCAGCATTCTTTGGTTTTCAGTCATCAATGCAAACTTTTACAAACCTAAGTCTTCTGCAGATACCTTCCATTGTGTACATAATTTTGATGTGCTTAGTTCACCCTCGTGGCATTTTGGCATTTATACTGATATTACTCTTAGCTTTCTTTCAAAGTTTGCTAATATTTGACATGGTTTTCAGTGACCCGATATTATTCAGTGAATGAGAAGGGTATATCAAGCTGCTCTTCTGAGTCTTTGCATATATGTTTCAACAAATCCACAACTAAATGATTCTTGGATTTTTAGGGTGATCTTTTCACCAAACTGGCCTGTGTACCTACAAATAAAGCAGATGTTTGAATAGATGAATGTTTTATTATTAAATAAAAATGAATAAGTTCAGGCTTTAAAAATGCTTCTTTTGTTTTGATTTGTTTTCTGGAGGTTAGTTCCACAGTCATATGAAAACTGTTGTAATTGAGCTATAGTGTATTGCTATTAGGTTGTCATCAGCTTTTTCTCTTTTCAATTAACAGGTGATTCCATCTTCCTAAGCAAATCAGTTATCAAATGAATGGAGCAATAGTAGATTTGACAGTTCATTTTGTACTTTAACAGTGTGTTTTCCCAGTGTTACAGCACTGTTGGCCCTCTGGATTAAAAAGATGATCACAGATTATAGAGGTCAGAGCATACTATTTTGGTTGTGGTTGAGCCTTCATACTTCTTCTATATATCACTGATAACTTTATGGTTGCGAAAAAATAATAAAACCTAATTCATAGTCTTCCTGGCCTCAGATTCAGATTTGTTATTTGATATAGAAAGACTAGGGGTCCTTATTTGGAGATTATTAAATCTTCATTTCACAGTAGCAACATTGTTTTCAAAGATCAACTAAGATTATGTACCGTGTATAGGTTTGCTAGGGCTACCCTAACCAAATAACCACAGATGGGTGGCTTTAACAGCAGAAATTTATTTTCCCAAGATGCTGCATTCTGTAAGATTGAGATCAAGGTGTTGGCGGGGTTGGTTTTTCTGAATCGTCTCTCCTTAGCTTATAGATGAGTCTTCTCCCTGTGCCTTTACGTGGTCATTCCTCTGTGGCTGTAGGTATTCTGATTTCCTCCTCTTATAAGGATGTCAGTCATATTGGATTAGAACCCACCCATATGGCCTCATTTTACCTTAATTACTTCCTTAAGGGTCCTATCCCTAAATACAGTCATGTTCTGAGGTATTGGGAGCTAGGACTTTAATATATTAACTTTTAGGGGACATAATTTAGCCCATAGCATACTTGTAGCTTTTTGTTTCTTTGATGGATGTGATGTTTCTGACAAAGTTCTCTATCCTCAAATTCACGGTTTATTTCTGTATCCCCAGTGTGCAGCACAGTGTCTGATAATAGGATATGTGCTTAACGAATGTTGATTTGCTGGGTGAATAATAAGAGTGTATATATGGGAAGATAAGGTGATATAGCACAACTTTATCATACCAGGATAGGGAGATTTTTCAAGGATGATTTATTCTTAGGAAAAAAGAAATAAATCACTTGTAAGTACATTACCACCTATTTCAGGCTAGATTGTTGTTACTATAAAGCTTTTGGAATGGTGCAGAACCTGAAGAAAGGGAGGTGGAGGGAAGAAAGAGGGTTTCAGTTGACAAAAAAGGACATTATAATAGTAAAAAATCAATAAACATAGCCTCGGGATGGCTGAGAAATTTTAGGCAATAGACAAGAATGGGGCAGGGAGCAGATGGAGTAAGACAGAATAAGTATTGGAAATGGTGACACAGGAGGATATCACATACTTTGAGAGTAAAAAAGAGCTATTGGCATAGAAATGATAAAAGTAATAAGTCACTATATATAAACACATACACACATGTGTATATGTGTGTGTGCACACATGTATGCGCATATGTGTATATATTTGTGTGTATATCTATTATATATCTATATAACTATGAATCTTAGAAGCACCCAAATATTGTTTTTCAATCCTGGCCATGTGTCTGAATCAACTTGGGAGGCTTAAAAAATACACATGCTTACATCCTCCTATAGTTCTACTGAACCACAATCTCTGAGGGTGGGACCCAAACAAGTGTAGTAAATAAATATTTCTTCTACAGGTGATTCTTATGGGCAACCAGGGCATTACAAATTGTCTGTGTGAAGGCACAGTAGTCATAATTCAGGGATATAATATGTAGTAGTAGTTGTTGTCCTAGGAACATATGTCTTTATTTAAAAAGGCAAATGGCCAAGCATTAAGTCAATATTCAGGGGTTATTGTATCCTTTATTTGTGTTGAGTACAACACATACTCAGCACAGTGTAATAAAAATACTGACAGTGGATAATATGGAAAAAGTTTATATTCTTCACAGTGTATGGGAAGATTTGCTTATTTTATTTAGAAATATCGTTATCACAAAGTTAGTTATATTCAAAGCTGACACAATTTCATTAGCCAGAATCTCCTGTTTCCTTGTTTCCTTTATATATTTAAAAAAAGAAATTGTGGGTATATATGTATTTTGTTTTGTAGACTGTATTTAAGAATAATTTTGAGATTTCTTACTAATTTTACCTTTAAAATCTTTCTTTTCTATTGTATATATTTAAGGTGTACAATGGGGTGTTTTCACATACATTGTAAAATTATTATTATTAAGCAAATTAACATCCATCATCTCACAGTTGCCCTATTTGTTGGTGGTAAACACTATCTTCGTTTTAAAAAGTATGTATTTTTTCCTGTTTCTTTTATAACATTGAGCAGATTTCTTTGTCTTTCTGCTCTCATGAGATCAAAAAAGTATTGTGCTAAGCATTAGGAATAAAGAGATCAATGTGATATAATACCTGAATTTAAGAAGCCCACAGTCCAGTGGGAAAGAAAGACACAGTAATTAGTTGTTAGGATACAGTGTAACATTTTATGTTGGCTGTCTCCTGGGAAAAGTGATTTTTCTCATCTAGTTGCATTTTCATATTGGGAACTTTTTAGGGTACTGCTGCTGAAAATTGAAAGACGTTGCATTTTAGAGGATGGGCATGTGTGGATTATTAATAAAAGGTAAAAGGGCATTGGACATTTTCATTTGGAAAACCTGCTTAGGTTTGGTGAAACTAACTAGAGTACAATTCGTTTCCTAACTCTGAACACTTATAAAAAAACTGATGCCATTATGATCCATGCTTATAGTGATAATCTAAACATAAGCAGGGACCTGAAGTACCTTCTTGAACATAAAAAATATTATATTGTGTTCAATATAGAGTCACAGACATTGAGGGGACCTTAGAGACCCATGTAACAAAACCCCTTTGTCATGTGAGAAAACTGAAGGAGAGAGTGGTTTGTGATTTAGCTAAGGTTTCTTAGCTTATAGGCACGTACAGGTATATTATACTTTAATATAGTCCGCAGATGTCAGCTACAAAGCATATATATTTGCATTAAAAAAAGTTGTTGACTTTTTAAAACAGGGACCCTTTCAAACAGGGAAATTCACTTCCATAGCAGATTGATTTTAATTTAATTTTTGTTTTCAGAAAACGTTTATAAATTGCCATCACTATTTAAAAGGGTCTGGTGAAATACTATTTTGATGTATAAGAAACACATGATAAACTTTCAGAATCAGTTATTCGTCATTTCTTGTTGATTTGCTAGTGGTTCCTGACACCTACAATTAAAATTTCTTTGCCTAGGTACCCCTCTTGAGATAGTGAATGTCTGACTACCTATATTCCATGGACCTTATTTTAGCTGCCATGAAGTCTTGCTCATTTGGGACCATGCTCTTGTTCACTTTGGCTACAATCACCATTGACTAATCAGTTAATTGAAGAGTGAATAGATTGAGAACGTTGTTGGCATCCAGGCTAAAATTAGTATGCTCTAATGGAATGCTACCAAGATTTATAGACATTGTGATTAAGTAGTCATGTAAACTTAAATTCTGTGAGTCTTAGTTTTCTTCTTTATACAGTCAGAGAGTTGGATAAGATATCCCTTCCAACTCTGTTATTTTGTGATATACATCTGTCATCTTAGCTATTGTGCTTCTCTAGGGACTGGAATTAATTACAGCTCACTTGAATGTAGTCATCACAGCTGAGTGGAGTCCTGCATCAGGGGGAAGAACCACTCACTGGGTGGCATCCTTTCTGCTTCACCCAGGTGGTACGAAATCTGGCATATAATTTATATATAAAATTTCAGTAAACGGGACATAGCTTGGAAACATTTGTTTGGGCTGTGCAGATTTTGTTGGTCTATGCCAATTTCTTTTTCATTGATGTGGTTAGTTGACCATTTAAACATTTAAAATAGTATAGTGAAATACTATTTAAAAGAGCTCTTGAGGTCACATTTTTTGGTCATGCCCCATAATTTACAAGGTTTTTTCTTGACTTTTCCTGCCTCTACCTCATTAGTCACAGTCCAGTGAAGGGTCTTGAGACTGTTGTTAATAATTTTATTATATTGCTCCCAAGCTGGAAGGGAAAGCTGAAGCATAGATTTCTTTTTACATTTTATTTACATGAAATTATGTAGTAGGGAAGGTGGTGGTAGTGCATCTGTATGTGCTGTATGTGTTAGAAAACAAGGAAATAAGGATACTGGTAGCCCATAAAACTCTGCTACATTGAGGGAGTTGGGTATATTATTTCTATTATGACTTCTGATTTTAAATGGAACTAATCAGAAGATGTTGAAAATGGATTCAAATATTGTTTGGATTTCTTTTTACAGGATGAAGGAGTTGTTAAAGAAATCCCTATTACTCATCATGTTAAGGAAGGCTATGAGAAAGCAGATCCTGCACAGTTTGAGTTGCTCAAGGTTCTTGGTCAGGGGTCATTTGGAAAGGTAATGAATACTTTTTTTTCCCCATTTGTTTCTCTTCTAAACATTTAGCGAAAAAAAAGTGAACACACGCGTAGAAATCTGATTAATGATTTGTTTCTAAACTCCTGAAAGGATGCACACAAAGGTAATTCTTTAATTTTATTCCTTTCATTTCTGTTGTACTTTTATTACCATTTCTTTGTACTTCTCTATAACAATCAAGGTTTTCCAATTCCCTAGGTTTACTGATTTTTCTAGGGAAAAATATAGCATACTCTATTAGCTGCCTAAATCAAAGTAGCTTGATTTTTGTAAAAAAATGGTATTCCTATCTCCTTGCTCACATGCTGGCATGAATACAGCTTGTTCTCTCCTGGTAATTTAATCTACATTTCTTAGCTGTGTCACAGAAATCAGAATTTATATCTTAATTCATGTATGAATTCGTCTATCATCTGTTAAAATAAAGTAGAACAAGGGTGTGTAAAGTAGAACGAGGGTAGTTACTGGGTGATACGTGGTTTGTGTCAAATTTAAGTCTTCAGAGAGCTTACATTTCAAGGCAGAAAGCAAAATTGAGTAAGATTAACTATTATAGTCATTACTAAAGTTGTTTATTAATCACTTAATAACATGGTTTTAGAAAAGAAGTGTATAGGTCTGGTTCCTGACCTTTATATACCTAACATCTAATACATGAAAAATATTACATACACATAGTAACAGCCTTGAGAAAAACAGCACCAACCACAATTTAAGGGGAGAAAGATGAAGAGAAACTATTAATTTCAAGTGGCTGAGATTTAGTTTTAAAGGAGGAAAATAAGGCAGTTGAACATAGATTATTTATAGTGCTCTGGAACATTTTAAAGTAAATACATTTTTATTTTATTATTTTATTGGGTTTTAGAGATGGGGTCTTGCTCTGTCACCCAGGCTGTAGTGCAGTGGCATGATTGTAGTTCACAGTAGCCTTGAACTCCTGGGCTCAAGTGATCCTCCATCCCCAGCTTCCCAAGGAGCTGTTCCTACAGGCATGCACCACCACACCCAGCTAATTAAAAAAAAAATCTGGACACAAGGTTTTGCTGTGTTGCTCAGGCTGGTCTCGAACTCCTAGCCTTAAGTGATCTTCCCACTTTAGCCTCCCAAGGAAAGACATTTATTGAATGCTCGGTGTGTTCACCAACAGTTGTATAAGCAGTATTAGTGACTATAAAATAGATGTCGTCTTAAAGAAACCTAATATTTATGCATTATAGAATATAAAGTGAAATATAAAGAACATTTTTAGGGAACAAAAAGGACAAACCGAGATGAATTATGGCTTGGCAGTGAATTGGTACAGGAGATATATAAGACAAGGAGATGGGACTTGAACAGTGTTCTGAGGAAAGAAAAACTAGAAGGAACTGTTAATAGATTGGTGGTGGTGGTGGTGGTGGTGATCATGATGTCGGTGGGGAGTGTTTATAGAACTGATCTCTAGAGTAGGCATGTATATTATATACAATTTTATTTTAGAGTTTCTAAAAGTGCAATATTCTTTTAACTATTTTGCACTTTATAGCTATTTTTATGGTGTTAATTTTAGAAGAACAGAGATGAAGTTGTTTTATATTCCAGATGTATAAATGCTTAAATATTTCACTTAAATAAAATATCACCAGGCAAACATTTCAAGCTATTAAAATTACCTACTTTGTCTTTTGGTGTATGTATTTACTCATATATGCTTTTGTTTATCTCCAGCTTTGTTCCAGAAAGGATTTAAGGCTTTCATAGATGAATACTAAATAAAATTAAAAATAAGTAGTGAAGATGATGGAAACAGAAAACGCAGAGCAGGAAAGATTAGATGAAGCCAGGAGTACACTCTGTTCACAAAAGCATGACATAAGGGTCTGTAAGTCTTTTTCTAGTAGGTCAAAAATTAAGACTTAAGTTTTCCAGCAGCCATTATAAAGTAGCTAATATATTTGAGTGTATTATAATTGATAGTATTTTAAAGGTAGAAACAGATTAAACAGACCAGAGAAATTTCTCTCATGGGTTTTCGTAAAGAAAATACTGTATAACATAATGAAATATATTCAGTAACATCTTCATGTTAAATATAGCAACATGCTGAAAAGTTGTCAATGTAGTCCTTAAATTCAGGGAAATCTCAGCTGTGTCTGCGCTGGGTTTTAGTTTTAAGAAGAGTATCATTGAAACCTTTTAATTCCTAATATTAAAATACAAAATAGTGATCTTTATGTAGTTAATCAACCAAAGAAATATTAAGGAGGTGGCTTTTTTTCTCCCTAGGATGTGAACATACTTGCTTGTCAGTGTTACATCATTTGCGTAGGCATTGTGTAGGTGTGACTTGTTATATGCTGAACCTATTCAGGAATTTGGCCAAGACCATGAATCAGATAAGTGTAGGAGCAATTCCAAGAGACTCTGAGCTGCAGAGTCTTAAGTTTTTCTTCAAAAGTTCTGTTGTTAAAATGCAGTAAATGGGATTTTAGTCCATATAAAGCCTTAAAACATTAAATGTTTTTATTGTCTATTTAACAGTGGGGGAACTCTGCTAAAGTCAACTTAAAATTGTAGTTTAAGGAAGCATGGATTATTATCATGAAAGGTGCATGTAATATTCTGTCCTAAGCACACCAAGTATAATGCTATTAATGATCATTAATGTATGGGTTGAAAGGTATACTAAACAACTTACATTAATTATTTTAAAACACAAACACATGAAAATACCTTTGAAATTGTCTGATTAGTCATTCTTATATATCATGTGCCAAATAATATTTATACAAAACATACATTTTAACATTTGTGGATTATTAAAAAAAATTGCTTTTGTGATAGTAAAGACTTTAACTACACTTAAAAATGAATTTTTGAAAATATTGAATACTTGTACTCTTAAATAAGTGATCGACTCTCAAGTGGTAGTTTTTAAAAACATTTGCTTACATCTTAAAATTTCCTGAAGTTGGTTCTTTCTCTTCAATCAGCATTTAAATATGTGTGATCTTCTAGTTCACTACAATTACTGAATATTCTTATAGGAAAATATAAATGTCCGTGTGATTGAGAGAAAAGTACATTGGAGTAACTCACCCATTCTTCTGGACAATATCCCATGATTGGATTAGGGTGACTGAAAAGAAGCCTCTTTTATCAATATAGATACGGTTTTAGGTACAGTAGTTTGAAGTCATGCAACAACTTTTTTACTTTATTTCTTTAAGCACCGTATCCCCAAATACAGTCATGTTCTGAGGTACTGGGAGTTAGGACTTTAATATATCAACTTTGAGGGGACATAATTTAGCCTGTAGCATACTTGTATTTGTTTCTTTAAAGGACATGATGTTTCTGACAAATTTCTCTGTCCTCAAGTTCACAGTTTATTTCTGTATCCCCCAGTGTGCAGCACAGTGTCTGATACAGAATATGTGCTTAATGAGTGTTAATTTGTTGATTGAATAACTAATGAGTACATATATGGGAAGATAATGTGATATAGCACAACTTTATTATACCAGGTTAAGGAAATTTTTCAAGGATGATTTAAGAAAAAAGAAATAGATCACTGATAAGTATAAAATCACCTTATTTCAAATTAGATTGTTACTACTGTTAAGCTTTTGGAATGGTGCAGAACCTGAAGAAAGTGAGGTGGAAGGAGGAGGGAGAATTTCAGATGACAAAAAAGACATTATAATAGTAAAGATCAATAAACATAGCCTTGGGAAGGTTGAGAAATGTTAGGCAATAGATAAGAATGGGGTGGAAAAAGAACTACTTTTGTAGTTGATTTTGAGAAGGGGGCAGTGAGATATGACATTTTCTCACACTAGGAAAGTCACTCATAAGACCTGAAAAAATAAAAAAACACAGGTCAGATGATAAACAGGTTACTTCTTTAGACTGCGAATGATGCATCCTGTTAAATGCCATATTGGGATACTAGTGAATGTTAGAAGAAGTAGGGGGAAAAAGTGGCTCCTTTATGCAGCAGTGTCTTCAGAAAAACTAGACTATCTCTTTCTTTCTTCCTTGCTTGCCTCTTCTCACTCTTCATACTCCATTCTTTACAATCCCACTGAGGGCTATGTTTTGTAAGAGTGGTTCTGAAATTTTAGTCTGCATACCCCTGGACAATCCCAGGACCTTTTCAGGGAGTCCTCAAGTCAAAGCTACTTCACAATCATCCTAAGATACTATTTGTACAACTGCTGGCATGTTGGCCAATCAAGGCAGTGACTTCAAATGGTACCAGTAGTCATTGTATTCTTCATTTTCTTACATATACAGTTTAAGAATGTCCTTGATGAGACATTAACAGTTATTACGTTTATTAAATCTCAATCCTTGAATACCCTTTTTTTGAATAATCTGTGATGAAATAGGAAGTACATGTTAAGCCCTTTAGCCACATAACAAAATAGAATGATTGTCTCAAGGCAGAGGACTTGTGCAAACTTTTTGAGTTGTGAGCTGAACCAACCATTGTTTTCATGGATCACCACTTTTCCTTGGAAGGATAATAAACTATGGTTACCTAAATATGCTTATTTGGTAGGTGTTTTCTCAAAAATGAATGGAGTGAGCCTGTTCATAGAAAAACAATTGATACTCTTTTTGTCAATGGTAGAAACTGAGCTTTCCAGCTAATAATTGAATTTAGGCAGATGTTTATTTGCCACATTGACGTTGTTATCTTCTTAATGCAGCTATACTTCTTTTTATTATGCTTCACTTCATTGCACTTCACAGATATCCTTCACTTCATTGTGCTTCACAGATATTATGTATGTGTGTGAATATATATATATGTGTGTGTGTGTGTGTGTGTGTGTGTGTATATGTGTGTGTGTGTGTGTGTATAGAAGGTTTGTGGTAACCCTGTGTTGAGTAAGACTTTGGGTGCCATTTTTCCTCCGGCATATGCTCACTTTCTGTCTCTGTCTCATATTTTGGTAATTCTTGCAGTGTTTTAAATGTTTTCCTTACTGTTACATCTGTTATGGTTCTTTGTGATCTGTGATCTTTGATGTTAGTGTTATCATTGTTTCAGGGTGCCGTGAACCACACACACATAAGACAGTGAGCTTCATTGATAACCGGTGTGTGTGTTCTGGCTGCTTTACTGACCAGCTGTTTCCCCATCTCTCTGTCTCCTTGGACCCCTCTATTCCTTGACCTACAAGAATATTGAAATTGGTCTAAATAGTAACTCTACAGTGGCCTTGAAGTGTTCAAGGGAAGGGAAGTGTTCTGCATTTCTTACTTTAAATCAACAGCTACAAATTATTAAGCTTGGTGAGGAAGGCATGTCAAAATCTGAGATAGGCTAAAAGCTAAGGTTCTTGTGCCAAACAGATAGCCAAGTTGTGAATGCAAGGGAACGTTCTTGAAAGAAATTAAAATTGCTACTCCAGCGAACATATGAATAATAAGAACGTGAAACAGCTTTATTACTGATATGGAGAAAATTTTAGTGGTCTAAATAGAAGATCAAACCAGCCACAACACTCCCTCAAGCCAAAGTCTAGTCTAGAGCAATTCCCTAGCTCTCTTCAATTCTGTGAAGGCTGAGAGAGGTGAGGAAGCTACACAAGAAAAGTTTGAAGCTAGGAGGGGTTGGCTCATGATAAGGAAAGAAGCCATTTTTGTAACATAAAAGTTCAGGGTAATGCTACAGATGCTGATATAAAAGCTATAGCAGGTTAGCCAGAAGATCTAGCTAAGATAATTGATAAAGGTGATTACACTAAACAACAGGTTTTAATTGTAGAAACAGCAGCCTTCTATTGGAAGAAGATGCCATCTAGTCTTTCATAGCTAGAGCGAAGTCAATGCCCAGCTTCATAGCTTCGAAGGACAGGCTGCCTCTCTTGATAGAGGCTAGTGATCCTGGAACCTTTAAGTTGAAGCCAGTGCTCATTTGCCATTCCAAAAATTCTAGGGCACTTAAAAATTATGTTAAATCTACTATGCCTTTTGTCTATAAATAGAACAACAAAGCCTGAATGACAGCACATCTGTTTATAGCATGGTGTGCTGAGTATTTTAAACCCACTGTTGAGACCTACTGTTCAGGGAAAAAAAAAGACATTTTTCAGTATATTATTGCTCATTGGCAATACTCCTAGTTACCCAAGAGCCCTGATAGAGATGTACAAGGAGATTAATGTTGTTTTCATGCTTGCTATTACAGTATCCGTTCTGCAGCTCATGGAACAAAGAATAATTTTGACTTTCAAGTCCTATTGTTTAAGAAATACATTTTGTAAGGCTATAGTTGCTGTAGATGGTGATTGCTCTGATAAGTCTGGGCAAAGCAAATTGAAAACCTGTGGATGGGACTTGCTATTCTAGATGTCATTAAGAACATTTGTGATTCATGGGAGGAAGTCAAAATATCAACATTAACAGGAGTTTGGAAGAAGTTGATTCCAACCCTCATGGATGACTTGGAGGAGTTCAAGACATCATTGGAGGAAATCACTGCAGATGTGGTAGAAATAATAGCAAGACAACTAAAATTAGAAGTGATATACACCATGGAATACTATGCAGCCATAAAAAGGATGAGTTTGTGTCCTTTGTAGGGACATTGATGCAGCTGGAAACCATTCTCAGCAAACTATCACAAGAACAGAAAACCAAACACCGCATGTTCTCACTCATAGGTGGGAACTGAACAATGAGATCACTTGGACTTGGGAAGGGGAACATCACACACCGGGGCCTATTATGGGGAGGGGGGAGGGGGGAGGGATTGCAAATGATGAACAAACTTCATCATTGTCTTATTTTAGGAAATTGCCACAGCCACCCTAACCTTCAGCGTCTACCACCCTGATCACTCAGCTGCCATCAACATTGAGGCAAGACCCTCCACCAGCAATAAGATTATAGCTCACTGAAGACTCAGATGATCGTTAGCATTTTTTAGCAATAAAGCATATTTAATTAAGATATATAGGGTCATAAGATTTGTTTGCTCTTTATTAAGGTAACAAAAAGTGGGCCTGGGTCTTAAAAGGAGGTATATAGCCTCAAGTTTGTCTTTCATTGTGTTATTTATCTCTTACATCATTAAATTATCCAAGTTCAGGACCAGGTCATCTATTTTAAAAATTTTCCTTTCTATAGTAGTACTTATATACATTATGATTTATTAAATCTAAGGAAAGTGAAAAAATATTAATAATGTAAATTATAGCATAATTTACAGGAGAAAGTATAACTTTTTTCATTTTTTTTTAAATTGACAAATAGTTGTACATATTCATGGGGTACATAGTGAAGTTTCGATACATATAATGTATGGTGATCAGATCAGGGTAATTTTGCATCCTTCAACAAATCTCTCACTATCTCTCCTTTCCCTCTATGGGAAGGCATATGTTTATAAAATTAGAGAAAATGCAAGGATACAAGTGTATGCTGGTGTGTTTGTATAGAGCAAGAATGACTAGAAATGTGAATTTTCCTTTTTTTTTTTTTTTTTTTTTTTTTTTTTTGTTCAATTTTCTATTAGGTTTTTCTTGTTAGAAAGAAGACCGGTCCTGATGCTGGGCAACTCTATGCAATGAAGGTGTTAAAAAAAGCCTCTTTAAAAGGTAGAAAATTAGAAAGTTTATTAAAATAGAATTTGGCAAAGCGTATTTTAAGAAATATGCTGTGTATTACTTGCATAAGGTGAATAGATGTAGCTATTTTTAACATTGGTATTTGTGGCAGTTTTTCTAGCCAGTAGGTAATATTACTAGATTTGATATTGGCATATGCCTTAACTTAGTGAGAGTGCACCCTAGTAAAAATTTGATGCTAGAAAAAGTGACATATTTCATTTAATTTAAGCTTATTAACTTAATTGGGCTATACTCTTTTCTTTCAAGATTCTTGACTTTTCCTTTTCTGTCTGTGTCAGTATTACATTTTGAGAAAGCACAACCATTTGCACGCACTATCTTTTAGGGTCTGATAAAAATACCGCTTATGATCACTTTTAATCAGTAAACTCATTTGAACAATTAAAGAGATCAATAGGCCAGGCATGGTGGCTCACACCTATAATCCTAGCACTTTGAGAGGCTGAGGCGGGCTGAACCCGTGAGCCCAGCCCAGGAGTTCAAGACCAGCCTGAGTAACCTGGTGAAACCCTGTCTCTACAAAAAATACAAAAATGGGCCAGGTGTAGTGGCACGCACCTGTAGTTCCAGCTGCCTGGGAAGCTGAGATGGGAGGATTGCTTGAGCTTGGGAGGTGGAGGTTGCAGTGAGCTGAGATTTTGCCACTGCAGTCCAGCCTGGGCAAGAGAGCAATACCCTGTCTCACCACCAACAACAACCAAAAAAGATGAACACATAATAAATGCATATTCGCTACATACCTATTTATGCCACCTTAACCTGTCTCTAGATGTAATGAATATTTTTGCTGTCTGAGAATATGGTCATTATTATCTAGGAATATGAAAACTGCAAATTTAGGCATTTATGAAGTTACATTTTATGTATTTATATTTGTTGTTTGGTAAATTATTGATGGACTCTTAATTGAAATGATATGAGAGTAAAAATTGTACCTTTATGTAATTTTTAGTTCGAGACAGAGTTCGGACAAAGATGGAGAGGGATATACTGGTGGAAGTAAATCATCCATTTATTGTCAAATTGCACTATGGTATGTAATCTTTCTTTTATTCTTTTATTTATTTTAATCCTTATTTATTAATATGGAATTAGAGAATTATGATTTCCTTTCACACAATACTATAACAGGAAATAAATACTTTAGACTTATTTAGTATATTCAACTATGTAAAATGTATTTTTCTGAAATAAATACCAGTATTTAGTTATTTGTTGTATGTCCTTCATTTTTCCAAGTTGGTTAACTTGTTTAAAGTAACAAGATAGTGTTTTCCACTTACTTGTCTGGTAGTATTTATGTACTCTACTAGGCTGTAACTTCATAGTCTTAGACTATAAAGTATTGTGATAATTTACGTAAAACATTCAGTTGCTTGTTCATAATGACCACACTTATCTATTTCCTGGTTATATTCTAGAGGACCATGTAGTTATGTTAGTCTGCTTGAGTTATTTTTTATACTTAATGGAAAAGGACTACTAGTAAGAAGCAGTAGATGTAATGGAAAGAACATGAGCTTTGGAGTTAGACATTTCTCAATTTGAATCATGGCTCCATTGCTAATTTAACATATGGATGAGATCAACTTTATCTATCTATCTATCTGTCTATCTATCTATCTATCTATCTATCTATCTATCTATCTATCTCAGATATAATGTACTTTATCACTTCCATTTTTCTATATTTAAAAAAAGTAGCAGTCGTTGATTTTATTCTTAGTGTAATTTTGACAAATAATGCATTAAAATATATACCCAATTATCACTATTAAAAACCGATAAGAAATTTCCACCCATTATTCTTTTACTCCTTGTTATACTAACAGAATAAAAAAAGTAACATCTAAAGACCTTCCCAAATCTGTAGTAGGTCAATCAGTAAACGCTTACTGTGTGCAAAAATAGTGTATTAAATTCAGTGGACTGTAGAAATGAAACACTCTTTGACCTCAAGAAATTTATAACCTATAGAGAACACAGAGATGTAAAGAAATTAATTGTACAAATCAAAATGGAATAAGTACTATTAAAGAGGTATAAATATAATAAGATTTCAAAAGTAGCAGCAAGTAATTTCAATGAAGAAGAGGTTAAGGAAGCTGTGGAAAAATGTGAAAAGGGAGACATCCTGGAAAGTTTAATAGAGGAAGTGGCATTTTTCTTCAGCTTTGTAGAATTCGTAAATTTTCAGTAGGTTTGATAGGCTAAGTTTAGGCAATTGCAGTAGAACATGCTTCATAAATTAGGAAGTTTTTGGTGGTAGAAGTTCTGTGTAAAGCCACATTCAAGGGTGATTATGTTCTGGGAAGGGGTTTATAGCTATTTCAACACTGGATTAAACACTGGGTTTAATTTTGAGATGTTATCCATTAATGGACCATGTGAGTAAATACTGTGAAATTCTAAACATATATTAATTTAAAAACATACTAAGCTTTTTAAGCCTTTGAGATTATCCTGTTACTACATTCTAATTTTTAATTAGCCTTTCAGACTGAAGGGAAACTGTACTTAATACTGGATTTTCTCAGGGGAGGAGATGTTTTCACAAGATTATCCAAAGAGGTAAGTAGCTGTACATTTTTACTGTATTTTCTTGAAACAAAACTAAGAAAAATATCACTTTTGTTCTTCCACTAATTACATTTTTCCTATTGAAATTTTAAATGGTAACTACTCTGTTTGTTTCATTGCATAGTATTTGGTAATGTGCCTGATAATGGCATTTTCTATCATCTCAATGTGCTACTCATTTTCTTAGGCAGAAGAGCAATATGAATAACTGGATAAAGTAGATACGGGCAAGCCTAGGACTTTGGCTACTCAAGCTACCTAAACACCTCTGGGAGTAGTGTTTATTCATTTTAAAATAGCTTTATGGAGGTATAATTGACATACAATAAACTGTACATACTAAAGTATACAATTTTATAAGTTTTTACATTTGTATATAGCTGTGAAACCATCATTACCATAAGAATAATTAGCATATCTGTGATTCCTTAAAGTTTTCTTGTGTCCCTTTGTGATACCGTCTTCCTGCCCTAACCCTGCTGAATCTGCTTTCTGTCACTATTTGGTTTGTATTTTCTAGGAGTTTATATAAATGGAATCATATAGTATATTCATTTTTTTTTGTCTGGCTTAACATAATTATTTTGAGATTCATCTATGTTGTATGTACTAAGTATTCATTTTTATTGATGGGTGGTATTACTGATTGTATGGATACATCATGATTTGTTTATCATTCACCTGTTGATGGATTTTTGGGCCATTGCAGTTTTTGATATTACTAATAAAACTGCTATAAACATTCATGTACAAGTGATTGTATCATATGTTTTCATTTCTCATGGGTAAATACCTAAGAGTATAATGACTGGGTCATGTGCTAGGTGTATGTTTAACTTTTAAAGACACTGCCAAACTGTTTTCCAAAGTGATTATATAAATTGTACATTCCCACCAGCAGCGTAAGAGAGTTTCAGTTGCTCCACATCCTTGCCAACATTTGGTATGGTCAGTCTTTTAAAATTTTTGAACATTAGATTAGTTTTTAGTGGTATCCCATTGTGGTTTTGAATTATGTCACACTAATGACTAATGATATTGAGCATCTTTTCATGAGCTCATTTGCCATCTATCCTCTTGGTAAAATGTCTGTTTAAATTTTTAGCCTGTTTTTTTAGTTGGAATGTTTGTTTTCTTATTGAGTTTTGAGAGTTCTTCATATATTTTGGATGTAAGTCCTTGATCATATATGTTATTTGGAAATATTTTCTTCTGGTCTATAGTATGTCTTTTCATTCTCTTAACACTGTATTGAAAAGCAGAAGTTCTTAATTTTGATGAAGTCTGATTTATAGGATTTTTTTCCTTTTATTAATTGTGTTTTTAGTGTTCTATATAAGGAATATCTGCCTAATTACAGGTAAAGATTTTCTGTTATGTTTTCTAGAGGTTTTGTAGTTTGAATTTTACATCTAGATTTAGGATCCGTTTTGAGTTCATTTTAGTATATGGTTATAGGTATGTATAGAAGTCCTTTTCTTTTGTTCACATAGATATCCAGTTGTTCTAGCATCATTGTTGGAAAAGTCTGTCTTTTCTTCCCTGAATCACCTTACATTTTTCTTGAAAACCAATTGATCATATATATGAAGGCCTATTTCTGGATACTCTATTCTGTTCATTGGTCCATTTGTCTATCTTTATTACAATTATATACTGTCTGAATTACTGTATCTTTATAATATGTCTTGAAGTGAGGTAGTGCAAATCCTTGAGCTTTGCTTTTCTTTTTGAAAGTTTAGGTCTTCTAGGTCCTTTGCATTTCCATATCAATTTTAAAATCAGCTTTTCACTTTGTACAAAAATGCCCTGCTGGGATATTGGTTGGGATTTTATTGAACGTATAGGTCAATTTGCAGATAAGTTACATTTTAGTAATATTGAGTCTTTTAATTCATGAACTTGATATCTTTCTCAGTTTATTTAGATCATCTTTAATTTCTCGCAGTATTGTTTTCAGTGTAATTCTTGCACTTCTTTTGTCAGATTTACCTCTAAGTAAATCCTGTTTTTAATGTTATTGTAAATAGAGTTGACTTCCTAATATCAGTTTTAAATTGGGTGGAAACACAGTCAATTTTTTGTGTATTGAGCTTGTTTCCCACAGTCTAGCCAAACTTAATACTTCTAGCAGCTTTTAGAAATAGATTTCAATGGTTGAGAAAGATTTCTGTAACTGTTTTTTGAGAGTTTTATAAAAAATCAGAAATCAATTTTAGATTTATTCAAATGCTTTTTCTTCATTTATTGAGATTATAATTTTTTTAGTCTTACTGTGATGAATTACATTGATTGATAGATTTTGAACCAACCTTGCATTTATGGATGAACCCCACTTCATCTTGATATATTAACGTTTTTATAAAGTTGGATGATATTTGCTGAAAATTTGTTAAGAAGTTTTGCATCTATTTTTATGAGGGATATTTGTAATTTCCTTGTATTATTTTGTCTATTTTTGGTGTTAGAGTAATTCTGACTCCATAGAATGAGTTGGGTATAGTTTTTGCCTCTTTAACTTTCTAGGAAAGTTGGTGTAGATTCAATTATAAATTGCCCTTAAATGATTGGTAGAATTCACCAGTGAAGGCATCTGAACCTGAAGTTTTTCTTACAGGAAAGTATTTAACTACAAAATCAATTTTTATAATAGACTTGCGTTATTTCTTTTGGAGTGAGCTTTGATAACTTATGTCTTTTAAGGAATTTGTCTATTTCATCAAAGTTACTAAATTTATTGGCATAAAAATGTTCATAATATTCCCTTATTGTCCTTTTTGTAGTTGTGGAATTGTTAGTGATGTCACTGCTCTCACTTTTGATGTTGGTAATTCATGTTTACTCTGTTTTTGTTCTGCTTAGCCTCACTAGAGATTTTATCAATTTTATTACTCTCAAAGAAACAGCTTTTGGTTTCATTAATTTTTCTGTATTCTATTTCTGTTTTCTATTACATTGTTTTCTGCTTTAATCTTTTTTTCTGCTTATTTTGTGTTTCATTAGCTTTTCTTTTTCTGGTTTTTAAGATGGGAGCTGAAGTTATTAATTTGAGGACTTTCTTCTTTTCTAATAATGTAGATGTTTTGTGTTATAAATTCCCCTCTGAGTACTGCCTTAGGGTCATCCCACAAGTTTTGTTATGTGTCACTTTTATTTTCTCTCAGTTCAATGTTCTTTATGATTTCCTTTCTATTTCTTTGACCCATTGGATATTTAGAAGTCCACTTAATTTATAAATATTTGAGCATTCTTCCACATATCTTTCTATTGTTGATTTCTACTGTAATGTTGTTGTGGTCATAAGACATACATTGTATGACTTTAATTCTCTTAAACTTACTTTTATTTGCTTTATGCTTCAGAATATCATGTATCTTGGTAAATGTTCCATGTCCACTTGAGAAGAATGTGTATTCTGCTATTTTTGGGTGGTGGAATGTTCTATAAATGTGGATTTTTAGTTGTTTCAAGTTGTTTGATAGTGATATTAAATTGCCTATATTCTTTCTAATTTTATGCCTATTCTACAAATTTTTGAGACAAGGATTGACACCTTTTACTTTAATTATGAATTTGTATATATCTTCTTGAATTTCTGTCAGTTTTTGTTTCATGTGTTTCAAAGTTCTGTTATTAGGTACATAAACCTTTAGGGTTATTATTCCCTCTTGATGAATTGACCCCTTCATCATTATGAGATGACATGACTGACTTTGTCCCTGGTAATGTTCTTTTCTTCAAAATCTAATTTGATACTTATATGGTCACTCCAACTGTTTTCTAAAAAAGTATTGTTAGTTTGGTATATCTTTTTTCATATTTTAACCTTAGCCTATTTGTGTCTTTATATTTAATGTGTGGTACTTAAGGAAGCATAATTTCCTTGTTTTTTTATCCAGTCTGAGAGTGTGTCTTCTAATTGGGATATTAGACCTGTTACATTTTACGATTATTTTTGCACTTGTATTTAAATCTACCATCTTGCTATTCAGGATTATTTTTGTCCCATTTGTTCTTTGTTCTTTTTTCCCTCTTCTCCTGGCTTCTTTTTAATTACTTTTTTTTTTTTTTTTTTTTTTTACAATTTCATTTTTATCTCTGCTGTTGGTTTATAAATATTATCCATAACACTTTATTGTGTAATTTAATAGTTGCCTTAGGATTTGTAGTATAAGTTTTAACTCAGAGGTCAGGAAAATATGGTCTTCAGGCTAAATTTGGCCACTTTTCTTTGTAAATAATGTTTCATTGGAACATAACCATACTCATTTGTTTAAGTATTGTCTGTTCCTTATGTTGTACTTCAATGGAATCATACTTGCATAGTCATTTTTACTGGATAGCAGGCATGGTGGATTTAATTTTCTTACATGCTAGATACCTTTATTTTCATTTAAGTAGTATTTAGCTTTTTTCTAGGATGCAGTTCATTGTCTTGTAAACACTTTGATCATTTTGGGCCTTGTGTTTAAGCTTTAGTCATGTGGGACTAGGGAAGTATTTCGTTTAAGATTAATTTTTCCTCAGTATTGAAGCATGTCCTTTCTTATACTCTAACAAACACTCTTTGGATTATGAGGCTTTTCACTCTCCCTTTTGGGAAGAGGAGCTATCTCAGTCATTTGTGAGCTGAGTGGGCCCTTTCTTTTAATCTTTTAAGGTTTTTCTCTTCCTGGACTTGGGCTTGGGTAGTTTCCTTGGATCCATGTTTGACTATGTATATGTATATATATATGTGTGTGTGTGTGTGTGTGTGTGTGTGTGTGTGTGTGTGTTTTGAGATGGAGTCTCAGTCTGTTGCTCGGCTGGAGTACAGTGGCGTGGTCTCAGCTCACTGCAACCTCTGCCTCCCGGCTTCAGGTGATTCTCCTGCCTCAGCCTCCTGCATAGTTGGGACTACAGGTGCACAATTAGCCTGGCTAATTCTTGTATTTTTAGTAGAGATGGGGTTTCACCATGTTGGCCAGGCTGGTCTCAAACTCCTGACCTCAAGTGATCTGCCCGCCTTGGCCTCCGAAAATGCTGGGATTACAGGCATGAGCCCCAGTACCTGGCCCATGATTGACAATTTTTTTTATTGGATAGCAGGCATTGTGACATTTAGCTTGTTAAGGTGATGAACATTTTTGTATTTCTGTAACTATTACTGATCTCTGTTCTGAGATATAAAACTAGTTTGATACCTATAGGTCTTACTTTTAAAGTTTGTTAGATTGGACCAACACAGCTTTCAGTCAGGGGTTAATTTTGCTCCACTACTGAAGCAAAATCCTTCTGATTACTTTGTCTGATGTCCTATGAATTATGAGATTTTCTGCTCTGGCCGAAGGCAACAGAAACTATTCCTGGCCATGGTGAGTTCATCGATTGGTTTCTCTAACCCTTCATTCCTTTCCTGGTTTAGGGTAATGTCCTCACTCACATGTGCTGAGTATTTCTCTGCTGAATGCTTGAAGAAGACTGTCTGCATATCTACAGAGTTCTCTTTGTGCAGTTTACTCTTCTCTAATACTCAATCCTGTGAATTTTGTCCTCCTTCTCCAAGACTCTCTGTTCTGGCTTATCTACTCAGGAAGTCTTTCAGGCTCCACCTGACTTAGCCCTCCCTGTACTACCACTTGGAAACTCTTTCCAGGTAGTAAGCTAAGGCAGTTGTGGGGCATACTTCATTTGATCCCTGTCTCTCAGTATTCAGTGTCCTTTGTTGCCTGATGTCCAGTGTCCTGAAAAGTATCATTTCATATGTTTTGTCCTGTGTTTTAGATTTTTCAGGCATGAGATTAAATCCTGTCTTTGTCTGCTTCATTTTTTCTTTAAGTAGTAGTCTGGGAGTAGCATTTTAATTGGGTGATAGTAGTTCAATGTCTTACTTCCAGAATTTACAGTGTAGAATGTGGGAGAGCTACTGTTGATTCCCAGAGCTCTGGAACTTGCTGTGATAAAGGAACAGTGTGTTTCTGGTATGCTAGCCAGTGCTTAAGTGGCTAAGGTCTCTGGCTTATATCTGTCTACCTCCAGTGTAGAATGTGCCATGCGTGAGCATAGGGTGTGTTATTGGTTTATTATTAACTATAGAACATAATTCAATATGTGAAAGGGATTGTCTAGGACCCCCTTCTAAGGAGGGTCTTTAAAGGACCTTGTTAAAAACTGGTACCAAGGCATAGAAGGACAACAGTGTAATAAGGCTCCATTATTCATGATTTCTTGTGTTAGATTTTAGAAGTGTCACAAATATGTTTGAGAAATTCTTGTAGTCATTTCTAATTTTCTTTTAAACTCTTCAGACCTCCATTCTCGATGTGGGACTATCTAAACCCATACTAGCACAGAGATGCAGTCAGTAAGTTTTGATTCCTAAGTCTGGAATATTAGGTAAGAGCAAGCATTTTAAATGCATTACCCAAAAGATAATAAATTAGTACATTGATTGAGCAGCCTTTTAAAAAATGATTCAATGGTTACTTCTGTAGACAGCTTATTAATAATCAGATGTTTGTTGGTTATACTTCACTTGTGTGTACAAAAAATTGTTAAATAATCCAAAATGAGAACATGTTTTTATACCTTAGAAAAAGACTTTTTAAGTATATTTTTGTATGTTTTAAAGAATTTTATAATGTATGTCATTTGTATTTTAAAGGGAAAGATACCTATCCAAATTTCCCTTCCTCAAAATGTACACACACACACACACACACAAATACACAGGTAAACAAACAGAACTCTTAAGCTGTGCTTTATTTTGCTTATATCAAGAAAATGTAGTAGAATGAATGGCTGATTATTGTAACGCTGTCAGTTCTTCTAATGTTAATTTATTGGCTTAACAAAATTCCAAATAAAGCCACAATAGGGATTTTTGTTTGATGTTGACAGAATTATTTTATAGTTTCCTTGGAAAAATAAACAAATGCAAAGAAATAACATTTTTTGTTTGTTTGTTTGTTTTTTGAGACAGGGTCTTGCTCTATCACCAGGCTGGAGTGCAGTGGCACTATCCTGGCTCATTGCAACCTCAACCTCCCAGGCTCAGGCAATCTTCATGCCTCAGCCTCCCGAGTAGCTTGGACTACAGAAGCATGCGCCACTATACCCGGCTACTTCTTTTTTCAGTAGAGATGAGATCTTGCTATGTTGCCCAGGCTGGTCTCAAACTCCTGGGCTCCAGTGATCCTCATGCATTGGCCTCCCCAAATTCCCTTGTTTCTCTTGTTTAAAACTTTATAAAGTGTGGATAAGCAAAACATTATAGTATCAACACGAGATTAGAAACATACTGTATATCCCCAAAATATCCTGTTATAGATTACTTACCATATATCATTATGATAAAGGAAGAATCACAAATTGTGGCAAAGAGATTGTTCAATAAACAGTATTTGAGAAAGCGCTTAAATATTTCAAAAAATTGTTTTAAAATGCCGTCTCTACCATATACAAAAATAAATCTTACTTACATAAAAGAGCTAAATCTTGAAAACCCAGCTAAATATTTTGTTGACCATTGGATGGCGAATGTCTCCTTAAATCATCTATATATTTGACTAGCAAAAATTAAGGATTACTGAGCATAAAAAACTAGCACAAAATTGGATAAGTATTTGCAGCTAATATGATAGAAAACTGACATTTTTAATATTTAAGTGACTGTGCCAATTGACAAAACAGTAAGTCAGTAATAGAAAATAAGCACGAACATTACTGATAATTCACAAAAAAAGTAGAAAGACTACTAAACATGAAAAACAGTGTTCAGCCTAAAAATCAAAACTTAGATTTAAAAAATAATGCCATTTTCGCACACCAAATTTGAAAAGGCTTTTTACAGGGTATATTCCATGCTATCAAGGATGTGGTAAGACAAATGCTTTCATAAACTGCTGATGGGAGTGGAAATTGCTATAACCTTTTTGGAAAATAATTTTGTTGTGTATGTCAGGAATCTTTGACTATTTATGCTCCTTGACCCAGCATTTCATTTTTTAAAAAAAATTCTTAATTCATTTTTAGAAAATAATCATAAATATCAGTAATATGTACCTATGCATATTGCAGAGTTATTTCAAATAGTGAAAAACTGGAAATAACCTAAATGTCAAGAAGGAGAATGTTTAGGTAACTTACAGTAAATTGGTATGGTTATATTGTACAGCTATTGGAAACTATTTATAAATAAATTTTAAAGACATAGGATGCTTATGATATAATATCAACTGGGGATAAAGGAGGCCACTAAATAGTACTTGTACAGTAGTCTGATTTCAACTCTATTAAAACACACATTCGTAGACACATTCAAACACAGATATGCACAAAAAATTGAAAAGCAAATGACAAAATATTAAAAGTGCTTAGCTCAAGAGTACTGGAGTTTAGGATGATTTTCATTTGGTCAGGGGGGAGGGCGATTTATGAGTAGGACGATTAGTGGGTTGGAAAGCATTATTGGCAGTGAACCTAAAATTTGTTTTTAGAAAAACAAACATTGCAGCATAGCATGTGGCAGAAGTGGCTTCTAGGGAAGAGTTCATTCTTATGGACAAGTATCCCTGAGTTGACATCTTGGGCCTCCTTCTTACTAGCTGTGTTACTTTGGGCAAGTTACTTAATCACTCTGAGTTTCTTTCTCCATTTGCAAGATGTTCCTAATACCTACCTCATAGAGTTTGGAAGCTATAATAATATAATGATTGTACAGTGCCTGGCACATAATTTCTATTTAGTAATGTTTTATTTGCATCTATCATGAGGCTTTCCACCAAGACAACTTCATGACAAGGTGATAGGCTTGCATAACTATAATTAGGCAAAGTTTTTTCTAATTTAGTTTTAAATAATTTTTATTTAGCCTTTTCTTATGTATTAGCCTTCAGAGAACTTTCTTATTATCCTTGGTTAGAAGTTGAATAGGCAACAGTTATTTTTATTCTTAATAAAAAGTCAAGTGAAAGTGATGTTTTTATACTTTTACCATTATAATATTCAAATTAATGCTCCCAAAACTTAGATAATAAACAATCTTTGTTTTTCTGTTGATCATTTAAAAAAGTAGTTAGCATATCAGAAGTTATTAACTGCTCATTCTCTGCAATTTTACTAGTAACCTGGATCTGCATTGTGAAATGCAGGGGCCATAATTCTAAATGGGCAAGCAGGTTGTAAGCTATTATGACATGTACTTTATGCAGTTTTGAGCCTTCTTAATAATCCAGAGGTTTCTTTATGAAAATAACCCATTTTGAGAAAAATATTTGATTTCACCAATCTGGAGTTCTTGCTAAACCTTAAAAATTACATCTCATGGCTGATTAGTGTCCAATTCTATGTGTAAATGAATACTCACTAGTGAATGGATTTAGATATAAATCTATAATAATAATACCTTATGGTTATATATATATAGTTTTTTAAAGTTTACAAAGCTTTTTTTCCACATAAACTGATTTGATTCTTACAACAACCTTGTTAGGTATATACAGCAGATATTATTGTTCTGTTTTACAGATTTAGAAACTGAGGCCCAAAGGGCTAAGTGACATGTCTGATATTACACTGCCAATTCTGATTCAAGTTCATTACTCTTCACTTCATCATAGCAGCCTATTTCCAGGCACAAAATGATTGAGTAATACAGTGCCATTACACTCATATACATTACTAACAGAAGAGGCTTGGATCCACCCCTTAGGTCAGAGATGAGTTCACAATTGTGTGTAAGATAAGAGTTACTAAATTAACAACTTGTGGTAGTGTAGTAAAAGCTTTGGGTTTGTAGAGCCCCTAAAAGTGAAATTTCTGAGAAATGATAGTAGACAGTAAAAGAGAGAATGGTAGAAATAGTGGAATTCCCAGTGCTAAAACAAAATACCTTCTATATTTCAAATACCCTAAGGGTAACTATATTATAGCAGAGTACTAAAATTAATATTGGTATTATGGGACTAAGTCACTTTAAAAAAGGTGAATCTTGTGCTGTGCATTTAGTGTGAGAAGATATACAAACAACATAATGTTTCGGAAAGATTTACATTAAAATGGTTAATATTGAAGTGACGCATTCTTAAAGAGTTTCGTTTCATTTATATGGAAATCTTATTTCTCTGGTATTGCCAATAATTATGCCAGTCAAATAAGAATTGACTATGCTTATTATCTTATTATTTTCCTAGATTTGTCTGTCTACTCATTTTGAAAGAAGTATTTTTAAATATACTGAATACTGAAAGAAAGATCAAATGATAATTCATTATTTTGTTCTAGGTTCTGTTTACAGAGGAAGATGTGAAATTCTACCTCGCAGAACTGGCCCTTGCTTTGGATCATCTGCACCAATTAGGAATTGTTTATAGAGACCTGAAGCCAGAAAAGTAAAGCTGTATTCTTCTTTTGTATTCATGTTGTCTGTGTTTCTGGAAGTACTTTTTGTCAAACTCCATTAGGTCTTTTAAATATTATAGGGAATTCTATATGAATTACATGAAACTTGTTTGTAAAAAGTAATCTTTGTAAGACATACATTGACTTTAAGTTAATCATTTAAATTTTTTTAAATATATTAAATAGATACTGACCTATCTTAGTTTTATGATTTTTATGTAAATGTTTTATGTAAAATATTTTATTCCATCTTGTTGAATGTGAATTTTGATTTACAGCATTTTGCTTGATGAAATAGGACATATCAAATTAACAGGTATGCAGATTTTCTTATTATACCCTTAGCTGCTTGATTCATATTTTTTATTATTTTAATATAAATTTGTCTAAGCCTGTTTTTTTCTTTTTCTGAATTTCATTTGCAATTTTTTCATCTCTTTAGTGAATTAAATGTTATTTGATGGTTAGACTGCTCTCAATATGTTCTAATTGTAATATTAAAAAATTGTACATTAGATACACTTATTGTAAATAATTAATGATAGTTTTTTAGGTAACAATACGTCATCTGAGTTTCAGTCTAGACAGAATGATGTATCACAAGTAGTCATCACATTTGAAATATAGTGACAACCTTCCCTCTGCCTTCCCTGACTCCTGGCAACCACTTATATGTTCTACATCTCTATAATTTTGTTATTTTGAGAATGATATAGAAATAGAATCATACAGTTGTCACACTACTGAGCATTTATCCTAGAAAAATAAAATCCTATGTTCACATAAAAGCCTATAGATGAATGTTCGTAACAACCCTACTTGTAATAGCCCGACTGGAAGTTACCTAAATGTTCTTCAAAAGGGGAATGAATAAATATAAATTGTCATACGTCCATGTGATGGCATACTACTCAGCAGTAAAAAGGAAAGACCTGTTGAGACATCCAGCAACTTGGATGGATCTCAAGGGCATTGTGCTGAGTGAGCCAGTCTCAAAAGGTTACATGTGTTTTCAATAGGTAGTAAATTCTGTATTTTATTATTTGAATGTTAGAACAGAGGTAAAATGAAGATGTGGTCTTTACAGATAATTTTAAATAGGTACAGTTTAAAGGTAAGTTGCTTTAAATTCCTGTGTATACTGCATCAATGCAAAAATAAAATATCAGTTACCTCAAAAGCTGACATAAATATGAAAAAAGTCAAATAAAGTTTAGTAACTCTTACTGATTCACAGCCTGATTATCTTTTTCATGTACAAAAGAAATGATGTGGATTCGAAGATATTTAAAGAGAAAAAGGAAAGGAAAATAACAATCGGGAACAGTAGAGTTTTGAGATTTTTATATAATACATAAATTTGTATTTTACAGCAATTAAAAAGATAATTAAAAATTAATTCCTCTTTTCATTTTTGCTTAATAAAGTATACCTGTTTTGTCAGAGGTGAGAAAGAGTAGAAAAAAACCCTATTTTTCTCTCTCTACGTTAAGGTTAGTTACGTAAATAATGATGCCAAATTGATTTGTATTTAGTATTCTCATTTTAGTTCTGCTTTTGATAGATTTTAGAGACTTAAACTGTCTGAGGAGGGAAGAATAGATAGAATCAATATTAATTTATAAGCAAGGGACACAAAGCATGTAACAGGAAGAAATGTGATTCATAATTTTTTTGACAATTCAATTTATTTTCCTTGCAATGGCATAAACATTTCTTTTAAAGACTGTGTACAATAATAAATATTAGATAATTTACAGTTTTGTGATTATAACCTAGGTCAAGGTTTTATAATGACTACATTTATGGATTTACCCCGACAGCATTCCAATGAGGTTGGCTAAAGTATGACCACTCACAGCAAGTATTTTAACCCATTTATGCCTGAGGCTGCAATTTTTTGAATTTTTGCAGTCAGACTTTGATGATGACCTTGAGCAGTAGGATATAAATAACTCCCACATGCTTAGCGTTCCAATAATGGAACACTAGGCATAAATGGGTTTAAGAATTCTTCTATAATGTTTCTTTTAATTTATTTTATGTTCTTTATCTCTCTTTCTCTTTAATTTTTCTTGTTTCTTTCTTTCTTAACCTCCTGTGTATCTTTCCTCCCTGCTATACGTCTCTTCCTATCTCCTCCTTTCCTTCCATATTGAATAGTAAGTAAAAAATACCAGCTTGATTGCTATTTGCTGTTGACACCAGGGGGCTGTGTGCATGTTGTTACGATTTAGCAATGTCTCACCTAGGGAGGGTCTTTGCTAGCATTCTGTTTTCCAAGAATAATTACAGGAGAATGACAATACTTTTTTTTTTTTTTTTTTCCACCAGTCCACTTTAAAAATTCTCCAGACATAAGGAATAGACCTAATATCTGAAATGACAGGCTACTGTGAAATCACAATGGACTATAGAAAGTTTCCTGTTATAACTGTGCTTTGAGTCTGATTGGCCTCATTCTGAGTTTATGATTGTTATAGCGGATCAGTAGAATGAGAGTGGATGAGAGTGGATATCCCCAAATATCTACATTCTTGCTAATATATTATTTGTATTATATATTATTATAAGACTTAAGTTTTTTTTTTCTGAAATCCTGCATCCTTTTCACACTCTGTACAAAATCCCTCCCATAGTTTATATAAAAACTTTATAATATGACTTGCCTCTTTAGAAAAATTATTTAATCATAATATCCCATTAAAAAGTATAGCTTGAATACAGAATCTATTTGAACTATGATTACTCTAATCTGTTGCACTTTTTAAATTTTTTTTTTTTTTTTTAAGAGACAGAGTCTTACTCTGTCACCCCGGCTGGAGGGCTGTGGCATGATCACATCTTATCACAGCCTTTATTTAACACCTGGGCTCAAGCCATCCTCCCACCCCAGCCTTCTGAGTAGCTGGGACCTCAGGAACGTGCCACCACATCCAGCTATTTTTTTTTTTTTTGTAGAGACAGAGTCTTGCTATATTGCCCAGGCTGGTCTTGAACTCCTGGCCTCAAGCAATCCTCCTGCTACGGCTTCCCAAAGTGTTGGAGTAACAACACTGTGCCCAGCCTGTAATGTGTTTTCTGAGAGACATAATTCAGAAGCAACTTCTACAAAGAGAGGGAAGAAAAATATACAGTGGTCAGAGATGTAAATCACACAATACTTGAGCTGAGTATTTAAGAGAAGAATGTATACTTGAGAAAATAATTCTATGTAGTTTTTATAGTTACTTGCAAACTAATCACTGAGATTGCTTTTATTTATAGTAAATATTCATCAAATTATTATATTCTGAGTATGCTTTTAAAGGTTAAAGTCTTATAAAAGAGTCTTTTAGATTACAAAGATGTGAAACACTGACACTCAAACCTACCCCCCAAAATAACCCTTCATTATATAGTTGAATTATACATTTTCTTTTATTTTCAAATTAGTGATTTGGAAAAACCACTGTATAACATATGGCTTATCTAATCTTGTAGCTAGTTTTATAGTTGTACAATTTTTGTTAGTTGATTGCTGAACAAATTATACTTGTTAAATAACAGTTTAGTCAGAAATAGTATGGCAAAGGAACTCTGTGGATTGGCATAAATCTGTGAAAGGTTAACAGGCGAATAAGAAAATTCTTGTCTCCCCACTTCTCTCTGGAATGGCCAAAGAAACCAGTGTTCTTCTCCACAAGCTATGTTATATTCAGCTGAACTGACCTGGAAGACTAGATGTTAATTATATTTACTTTTGTAAATGGAATGTGCAGAGTTTACAAGTTTCAATATACAGAGAAAGAACATAGTAGCACAGTGAAAAGATTTTTAAAGATTATACTGAAAGTTAAAATACATTAAGCTATTATCTCAGGATAAGTGATTTTTTAAATGAAAATATTGAGCAGAGTTAGAAAATCAGTTTTGAGGGGACCTAAAATTAAGAGTTAATGTTGATGTTTTGTTGTAAATGAGCAATATAGGGCTTATAGATTTTTAATTTTTAAAATGAAAGTATACTTTACATATGTTAAAACTCATCCTTCTGATGTCTTTTGATGATGGAACTATCCTGTGTCTTGACTGCATCAATGTCAGTGTCCTGGCTGTGGTTATAGTACTATAGTTTTGCAAGATTTTAGCATGGGGGACACTGGATAAACAGAATCCCTGTAGTTTTTCATGTAACAGCATACGAATATGCAATCATCTCAAAATATAAAGTTTAATTTTTAAAAATCACTTTTTTGTGTATAGTTCTGCAAGTTTTCACAAATGCGTACAGCCTTGTAACTATCACCAAAATAAAAATATGGAACAGTTCCATAACCCTGCTCCTCCAAATTCTCCCCTTATAAGTCAATCCTCCCTTTACCACAAGCCAACTACCAGTCTACTTTCTGTTCCCGTATATATGCTTTTCTCATAATGTAATTATGAACAGAGGCATACAGTATACAGCCTTTGGAGACTGGCTTCATTTAATTAGCATAGGGCATTTGAGATTCATCCATATTGTTGGCTGTATCAATGAATATTTTTTTAAATTGCTAAGTAGTGTTTCATTTTATGGTGGTACCATAATTTGTTTATCCATTCCTCAATGAGGAGGCATTTGAGTTGTTTCCTCTTTTGGGCAATGATGAATAAAGCCACTGTAAACCTTCATGTATAGGTTTTTTGACCATAAATTTTTATTTCCTTTAAGTAAATACATAAGGAGTGAGATTAGTTGATCATATGTTCGGTGTATTTAACTGAGTGAGAAAACTTCAAACTGATTCCCAAAGTGGTTGTAATATTTTGTATACCCACCCGCAATGTCTAGTGGATCTGTATCCTCACTAGCATTTTGTATTGTTAGTATTTTTTATTTTATCTATTCAAATAGGCGTTAGGTAGAATTATCATGGTTTTATTTTGTATTTTTCTAAAACTAATGACACTAAGCACGTTTTCATGTATTTATTTCTTTGAAGAAGTGTCTATTCAGATCTTTTGCCCATTAAATGGATTGTTTGGTTTTCAACCTATAATTTTTTATATTTTTTAAATTTTATTTTTTATTTTTTTTTTTATTATACTTTAAGTTCTAGGGTACATGTGCATAACGTGCAGGTTTGTTACATATGTATACTTGTGCCATGTTGGTGTGCTGCAGCCATCAACTCGTCAGCACCCATCAACTCGTCATTTACATCAGGTATAACTCCCAATGCAATCCCTCCGCCCTCCCCCCTCGCCATGATAGGCCCCAGTGTGTGATGTTCCCCTTCCCAAGTCCAAGTGATCTCATTGTTCAGTTTCCACCTATGAGTGAGACATGCGGTGTTTGGTTTTCTGTTCTTGTGATAGTTTGCTAAGAGTGATGGTTTCCAGCTGCATCCATGTCCCTACAAAGGACACAAACTCATCCTTTTTTATGGCTGCATAGTATTCCATGGTGTATATGTGCCACATTTTCTTAATCCAGTCTGTCACTGATGGACATTTGGGTTAATTCCAAGTCTTTGCTATTGTGAATAGTGCCGCAATAAACATACGTGTGCATGTGTCTTTATAGCAGCATGATTTATAATGCTTTGGGTATATACCCAGTAATGGGATGGCTGGGTCATATGGTACATCTAGTTCTAGATCCTTGAGGAATCGCCATACTGTTTTCCATAATGGTTGAATAGTTTACAATCCTACCAACAGTGTAAAAGTGTTCCATTTCTCCACATCCTCTCCAGCACCTGTTGTTTCCTGACTTTTTAATGATTGCCATTCTAACTGGTGTGAGATGGTATCTCATTGTGGTTTTGATTTGCATTTCTCTGATGGCCAGCGATGATGAGTATTTTTTCATGTGTCTGTTGGCTGTATGAATGTCTTCTTTTTAGAAATGTCTGTTCATATCCTTTGCCCACTTTTCGATGGGGTTGTTTGTTTTTTTCTTGTAAATTTGTTGGAGTTCTTTGTAGTTCTGGATATTAGCCCTTTGTCAGATGAGTAGATTGCAAAAATTTTCTCCCATTCTGTAGGTTGCCTGTACACTCTGATGGTAGTTTCTTTTACTGTGCAGAAGCTCTTTAGTTTAATGAGATCCCATTTGTCAATTTTGGCTTTTGCTGCCATTGCTTTTGGTGTTTTAGACATGAAGTCTTTGCCCATGCCTATGTCCTGAATGGTACTACCTAGGTTTTCCTCTAGGGTTTTTATGGTATTAGGTCTAACATTTAAGTCTCTAATCCATCTTGAATTAATTTTCGTATAAGGAGTAAGGAAAGGATCCAGTTTCAGCTTTCTACTTATGGCTAGCCAATTTTCCCAGCACCATTTATTAAATAGGGTATCCTTTCCCCATTTCTTGTTTCATCAGGTTTGTCAAAGATCAGATGGCTGTAGATGTGTGGTATTATTTCTGAGGCCTCTGTTCTGTTCCATTGGTCTATATCTCTGTTTTGGTACCAGTACCATGCTGTTTTGGTTACTGTAGCCTTGTAGTATAGTTTGAAGTCAGGTAGCGTGATGCCTCCAGCTTTGTTCTTTTGACTTAGGATTGTCTTGGCAATGCGGGCTCTTTTTTGGTTCCATATGAACTTTAAAGCAGTTTTTTCCAATTCTGTGAAGAAACTCGTTGGTAGCTTGATGGGGATGGCATTGAATCTATAAATAACCTTGGGCAGTATGGCCATTTTCACGATATTGATTCTTCCTGTCCACGAGCATGGTATGTTCTTCCATTTGTTTGTGTCCTCTTTTATTTCACTGAGCAGTGGTTTGTAGTTCTCCTTGAAGAGGTCCTTTACATCCTTTGTAAATTGGATTCCTAGGTATTTTATTCTCTTTGAAGCAACTCTGAATGGAAGTTCATTCATGATTTGGCTCTCTGTTTGTCTGTTAGTGGTGTATAAGAATGCTTGTGATTTTAGCACATTAATTTTGTATCCTGAGACTTTGCTGAAGTTGCTTATCAGCTTATGGAGATTTTGGGCTGAGACAATGGGGTTTTCTAAATATACAATCATGTCATCTGCAAACAGGGACAATTTGACTTCTTCTTTTCCTAACTGAATCCCCTTGATTTCTTTCTCTTGCCTGATTGCCCTAGCAGAACTTCCAACGCTATGTTGAATAGGAGTGGTGAGAGAGGGCATCCCTGTCTTGTGCCAGTTTTCAAAGGGAATTTTTCCAATTTTTGCCTATTCAGTATGATATTGGCTGTGAGTTTGTCATAAATAGCTCTTATTATTTTGAGGTACGTTCCATCAATACCGAATTTATTGAGCGTTTTTAGCATGAAGGGCTGTTGAATTTTGTCAAAAGCCTTTTCTGCATCTCTTGAGATAATCATGTGGTTCTTGTCTTTGGTTCTGTTTATATGCTGGATTACGTTTATTGATTTGCGAATGTTGAACCAGCCTTGCATCCCAGGGATGAAGCCCACTTGATCATGGTGGATAAGCTTTTTGATATGCTGCTGGATGCGGTTTGCCAGTATTTTATTGAGGATGTTTGCATCGATGTTCATCAGGGATGTTGGTCTAAAATTGTCTTTTTTTGTTGTGTCTCTGCCAGGCTTTGGTATCAGGATGATGTTGGCCTCATAAAATGAGTTAGGGAGGATTCCCTCTTTTTCTATTAATTGGAATAGTTTCAGAAGGAATGGTACCAGCTCCTCCTTGTACCTCTGGTAGAATTCAGCTGTGAATCCATCTGGTCCTGGACTTTTTTTGCTTGATAGACTATTAATTATTGCCTCAATTTCAGAGCCTGCTATTGGTCTATTCAGGGAATCAACTTCTTCCTGGTTTAGTCTTGGAAGAGTGTAAGTGTCCAGGAAATTATCCATTTCTTCTAGATTTTCTAGTTTATTTGCGTAGAGGTGTTTATAGTATTCTCTGATGGTAGTTTGTATTTCTGTGGGGTCGGTGGTGATATCCCCTTTATCATTTTTTATTGGATCTATTTGATTCTTCTCTCTTTTCTTCTTTATTAGTCTTGCTAGCGGTCTGTCAATTTTGTTGATCTTTTCAAAAAACCAACTCCTGGATTCATTGATTTTTTGGAGGGTTTTTTTGTGTCTCTATCTCCTTCACTTCTGCTCTGATCTTAGTTATTTCTTGCCTTCTGCTAGCTTTTGAATGTGTTTGCTCTTGCTTCTCTAGTTCTTTTAATTGTGATGTTAGAGTGTCAATTTTAGATCTTTCCAGCTTTCTCTTGTGGGCATTTAGTGCTATAAATTTCCCTCTACACACTGGTTTAAACGTGTCCCAGAGATTCTGGTATGTTGTATCTTTGTTCTCATTGGTTTCAAAGAACATCTTTATTTCTGCCTTCATTTCGATATGTACCCAGTAGTCATTAAGGAGCAGGTTGTTCAGTTTCCATGTAGTTGAGCGGTTTTGATTGAGTTTCTTAGTCCTGAGTTCTAGTTTGATTGCACTGTGGTCTGAGAGACAGTTTGTTATAATTTCTGTTCTTGTACATTTGCTGAGGAGTGCTTTACTTCCAATTATGTGGTCAATTTTGGAATAACTGCGATGTGGTGCTGAGAAGAATGTATATTCTGTTGATTTGGGGTGGAGAGTTCTGTAAATGTCTATTAGGTCTGCTTGCTGCAGAGATGAGTTCAATTCCTGGATATCCTTGTTAACTTTCTGTCTCGTTGATCTGTCTAATGTTGACAGTGGAGTGTTGAAGTCTCCCATTATTATTGTATGGGAGTCTAAGTCTCTTTGTTAGTCTCTAAGGACTTGCTTTATGAATCTACGTGCTCCTGTATTGGGTGCATATATATTTAGGATAGTTAGCTCTTCCTGTTGAATTGATCCCTTTACCATTATGTAATGGCCTTCTTTGTCTCTTTTGATCTTTGATGGTTTAAAGTCTGTTTTATCAGAGACTAGTATTGCAACCCCTGCTTTTTTTTGTTCTCCATTTGCTTGGTAGATCTTCCTCCATCCCTTTATTTTGAGCCTATGTATGTCTCTGCCTGTGAGATGGGTCTCCTGAATACAGCAGACTGATGGGTCTTGACTCTTTATCCAGTTTGCCAGTCTGTGTCTTTTAATTGGAACATTTAGTCCATTTACATTTAAGGTTAATATTGTTATGTGTGAACTTGATCCTGCCATTATGATATTAACTGGTTATTTTTCTCGTTAGTTGATGCAGTTTCTTCCTAGCGTCGATGGTCTTTACATTTTGGCATGTTTTTGCAATGGCTGGTACCGGTTGTTCCTTTCCATGTTTAGTGCTTCCTTCAGGGTCTTTTGTAAGGCAGGCCTGGTGGTGACAAAATCTCTAAGCATTTGCTTATCTGTAAAGGATCTTATTTCTCCTTCACTGATGAAACTTAGTTTGGCTGGATATGAAATTCTGGGTTGAAAATTCTTTTCTTTAAGAATGTTGAATATTGGCCCCCACTCTCTTCTGGCTTGTAGAGTTTCTGCCGAGAGATCTGCTGTTAGTCTGATGGGCTTCCCTTTGTGGGTAACCCGACCTTTCTCTCTGGCTGCCCTTAAGATTTTTTCCTTCATTTCAACTTTGGTGAATCTGGCAATTATGTGTCTTGGAGTTGCTCTTCTCGAGGAGTATCTTTGTGGCGTTCTCTGTATTTCCTGGATTTGAATGTTGTCCTGCCCTACTAGGTTGGGGAAGTTCTCCTGGATGATATCCTGAAGAGTGTTTTCCAACTTGGTTCCATTTTCCCCCTCACTTTCAGGCACCCCAATCAGACGTAGATTTGGTCTTTTTACATAATCCCATACTTCTTGCAGGCTTTGTTCATTTCTTTTTCTTCTTTTTTCTTTTGGTTTCTCTTCTCGCTTCATTTCATTCATTTGATCCTCAATTGCTGATACTCTTTCTTCCAGTTGATCAAGTCGGTTACTGAAGCTTGTGCATTTGTCACGTATTTCTCGTGTCACGGTTTTCATCTCTGTCATTTCGTTTATGACCTTCTCTGCATTAATTACTCTAGCTATCAGTTCTTCCACTGTTTTTTCAAGATTTTTAGTTTCTGTGCGCTGAGTACATAATTCCTCCTTTAGCTCTGAGAAGTTTGATGGAGTGAAGCCTTCTTCTCTCATCTCATCAAAGTCATTCTCCGTCCAGCTTTGATCCATTGCTGGCAATGAGCTGCGCTTCTTTGCAGGGGGAGATGTGCTCTTATTTTTTGAATTTCCAGCTTTTCTGCCCTGCTTTTTCCCCATCTTTGTGGTTTTATCTGCCTCTGGTCTTTGATGATGGTGATGTACTGATGGGGTTTCTGTGTAGGTGTCCTTCCTGTTTGATAGTTTTCCTTGTAACAGTCAGGACCCTCAGCTGTAGGTCTGTTGGAGATTGCTTGAGGTCCACTCCAGACCCTGTTTGCCTGGGTGTCAGCAGCAGAGGCTGCAGAAGATAGAATATTGCTGAACAGCGAGTGTACCTGTCTGATTCTTGCTTTGGAAGCTTCCTCTCAGGGGTGTACTCCACCCTGTGAGGTGTGGGCTGTCAGACTGCCCCTAGTGGGGGATGTCTCCCAGTTAGGCTACTCAGGGGTCAGGGACCCACTTGAGCAGGCAGTCTGTCTGTTCTCACATCTCAACCTCAGTGTTGGGAGATCCACTGCTCTCTTCAAAGCTGTCAGACAGAGTTGTTTGCGTCTGCAGAGGTTTCTGCTGCTTTTTTTTTGTTGTTGTTGTTTAGCTGTGCCCTGTCCCCAGAGGTGGAGTCTACCGAGACAGGCAGGTTTCCTTGAGCTGCTGTGAGCTCCACCCAGTTCGAGCTTCCCAGAGGCTTTGTTTACCTACTTAAGCCTCAGCAATGGCGGGCGCCCCTCCCCCATCCTTGCTGCTGCCTTGCGGTTAGATTGCAGACTGCTGTTCTAGCAGTGAGGGAGGCTCCGTGGGCGTGGGACCCTCCCGGCCAGGTATGGGATATAATCTCCTGGTGTGCCCGTTTGCTTAAAGCGCAGTATTGGGGTGGGAGTTACCCGATTTTCCAGGTGTTGTGTGTGTCAGTTCCCCTGGCTAGGAAAAGGGATTCCCTTCCCCCTTGCACTTCCCAGGTGAAGGGATGCCTCGCCCTGCTTCAGCTCTCGCTGGTGGGGCTGCAGCAGCTGACTAGCACTGATTGTCCAGCACTCCCTAATGAGATGAACCCAGTACCTCAGTTAAAAATGCAGAAATCACCCGTCTTCTGTGTCGTTCGCACTGGGAGTTGGAGACTGGAGCTGTTCCTATTCAGCCATCTTGCTCCACCCAGTCAGTGCATTGTTCCTTAAATTTTAATTTTAATTTTGTGGGTACATACTTGTATATATTTATGTGTTGTATGAGATATTTTGATACTGGCATGCAGTGCCTAATAATCACATCAGGGTAAATGGGGTATATACATCATCTCAAGCATTTATCCTTTGTGTTACAAGCCATCCAGTCATATGCATTTAGTTATTTTAAAATGTATAATTATATTATTTTGGACTATACTCACCCTGTTGTGCTAGCTAATATTAAGTCTTATTTATTCTCTCCAACTGTTTTTCGCACCCATTATCCATCCCCCATCCTCTAAGTCCCTTCTCCTTGTACCCTTCCCATCCTTCTACTCTCTATTTCCATGAGTTCAATTATTTTAGTTTTCATTTTCCATAAATAAGTGAGAACATAAGTTTATTTTTCTGTGCCTGGCTTATTTCAGTTAACACAGTGATCTCCAGTTCTACCCACAATGCAGATGAAAGGTTCTTAACTCTTTTTTATGGATGAATAGTACTCTGTTGTGTTTAGGTGCCTCATTTTCTTTATCCATTTGTCTGTCAGTGGGCATTTGGATTGCTTTCTTATCATCGTTATTAAAAACAGTGCTGCAGCAAACATGGGAGTACAGATATCTCTTCATTGTACTGATTTCCTTTCTTTTACATATGTACCCAGCAGTGGGATTAATGGATCGTATGGTAGCTCTATTTTTAGTTTTTTTGAGGAACCTCTAAACTGTTCTCCATAGTGGTTGTGCAAATTTACATTCCCAGCAACAGCGTATGAGATTTCCTTTTTCTCCGCATCCTCATCAGCATTTTTTTATTGCCTGACTTTTGAATAGAGGCCTCATTTTAGGGAGAAATTATATCTTACTGTAGTTTTGATTTGCTTTTCTCTGGTGATCAGTGATGTTGAGCACCTTTTCATATTCCTGTTTGCCATTTGTATGCTTTCTTTTGAGAAATGTCTATTCAGATCTTGTGCTCAGTTTTTAAGTGGATTATTAGACTTTTTCCTGTAGAGTTGTTTGAGCTCCTTATATATTCCTGTTATTAATCCCTTGTCAGATGGGCAGTTTGCAAATATTTTCCCTTATTCCGTGAATTGTCTCCTCATGTTATTGATTGTTTCCTTTGCAATGCAGAAGCTTTTTAACTTGATGTGATCCAGTTTGTACATATTTGCTTTGATCACCTGTGCTTGTGGGCTATTACTTAAGAAATCTTTGCCCAGTCCAATGTCCTGGCAAGTTTATCCAATGTTTTTTTGTAGTAGTTATATTGTTCAAGGTCTTAGATGTAAATTTTTAATCTATTTTGTTTTTATTTTTGTATATAGCAAGAGCTAGCGATATAGTTTCATTCATCTGTATATGCATATCCAGTTTTCCTAGCACCATTTATTGAACACACCGTCCTTTACCCATTGTATGTTCTTGGCACCTTGTCAAAAAGGAATTTACTATAGATACATGGATTTATCTCTGGGTTCTCGATTCCATTCCCCTGTCCTGTGTTTCTGTTTTCATCACAGTACCATGTTACTATAGCTTTGTAGTATAATTTGAAGTCAATAATGTGATTCCTCCAGTTTTGTTCTTTTCTCATAGGTAGCTTTATCTATACTGGGTATTTTGTGGAGCCATATAAATTTTAGGACTTTTTTTTCTATTTTTGTGTAGAATCTCATTCTATTTTGAAAGGTATTGTGTTTAATCTGTAGATTGCTTTGGGTAGTATGGACAATTTTAACAATACTGATTCTTTCAATTCATGAACTTGGAATACCTTTCCATTTTTTGTGTGTCTTTCTCAATTTCTTGCATCATTTTAGTACGTTCCTTTTTACATATCTTCTTTAATTTCTTTTTATCAATGTTTTGTAGTTTCATTGTAGAGATACTTTACTTCTTGTTTAATTACTAGGTATTTGATTTTCTTTTTAGCTATTATAAGTGGGATCACTTTCTGGATTTCATTTTCAGATTGTTCTCTGTCGGCCTGTAGAAATGCTACTGATTTTTGTATGTTCATTTTGTATCCTGCAACTTTGTTGAGTTTGTCAGTTCTAATAGTTTCTTGGAGGAGTCTTTTGGTTTTTCCAAATGTAAGATAATACCATCTGTAAAAAAGGATAATTTGACTTCTTCCTTTCTCACTTGGATACCCTTTATTTCTTTCTCTTGTCTGATTGCTCTGGTTAGGTCTTGCAGTACTATGTTGATTAACAGTAGTGAAAGCAGGCATCCTTGTTGTGTTCCAGGTCTCAGAGGAAAGGATGTCAGTTTTTCCCAATTCGTTATGGTACTAACAGTGGGTTTGTCATATATGGCTTTGATTATGTTGATGCATGTTCCTTCTATACCCAGTTTTTTGAGTTGTTTTTTTTTTTTTTTTTTTTTTATCATGAAGAGATGTTGAATTTCATCAGGTGCTTTTTCAACATCAGTTGAAATCATCATGTGGTTTTTGTCCTTCATTTTGTTGGTATGATGTATCATATTATGTGATTTGCATATGGTGAACCATCCTTGCATACCTAGGACAAATCCCACTTGGTCTTGATGAACAGTCTTTTTGATGTATTATTGAATTCAATTTGCTAGTATCTTGTTGAGGATTTTTGCATTATTATTCATCAGAGATATTGGCCTGTAGTTTTTTGTTGTTGTTGTATCTTTGTCTGGTTTGGGTATCAGGGTAATACTTGCCTCATAGAATGACTTTGGGAGTATTCCCTCCTGCTCTATTTTTTGTAATATTATGAGCAGGATTCGTATTAATTCTTCTTTAAATGTTTGGAGGAATGTAGCACTGAAGCCATCAGGCCCTGGGCTGTTCATTACTGAGAGACTTTTTATTATTATGTTGATCTTACTACTTGTTATTGACCTCTTCAGGTTTTGGATTTCTTGGTAGGTTTTATGTGACAAGGAATTTGTCCATTTTCTCTAGATTTTCCCATTTATTGGCATGTAGTTGCTCATAGTAGCCACTAATGACCCTTTGAATTTTTGTGGTATCAGTCATAATACTTCCTTTTTCATCTCTAATTTTAATTTTTGGGGTCTTCTCCCTGTTTTTATTTGATAGTCTGGCTAATGGTTTGTCAATTTTGTTTATTTTTTCAAAAAGCAAGTTTTTATTTCATTGATGTTTTATATTATTTTCCTCATTTCAAATTCATTTATTTCTGCTCTGATATTTATTACTTCTTTTCTCCTATTAATTTTGGGTTCAATTTGCTTGCTTCTCTAGTTCTTTAAGATACATCATAAGGCTATTTGAAGTTTTTTTTTTTTTGATATAAGCACTTTCAGCTATAAATTTCCATCTTAGTACTGCTTTCACTGTATTCCATAGGATTTTTTTATGTTGTATTTCTATTATCATTTGTTTCAAGATTTTTTAAAATTTCTTTCTTAATTCTTTTATTAACTCTGGTCATTCAGGAACATATTGTTTTATTTCTATGTATTTGTATAGTTTCCAGAATTCCTCTTGTTGTTGATGTCTAGTTTTATTCAATGTGGTCACAGAAGATGCTTGATATTATTTCAGATTTTTGAATATATTAAGACTTGTTTTGTGATGTAACATATGGTCTATTCTTGAGAATGATCCATGTGCTGAGGAGAAGAGTGTGTATTCTGCAGCCTTTGGATGAAATGTTCTGTAAGTATCTATTAGGTCCACTTTTTCTATGGTGCAGATTAAGTCCGATGTTTCATTGTTGAGTTTTCTGTCTGGGAGGTCTGTCCACTGCTGAAAGTGGGGGTGTTGAAGTCACTGGCTGTTACTGTATTGAGTTCTATATCCCTCTTTATCTATAATAATATTTGCTCTCTATATATGGATGCTCCAGTTTGGGGTACATAGATATTTATAATTTTTCTGTCTTCTTGCAAGATTGACCCCTTTATCATTCATTATATAATGACCTCCGTTTCCCTTCTTGCAATTTTTGCCTTCAAATCTATTTTGTATGATATGACTGCTCCTGCTCCTTTGTGGTTTCCATTGGCATGGAATATCTTTTCCCATTCCTTTATTTTCAGTCTGTATGTGTCTTTATGGGTGAAGCATGTTTCTTGTAGGCAACAGATCATTGTTTCTTGTTTTTTCATGGGTTCATGCAGTCTATGTATTTTTATTGTTTAGTCCATTTATATTCAGTGTTGTTATTAATGAATAGGGACTTACTCCTGCCATTTTTTTAGTTGTTTTCTGGTCCGCTCTTCCTTGTTTTCTTCCTCCCTGCCCTCCTTTTACTGAAGGTGATTTTCTGTGGTGCTATGATTTAGTTTCTATTTATTTATTTATTTAGAGATGGAGTCTCGCTCTGTCGCCCAAGCTGGAGTGCAGTGGCACAATCTCGGCTCACTGCAAGCTCCACCTCCCAGGTTCATAGCATTCTCCTGCCTCAGCCTCCCAAGTAGCTGGGACTACAGGTTCCTGTCACCACACCCGGCTAATTTTTTGGTATTTTTAGTAGAGATGGGGCTTCACCATGTTAGGCAGGATGGTCTTGATCTCTTGACCTTGTGATCCGCCTGCCTCGACCTCCCAAAGTGCTGGGATAACAGGCATGAGCCACTGCACCTGGCCTCTTTCTCTTTATTTTTTGCATATTGTATGTTTTTCGGTTTGAGATTACCATGAGGCTTGCCAATATGATCTAATACCCCTTATTTTAAACTGATGGAAACTTAATACTGATTGTCTAAACAAACATGCAAAAAAAACCTGCTGAAAAACACTACACTTTGACTTCGTCTCCCCACTTTTCAACTTTTTGTTGCTTCTCTTTATGTCTTATTGTACTATGTTTTGAAAAGTTTTTGTAGTTATTGTTTGATTGGTTCGTCATTTAGTCTTTCTACTTAAGAGGAATTTACACCCCACAATGACAATGAAATAATATTCCCTGCATTTTTCTTTGTGCTTACTATTATAGAGAGTTTTGTACCTTCAGATGATTTCTTCTTGCTCATTACATACTTTTCTTTCAGATTGAAGAAATCCCTTTAGCATTTCTTATAAGACAGGTCTGGTGTTGATGAAATCTCTGTTTTTGTTTTTCAGGGAAAGTCTTTATTTCTCCATCATGCATGAAGAATACTTTTTGCCAGTTATAATAGTGTAGACTAATTTTTTTTCAGTGCTTTAAATATGTCATGCCCCTCTATCCTAACCTATAATGTTTTCACTGAAAAGTATGCTGCCAGGTGTATTGGGGCTGCATTATGTGATTTGTTTATTTTCTCTTGCTGTTTTTAGGATACTTTATCATTGAACTTTTAGAGTTTGATTATTAAATGCCTTGAAGTGGTCTTCTTTAGTTTAAATCTGTTGGGTGTTCTATAACTTTCTTGTACTTGTATGTTTATTTCTTTCTCTAGGTTTCGGGAGTTATCTGATAGTATCCCTTTGAATACACTTCTTACCCCTCATTTTCTCTCTACTTTCTATTCAAGTCCAGTAGCTCTTAGACTTGCCCCTCTTAGGCTATTTTCTAGATCTTGTAGGCATGCTTTATTCTTCTCCTTTTTTTAAAATTTTGTCTCCTCTGTGTATTTTCAAATAGCCTGTCTTGAAGCTCACAAATTATTTTCACTTCTTGATCAGTTCTTCTATTAAGAGACTGTCGTGCATTCTTCAGTATGTCAAGTTGCATTTTTCAGCTCTAGAATTTCCACTTGATTCTTTTTAATTATTTTAATCTCTTTATTAAAGTTATCTGATAGAATTGTAAATTCCTTCTCTTTGTTATCTTTAGTTTTGTTGAGTTTCCTCAACAGACTTATTTTGAATTATCTGTCTGAAAGCCTGCATATCTATCTCTGTTTCTCCAGAATTGGTTCCTGGTTCCTTATTTAGTTCATTTGGTGAGGTCATGTTTTTCTGGATAGTCTTGCTGCTTGTAGATGCTTGGGAGTGTATGGGCATCGATGAGTTAGATTTTTAATTTGGTTTTCGCACTCCAGGCTTATTTGTACCTGTCCTTCTTGGTAAGACTTTACAGGTATTCGCTGGGAGTTGAACCCCAAGCCCAATAATGCTATAGTTTTATAGGCTCCTAGAGGTAACCCATTGGTGGCCTTGGATAAATTCTGGAAGAATTCTCTGTATTACCAGTTGGAGAACCTCATTCTTTTCCCTTATTTTCTCCCAAACAAATGGAGTCTATCTCTGTGCTGAGCCACCTGGAATGGGGATGTGGTTATGCAATCATTCCTATGGCTGCCACCACTCAGACTGTATTAAATCAAACTGCAAGCCAGCACAACACTGGGTCTCGCCCTTGGCTCACTATAACTATTACCTGGGTAAAACCTATTTTCACTCAAGACCATAGTGCTCTACAATCAGCAGATGTTAAAGCCAAACAGGTTTGTGTCTTTCCTTTCAGGGCAGTGAGTTCCCCCTGGCCCCAGGTAGGACCAGACATGCTGTCTGGGAGCCAAGGATTAGAGTCACATACCTTAGAAATTTACCTGAAGTTCTATTCTACTGCAACTAAGGTGGCACTCAGACCATAATCCAGAATCTTTGTTGCACTTCCCTCCCCTTTCCACAGGCAGAGGAACCTCTCCCTGTAGCCATCAGCACCAGCAGCCCATAGCAGGGGTTCTGCCAGGCCACTGGCAACGTTCACTTAAAGCCCAGTGGTTCTTCAGTCAACAACTGGTGAATGCTGCCAGGCTGGGAATTCACTCTTCAGAGCACTGGGCTCCCGTATGCCCCAGGGCAGATCTAGAAATGATATCCAAGAGCCTAGGCTTAGACTCAGAGATCTCAAGAGCCTGCTTATTGGCCTACCCCACTGTGGCCAAGCTGGTGCCTAAGGTGCATTACCTTTCTGTCTGCTTTTCTCAAACAGAAGGATTTTTTTTTCTGTAGCTACCACAGTTCTCAATTTTTGGGTCACACCTGAAGCCAGCATGTCTCAGAGCCCAAGGTCCATGGTGTACTACCTGTGTATATTGCTGCTGGTGGTTGTTCGTGGTGCAAGAGCTCTTTAATCAGCAGGCAATTAATCCTGCCAGGACTGGGTTCTTCTTTTCAAGACAGTGGGTTTCCTTTTGGCCCAAGGTGTGTCTAGAAATATCATCCATGAGCTAGGGCCTGGAATGGGAACCTCACAACTCTGCACAGTGTCCTGTCCTACTATGGCTGAGCTGATAGCCAAGATGCAAGACAAAGTCCTCTTTACTTTTTGCCCCTTCCTCCTTAAGCGGAAGGAAGGAGTCACTTTTGTTGCTGTGCTGTCTGGGTTTGGGGGAATGGTGGCACAAGTACTCCCTTAGCCACCCTGACTGGTATCTACCTAGGTCACATGCCACCCTAGTCCACTGGCTCTAATTCCAGTTCAACACTAGTAGTTGCCTAGGAATTGCAGAGTTTGCATCTTAGACTGCCTTTTAAGTTTACCTAGGACCCCAGAGCACTTTGGCCCAAGATGCTGAGGCTTGCTGAGGAGTTCAAATTTAGACCACTGGGATGGGCAATTCCCTTCTGTCTAGTTCTTGTCCAAAAACTTCCTCCGGCCAGGTGCAGTGGCTCATGCCTATAAACCCAGCACTTTGGGAGGCTGAGGTGAATGATCATCTGAGGTCAGGAGTTCGAGACCAGCCTGACCAACATAGTGAAACCCTGCCTCTACTAAAAGCATGAAATAAATTAGCCACCCATGGTGGCAGATGCCTGTAATCCTAGCTACTCAGGAGGCTGAGGCAGGAGAATCACTTGAACCCGAGAGGCAGAGGTTGCAGTGAGCAAGACTTTGTTTCAAAAAAAAAAAAAAAAAAAAAAAACTTAAAAAATAAAAAATAACAAAACCTTCCTCCATATGTGGGTGCTGGCTGAGGCGAGCATGACTTTGCTCTCTGCTGTAACAGGGCAGCACTGAATTCAATGTAAAGCCCCCCAGTTGCTGAGTTTTCCCTCCTCTATCTGCAAAGACTCTCCTCATTGCATGACTGCTGCTGGGGCATGGGGAGGGGGTGTCATCAGTGATTCATGACTGTCTCTTCTACCCTCTCCAATGCCTCTTTCAGCAATATGAAGTTAAAACTAAGTACTGTGATCACTCACCTGATTTTTGATTCTTGTGATGGTGCTTTTCTGTGTGCAGAGAGTTGTTGAACTTTGGTGTTCCTGCAGAAGCTACAAATGGTATAGGCTTCTATTTTGCCATCTTGCTCCATCCTCTCCTCCTGTAGCTTCTTTTTCATTTTCTTAATACCATTTTCTGAAGAACAGTTTTGTTTATTTCGATGATGTCTAGTTTGTCATTATTTTTCTTTTATGGATTATACTTTTCATGTATAACCCAAGATCACAAAGATTTTCTATTTTTTTTGTAAATTTTATATTAGATTTTACATGGTTTACGATCCATTTTGAGTTAATTATTTATGGTATGAGGATGAACTTTTCTATATCTCTATCCTACTTGTTCTGGTACCATTTGTTGAAAAGACTGCTTTTTCTCCATAGAATTGTTTTTGCACCTTTATGATAAATTAAGTGACATTGTAGAGCCAGTTATAATGTGATGTATGTGATCTAAATCACTGCAGTATGCATAAATCCATAGTGTATAAACCACAGAACTTACGGGGAAAATGGGGCAAGGGGCATAACTTTAAAATGTTTAATCAGTGATACTCAAAAGAGAAGAAAGTAAAAAGCGTAGCATTGTTTTATATGTTCTAAATGATTAAGAAATATATAAAGACTGCAATAAATACAGTTCCTTACCTTGAAAAAGACCTGAAGTTTGTTTGTGGAAGTGGGTGTCAGAAAAGTTACAGTTTGTAAATTATAATGATGTAGTGGAAGTTAGATTATCTGGAACTGGAAGGAAAATTTTAACACTAGAGGTGGACAGGAGTGGCTCATAACAAATACAGTGAAGTAGCTGGTAGATGTTTGAGGTGTGTGCATATGTGTATTTTATGTATTTCTACTTTCCTAAGCTCAGCTGGTTCAGTTTTCTGTGCTCATATGATGTTTCCTGCAGACAAAATCACCCATAAGCCAGTGTGAAATTCATGTTATACTTAGATTGTTTGCTAAGATATCAGTTACATTAGAACAAATTTGCATTTTCAAAAGAAGCATTATAGCAAAATTAACTGTATATGTTAGTCTATTATTGTACACTCTTCTGTTCCATTGATATATATGTCCAACCTTTTTCTGGTACTCCAGTGTCTTGATTACTGTAGCTTTATAGTAAGTGTTGAAGTCAGGTGTAGTAGAAGTCCTTTAACTTTCTTCTAACTTTTCAAAATTGTTTGGACTATTTTATTTTCTTGACTTTTTTATACAACTTGTAGAATCAGCTTATTGATTTCTACAAAAGAAATTTTGCTGGGATTTTATTAAAGTTTCTTTGAATTGGTATATCAGTTTGGGGAGAATTCATACCTTAACAACATTAAATCTTCCAATTCATGAACATGGTATATCTTCCCATTTATTTAGGTCTACTTTGATTTGTTTCATCAGTGTTTCCAGTTTTCAGCATATGATTCTTGCATATATATTTTATAGCTGTAGTTGTATATTTATACCTGTAGATTTCATGTTTGATATTTTTGGTGGTATTATAAATGGTATTTTTAAAATTTTGTCTTCCAGTTGTTCATTAGTAATACCAGGAAATAAGATTGATTTTTATATATTGATATCTTTAGCTCTTTGAAGGCTTTGAACAAAAATGGAAACTCACCAAAGCCAAAGCAAAATTTGTTTTTTTAACATTTTAAAAAGTATAAATTACTATTTCTGTTTTGTCTTAGTCTATTTTAAAACTTAGATCAATATGGCAGCTTTGATTTAATTGTTGTTCCCTCACATTTTTTGCATTGTATTCTAGTGCAGACCTGAAAGCATGTATTTTGAGGATGAGATTTAATGGAAGGATCTTTAAATGACCTTAAAGAGTATTGTTATGAAATACAAGCTACTTTCTCTTATTGATCTCACAGGAACTTTCTTAAGAATAATTGTAGGCCATCCATAAATAATTGTAATGTTTAATACGTTATTTTGTTTCTTTTGATGTTTTCTGTTTTCTGAAGTTTTTCAGACACATTTTTTGGTAATACTGTTATTATAGATTTTGGACTCAGCAAGGAGTCAGTAGATCAAGAAAAGAAGGCTTACTCATTTTGTGGTACAGTAGAGTATATGGCTCCTGAAGTAGTAAATAGGAGAGGCCATTCCCAGAGTGCTGATTGGTGGTCATATGGTGTTCTTATGGTAAGTAGCAGTATTTGTTTTAATTATACCAACCTGTGATTGATATATAAATTATTTTATTTCAAAATATAAAAATAATTTTATTTCAAATTTTGGGACTTAGCAGGTCAGAAAGGGGTTCTGATAATTTATAATTAACACCAAAAACCTTGTGATTGGCTAGCTGTTATACAATAAAAATTAAGGTTTTGGTGTTCTGATTTATTTTAAAGTTGCTAGTAAAAAGGTAAATGGCAGCATTGTTATTATAAACTATTTGTATTTGATACTTATGAAAAGGTCTGTCAGATTCTATATTTCAGAATGATGAGTTTATCAGTTACATGGTATTTTAATTGAATGTTACAGAACTTAGCACCTTACCATATAGTGTCCTATTGTCAGATTGTTCCGTGCATTCCCTGGAAAGGTTATAAACCTGTTGAACAGAGGAATCATGTCTTATACTACTTTTCATCTCCCATAGTACCAAGCATAGTGAGCATTTCAGTAGATGCTTAATACAGTAGATGCTTAATGACCATTGATATGAGATTAAGCATAGAATTTGCAGTAGTCAGTAGGATGATAGATAAATAGCTGTTGAATTAGATATAATTTGCTTTTGAGGGCTGATCCATTTTGTCCATTTATCATGGAGTAGCATACCAAATGACACATCAGCATGTTAAGTGCCTATTATAAGCCTGACATATTGGGAGGCCTGTGGGGTAAAGACTGATTCTAAGTACAACATTTGGTCTTTTTCAATTGGAGTAGCTAAATAAACTCTCAAGAAGTACCTTAGGAGTTCAGGGAAGATTTAATGTAAGCTGATGTAGGCAAACTGGAAGATTTGAAACTTAAATTAAGCCCTGAAGGATGGATAAAATTTAAATAGTTGTGTGTCAAGAAGGAGAGTATTGTGATCATATTAGCAAAGACTTGGAGAACCAGTTTGACTAGAGAAGTGGAGAAAGAGGGCAAAGGTGGAAGAAGTGAAGCTATAAACCTATAAGCATTTACATATGATTCTTTGGGTAGGAGGAAACTTTTAGATTCTTAAACAGGATGGAAATTAGAGAAGATTGTATTTTAGGAAGATTAGCCTTGACAGCATTATGTAAGTGGATCGTATTGGAAGAAACTAGAAATAGGAAGACAAAAGAGATCTTAAAAGACAATTGTAAGATTATAGAGATTTCAAAGTAATCTGTTACTAACCTTGGTAGCAAATTAGATGACACAGGTGAAAAAGAGATGAATTGTCAAAGATAAAAATGCCTATAAAATTTGTGAGTTTTAGGGGGATGAAAGAATGGTAAGTTAATAGAAGAGATAGCTGAGGAGGACAGCTGATTTTGGAAGTGGGAAAAAATAATTTCTAACATGTAGCATAGGTTACTGTTGGTTAATGACTCACCACTGGGTGGTGATAAACTAGAAGGGGTAGTGGAGAGAGAATCAGAATCATTCGGAGACCTTAATATGTATATATTAACTACCCAACCTATAGTTTCTTTGAGGGAAGATGTGAGTCCTGTATATGATCCTTCATTCTCTCCCTGAAGTTGTCACCTCTACTCCTCCAGTCTTTGGTGGTGTACCATTACTTAAGATTTGGGAAGGAAAGCTGGAGTTTGAGAAAGATTAAGGCTTGAACAGCAGATTTTGTAAGACATTAAGATACAGGGAAGACTTGAACGTATAAGCTCACTTAGATTGTGAGTTCAGATAAATGAGTAGAAGACTAAAGGACAAAGCCATTATTGAATCTAAGTTTGAGATTTAAATACTGGAGATACAAAAACTTCTCTTTAATGTACTATAATGATTTTTAGAGGTAGTCTGTTTATACCATTATTTAATGTTCTAGTTAGTCACATTGCAGTCAGTTCTCTATGAGAAAATGTTTTCCTTCTGTGTACAACTAAGGTGTATGTTTGTTTTTTAAAGCTATTGGCATGCGTGTCGGGGGGTGGGGGAGTGGTGCTGGTGTGTTCTGCTGCTTCTACCTCTTTTTTGGGTCCTGTTTTGGGGGCCGTGGAGGGAATGAGAATGGTTAAATCTTTGTTGGGCGTGTATGAATTCGAAATGCTTTTCTGCTTATTTTTCCTTTTCCTTTATTATTAAACATTTGCTTCAAAAGAATATCTTTGTTTTAACAGAAAATGCATTGTGTGTATTTTCAAATTGCTTTGGCTTTGAGAACATAGCCAAATTAGAACTTAGGAAGAATTGGTTGGTTTCATCTGCTACAGGTCACCATCAGTTGAGCTATATATATAGAGAGAGAGAGAGTGGGATACCAGAAGTATATTTCTTTAAGTAACCAAATTTTCTGGTCCCATTTTGATCTACTATCATGTAGACCTTACAGTTTGATGATTATATAGTAGAAGTCTCAATTTTTTTCTAAAGAATCTTACTATATATTCTAAGGTGTTCTAATTGTGTGGTGATGTTTTGTTTGTTTGTTTTAGTTTGAAATGCTTACTGGTACTCTGCCATTTCAAGGTAAAGACAGAAATGAGACCATGAATATGATATTAAAGTAAGTGTAAACAGTATGTTTTTCTTTTGGGAAAAAAAATCTCTTGCTTTCAGTTTTGAGAAAATTATTGCAGTTTTAAAATAACACAAGAGAACATTTTTCTCACTGTCTTGTTCCCTTCTACCATATACAGGACTTTATTTACCCTTGTAAAAGCACTTTTAAAAATTCTTTTTGAGATTTTTCAAATCAAATGTGTGGCTAAATTGAAGTGAAACTTTCTAAAATCCTCTGTTTCAGAGCAAAACTTGGAATGCCTCAATTTCTTAGTGCTGAAGCACAAAGTCTTCTAAGGATGTTATTCAAAAGGAATCCAGCAAATAGATTGGGTATTGCTTATTTTCTTAGCTTTTGTAGAAGTAACTGCATGTTTTGGGAGGATAATTAAATCTTTATGTTTTCTTGTTTGATTTGAGCGCATTACTTCTATACATAGAATTCTTCATTTTGTGTATGCATTTCAGATGAAGTAAACTCTGTTATGTCCATGATTTAAAACTGAAGTAGTCTAGTTAATGAAAGCTTCTGTTCAACCTATTATTAGGTATATATTATGGGTTACTTCTTTTGAAATAATACACAGATTCTCCCTTATACAGGTAATCTTTTATATATTTGAAGATAGATATTTTGCCCCTCCCAATATTCTTCGAAGTAAACATTATGTTTCTGTAACTACTGTTTTTGACCCCTTTCTAGTAGCCTTTTCCTGTATCCAGATGCGATCCTATTATTTATGCCCTCGTGTGAAAATTTCAGTGTCCGTTTATTCCTTTGTACCTTTTTTTTTTTTTTTTTTTTTTTGAGACGGAGTCTTGCTCTGTCGCCCAGGCTGGAGTGCAGTGACCAGATCTCAGCTCACTGCAAGCTCCACCTCCCGGGTTCACGCCATTCTCCTGCCTCAGCCTCCCGAGTAGCTGGGCCTACAGGCACCCGCCACCTCGCCCGGCTAGTTTTTTTTGTATTTTTTAGTAGAGACGGGGTTTCACCGTGTTAGCCAGGATGGTCTCGATCTCCTGACCTCGTGATCCACCTATCTCGGCCTCCCAAAGTGCTGGGATTACAGGCTTGAGCCACCGCGCCTGGCCTCCTTTGTACCTTTTAATTTGGCATATAAATATAAGGTCATAAAATAAATTGTGAGTGAAAAAATATGTATTTAAGTTTAAGTATTATGTTTAATACTATTTTGTTTTGAGAGACAGTTTAATATTTCATGATACTCTTTGTAGTTCAATATGAACATTAGTTATTTTTTATCACAATGAAATGAAAGGACCAGCTAATAAAATGCCAGATAAGAAATCATATAATTTTCTTTTCAAGGAATGTATGAAATATGTGTGTTCCTGTTTACAGATAGCAGTCTGGAAGCCAGGGAGCAAGATTTTTTAAAAATCATAAAATTAAAATATCATTTCTTTTTTTTATAGGATCAGAAGGAGTTGAAGAAATCAAAAGACATCTGTTTTTTGCAAATATTGACTGGGATGTAAGTTAAGTAGAAAGCTTGTTATTGAATAACTTCATATGACCAACACAGGAGAGTAAAGGTTTATTGCTTTTAATTTAAATAACAAATCAGTGGAATGTTTACATATGTATTTATTTTTCTTTTTCTTAAAAATAATTTAGATCTGGGGGTGCATTTGTGGGTTTTTTACATGGATATTGCATAATGGTAGGTTTGGATTTCTAATGTATCCATCAACAAAACAGGGACCATTAGGTAATTTTTCAACCCTAAACCCCCTTTTAACTTCTCCCTTTTGGAGTCCTTGGTGTCTGTTATTTCCATCTGTATGTCCATGTGTTTCCATTGTGTAGCTCCCACTTATAAGTGAGAACATGGGATATTTGATTTTCTGAGTTATTTCACATAGGATAATGATCTCCACCTCCATCCGTGTTGCTGCAAAGATAATGATTTTGTTCTTTCTTACAGATGTGTAGTATTCCATGGTGTCTATATACCATATTCTCTTTATCGAATTAACCATTGATGGACACTTAGATTGATTCCATGACTTTGCTATTGTGAACAGTGCTGTGATAGACATACAAGTGCAGGTGTCCTTTTTATATAATGATTGATTTTCCTTTGGGTACATTCCTGTTAGTGGGATTGCTGGGTCAAATTTTTTTGATTATTATACCTTTGAGAAATTTTCATATGATTTTTCATAGAGGTTGTACTAATTTACATTCCCATCAACAGTGTATAAGTGTACCCATTTTTTTCCCACATCCATGCCAACATCTTTTATTTTCTAACTTTTTAATAATAGCCCTCCTGGCTGATATAAAATCATATTTCATTGTTGTTTTAATTTGCATTTTTCTGATGATTAGTAATATTGAACATTTTTCCATGTTTGTTGGCTGCTTTATGTCTTCTTTTGTAAAATGTGTGTTCATATCCTTTGCCCACCTTTTAATAGGTCTGTTTGTTTGTTTACCTGTTGAGTTGTTTGAGTTCCTTGTAGATTCTGGATATTAGTCTTTTGTCAGAGACATAGTTTGCAAATATTTTATCCCATTCTGTAGGTCATCTTTTTACTCTACTGATTATTTCTTTGGCTGTGCAGGAAATTAATTAAGTCCAATTTGTCTACTTTTGTTTTTGTTGCATTTGCTTTTGGGATCTTAGTCATAAATTCTTTGTATAGATAATGTCCAGAAGAGTTTTGCCTAGGTTTTCTTCTAGTACCTTTGTAGTTTCACATCTTATGTTTAAGTCTTCAAACCATCTTGAGTTAATTATTGTGAATAGTGAGAGATAGGGGTCCAGTTTTATTCTTCTTCATGTGGCTAGGCAATTTTCCCAACACCATTTATTGAATAGAGTGTTCTCTCCTCATTGTTTATTGTTGTTGATTTTGTAGAAAATCAGATGGCTATAGGTATGCAGCTTTATTTCTGGGATCTCTGTTTTGTTCCATTGATCTATGTGTCTATTTTTGTACAAGTACTGTGCTGTTTAAGTTCCTATAGCCTTGTAGTATAATTTGAAATTAGGAAATGTGATGCCTCTGGATTTGTTAATTTTACTTAAGGTTGCTTTGGCTATTCAGGCTATTTTTTTGATTCCATGTAAACATTAGGATTGTTATTTCTAATTCTCTGAAGGATGACTGATGGTCATAGTTTGATAGGAATTGTACTGAATGTGGATATTGCTTTGGTCAGTATGTTTTTTTTTTTTTTTTTTTTTTTTTTTTTTTTTTTTTTTTTTTGACAGCATCTCTCTCTATTGCCCAAGCTGGAATGCAGTGGCACAATCACTGCTCACTGCAGCTTTGACCTCCTAGGCTTAAGCAATCCTCCCACTTCAGCCTCCTGAGTAGCTGGGGATACAGGTGTATGCCACCATGCCTGGCTAATGTAAATTTTTTTGGTAAAGATGAGGTCTCGCTGTGTTAACTAGGATGGTCTGGAATTTCTGGGTTCAAGTGAGTCTCCTGCCTCAGCCTCCCAAAGTACTGGGATTATAGGCGTGAACCACTGTGCCCGGACTGGTATGGTCATTTTAATGATATTGATTCTTCCAATTCATGAGCATGAGATATTTCTCCATTCGTCCATTTGATCTAGTTTCTTTCATCTGTGTTTTATAGTTCTCCTTGTAGAACTCTTTCACATTCTTGGTTAATTGTATTTGTAGGTATTTTACTTTTTGCGGCTGTTGTTAATGAAATTGTTAATGAGAAACTTCATTTGGTTTTCAGTTAGAACATCATTGTTGTATAGAAAAGCTACTGATTTTTGTATGTTGATTTTATTTTTTGAAACATTACTGAATTTGTTTATCAAGTCTAGGAGTCTGTTGGAGGAGTCTTTTGGTTTTTCTCAGTATCATATTATATCATAAATGAACAGAGGTCCTTTGACTTCCTCTTTTCCAATTTGGATGTCTTTCGTTTCTTTCTCTTGCTTGATTGCTCTGGCTAGGACTTTCCAGTACTATGTTGACTAGGAGTGGTAAAAGTGGACATCCTTGACCTGTTTCAGTTCCTGAAGGGAATGCTTTCAACATTTGGTATGATGTTGGAGTATGTTCTTTCTATGCCTGTTATATGGAGGGTTTTTATCATCAAGTGATGTTGAATTGTCTCTAATGCTTTTTCTGCATCTATTGAGATGATCACATGATTTGTGTTTATAATTTGATGTGGTGATTTGCATTTATTGATTAGTAAATGTCGATCCATCTTTTTATCCCTAGAATAAGATCCACTTGATCATGATTAACTATTTTTTTGCATGTGCTGTTGGATTTGGTTTGCTAGTATTTCGTTGAGGATTTTTGCATCTATGTTCATCTGGAATATTGGCTGGCAGTTTTCTTTTTTGGTTGTGTCCTTACCTGATTTTGCTCTCAGGATGATACTGGTTTTGTATAATTAATTAGGAAGGATTCCCAACTCCTCAATTTTTGGGAACAGTTTTAGTAAGATTGGCACCAGCTCTTCTTTGCATGTCTGGAAAAACTTGTTTATAGACTTATGTGATCCTAGCTTTTTTTGATGGAACATTTTTTATTGCTGGCTCAGTTTCACTATTCCTTTGGTCTGTTTGTGTTTTCTGTTTCATCCTGGTTCAGTCTTGGGAGACTGTATGTTTCCAGGAATTTATCCATCATCTAGCTTTTCTAGTTTGTATGTGTATACATGTTCATAGTTATCACTGATCATCTTATATATATTTCTGTGGTATCCATTGCAATGTGTGCCCTTTTCAATTTCTGATTGTACTTGTTACAGTCTTCTGTTTTTTATTCTTAGTTAAACCATCTAGTGGTCTATCAACTTTATTATTTCAAAGAACCAGCTTCTCATTTTGTTGATCCTTTATGTCTTTTTTTGATCGCAATCTCATTTAGTTCAGCTAAATGAGAGTTATTTTTTGTTTTCTGCTAGCTTCGGGTCTGGTTTTTCTTGTTATTCTAGTTTCATGTAGTGTAACAATAGGTCATTGATTTGAGATCTTTCTGTGTTTTTGATTTAGACATTTAACACCAGAAACTTTCCTCTTGGCACTGCATTGACTGTATCTCCGACGTTTTGCTATGTTGTGTCTCTGTTTTCATTCATTGCAGTTTTTTTTATTCCTGCCTTGATTTTGTTGTTCACCCAAAAGTCATTCATGAGCAACTTGTTTCATTTCCATGTACTTGTGTAGCTTTGAGAGTTCCCCTTGGTATTCATTTCTAATTTTATTCTACTGTGGTCCAATGGGATACTTGATGTGATTTTGATTTTCTTGAATTTATTGAAATTTGCTTTATGGTTAAGCATATGTTCAATTTTGGAGAGTGTTACATGTGCAGAAGAGAAAAATGTATATGCTGTAGTTGTTGATTATAATATTCTGTAAAAGTCCATTTGGTCTAGTGTCCAGTTTAAGTCCAGAGTTTCTTTGTTGACATTTGCCTTGATGACCTGTCTAGTATTGTCATTTGGTATTGAAGTCCCACACTATTATTGTATTGCCATCAATCTCTTTTCTTAGGTCTAGTAGTATTTGTTTTTGAATCTGAGCACTCTGGTGTTGGATGCATATATATTTAGGATAATTAAATCTTTTGGTTTAATTGAGCCCTTATCATTTCATTATATAATGCCTTTCTTTGCCTTTTGTTACTGTTGCTGGTTTAAAGTCTGTTTTATCTGATATGAGAATGACTACTTCAGCTCTGCTGTGTTTTTTATTTGCATGCTATATGTTTTTCCTCCTATTTACTTTAAGTCTGTAGATGTGCTTACTATTCTATGGGTCTCTTTTTGGCAGCAAATGGTTGGTTTTTGTCTGTTACCCAACTTGCTGGTCTACATATTGTGGATGGGACATTTATGCCATTTATGTTGAAGGTTATATTGATATATGAAGTTTTAATCCTGTCATAATGTTGCTAGCTAGTTGCCTTGGATTCTCAATTGTATGATTGTTTTATAGGATCTTTGAGCTTTCTACTTATGTGTGCCTTTATGATGGTGAGTGACATACTTTTGTTTTCATTTTTAGAACTTCTTTGAGCATTTCTTATGGGGTCTATTTAATGGTGATAAGTTCCTCTAGTGTTTTCTGTTCATGACTTTATGTCTTCATTTTATGAAGCTGATTTTGGCTGGATATAAAATTCTTGGATGCCATTTTTTAAAGGAAGCTAAAATTAGGTCCCCATTCTCCTGGCTTGTTAAAATTTCTGCTGAGAGGTTCACTGTCAGTCTGATGAGGTTTCCTTTATTCGTGATTTGATGCTTTTCTCTAGCTTCTTTTATGATTTATTCTTTCACATTGAACTTGGATAGTCTGGCGACTATATCCCTAGGTCACGTTTGTATTCTATAGTGTCTCCTAGGTGTTCTCTGAATTGCTTATATCTAGGTATCTGCATCTCTAACAAGATTGGGGATATTTTCCTGAATTAGTTCCTCAATTATGCTTTCCAAGCTTCTTTTCTTTTTTTCTTTCTGTCTATAAGTTGTAAGTTTGGTCACTTTACATTATCCCATATTTCTCAAAGACTTTGTTCATTTTTTAAAAAATTATTTGTTATTTAATTTTATCTGATTTAATTCAAAAGACCAGGCCTCATGCTCAAAATTATTTCTTATGCGTGGTCTAGTATGTTATTAAAGTTTTCAACTCTGTTTTGAAATTCCTTTCATCTTTTTTTTCACTTCCAGAATTTTAAAATATATATATATATTTATCTTTTATCTCCTGAATTGTTTTCTGATTTTTTTGTTTGTTTGTATGTTTTTGACTTTCTTTTGGATTTCATTGAACTTCCTTACAATCCATATTTTGAATGTTTTATCTGTCATTTCAGAGTTTTCATTTGATTAAGATTCATTGCTAGGTAGCTACTGTGATCCTTTGGGGATGTCATTACATTCTTTTTCTTCATAGTCCTGAAGTTCTTATGTTAGTTCCTTCTTATCTGTAGAAGCTGTCACATATTGCTTTTGAATTTGTTTCATTTAGATGTGGTTCACCCCCTGCTGCCATCCCTCTTGGGGGATGTGACTGTAGAGTAGGTTGGGAAGTAGCCAAAAGTCTCTTGGCTTTGTTTCTGTAGGCCCGTGCACTTCTTATCAGGTTTTTACATTGGGTTTTACAGTTCAATCTATAGGGCAGTAGGTGGCATTTACCAGTACAAGCCAGCTGTGGCAAAAGCAGATCAGTATGCAGTTGATATTTGTTTATTGTGTGGTGATCTCTGTTGTTTCAGATGATGGGCTGGACAGTGGAATGCCAGGTTCCTTGATCTTCTTGTCCCATGAGGGGTGAGGGGAAAGAGAGCTAGGCAGAGCTTGACTGCCTGGCTTGCACACAAATACCCCAATGATGAACTGGGGAACCAGCCCTGACAGGCATGGTTGGAAGAGTACCTGGTAAACAGTGCCAAGGTCTCAGCAGAGAGTAGGGGGACTAGCTTCACATCCTAGACGGGTAGCAATATGTTCTATTTACCTGTCAGAGTTCATGGCTCTCAGTTCAGATGCACAACTGCCGTGTATCTCTAGACCACAGTATAGCTGATAGCCACAGAAGACACTTGTCTTGCAGTAGTCTATGGGAGTGGTTTCTGGGTGGAACCTCTTGAATCAGTCCAATACACACAGCTTTGTGACTCACCTGTTTGCCAGTGGGTAATGCTGCTGCTTTCTGTAGATATCACAGAGGGGCTCCACTTTCTAGCACACACAGTGGGGTATTAGCTGTGGGAGTATCATCTGGTTGGGTCCATCTGAGCTTAGACCTCAGGTTGGGGCATGGTCATGTACTAGCAGTGGTGGATAGGACTAGGCAAACTTCCAATTCGTTATCCCCCGGATTGCCCAACGGACAGCATGTATGAGTCCTGTAAGAAGTGGACCAGGACCAGGACAGTGGACTTGTTAAGTCTCTAGAATCCTGCTGCTGGCTATGATAGGGAGTGATGGGCTGGTTCTCGGAGTCACAGGCAGAACTCTCAAGCAGAGGCAGGGAGAGTACTCTGGAAGTGGGAGTCCTAGAGTACATCATGTGCCTGTGGGGGCTGGGATCTCAGAAGGGCCTACAAAACGCTTAGGCAGTTGCAGAATGCTCAGGCAGTTGGCGCATCAATGCGTATTGCAGACCTGTGGTGACTGGGCTCTCAGAAGCGCCCACAGAATGCTCAGAATATAGCAAAACACTCAGGTGATTGGGTCCCTATGGCTGATCACAGGCCTGTGGGAGCTGGTCTCTTAAAAGGGCCCACAGGATTCTCAGATTATGGCAGAATGCTCTGGTGGTGGGATTCCCATGGCTGATCACATGCTTTGGGGTCTGGGCTCTCAGAACAGCCTGTAGAATGCTTATGTGGTTGAAGTCCCAAGGCCTGTCACAGGCCTATGGGGGCTAGGCTCTCAGAAGGCCTCCAGGTAACAAGTGAAATAGTCAGTTGGGAGCAGGGCTGCTGGCCTTTCACTGGGGAAGGCAGACCCCTTCAGCTGAAGCAATGAAGGTTGGCAGCTATGGGGTGCTTGGCCCACCTGCACTTCCCTCCTGATGGAGCGGCAGTGGATTTCACTTTGGGGGGCACACAGAGGTGCCCAGTTTCCCCACTGTCTCCTTGGCCCAGGAGTGCCAAGTGTGATGGTGGTGTCGGGCACAACTATTGAGGGAGCTTAAGAGTGGGTCACCCGCCTCTGGGAGCTGGGCTCTAAGAAGAACGCCAGGCTGTGGCCAGTATATACACGTAGGGGCAGGGCAGCTGTGCTGTAGACCCAACACTGAAGAAGGGAGGCCTCATTTAGAAGGGAACAGCTGAGGTCAGCAGTCTTTGCAGCGTGCATTCTGCTCACTCTTCTGTACTGCAGCTGCAGTATCTGTCTTTGAGGTGTGCACAAGTGCCGACCTACCTGCTCCCTGCCTAGTGGGGTGGCAGCAGACGGTGCCAAGCTGCTCAGGGATCAAAAGTTCATGGGATTCCACATGGGCTTGAGCAGTACCTTTGCACAGATTCCAGGCAGCTCCATGTATTAAACTGGAGGCCTAGGGAATTCAAGGGGGCTTAACTATAGTTAGCATTGAAAGTCTGTGACAGAATCTTGAATTGTGGAATCCTGGAGGTCTCTCACTCAATCTTCCCTTCCCTGCATCAAAGATCTCCTGGCTCCACACCAGTCTCAGTTCACCTGATGGCATGGCTTTGTTCTCTTCTTTCTGTGATTCCCAATTCCATCGCTTCTCTGATGAATTCCAGTGTGGCCTCTTAGAAAACATACTTGAAGTGTCAATATTTACTTGCTATTTTGATTACTCATCATGAGAGAGGCACCCACTAGCCGTTTCTAGTAAGCCATATTGAACCAGAAATAAATGAAAATTACTCAAAAGTAATTCCCTATTTATTTTTCCCCACTGTGAGACTGTAAGCTTTTTAAAAAATAGATTTCAAAAAAAGTGGCTTTTTATGTATTATTAGAAACCTTCTATGCCTTTCAAAAGCGTAGATTTTAGCAAGGTAGATTGTTAAACAAGAATAAACTTTTCAATTATCTGATACAAGCCTAAACAGTACATTTAATGTATGTTTTTATGTGAAAACAATATTTTAGATGAAATATGTACTTCTTAAAAATAATCTATTGATTTTGAAAGCCTTGAGCATTTTATTGTGCTGTATTTGCATGGCTATATTATCAATGAGCATTCAAAAACTTCTGATATCCAAAATTGAGCATTCCTTGTGAATTCAGCTTGTGGCATCATTGCTATGTTTCTTGGCCTCATTACATTTTGAACATTAGCTCTCAAAATTTTAGAATTTGGTTAACAGGTATCTGAAACCTGTTGAAATTTATTTTATGAAATCGTTAGTCTTCTATTATGTACTGTGAATATTATGTTCTGCTTTATTTTACAAAGTATAATAATTTTTAAAGTCTTAATATGTTTTGTGTTATCTGGTTACCCCTTCTAGAAATTATATAAAAGAGAAGTTCAACCTCCTTTCAAACCTGCGTCTGGAAAACCAGATGATACTTTTTGTTTTGATCCTGAATTTACTGCAAAAACACCTAAAGGTAATGCATGTTTATCTGTAAAATCAGAGATTTTATTTAAGTAGATAGTTTAAAATTAAACTGTCTTCTGAAGTAAAAACTAAAAGAATGATAAATTTGCAGAGAGTTGGTTTGTCCATGGGAAATATGGATCCTATACAAAACGTTGCTTGGGCAGCTGTCAAGTAGATGTTTTAAATGGGAAATATTTATTAGGAAGGCAGGAACTTGGTCAAAGGGTGGCAAGTTTCTTTCTTTCTTTGCATTATAAGTCCTTTGGTATGCTAATGATTTACAGGATGGGGTAGGAGGTAAGACATCAGATATTTTACTCGGTCTTTTACAGTTTCATATATACATTCAAGAAATATTGAATACCTACCATGTACTAAGCAATGAGTATGCAGCAATGAAAAGAACAGACAAAAATTACTGACTAAAATGGAGCATGTATACAGATGGGAGAAGACAGATAATATATAATAAATCAAATATGTAATATGTTAGATACCAGCATTGAATGGTTTCCTTTATAGTTAAAGAAATTCTGACACTTTATATCATAGAATTCTGTGTGCAGTTATAATTAAATGTAATTATTTGGACATTAGATTCTCCTGGTTTGCCAGCCAGTGCAAACGCTCATCAGCTCTTCAAAGGATTCAGCTTTGTTGCAACTTCTATTGCAGAAGAATATAAAATCACTCCTATCACAAGTGCAAATGTATTACCAATTGTTCAGGTAAATTCCACTTAATCACATTATTCAGTTTTGGGATAATTATTTCTCTGTTATTGCTGATGTATTTTTAATAGGTTTTTTCAGTGATTTTTAACTACTTTGTTTATCTCTTGGTATAAATCATGAATTAAATATGTCCCTGTATGTTTTGGAAAAGAGCAGACAGTGGTAACTTTTAAATTATATTTATGTAGCCTCTTTTGAATAAAATAGAAAGGTGATGTATAAGCTAGTTGATTTATTATATTGCCTGTGGGTATCAAGAAAGGATTGGTTCACGCCATTTATAAATGTTGATAAAACTTTTGTAGAATGAATTATTCTAGTTAAAGATTTAAGATGAATGTATATTTAGGACAAAAGACAGAAAATGTGAAAATATTTCATTCTCCTTAGTATTTTACTTTTTAAAAATAAACAGATAAATGGAAATGCTGCACAATTTGGTGAAGTATATGAATTGAAAGAGGATATTGGTGTTGGCTCCTATTCTGTTTGCAAGCGATGTGTACATGCAACTACCAACATGGAATTTGCAGTGAAGGTATTGTCTCTGAGCCTAGCTTTCTTGTTTGTTTTATGCATGTAATTTAAATTATGAGTCAACTGACAAACATTTTCAGTTGAGTAAATGAAGATAGGAAATATAAGATGATGAGAAAGAACTCTGAGACTTAATATTTTCATTTTTGAATTTCTTTTCAAGCCTTTATTATGTAGGAACAGTATATTTCATGAATTTTTGCATTTGAATAATTTTGTTATACATGTATTATGTTAAGATTGAGCAATTGTGACAATTACAATCACGTCATCATTGGTACAGTTTCAGTGAAAAGGGATATAATGTTAAAATGTTCTTTTCTTTTGTTAAGTTTTTAACTTATGTTTTTAAATGTTAAAATAATATGAGGTAAGCATTGTTCTTGAGGTTTTAAGCATTTCTTCAAAAATATAACCAAATTGAAAATATTCAATTTTAGACAAAATAATTTGTTTGCCTCAGATATTTTTTGTTCTTATTTCTTAGATCATTGACAAAAGTAAGCGAGACCCTTCAGAAGAGATTGAAATACTGATGCGCTATGGACAACATCCCAACATTATTACTTTGAAGGATGTAGGTATTTCTAAATCTAGGTATCAGCTAAGCTAATGAAGTTATGAATTGGAACTTTATTTTTCTTATTGAAGCTTTTAATGTCTTTAGCATATTTAATTTCATGCCTCAAAAATCTCAAGACTCTTAAATTGCCACTTTAATTTTTTTTTTCCCATGATTCTATACTCCTGGTCTTACAGAATATCAAAAATAACTGTGATGATTGGTAAATGAGAATTTCTGGATTACTTGAATATATTCTGGCTGGTTAACTAATTAACATTGTAACTAACACCATTTATTATTCTGTAGTGCTATCAATATAGAAGATACAGGACATTGGGGATCTGCCAAATTCTTGAATATTTTACTTTCTTGATTGTATGGTAATTGGCTATAGCATTATGGATTGTTTCTGGAGTGAAATAGTGTTAGTCTACAGTTTTGTAAAATGAATATATAACTCATTAATATGTTACCGAATGCTCACTTTTCACATAAGGAGATAATGTTCTTTTCTCTTTATACAAGACAGAAAAAACTATCACCTTGATCACTTTCTGTCAGAAAATGATATGCACTTTGATTTGTAATCTTTAAACTACTGTGTGGGGTGTGTGTGTGTGTGTGTGTGTGTGTGTGTGTGTGTGTGTATCATACATGCCCTGAGTGAAAAGTGTATAAATACTTTTCTTATTTGTTTTCTTTGGTATACTATTGGAATTCAACCAATATTTAAGATACCACATCAGATAATGGCCTGAGGGAAGGATATAAAATTAAATAATACATTTACTTTCAGAAAGAAGCTTACGTTTGGGGAAGAGAAGTAGCTATAATACAGTAAAAAAATGAGATAGAGGTTATTTGAGAGGCACAGAGTTCTATTTTTTTAATTTATATTCTTTGATGAACTGCAACCTGTAACTTCAAAAGGTAATACAATTATATGTTTAACATGGTTTCATGGGACTGTGTAGGTGATTGTTTAGCCGATTCAACCTTTAATACAGCCTGTACTGCATTAACAGTAAAGGAATAATGTCTTTTTTGTTTTTAATACTAGAGGCAGGTTTAGTAGAAAGGTAAATATAACTAAAATATAATTTAAGAATTATAGAATTGTAATTATAAATAATAACATTTTAAAACTGCGTTCTTTCGTAGGTCTTTGATGATGGTAGATATGTTTACCTTGTTACGGATTTAATGAAAGGAGGAGAGTTACTTGACCGTATTCTCAAACAGAAATGTTTCTCGGAACGGGAGGCTAGTGATATACTATATGTAATAAGTAAGACAGTTGACTATCTTCATTGTCAAGGAGTAAGTTGTAGTTAACTTTTTTCTTTCTATTCTGGGACCTATATCTTCATAAAAATATAGGAGATGATGCCCCCTAAAATAAATTGCTTTTATTCACATATATGTCTATAGAGAATATCCTAATAGAACTCACAATGTAGTGAAGTTTATGGATTTAGGAAATAATTATTTTCTCTCTGCCAATTGACCCTGATTTAATAGCATATTCATTTAAAAAGTGGTTTGAATTACATAAAGGTACCTAACTTTGACCTGGAAATTATGAAACTTAATTAGACTTAAAAGTCAAACATAAAAGAATTAACCAAAGACATACAGTGACTATTATTCAAGTTACCTAACATAGAAAGTTCAGGTTACCTAGACCAATGGAACAGAACAGAGTCCTCAGAAATAATACCACACATCTACAGTCATCTGATCTTTGACAAACCTGAGAGAAACAAGAAATGGGGAAAGGATTCCCTATTTAATAAATGGTGCTGGGAAAATTGGCTAGCCATAAGTAGAAAGCTGAAACTGGATCCTTTCCTTACTCCTTATACGAAAATTAATTCAAGATGGATTAGAGACTTAAATGTTAGACCTAATACCATAAAAATCCTAGAGGAAAACCTAGGTGGTACCATTCAGGACATAGGCATGGGCAAAGACTTCATGTCTAAAACACCAAAAGCAACGGCAGCAAAAGCCAAAATTGACAAATGGGATCTCATTAAACTAAAGAGCTTCTGCACAGCAAAAGAAACTACCATCAGAGTGAACAGGCAACCTACAGAATGGGAGAAAATTTTTGCAATCTACTCATCTGACAAAGGGCTAATATCCAGAACCTACAAAGAACTCCAACAAATTTACAAGAAAAAAACAAACAACCCCATCAAAAAGTGGGCAAAGGATATGAACAGACATTTCTCAAAAGAAGACATTCATACAGCCAACAGACACATGAAAAAATGCTCATCATCACTGGCCATCAGAGAAATGCAAATCAAAACCACAATGAGATACCATCTCACACCAGTTAGAATGGCGATCATTAAAAAGTCAGGAAACAACAGGTGCTGGAGAGGATGTGGAGAAATAGGAACACTTTTACACTGTTGGTGGGATTGTAAACTAGTTCAACCATTATGGAAAACAGTATGGCGATTCCTAAAGGATCTAGAACTAGATGTACCATATGACCCAGCCATCCCATTACTGGGTATATACCCAAAGGATTATAAATCATGCTGCTATAAAGACACATGCACACGTATGTTTATTGCGGCACTATTCACAATAGCAAAGACTTGGAATCAACCCAAATGTCCATCAGTGACAGACTGGATTAAGAAAATGTGGCACATATACACCATGGAATACTATGCAGCCATAAAAAAGAATGAGTTTGTGTCCTTTGTAGGGACATGGATGCAGCTGGAAACCATCATTCTTAGCAAACTATCACAAGAACAGAAAACCAAACACTGCATGTTCTCACTCATAGGTGGGAACTGAACAATGAGATCACTTGGACTTGGGAAGGGGAACATCACACACCGGGGCCTATCATGGGGAGGGGGGAGGGGAGAGGGATTGCATTGGGAGTTATACCTGATGTAAATGACGAGTTGATGGGTGCTGACGAGTTGATGGCTGCAGCACAGCAACATGGCACAAGTATACATATGTAACAAACCTGCACGTTATGCACATGTACCCTAGAACTCAAAGTATAATAATAAAATATTTAAAGATAAATAAATAAATAAATAAATAAATAAATAAATAAAAAGAAAGTTCAGGTTACCTAACATGTATCTTGAACCTTGCCAGCTCCTCCCCTAACTACAGTAAGAAATGTGTATTCTAAACATATGAAGTATTACTATATTAAATTTTGTGGTGAAGGGGCAGGCTTGTTATTTTGCTTCCTGTCCTTTCATAAAGAAAGCAAATGAACTGAGTTACCAAAAAAGGCAACTTTTAATATATATAACTGTATAAAAAAACAAAGTAGGAAGTAATTTAAAAATTTAAGTTTGAATCAGTTGTGATAGTAGATATGTACCAACTTAATAAATTAAAAATGGCAATTTAGAATTGACGTAATGAAAACTCTGCATGAGCCCCTTATAATTAATAAAAATAAACTAGTACTCAATTTTGTGTGTGGTTTAATAAAGTATATTTTCAGTATTTTGAAATATATGATGCTAAAGCAGTAGCTTTTTGATAATTTAATTATTTGTCTTTACCAGCACTCTCTAAAGTAAAGCATGAAGAGAATTTTTTAGAAGAGAATCATAGTCATCTCTTCTTTATTATTGTATGAACCTTCCAGTTCTTACATCAATTAACTAAATTAATTGATATCAAGCATTTCTACATGCCAGGCATTGTAAAAAGTGTTGTGGATTCAAACATGAGTGAGACTTGGTCCTTGCCCTTAAAGAACTTTAGCATAGTAAACTCTGATTAAAGGTAAGGGTAACTTACATGAAGTAGATAGTACTAGTAGGAAACTTATCACATGGGGGAATTTCAGCATTTTTTTTTTTTTTTACCAGTCCTACATTTTATTTGTTTCTTCTTTATTGTTTCTATTTTTCTGCTGAGACTTCCCTTTTTTTGCTGAGAGTTTAATGCATTGAAAGTATGTTTTGTTTTCTTTGTTGAAGATCATTATAATAGTCACTTTAAAATCCTTATCTATTTTAGCATGGTTCGTCTTGGAATCAGAATTCATTGATTTTCTTAAGACTGTGTTCCATTTTCTTGGTTCTTTGTATATTACATAATTTGGGATTGTATCCTAAACATTATGATAATCAGTTATAGAGATTTTCATATTTTGTTATTTTTCTCCAATAGTTATTATTGTTTCATTTGTTTAAGTGAGTAATTTTCTTGGCTGAGCTTGAACTGAAAACTAGTTTTGGGGCCAGCAGCTCTGGTTTTTGTTCATATTATTTGTCTTTATACAAACTATTTTGATCCTGTTCCATACATTTTTGATTCAAGGATCAGTTCTGGCTCTTTCCTTTATAATGTTTCTCCACTCAGCATTCAGAGTTTTCCAGCATCTCCTTTCTGGTCCTCTAAGCCAGAAGGACTGTGGGTTTTTCCACATGTCTTTACCACCACTGTGTACCATAGGGATTGCAATTAAACCCAGGCTAAAAGCCACAGATATGGAAACGTCCTTGTATAGGTTCCTGTGTTCCCTCCTTCAACAAAGTGCATACTCCTCATCAGAGTATATCTGCTTCTGTTCATTATCCAGTGCCTCCAGATAGTTGATTTTTGTATTATATCCAGGTTTTATGGTTGTTTGCTACAAGGAGGAGGGTGTTGAGTAGGGTCTTAGTCCATTATGGACTAAGTCCAAACTTAGTTTAGTTTGTAAGTCAGGAACTGTTCTTATATGTTAAGCATAATGCTAAGTGATATAAATTATGGCATGTCCAAAAGTGGATCTGAGAATTGAGCTTAGATATATTGAGATTAGAAATGGTTAACAAAACTAGTGGCTTGAATAGAAACTGGAACATCTATCTGACAGAGATAATTTCCTGTGTTTATTTTAGGCTATTAAGCTTGAGCAAAATGTCATTTTCAAAATTTTGTAATTCAGAAAGTTTCTTTTTGTCAGATATTTAGTTAATTATGTAGATATAATGTTTTATTTCTCAGATATTTAGTTAATTATATAGATATAATGCTTTTTTCCTTTATATTCAAGGTTGTTCATCGTGATCTTAAACCTAGTAATATTTTATACATGGATGAATCAGCCAGTGCAGATTCAATCAGGATATGTGATTTTGGGTTTGCAAAACAACTTCGAGGAGAAAATGGACTTCTCTTAACTCCATGCTACACTGCAAACTTTGTTGCACCTGAGGTATTCTTTAAAAACTTCACCATTTGCCTTTCATTCTTTTCCTTTAGTTGAATCTATATGATGCCATGTGTATGTTATGGTAGGCAGATAAAAGCTATTATCTTGCCCTTTTCAGTTTTAAAGTTCTTTAAATCCATGAATTCTCATAGCCCCTAATATAAGTATTTACACTGGTAACTAGCATCTAAAATCAACCAGAATGTAATAATCAGGCTATTCTGTTCTCTTGGGTTATATACTAATTTCAGAATCATACCATTTTAGAGTTGGGTGGTAGGGTAAAGATAGCCACAGCTTCAAGGTATTATGTATTCTAAATGAGGAAACTGTGGCTCGAGGTACTTCAATGACTTATTCAAGACCCAGCATTCACTTAATAACAAAACTAGGATAGATTCATCAGGTATGTTAAATTGTACTGAACATTAGGTAATTTATCAATTAGCATTATAAATAACATATAAGGGCAGTGCCATCCTCGATTGTCTTTAGGATCTTCTAACTCCCGGAGAAAATAGCCACACGGGGGTTTTTGTAAGCCGTGTGGATTTTTCTCAGAAAATAATATTTATATCTAAATCTTAGGGTGAAGAGTCAGGAAAGGCGATGCTCTTAGGGAGAAGAGTAAGGAACGGGGAGGCTCTGGTACAGATTTCACATTTGGGAAGCTGTAACATTCATTCTAACTATGGGGATGGGAGTTTTGACAGTAGCAGTTTCCATAGCAGTGAAAGTAAAGTTGGGGAAAAATGAATCAACAGATGGCATTGGCCATATAAGTTCTAGATAAGCTTTCTTTGTTAAGTCAATAGCTGTTCTTATATGTTATGGATAATACCAACTGACATGTAATTACATATTCAACAAAAATCAAAATACCTAAAACTCTTCAGGTTTGAAAAAAATCAAACGTGTCTAATCAAAGGAGAAGCAGAGTAAATTAATTTGAGAAGAATTCCTCTCTTCTATATATTTTATGATTTTACTTTTATATCAAATGCTAGCTTTTTCAGGGAAATATTGCACATCAGATATATTAACAATAAGCTATTTGTATTTTAATGTAAATCAGTCTATATTTTAAAGTAGCTACTATAAAAATGACTTTCATAATGAAAGTAGAAATATAGAAAATACTGTACTGATATCGAAGAACAGGCAGAACATCTGTTTTATAAGCTTTTTATGATAAGAGATTTGACTACTAAGAAATTATGTATATATCCAGAGAATGTGATTTAATCTATATTTTAATAAAATTCATAAAATAATATACAAGTTTTTATCTCTTACAAGATATTGTACTGCCCTAAGGTGTATGAGATAATAGCCTGAACATACAAAATATTAGCCTTTTTAGGACATTTCAGTGATTTTACAGGATAGGAGGACAGAATATTTGAGATAGTGCTCTTCTGTTATGTATAGCATATATGGTCATCATAAAGGTCATCATAAATATTGTAACAGATTTATACAATAGACCTAAGAGCAGAGTGTAGAATAACCATTTTAATAGCCAAATATTTAATATTGACTTAATCTTGTGGACCTAAACTACTTAGTATTATGGCAACTTCTTACTGGAAAAAGGTTAGAGATGAATATGTACCATATGAAAATACCAAAAATGGACATTAAAATGAAAAATATATAATATGTCCATGTTTAGATTAATGGTTAGGTAAACAGTTATAGATTAATGGTTAGGTAAGCAAATCCAGAGAGTAGAATACAGCTCATTGATGTTTTTTTTTTTCCCCAACAGACGTACACTGTAGTAAGACACTATTACCATTGTAGTAGTGAGGGTTTTCAGGTGGGCATCTGGAGACCACTTCTCTCTAGTGCTTGAACTACCTTTGACTAGTATTTGTATTTTCAAAATACTTTGAAAGTTTTATTTTTGAGTGATGAAGCCCATGCTAGGAATCAATAATATATTTGTACATTGTTATCAATGAACCACAGAGAGTACTTTTAGTGCAGTTTGTTTCTAAAATTTCAGACGCTTTCAAAAGGTAAAATATAAAAATGCATTCCTTTTTAAACTAGAATCAGAAAGATTCAAGTGTCAGTACCGACATTTCAGTAAAAAATGGCATTTATGGGGGTATACATTCATTATTTCACAGTGCATAAACAGTTTTTGTTTGCTAAGAGGTACACTGATTATTGCAATTTTAGCTTAATAAGGAGAGAATATTCTTTTAGTTTTTAGATTATGCATCAGTTTGATCAACATCTTAGGGTTTATTAGGTAGATGTGCTTTTCTACTATACCTATGTTGCCAAAAGTGAATATATCTCTAAAATATTTTATTCTTTGATAAAGGCAAATCCACTATGTTATATTATTCAACTGATATTATAAGCCTACTGAGGTTAAAGAATGCTCCTGAATTAATGGGGCTTACAAAAAAGTTGAGGGATACTGTGTCTGCAGCTTTTTATAAACTAATTTTGAAGTTAACTCTCCTTTGCTCTTTTCTCTGGGCTGTCAAATAGTTTGCCCCAAACGTTAATTGATTTGAGCAACAGGAATGAGGAGCTCTGTGTATGTTACTTTCTGCTGACTTGGGAAGCCAAGTGAGAGAGAGACTTATGCCACTGACTACTTTAATTGTGACTTCTATCTTTGTATTTAACTTGATACAAGTAAAAAGGTGTGAAACATACCCTCTGTACTCTTTCATTCATCCTACCACTCTGCCTTGTTTCTTTTATGATTATATGCTCACTTTTATAAGGGCATTGAAACTAGCGCTAGACAAAAAGTGGACCATTTCTTCTTTACCTAAAACAAGTTTTTCGTGTTTGGCCCTAATTAAGCAATATGACACCTCCTGCGCAAGACTGTCCTCATAACTAGGAAGGTTATAGGAGTATACGGTACCTACAGCCGAATTGATTAACTCTCACCTGTCCACGTGGTTTCTACGCAGTGACTCTCAACCTTAGCTATGCATTGGATCACTTGGGAAACTTTAAAAAGCTTCCTAAGGGAATCAGGGAAAACATGATGATGTCTGGAACTGTAAGATGTGATGAGAAAAATAAACAGATAAGGGAATAAAATCAGTAGAAGTCTGTGTTTTACTAGAGTATGCCAACTTAATATTTACCATGATGTGAGTGGTTTAGCTATACCTTGTTATTTGTTAAGTACTTCATAGTTCCCTACTTGTATTATTTATATAAGCCAATTATATTTTTATATCCTCTTTACCCTCTTAATTTTGCACATATGTGTGTTTTTATAAATACACTAAGACTAGAAAAAAGCGTATTTCAAATTTTAAGTTTGTTACATACTCTTTATTCATGTTTGGCAGTTGTCAAAGCCAAACACTAACATTTTTAGCCTTTTATAGATGAGAAATTCATGCTGGTGGTTATATAATCCCCAGTGTTAATGCATTAATAATGTTTCTATTTTGTTCCTATGCCTAGAGGCTGTAGCAGTGGGCTTGTTTTTCTAAATGAAAAGAAAATGGCCTTATTTCATCTCTTTATTTTTCTAATGAACTCAATAATTTTGTAGCTAAATCTCACATGAATACATAACAAACATATTGTTTGATTTTTATTAACACTGGCACCAAAAAACAGCTTCCTAAATTGTTGTATGAAAAATTAATAATGAAGCCATTCAGTATTTATCGAATGTGTACTTGTGGTCCAGAAATATACTGCTCTTTTCAAGACATTGGCCTTGTATGGTAAAATATAAATTCATTCTGCTTTTGTGAGATCATATATTATCTTGCCATATCTTGTGTAGTAAAGAGGCAGTTATAGATATTAAAAACACAGGCTTAAGTAAGACTTCGTGTTCTGCTACTTACTAGTTTTGTAATGTTGGGTAAGTTACTTAACATTCACCTCAGTTTCCTCATCTTCAAAACTAGAATATTATCTACCTCATAGAATCAGTGACAGAATTAAAAGCCTCAGTACTCTATATAGTATACATTAAAATCACTGTACATATTAATCTTAAGTTTAGATTTCTCTATATCTGGTTTCCTAAGAGGAGGAGAGAAAACTCATTGAGGTGTCAGGGATTATGTCTTTACTACAAATGTATAAAATGGTTGAAGTTTTTATATAATGAACTTTTGTGAGATTATTAGAAGTAAAACAACTTCTTTAGGAGAAAATTGAGTTTATACTAACACCATATAATGAGTATTTCTTTCTTAGGTTCTTATGCAACAGGGATATGATGCTGCTTGTGATATCTGGAGTTTAGGAGTCCTTTTTTACACAATGTTGGCTGGGTAAGAAACATATATTCAAAAGCATTAACGTTGTTATTTGAATTTCATCTGTATATCTTCATCTAGAAAGAGAATAGATTAAAATAACTTTAAGGAAAATGCCATTTACGTTTCAAAATATCAATATTGATTGTTACTTATAAAATTAAAAAAACATAAAGCAAGGTGTAGAATGAGGCACTACTAATTTATGACATAATAATTTTAAAAGGCAATTGTCACCCAGAACTAAAACTTTTAAAAATAAAGTGCATTTCTATTTTGATCTTGAAAATATTTACTTAATCATAAAATAATTTCATGTTTCACCAACAACTTGCCCCCTGAACTTGTTGACACTGTGTTGATTTTTTTCTAAGCACTTGAATTCTAACTATTCTGGCACTACAGGTTTAGTAAGATTGTGCAAATCTATATAGTAACAATACTAAACTGCAGAAACACACACAACTACCTTCCCTTGAAATCATAAAGAAAAGCTCACAACAAATGTAATAACAATTGGACTATGTTAATGTTGATACTTTACAAATAATACGAGTACTATTTTACTCTCAATAATGAGTAGCACTTTTATTTAGAAGTGAAAACTTATGACTGTAGAAATTATTCTATGAGGGTTGTGATAGAAAAAATGGCCAAGTTTAGCAAGTAATTATAATGTACTTAGACATAATATTTTAAAGAGTGCATTTAGTGTAGTTTAAATATGCTTGACATACCAAGAACTCTATGAATATGTTATAAAAATGGTGACTCTAAATTGTTTAATGGCTTGGTGATAATTACACATCTCAGTACATTTAATATACTTTTAGGTATTACAAATTTATGCAGAATATTTAGTTTTAGACCACAGTAAATTTAATGGTAGCTAAAGTTTGCATATCAAATACAATTAATCTACATGATTGATCTACATAATAAATGTAATGGCTATGGAGTTTTGTGTCGATATAAATATTTACCCAACCAAGTTTTCATAGATATTAATAAAAAGTAATGATAACTGTTTCCACTGATGATAATGATGAAATGTTAATGACTACATTGAAACAAAACAATAAATACATTATGAATATGTGAAATTAATATTTTCTTTGTACTAGGTATATTTGTTTGCTAACCTATGCTGGAATATGTGTGTTTTAGTATTGTCTAGTTTTGAGACTGAAGCTTTACATGAAAAGCCACCTTTATTTTATTTTACATTGATTAGCTGATCAATGACAAAAGAAAGAATTGATGTAAGCAATATTCTCCATTTTATTAAAAATTTTATTAAGATTAAATTTATGGTTTGAAATATAAAATTTGACCTTAACAGTGAAAGAAAATGTGAGATGATATTCTTACTTGCTGAAGTAAATATTTGCATGTAGTAAATATTTGTATCTCTTTCATTTTTTGGGTATGTTACCCTCTAGTGTCTATTAAAATCTGTTTTATTATTAGCTACACTCCATTTGCTAATGGCCCCAATGATACACCTGAAGAGATACTGCTGCGTATAGGCAATGGAAAGTTCTCTTTGAGTGGTGGAAACTGGGACAATATTTCAGGTGGAGCAAAGGTATAAATTATAACGTTTTGTTTTGTTGCACTCATGTTAAATTGCTAAAATCCCTAAGTTACAGCTTGTGTGTGTTTGCAGAGTATCTAATGGTATCATATGTGTTTTTAATTAACACATCTATGAGTGAATTGAACAATGTACAAAGGATAACTTTTGGTTTTACCATGTTTCTGGGCCACCTTCCTTTCTGATCAGTTTACATATGTGCAGGGAATATTAACTAGTTCCTGTATTAACCAAAACTAAAAATATAAATTTTGGAAACAGGATATATTTAAAGCCAACTAAAATTTATTTCTAGATTTACCATGTATTTCCATATCATTTTATTTTCACTCAGAAATTGACTTGATTATGTAGACAATTTTTATAATGCTAACAACTTCTTAGAGAATGAATGGACTATGTATCTGTAGCATCTGGATATTCATTCCTGATGGCTTAGAGTGGTCCAATAGAAATATAATGCAGGTCAAATACATACTTTAAAAATTTCTAGTAGCCACATTAAAATTTTTTTAAGTGAAATTAAATTTAATAATATATGTTGTTTAATCTAATATATCCAAAATACTATTACTTCAACATCTAATCAATAGAAAAATTTAGGTATTCTATATTTATTCATACTGAGTCTTCAAAATGTACTATATATTTTATACTTATAGCCGTGTGAATATGGACTACCCACATTTTAAGTACTTAATAGCCACATACGGCCAGTGGCTGTCATGTTAGTGAAGGTTCAGCATAACCGGCCTTATTTATTTTGGGAAAAAAATAGTCAATCAAGGCTTGAAAACTAATTTCTTACATTTGTAATTTTTAAATTTTAAGTTTTAAATGAAAACTCATCGCTTGTCACCATGTGGCTTTTAGGTCCCGGAAGCTTTTAAGCTACAATTTGAAGTAGAACACATTTTATGACAAAAGTAATTGCTTATAGTTAATATGTGCTAATTATCTCAAGAACACTAGCCAATTTGTAGAATACATTGCAAAGTAACTCCAGCATCCTGATCGTTGTCAGGATAAATAAACTGGGGATTTGTCACTAAATTGTAAACATTAGAAAAACAAACAAGGGATTCTGTTTGGATCTTAACCTTAGTACAAGTATGCCGTGTAGTATAGTAGAAGGAACACTTGAATAGAAGCCAGGAAAACTGAGTGATAATCTTTCTTTGGTTCCTTATAACTCCAAAATTCATTTCTATGCAATTTGGTTTATTTGTAATTTGCAAAATTTCCCCATGTAATGTGATTAGAACTATTAGTATTATTTATTAAATATGTATTTTCTAGTCATCCAGTTTATGCTTCAGAAAATACAGTTTACCAAGGATCAATTTCAATGTTTAAAGCCATGCATATGATTCTCCTGTGTTCCTTTTAAAAACGTCTGCTGAGATCAGGCTGTTGACAGTTCCTGGTTGGCCCACAGTTACCCATGTCAGTTACCCTCCGTTAACATTTCCAAGAACCTTTGTCGGACAAGTTCTGCACTTGCAAGGTCTTTTATTTATCTATCTATCTATTCATTTATTTATTTATAATATATTTTTATATATACACATATATTTACTATATATTATATATTTACATATATATATTTTTTGAGACAGAGTCTCACTCTGTCGCCCAGGTTGGAGTGCAGTGGCGCGATCTCGGCTAACTGCAAGCTCCGCCTCCCAGATTCATGCTATTCTCCTGCCTCAGCCTCCCGAGTAGTTGGGACTACAGGTACCCACCACCACGCCCGGCTAATTTTTTGTATTTTTTTTAGTAGAGATGTGGTTTCACTGTGTTTGCCAGGATGGTCTCGATCTCCTGACCTCGTGATCTGCCCACCTCGGCTTCCAAAGTGCTAGGATTACAGGCGTGAACCACTGCGTCCGGTCTCCACTTGCAAGGTCTTTAAAGTAGAACTCTTTTTTTATTTTTTATTTTTCTTTAAGGGAGTTAGCCCATTTCCAAAAGGTTTACTGACTTAAAGCTGGAAATGTCTTTCTGAGATCTAGTTCCAAGGACTTCTCCACAGCTAGGTGAGACTGCCTCACACCAGTATTAGGTGATTCTTTGTTTGGATAGAATACAGCATTTTCATCTTGTGTTTAAAGCAATTTGTTGGCCTGGGCTCCTCACCACTTTCTATACCAGTCTCCCATTACTAACCTAGTTATGCCTATGCAAAACAAACAAACAATCAGAAAAAGAAAAAGTTGATGGTGATTCCTATAGGTTTAAGGGCTTAAATCTCAAACTTTGGGTTAGGAGTAATGGGAGTGTGCTGAAAGGGCAAGCAATAAAACAAGTCATACCAAAAAGCCACATTGTTCTCTCCTAAGCCCCAACCTCACTCCACTCCTGTGGCCAGTGGTCCCAACAGAAAATAACTGGAGAAATTGAGCAGGTCAAAGGATTAGGGAACTAAGCGTTATGTGAATTCACTAGCAAGATGTACAGAATGCTTGTGTTTACATTGTTTTTTATGGAACTAGCAGAATAAAACTGATCTATTTTAAAAATGCAAAAACTGCTGAAATAGATGGGGACTTATATGCCAATTGTGCTCAAATTTTCAATTTTCTATGTTCCATGAATTTTAAGTTTAGGCCTGTCTGGTGTTTAAGTAATAATACATATTAAAACTTAGTTTTATTCTTATGTCCTCTTTTAGCCTGGTAATCTGGAAAACTTCTCATAGAAAAAGATATTAGGGATATTGTTTACATATCTCATAAGGTCTCTTAGATAATCCCTTTTTATGGATCTGGTGACTATAGTTCTGTCTTTGAAACTTTTCTAGGAGCTATGAGAACCTTTTAAGAAACTATCTCATGTACATTTTAACAGTTCTACTGCTTACCTTTGTTTTAAACTAGCCATGAAAGTAAACTGTTGTTCAGTTTCCCATAACCTCTTAAACTAGTACCCTTTAGTTGTGAGAACTGTGACATTTGCTGCCCATCAGACATAAATTATTTATTGCTTCTTCATTTGTCTCTTTTAAAAAGATTAACTTCTACCCATTGAACAATCTCTCACCATCTCCTCACCCACCACTCCCCATCCTCTGGTAACCACTATTCTACTCTCTATTTCTATGAGAACAATGTTTTAGATTCTCCATATAAGTGACATCATGTGGTATTTGTCTTTCTGTGCCTGACTATTTCACTTAACACAGTGTCCTCCAGGTTAATCCATGTTGCCACAAATGACAGGATTTCATTCTTTTTTATGGCTGAACGATATTTCATTGTGTATATACACACCATATTTTCTTTATCAGTCCATGTGTTGATAGACACTTAGGTTGATTCCATATCTTGGCTATTGTGAATAATGCTGCAGTGAACATGAGCATACAGATAGCTCTTCTACATACCGATTCCATTTCCTTTAGATATATATCCAACAGTGGGATTACTGGATAATATGGTAGAATTTTTTGAGGAACTGCTATACTGTTTTCCATAATGACTGTGCTAATTTGCATTCTCACCAGCAGTGTGTAAGGGTTCCCATTTCTCCACATCTTTGTCAACACTTATCTTTTGATTTTTTTGATAGTAAGCACTCTGATTGGAGTGAGGTGAAGTCTCATTGCCTTTTTTTTTTTTTTTTTTTTTTTTTTTTTGAGACCGAGTCTCACTCTTTCTCCAGGCTGCAGTGTAGTGGCGCGATCTTGGCTCATTGCAACCTCTGCCTCCCGGGTTCAAGCAATTCTCCCACCTCAGGCTCCCAAGTAGATGGCATTACAGGGAGGTGCCACCACACCCAGCTGATTTTTGTATATTTAGTAGAGATGAGCTTTCACCATGTTGGCCAGGGTGGTCTCGATCTCCTGACTTCGTGATCCGCCCACCTCAGCCTCCCAAAGTGCTGGGATTACATGCTTGAGTCACCGTGCCCAGCCCCCATTGCAGTTTTGATTTCCATTTTCCAGATGATTAGTGATTTTGAGCAACTGTTCATGTAGCACCTGATGCATTATTTTGTCTATTTGGTGAGGTCATGGTTCCCTGAATATTTTTTTTTTGAAAAGTATAATGTTTTTATAAATTTTAAGTTCTGGGATACATGTGCAGGATGTGCAGATTTGTTACATAGGTAAACGTGTGCCGTGGCGGTTTGCTGCACCTGTCAACCCATCACCTAGGTAATAAGCCCTGCATGCATTAGCTATTTATCCTGATGCTTTCTCTCCTCCTGCCCCTCCCCCAACAGTCCCAGGTCCTGGTGTGTGTGGTTGCCTTCCCTGTGCCCATGTGTTCTCATTGTTCAGCTCCCACTTATGAGTGAGAACGTGGAGTATTTGGTTTTCTGTTCTTGCGTTAGTTTGCTGAGGATAATAGCTTCCAACTCCATCATGTCCCTGCAATGGACATGATAGTTTTTGTTTTTGTTTTTGTTTTTGTTTATGGCTGCATAGTATTCCATGGTGTATATTTACCTCATTTTCTTTAGTCTACCATTGGTGGGCATTCCATGTCTTTGCTATTAATAGTGCTGCAGTGAACATACACGTGTATGTATCTTTATAATAGAATAATTTGTATTCCTTTGGGTATATACCCAGTAATGGGATCGATGGGTCAAATGGTATTTATGGTTCTAGATCCTTTAGGAATCACCACACTGTCTTCCACAATGGTTGAACTAAGAGTTTATGTTCCCATCAACAGTGTAAAAGCATTCCTGTTTCTCCACAGCCTCACCAGCATCTGTTGTTTCTTCTACTTTTCCTCTACTGTTTTCCCATTACTATTTGGTATGCACTTTATAACAGCACTTACCACATTCTGCCTGGTCATATATTCACTTGGGTACATTTTTGTTCTTCACACTTAGGGAGCCTTAAATAACATATTTATTCTTGCATTTTCTATCACATCTAGCATAATGAGTACTCAATTGGATACACTTTCATAAGCTAATCATTTCTTCTGGTATATCTTGCATTGTTAATTTGCACAGCAAGTGTTTTTGATACATTTTATACAGCCGTTATCCTATTATGAGTGACTATAATTTACAGTAAGCAGTGAGGTTTTACATAAATACTTATTTTTCATTTTGGCTTGAAGTTGCTTTTAATAGAAGATGCTTTTTTCGTGTATTTACAGGTTATAGATTTATAGAGCTAGAAGGCAAATAGTCCATCACCTCATCATTTTGCAGATAAACCAAGGCATATAGAATTTAACTTACACATTAATGAGTGGCAGAGTTGGAACTGATTTTCAGTTTAGTACTCTTTTCAATCCACTCACATTAGGGAAAACTTCCTAGAGGAAAAAAGGATTTATTAGCTTTTTTCATGCAGATTAAATGGAGGAATGAGAGGTCTGTAACCCTTTAACAATTGAAGGCTCGAAAGAAAGGTATTATTGTTGACTCACTTTGTTTCTGTAGTAATGGACATGAAGTATACAGAACCTTATTACCTGATACATTTTGACTGTGTCCAAACTCAAAATCTCATCTTGAATTGTAATCCCCATAATCCCCATGTGTCAAGGGAAACACCAGGTGGAGGTAAGTGAATCACGGGGGCAATTTCCCCCATGTTGTTCTCATGATAGTGAATGAGTTATCATGAGATCTGATAGTTTTGTAAGTGTTTGGTAGTTCCCCCTGCATCCATTCCCCTTCCTGATGCCTTGGGAAGAAGGGGCCTTGCTTGTTCTTCTCCTTCTGCCCTGATTGTAAGTTTCCTGAGGCTGTCCCAGCCATGCAAAACTGTGAGTCAATTAAACCTCTTTATACATTTCCCAGTTTTGGGTCTGTCTTCATAGCAGTGTGAGAATGGACTAATACATTATCCTTTACATGATCTGTACTACAGAGCAGTTTTCCAGTTAAAATAATACATTGAAGTTCATCTAGAACTTATAGTAGTACCATAGTTTTCAAATGCCTCATGCCAAATTATACTCTTGAAAGACTACACTATCTAAACCAAGCTAGGAAGGTACATTAGCAAATACAATAATTAGAAATCTACCCTTGTTTTTTTCTGAGAGATAATTATTTATTATTATTTGTGATCAAAGCAGGCATTGCTTAAGTATGTATGGAAGTTATTCATTTATACTGAGGATATATGAATTGTTACACATTTGACTAAATAAACATGCTTACAGTATGAGTAATAAAGAAGTTTTACCTCAGACACATGATTACATTGAAAATAGAAGTGATTAATTATTAATCATTATTTTCCAAACTTCAATTTGGAATTAAATTTGAATACTGTGAGAATAGGAAAATTGCTATGCTCCTATATTCATGTGTGTTCAAAGTATTTGGAGTTTTGCTGGCTTTTATCCACTTAAAATGAACATTAAAAATAAGAAACCTGAGTACATTGAGAGGGCCAAGATGGCCAACTAGAAGTAGGTGCAGTCCACAGCTTTCATGGACAGGAATGAACGTGGTGTGTAAATTCAGCACCTTCAGCTGAAATATATAGTTTCTTGTATTGAGACTGATTAGGCAGACAACTCGACCCATGGAGGACAAAGAATAGCAGGGTGGGGTGATGACACACGCTCAGAGTGGCATGGAGACAAAGGAACCCCCAACCCCAGCCAAGGCAAGTGGTGAGCAATTGTGTGACCCCACCTAGAGAACCGGGCTTCTCCCATGGATCTTTGCAACCCATGGATCAGTAGATCCCCTCATAAGCCTATGCCACCAGGGCCTTTGGTTCGATATACAGAGCTTTCAGGAGTCTCAGTGGGGCAGCTGCTCAGGCACACACAGAGACCCAAGACCCAAGAGTTTTGCGTACTCTGGCTCCTGGAATTCTAGCAAGGCTTCCATCCTAGAAAGGTAATTGAATCCAGGGAGCCAGGCAGCATCATTCTGTGGGACCCACTTCCATGGCACCTCACAAGTTAAGACCCACTAGCTTGGAATTCCAGCCAACCAGCAGCAACAGGCTGGAAGTGGCCTGAGGTGGACCAAGTTCTGGGGGGAGGGGTGGCTACCAACTCTCTGGTTTGGTTGGGTCAGTCATTCTAACCTGCCAGCTCCAGGGAGTCCAGGCAGTCCAGACGAGGAGGAGTCCCTGATGAAGCAGCATAGCAGCTGTGACAGATTATGGCCACACTGCTTCTTTGAGTGGGACCCCAATACATCTCTCCTCACTGGGCAGGTCCTCCCTGGAGGACTTCAGCACTTCCGGCCAGGGTTATAGAGGAAGACATTTGATGTTTCCCTAGGATGGAGCCCCTTGGGGGAGGGGTGGTGCCAGTTACTGCAGTTCAGTCAACAGCCATTCTAGCCTGCCTGCTTTGGGAAGTCCAGGCAGTCCAGAGGAGGAGGAGTTCCCCACAACCCAGCACAGCTGCTGTGCCAGATCATAGCCAGACTGCTTCTGTACCTGGGACCCCTATCTATCCCTCTTCACTGGGTGGGGCCTCCCTATGGGAATTTTAGCCACTCCAGCCAAGGTTATTGGGACAGAACTCTTGATTTCTCCCTTAGATCGTTCCCCAGGGGGAGGGGTAGGCAACATCTCTGCAGGTCGTTGGACTCAGTCTTTCCAGCCTGCTGTCTCTGGGGAGGCCAAGCAGTCAGGACAAGGAAGGGGTCCCCCGATGCAGCACACCTGCTCTACCAAAAAGCAGCCAGACTGCTTCTTAAAGTGGGATCCTGATCCCATCCCTCCTGACTGAGTGAGACCTCCCAACAGGGATCTCCAGACACCTCCTACAGGAGCATACAGGTTAGCAACAGGTCAGTATCCCCATGGGACAGAACTCTCAGAGTAAGGAGCAGATTGTCATCTTTACTATTTCACAGCCTTCACCAGTGATATTTCCAGGTAAGGGAAAATCAATGAAAGTTAGGGTGTGGAGCAGTACCCCAGCAAACTGCAGCAGCTCTATGGAAAAGTGGCTTGACTTTTAAAAGAACAACAAACAGAAAGCAACACAAAACAACAGCATCCAAAAAAAAAAAAAAGACACCACAAAAACCTCACTCGAAAGTCAGCAACCTCAAAGATGAAAGGTAGATAAGCCCACAAAGATGAGAAATAAGGCAAAAATGCTGAAAACTCAAAAAGCCAGAGGACCTCTTCCCCTTCAAATGACTGAGATGGCTGAATTGACAGAAGTGGGTTTCAGAAGGTGGGTAATAACAAGCCTTGTTGAGCTACAGGAGCATGTTGTAACCCGATGCAAAGAAGCTATGAATCATGATAACGTAATAGCTGGTAACAGGAACTGATAACTAGAATAGCCAGTTTAAAGAGGAGCATAAGTGACCTGATGGAGCTGAAAAACACACGAACTTCACAATGCAATCACAAGTATCAATAGCAGAATAGATTAAGCAGAGGAAAGAAAACTCAGAGCTTCAAGACTATCTTTCTGAAATAAGACAGGCAAAGAAAAATAGAGAAAAAAAGAATGAAAACAAATGAAAAATACTTCAGAGAAATATGGGACTATGTAAAAACACCAAGTCTCCAACTAATTGGGGTACCAGAAGGAGATGGGGAGATTGGAACCAAGTTGGAAAACACACTTCAGGATATTATCCAGGAGAACTTCTCCAACCTAGCAAGAAAGAACAACATTCAAATTCAGGAAATCCAGAGAACCCCAGTAAGATACTCCACCAGAAGATCAGCCGCAAGGCACATAATCATCAGATTCTCCAAGGTTAAAATGAAAGAAAAAATGTTAAGAGTAGCCAGAGAGAAAAGGCCAGGTCACCTACAAAAGGAAACTCATCAGACTAACAGCTGATCTCTCTGTGGAAACCCTACAAGCCAAAAGAGCTTGGGGGCCAATATTTAACATTCTTAAAAGAATTTCCAACCCAGAATTTCATACCTGAGCAAAATAAACTTCACAAGTGAAGGAGAAATAAGGTCTCTTTCAGATGAGTAAATGGTAAGGGAATTCGTCACCACCAGGCCTGCCTTGCAAGAGCTCCTGAAGGAAGCACTAAATATGAAAATAAAAAAACTGGTACCCGTCACTATAAAAACACATTGAAGTACGCAGACCAGTTATGCTATGAAACAACCACATAAACAAGTATGCAAAAGAACCAACTAGCATCATAATGACAAGATCAAATTCACACATAACAATATTAACCTTAAATGTAAATAGGCTAAATTCCTCGATTAAAAGACGCAAAATGCCAAGCTGGATAAACAGTCAAGACCCATTGGTATGCAGTCTTTAAGAGACGCATCTCACCTGCAAAGACACACATAGACTCAAAATAAAAGGATGGAGGAAAATTTACCAAGCAAATAGAAAACAGAAAAAAGCAGGGGTCGCAATCCTAGTTTCTGACAAAATACACTTTAAAAAAACAAAGATAAAAGACAAAGAAGGGCATTATGTAATGTTAAAGGGTTCATGTCAACAAGGAGAGCTAACTATCCTAAATATATATGCACCCAATACAGGAGCATCCAGATTCATCAAGTTATTAGAGACCTATAAAGAGACTTAGGCTCCCACACAATAATAGTGGGCAACTTTAGAACTCCTGTGACAATATTATACAGATTATCAAGACAGACAATTAACAAAAACCTTCAGGACTTGAACTCAGCTCTATATCAAGAGAGCCTGATAGGTATCTTTGGAACTCTCCACCAAAAAACAACAGAATATGCATTCTTCTTATTGTCAGGTGGCATTTCCTTTAAAATTGATCACGCACATGGAAGTAAAACATTCCTCAGCAAATGCAGAAAAAAAAAGAAAGAAAAACTAAAATCCTAACAGTCCTCTGACTACAACACAATCAAATTAGAACTCAAGATTAAGATATTTACTCAAAACCACATAACTACACGGAAATGGAACAAACTATTCCTGAATGACTCCTGGATAAATAATGAAATTAAGACAGAAATCAAGAAGTTCTTTGAAACTAATGAGAACAAAGAGACAATGTACCAGAATCTCTGAGACTCAGCTAAAACAGTGTTGAGGGAAATTTATAGCACTAAATGTCCACATCAAAAAGCTAGAGAGATCTCAAATTAACAACTAACATCACATCAGAAAGAACTAGAGAACCAAGGGCAAAGACACACAAAGCTATGAGAATACAGGAAATCACCAAAATCAGAGCTGAACTGAAGGATATAGAAACACAAACCCTCAAAAAGTCAACAAAACCAGGGACTGATTTTTAAAAAAACAAAATTGATCAAATAGACCACTAGCTAGACAGAAGAAAAGAGAGAAGAATCAAATAGACAATAGACACAATCAGAAATGATAAGGGGGATATCACCAGTGATCCCACAAAAATAAAAACAACCATCAGAGAATACTATAAACACCTCTATGCACATAAACTAGAATGTCTAGAAAAATGGATAAATTCCTGGAACATGCACCCTCCTGTGACAACCAGGAAGAAATTGAATCCCTGAATAGACCAATAATGAGTTCTGAAATTGAGGCAGTAATAGCCTACCAACCAAGAAAAGCCCAGGACCAGATGGATTCACAGCTGAATTCTACCAGAGGTACAAAGAGGAGCTGGTACCATTCCTTCTGAAACTATTCCAAAAAATCAAAAAGGAGGGACTCCTCCCCAACTCATTTTATGAGGCTAGATTCATCCTGATACCAAACCTGGCAGAGATATAACAACAACAAATAACTCCAGTTCAGTATCCCTGGTGAATATCAACACAAAAATCCTCAGTAAAAACTGGCAGATTGAATTCAGCAGCACATCAAAAAGCTTATCCACCACAGTCTAGTTGGTTTCATCCCTAGGATGTAAGGTTGGTTCAACATATGCAAATCAATAATTGTGATTCATCACATAAACAGAACTAAAGACAAAACCACAATTATCTCAATAGATGCAGAAAAGGCCTTTGATAAAATTCAACATCACTTCATGTTAAAAAAAAAAAAAAAACGCTCAATAAACTGGGTACTGAATGAGCATGCCTCAAAATATTAAGAGAATAATATGAGAAACCAACAGCCAATAGCATACTGGATAGGCAAAAGCTGGAAGAATTCCCCTTGAAAACAGGCACAAGACAAAGATGCCCTCTCTCACCACTCCTATTCAGCATATAATTGGAAGTTCTGGCCAGGGCAGTCAGGCAAGAGAACAAAATAAAGGGTATTCAAATAGAAAGAGAAGTCAATTTTTCTTTCTTTGCAGATAACTTGATCTTATATCTAGAAAACCACATCATCTCAGCCCAAAAACTTCTTAAACTGATGCAACTTCAGCAAATCTCAGGATACAAAATCAATCTGCAAAAATTGCTAGCATTTCTTTTCTTTTTTTTTTTATACTTTAAGTTCTAGGGTACATGTGCATAATGTGCAGGTTTGTTACGTATGTATACTTGTGCCATGTTGGTGTGCTGCATTTCTATACCCCAACAAGAGGCAAGCAGAGGGGCAAATCATGAATGAACTCCCATTCACAATTGCTACAAAAACAATAAAATACCTAGGAATACAGCTAACAAGGGAAGTGAAGGACCTCTTCAAGGAGAAGTACAAACCACTGCTCATGGAAATTAGGACACAAACGAGTGGAAAAACGTTCCATGCTCATTGTTAGGAAGAATCGAAATCAAGAAAATGGCCATACTGACCAAAGCAATATATAGATTAAAGGGTATTCCCACTAAACTACCATTGATGTTCTTCACAGAATTAGAAGAAACCATTTTAAAACTTATATGGAACCAAAAAATAGCCCAAATATCTGAGACAATCCTAAGCAAAAAGAACAAAGCTGGAGGCATCACACTACTTGACTTCAAACTATACTACAAGGCTCTGGTAACCAATACAGCATGATACTTGTACAAAAACAGATGCGTAGACCAATGGAACAGAATAGAGAACTCAGAAATAAGACCACATCTACAACCATCTGATCTTTGACAAAACTGATAAAAACAAGCAATGGAGAAACGATTCCTTCTTTAATAAAGAGTGCTGGGGAACTGGCTAGCCATATGCAGAAAATTGAAACTGGACCCCTTCCTTACACCTTATACAAAAATTAACTCTAGATGGATTAAAGACTTGAATGTTAACGCCAAAACTATAAACACCCTAGAAGAAAATCTAGGCAATACCATTCAGGACATAGAAACAGGCAAATATTTCAATGACAAAAATGACAAAAGCAATTGCGACAAAAGCAAACAATTGACAAATGGGATCTAATTAAACTAAAGAGCTTCTGCACAACAAAATAAACTATCATCAGAGTGAATAGAGAGACTACAGAGTGGGAGAAAAATTTTTCAATCTATCCATCTGACAAAGGCCTAGTATTTACTATCTACAAGGAGCTTAAACAAATTTACAAGAAAAGAAAACATTCAAAAGTGGGCAAAGGACAAGAACAGACACTTCTCAAAAGAAGATATTTATGTAGCCAGAAATATAGGTAAAAAAGCTCAATATCACTGAACATTAGAGAAATGCAAATCAAAACCACAATGAGATACCATTTCACACCAGTTAGAATAGCAATTATTAAAAAGTCAAGAAACAACAAATGCTGGCAAGGCTGTGCAGAAATAGGAACACTTTTACGTTGTTGGTTGGAATGTAAATTAGTTCAACCATTGTGGAAGACAGTGTGGTGATTTCTCAATGAACTAGAACCAGAAATACCACTTGACCCAACAATCTATTACTGGGTATATACCCAAGAGAATATAAATAATTCTCTTATAAAGATACGTGCATGCATATGTTCACTGCAGCACTATTATAGCAAGATCATGGAATCAACCCACATGCCCATCAGTGATAGACTGGTTAAAGAAAATGTGGTACATATATACCATGGAATACTCTGCAGCCATAAATGGATGTTCTTTGCAGGGACATGAATGTAGCTGGAAGCCATTATTTTTGGCAAACTAACTCAGGAACATAAAGCCAGACACTGAGTATTCTCACTTATCAGGGAGCTGAACAATGAGAACCCATGGACACGTATCGGGGAACAATACACACTGGGGCCTGTTACGGGGATCAGGGGAGGCAGAGCCTCAGGATAAATAGCTAATGCATGCTGGGCTTGATACCTAGGTAATAGGTTAATCTGTGCAGCAAACCACCATGGCAGCCATTTACCTATGTAACAAACCTGCACATCGTGCACATGTACTCCAGAACTTAAAATCTGAAGAAAAAGAAATAGATCAATGCAACAAAAATAAAGTCAAGAAATGGACCAACTTAAAATATTTGAGGTCCAAGTTAGATTAAATTAGTAATTTTGGGTAATAATGGTTTTCTTCCAATTAGGTCATCTAACTAAATGTCTGATTATGTATAAGTGATTATTTTTGTTGTAGCTCAGTATATTTCTTTTTTACCTGGCCAGCACTAACATATCTACTTCAAAAAAAAATTAAAAATTATTCATATGAAACTGACAAATTTTTTTTAAAATATAGATGAGCTTATTTTTCTCTTATTTACCAAGAAAATTTAGGGAGTATTATTTAATACCTCAGATAATGGCACTTTCTCTTTCATTTGTCATTCATCCTCTGCTTTTCATTCAGTGAAGGAGAGTTTGTTATATAATATTGAGGGAGGTTAAAAAGAAATATATTATGTACTCTTAAAACTACTTTAGCCTCCATTAAAGAAAGTAACAAAATATTGATACTTTTGCTATGAAGTCATTTGATGACGTCAACATTCTTTAATAATATCTTTGAACTAATCAGCATTCTGTTAATATCTTAGGAAACAGTGATTATAAAATTTTGTTTTGTATTTATGACAGGGTGACATTTACTACATTATCATTTTGAGCTATACATCAGGATAATCTACTTTGCTTTTGTTAGTCAGTCTTTTTTGACCAGTCTAAATTGACCATCTTGTAAGTTAACGTACCTGTAGAACATCTGTAAATGTAACTTAGTCATATATAACTTAGCTGAATTTTACTCCAAGAGTAATTATATCCCTTTTTTTTTTTTTTTTTAACAAAAATGACCGTGTATCACAGTTTGCCTGGGAGAGTCCTGGTTTATGCCTTTCACTATTTAAATGACAAATTTTATGGCCATCCTAGCATTAACTGTACCTAATTTATTTTAAGTGCATTTGGTGGATATATAATAAAATTTAACATTTTATACTTCATCATCATTGATTTTTTTCTGGAACAGGGATTTTTATATTTTCCAAGAATGCTGTCTTAATGCTACAAACATTGAGCACTTGCTGTGTCTGTGTGATAGTGGTTACTTTAAAAAGAAAGTAATAATTATATAAAGTTCAGGCATCATATTTGAGTTTAATGGGGGAAGAATGAGAGCTGGTATAGTTTACCAATTAAGACTATGACTCAGGAGTCGGACTACCTGGATTTATAGCCTGACCCTGTTACTTATGTAAGCTGTGTGACCTTGGGAATGTTGATTAAGCTTTTGTACCTCGGTTTCCACATCTGTAAACTGAAGATAGTATACTACCTACCTCAGTGTTATTAGAAAGATTAAATAGCTTGTCTGTAGTATATAAATGTGTATGTGTATAAAAATAGATTATGTATGTGATGCATAGTAAGTGTTCAGTAACTGTTAGGTGATATTGTTAAAAATGTATAAAAGCACTCTGATAGACAATCAAATGTTACTTTTTCAAATTCTCATTACCAATAGACACCTCCAGGAGTAAAATTTAAGACCTAGAAGTACATTTTAATATTTGAAGAGGCCCATCTCATAAAACTCTTATTTATTATCTCACTTCTATCACTAACTATACTTTTCAAGAATCTCTCAGAATACTGAGGCAAATACATAGAAAAAGTCAGATAAGGTTTAATGATGAGCAGAGTACGACTTTTTTCCTTACTAAATTTTTGTATGTATAGGTGATATATGTTGAAACATATTTTTGATGAGTGGAAGTGTAGGAACTTACACTTATTCTTTTTTTTTTTTTCCTTTTGGTGAGGACCTCCTATAATTCATTCGTTTTTTATTATTATACTGTAAGTTCTGGTATACATGTGTAGAACGTGCAGATTTTTTTCATAGTTATACACATGTTATAGTAGTTTCCTGCACCCATCAGCCCGTCATCTACATTAAGTATTTCTCCTAATGCTATCCCTCCCCTAGTCCCTCATCCCCAACCGGCCCCGGTGAGTGATTGTTCCCTCCCTGTGTCCATGTGTTCTCATACTTATGAGTGAGAACATGTGGTGTTTGGATTTCTGTTCCTGTATTAGTTTGTGGGGAGTGATGGTTTCCAGCTTCATCCATGTCCCTGCAAAAGCCATGAACTCATTCTTTTTTATGGCTGCATAGTATTCCATAGTGTATATGTGCCACATTTTCTTTATCCAGTCTATCATTGATGGGCATTTGGGTTGGTTCCAAGTCTTTGCTCTTGTGAATAAGGCTGCAGTAAACATACATGTGCATGTGTCTTTATAGCAGAATGATTTATAATCCCTTGAGTATATACCCAGTAGTGGGATTGCTAGGTCAAATGGTATTTCTGGTTCTAGATCCTTGAGGAATTGCCACACTGTCTTCCACAGTGGTTGAACTGATTTACACTCCCACCAACAGTGTAGAAACGTTCCTCTTTCACCACATCTTATCCAGCATCTTTTGTTTCCTGACATTTTAATGATTGGCATTCTAACTGGCGTGAGATGATACGTCATTGTAGTTTTTATTTGCATTTCTCTAATGACCAGTGATAATGAGCTTTCTTTCATATGTTTGTTGGTCACATAAATGTCTTCTTTTGAGAAGTGTCTGTTCATATCTTACACCCATTTTTTGATGGGGTTGTTTTTTCTTATAAATTTGTTTAAGTTCCTTGTAAATTCTGGATATTAGCCCTTTGTCAGATGGATAGATTGCATACATTTTCTCCCATTCTGTAGGTTGCCTGTTCACTATGATGATAGTTTCTTTTGCTCTGCAAAAGCTCTTTAGTTTAATTAGATCCCATTCATCAATTTTGGCTTTTGTTGCTATTGCTTTTCGTGTTTTTGTCATGAAGTCTTTGCCCATGCCTATGTCCTGAATGATATTGCCTAGGTTTTCTTCTAGCGTTTTTATGGTTTTCGGTTTTACGTTTAAGTCTTTAATCCATCTTGAGTTAATTTTTGTATAAGGTGTGATGAAAGGATCCAGTTTCAGTTTTCTGCATATGGCTAGCCAACTTTTTTAACACCATTTATTAAATAGAGAATCCTTTCCTCATTGCTTGTTTTTGTCAGGATTGTCAAACATCAGATGTTTGTAGATATGGATATGTTGTTTCTCTGCCAGGTTTGCTATCAGGATGATGCTGGCCTCATAAAAAGAGTTAGGGAGGAGTCCCTCTTTTTCTATGATTTGGAACAGTTTCAGAAGGAATGGCAGCAGCTCCTCTTTGTGTCTCTGGTAGAACTTGGCTGTGAATTTTTCTTGTCCTGGACTTTTTTGGTTGGTAGGCTATTACTGCCTCAATTTTAAAACTTGTTGGTGTATTCAGGCATTCGACTTCTTCATGGTTTAGTCTTGGGAGGGTGTATGTTTCCAGGAATTTCTCTATTTCTTCTAGATTTTCTAGTTTATTTGCATAGAGGTGTTTATAGTATTCTCTGATGGTAGTTTGTATTTCTGTGAGATCAATGGTTATATCCCCTTTATCACTTTTTATTGTGTCTATTTGATTCTTCTCTCTTTTCCTGTTTAATAGTGTGGCTAGCAGTCTATTTTCTTAATCTTTTCAAAAAACCATCAGAGAAAATTCAACACCCCTTCATGCTAAAACTCTCAACGAACACAGAGCCAATGGGCATCGCTTGTAAGTTCTTGTAACAACATATCCCAGATGAACATCGATGCAAAAATCCTTAATAAATACTGACAAAACAAGTCCAGCTGCACATCAAAAAGCTTATCCACCACGATCAAGACAGCTTCATCTCTGGGATGTAAGGTTGGTTCAACATATACCAATCAATAAACATAATCCATCACATAAACAGAACCAATGACAAAAAACACATGATTATCTCAATAGATCCAGAAAAGACCTTCAACAAAATTCAACACCCCTTCATGCTAAAAACTCTCAATAAACTAGGTATTGATGGAACATATCTCAAAATAGCAAGAGCTATTTATGTCGAACCCATAGCCAATATCATACTGAATGGGCAAAAGCTGGAAGCATTCCCATTGTTATGTGTGAATTTGATCCTGTCATTATGATTCTAGCTGGTACTTTTGCCCATTAGTTCATGCAGTTTCTTCATAGTGTTGGTGGTCTTCACAATTTGGTATGTATTTGCAGTGGCAGTTACTGGATTTTTCTTTCCATATTTAGTGCTTACTTCAGGAGCTCTTGTAAGGCAGGCCTGGTGGTGACAAAATCTCTCAGCATTTGTTTATCTTTAAAGGATTTTATTTCTCCTTCACTTATGAAGCTTAGTTTGGCTAAATATGAAATTCTAGGTTGAAAATTATTTCCTTTAAGAATGTTGAATATTGGCCCCCACTCTCTTCTGCCTTGTAGGGTTTCTGCAGAGAGATTTGCTGTTAGTCTGATGTGCTTCCCTTTTTGGGTAACCCAACCTTTCTCTGTGGCTGCCCTTAACATTTTTTCTTTCATTTCAACCTTGGTGAATCTGACAATTATGTGTCTTGGGGTTGCTCTTCTCAAGGAGTATCTTTGTGGTGTTCTCTGTATTTCCTGAACTTGAGTGTTGGTCTGTCTTGCTAGGTTGGGGAATTTCTCCTGGATAATATCCTGAAGAGTGTTTTCCATCTTGGTTCCATTCTCTTCATCTCTTTCAGGTATACCAATCAAACGTAGGTTTGGTCTTTTCACATAGTCCCATATTTCTTGGAGGCTTTGTTGGTTACTTTTCATTCTTTTTTCTCCAAACTTGTCTTCACACTTTATTTCATTAAGTTGATCTTCCATCTCTGATATCCTTTCTTCCACTTGATCAATTCGGCTATTGATATTTGTGTATGCTTCACAAAGTTCTCACACTGTGTTTTTCAGCTCCTTCAGGTCACTTACGTTCTTCTCTAAACTAGTTATTCTAGTTAGCAGTTCCTCTAACATTTTTCAAGGTTCTTAGGTTCCTTGCATTGGGTTGGAACATGATCCTTTAGCTCAGAGGAGTTTGTTATTACCCACCTCCTGAAGCCTACTTCTGTCTATTTGTCAGGCTCATTCTCCATCCAGTTTTACTCCTTTGCTGGTGAGTAGTTGTGATCTTTTGGAGGAGAAAAGGCATTCTGGTTTTTGGAATTTTCAGTCTTTTTGCACTGGTTTTTCCTCAGCTTCATGGATTTATCTACCTTTGACCTTTGATGTCGGTGACCTTTGGATGGGGTTTTTGTCTTGACGTCCTATTTGTTGATGTTGATGCTATTCCTTTCTGTTTGTTAGTTTTCCTTCTGACAGTCAGGCCCCTCTGCTGCAGGTCTGCTGGAGTTTGCTGGAGGTCCACTCCATACCTTGTTTGCCTGGGTATTACCAGTGGAGGCTGCAGAATAGCAAATATTGCTGCTTATTCCTTCCTCTGGAAGCTTCCTCCCAGAGGGGCATCTGCCAGACGCCAGAGCTCTCCTGTATGAGGTGTTAGGGGCACTTGCCAAATTCCAGCCAGAGCTCTCTTGTATGAGGTGTTTGTCAACCCCTGCTGAGAAGTGTCTCCTACTCTGGAGGCATGGGGGCCAGGGACCTACTTGAGGAGGCAATCTGTCCCTTAGTAGAGCTCGAGCACTGTGCTGGGAGATCCGCCACTCTCTTCGGAGCAGGCAGGTAGGAACGTTAAAGTCTGCTGAAGCTGCACCCACAGCTGCCCCTTCCCCTAGGTGCTATGTCCCAGGGAGATGTGAGTTTTATATATAAGCCCCTGACTGGGGCTGCTGCCTTTCTTTCAGAGATGCTCTGCTTAGAGAGGAGGAATCTAGAGAGGCAGTTTGGCTACAGCTGCTTTGCCAAGCTGCAGTGGGCTCTGCCCGGTTTGAACTTTCTGGTGGCTTTGTTTACACTGTCAGGGGAAAACTGCCTACTCAAGCCTCAATAATGGTAGATGCCCCTCCCCCCACCAAGTGTCCCAGTTTGACTTCAGACTGCTGTGCTGGCAGAGAGAATTTCAAGCCAATGGATCTTAGCTTGCTGGGTTCTGTGGGGGTTGGGATCTGCTGAGCTAGACCACTTGACTCCCTGGCTTCAGCCCCCTTTCCAGAGGAGTGAATAGTTCTGTATCGCTGGCGTTCCAGGCACCACTGAGGTATGAAAAAGAAAAAAAAACAAAAAACTGCAACTAGCTCAGTGTCTGCCAAAAAACGACTGCCCAGTTTTATGCTTGAAACATAGGGCCCTGGTGGTTTAGGCACCCAAGGGAATCTCCTGGTCTATAGGTTGCAAAGACGGTGGGAAAACTGTAGTATCTGGGCCGGAATGCTTCGTTTCTCCTGGCTCAGTCCCTCATGGCTTCCCTTGGATAGGGGAGGGAGTTCCCTGACCCCTTGCCCTTCTTGAGTGAGGTGATGCCCCATCCTGCTTCAGCTCGCCCTCTGTGGGCTGCACCTACTGTCTAATCAGTCCCAATGAGATCAACTACGGGTACCTCAGTTGGAAATGCAGAAATCACCTACCTTTTGTATTGATCTAGCTGGGAGCTGCAGACTTGAGCTGTTCCCATTCGGCCGTCTTACCAGCCCTCAAGAACTTATTCTTATATGCTAGACTGTTGAGTTTTTTTTTGTTGTTTGTTTTTAAGCAACTATAGTGGGGTAGAATTGATACCAAATGAAATGCATGTAGAGTATATAATGTTAGGACATATATACACACCCATGAAACCACCATGAAAATCAAGATAATGAACATATCTATTACCATAAACATTTCCTCATGCTGTTTTGTAATTCCCTTCCTCCTGCCCTATATCTTCCATTTATAATCTTCCACGCCCCTCATTCTCTGGCACACACAGTTGTGCTGTCTGCCACTACAGATTTATATATTTTTTGAAATGTTTACAAATTAAATCATAAGTCTGCAGTCTTTTGATCTCTTTTATATATGATAATTATTTTGAGATTTATCTATGTTGAAGTACAGCAACGGTTAATTATTTTTTATTGCTGAATAGTATTTCTTTTTATGGATACATCATTGTTCATCTATTCATCTGTTGATGGACATTTGTTTTCTGTTATTACCAATAAAGCTGCTATGACTGTGTGCCAGTGGTTTTATGTGTGTATATCTTTTTATTATTTTTGTATAAATACCTAGGAGCAGAATGACTGAGTCATGTGTTTAACATTTTAAGAAACCACTCAATTGTTTTACAAATTACCTGAACTATTTTACATTTTCACTATTAGCATATGAAAATTTTAGTCTTCCACATCTTCAGCAACACTGGATATGGTCCTTTAAAAAAAATTAGCTATTTTGAAAGGTGTGTAATACTATTTGAAAGTAGTTTTAATTCTCATTTCCCTAGATGTTCAGCATTTTTCATGTGTTTATTTGCCATCCATTTATCTTTTACCTTTCCCTTTTTCACTGGGTTTTTGAGTGTTCCTAAAATATTTTCAATGCAAGTTCTCTGTCAGATCTATGCTTTGCAATTATTTTATTTTTATGGATTGTCTCTTAATTCTCTTGTCTTTCAAAGAACAGTCCTTTCTAATGTGATAGAGATTATTCTTTTTCTTTCGTATATCATGTTTTTGATATTAGAGCTAATAAACTTTTGCTTTACCAAAGATTTCAAATACAGAGGTTTCCCAACTTAGGATCATTTGATGATTTTTTGACTTATGATAGAGCGAAACCAATATGCATTCAATAGAAACTTTACTTTGGACTTTGAATTGTTATCTTTTCCTAGGCTAGCAATGTGCAGTAAAAATACTCTTTGGCAATGCTAGGTAGTTGCAGCCAGCCACAGCTCCCAGTCAGCTATGTGATTATGAGGGTTAACAATCAATAGTCTGTATTTTTCAAGGCCGTAACCCCTTAATAAATTAGAGCATGTGTATTTTCCCCTGTGTTTTCTTTTAGTTGTATCATTTTAGGTTTTATCTTTAGGTCAATGTTCTTTTTTGATTTAACATATGTATATGGTACAACATATGGTCAAAGTTCATTTTTACATGTGAATATGCAGTTGTTCCAGTACCACTTTTTGAAAATAATATCCTTTCTTCACCAAATTGCATTTGTATTTATATCAATTGTCCAAATATCCATGGTTCTGTTTCTACACTTTTATTCTGTTTCACTGATCTACTTGTCTATCTTTACACTTTTACCATACTATCTTAATTACTGTTGCTTTATAATTAAATTTTGAAATCAGGTACCATGAGTGTTTCAGCTTTTTTCTTATTCAGAGTTTTTTGAGGTTTTTTTGTTGTTGTTTTGCTATTTGGGGTCCTTTGCCATATGAATTTTATAATCAGCTTCTCAATTTCTATCAGAAAAAAAAGTCCTCTAGTATTTTGAATGAGATGATGATGGAGCTATAGATCAATTTGGGAAGAATTGACATTTTAACAGCATTGACATTTCTTATCTATAAACACAGTATCTCTTTCCAATTAGGTCTTTACTTTCTCTCAACAATGTTTTATATGTTTAAATATACAGGTCTTAAACATCTTTTACATATATTTTCCCCAAATATTTTGTTTTTAATCATATTAATGGCATTAAAATTTTATTTTCTATTTATCGTTGCTAGTATGCAGAAATATTATTTTTATTGATCTTATATGTTATAAGCTTGCTAAACTCACTTATGAATTCTAGTAACTTTTTTCTAGATTTCATCAGTTTTTCTACATAGATGGTAATATTTTCATAAGGATGTTTTAGTGCTTGATTTCTAATATGGATGTCTTTTTTCTTAATTTTCAATGATTGTTTCGGGCAGATAGGTACATCCAGTCCTTGGCATTTCATCTTGACCAGAAGAAGAAATCCTCGGACTATTGAAATTTTATCATTTTTCCAATAACCATTTAGGTTTGTTTCATTGAAATCATGGTTATCTTCTTTTTAGTATTAATTGTCCATTTATTTTTGCACATTTTTCCCCAGTATGGCTTTTGATTGGTTGCCCTAGTCCCTTACATTGTTTCAACCAATTACATTATTCTTCAGAATCTGATAGTACTACTTAGAGTCTTTAGTTTCACTGCTTCTGCGATTGATGAAACATTTGCATACGATGATTTTGTTTCTATATTAGAACAGTTTTTTTTTTTTTTTAATTTTACTTTAAGTTCTGGGATACATGTGCAGAATGTGCAGATTTGTTATATCGGTATACATGTGCCATGGTGGTTTGTTGCACCTAGCAACCTGTCATCTAGGCTTTAAGCCCCGCAAACATTAGGTATTTGTCCTAATGCTCTCCCCCACCCATCTCCCTCCCCTTGCCTCTAACCCCTGATAGGCCGCAGTTTGTGATGTTCCCCTCCCCGTGTCCATATGTTCTCATTGTTCAACTCCCACTTATGAGTAAGAATACCCACTGTTTGGTTTTCTGTTCCTGCGTTAGCTTGCTGAGATTGATGGTTTCCATCTTCATCCATGTGCCTGCAAAGGACATGATGGCTGCATAATATTCCATGTTGTATATATGCCATCTATTCTTTATCCAGTCTGTCATCGATGGGCATTTGGGTTGGTTCCAAGTTTGTACTATTGTAAATAGTGCTGCAATAAACATACGTGTGCATGTGTCTTTATACGAGAATTATTTATAATCTTTGGGTATATACCCAGTAATGGGATTGCTTGGTCAAATGGTATTTCTGGTTCTAGATCCTTGAGGAATTGCCACACTGTCTTCCACAATGGTTGAACTAATTTACACTCCCACCAACAGTGTAAAAGCATTCCTGTTTCTCCACATCCTCGCCAGCATCTGTTGTTTCCTGACTTTTTAATGACTGCCACTCTTAACTGGCATGAGATGGTATCTCATTGTGGTTTCAATTTGCATTTCTCTAATGACCAGTGATGGTGAGCTTTTTTTCATATGTTTTTGGCCACATAAATGTCTTCTTTTGAGAAGTGTCTGTTCATATCCTTTGCCCACTTTTTGATGGGGTTGTTTTCTTCTTCTAAATTTGTTTAAGTTTCTTGTAGATTGTGGATATTAGACCTTTGTCAGATGGATAGATGGCAAAAATTTTAGCCCCTTCTGTAGGTTGCCTGTTCATGCCGATGATAGTTTCTTTTGCTGTGCAAAAGCTCTTTAGTTTAATTACATCCCATTTTTCAAATTTGGCTTCTGTTGCAAGTACTTTTGGTGTTTTAGTCATAAAGTCTTTGCCCATGCCTGTGTCCTTAATGGTATAACCCAGGTTTTCTTGTAGGGCTTTTATGGTTTTAGGTTTTATATTTAAGTCTTTAATCCATCTTGAGTTAATTTTTATATAAGGTATAAGGAAGGGGTCCAATTTCTGTTTTCTAAATATGGCTAGCCAGTTTTCCCAGCACCATTTGTTAAATAGGGATTCCTTTTCCCATTGCTTATTTTTGTCAGGTTTGTCAAAAATCAAATGGTTGTAGATGTTTGGTGTTATTTCTGAGGTCTCTGTTCTGTTCCATTGGTCTGTATATCTGTTTTGGTACCAGCAACATGCTGTTTTGGTTACTGTAGCCTTGTAGTATAGTTTGAAATCAAGTAGCCTGATGCCTCCAGATTTATTCTTTTTGCTTAGGATTGTTTTGGCTATAGGGGCTCTTTTTTGGTTCCATATGAAACTTAAATTAGTATTTTCTAATTCTGCAAAGAAAGTCAGTGGTAGCTTGATGGGGATCGCATTGAATGTATAAATTACTTTGGGCACTATGGCCATTTTCACGATATTGATTCTTCCTATCCATGAGCATGGAATGTTTTTCCATTTGTGTCCTCTCTTATTTCTTTGAGCAGTGGTTTGTGGTTCTCCTTGAAGAGGTCCTTCATATCCCTTGTAAGTTGTATTCCTTTTATAGCAATTCACTTTATAGCAATTGTGAATGGGAGTTTACTTATGATTTGGCTCTCTGCTTGTCTATTATTGGTGTATAAGAATGTTTGTGGGTTTTGCACATTGATTTTGTAGCCTGAGACTTTGCTGAAGTTGCTTATCAGCTTAAAGAGTTTTTAGGCAGAGACGATGGGGTTTTCTAAATATACAATTATGTGATTTGTGAACAGAGACAATTTGACTTCCTCTCTTCCTATTTGAATACCTTTATTTCTTTTTCTTGCCTGATTTCCCTGGCCGGAACGTCCAATACTATGTTGAATAGGAATGGTGAGAGAGGGCATCCTTGTCTTGTGTCGGTATTCAGTGGGAATGCTTCCAGCTTTTTCCCATTCAATATGATATTGGCTATGCGTTTTGTCATAAATAGCTCTTACTATTTCGAGGTATGTTTCATCAATACTTAATTTATTGAGAGTTTTTAGCATGAAGTGGTGTTGAATTTTATTGAAGGCCTTTTTTGCATCTATTGAGATAATCGTGCTTTTTGTCATTGGTTCTGTTTATGGAAAGCATTTAGCCCATTTACATTAAAGATTAATATTGTTATGTGTGAATTTGATCCTGTCATCATGATGCCAGCTGGTTATTTTATACATTAGTTGTTGCAGTTTCCTCATATTGTCATTGGTCTTTATATTTTGGTGTGTTTTTGCAGTGGCTGGTACCAGTTTTTCCTTTCCATATTTAATGCTTCCTTCAGGAACTCTTTTAAGCAAACCTGGTGGTGACAAAATCTCATAGCATTTGCTTGTCTGAAAGGGATTTTATTTCTCCTTTGCTTATGAAGCTTAGTTTGACTGTATATGAAATTTTGGGTTTAAAATTCTTTTCTTTAAGAATGTTGAATATTGGCCCTCACTGTCTTCAGGCTTGTAGGGTTTCTGCAGAGAGATCTACTGTTAGTCTGATGAGCTTCCCTTTGTAGGTTAACCCGACCTTTCTCTCGGGCTACCCTTAACATTTTTTCCTTTGTTTCAAACTTGGAGTAGCTGATGATTATGTGTCCTGGGATTGCTCTTCTCAAGGAGTATCTTAGTGGTGTTCTCTGTATTTCCTGAATTTGAATGTTGGCCTGTCTCGCTAGGTTGGGGAAGTTCTCCTTGATGATATCCTGAATTGTGTTTTCCAACTTGGTTCCATTCTCCCCACCATTACTTTCAGGTACATCAGTCAATCGTAGATTTGGTCTTTTCACATAGTCTCATATTTGTTGGAGGTTTTGTTCGTTCCTTTTAATTATTTTTCTCTAATCTTCACGTTTTGTTTCATTAATTTGATTTTCAATCTCTGATATCATTTCTTCCACTTGATCGATTCAACTAGATCCATTCAACTATCCATACTTGTGAATGCTTCACGAAGTTCTCATGCTGTTTTTCAGCTCCATCAGGTCATTTACGTTCCTCTCTAAACTGATTATTCTAGTTAGCAGTTCCTGTAACCTTTTATCAAGTTTCTTACCTTGCTGGGATTGTGTTAGAACATGCTCCTTTAGTTCAGAGGCGTTTATTACCACCCACCTTCTGAAGCCTACTTCTGTCAATTCATCAGTATCATTCTCTGTCCAGTTTTATGCCCTTGCTGGAGAGGAGTTGTGGTCATTTGGAGGAAAATAGGAATTCTGTTTTTTGGAATTTTCAGCGTTTTTGTGCTGTTTTTTCCTCATTTTTGTGGATTTTTCTGTCTTTGATGTTTGAGGCTAATGACTTTTGAATGGAGTTTTTGTGTGGAGGTTCTTTTTGTTGATGTTGATGTTGTTGCTTTCTGTTTGTTAGTTTTTCTTCTAACAGTCTGGCCCCTCCTCTGCAAGTCTGCTGCAGCTTTCTGGAGGTCCACTCCATCCCCTGTTCACCTGGGTATCACCAGTGGAGGCTGCAGAACAGCAAAGATTGCTTCCTACTCCTTCCTCTGGAAGCTTCGTCCCAGAGTGGCACCAGCCTGACGCCAGCTGGTGCTCTCCTGTATGATGTGTCTGTTGATCCCCTGTTGGGAGGTCTCTCCCAGTCAGGAGGCACAGGGGTCAGGGACCCACTTTAGGAGGCAGTCTGTCCCTTAGCAGAGCTAGAGCGCTGTGCTGGGAGAATCCTCCTTGTCAGGATCAGCTGCTCTCTTCAGAGCCGGGGGGCAGGAAAGTTTAAGTCTGCTGAAGCTGCACCCACAGTTGCCCCTTCCCCCGGGTGCTCTGTCCCAGGGAAAAGGGGATTTTATTTATAAGCCCCTGACTGGGGCTGCTGCCTTTCAGAGATGCCCTGCCCAGAGAGAAGGAATTTAGAGAGGCAATCTGGTCACAGCCGCTTTGCTGCGCTGTGGTGAATTCTGCCCGGTCCAAACCTCTTGGCCCCCTTAGCATTGTCAGGGGAAAACCGCCTACTCAAGCCTCAGTAATGGTGGACACCCCTCCCCCCACCAAATTCAGTTGTCCCAGTTTGACTTCAGACTGCTGTGCTGGCAGTAAGAATGTCAAGCCAATGGTTCTTAGCTTGCTGGGCTCCGTGGGAGTGGGACCCACTGAGCGAGACCACTTGGCTCCCTGGCTTCAGCCCCATTTCCAGAGGAGTGAATGGTTCTGTCTTGCTGGGATTCCAGGCACTACTGGGGTATGAAAAAAAAATGCAGCTAGCTCAGTGTTTGCCCAAACAGTTGCCCCGTATTGTCCTTGAAACCCAGGGCCCTGGTGGTGTAGGCACACTAGAAAATCTCCTGATTTGTGGATTGCAAAAACCGTGGGAAAAGCGTAGTATCTGGGCTGGGTAGCACAGTCCTTCAAGGCTTTGCTTGGCTAAGGGAGAGAGGTCCCCTGGCTCCTTGCATTTCTCGTGTGGGGCGATGCGCCACCCTACTTCTGCTCACCCTCTGTGGGTTGGACCCACTGGCTAACCAGTCCCAATGAGATGAACTGGGTACCTCAGTTGTAAATGGAAAAATCACCCACCTTCTGCGTTAGTCTCGCTGGGAGCTGCAGACCAGAGCTGTTATTTGGCCATCTTGCCAGATTCTCCGAAAATGCTTCTTAAGGAGTTTACTTCTCATTTCTCTAAAAGATACTTCGGAGAGACAGTTTACTTAAAAGTATTACATCTCTTAATATACTGAAAACTTTTCCTGTGTGGTTGTATTAAATTTACAACTTTTTTTGTTACAACAGAGATAACATAAGCAAACTCACACTTACTCTGATGAAAAACTTACAATGCTCTGAGCACTGCTATGATAGAAGCCAGTTGCTAACATTGGATTTATGGTTTGCTTTCTTAATATGTTATATAGTAAGCCACCATTTATTGAATGGATTAACTACATGGGGCCCTCCCTTCTATGTTTTATCTGTGTACACATACCCTTACACCTTGGGGCCCAGCTTAACAGCAAAGTTCAGTAGCTCCTGTCTCCTGCTGAACATTTAGCATATTCCAGGATAACTTCTGCCATTTTACATTTTCCTCCTCCCTCATTAATCACACATCTAATTCCACAGATTTGGCATCTTCCAATTTAAAAGTGTTGTATAGGGATTTAATATATATTGAAAAATCTCTCTCAAGATTCTCTTGTGTAGAGTATAGATTTTACTTTGCATAAATGTAGGTAAAATAAATAGATTGCAAGGCTATTGATGCTGTCACATTTTCAGTAAATGTAAAATTATATGTATGAATGTATGTGTGTGTGTGTGTGTGTATATATACACACACACTTTTTAAATTTTAATTTAGGATTTGCTTTCCCATATGCTTCATATGGACCCACGTCAGCGGTATACTACTGAACAAATATTAAAGCACTCATGGATAACTCACAGAGACCAGTTGCCAAATGATCAGCCAAAGAGAAATGATGTGTCACATGTTGTTAAGGTAAAACAAACATACTTTTATGTGCCTTCAAAATATCAGATACGTAATAAACCCATTGTGTGCCACTTGCTAATGACACTTAAATAATTCCTTAAAATATCTTTATTTTTTAAAGATAGATTTTTTTATATTAACAACCATGTGCTTTTCTTAGCTTACTTTACCACTGCCTTTCAGATGAAACAATAAAAATTTCTTGATTGTACCCGCCTTGCTTTTGAGAGATTCTGGAATTAGGATTGGGCTAAATGCAAGTTTCATATTGAAACAAAAGATTGCTGTTAGTTCTTAATTTATAACTGTGCGTGAAACCATTCCTATATCCATATACATTGAACCGAGGTTTTAAATATTAGTGTTTTAACAATTTTTTGTAAAATGCATAGTTATTGAAATGAAAAACATACAAGTAATATTGATTCATCAGTGCACAGATCTAATATATTCAATTATTTTCCTAGGAAAAGACATTTTGTTCTAGATGTATGTCTCATAGTATCATGTGAATTTTTTTTTTTTTTTTTAACTCCAGAATTTGTACTTAGTTTGTGACATTTTCTCATTACTTTAGGGAGCAATGGTTGCAACATACTCTGCCCTGACTCACAAGACCTTTCAACCAGTCCTAGAGCCTGTAGCTGCTTCAAGCTTAGCCCAGCGACGGAGCATGAAAAAGCGAACATCAACTGGCCTGTAAGATTTGTGGTGTTCCTAGGCCAAACTGGATGAAGATGAAATTAAATGTGTGGCTTTTTTCCTAATCTTATCAAAGGCATCGTTTTCTGCTTAATTACTTGAATATTAAGTAATATTAAATCCCCATTTTTAGGGGAAGTGAGATTTAAAAAACCATGCACAGGTCCACAATATTCATACTATGTGTTTGCAGTAGTGTTCAAGTGTTTATTTAAGCATATAATTGGTGTCCACCAGGTCCTCACAACTTCTCTGCACACTAGCTTCTAAAATTCCTTTCAAATAAAGTTACTTTAATATTTTTTTCTTGTTTCATACAATTATGGTTTGGGACGTCATTACCAACAATCAGTATATATATATAGTAGTATAATGACAAGCAATGTTAGTATTTTTTAACATCAGATCCTGAAGGATAGACTTTTTTAAAAAAAGAAAAACAATAAAAACATATTATAAAAGCTAGTTATTCTGTAAAACCAAAGGACTCCATTCATTTGACTCACTGTACTAAAATGTAAACATAGTGGTTTGGTGCCAGAGCAAAATACATTTGTGCTAATATATGAATTCTTGATATAGTTGGTGCCAAAGTTTTTATAGAAGAATTACATCTCAGATAATGTGTGCAGGCAGATCTGTATATTATCCATAAGTGGCCTCATTTAGAAATAAAGGTTTTTATAAAGCTTCTGTAAATTTTACATCACATGGAAATTTAGTACAAGTGAAGCTTTTTTTTTTTTCCCAAAGGCTTTATACTGTTGGTGTAATCTTATAAATAGGTCATAGTTAAGCCTTTGAAAATAAAGTATGTGGTGTTGACACTATCCTGGTGTTATATAAACCGACTTTCAAGTTAACCAATTGGATTTAATCATCATCTATCCCCTTTATAAATGAACTACACTGTTGTTTTTCTGACTTCGATGTGCTTTGAAGTACAGTGTAGCATATTATTCTACCTTGAATCCTATGATAATACAGTTGACATCTTACTGTAGTGGACTTGTGCATATAGCACACATGATATAGTATATTGTATTACAGTAAACTTTAGACAATGCTACTTAATCATTTTACTTCATAAAGATAAACTAACATTTTAAATATGAATAATATTAATGGTCTACATAAAATTTGAGCACATTTCAAAATCATATTTATAAAAAAAACTGGCCAAATTGGTCTTATTTAATGTATAATTCAGAACCACTGTGTAGTATGTATTCTTTTCTCTAAATGATGAAATGCTAAAGAATAATTTCACATTGTTGAAGAAAATACCATTACTACAACAACAGCAGCAGCAACTACTACTACTACTACTACTACTACTACTACTACTACTACTACTACTGCTGACAGAAAGAATTCATGAATGTAAACTGGAGGATATCACAGTTTTCTTTAGTGAATATAAGTGAACTACTTGTGCGTGTTAGGTGTACTGTTTGCTACATATTTTACTTTGCTTCATTCAGAGAGAAAGTTGATTACTGAGTGCTGAATTATACAATTTAGACTAGGAAACTTGTAACTTTGGTATTTAATAAAAGAAACTATACATATTCTCTTTGTAATGTAAATAATCTATACCCCATGCACAAAGATCTTTTTCCTGGGTGTGATATATAAAAGTATGTATTCTTATTTTGAGGTATCTTTTGGAAATAATTGAAAGAGATTAAAGAACAATTTATGCCACATGAAAAATAATTACTTAGAAGTAGGTATCATGTCTTCTGGCTTTTTATGTTCCATTTGGCTTTTTTTTTTCTCATTTGCTTTATTACTATATGTACTTGCATGTAACAGTTTGTATGTATATATTCTGACTTATTTTCCTTCTGTCATTATCTTGTGCTGTTATACCTTCTTCCTATCAGAATTGATATGTCAAACTCAGAGGTGTGAATTTGGTGTTGAAGTTTTCAGGACAGAGCTACTATTTCCATCGATGTATTTTAAGTAATAAAATTAGGGGAAGTGAAATTGGAAAATGAAAAATGATTACAAAATAACTTCCAGGTTTTCTATAATCAGTGGCTTTAAAAAGTAGACAGTCTTAATTAATTTAAATTAGCTTGCTCAGAAAGATCATGCCATACAGTCCTATCATAAAAGGAACACTATAAGAATTAAACAATGAACAGCATGATTTCTGATCACCCAGTGAGGATCGACAGTGTATAAAAGACACAGGTATGCTACTGGATGTACCCGATAATTGTTTGAGGGTTTTCTACTGAAAAACTCAAATATGCTAGCTTAACAACAGTAGTGGGGGAAACCTTATTATATGGGGAAGCTTCAAAATATACTGCAATTTTGTAGAAGGAGCCCAGGTAAGGATGCCTAATCCTGTCCAGTTTGGCTAGAACTCAGATTTGAACATTTTTTGATGGGCCTTCTATCAATGCTTAACTAGTAAAAACACATCTTTTCTATAAGACTTTAGGATACTGTGGTTTCTAATGGGTTCTTGAATAATTATTTTGCATTGTGTTTTTCTAGTTAATGGTTTTTGGTAGTATTTAATGATAGCACAGTTTGGGGTTTTATTGTTCTTGAAGGGGGAGGATATTGAATTTTGTTTTTCTTAGAGAAAACATCAGGTTTGCTCAAATAGACTAACAACCTGTTGTCCTTAAGCACATACTACCAGGAATAAACTCAGGAAACAATTTTCAAGAAAATTAGAATGCAGTGCTGGTGATGGGGATTTTTGTGGGGGAAAAAAAAATGGTTTCAAGTCCTTTCACAAAGATCAAACTTCAGCCTATTTTGTTAGACTCAGCAATGTCTAAACATTGTTTTTTGTAATTTATTGTCATTGGTAATTCAACACAATAAAGCAATTTTGATAGCACCTCTGTTTGGCTCAAAGGGATTCCATATGTTTAGGCAACCCACAACCTTAAGAACAGATGCTTGGTATTTATAATGTCTGCCCATTGGAACAACATGTTAAAATAGTAGTGCCCAGAGAAACTTGCATACAGATTGACTAGTATTTTCTAGATAGAAGTCTTTCATATATGAAGAAGGAAAACAACCATTTATATTGACCCGAAGGCCCACGAGAAAACTTAGGCTTTAAAGTAGGCAAAGCATATTTGTGGTATTCTGTACATTCTCTTTCTGCTGGCTTTCCAGCCCCTTCATGCTATCTATCCTCCTTGAGCACCTCACAGCAATACTCCATCAATGAAGTTTACCCTATCCCCAGAAAGATTCTGTGTGGTTGTGGTCATTACTCCTTGTTCCTTCCTCTTCCTCTTCCCCAAATCAGGATATCCATTCTCTCAGAACAGATATTTCCAGCTAAAAAGTTGAAAGGAAAACTATCCTATTAAATTAATTTACATTTTTCTGTCAGTGGCTAATAGTTAATTGGCATTTTTAAGGAAGTTGTGCATTAATCAAGTTTCTAGTTTCTGGATCTTCAGGCAATCTAACAAGGTGAGAATAATTTTAAATTCAGTTCTTATCAGGGAAGATATTTTTGGGGAAAGGAACAGTGTGTCCCAGGGTCAGAGTATCTAATAAACTGTTTCTTTTTTTGCACAATTTCCTTCCTACTTCCTTTCTACTTCTCAATCTACCTTTTCTCTTAAAATCTTTTAAGCTTTTTAATCACAATTAATGAACTTCTATGATAAAGTGATGTGGAGGTAGACAGAGATTGGCGGTTATTTCTGCATATGTTGTTTTTAAACCCATAGTTTTGTGTTATTTCTCACAGTACATGACCTATATAGCATAAGAAGTTTTATTCCCCCCAACTGCCATCCCATTCCTGTTATAAAGAAAAAAAAAAAAAAAAAGCACAGAAAGATTGAATCCAAATTAATCATGGAGTCCAAATTTTTCTAGATCCCTTTTCCAGATTTTAGGACCTAGAAATCCTTTAAGTCACAATACTATTTCAAAATAAAAATGCAAACCATATTAAATATATATTGGCCAACTGCAATTAAACTAATTCAAAACATTTTTGTTTTATATTTCAAAGCTTATTCAGGCATTTTTGGCATGTACCTCAAGATCAATGATTGTTGAAATTAGCAGAATAAATCCATAGTGGGCTATTTGCCTTTTTATGTGGGAATATAGTGGCATTGATAGTGATTATTCACAACATATAATAATGAATGCACTGTTCCTGGTTTTAGTCTTACAGTATAGTGAATTCCATCATATACTTTGAATAAAATGTTACGCTTGATCACCTAAAATTAAGTTTGGTTGCTAATACATAAGAGAAAAAGGAACTATACTTGAAGATATTATAGACATAAGTTTCTTTGAAATATTTAGAAAAACATAAAAGTACTTTTAGAATATGGAAATCCAAGCTTACATTATATTGGCAAATTATGTTTCAATTATTCACTAAATAAATTTTAGCTAAATGCTTATAAATATATATATATATATATGTAATTGCCAAGTTAGGGTTTGCTTTGTATTCACATTTCTAAACGCTGGGCAATAGAGCTTCTGTGGATGACTGTTTTGCTGTAATTCCAACTGTCTAGTTATGGGAACTAACTTATTCTTCAAAAGATATTAAGCATCTAATTTTAGGTGGACAATTATAGAGAATGTACTAACTGCATTCGTTTCTTAAAAATTGTCAAAATGTTACCGATTAGGTTATTTACTTTTATGTTTCCTATGAACTAATATTGCTCAGGTACATTTTCTTTCTCTTTCCAAATTCATTCTCTCTGAAGTTGCTACCATTTATAACAAATATGTAGGTTTGCTTTTTAGTATGATAAAATTATTTTTAGCAGCAGGAAAGCAGTCTATCAAGAAACAGCCGGCCGGGCACAGTGGCTCATGCCTGTAATCCCAGCACTTTGGGAGGCTGAGGCGGTGGATCACCTGAGGTCAGGAATTGTGAGACTAGCCTGACCAACATGTAGAAACCCCGTCTCTACTAAAAATACAAAATTAGCCGGGGGTAGTGGTGCATGCCTGTAATCCCAGCTACTCGGGAGGCTGAGACAGGAGAATCATTTGAACCCAGGAGGCAGAGGTTGCAGTGAGCCAATATTGCGCCAATTTCACTCCAGCCTGGGCAACAAGAGTGAAACTCCGTCTCAAAAAAAAAAAAAAAAAAGAAAAGAAACAGCGATTTAAAAAGTTACACATGAAACCTTAAATATCCAAATGCCAGCATGGTTTGTAAGTTAGAATTTATCTTGCATTAAATTCCGTAGTACAAAAAAGGGAGAAGGTGATTTTTCTGTTTGATTAAAAAAAAAAAAAAAACAGGAAGTACTGTTGGTAGTGGTTTGTAGTGGAGAGTTACATAGGCTTTATGAAGCGACCACAGTTTGCCATAGCCACATTTTTAAAAAATTAATTTGCCAACACGTCCCAAGCACTTTTGAATTCCTAAACTCATTTCTGATATTAAATATAGTATATATATATATACACTATATATAGTATATATATACACTATATATAGTATATATATACACTATATATATACACACACACTGACATTTCATTGCATTTCTGAAGACTGAAATGGCATTAAATAAAAGTTGTGTGTAAATTTGATTTACATGTACTTAAAAGCTGCAGTTAAACAATCCCCAATGTTCAAAAACTATTTTATTTTTCTGACTATATTATGAATTTTATGTTACCATTTATTTTATTAATGTTTTCTTTAAACCATTGGGTTTTTTGACATTAAAGTTTTCATTTATTATACTACATTTTTTATCATGTAAGACCAAATCCAGTAGTGCATTTTACAATGTTTTTTTTCTCACAATGCTGCTAAAGAAATGGCTATCATTCTGAATTTACAACATGCCAAAGAAGGCATAGAAGTTATATTTATTTTTGTTCTTGTCAAAACTCTGTGAGCAACAATTATCAAGATGTGTTAAATTACTGGCATTCTCTGGGTACTAAATAAAAAGGCTGCAACTTTCTAACATTTTTACCATTGACCTTGCTTGATCATTTTTGGATATAAAATTTTGTGTCTGCTTTTATTAAACACATACAGCTAATTGCAGAATTCATTGGAAATGATATACCTTGTTCAGGGGCCAGATGTAACAGGTGTTTCAGGATATTGGTTTTTTATGCATATACCCTGATATGTCCTAAACTCTAGTATTTTTCCCACTTACTCTTCTAATATTCTCATAAGGCAAGGAAATTCAATAAAATGAACATTAAAGCTTACAGTATTTTTAGGACTTATCAGGAAAATGCATTTGTTTGCAAGTTAAATAAGGTGACAACCTTTTGTACAGAAAAAAAAAAAAAAAAAAAAATAGCCTAAACATTGGCAAAAATTTTTAAAGCTCAGAATCAAGTAGAGTAACAGAAATTTATGAAAAAAGTCACATGTGTATGCCATGTTAATTTATAACAGCTGTACATATACACAGAAATTTTATTTCATATGCGGGTCAAAAATGCGTTTGGAGCCTGGTGATTGAGAGTGCCATGTACTTCTGCTTCTCTCAATCAACTTCTTAAGGTAAACAGGACTGACACTAGGCCAACTTTGGTAAGTGCAAAAATTGCTTTCCTACTGGCCACGTCTTTTTAATCTCTTTTCTGCTTTTGCTATGTCTTCCATCTCACAACCCCTTAATAAAATATCTGATCACCATTTATACCTAATAGTTTAAGAAACTTATTCTTACAAAAGTATTACTACATTCTGCAGTTTTAAGCATTAGCTACCAAAATAGGTAATGCAATTTTTTGGTCAATCAGACCCTTAAATAATTTAGGCTTACCAAACTAAACATGATACAGGGTTTTTTTTTTGTTTTTTCTTTTTTTGTTTTTTCTTTTTTTTTTTTTTTTGAGATGGAGTCTCCGTCTGCCGCCCAGGCTGGAGTGCAGTGGCGCGATCTTGGCTCACTACAAGTTCTGCCTCCCGGGTTCACATCGTCCTGCTTCAGCCTCCTGAGTAGCTGGGACTACAAGCGCCCGCCACCACGCCCGGCTAATTATTTATTTATGTATTTATTTATTTATTTATTTATTTGTATTTTTTAGTGGAGACGGGTTTTCACCACATTAGCCAGGATGGTTAACTTTGAGGTACCCTCAAAGTACCTCAAAGTGAGAGATAGAAGTATCAGACCACAATTTGCTTCTCCCATGATTCCTCACGTGTCCTCTTGAACAAACAGATTGAAACTGCTGAGGACATATTTCTGAAGATGGAGTTTACATTCTTTTACTATTGGCTTCTTCTAGAACTAGAACCTACTCTACCCAAGCACAAAACAACCTATTTGTAGGTCTGTTATTTCCTCATCCCTCTGGCCCACCTCCATGCCTAAGCATAGGTTAGAACCCAGGTTTTGCCTTTTTCTTTCCTTTTGCTTTAAGACTCTCAGATACATTTGGTATATTTTCCGAATGTAGGTACGGTGATCTACACTTTTTTTTTTTTTTAAAGAAAGTATTGTAAAGTATACCACCATATGTGACATCTCTGATTGTTCCATTTCTGACAGAAATACTTTGCTAATAGATGCATTTTTTTTTTTAACTGAACAAATGTGTATTCTGTTTCTGTGCCAGACGCTGATTTTATTCTCTTTCTAAAAGAGATTCAAAGTTGTTTATGGTAACAGCCTTATATACAATAAGGATGCTAAAGTGAAACATAAAATCATGAAAATTAAAGGAAAAACAAAAAGTATGCCAAGAGCCAGGGATAATAAGGAATTTACTTGAACATTAATTTAACTCTGAGCTTCCTGACAGGAAAGGCAAGAAGAGAAATTTAGCAGGTTACATAATTATGTGAGAGGAAGAATGCTAATTCTTCAACAGATACTTTTTGCTGATATTAAGATTTTTAAAGCATTTAACAAAGAAGAACCTTATACAAGGGGCATGGAACTGGATAATGTCTTTAACCATGATTTTGCAACAAATCCATTAGGATATTTTTTGATTGCAAGTACTAGTTCCATAGCTGAACTGGTTTAAAAAGCATAGGGGATTACTGGCGGATTCATATCTTAGTCAAAATTTTCTTCTCCATCTCTCAGATCTGTTTTCAATTTGGCTGGCCCATTCTCAGGCATTACAATGGCAAGATGGAAATAGCAGGTCAAAACTTTACCTCCCCTCTCATGTGTAGCTCCTCGGGGTTGAGTCAACTCTGTAAGAAATAATTGAAAGGGGGGAAAGGGGTGATCCCTCTGAAGGAAAGTAATGCATTGTAACCAGAATAAGGGCAAATAGGTGGTGGATAGCAAACTAAATTTCCGATTCTCCTTTTGGCTACTCAGTGTCCTTCCCATATGTACAATTTTTAAATGCCTATGCCTACATATAATGCATATACCACCATTACCCGAAAAGAATACCTGAATTATGATCCATCTCTGTAATGTAACTTTAGAACAAAGAACTAGGTGATTTATAGTTCCCTCAGGGAGGGATGATGGCTGACTTATAGATAAGTTTTGTTGTAGTTTCTCTTCAGTATCATTGTGTTTTCCATTTGAAATTTAGTTGGGTTTATTTGTTTACATTTAATTTCAGTTTTAGCCCCATTTTTCTATTCTTACTTATTTTTTTTTAATATGTAGAAGATATTAACATATTTTCAAAAGTAAAAACCATACAGAAAGGTATACTCCTGTCACTTTCTTCTTTGTCTTCCCCACCCCATTTTCCCACACTCCTTGTAGGTAACCAACTTCATTGTTTTGGGGTTCATGCTTTATGTGTTAATCCAAAGATAAGCAAATGTATATGTATACTTCCTTATACATTTTAAAAGCTGCATAGTACTTCATTGTGTATATGTGCTATAGTTTGTCCAACCAAACTCCTGTGCTTTGACAGGTAATTTCCAGTATTTCACAATTACAAATAATGCTGCAATAAATAACCTTATGTGTATACATTTTCATACTGCTGATGTATCATTTTAAGAAATTTCTGAAATTGAGGTTGCTCTATTGGAGAATAAGTACATATGTAATTTTATTAGCTATTGCCAAAATCCCCTCCATAAGTATTATGCCATTTTATATCTTTCCCAGCAGTATATGAGAGCACCTGATTTTCCCTAGCCTCACCAACAGAGTGCATAGACAGACTTTGATATTTTTGCCAACTTGCAGAGTAAGAAATGGCACCTCATTGTAGTTTTAGTTTGTATTTTTCTTATTATGAGTGAGATGTTTTCATATTTTTGTGTCTATAAGATGTGGCACTGTTCACAGTAGCAAGGAGTTGGAGCCAGCCCAAATGTCCATCAATGATAGAATGGAATAAGAGGGTGTGGCTCATGTTCACCATGGAATACTATGCAGCCATGAGAGGAGATGAGTTCGTGTCCTTTGCAGGGACGTGGATGAAGCTGGAAACCATGATTCTCAGCAAACTATCATAGGATCAGAAAACCAAACACCACATGTTCTCACTCCTGAGTGGGAGTTGAACAGTGAGAACACATGGACACAGGGAGCCTGTTGGGGGGATGGGGGCTAGGGGAGCGATAACATTAGGAGAAATACCTAATGTAGGTGACAGATTGGTGGTTGAAGTGAACCACTGTGGCACGTGTATACCTATGTAACAAAACTTCACGTTCTGCACATGTAACCCAGAACTTAAAGTATAAATAAAAAAAAGATTTTGGTCTCTTTTCCTCAACTTTGAAAAGTCTTTTCTGTAAATTAGGGCTGTTAACCATTTATCTCTGATATATGTTGCAAATTTGTTCTCACAGATTTGTCATTTTTTTTACTTATGGTACTTTAACATGCAAATTTTTCAAACTTGTTTTATGTAATCAAAACCATATTTTTATTTTATTCTATCCGGATTTTTACTCATACTTAGAAAGCTTTTCTCAATATGTAAATTATATAATAATATGCTTTCTTCTACTATGTGTATAGTTTTATACTTTACATTTAGCTCTATCATCTGTTTCGGTTTTATTCTTGTGTGGTGTTAGGAATGTATCTAATTGTATCCTTTTCCAAATGGCTTTCTAGTTTTTCCAGCACCAGTTGTAAAAACACTAACTTTTCCAAAGTGATTTGAGAAATACTACCCTTCTCATACACTACATTTTTATATGTAGCTGGCCTTTTTTCCCTTGAACTTATTATTCTATCACATTGATTTATCTGTACAATGTTCCAATGCTATTCTGTTTGACTTATGGAGACTTTCTGGTAGAGTGCTTAAATATCTGACGGGGCTAGTTCTCTCCTGCCTCAAGACCTTCCTTTTCAGTGTTTTCTTAGCCATTCTTCTGTATTTATTTTTCTTTTTTTTTTTTTTTATTATTATACTTTTAAGTTCTAGGGTACATGTGCATAACGTGCAGGTTTGTTACATATGTATACTTGTGCCATGTTGGTGTGCTGCACCCATCAACTCGTCAGCACCCATCAACTCGTCATTTACATCAGGTATAACTCCCAATGCAATCCCTCCGCCCTCCCCCCTCGCCATGATAGGCCCCGGTGTGTGATGTTCCCCTTCCCGAGTCCAAGTGATCTCATTGTTCAGTTCCCACCTATGAGTGAGAACATGCGGTGTTTGGTTTTCTGTTCTTGTGATAGTTTGCTAAGAATGATGGTTTCCAGCTGCATCCATGTCCCTACAAAGGACACAAACTCATCCTTTTTTATGGCTGCATAGTATTCCATGGTGTATATGTGCCACATTTTCTTAATCCAGTCTGTCACTGATGGACATTTGGGTTGATTCCAAGTCTTTGCTATTGTGAATAGTGCCACAATAAACATACGTATGCATGTGTCTTTATAGCAGCATGATTTATAATCCTTTGGGTATATACCCAGTAATGGGATGGCTGGAGAATTTTAGACCAATATCCCTGATGAACATCGATGCAAAATCCTCAATAAAATACTGGCAAACCGGATTCAACAGCACATCAAAAAGCTTATCCACCATGATCAAGTGGGCTTCATCCCTGGGATGCAAGGCTGGTTCAACATTCGCAAATCAATAAACATAATCAAGCATATAAACAGAACCAAAGACAAGAACCACATGATTATCTCAATAGATGCAGAAAAGGCTTTTGACAAAATTCAACAGCCCTTCATGCTAAAAATGCTCAATAAATTCGGTATTGATGGAACGTACCTCAAAATAATAAGAGCTATTTATGACAAACCCACAGCCAATATCATACTGAATGGGCAAAAACTGGAAAAATTCCCTTTGAAAACTGGCACAAGACAGGGATGCCCTCTCTCACCACTCTTATTCAACATAGTGTTGGAAGTTCTGGCTAGGGCAATCAGGCAAGAGAAAGAAATCAAGGGGATTCAGTTAGGAAAAGAAGAAGTCAAATTGTCCCTGTTTGCAGATGACATGATTGTATATTTAGAAAACCCCATTGTCTCAGCCATAAATCTCCTTAAGCTGATAAGCAACTTCAGCAAAGTCTCAGGATACAAAATTAATGTGCAAAAATCACAAGCATTCGTATACACCAGTAACAGACAAACAGAGAGCCAAATCATGAATGAACGTCCATTCACAATTGCTTCAAAGAGAATAAAATACCTAGGGATCCAACTTACAAGGGATGTAAAGGACCTCTTCAAGGAGAACTACAAACCACTGCTCAGTGAAATACAAGAGGACACAAACAAATGGAAGAACATACCATGCTCATGGAAAGGAAGAATCAATATCGTGAAAATGGCCATACTGCTCAAGGTAATTTATAGATTCAATGCCATCCCCATCAAGCTATCAATGAGTTTCTTCACAGAATTGGAAAAAACTGCTTTAAAGTTCATATGGAAGCAAAAAAGAGCCCGCATCTCCAAGACAATCCTAAGTCAAAAGAACAAAGCTGGAGGCATCACGCTACCTGACTTCAAACTATACTACAAGGCTACAGTAACCAAAACAGCATGGTACTGGTACCAAAACAGAGATATAGACCAATGGAACAGAACAGAGGCCTCAGAAATAATACCACACATCTACAGCCATCTGATCTTTGACAAACCTAAGAAAAACAAGAAATGGGGAAAGGATTCCCTATTTAATAAATGGTGCTGGGAAAATTGGCTAGCCATAAGTAGAAAGCTGAAACTGGATCCTTTCCTTACTCCTTATATGAAAATTAATTCAAGATGGATTAGAGACTTAAATGTTAGACCTAATACCATAAAAACCCTAGAGGAAAACCTAGGTAGTACCATTCAGGACATAGGCATGGGCAAAGACTTCATGTCTAAAACACCAAAAGCAACGGCAGCAAAAGCCAAAATTCACAAATGGGATCTCATTAAACTAAAGAGCTTCTGCACAGCAAAAGAAACTACCATCAGAGTGAACAGGCAACCTACAGAATGGGAGAAAATTTTTGCAATCTACTCATCTGACAAAGGGCTAATATCCAGAACCTACAAAGAACTCAAACAAATTTACAAGAAAAAAACAACCCCATCCAAAAGTGGGCAAAGGATATGAACAGACATTTCTCAAAAGAAGACATTCATACAGCCAACAGACACATGAAAAAATGCTCATCATCACTGGCCATCAGAGAAATGCAAATCAAAACCACAATGAGATACCATCTCACACCAGTTAGAATGGCGATCATTAAAAAGTCAGGAAACAACAGGTGCTGGAGAGGATGTGGAGAAATGGAACACTTTTACATTGTTGGTGGGATTGTAAACTAGTTCAACCATTGTGGAAAACAGTATGGCGATTCCTCAAGGATCTAGAACTAGATGTACCATATGACCCTGTGTTTATTTTTCTATATGAACTTTAGAATCAACCTGTCTATGCCTCATAGAAAAGGAATAAAATTTTAACTACCTCAACATGCAGTGGTGGAGAGAGAACAAAATTATTGCAATAAAATTTATCATTTGGATTATGAAACAATGGGAAATAACACTCAGTGGTCCTCAGTCCATAAAATATGACACACTTCTGGACTGGAATAGGATGTATTGCCCTAGCAATAAGAATGAGACCCTCAATCACCTGACCTGTGAGCCTCTGGTTTTGCTTCCTTGGATTATGTTCATTTTCCTCCATGGGCACATCTGAGATAGGCATTTGGATTATCTTAATAAAGCTGCTCTCATTAGCAGCGTGCTTTCTCTTGGTGCCTCTAGGAACTAGAGATGGACTTAGGTCAGTGGTTCTCCAAGTGTGGCCCCTGGACAAACAGCACCAATATTATCTGGGAACTTGTTAGAAATGCCGATTTTTGAGCCTACTTCACATCTACTGGATCAGAAACTCTGGTACCTAGGGATCCGTAGTTTAACAAGGTAATTTTGATGCATGCTCAAATCTGAAATCTACTGGTTTAGGGATTGAATAAGTACGTGTTACTTACCAAGTCTGAGAATTCTCTGATAATATAGCGGCTTTAAAAGTTCCACCTTACTTTTCTTATTTGTATTTGACAGACACCATGAATTAGTAACCCAACCAAGATAGTTTGTTAAGTCATTGTATTAGTCCATTTTCACGCTGCTGATAAAGACACACTCGACTGGGCAATTTACAAAAGAAAAAGGTTTAATGGACTTACAGTTCCATGTGGCTGGGGTGGCAGAAGTCAAGGAGAAACAAGTCATATCTTACATGGATGACAGCAGGCAAAGAGAGAAGCTTGTGCAGAGAAACTCCCATTTTTAAAACCATCAGATCTCGTGAGACTTATTCACTATCAGGAGAATAGCATAGGAAAGAACCGCCCCCATGATTCAATTACCTCCAACTGGGTTCCTCCCATGGAACATGGGAATTGTGGGAGTTACAATTCAAGATGAGATTTAAGTGGGGACATAGCCACACCATATCATTCCACCTCTGGTTCCTCCCAAATCTCGTGTCCTCACATTACAAAACCAATCACAAGTTCCCAATAGTCCCACAAAGTCTTAACTCATTTCAGCATTAACTCAAAAGTCCACAATCCAAAGTCTCACCTGAGACAAGGCAAGTCCCTTCCACCTATGAGCCTGTAAAATCAAAAGCAAGTTAGTTACTTCCTAGATACAATGAGAGTACAGACATTGGGTAAATACAGCCATTCCAAATGGGAATAATGTAGACTGATTGAAAGTAAAATGATTGAAAAAAGATATATTACGTATAAAGTAATGAAAGTAGGAATGGCTATATTAATATGACGTAAAATAGACTCCAGAGCAAAGAAATAGAATGGACATTACACCACAATTAAGAAATCCACCAAGAAGACATAGCAATCCTAAATGTGTATGCACCTAGTAACAGAGATAAAAAATATGTGGAGCAAAAATTAATAGAATTTAACAGTGAAATAGAAAAATTTATAATTATAGTGCAGTATTAGTTGGATATTTCAACATATATCTCTTGATAATTAAGAAAACAACTAAAAACAAAATTTGTAGCGTTATAAAAGAACTCACAAACACCATCAACCAACATGGTCTAATCTACATTTATGCAGCATTCTTTTCAAGTGTTCACAGAACATAAATAGATTATATATTGATCTATGAAACAAACTTCAACACATTTTTAAAAATTAAATCATACAGAGAATGTTCTCTGACCACAATGAAATCAAACTAGAGTTCAACAAGAGCAATATAACAGAAAAATATACAAACACTTGCAAAGAAAACAGCACATTTCTAAGCAGTTTATGGGCCCAACAAAAGTCTCAAATGTAATACAAAAATTCGATAAACTTAATTTTTTAAAATGTGACATAAATTTGTGGGACACAAATAAAGCATTATTTAGAGAAGAATGAATAGCATTGAATGCATACCTTAAAATAAAGAAAGTCTCATATCCTTAAGCTTCCACCCAAATAACCTGTAGAAAGAAGAGCATAATAAGATAAAACCAAGCAGACAGAAAAATAATAAAAATAAGAGTAGAAGTCAGTAAAATTGGATCAGGAAAACAATAGATAAAATCAGTGAAATGAATAGTGTATTTTTTGAAATGATGAATAAAATTGATTCACCTCTAGCAAGGCTACCAAAGAGATAAGAGTGAAAACACAAATTATCAACATTAACAGTGATAGAGGGAATATAAATACATACCCTGCAGGCATCAGAATAATAAGGACTACTAAAAACAACTCCAAACACATAAACTTGACAATTTTGATGAAATGGATGAAGTCCTTGAAGAACACAAACTACCACAACCCACTCAATATGTAATAGATAATCTCAACGGTTTTATAATTATTCAGTGAATTAACCACATAATTTAAATCACACAACTCAGTTCCTTTTATGAAGGTAGAATTACTTTGTTACCAGAAGCAGACAAAGGTAATACAAAAAAAGAGAAAACTATAAAATTTATAGTTGAAAATAAGTCCAAAATACCAAAACTACATGAAGATTAAAGAAAATTCCTTACCAAAATATTAACAAAATTTGGCAACGTTTACAAGTAATTATACACCATGACCAAGTGAGGATTATTTTGTGAGTGCCAGGTTGGTTCAATGTTCAAAAATCAATCAAGGTAATTAACCATTTTAACAAGCAAAAGAAGAAAAATCACATGATAATATAAATTGATGCAAAGAAAAATTTGACAAAATTTAATACATTTTTATGAATAAAATTATCAGAAAAATAGTAATGGAGGAGAACTTTCTTAATCTGATAAAGAGTATCTACAAAAACTATAACATACTCCCTAAGATTGGGATTAAGACAAGGATTTTTATGTGTTCACTCTCACTGTTGTTATTCAACATAATGAAGGAAGTTTTAATCAGTGAAATAAAACAAGAAAAAGAACATAAAACTGTCAATTTGAAGATGACATTATTGTTTTCATGGAAAATCCTAAGGAATCTGCAGAAAAAAGTACTCCTCTTGGAAATAGTAAATGAGTAGCACTATGGCAGATACAATATCAACATATAAAAATCCATTGCATTTCTATATACTACTAATAAACATATGCACATCAAAATTAAAAGTATAATACCACTTATAATCTCTCAAAAGTTGAAATACTGAGTTGGAAATCTAACAACATGTACAAGTGTGTATGCTGAAAACTACAAAAGAACAATAAAAGAAATAAAATGGTCAAATAAATTAAGAGAAATATGGTGTTTATGGATTTAAAAACTAAAATAATAAAGACTTTAGTTCATCCCAAGTTTATTTACAGGTCTAATGACATGCCTATCAAAATTCCAGCAAAATCTTCACAGTATAGATGAAATTATTCTAATATTTATGTGGAAAATCAAAGGAACTAGAATAGCAAGAACAATTTGAAAAGAAAGAATAAAGTAAGAAGGACCCACTCACCTGATTTCAACACTTATGTAGCTACAGTACCAAAGACTGTTGGTATTGGTGGAGGGATAGACACGCAGATCAATGGAATAGAATAGAGAATCTGGAACTAGAGCCACACGTATATGTTCAACTGATTTTGACAAAGGTGTAAAAACAATTAAATGGGGTCATGATAGACTTTTCAACAAATGGAGCCAGAACAACTAGACATGTATAGCCCCCCCCCCCCAAAAAAATGTAAAAATAATAAGTAAATAAGAGAAAAGAAATAAAAAGAACCTCAACCTACATCTCACACATTATACAAAATTAAATCAAAATACATAGTAGATTCAAATAAAAAATATACAAATATAAAAGTTTTTGAAAAAAATAGAGAATTTTTAGAATCTAAGACTAAGATTTCTTAGTCTTTTCACCAAAAGCATTTTCCTTAAGAGAAAAAAATATACATAAATTGAACTTCATCAAAATAAAAAATAAAACTTTAGTCTACAAAAGACTCTGATCATAGGATGAAATGACAAGCTATGTTTTGGGAACTAATATTTTGCAAACCTCATATTTCACAAAGGTCTAATGAGTAGAATATGTTTTTTAAAAATCTCTAAAAACTTAACCAAAACAATTTAATAAAAGAATGGGCAAATGACATCAAGAAACATTTCAATTGAAGAAGATATACAGATGGCAGATAAAAGCATGAAAAAAAGGAATCAACATCATTAGCCATTAGGAAAATGCAAATTAAAATCACAATAGTGTTTTGATTCAAGATAAATGACTAGATGCAGCTAGTGGGCACCTCTTGCATGGAGAAGAATCAATATAGTGAGTAAATATTCACACTTAGAATTGATTATCTAAGGGAGAACACTGGAATTCACCAGGGAAAGCAATGGGAATTATAGAAAGCAAAGGAGAGTGAAACCAGGCAAACTGCTGAGCTGGGATTGATATGGAGTCAGGCGAGGTTCCCTGACATTGAGAAGGGGTGAATGTGGAACCCTCAATGCTCCACACTTTTGCCAGGGAGTTTTATCATTCATGATTACAGGAGAGCTTTTTGACTCCCACGGGCCTCCAGATAAACATGGGAAGCTGCCTACAGTAATTGTTTGAATTCACATAGAGTCTTATAGCTCTTGAGCCCTGAACAGCTGCTGCCCAGCACCACCCTGACAGTCCCATCTGCCTGTGTTCTGCCCTGGGGCTGCTGCTGACACTGCCACTCCTGCCACCAGTGGGCTGGGAGGGGAGTGGGGAGACCAGGAACCTTTACACCAACCAGGGACAGATACTATAACCACTGTGGCCAGACAGAGGTGTGAGCAAGTCATGCCCCCGCACAGCTGCCTGCCTGTACATCTCCGAGTGAGAGGGGTCTGCCTTCCCTGGTGGTGAGCCTGCAGTGCAGCTACTCTTCTCCTGCCTGAGCATTCTACTGGTATCCTGTCAACCAGTCCACCTGTCCCTATTACTATCAGCACGTGAAGAAAAGTCTTCTGGTCCAGTCCCTGATCTAGTCCCTCTAGGACAGAACATACTGTTGGGGGGCCTCTCTAAGGGCCTGGAGATTGAGGGATTGCCTAGAACACTTTACCACTACTGGTACCTGATCACTCCCCCAAACATCTGAGGTCAGACTGACCCAAACAGCCAACACCATCACATATGGCACCAACCCACATGTACCAAAAGGTACAGCCTCTTTCTGTCTCTACACAAAGCAGCAGTGTTCTTGCACTGGAGAAAAGGTGACCCACAAAGATATTTGTATTAGGCTTAGGAAAGAGGATTCTCCCTGAAACCATTTCCATGAAGAACTGTGATACAATCATTTTCTGTGACTACTAGCTGCATTGTGGCCTGGAGATAGACTATGGTGTCTAACTGAATTAAGAGTCATGATTCCTGGGACAGAGGTAGGATAGAAAAACAGATCTTATCCCTGCTTCCCTTGGATGTTAAGCTGGTGCACACCCTCCCACTGTGTGGAGACCTTGGTACATTTCAAAAGGAACTTCCACTGCCACCCCCATCAGAGTTGGTGTCTATGCTGCTTGTCATTGGGGGTATTTGTGGGCAAGCATGGTAGTCCAGCTCTGTCTATCTTTGTCTCTCAAGCCCACACTGAGGTGGGAGGGGACAAGAACTCAGGCCACCTGAGCATTCCACAGACCCGCCCAGCACCCATCACCTGAAACAACAGGGCACCTCCCAGTAAACAAAGATCAAACACATATCCATCTGTTTCAGCTGCAGGTGGCTTTTGCCATAAACGCCACCTACTGGCCTACAAATTAAACTGCACAACCCAATACAAAACCTGCTAACACAAGCACACAGTACTGAGGAAAGAGATAAGCTTTCTGAGACCTCCACAATCCTGGTACTTCAGAAGTCAGTGAGCCTGCTCATATGCCCAGTAAATCACTAGTACAAGAAGCGTTTGAGAAAGCCACTCGACAACACCTATCTATAGTGAAGGAACTCATGCCGAGCCTTGGCCACCTGAAAGCAACATAGAAGTGAAGCCAAATGACCATACACAAAAAATATTACAGTCACATATTTGAGGGAAAAATAGTCCCATCCAAATGAAAGTAAATTCAAAAATAAGAAGAGACAGTTTTCACAGTGAGAAGGAACCAATGTAAGAACTCTGGCAGTATGAAAAAAACATAGTGTTATGATCCCCACAAAGCATCACCACCTCTCTAGCAATAGATCTAGTCAAAATGAGAATTCCAAAATAGAGATAAAGAATTCAAAATATTGATTGGAAGGAAACTCAATGAGATCCAAGGGAAAGTTAAAAACCAACACAAATAAATCAGAAAAACAATTCATAATATGAAAGAAGACATAAATATTTTTAAATGAAAACAGATAAGCATTTGGATTATCTGACAAAACAGATAGGCAATTGGATTATTATTTTTTATAGAAATAAAAAATTTTTGAAGAAATTATAAAACACATTTTAAAGCTTTAACAATATGTTAGACTAAACAGATGAAGGAATTTCAGAGCTGGAAGACAGGTGTTTTGAATTAACCCAGTCAGCTAAAAATAAAGAGATACAATTTTTAAAAAATGAACAAAGCCTTTGTGAAATACAGGATTATGTAAAGTATCCAAAGTATGATTTACAGGTATTCTAGAGGAAGAAAAAAATAAAAAGTACAAAAAACCTATTTAAGGAAATAATTCAAGAAAATTTCCCTGGTCTTGCTAGAGTTTTAGAATACCAGATGCAAGAAGCTCACAGAACATCTGAACTCCTGGAAGATATATTGCAAGAAGAACCTCATCAAGGTATATTGTCTTCATAATACCCCAAATCAATGTGAAGGGGAAAAAATCCAAAAGCAGCAAGAGAGAAGTAGTCTATCACCAATGAAGAAAGTCTTATCAGACTGATAGTGGACTTCTCAGCAAAAACCTAAAAGAAAAACAGAAGACACTGGGTTTCTATTTCCAGCATTCTAAAAGAAAAACTTTCAGCCAAGAATATTGTATTCAGCTAAACTAAACTTTATAAATAAAAGAGAAATAAAACCTTTTCCAGTTAAGCAAACACTAAAGGAGTTCATTACAACTAGACCAGTCTTACAAGAAATGCTCAAGGGACTTCTAAACATGGTAGTGAAAGGTCACTACCCATAATCATCAAAACATACAAAAGTTTAAAACTAACATATTATAAAACAATTACACAATTGAGACTGCAAAGGAAGAAGGTAAAAATTAACATTAAGACAGGAACAAAACCTCACATTTCAATATTAACTTTGAACATAAGTGGGTTACATGCTCCACTTAAAAACATAGGTTGATGAAATGGATTAAAACAAACAAATGAACAAAAAAAAAACAGAATCAGAGTATATCCTGCTTATAAAAAAAAACCTGGTTAACTGGTAAAGACACTGCAGACACAAATGTAAAGGGTCAAAAATATATTCCACACAAATAGAAACAAAAAGCAAGAAGAAGTAGCTATGCTTATATTGGATAAAACAGACTTTAAATCAACAACAGTAAAAAAAGAAAAAAAAAATGGTTTTTATCATTTGCATATTTGTCCCCTCCAAATGTCACATTGAAATGTATTCCTGGAGCTTCTGCAGATAATGGCAGACAGGAGGTAGGACTAGATTGCAGCTCCAGATACAGCAGCATTGAAAAGGCTTGCACTGTGAATTTTAGCTCCAGATCGACTGCAAGAACAAATCAGTAATCCTGAGAGTACCCACAGACCCTCTGAAGGCAGCAGATTGCTCCTGCAGAACCCAGGAGAGATCTCAAATACTGCGAGTGCCCCAACTGTGGAAGTGGGAATGGGAGACCCCCATTTTTCAAACATACACCCCCACTAGAGAAGCTGAAGGTCTGTTTGGAGAAGAAGTTCTCAACATTACCTGGAACTGAGTCAAGTTAGAGAGCCCAGTCAAGCGAAATACAGGGGTGGAGGAGGCAGCAGTGAGGCCCTGGGAGCTCACTGAATCCAGGCAGCCCATTCCTGCCTGGCACCACAGGGATCCATCAGGAGGGAGGCCAGAGGAGCAGGCGGTAAAACCCCACCAGTGAGAAGGACTTCCTTAGCTGAACTTTGTAACAGTTTGGGCGGGGTGAGAAGCCTCCTGGCCAGACCTTGGGAAAGGGTGCGAATTCGGCCGGATAAGAACTAAAGTCCTTTTCCTTCACAGCTGGGGGAAGAAAGCCTCCAGCGGGTTTTCAAGCCCACCTTCCGCCTGAAAACACACTCAGGGCTGTTTTGGGTGACATGGTGTTAGTAAGACCAGCCCTTCAGTTTGTGTGGGAGCTGGGCGAGGCCTGTGACTGCTGGCTTTCCCCACTTCCCTGACAACCTGCATGACTCAGCAGACGCAGCCATAATCTTCCTAGGTACACAACTACAGTGACTGGGAATCTCACCCCATCCCCAACAGCAGCTGCAGCAAGACCTGCCCAAAGAGTCTGAGCTCAGACACACATAGCCCCACTGTCACCTGATGGTCCTTCCCTACCCACCCTGGTAGTGCAAGACAAAGGACATATAATCTTGGGATATTCAGGGACCACCCACTGCCAGTCCCTCTCCACACTACTACAGCTGATGCTTTCTGGAAAGTGCCACCTCCTGGCAGGAAGTCAACCAGCACAAAAATAGAGCATCAAACCACTAAAGCTAAAAACCCTCATGAAGTCCATTGTACCCTCTGCCACCTCCACCAGAACAGGCACTGGTATCCGGGACTGAGAGACCCACACATGGTTCACATCACAGGACTTTGTGCAGAAACCCCCAGCACCAGCCAGGAGCTGGGTAGACGCATTGGGTGGCTAGATCCAGAAGAGAGACAACAATCACTGTAGTTCAGCTCACAGAAAGCCACAACCACAGGAGAAGGGGGCAAGTACTACATCAAGGGAACACCCTGTGTGACAAAAAAAAAAAAAAAAACCTGAACAGCAGCCTTCAGCCCTAGACTTTCCTTTTGACATAGCCTACCCAAATGGGAAGGAACCAGAAAAGCATCCCTGGTAATATGATAAAACAAAGCTCAACAATACTCACCAAAAATCACACTAGTTTACCAACAATGGATCCAAACCAAGAAGAAAACCCTGACTCACCTGAAAAAGTATTCAGGAGGTTAGTTATTAAGCTAATAATGGAGGGACCAGAGAAAGGTGAAGCCCAATGCCAGGAAATCCAAAAAAAAAGATACAAGAAATAAAGGAAAAAGTTATTCAACAAAATAGATAGCTTAAATAAAAAACAATAAAAAATTCAGGATACTCCTTTATAAATTTCCAACCACTGGTATTCTTTTACAGCAATGTAAAATGAACTAAGACACAGGTCATTATGTAAAGAGATTGATTCAATTCTTCTTATATAACAAGACTATATAGCAAGCTACTAAAAAACCAGAGCACCCAGATTCATTAAAAAAAATTCTGCTAGACCTCAGAAAACAGATTGATATTAATACAAAAATAGTGGGAGACTTCAAACCACACTGACCACACTGACAGCAATACACAGATGATTAAGGCAGAATATCAACAAAGAAATGCCAGACTTTAATTGGACTCTAGAAGATATGAGCCTAGCCACAATGTGTCTCAATAAATTTTATTTGAAAGATTGAAATGATATTGTGAATCCTCTTGGACCATAATGGAATATAACTAGATTTTATAGATATAACTATAATTCCAAGAGGAACTCTCAAAAATACACAAATACATGAAAATTAGACAGCCTTCTCGTGAATAATCATTGAATCAAACATAAAATTAAGGCAGATATAATTTTTTTAGAAAGGAATAAAAATAAGAATACAACATGCCAAAACCTCTGGTATACAACCAAAGCAGTGCTAAGAGGAAAGAATATAACAATAAATGCATGCATTTAAAAGATAGAAATGACTCAAATTAACAACCTAATGTTGCAACTCGAGAATATAGAAAAAGAAGAACAAACTATACCCCATCTAGCAGAAGAAAACAAAAAACAAAGACTAGAGTGGAACTAAATGAAATTAAGATTTAAAAAAGGGTCAATAAAAAGAAAAGTTGGTTCTGTGAAAAAAAATTTTTTAAAAATAGACTGCTAACTAGATTACCTAAAAAAGAGAAGATTCAAATAAGCAGAATCAGAAATGATAAGGTGACATTAGAGCTGACAACACAGAAATACTAAAGATCATCAGAGGCTACTATGAAAAACTATACATTCATAAACTGGAAAAACTAGAGTGAAAGAATAGATTCCTGGAAGCATACGACCTCCCAAGATTGAACCAGAAATATAAATAATGAACAGGCCAATAATGAGTAGTAAAATTGAATCAGTAATTTAAAAAAAACCTCCCAAGAAAAAAATGTCCAGGACCAGACACATTGACAGCTGCTTTCTACCAAATGTACAAGGAAGAACTGATATCAATTCTGAAACTGTTCTAACAAACCAAGAAAGAGGTAATGCTTTCAAACTCAGTCTATGAAATTTGCATCATCCGTATAACAAAGGCATGCCGGGACAAGAAAAATAGGAAAACTATAGGCCAACCTCTCTGATGAACACAGATGCAAAATATTAGCAAACCAAATTCAATAGCACATTAAAATATTGCAATATGATCAAGTGGGTTTTATCTCAGGGATGGGAGAATGGTTCAATATACACAACCCAATAAATGTGATTCACCACATAAATATAATTAAATTTAAAAAGCATATAATCAACTCAATAGATGCAGAAAAAAACGTTTGATTAAGCCAAACATCCCATCATGAATGAAACCCTCCACAAACTAAGAATGAAAGGAACATACCTCAAAATAATAAAAGCCATATATGATAAACGAAAGCTAGCATCATACTGATTGGGGAAACTGTGAAATCTTTCCCTCTAAGAACTAGAACAAGACAAAGATGCCTAGCTTCAGCTCTCCTATTCGACATAGTACCAGAAGTCCTAGCTAGAGCAATTAGGCAAGAGAAAGAAATAAAGGGCATTCAGATCGAAGAAGTCAAATTATCTCTGCTCACTGAAAACATAATTGTATTCTTCAAAAACCATAAAGACTCCTATAGAAGACTCTGAGATTTGATTAGAAACTTCAGTAAAGTCTCAGGATACAAAATAAATGTACAAAAATTGGTAGCATTTCTATACACCAATAACATTCAAGCAAATAACAAAATTAAGAACTCAGTCCCATTTGTAATAGCTACCAAAAAAAAAAAAAAAAAAAACCTAGGAATCTAGCAAAAAATATAAAAGGTGTCTACAAGGATAACTACAAAACACTGATAAAAGAAATCATAGATGGCATGGTTTGGGTCTGTGTCCCCACCCAAATCTCATGTCAAATTGTAATCCCCAATGTTGGTGGTAGGACCTGGTGGGAGGTGATTAGTTCTCATAATATTGAACGAGTGCTCATGAGATCTGGTTGTATAAAAAGTGTGTGGCACCTGTCTGTTCTCTCTTTTTCTCCTGCTACAGCAATGTAAGACATGCTTTCCCTTCACCTTCTGTCATAATTGAAAGTTTCCTGAATCCTCCCCAGCCGTGCTTCCTGTACTGTTTGTGGAACTGTGACCCAATTAAGCCTCTTTTCTTCATAAATTACCCAGTCTCAGGTGTTTCTTTATAGCACTGCAAGAACAGACTAATACAGAAAATTGGTACCAGGAGTGGGGCATTGCTGTAAAGATACCTGGAAATGTGGAAGCAGCTTTGGAACTGGGTAATGAGCAGAGGTTGGAACAGTTTGGAAGGCTCAGAAAAAGACAGGATGATGAGGAAAAGTTTGGAACTTCCTAGAGACTTGTTATGACCAAAATGCTGATAGTGATATGGAAAGTAAAGGCCAGATTGATGAGGTCTGAGATGGAAATGAGGAACTTATTGGGACCCGGAGAAAAGGCTACTTTTGTTGTAGGTTAGCAAATAAGTTGGCTTCATTGTGCCCCTGCTCTAGGGATCTGTGGAAATATGAAGTTGAGAGTGATGATTGAGGTCATCTGGCAGAAGAAATTTCTAAGCAGCAACACTCAAGATGTGGCCTGCCTGTTTTTAGCAACCTATGCTCATATTCATGAACAAATAAGTGACATAGAACTAAAACTTATATTTAAAAGGGGAAGTGCAGTGCAAAAGTTTGAAAACTTTACAGCCCAGTCATGTTGTAGAAGGAAAAACTCATTTTTCAGGGAGGAATTCAAGCAGGCCGTAGAAATTTGAGTAACTAAATGGAAGGCAAATGATGATAGCCAACACAATGGAGAAAAGACCTTGAAGTCATTTCAGAGACCAGGGTGGGAGCCCCTTGCATCACAGGCCCAGAGGCCTAGGAGAACAGTATGGTTTCATGTTCTGGGACCAGGGCCCCACTGCCCTGTGCAGCCTTGGGACCCACATCCCAAGCAATTCAACTCTAGCTGTGGCTGAAAGGGGCCAAGGTACAGCTCAAGCCACTACTTTGGAGGGTGCAAGTCATAAGCCTTGGCAGCTTCCATGTAGTGTTAAGCCTGCAGGTGCACAGAGTGCCAGAGTTGAGGCTTGGAAGCCTCTGTCTAGATTTCAGAGGATGTATGGAAAAGCCTGGATGTCCAAGCAGAAGCCTGATGCAGGGGTGGAGCCCTCAAGGAGAACTTCCTCTATGGCAATGCAGAGGGAAAATGTGGTATTGAAGCCTCCACACAGTCCCCACTGAGGAACTTCCTAGTGAGGGTGTGAGAAGAGGGCCACCATACTCCAGACCCCAGAATGGTAAATACACCAGCAGTTTGAACTCTGCACTTGGAGGAGCCATAGACACTAAATGCCTGCTTATGATAGCAGCTGTGGGGGCTGAACCTTATGAAGTCACAGGAGCAGAACTACCCAAGACTTTGGGAGCCCACCCCTTGCATCAGTGTGCTCTGGGTGACAGACATGGAGTCAAAGGAGTTGTTCTGGAGCTGTGAGGTTTAATGACTGAACTGCTGGTTTTCAGACTTGCATGGGGCTTGTTGCACCCTTCTTTTTTCCCCTTTGGAATGGTAGTATTTACACAATGGCTATACACCCATTGTATCTTGAGAGTAACAAATTGTTTTTGATTTTATAGGTTCATAGATATAGGGGATTAGCCTTATCTCAGATGAGATTTTGGACTGAGGACTTTTGAGTTAGTATTGGAATGAGTTAAGACTTTGGGGGATTGTTGAGAAGCTATGATTTTATTTTGCAATGTAAGAAGGACACGAGGTTTAGGAGAGGAGAGGAACACAATGATATGGCTTGTATCTATGTCCCCACACAAATCTCATGTCAAATTACAATCCCCAATGTTGGAGGTAGGGCCTGGTGGGAGGTAATTGGATAATGGAAGTGGATTTCCCCCTTAGTGCTGCTCTCATGATAGTGAGTGAGTCCTCAAGAGATCTGGTTGTTTAAAAAGTGTGGCACCTTTCCCACTCAAATTTCCCCCTGTTCTGGTCATGTAAGACATGCCTGTTTTCCCTTCATCCTCTGACATTATTGAAAGACTCCTAAGGCCTCTCCAGCCCAGCTTCCTGTATAGCCTGTGAAGCCATGCACCCATTAAGCCTCTTCTCTTTACAAATTACCCAGTATCAGGTATTTCCTTATAGCAGTGCAAGGATGGTCTAAAACAATAGATGGCACAAACAAATGAAAAAACATCAAATGCTCATGGACTGGAAGAATCAATATCACTGATATATCCATACTGCCCAAAGTATTCTACAAATTCAATGTAATTCCTGTCAAACTACCATGTGATTTTTCTCAGAATTATAAAATGATTCTTAAATTTATATGGAACCATATAAGAGCCTGAATAGCCAAAGAAAATCGTAAGCCAAAAGAACAAAGCTGGAGGCATCACATTAGCTGAATTCAAATTATAGTATAAGGCTACATAATAACTAAAACATTATGGTACTGGTATAAAAGTAGACATGTAGACCCATGGAACAGAATAGAGAACCCAGAAATAAAGCTACATACTTACAGCCAACTCACGTTTGATGAAGTAAACAAAAACATACACTGGGGAAATGATATCCTATTCAGTTAATGGTGCTGGAAAAATTAAAATAATAAAACTGGACCGCTGTCTCTCACCATATAAAAATTAACTAAACATTTATTAAACTTACATGCATGACCTAACACTATAAAAATACTAGAAGAAAATCTTGGAAAAACTTTTCTGAACATTGGCCTATGCAAATAATTCATGACCAAAAGGGAAATTTATGTCCTCAAAAGGAAATGCAACAAAACCAAAAATAGACTAATAATGGGACTTAATTAAACTAAAACTTTCTGCACAGAAAAAGAAGTAAGCAAATAATTTGTGACTAAGTCCTTAAAATGAAATGCAACAAAACAAAAAATAGACAAATAAGACTTAAACTACAAATCTTCTGCACTGCACAAGAAATAATATCTTGCAGAATGAAAAAAAAAAATTTGCAGACAATTCATCAACGAAGGGCTACTCTCCAGAATCAATAAGGAACAAAAACAAGTCAACAAGCAAATGAACAAATATTTTATTATAAAGTGGGCAAAAGACACAAACAGACATTTTTCAAAAGAACAAGTACAACTGGCCAACAAACGTATAAAAAATACTAATCATCACTAATCATCAGAGAAATGCAAATTAAACCCACAATGACATACCATTTTACACCAGTTAGTATGGCCATTATTAAAAAGTCAAAAAACACGTTTGTGAGGGTGCAAAGAAAAAGGAACAATTAAACACTTGTTAGTGGGAATTTAAATTACTACAACTTTTTTGAAAATCAGTACAGTGATTTCTCAAATAACTAAAAATATAACTACCATTCAATTCAGCAATGCCACTACTGGGTAACTACCCAGAGGGAAATAAATTATATCAAAAAGTCCCCTGCATTTAAATGCTTATTGCAGCACTATTTATAATAGAAAAGTCATGGAATCAATCTAAGTGTCCATCAATGGATAAATGGATAAAGAAAATGTGGTACATACACACAATGGAATACTACTATGTCATAAAAAATGATTAAATCACGTATTTTGCAGCAGCCTGGATAGAGCTGAAGGCCATTATTCTAAGTGAAACAGCTTAGAAATGGAAATTCAAAAACCATGTGTTCTCACTTATTAGTGGGAGCTAAACAATGGGTACATATGAACATGCAGAGTGGACCATTAACCATTGGAGATTCCAAAAGGTGGTAATGTGGAAAGGCGGTGAGGGATGAAATATTACCTATTGGATACAATGTATACTGCTCAGATGGTGGGTACACTAAAAGCCTAGACTTAACCACTATACAATATAGCCATGTAACACAACTGCATTTTTACCCTTAAATCTGTTTTTAAAAATCACAATGACATATTACTACACATACCTATGACAACAGGTACAATAAGAAGGTGTTATGCAGAGAAGCCGGAACTGTCATATATTGCTGGTAACAATGTAAAAAGATACAGAAACTCTTAAGAACAATTTGACAGTTTCTTTATTTTTTTTATTTCATGAGGGTAATGTTTAATATTTAAAAATCAATGCAATTCACCACATTGAGGTTAAAGGAAAAACATTAGACGATCTTCTTCTTCTTCTTTTTTTTTTTTTTGTAAAGATGCCTAATTTTTTTTTTTTTTTTTTTTTTTTTTTATTATACTTTAAGTTCTAGGGTACATGTGCATAACGTGCAGGTTTGTTACATATGTATACTTGTGCCATGTTGGCTTGCTGCACCCATCAACTCGTCATTTACATCAGGTATAACTCCCAATGCAATCCTTCCCCCCGCCCCACTCCCCACGATAGGCCCCAGTATATGATGTTCCCATTCCCGAGTCCAAGTTATCTCATTGTTCAGTTCCCACCTATGAGTGACAACATGCGGTGTTTGGTTTTCTGTTCTTGTGAGAGTTTGCTGAGAATGATGGTTTCCAGCTGCATCCATGTCCCTACAAAGGACACAAACTCATCCTTTTTTATGGCTGCATAGTATTCCGTGGTGTATATGTGCCACATTTTCTTAATCCAATCTGTCACTGATGGACATTTGGGTTGATTCTCAGTCTTTGCTATTGTGAATAGTGCCGCAATGAACATACGTGTGCATGTGTCTTTATAGCAGCATGATTTATAATCCTTTGGGTATACACCCAGTAGTGGGATGGCTGGGTCATATGGTACTTCTAGTTCTAGATCCTTGAGGAATCGCCATACTGTATTCCATAATGGTTGAACTAGTTTACAATCCCACCAACAGTGTAAAAGTGTTCCTATTTCTCCACATCCTCTCCAGCACCTATAGTTTCCTGACTTTTGAATGATTGCCATTCTAACTGGTGTGAGATGGTATCTCATTGTGGTTTTGATTTGCATTTCTCTGATGGCCAGTGATGATGAGCATTTTTTCATGTGTCTGTTGCCTGTATGAATGTCTTCTTTTGAGAAATGTCTGTTCATATCCTTTGCCCACTTTTTGATGGGGTTGTTTGTTTTTTTCTTGTAAATTTCTTTGAGTTCTTTGTAGGTTCTGGATATTAGCCTTTTGTCAGATGAGTAGATTGCAAAAATTTTCTCCCATTCTGTAGGTTGCCTGTTCACTCTGATGGTAGTTTCTTTTGCTGTACAGAAGCTCTTTAGTTTAATGAGATCTCATTTGTCAATTTTGGCTTTTCTTGCCATTGCTTTTGGTGTTTTAGACATGAAGACCTTGCCCATGCCTATGTCCTGAATGGTATTACCTAGGTTTTCTTCTAGGGTTTTCTTGGTATTAGGTCTAATATTTAAGTCTCTAATCCATCTTGAATTAATTTTCATATAAGGAGTAAGGAAAGGATCCAGTTTCAGCTTTCTACTTACGGCTAGCCAATTTTCCCAGCACCATTTATTAAATAGGGAATCCTTTCCCCATTTCTTGTTTTTCTCAGGTTTGTCAAAGATCAGATGGCTGTAGATGTGTGGTATTATTTCTGAGGACTCTGTGCTGTTCCATTGGTCTATATCTCTGTTTTGGTACCAGTACCATGCTGTTTTGGTTACTGTAGCCTTGTAGTATAGTTTGAAGTCAGGTAGCGTGATGCCTCCAGCTTTGTTCTTTTGACTTAGGATTGTCTTGGAGATGCGGGCTCTTTTTTGGTTCCATACGAACTTTTTTTTTTTTTTTTTTTTTTTTTTTTTTTTGTTTTGTTTTGTTTTGAGACAGAGTCTTGCTCTGTAGCCCGGGCTGGACTGCAGTGGCCAGATCTCAGCTCACTGCAAGCTCCGCCTCCCGGGTTTATGCCATTCTCCTGCCTCAGCCTCCGGAGTATCTAGGACTACAGGCGCCCGCCACCTCGTCCGGCTAGTTTTTTGTATTTTTAGTAGAGACGGGGTTTCACCGTGTTAGCCAGGATGGTCTCGATAGCCTGACCTCATGATCCGCCCGTCTCGGCCTCCCAAAGTGCTGGGATTACAGGCTTGAGCCACCGCGCCCGGCCGGTTCCATATGAACTTTAAAGCAGTTTTTTCCAATTCTGTGAAGAAACTCATTGGTAGTTTGATGGGAATGGCATTGAATCTATAAATTACCTTGGGCAGTATGGCCATTTTCATAATATTGATTGTTCCTATCCATGAGCATGGTATGATCTTCCATTTGTTTGTGTCCTCTTTTATTTCACTGAGCAGTGGTTTGTAGTTCTCCTTGAAGAGGTCCTTTACATCCCTTGTAAGTTGGATTCCTAGGTATTTCATTCTCTTTGAAGCAATTGTGAATGGAAGTTCATTCATGATTTGGCTCTCTGTTTGTCTGTTACTGGTGTATACGAATGCTTGTGATTTTTGCACATTAATTTTGTATTCTGTAACTTTGCTGAAGTTTCTTATCAGCTTAAGGAGATTTATGGCTGAGACAATGGGGTTTTTTAAATATACAATCATGTCATCTGCAGACAGGGACAATTTGACTTCTTCTTTTCCTAACTGAATACCCTTGATTTCTTTCTCTTGCCTGATTGCCCTAGACAGAACTTCCAACACTATGTTCAATAGGAGTGGTGAGAGAGGGCATCCCTGTCTTGCACCAGTTTTCAAAGGGAATTTTTCCAGTTTTTGCCCATTCAGTGTGATATTGGCTGTGGGTCTGTCATAAATAGCTCTTATTATTTTGAGATACATTCCATCAATACCGAATTTATTGAGCGATTTTAGCATGAAGGGCTGTTGAATTTTGTCAAAGGCCTTTTCTGCATCTATTGAGATAATCATCTGGTTTTAGTCTTTGGTTCTGTTTATATGCTGGATTACATTTATTAATTTGCATATGTTGAACCAGCCTTGCATCCCAGGGATGAAGCCCACTTGATCATGGTGGATAAGCTTTTTGATGTGCTGCTGGATCAGGTTTGCCAGTATTTTATTGAGGATTTTTGCATTGATGTTCATCAGGGATATTGGTCTAAAATTGTCTTTTTTTGTTGTGTCTCTGCCAGGCTTTGGTATCAGGATGATGTTGGCCTCATAAAATGAGTTAGGGAGGATTCCCTCTTTTTCTATTGATTGGAATAGTTTCAGAAGGAATGGTACCAACTCCTCCTTGTACCTCTGGTAGAATTCAGCTGTGAATCCGTCTGGTCCTGGACTTTTTTTGGTTGGTAGGCTATTAATTATTGCCTCAATTTCAGAGCCTGCTATTGGTCTATTCAGGAATTCAGCTTCTTCCTGGTTTAGTCTTGGGAGAGTGTAAGTGTCCAGGAAATTATCCATTTTTTCTAGATTTTCTAGTTTATTTGCGTAGAGGTGTTTATAGTATTCCCTGATGGTACTTTGTATTTCTGTGGGGTCGGTGGTGATATCCCCTTCTTTTTTTTTTTTTTTTTTTTTTTTTTTTTGCGTCTATTTGATTCTTCTCTCTTTTCTTCTTTATTAGTCTTGCTAGCAGTCTATCAATTTTGTTGATCTTTTCAAAAAACCAACTCCTGGATTCATTGATTTTTTGGAGGGTTTTTTGTGTCTCTATCTCCTTCAGTTCTGCTCTGATCTTAGTTATTTCTTGCCTTCTGCTAGCTTTTGAATGTGTTTGTTCTTGCTTCTCTAGTTCTTTTAATTGTGATGTTAGAGTGTCCATTTTAGATCTTTCCAGCTTTCTCTTGTGGGCCTTTAGTGCTATAAATTTCCCTCTACACACTGCTTTAAATGTGTCCCAGAGATTCTGGTATGTTGCATCTTTGTTCTCATTGGTTTCAAAGAACATCTTTATTTCTGCCTTCATTTCGTTATGTACCCAGTAGTCATTCAGGAGCAGGTTGATCAGTTTCCATGTAGTTTATAATTTCTGTTCTTGTACATTTGCTGAGGAGTGTTTGACTTCCAATTATGTGGTCAATTTTGGAAAAAGTGTGATATGGTGCTGAGTAGAATGTATATTCTGTTGATTTGGGGTGGAGAGTTCTGTAAATGTCTATTAGGTCTGCTTGCTGCAGAGATGAGTTCAATTCCTGGATATCCTTGTTAACTTTCTGTCTCGTTGATCTGTCTAATGTTGACAGTGGGGTGTTGAAGTCTCCCATTATTATTGTATGGGAGTCTAAGTCTCTTTGTAAGTCTCTAAGGACTTGCTTTATGAATCTGGGTGCTCCTGTATTGGGTGCGTATATATGTAGGATAGGTAGTTCTTCCTGTTGAATTGATCCCTTTACCATTATGTAATGGCCTTCTTTGTCTCTTTTGATCTTTGATGGTTTAAAGTCTCTTTTATCAGAGACTAGTATTGCAACCCCTGCTTTTTTTTGTTCTCCATTTGCTTGGTAGATCTTCCTCCATCCCTTTATTTTGAGTCTATATATGCCTCTGCATGTGAGATGGGTCTCCTGAATACAGCAAACTGATGGGTCTTGACTCTTTATCCAGTTTTCCAGTCTGTGTCTTTTAATTGGAGCATTTAGTCCATTTACATTTAAGGTTAATATTGTTATGTGTGAACTTGATCCTGCCATTATGATATTAACTGGTTATTTTGCTCATTAGTTGATGCAGTTTCTTCCTAGCCTTGATGGTCTTTACATTTTGGCATGTTTTTGCAATGGCTGGTACTGGTTGTTCCTTTCCATGTTTAGTGCTCCCTTCAGTGTCTCTTGTAAGGCAGGCCTGGTGGTGACAAAATCTCTAAGCATTTGCTTATCTGTAAAGGATTTTATTTCTCCTCCCCTTATGAAACTTAGTTTGGCTGGATATGAAATTCTGGGTTGAAAATTCTTTTCTTTAAGAATGTTGAATATTGGCCCCCACTCTCTTCTGGCTTGTAGAGTTTCTGCCGAGAGATCTGCTGTTAGTCTGATGGGCTTCCCTTTGTGGGTAACCCGACCTTTCTCTCTGGCTGCCCTTAAGATTTTTTCCTTCATTTCAACTTTGGTGAATCTGGCAATTATGTGTCTTGGCATAGCTCTTCTCAAGGAGTATCTTTGTGGTGTTCTCTGTATTTCCTGGGTTTGATTGTTGGCCTGCCCTACTAGGTTGGGGAAGTTCTCCTGGATGATATCCTGAAGAGTGTTTTCCAACTTGGTTCCATTTTCCCCCTCACTTTCAGGCACCCCAATCAGATGTAGATTTGGTCTTTTTACATAATCCCATACTTCTTGCAGGCTTTGTTCATTTCTTTTTCTTCTTTTTTCTTTTGGTTTCTCTTCTTGCTTCATTTCATTCATTTGTTCCTCAATTGCTGATACTCTTTCTTCCAGTTGATTGAGTCGGTTACTGAAGCTTGTGCATTTGTTACGTATATCTCGTGTCATAGTTTTCATCTCTGCCCATTCGCTTTTGGCCTTCTCTGCATTAATTATTCTAGTTATCAATTCTTCCACTCTTTTCTCAAGATTTTTAGTTTCTTTGTGCTGGGTACGTAATTCTTCCTTTAGCTCTGAGAAGTTTGATGGACTGAAGCCTTCTTCTCTTATCTCGTCAAAGTCATTCTCCATCAAGCTTTGATCCGTTGCTGGTGATGAGCTGTGTTCCTTTGCAGGGGGTGATGCGCTCTTATTTTTTGAATTTCCAGCTTTTCTGCCCTGCTTTTTCCCCATCTTTGTGGTTTTATCTGCCTCTGGTCTTTGATGATGGTGACGTACTGATGGGGTTTTGGTGTGGGTGTCCTTCCTGTTTGTTAGTGTTCCTTCTAACAGTCAGGACCCTCAGCTGTAGGTCTGTTGGAGATTGCTTGAGGTCCACTCCAGACCCTGTTTGCCTGGGTGTCAGCAGCAGAGGCTGCAGAAGATAGAATATTGCTGAATAGCGAGTGTACCTGTCTGATTCTTGCTTTGGAAGCTTCCTCTCTGGGGTGTACTCCACCGTGTGAGGTGTGTGGTGTCAGTCTGCCCCTAGTGGGGGATGTCTCCCAGTTAGGTTACTCAGGGGTCAGGGACCCACTTGAGCAGGCAGTCTGTCTGTTCTCAGATCTCAGCCTCCGTGTTGGGAGATCCACTGCTCTCTTCAAAGCTGTCAGACAGAGTCATTTGCGTCTGCAGAGGTTTCTGCTGCTTTTTGTTGTTGTTGTTGTTTTTGTTTAGCTGTGCCCTAACCCCAGAGGTGGAGTCTACAGAGACAGGCAAGACTCCTTGAGCTGCTGTGAGCTCCACCCAGTTCGAGCTTCCCAGTGGCTTTGTTTATCTACTTAAGCCTCAGCAATGGCAGGCCCCTCCCCCAGCCTCGCTGCTGCCTTGCTGCGAGATGGTAGACTGCTGTGCTAGCAATGAGGGAGGCTCCCTGGGTGTGGGACCCTCCCGGCCATGTGTGGGATATAGTCTCCTGGCGTGCCCCTTTGCTAAGATCCTTGGTAAAGCGCAGTATTGGGGTGGGAGTTACCAGATTTTCCAGGTGTTTTGTGTCTCAGTTCCCCTGGCTAGGAAAAGGGATTCCCTTCCCCCTTGCGCTTCCCAGGTGAGGCGATGCCTCACCCTGCTTCAGCTCTGGCTGGTCGGGCTGCAGCAGCTGACCAGCACTGATTGTCAGGCCTTCTCTAGTGAGATAAACCCAGTACCTCAGTTGAAAATGCAGAAATCACCTGTCTTCTGTGTCACTCGCGCTGGGAGTTGGAGACTGGAGTTCTTCCTATTCTGCCATCTTGCTCCGCCAAGATCCTCGACAGTTTCTTAAAACAACTAAACATGCAACTACCATGTGATCCAGCAATTTTACTCCCGGGGATTTATCCCAGAAAACTTATATTTACATAACAATTTGTATGCAAATGTTAGTAGCAGCTTTATTCATAATGGCCCCAAACTGGAGACAATCCAGATGTTCTTCAGTGCATACATTGTTGTAAACGAACATCCATACCACGGAATACTATCCAGCAATTTTAAAAAGGAAATGAAATGATATGTACAACTTTGATGAACTTCCAGATAATTATGTTGAGTCAATAAAGCCAATTCTAAAATGTTGCATAGTCTATAATTTAATTCCATTTATATAACATTTTTATTTATTTATTTATTTATTTATTTATTTATTTTGAGATGGAGTCTCGCTCTGTCGCCCAGGCTGGAGTGCAGTGGTGCGATCTTGGCTAACTGCTACCTCCACCTCCCAGATTCAAGCAATTCTCCGGCCTTAGCCTCCCTAGTAGCTGGGACTACAGGCGTGCACTATACCTGGCTAATTTTTGTATTTTTAGGAGAGGCAAAGGTTCACCATGTTGGCCAGGCTGTTCTAGAACTCCTGACCTCAGGTGATTCACCTACCTCAGCCTCTCAAAGTGCGGGAATTACAGGCAGAAGCCACCAAGCCTGGCCCATTTATATAACATTCTTGAAATAAGAAAATTATAGAGATGGGAAATATATCAATTGTTTCCAGGGATTAGAGATGGTACTGGCAGTAGGCAGGAGAGATGTGACTGTGGCTATAAAAGACAAACATGGGAGGCCAGGTGCCCTGACTCATGCCTGTAATCCAAGCACTTCGGGAGGCCGATGCAGGCAGATCACTTGAAATCAGGAGTCAAGACCAGCCTGGCCAACATGATGAAACCCTGTCTCTACTAAAAATACAAAAATTAGCTGGGTGTGGTGGCGTGTACCTGTAATCTTAGCTCCTAGGGAGGCTGTGACACAAGAATCACTTGAACCAGGAGGCAGAGGTTGCAGTGAGCCAAGATAACACCACTGCACTCTGACCTGGGGGACAGAGTGACACTTCATCACACACAAACAAAAAAGCAACTGGTATGGTACTTTAAGTGTTCTCTATCTTGACTTTATCAATATCAATTTCTTGGCTGTGATGTACCATAATTTTACAAGATGTTACTATTCAGGGAAAATGGTAAAGGATACATACAATTTATCCATATTATTTTGTACAACTGCGTGTGAATCTACAATAATCTCAAAATAAAAAGTTTAAAAATTTGCCTTATAAGTGCTATAGAGCTGTACATGTTATAAAATCAGAATCAAAAATTACTTTAAGAAGTGATATAATTTTTGGAGAGTTCATACTGGAGAAACTTTCCATTGAGAACTTTCTCATCAAAGTTTACTGAACTAGTTGGTAGCAATAAAAAATGCAGATTAAAAACTGCTAGTAAAATCATGTAAGACTATGTGCCTGAGTACCGACTCTGTGTGCATGGTGTTGTGGCCACAGAGGGAATGGTTTAACATAACTGTTAATGACAAAAGACCCTGATATTTCTCCTTCCTAAATAACACCCCTACAGTTTACTAGAACAGATAATGGTCAGTGTGGAAGAAAGATTCACGGTTATAATCATGTTTTCTTGAATGCATTCTTCTTTCCTCCCCATCACAGGAAAATAAAAACAGTACAAAAATTAAAGAAATTAGAAAAAGAGAGAAGAAATGAACATGAGAAAAAAATTGAGCATCTTTTTGAGCAAATAAAACTTTCTTTAAATTTGAGGATTGGGGGAAGTATACTCAGCTCTGTTTGAGAAGCAAAATTCTTCATTCTTAGGCACCAGTGAAAGTCACTGCAAAGTAGGCATTGACTCAGGACACTGAGCTTGGAAGCGTAAGTTATCTCTCATTAATCTAATAAGCAAAACAGTAGCTTTTATGGGAGAGGGAAGGGAAAATTATCTGTATTTTTTTTTTCTGAGGAATAAACCAGTAATCAGAGTTTCCCCTTCAGTAGTTAGTGCCCTTTACTACATCTCCTGGGTGTGTTTTTGCTTTTGGAGAAAAGGTTGCATTTTAGAAACAATTCCCTTTAACTCGCTTCCCTTTAACTTAGCTTTCCCTGGCTCTGAAACTTAGGCTAGGGTAAGGATCGGGAGAAGAAGTGCAACCATGTGCATGGAAGCTCTCCATACCAGAGAAGTGAGTTCTGCCAATTATTTCCAACATATATCCTTTAGCTCCCCAATCCTAAACAGCAGAATGTTTGGCATCCCTGGAGCCCCTTCACCCTCTCTTTTAACAATCCTATACTTTTAATATTTTTCTCTCCACTCCTTCAGGTGTCTGTCCCCAAAACCTTGCCTTAGGCTATTCTCTCATGAAGAAGGGAGGTGGTTTGATTGTCCTTTTTTTTCTAAAGGAGACATTTGACACTTGCTTGGGACTTCTAGGGTGCTCCATAACCTAGGGGACCAAAGTGACAAATGAGGTTACTTAGATTGGCCCGGGGTAAAAAAGGGAATCTAGAAAGGTGTTGAGTACATTGATGAAATTGTAAACCTTGATATATAGACTGAACGGGAGGGAAAAACAAGGCCAGAAGCAGAATAATCTGGTGGGAAAATAAGGAATGTGCAAGGCACTAGATGTAAATGTGAGGGTGGAGTGGGAGTGAGGGTGATTAAGAAAGAGAGATAGGAGGGAGTGGATTGAGTGTGAAAATCACAAGTTGGATATCTTGGAGGTGTGATGTAAATGCTTCAAATTTCTTCACAATGTGAAAAGATATTGGTTTAACTCAAGATTCTGACTTGAGATTTATATGATACTCATTATAGTGGTTTTACTAAGCAAGTGAGCTGTGGATTATTTTTCAGAGTCACAAGTTCTGGAAAACATCATAAGGGTTAACCCTTTGTAAAACTGTGAAACACCTTTGTTTTCAATGTCCTTTCTAATCTGTGCCTCACCTTGAGTGGTTCCCATCCCTTTAATCCCAGTGCCCTCAGCTAGTAGGACCATCTTCCTAGAAACTCCATTCTATTTACCCGGTTCCTCAAACTAGGCCTAGACTTATCTCTATCTATTCTTCTAACTAAACCATGAGTTTCAGGTTCTAGTCTTATTAAACAACAGATTAATCTGATAAATGCACCACTGCAATTTGTTTCTCTCCAGCAACCACTCTTCAATCTTAATAACCATTTGTATTTCAAGCACCTGGTTTGGCCAGTGAAGGAATTAATTTTTTCATTAGGGTGTGGTCTTTCCTTTTCCCTCTGTCATTCCATCACACCACTTACATAGTCATTTTGTGCAAATAAAGCTATCCGAAAATCATTATCTAGGGCTTCCAGGTATCATCAAATGTAGCAAAAATGTTTACCTGACCCTGATGACCCATATGCATTCAGCAAACTTTAAGACTCTGTGTACTAAATTGTTCTTCTCCAGGTACTTTGCTCCTGATTCTCCTTTCCCCAAGATATTTGCAAAGTTTAAGTTTTTGGAGCCTTAACGAAGTAAGGATATCTAGCAGGTAAATGCATTCTTGTAATTTCAAGGCCAGGTATACAAATGAAAACAGTACTTACCTTCCCTGTAGCCATTACCCTGGCAAAATTATATGAATATGTTTGTTCATAGTCTGTGAGTTTCTTCTCAGATATTCCTTGGTTAAGACCTTAAAGCCACTGGATTGCTGCCAGGCCAGAAAAGATACATTGGTTATTAATTGATAGTGTTTTCCTTAGAAGATTTCACATTAAAAGATAGGTGACACGTAAGGAAAACATATCCAAATTTTGTCATTAAATATTGGCTTATGTGACCAATTTGTACCTTCTTGGATGTGTCAGAAGTAAAAGCCCTATTACAACTTCATTTAGACAAAAATTTTTGAAAGATTATATTAACACAGGACATAGAAGATGATGCAAGACAGAAAATATAAAATAAATTGTATTGAAAAATTCGTAAATAGGAGGCCTGAATGAGTAGAAACCTTCAAAAAAAAACCTATAAACCTATAACTTGAAATGGGTAACAATAATGCTGACCATTAGTAAGTGCTTTATATATAAAAATGTGAGATACCATGGAATCTAAAAACCAAAACAATTAAACTCATGGACATAGTAGAAGGATGGTTATCAGTGGCAGGGAAGGGCAGTGGGGCAGGGGTGAGGGGGTGATGGTGAGAAAGGTTAATGGGTATAAAAAAATAGAAAGACTAAATAAGACATAGAATTTACTAGCACAACAGGGTAGCTATAGTCAATAATAATTTAATTGTACATTTTAAACTATCTACAATAATATAGTTGGACTGTTTTTAACACAACAGATAAATTGAGAGGATGGATACTCCATTTTTCATTATGTGCTTATTCCACACCGCATGCCTGTATCAAAACATCTCTTGTACCCCATAAATACATATACCTACCATATACCCAGAAAAATTGAACGTTAAAAGTTATACAAATAAAAAATATTTAAAAATAAAGTGTGGTATTGAAAAATAAAGTACCATTATACCAGCTGCAAACAAGGATAATTTGACTTATTCCTTTCCAATTTGTATGTCCTTTATTTCTTACTCTTGTCTCATTGATCTAGCTAGGACTTTCAATACTATGTTGAATTACAATGATGAAAGTGGGCCTTCTTGTTATGTTTCAGATCTTAGAAAAAAAGCCTTTCAGATTTTCCCTATTCAGTATAATACTAGCTGTGAGTCTGTGGTATATGGCTTTTATTATGTTGAGATATGTTCTTTCTCTACCCAGTTTTTTTTATTGCTTTTATCATGAAGGAAGTTGAATTTTATCAATTGCTTTTTCAGCATCAATTGAAATACTCATATGGCTTTTGTCCTTCTTTCTGTTGATATGATGTACATATTAATTGATTTGTATATGTTGAACCATCCATGCATCCCAGTGACAAATCACACTGGGACGTGATAATAATTGGTTAATGTATTGTTGAATTCAGCTTCCAAGTATTTTGTTGTGAATTTTTGCAACAATATTATTTGGAGATACAGGCCTGTAGTTTTCTGGGTTTTTGTTGTTGTTGTTGTTTTGTTTGTTTGTTTTTATGAGTTTTTGATTTTGGTATCACGTAATACTTGGTTGTACAACGAGTTTGGATGTATTCCCTCTTCTGCCATTTTGGGAATACTTTGAGTAGTGTTTATATGAGTTCTTCTTTAAATGTTTGGTAGAATTCAGCAGTGAAGCTATCAGGTTCCAGGCTTTTCTTTACCTGAAGGTATTTTATTGCAGTTTTGATCTCACCACTTGTTACTTGTGTGTTCAGGTTTTGGATTTCTTCATGGTTTAATCTTTGTAGGTTTTATGTGTCTAGGAGTTTGTACATTTTTTCTAGATTTTCCAATTTATTGGCATATTGTTCACATTAGCCACAAATGATCTATTAAATTTTTTCAGTATCAGTTGAAATGTCTTGTTTTTCATCTCTGATTTTATTTATTTGGATCTTCTCTGCATTATTCTTGGTCTGGATAAAGGTTTGTCAATGTTGTTTAACTTTTCATAAAGTCAACTTTTTATTTCATTAATCTTTTGTATTAATTTCCTCATTTTAATTTCATTAATTTCTGCTCTGATATTTATTCTTTTGTTGTTTCTACTAATTTTGCATTTACTTTTTCTTGCTTTTCTACTTCTCTAAGATGCATTGTTAGGTTGTTTCTGTGAAGCTTTTCTTTTTTTGATGTAGGCTTCATAGCTTTTAACTTATCTCTTAGTACTCTTTTTGCTGTATCACATAGTTTTTGGGATGTTGGGTTTTCTTTCTCATTTATTTCAAAAAAAAATTCACTTTCCTTCTTAATTTCTTCATTGACACACTGGTCATTCAGAAGCATATTTTTAAATTTCCATGTATTTGCATAGTTTCCAAAAGTATTGTTCTTCTTTAATTTCTATTTTTATTCCATCGTGGTCAGAGAAGATGCTTGATATTATCTCATTTTTTTTGAGCGTTTTAAGACTTACTTTGTTACCTAACATATGCTCTATCCTTCAGAATGATCCATGTACTGAGGAAAAAATGTGTATTATTCAGCTTTTGAATATAATGTTCTGTAAATACCTATTGAGTTCATTTGTTCCATAGTATAGATTAAGGCCAATTTTTTTGTTATTGACTTCCTGTCTGGGAGTTCTGTCCAACTCTAAAAGTGGGATGCCAAAGTCTCCAGCTATTATCACATTGGAGTCCTTCTCTCTCTTTAGTTCTACCAATATTTGCCTTATATATATAGATGATCCAATGTTAGGTGCATAGATATTAAAATTTTTTATAACCACTTGTGGAATTGACTTCACTGGTGAATTCTACCAAACATTTTAATGATACTTCATATAAATTCTTTACACACTCTTCCAAATAATAGGAGAGAAAGGAGCACTACTTAATTCATTTAGTATTATCCAGATGCTAGAGCCAGATAAGAAAAAAAAAGCTGCAACCAATATCCCTCATGTATACACACATAAAAATCATAAACAAAATTATAGCAAACAAATCCAAAAGCATATATATAAAAGATTGTACACTATTACCATGTAGTATTTGTTCCTGGATTGCAAGGTTGGTGAAACATATGCAAATCAATTAATGTTACATAACATATTATGATCATCTCATTAGACAGAGAAAAAGCATTTGGCATAATCCAACATGCTTTAATGGTAAAAGAAAAAAGAAAACATAAACCTAAACACACTAGGAATAGAAAGAAACTTTATCAATCTGATATTAATAGCATGTACAAAAAACCCAAAGCTAACATTATATTTAACAATGAAAGTCTGAATGCTTTAAAAACAATTTCCAGAACAAGACAGGATGTACACTTTCACCATATTTATTAAACATTGTACTGGAGATTCTGGCTAGACCAATTATAAAGTAAAATGAAATTTAAAAAATGAAAAAATAATGTTTATTAAACATTGTACTGGAGATTCTGGCTAGACTAATTATAAAGTAAAATGAAATAAAAATAATTTAAGATCAGTAATGAAGAAAAACTACCTCTATTTGCAGATCATGTGATCTTGTATATAGAAAAGATTATAGGATCAACTAAGAAACTCTTAGTGCTAACAAGTGAGTTCACCAACATTCCTCAATAGATCAAGATACAAAAGTTAATTTTATTTCTATATATTAGCAATGAACACTCCAAAAAAATTTTTAAAAACAATTTTATTTACAATAACATCAACTGAAATCATACAAACCAGAAGAGATTGAGGGGCTATATTCAATATTCTTAAAGAAAAAAAATCTTCAACCAAGAATTTTATATCCAGCTGCACTAAGCTTTCTCAGTGAAGGAGAAATAAGATTCTTTTCATATAACTAAATGCTGAGGAAATTTGTTACCATCAGACCTGCCTTACAAGAGATCTTGAAAGCAGTAATAAATATAGAAAGACCATTACCAGCTAATACAAAAACACACTTAAATACACAGAGCAGTGACACTATAAAACAACCACACAAACAAGTCTGCCCAATAACAAGCCAACAACACAATGACAGGATCAAATCCACACATATGAATAATAATGTTGAATGTAAATGGGCCAAATGCCCCACTTAAAAGACACAGAGTGGTAAGCTGGATAAAAAAGCAAGAACCAATGGCATGTTGTCTTCAGGAGACTCATCTCCCACATAATGATGCCCATATGCTCAAAATTAAGGAATGAAGAACATCTATCAAGCAAATGGAAAATAGGAAAAAGCTGTGGTTGCAATCCTAATGGCAGACAAAACAGACTTTAAATGAACAAAAATTTTGAAAAAAGACAAAGAAGGGTATTATATAATTCAACAAGAAAGGGTAAAGGGTTCAATTCAACAAGAAAATGTAACTTTCCTAAATTTATATGTACCCAACACAAGAGCACCCAGATTTATAATGCAAGTTTTTAGAGATTTACACAGAGACACAGACTTCCACAAAATAATAGTGGGAGACTTCAATGATCCGCTGACAGCATTAGACAAGTCATTGTGGCAGAAAATTAACAACAATATTCAGAACCTCAACTCAATACTGGACAAATGGATCTGATAGATTTGTATGGAACTCTCATCCCAAAAACAATAAAATGTGCATTCTTCTCATCACCACATGGCACATACTCTAAATAATTGTCTACATAATTAGACATACAACAATACTCAGCAAATGCAAAAGAACCAAAATCATACCAAACATACTCTTGGACCACAGCAAAATAAAAATGACATTAATACTAAGAAAATCACTCAAAGCCATGCAATTACATGAAAATTAAACAATCTGCTCTTGAATAACTTTCAGGAAAATAAAGAAATTAAGGCAGAAATCAAGAAGTTCTTTGAAACTATTGAGAACAAAGATATAACAAATGAGAATTTCTGGGATGCAGCTAGGACAATGTTAAGAAGTGAAATTCATAGCTACTAAACCTGTCAGAAAACAAGAAATAACCAATATCAGAACTGGATTTAAGGAATTCAAGACACACACACACACACACACACACACACACACACACACACACACACAAAGATTCAAAAGATCAATCAATCCAAGAGTTGGTTTTTTGAAAAAAATAACAAGATAGGCTGTTAGCTAGAGTAATAAAGAAGAAAAGAGAGAAGATCCAAATAAATACAATTAGAAATTAGGAAGGAATGTTACCAATGACCCCACAGAAATAAAAATAACCACCAGAAACTACTATGAACACCTCTATGCACACAAACTGGAAAACCTAGAACAGAGGGAAAAATTCCTGGACACATACACTCTCCCAAGACTGAACCATAAAGAAACTGATTTCCCAAACAGACCAATAACCAATAACAATCTCCAAAATTGAATCATTAATAAAAAGTCCTCAACAAAAAACTTGCAAACTAAATTCAGCAGTAAATCAAAAATCTAATCCACCACGACCAAGAAGACTTCATCCTTGTGATAAAAGGTAGATTCAGCACAAATAAATCAATTATAATAATGTGATTTATCACATAGAACTAAAGACAAAACCAAATGATTATCTCAATAAATGCAGAAAATGCTTTTGATAAAATCTAACACCCTTTGTGTTAAAAACTCTCAATAAACGAGGTATTGAAGAGACATGCCTTGAAAAATAAGAACCATCTATGACAAACCCACAGCCAACATACTGAAAGTGCAAATGCTAGAAGCATTACATTTGAAAACTGGGAGAAGACAATGATGTCCTCTCTCACTACTTCTTTTCAGTTCATATTGGAAGTCCTGGCCAGAGCAATCAGGCAAGAGAAAGAAAAAAAAAAGGTATCCAAATAAAAAAAGAGGAAGTCAAGCTATCCCTGTTTGCAGACAACATGATTCTATATCGAGAAAACCTCATAGTCTTGGCCCAAATATTCTTCAGCTGATAAACAACTTCAGCAGTTTCAGGATGCAAAGACACAAAACCAATGTAGAAAAATTACTAGCATTCTTATACATCAACAACAGCCAAGCCAAGAGCCAAATCAGGAAGGCAATCCCATTCACAGTTGCCACAAAGGAATAAAATACCTAGGAACACAGCTAACCAGGGAGGTAAGCAATCCCTACAATGAGAATTACAAAACACTGCTTAAAGAAATTAGAGAAGGCACAAACCAATAAAAACAATGATGCTCACAGATAAAAAAGAATTGATATTATTAAAACAGTCATACTGCCTAAAGCAATTTACAGATTTTATGCTATTCCTCTCAAACTACCAACAACATTATTCACAGGACTAGAAAACAACTATTTCAAAATTCTTATGCAACCAAAAAAAAGAACCTGAATAGCCAAGGCTACCCTAAGCAAAAACATCAAAGCTGAAGCCATTATGTTACCCAAGTTCAAACCATGCTACAGTGCTTTAGTAACCAAAACAGCATACTACTGGTACAAAAACAGGCACATAGACCTGTGAAACACAATAGAGAGCCCAAAAATAATGCCACCAACCTATGATCATCTGATCTTTGACAAATTTGACCAAAAAAAAAAAAAAAAAAAAGCATTGGGAAAAAGAGTAAAAGAGTTCCTATTCAATAAATGGTGGTAAAATAACTGGCTAGCCATATGCAGAAGATTAAACTGGACTCCTTTCTTACACGATGTAAAAAAAAAACAACTCAATATGGATTAAAGACTTAAATGTAAAACACAAAATTATAAAATCCCTGGGAGACAACTTAGGAACTACCATCCTTTATATAGGAATGGGCAAAGATTTCTTGACAAAGATAGCATAAGCAATCACAACTAAAACCAAAAAATGACAAATGGGATCTAAGTAAACTTAAAAGTTTCTGCACAGCAAAAGAAACTATGAACAGATTAAACAGACAATCTACATATTGAGAGGAAATATTTGCAAACTATGCATCTGAAAAAGGTCTAGTATCTAGCATCTATAAGCTACTTAAATTTACAAGAGAAAAATAAACAACCCCATCAAAGTGGGCAAAGGACATGAACAGACACTTTTCAAAAGAAGACATACATGCAAGCAACAGCATATGAAAAAGCTTAATATCACTGATTATTAGAGAATTGCAAATCAAAACCACAATGAGATACAGTCTCACACCAGTCAGAATGGCTATTACTAAAAGTAAAAACAAACAAAAGAAAACAGATGCTGGTGAGATTATAGAGATGAGGGAACACTCATATACTCTTGGTGAGTGTATAAATTAGTTCAACCATTGTGGAAAACAGTATGGGGATTTCTCAAAGACCTAAAGACAGAACTAACATTTGGCCCAGCAATCCCGAGGTATATACCCAGAGCAATATAAATCATTCTACCAAAAAGACATATGCATGTGAATGGTCATTGCAGCACTATTCACAATTGCAAAGATATGAATCAACCTAAATGCCCGTATATCACAGATAAAATGAGGGAAATGTGGTACTTAAATACCAGGGAATACTTTGCAGTCATAAAAAAGAATGATGTTGTGTATTATGTATCAACATGAATGGAACTGAAGGCCATTATCCTTAATAAACTAATGCAGGACAAGAAATCCAAATACCACATGTTTTAACTTATAAGTGGGAGCTAAATAATGAGAACTCATGAGCACAAAGAAGGGAACAACAGACACTTGGATCTACTTAAGGGTGAAGTGTGAGAGAAAACAGAGGAGCAGAAAAGATGACTATTCTGTACTAGGCTTAATATCTGTGTGAAAAAATCTATGCAACAAACCTTTGTGACATGAGTTTACCTATGTAAGAAACCCTCACACATACCCCAAACCTAAAATAAAAATTTTAAAAGAACAACATACTTAATCATAAATTTAAGAAAAGAAGTGAAAGACAGGTACACTGAATAGTACAGATTTTGTTGAAATAAATTAAATAAGACCTACAAAAATGGAAAAGCGGCCCATGTTCATGTATTGAAAGACTTAATGTTGTTAAGATGGCAATCTTCCCCCAAATTCATCTGCAAATTCAACACAAGACCTATTAAATCCCCAGCTGACTTTTATTCATAAACTGAAATCTGATTCTAAAATTTATATAAAAATGAATGAAAGCCAGAATAGCCAAAGCAAACTTGAAAAGTGAGAATAAAACTATAGCATTCATACTTTCTAGTTTCAAAACTTAATACAAAGCTATAGTAATGAAGACAGTGTGGTACTGGCATAAGAATAGACATACAGATGAATGCAATAGAACTGAGAGCCCAAAATTTAACTCATATATTTGTAATAAATTTGAAACAAGGATGCTCAAACAATTCAATGGAGGAAAGAATAGTCTTCAATAAATGGTGCTGCAGCAAGTGGATATGAAGTACTAATACATGGTACAATAAAGATGAACCCTAGAAACACACTAAGTGAACATAGGCAAACACAAAAGGCAACACATTATTTGGTTTTATTTTTGTGAAATGTTCAAAATAGATAACTCCATAGAAACAGAATGTAGATCAGTGTTTGCCAGAGAATGGGGGTCGGAAAGAATGAAATGTGCTGCTAATGGTATGGGGTTTCTTTTGGGAATAATAAAAAATGTTTTCAAATTAGATAATGGTTATGATTACATAATGGGAATTACATAATGTGATTATATATTGTGAATATACTAAAAACCACTGAATTTTACAGTTCAAATGGGCAAATTATATAATATGGGAATCATATGTCAATGAAAAAAAAGCATTTTGGGCATCTACTTTATGACAGACATTGTACTAAACTTAGTCTATCATGATTGGCTGAGAAGGGTCTCAGACATTTGGGGTTCACATTTGTTACAAAGGGGTTCTGAATGGAGGTGCCCCTGACCTTTCACAAATCTCCTATCAGTGCTTGGCATGAGGTTGAGCTATCTTTATGGCTCAAATCAACAGGACAATTTGCTAAGGCCTGAAGGTTTCGCCTTCAGAGAATCCATGACCTCTCCAAATTTGGTCGAGATCGAAAGTTTATTTTGCTGTACAACTCCTTTTTTTTTTTTTTGCAATGTTTCTTGCTTTCAATACAAGGAAGGCAAGTTTTCCTTGATCAATGCTTCCATGATAATGGAAGGCAGATAACTCCTTTATGGAATTTGAGCTCACTTCCAATAAAGAAGATGAGTTTGTGTATTTTCCTTCTTCTAGGATGGTAGGGAGCAGTCTTCAGCCTGAGACTTATCCCTAGGTAAGTAACTGAATTGGGATTTTTCTTGGCTAAAGTTCAGATTAACAATCTGCTAGTCTTAATTTCAGCTTACTGTTAACAACACTCAGTAATCATATAAGTTGTGTGACTGTTTTGCTTAACTGCTTTGTTTGTTTCTGTTTTTGATGTTGTTTCAGTCTTTTTTTCCATTGGTTTTGACCAACTCTATTTGACTTAATCAAATCCAAAGGAAAGTTCCAAATTATGGGGAAGAAGGCCTCTGAAGTGGCTAAATTCCACCTTCTCCCCTCACACAAAGGTGATGTGGTAAGGGGGAGAAAAACAGCTAGCAAAAGAAAAAATAAGAAAGTTCTTTTATTTTGACTACTTCAAGGGTTTTACTTACATAAGAAGTGCACCTTTTTGGTAGCACACATGGTCTAGGCTCATATTAATTCTCCCATTTTGAAGACCGATGGTTTCAGTGTGGGCTTTTTCCAGATCTCAGACATTCAGTTGTAAGATAGGTGGTTCCTATCTAAATAAAATTAGGCTCCTCATACGATCCTATGATAGATTTCTATAATTGTATGTTTGATTTGGTATCCACCATTAATCTCTCCAGCTCTACCAGACTTTTCTCTCTGTACCTTGAGATGCAACTTTTGCTACCTGATTTTTCACCTAAGAGTTGTTTCCTTCAATATGAAGATTTAAGGTTATTTAGCTAACAACTGCTAGGGTAATGAAACAGGTTATCAAGAGTTTGCGAGCCTATGATAGAAAAAAACAAAAGGCTGGACACAGTGGATCATGCCTGTAATCCCAGCACTTTGGGAGGCCAAGGTAGGTGGATCACCTGAGGTCAGGAGTTTGAGACCAGCCTGGCCAACATGGCAAAACCCCATCTCAACTAAAATTAAAAAAACATTAGCTGGGCTTGGTGGCAAATGCCTGTAATTCCAGCTACTTGGGAGGCTGAGGCAGGAGAATTGCTTGAACCTGGGAGGCAGAGGTTGCAGTGAGCCTAGATCATACCTTTGCAATCCAGCCTGGGTGACAGAGCAAGACTCTGTCTCAGTAAAATAAAATAAAATAAAATAAAATAAAATAAAATAAAATAAAATAAAATAAAATATAAAATAAAATAAAATAAAATAAAATAAAATAAAATAGGAGGTCTTATGAACCCATACGATGTACTTCTATCGGTATGCCTAGTATGTCTATGTATTTATGTGTTGTGTACAGAATGTTTCACTACCCAAAATATATAAAAGAGCTCTAATTTGCTTAAGAGAAAAAAAGCTCTTAAGTCAAATGCTTTATCAGAAAAAAGGAAAGACTAGTCAAATGCTTTTTCAAGTTTATGTAACTTAAGTAAAATCTTTAATAAATGAGCTGTCTTTAAAATTATTGGTAAAGTAATATTAGAAATGTCTTAAAAATTGTCAGCACATATTTTTGCTTGCATTTATTGATCAAGCAATTTTATTCTTATACTTGCCAAATACTATGAGGTGTCAAAATTTGGCATAAGGGTTACAAAACTATAAACTCAGCCCGTAACAGAATGATCTCTGCTTGTGTAATTTTTAATAAATAAGACATTGATATTGGTTTAATGGAAATAGCTACATCTTGAATTATTTAATAAATTACTCTAACTTCTAATCTTTTGGCTTTAGGCAGTCTAGTCCACAGGAAGAAAGGAGGTTTGTTTTGAGAAAGGACTATTATTGTCTTTGTTTCAAAGCTAAACTATAAACTAAGTTCCTCCCAAAGCTGATTCAGCCTATGCCCAGGAATGAATAAAGACAGCTTGGAGGTTAGCAACAAGATGGAGTCAGTTAGGTCAGATGTTTTTTACTGTCTGAGTTATAATTTTGCAATGGCGCTTTTATAACTTTAAATTATGACTATCACAGTTTTCATAAATAATCTAGGTAAATGATTAAAATGAAATAATTAGGTAAATGTAATGGGATAAATACTTGTAGATAAATGTCATAATTTAGAATCTAAAGTAATTTAAATAAAATAAAAGAAACTTTATTTTGGGGGTATTTTCTGATAAAGCATATATTACGGGATTTTTTTTTTTTTTTTTTTTTTTGAGATGGTGTCTTGCTCTGTCACTCAGGCTGGAGTGCTATGGCATGATCTCGGCTCACTGCAACCTCCACCTCCCGAGTTCAAGTGATTCTCCTGCCTCAGCCTCCCGAGTAGCTGAGACTACAGGCGCCTGCCACAATGCCCAGCTATTTTTTTGTATTTTTTTTTTTTTTTAGTAGAGACATGATTTCACCGTATTAGCCAGGATGGTCTTGATCTCCTGACCCCGTCATCCGCCCGCCTCAGCCTCCCAAAGTGCTGGGATTACAGGCGTGAGCCACGGCGCCCAGCAGGAAATTTTTTTTTTCTAAAATAAAATGTGTCCTTTTTAAAAAGGTGAATTACTTTTGTATAATTCAAAGCGTATTTAAAGGTTATGTATAAAACAATGTAAAAGGAACCAGGAAATAAGGGAGATATAAATAAAGTTATAAAAATAAAGAGGTATGTTTTGATAAAAAAGCTTGAAGAAAAATAATTTTATATTAGACAGAATCTTGTATGGGGCTGGGCGTGGTAGCTCACACCTATAATCCGATCACTTTGAGAGGCCGAGATAGGTGGACGACCTGAGGTCAGGAGTTTGAGACCAGCTTGGCCAACATGGCAAAACCCCATCTCTACTAAAAAATACAAAAAAAAAAAAAAAAAAAAAAAAAAAAGCTGGGTGTGGTGTTGTGCACCTATAATCCCAGCTACTCAGGAGGCTGAGGCAGGAGAATCACTTGAACCCAGGAGACGAAGGTTGCAGCGAGCAGAAATCATGCCATTGCACTCTAGCCTGGGTGACAAGAGTGAAACTCCATCTCCATCATTTATATGATCAAGTTGTCTATAATTAAAGGGAAATTATAATGGTCTTTCTAGAGACTGAGTTTGATGTAACAAAGCACTTATATACTAAAGAATTAGTTAGAACAATAAAATTTTCTTAAGGGATTTCTTTACTCTTAATTAATTATAAGAGAGTTTAATTTTTTTAACCTAAAGTTCAAGTTTCATTGAATCTCACTGTTTTTTGTTTTCTCTCCCCTTTTAAAGGTATAAAACACTAACACTCTCTTTCACCTCATTTTCAGTTCGTATAAGGTTTTGTTTTGTTTTGTTTTTCCTCAGGTTCTGTTTTTTTGTTGCCTGATGCTAACAATGTTTTTTTAAAGGTCTGAAGGTGCAACATCATACTCTGTGCACTGCAGAAGGTCTTTTCTTTTGCCTTTTGGTAATTGGCCTAACAGATTACATGTGTTATCAAAATAATTCATATGCCATTATTATTACATTTTTGTTTGCTTAGAAAATCACTAGATTAAACAATAATTAATTAAGGTTATTACATCAGTATATCTTTCTGTATGTGCTTTTAAATCTTTGTGACATTGAGTTACAGAGATTTGGCTCATGGGTCTCAAAAGGACATTAAGTACTGCTAAATCTTAAACACTGACAGCCATTAAAGTCTCATCATCAGGCCCAGTAGAAGATGACAATCAAGATAAACTGAGACATAGGGCCAGAAATTAAAGCTATTCAACACCTCGAGACCAAGAGACTATTGTGGAAGAGGTCAGCATGTGAGGCTGTAAGGGCTGATCTATAGGAATACAATAAGTTCAGTTTTTCTATAAATTAACTATTAATGTCAAAGGCACACTGATGCAAGATCAGTATTTGATCCCCAGTGTCAGATTAAAAAGGTTTTCTTGAAGCATTAACTGACTCCTTAATAAGGATTATAAAGGTTATAAAAGGCTTATGAGAGTTATATCTTACAGTCAAGATTAAAATTTTATAGATTATAAAATTTTGAAAAACAAATTTAATTTGCTTCATGCTGTTTTTATTAGGGCTTATTGTTTGGAAAAGTATGTCTGCTCTCTAAAGAATGAAGTTTTTTGCCTTTTCATTGAGATCTTTGAGCTATCTCTTTGGTTAAATAAATGACTTATTTTACAATGACTTGTGATTCTCTTTTGTGATATCAGGTGTTTTAAATCTTTGATATTTGACAAACTTTTCAAAATCAAATTATAAATTATGTATTTTTCTGACCTAATTAATCCTTTATTAGGATTCCTAAAGTCCAAAAATGACATATTTGGCCTATTTGGTTTAAAAATCTTACAGGAAACATTGTCAAATATGAAATGGTGTTTTGTTTCCTTTGGGCTATATTTGCATAAATATGTTATTGCTATGTGTTCCACAATCATGAGAAACTCCTATAATTCTAGTATAACTTAGTGTATGATATCAGTAATAATTATAATCATTACATTAAATTATTGTGTGCCACAGAAGTAACAAATTTACTTGCAAATTGTGTCTTTGACTATGGCTGCCCTAAAACCTTTTGTCATCCACAGACAGTTGTCTTATTTTGGTCCTCTTTAGAAATTGGTTTTATAATTAGCTATAAAACTCTAACAAGTGTTCTTGAATGCAGGTTTCTGATAATTTTGGAGATTGTGACAACAGAATAGAGGAGAAACTTTCAGGACTCATGGAGAGTTAAAATGTTCATGAATATCAAGCAGAACAGGAATTAACTTCATGGATTGAACTAACATAAGACTGAAGTAATCTTTTTTACTTTTGTCTTAAAACGTTGCTCATCCCTTGTTTTGTTTTTCAGAGCCAAGAAAACTTTCAAGTTGTTGACAGTTTTTAACAATTAAGTAAAGTATACTCCTATGAACAACATTTGGAGCATATTTCTCTCTACCTGATGTCTCCAGAATTTGGAAACTATCTGAGTATTCTTAACTTATGGCAATAAAGTTATTTGCACAAGTGCAATAAGAATCTGTTTTTCTTTGTAACAGGACACAATTGGAAGAACTGGTTATTTTACTAAGGTTTTGACTGGAATGGTGTTCTTTCCTTTAAGGAATCAAATTTGATTTATAGAGCCAATAAAAGCCCATTGGGAAAACTGACCTCACACCTTGTCTACCCAGTTCCTGTACAGGGTTCCTGATCCGTGGTTAGTAAAAATCATCACTTTCTGACAGACCCAGGAGCCCCAAGTTTTCCTGGGACCCCAAGAGAAGAGGAATTTACCCAACTCATAGATACTCAATGGTACAAATCCATGGCTGGGCTCAACTTTAAAAAGTCTTATCTGAGATTCTTTCTATGGAACAAAGTCCCATCAAAGCCAATTTAAAAAGCCCATGTGAATAATAATTATTCTTGCTGCAATGTATACAAATAATTTGGCCAAGTATAATAAAGCAAATCAGTCCTACTATGACTTGTCTTCCATAAAAATAAAAAACTGGAGAGAGAAAAAATGTTTCAAAAATTATAGTATATCTGTTGTTAGATTCTAGTCTTTTCTAATGTTTTCCAATTGTTATTATTTTCTACAATTTGGACTTCATTCTAACTTTAAATGGCTGCAAGTATCCAAAATAATGTTTTTATTTTTTTCTTCTTTCCTTTTTTCCCCTCATTTATTCTAATATTAAACCACTGAAAACTAAGCCGTGCTTTCTTAAAGCCCTGCAAACTGAAGCCAGACAAATTAAATTTCAGAAGAAAATAACAGCAACCTATTTACATATATAAGCCACTTTTATACCTGCCTACTTGTGTACGGACCCCAGAGTAATGTGGCCGATATCAGTTTTCCAGGGTTGTTCTTTTGTTTGTTGTTGTTTTTCTCTCTTCCCCTAATTTCTCTTCATAGGACGTAAGACTTCACATCCTGCTAAAATGAGCTTTTCTAATAACTTGCTACATACCCATGTCAATCAAGAAAATAACATGACAAGTCTCAATCATTTTTGGAGATTTATTTGCAAAAGTTAAGGATGCATCTGGGAGACAGGTCTATGGCATTTCTTTGAAGATGATTTTGAGGGCTCCAAATTTAAAGGGGAAAGGGAAGGATATTGGGAAGCACAGAGTTTTGACATAAACAAAAGGGGCAAAGGAAAAATGTGTGGAATCTGCATTTTACATAAGATGACACAGACAAAATGGGGTAGGGAGCAATCAGATATGCATTTTTGTCTGGCAGGCCAGGATGACTGCACCTGTAAAGATAAGCTATCGGTTTGCATTGTACTGGTGAAGTTTTGAACAGCTCACCAGGAATTTCCTTGTGGGCAAAATATGGGAGAGGCAGGTCGCTTTTCATCTTGTAGTCATCTTATTTAGGAACCAAAAGGTGGAGGCAAGTTTGCGTGACCCAGTTCCCAGTTTGACTTTTCCCTTTTGAGAAATGAGTTTGGGGTCCCAAAATGTATTTTCCTTTCACATTCCGCCCCCCAACCGTTTTCTTTAGAATCTTTTGGAGAAAAGCATTTTAAAATGAATATGGGTTATTCGCCTCAGGTTTTTTTTTTTTTTTTTTTTTTTTTTTTTCTCCTTTTTTGCTAGTTTCTCATTGCTAGGATGGCTTATTCCTAGAAGTTTAGGTCCCATGTCACTAGGAAGGCTCATTCCTAGAAGTTCAAGTCCCACATTGCTAGGAAGGCTTATTCCTAGAAGTTTAGGTCTCATGTAACTAGGAAGGCTCATTCCTAGATGTTCAGGTCCCACATCACTATGAGGGCTCATTTCTAGGAAGTCTTGTCCCATGAAGGTAAAAAAAAAAAAAAAAAAAAATAGGGGGAGAAAAAAGGAAAAAAGGAAGGAAAGAAGAAAGAAAGAAAGAAAAATTATTATATAGGAACCTAGGTCAGATTTATGGCAACAAAAGGAAAGCAAACCTAGAAGTTGGGTTAGGCTATATCACTGCCTCCTCAGAGCAATTTTCTGGGCAATTATTACCCTCGCCTTTCCAGTTGCACATCGACTTATTTGCAAGCACATACAATAACAACATTGTAAGTAAAAACAGGACAGAACACAAATCATTATTATTATTCATATTATAAGCAAGAGTTTCTGTCACTGAATTCCCCAGGGTTCAAACCAACTGCTCAACCAATCAATTAGTAATGGTTTTTGATCTGGCAGTTTGGTTTTCTAGGTTTTCATATCAGTCATAAGTTGGGTTATATTCTTCGATTCATCTGGAATATACACACAACATTCAGTTTTTATAATGGCACAATTTCCCCCTTGTGTTGCCATTAGTATATCTAAAGCCATAGAGTTTTGTAGCTCAGCTTTCCTCATAAGCATAACCTCATCATTTAGCAAAGAGATAGATACTCATGTGGCTATCATTCAGGGCCTTTTGAGTATAATTCTTTAAGGCCTCTATATGCCATATAACATCTTAAATACCTATCTGTGGTATAAAGATTGAAACAAAATGATTGTACCGTTGGAATACCAAACATGTCCAACAAGATTTTTAAATGAAAACGGTTTGCTGGTTTTGGCAGGATCTGAATTATTCATTCTCATACCCAAGCATAACCTAGGGAACATTATCCTAGCCACCCTGGAGGTAACCACAGCCATAAATTAGTGCCACAAAACCAACATATTTCATTTGGAGCTAGCCAATAAATACTTGGTCACTGCACCAAATTGATGGCATGCCAGTCAGTGTCTTGTGATATGATAATGTGGTCACAATGTCTTTTAGATATCCACCTCATATCTCACGTAGTGTTTGGGCATAGGTTCTTGGTGTGATTTCTTTGATCCCAGCACAAAAGAGCATTTTGGCTGAGTTGGCCAAACAAAGGGGTGAGCCAGATAAATCCATCTTACATTTGCATTATTCCATTTTGAAAATGGGCCATTGTTTGGGGCGTGGTTACCACCTTCTGTTTTAGTTGGGAGAATGCTAAAGTGAGAGCTAATGAGATGGTCCTTTGCACTGAAAATCTTTTCCCATGTCCCTTCTCCTTAAGAGTATTTTTCATGAGCCAACTATAAATATTGTCTTTTGTTATGCCAGCACTAAGAATACCAGACCATTTATATATATATACACTTTAAGTTTTGGGGTACATGTGCACAACGTGCAGGTTTGATACATAGGTATACATGTGCCATGGTGGTTTGCTGTACCAATCAACCCGTCATCTAGGTTCCAAGTCCTATATGAATTAGGTATTTGTCCTAATGCTATCCCTCCTCCAGGCTCCCACCGCCCAACCAGCCCTAGTGTGTGATGCTCCCCACACTGTGTCCAAGTGTTCACATTGCTCAATTCCCACCTATGAGTGAGAACATGTGGGGTCTGGTTTTCTGTCCTTATGATAGTTTGCTGAGAATGATGGTTTCCAGCTTCATCCATGTCCCTGTAAGGGACATGAACTCATCCTTTTTTATGGTTGCATAGTATTCCATGGTGTATATCTGCCACATTTTCTTAATCCAGTCTACCACTGATGGACATTTGGGTTGGTTCCAAGTCTTTGCTATTGTGAATAGTGCTGCAATAAACATACATGTGCATGTGTCTTTATAGCAGCATGATTTATAATCCTTTGGGTATATACACAGTAATGGGATGGCTGGGTCAAATGGTATTTCTAGTTCTAGATCCTTGAGGAATCACCAAACTGTTTTGCACAATGGTTGGACTAATTTACACTCCCACCAACAGTATGAAAGTATTCCTATTTCTTCACATCCTCTCCAGCATCTGTTGTTTCCTGACTTTTTAATGATTGCCATTCTAACTGGTGTGAAATGGTATCTCCTTGTGGCTTTGATTTGCATTGTTCTGATGACCAATGATGATGAGCATTTTTCATATGTCTATTGGCTGCATAGATGTCTTCTTTCGAGAAGTGTCTGTTCATATCCTTTGCCCAATTTTTGATGGAGTTGTTTTTTCTTGTAAATTTATTTGAGTTCTTTGTAGATTCTGGATATTAGCCCTTTGTCAGATGGGTAGATTGTAGAAATTTTCTCTTATTCTGTGGGTTGCCTGTTCACTCTGATGGTAGTTTCTTTTGCCATGCAGAAGCTCTTTAGTTTAATTAGATCCCATTTGTCAATTTTGGCTTTTGTTGCCATTGCTTTTGGTGTTTTAGACATGAAGTCCTTGCCCATGCCTATGTCCTGAATGGTATTACCTAGGTTTTCTTCTAGGGTTTTTATGGTATTAGGTCTAACATTTAAGTCTCTAATCCATCTTGAATTAATTGTTGTATAAGGAGTAAGGAAAGGATCCAGTTTCAGCTTTCTACTTATGGCTAGCCAGTTTTCCCAGCACCATTTATTAAATAGGGAATCCTTCCCCATTTCTTGTTTTTGTCAGGTTTGTCAAATATCAGAGGGTTGTAGATGTGAGGAATTATTTCTGAGGCCTCTGTTCTGTTCCATTGGTCTATATATCTGTTTTGGTACCAGTACCATTCTGTTTTGGTTAGTATAGCCTTGTAGTATAGTTTGAAGTCAACCAGCATGATGCCTCCAACTTTGTTCCTTTTACTTAGGATTGTCTTGGCAATGTGGGCTCTTTTTTGGTTCCATATGAACTTTGAAGTAGTTTTTTTCCAAATCTGTGAAGAAAGTCATTGGAAGCTTGATGGGGATGGCATTGAATCAATCAATTACCTTGGGCAGTATGGTTGTTTGCACTATGTTGATTCTTTTTATCCATGAGCATGGAATGTTCTTCCATTGGAGTGTTCTTCCAATGTTGTTTGTGTCCTCTTTATTTTGGTGAGCAGTGGTTTGTACTTCTCCTTGAAGAGGTCCTTCACATCCCTTGTAAGTTGGATTCCTAGGTATTTTATTCTCTTTGTAGTAATTGTGAATGGGAGTTCAGTCATGATTTGACTCTCTGTCTGTTAGTGGTATATAGGAATGCTTGTGACTTTTGCACATTGATTTTGTATCCTGAGAGTTTGCTGAAGTTGCTTATCAGCTTAAGGAGATTTTGGGCTGAGATGATGGGGTTTTCTAAATATACAGCCGTGCCATCCACAAACAGGGAAAATTTGACTTCCTCTTTTCCCAATTGAATGCCCTTTATTTCTTTCTCTTGCCTGAGTGCCCTGGCCAGAACTTCCAACACTATGTTGAAGAGGAGTGGTAAGAGAGGGCATTATTGTCTTGTGCTGGTTTTCAAAGAGAATGCGTGCAGCTTTTGCCCATTCAGTATGATATTGGCTATGGGTTTGTCATAAACAACTCTTATTATTTTGAGATATGTTCCATCAATACCTAGTTTATTGAGAGTTTTTAGCATGAAGAGCTGTTTAATTTTGTTGAAGGCCTTTTCTGCATCTATTGAGATAATCATGTGGTTTTTGTCTTTGGTTCTGTTTATGTGATGGATTACATTTATTGACTTGTGTATGTCGAACCAGCCTTGCATCCCAGGGATGAAGCCAACTTGTTCGTGGTGGATAAGTTTTTTGATGTGCTGCTGGATGCGGTTTGCCAGTATTTTACTGAGGATTTTTGTATTGATGTTCATCAGGGATATTGGTCTAAAATTCTCTTTTTGTTGTATTTCTGCCAGGCTTTTGTATCAGGATGATGCTGGCCTCATAAAATGAATTGGGGGGATTCACTCTTTTTCTGTTGATTGGAATAGTTTCAGAATGAATGTTAGCAGCTCCTCTTTGTATCTCTGGTAGAATTTGGCTGTGAATCTGTCTGGTCCTTGACTATTTTTTGGTTGGTAGGCTATTAATTATTACTTCAATTTCAGAACCTGTTATTGGTCTATTCAGAGATTCAGCTTCTTCCTGGTTTAGTCTTGGGAGGGTGTATGGGTCCAGAAATTTATCCATTTCTTCTAGATTTACTAGTTTATTTGTGTAGAGGTGTTTATAGTATTATCTGATGCTATTTTGTATTTCTGTGGGATTGGTGGTTATATTCCCTTTATCATTTTTCATTGCATCTACTTGATTCTTTTCTCTTTTATTCTTTATTAGTCTTGCTAGCAGTCCATAAATTTTGTTGATCTTTTAAAAAAACCAGCTCCTGGATTCTTTGATTTTTTGAAGGGTTTATTGTGTCTCTGTCTCTTTCAGTTCTGCTCTGATCTTAGTTATTTCTTGCCTTCTGCTAGCTTTTGAATGTGTTTGGTCTTGCTTCTCCAGTTCTTTTAATTGTGATGTTAGGGTGCCGATTTTAGAACTTTCCTGCTTTGTCTTGTGGGCATTTAGTGCTATAAATTTCCCTCTACACACTGCTTTAAATGTGTCCCAGAGATTCTAGTACATTGTGCCTTTGTTCTCATTGGTTTCAAAGAACATCTTTATTTCTGCCTTCATTTAGTTTTGCACCCACTAGTCCTTCAGGAGCATGTTGTTCAGTTTCCATGTACTTGTGCAGTTTTGAGTGAGTATCTTAATCCTGAGTTCTAATTTGATGGCACTCTGGTCTGAGACAGTTTGTTGTGAGTTCTGTTCTTTTACATTTGCTGAGGAGTACTTTACTTCCAATTATGTGGTCAATTTTAAAATAATTGCAATGTGGTGGTGAGAAGAATGTATGTTCTCTTGATTTGGGGTGGAGAGTTCTGTAGATGTCCCTTAGGTCTGCTTGGTGCAGAGCTGAGTTCAAGTCCTGTAAATCCTTGTTAACCCTCTGTCTCATTGATCTGTCTAATATTGACAGTGGGGTGTTAAAATCTCCCATTATTATTTTGTGGAAGTCTAAGTCTCTTTGCAAGTCTCTAAGGACTTACTTTATGAATCTGGGTGCTCTTGTATGCATATATATTTAGAATAGTTAGCTCTTCTTGTTGAATTGATCCCTTTATCATTCTGTAATGGCCTTCTTTGTCTCTTTTGATCTTTGTTGGTTTGAAGTTTGTTTAGTCAGAGACTAGGATTGCAATTCCTGCTTTTTTTTTTTGCTTTCCATTTGCTTGGTAGATCTTCCTCCATCCCCTTATTTTGATCCCATGTGTGTCTCTACACATGAGATGGTCTCCTGAATACAGCACACTGATGGATCTTGACTCCTAATCCATTTTGCCATCTGTGTCTTTTAATTGGGGCATTTAGCCCATATACATTTAAGGTTAATATTGTTATGTGTGAATTTGATCCTGTCATTATGATGTTAGCTGATTATTTTGCCCATTAATTGATGCAGTTTCTTCATAGCACTGATGCTCTTTACAATTTGGCATGTTTTTGCAGTGGCTGGTACTGGTTGTTCCTTTCCGTGTTCAGTGCTTCCTTCAGGAACTCTTGTAAGGCAAGACTGGTAACAAAATCTCTCATCATTTGCTTGTCTGTAAATCATTTTATTTCTCCTTCACTTATGAAAGTTTGGCTGGATATGAAATTCTGGGTTGAAAATTCTTTTCTTTAAGCATGTTGAATATTGGCTCCCACTCTCTTCTGGCTTATAGGGTTTCTGCTGAGAGATCTGCTGTTAGTTTAATGGGCTGCCCTTTTTGGGTAACCTGAACTTTATCTCTGACTGCCCTTAACATTTTTTCCTTCATTTCAACCTTGGTGAATCTGACAATTATTTGTCTTAGGATTGCTCTTCTTGAGGAGTATCTTTGTGGTACTCTGCATTTCCTGAATTCGAATGTTGACCTGCCTTGCTAGGTTAGGGAAGCTCTCCTGGATAATATTCTGACGAGTGTTTTCCAACTTGTTTCCATTTCCCCCATGACTTTCAGGTACACCAATCAAATGTAGATTTGGTCTTTTCACATAGTCCCATATTTCTTGGCAGCTTTGTTTGTTTCTTTTTACTCTTTTTTCTCTAACCTTGTTTTCTCACTTTATTTCATTAATTTGATCTTCAATCAGTGATACCCTTTCTTCCACTTGATGAAATCGGCTATTGAAGGTTGTGCATGTGTCATGTAGTTCTCATGCAATGGTTTGCAGCTCCATCAGGCCATTTAAGGTATTCTCTACAATGTTTATTCTAGTTAGCCATTCATCTAATCTTTTTTCAAGGTTTTTAGCTTCCTTGCGATGGGTTCGAACATCCTCCTTTTGCTCAGATAAGTTTGTTATTACCAATCTTCTGACGCCTACTTCTGTGATCTCGTCAAAGTCATTCTCTATCCAGCTTTGTTCCATTGTTGGCAAGGAGCTGCGATCCTTTGGAGGAGAAGAGGCACTCTGATTTTTAGAATTGTCAGCTTTTCTGCTCTGGTTTCTCCCCATCTTTGTGGTTTTATCTACCTTTGGCCTTTCATGTTGGTGACCTACAGATGGGGTTTTGGTGTGGATGTCCTTTTTATTGATGTTGATGCTATTCCTTTCTGTTTGTTAGTTTTCTTTCTAACAGTCAGGTCCCTCATCTGCAGGTCTGTTGGAGTTTGCTGGAGGTCCACTCCAGACCCTGTTTGCCTGGGTGTCACCAGCAGAGGTTGCAGAACAGCAAATATTGCAGAACAGAAAATATTGCTGCCTGATCCTTCCTCTGGGAGCTTCTTCCCAGAGGTGCATCTGCCTGTATTAGGTGTCTGTTGACCCCTACTGGGAGGTGTGTTCCAGTTAGGTTACATGGGCATCAGGGATCTACTTTAAGAGGTAGTCTGTCTGTTCTCAGAGCTCAAATGCCATGCTGGGAGAACCACAGCTCTCTTCAGAACTGTCAGACAGGGATGTTTAAGTCTGCAGAAGTTGTCTGCTGCCTTTTATTCAACTATGCCCTGCCCACAGAGGTGGAGTGTATAGAGGCAGTAGGCCTTGCTGAGCTGCGGTGGTCTCCACACAGTTTGAGTTTCCCAGGTGCTTTGTTTACCTACTCAGGCCTTAGCAATGGTGGACGTCCCTCCCCCAGCCAGGCTGCTGCCTCACAGTTCAATCTCAGACTGCTGTGCTAGTACTGAGCAAGGCTCCGTGGGCATGGGACCCACTGAGACAGGCACAAGAGAGAATCTCCTTGTGTGCTGGTTGCTAAGACCTTGGGAAAAGCACAGTATTTGGGTAGGAGCATCCCATTTTTCCAGCTACAGTCTGTCACGGCTTCCCTTGGCTAGTGAAGGGAAATCCCCTGATACCTTGTGCTTCCCGAGTGAGGTGACGCCCTGCCCTGCTTCAGCTTGCCCTCTGTGGGCTGCACCCACTTTCCAATCAGACCCAATAAGATGAACCAGGTGTCTCAGTTGGAAATGCAGAAACCACTCATCTTCTGCATTGATCACACTGGGAGCTGCAGACCAGAGCTGTTCCTATTCTGCTATCTTGGAACGGAGGCTCACACCATTTCTGTGATGTAATAAATTTTTGGTATTCTATCCAGGAGCCCCTGGAAAGAGGCATGATTCTGTGTATTTAGCAGGTGTCCTTTTGTAATCTGTCTGCATAATCCTGAGCCCATTGTAGAAACAGGTGTGTTTCATGGGCATCAGTGGGTGACACTGGCAAGAAGGTGTAGAAATACATGATTAAGAATAGCAAGGTTGTGAACTTCATCTTAGTTAGTAAAGGATGTTAAATCAGACAAGTGGAGTGCCCTGTTCCTTATGAGAAAGTAGTACACAGTATATCTAGAACAATACTTATCATAGTTATTGTACAATAAACATAAGCATTTACTTGTATACAGGCCTGGTCCTGTGTCTTGGGTTTAATTAGTCCACATCAGCTGTCATTTGCTTCTAATTCTGGGTTGAAGGTCGATGTTTAGTGGACTGGAGGCAAAGGTCTTTGGTGGGAGTTACAGTCCATTCAAGAGGGTGTGCCTTTATAAGATGAGAGATGTGAATCCATGAGTATATACCCTCTAATTTTGCAGCACAGGGATTAGTCAATAGTACCTGGTATGGGTCCTTCCATCAAGGCTGAAGGGAATCCTTTATTAGATGTCTTTTCCAATAGACAAAATTTCTGGGTTGCTGCTTGTGACCAGGTACCTTATTTTCAGGAAGCACACTGTGAAATAAATTCTTTACCAAACCTTGGCTTTTTTTTAAGGTGATAAACAAGTCCCTCACAATATTGCAATATATCTCTCTTGAGAAAAGTTGGATTGGTTATGTTTGTTCTCACACACATGGGCCTTCCCGTTATAATTTCAAAAGGGGACAGCTGATGTTTTCCGAAAGGGGTGGATTGGAGTGTAAGTAGCACTAGGGGAAGAGCTTTGGGCCAGGAGAGATAAAATCTCTCTGTGAACTTAGCCAATTGTGTCTTAATTATTCCATTGTTCCTCTCCAGCAGGTCTGAGGATTGGGGATGGTAGGCACAATGGAAGTGTTGAAATATGGCTCACATTTTACAAGTATTTTGAAAAACCTGGCCAGTAAAGTGAGTTCTCCTGTCACTGTGACAGGTGTGACACAGTTCACAGGGGACTCCCCACAGTGGGATACTTTTTTTTCTAGTAGGATTTTTTTCAACTGCCATGGCTGTTGTTTACCTGCAGGGAAAAGGTTCAACCCAATGGGAAAACACGTAGACCATTACTAAAACATACTTGTAAACTTGAGATGATGGCAACTGGATAAAATCAAGCTTCCATACCTCAGAAAGTTCAGCCAGGAGGGAAAAATGATCCTGGGCCACATGGAGGGGATTTCCTGGGTTATATTTAGGACAAATAACACATTGAAAGTAAACTTTTTGTGTCACTGTGAAGGATGATTTCCAAGTAATTTTGTTTACACCAGGATATCATTTTATCTGGATTCCAATGGTTTAGATTATGGACATATTCCGTAAGGGGCACCTGAAATCCCATTGAAATAATGGGTTTATTATTTGGTCCACACCATATTTGTTTCAGGAGACAAGTATCCACCTGCCTGTTTCCAAGTAGATTTCTCTTTTGTAGGAGCTATGTTCTTGGTTTCTTTCAATGTGTTTCTAAGTGTCTCAGGTTTTATGGCCATTTCTTGGATTGGGTCTGGTGGCTTAGATGCTGCTCTTTTAGCAGTGCCATCACCCAATTTGTTACCATGACTTTCTGTGGTGTCTAGTTTTGAGTGACCTGGAATTTTTTTAATTGCCAAACATTTTGGTTTTAGAATAGCTTCTAACAGCTGTGATACTGTTGTCCATTTTTATGGGTTTCCCTGAGGAGGTTAAATATACTCTCTCTTTTCATAGCATCCCAAAGTCATGAGTAACCCCATAGTGGCTGTCAGTGTAAATGTTTGCAGTCTTATCTTTTGCCAGTTGACAAACTCGGGTCAGGGCAATCAATTCAGCCACTTGAGCTGATCTGGTTTGGGGAAGAGGACTGACTTCAATTACCTCTAGTAATAAAACCACAGCATATCCTGCTGTAAAATTTCCATCCTCTCCTCTTATATAAGACCCATCTGTATACCATTCTATCTCAGCATTATCCAGTGGTGTCTCTTGTAGGTCTGTCCTGGGGGTGGGGACTCTGTCAGTCATCACAACACAGTCATGAGGGATTTTGTTGGCAGGACCCAGAAAGACAGTGTCCAGGTTAATATTACAGCAGCAAATAGTAATATTAGGAGATGATAAAAGCGAAATTTCACAAGAGGCTAACTGTTCAACAGACAGATGTTAGTATAATGAGAGTTCAAAGGGTCTCAAGAGAATGTAGCACAAAAATGGTGAGGGGGAAACCCATAATTATTTCTTCAACAGACTTGTACAGAAGGCCTGTGGCTGCTATTGCTCTCACGCAAGGAGACAGCCCTCAAGCCACAGGGTCTAGCCATTGGCTACAATAGCCTATAGGTCTCTGATGATCACCATGCTTCTGGGTTGGTACCACAGATGCAGTACCTCCAATTTTGTATATAAAAAAAGAGAAAGGCAATTTGTAGTTTGGGTGCCCTAAAGCTGAGGCATTAGTTAGAATTTCCTTTACTTGTTGTACAGCTGATTTTCTCTCTGGAGTCCACATGATGGGACCAGATGGTACATTTTTTAGGTATGCAGACAGAGGTTGAGCCATAAGGGAGAAATTTGGTATCCAGATTCTACAATAGCCTGCCAGGCCCCAAATTTCTTTAAGTTGTTTTCTAGTGATGGGCACTGGCAGAGCTACAATTTCTCTCCCTCTGTCAGGGTTAATACTCAGTCCTTTGACTGAGATAATATGACCCAAATATTTAAATTGTGGTAAGCATAGCTGAAGTTTGTGTTTTAACACCTTGTGTCCCTTGGTGGCTAACTGAGTAAATATAGACTATCTTCCTGGGAGGAAGATAGTGTGTCTGAACAAAGAAGAAGGTCATTCATGTACTAAATGATTGTTGAGCCCTGGGGAAAAATTATATTACCTAAATCAGCTTTTAATATTTGGAAAAGAGGGGGTGGAGCAAGATGGCTGAATAGGAACAGCTCCAGTCTCCAGCTCCCAGCGCGAGCGACACAGAAGATAGGTGCTTTCTGCATTTTCAACTGAGGTACCGAGTTCATCTCAATAGGGTGTGCCAGCCAATCGGTGCTGGTCAGCTGCTGCAGCCCGACCAGCCAGAGCTGAAGCAGGGTGAGGCATCACCTCACCTGGGAAGTGCAAAGGGGAAGGGAATCCCTTTTCCTAGCCAGGGGAACTGAGACACACAGTATCTGGAAAATCGGGTAACTCCCACCCCAATACTGTGCTTTACCAAGGGTCTTAGCAAACGGCACATCAGGAGATTATATCCCACACCTGGCCAGGAGGGTCCCACTCCCACGGAGCCTCCCTCATTGCTAGCACAGCAGTCTGTGATCTAAGGGCAAGGCAGCAGCAAGGCTGGGGGAGGGGCACCCATCATTGCTGAGGCTTAAGTAAGTAAACAAAGCCACTGGGAAGCTCTAAATGGGTGGAGCCCACAGCAGCTCAAGGAGCCTGCCTGTCTCTGTAGACTTCACCTCTGGGGACAGGGCACAGCTAAACAAACAAACAAAAAAGCAGCAGAAACCTCTGCAGACTCAAAAGACCCTGTCTGACAGCTTTGAAGAGAGCAGTACATCTCCCAACATGGAGGTTGAGATCTGAGAACGGACAGACTGCGTGTTCAAGTGGGTCCTTGATCCCTGAGTAGCCAAACTGGGAGACATCCCCCACTAGGGGCAGACTGACACCCCACACCTCACATGGTGGGGTACACCCCTGAGACGAAGCTTCCAAAGCAAGAATCAGACAGGAACATTCGTCGTTCAGCAATATTCTATCTTCTGCAGGCTCTGCTGCTGATACCCAGGCAAACAGGGTCTGGAGTGGACCTCAAGCAATCTCCAACAGACCTACAGCTGAGGGTCCTGACTGCTAGAAGGAGAACTAACAAACAGGAAGGACACCCACACCAAAACCCCATCAGTACGTCACCAGCCTCAAAGACCAAAGGCAGATAAAACCACAAACATGGGGAAAAAGCAGGGCAGAAAAGCTGGAAATTCAAAAAATAAGAGAGTATCTCCCCCTCCAAAGGAACGCAGCTCATCACCAGCAACGGATCAAAGCTGGACGGAGAATGACTTTGACGAGACGAGAGAAGAAGGCTTCAGTCCATCAAACTTCTCACAGCTAAAGGAAGAATTATGTACCCAGCGCAAAGAAACTAAAAATCTTGAAAAGGGAATGGAAGAATGGATAACTAGAATAATCAATGGAGAGAAGGTCATAAATGAACTGACAGAGATAAAAACCATGACACGAGAAATACGTGACAAATGCACAAGCTTCAGTAACTGACTCGATCCAGTGGAAGAAAGAGTATCAGCGATTGAGGATCAAATGAATGAAATGAAGTGAGAAGAGAAGTCTAAAGAAGGAAGAAGAAAAAGAAATGAACAAAGCCTGCAAGAAGTATGGGATTATGTGAAAAGACCAAATCTATGTCTGATTGGGGTGCCTGAAAGTGAGGGGGAAAATGGAACCAAGTTGGAAAACACTCTTCAGGATATCATCCAGGAGAACTTCCCCAACCTAGTAAGGCAGGCCAACATTCAAATTCAGGAAATACAGAGAACGCCACAAAGATACTCCTCGAGAAGAGCAACTCCAAGACACATAATTGTCAGATTCACCAAAGTTGAAATGAAGGAAAAACTGTTAAGGGCAGCCAGAGAGAAAAGTCGGGTTACCCAAAAAGGGAAGCCATCAGACTAACAGCAGATCTCTTGGCAGAAGCTCTATAAGCCAGAAGAGAGTGGGGGCCAATAATCAACATTCTTAAAGAAAAGAATTTTAAACCCAGAATTTCATATCCAGCCAAACTAAGTTTCATAAGTGAAGGAGAAATAAAATCCTTTACAGATAAGCAAATGCTTAGAGATTTTGTCACCACCAGGCCTGCCTTACAAGAGACCATGAAGGAAGCACTAAGCATGGAAAGGAACAACCAGTACCAGCCATTGCAAAAACATGCCAAAATATAAAGATCATTGATGCTCGGAAGAAACTACATCAACTGAAGAGCAAAATAACCAGTTAATATCATAATGACAGGATCAAGTTCACACATAACAATATTAACCTTAAATGTAAATGGACTAAATGCTCCAATTAAAAGACACAGACTGGCAAACTGGATAAAGAGTCAAGACCCATCAATTTGTTGTATTCAGGAGACCCATCTGACATGCAGAGACACACATAGGCTCAAAATAAAGGGATGGAGGAAGATCTACCAAGCAAATGGAGAACAAAAAAAAGCAGGGGTTGCAATACTAGTCTCTGATAAAACAGACTTTAAACCATCAAAGATCAAAAGAGACAAAGAAGGCCATTACATAATGGTAAAGGGATCAATTCAACAGGAAGAACTAACTATCCTAAATATATATGCACCCAATACAGGAGCACCCAGATTCATAAAGCAAGTCCTTAGAGACTTATAAAGAGACTTAGACTCCCATACAATAGTAATGGGAGACTTCAACACCCCACTGTCAACATTAGACAGATCAACGAGACAGAAAGTTAATAAGGATATCCAGGAATTGAACTCATCTCTGCACCAAGCAGATCTAATAGACATCTACAAAACTCTCCACCCCAAATCAACAGAATATACATTTCTATCAGCACCACATCACACTTATTCCAAAATTGACCACATAATTGGAAGTAAAGCACTCCTCAGCAAATGTACAAGAACAGAAATTGTAACAAACTGTCTCTCAGACCACAGTGCAATCAAATTAGAACTCAGGACTAAGAAACTAAATCAAAACCACTCAACTACGTGGAAACTGATCAACCTGCTCCTGAATGACTACTGGGTACATAACAAAATGAAGGCAGAAATAAAGATGTTCTTTGAAACCAATGAGAACAAAGATACAACATACCAGAATCTCTGGGACACATTTAAACCAGTGTGTAGAGGGAAATTTATAGCACTAAATGCCAACAAGAGAAAGCTGGAAAGATCTAAAATGGACACTCTAACATCACAATTAAAAGAACTAGAGAAGCAAGAGCAAACACATTCGAAAGCTAGCAGAAGGCAAGAAATAACTAAGATCAGAGCAGAACTGAAAGAGACAGAGACACAAAAACCCTCCAAAAAATCAATGAATCCAGGAGTTGGTTTTTTGAAAACATCAACAAAAATGATAGACCCTTAGCAAGACTAATAAAGAAGAAAAGAGAGAAGAATCAAATAGATGCAATAAAAAATGATAAAGGGGATATCATCACCGACCCCACAGAAATACAAACTACCATCAGAGAATTCTATAAACACCTCTACGCAAATAAACTAGAAAATCTAGAAGAAATGGACAATTTCCTGGACACTTACACTCTTCCAAGACTAAACCAGGAAGAAATTGAATCCCTGAATAGACCAATAGCAGGCTCTGAAATTGAGGCAATAATTAATAGCCTACCAAGCAAAAAAAGTCCAGGACTAGATGGATTCACAGCTGAATTCTACCAGAGGTACAAGGAGGAGCTAGTACCATTCCTTCTGAAGCTACTCCAACCAATAGAAAAAGAGGGAATCCTCCTTAATTCATTTTATGAGGCCAATATCATCTTGATACCAAAGCCTGGCAGTGGCACACACAAAAAAGAGAATTTTAGACCAATATCCCTGATGAACATCGAGGCAAAAATCCTCAATAAAATACTGGCAAACCTGATCCAGCAGCACATCAAAAAGCTTATCCACCATGATCAAGTGGGCTTCATCCCTGGGATGCAAGGCTGGTTCAACATATGCAAATCAATGAATGTAATCCAGCATATAAACAGAACCAGAGACAAAAACCACATGATTATCTCAATAGATGCAGAAAAGGCCTTTGACAAAATTCAACAGCGCTTCATGCTAAAAACGCTCAATAAATTCGGTATTGATGGAACGTATCTCAAAATAATAAGAGCTATTTATGACAAACCCACAGCCAATATCACACTGAATGGGCAAAAACTGGAAGTATTCCCTTTGAAAACTTACACAAGACAGGGATGCCCTCTCTCACCACTCCTATTCAACATAGTGTTGGAAGTTCTGGCTAGGGCAATCAGGCAAGAGGAAGAAAACAAGGGTATTCAGTTAGGAAAAGAAGAAGTCAAATTGTCCCTGTTTGCAGATGACATGATTGTATATTTAGAAAACCTCATCATCTCAGCCCCAAATCTCCTTAAGCTGGTAAACAACTTCAGCAAAGTGTCAGGATACAAAATAAATGTGCAAAAATCACAAGCATTCTTACACACCAGTAACAGACAAACAGAGAGCCAAATCATGAGTGAACTTCCATTCACAATTGCTTGAAAGAGAATCAAATACCTAGGAATCCAACTTACAAGGGATGTAAAGGACCTCTTCAAGGAGAACTACAAACCACTGTTCAGTGAAATAAAAGAGGACACAAGCAAATGGAAGAACATACCATGCTGCCCAAAGCAACTTATAGATTCAGTGCCATCCCCATCAAGCTACCAATGAGTTTCTTCACAGAATTGGAAAAAACTGCTTTAAAGTTCATATGGAGCCAAAAAAAAGCCCACATTGCCAAGACAATCCTAAGTCAAACGAACAAAGCTGGAGGCATCATGCTACCTGACTGCAAACTATATTACAAGGCTAAAGTAACCAAAACAGCATGGTACTGGTACCAAAACAGAGATATAGACCAATGGAACAGAACAGAGTCCTCAGAAATAATACCACACATCTACAGCCATCTGGTCTTTGACAAACCTGAGAAAAATAAGAAATGGGGAAAGTATTCCCTATTTAATAAATGGTACTGGGAAAATTGGCTAGCCATACGTAGAAAGCTGAAACTGGATCCTTTCCTTACTCCTTATACAAAAATTAATTCAAGATGGATTAGAGACTTAAATGTTAGACCTAAACCCAGAAAAACCCTAGAAGAAAACCTAGGTAATACCATTCAGGACATAGGCATGGGCAAGAACTTCATGTCTAAAACACCAAAAGCAACGGCAACAAAAGCCAAAATTGACAAATGGGATCTAATTAAACTGAAAAGCTTCTGCACAGTAAAAGAAACTACCATCAGAGTGAGCAGACGACCTACAGAATGGGAGAAAATTTTTGCAGTCTACTCATCTGACAAAAGGCTAATATCCAGAACCTACAAAGAACTCAAACAAATTTACAAGAACAAAACAAACAACCCTATGAAAAATTGGGCAAAGGACATGTACAGACATTTCTCAAAAGAAGACATGCATACAGCCAAGAGACACATGAAAAAATGCTCATCATCACTGGCCATCAGAGAAATGCAAATCAAAACCACAATGAGATACCATCTCACACCAGTTAGAATGGCGATCATTAAAAAGTCAGGAAACAACAGGTGCTGGAGAGGATGTGGAGAAATAGGAACACTTTTACACTGTTGGTGGAATTGTAAACTAGTTCAACCATTATGGGAAACAGTATGGCGATTCCTCAAGGATCTAGAACTAGAAGTACCATATGACCCAGCCATCTCATTACTGGGTGTATACCCAAAGGATTATAAATCATGCTGCTATAAAGACACATGTACACGTATGTTCATTGTGGCACTATTCACAACAGCAAAGACTTGGAATCAACCCAAATGTCCATCAGTGACAGACTGGATTAAGAAAATGTGGCACATATACACCATGGAATACTATGCAGCCATAAAAAAGGATGAGTTTGTGTCCTTTGTAGGGACATGGATGCAGCTGGAAACCATCATTCTCAGCAAACTATCGCAAGAACAGAAAACCAAACATCGCATGTTCTCACTCATAGGTGGGAACTGAACAATGAGATCACATGGACTCGGGAAGGGGAACATCATACACCGGGGCCTATTATGGGGAAGGGGATGGGGGAGGGATTGCATTGGAAGTATACCTGATGTAAATGACGAGTTGATGGGTGCTGACGAGTTGATGGGTGTAGCACACCAACATGGCTCAAGTACACATATGTAACAAACCTGCACATTATGCACATGTACCCTAGAACTTAAAGTATACTAATAATAAATAATAATAATAATAACAATAATATTTGGAAAAATAAGTGGGACTTTCTGTATACCCTTGGGGAATTACAGTCCATATATTTTGCCATTCTTTCCAAATAAAAGCAAACAAATACTGACTGTCTGAATCTACAGGAATATTTAAAAAGGCACAGCAGAGATCCACAACTGAGAAATATTGGCTGGTAGTAGGTATAGTTAATAGAAGGGTGTGTGGGTTGGGGACTACTGGGAGCCTGGGTATTACGATATAGCTTATTGCACTCAAGTCCTGCAAAAACCTCCATCCTCTCCCACTTGGTTTCTTTGCAGGGAATATAGGACTGTTGCAGGGGCTTGTGCAGGGAATAATGAGCCAGCCCATTTTTCAGATAATCTTGTATGATAGGGGCAATTCCATTTATGGTGTTCTTCATAGAAGATATTGTTTAAGGTTGGGCAGGGGTTTCTTTGGGTTTATCTCTACCTTTACTAGAGTGGGTGAGAAAATTTTTCCTATATCTGTATTTGACTGAGACCGTAAGTGGGAGGGGACATCCTTGAGCAAGTATTCCACTTCTGGTGTTAATAGGAAAATTGGGAAGCTAAAAGAAGTTTTATTGTTTTCCGATGTTTATTCCATTGTTTCTTATTCTCTCCTAAAATTTCCTTCTCTGTCTCCATTTTATTTTCCTGGTCACAAGATGATGTTTTAACATTAGTAGTATTAAACTGTGGAACAATGTCAGGACGTTTTTGAATTTGGTATTTTTGGTCTCTTGGCTCAAATTCTAATAAAAGTTCACCTTTTGATGAAAAAGAGACACGGGCATTATGGATTTTGAGATCATGGCCCAAAATATTGTCAGGGGCTGCAGGGCATATAAGAAAGGTATGGAGGCCAGGCGTGGTGGTTGACACCTGTAATCCCAGTACTTTGGGAGGCCAAGGCGGGTAGATCATCTGAGGTCAGGAGTTCGAGACCAGCCTGGTCAACATGGTGACACCCTATCTCTTCTAAAAATACAAAAATTAGGCAGGCACAGTGGCGGATGCCTGTAATCCCAGCAACTTGGGAGGCTGAGGCAGGAGTATTGCTTGCACCTGGGAGGTGGAGATTGTGGTGAGCCAAGACTATGCCATTGCACTCCAGCCTGGGCAACAAGAGTGAAACTCAGTCTCAAAAAAAAAAAAAAAAAGATATGGGACCTACTGAGCCTGTCACACTTAGAACCCGGGGGGCGGGGGGTGGCTGAACCTGATGAAATGGTAAGGTATAGGTTTTGACTTAAAACATGAGATTGTTTTATTAGACACACCAACCATGTTAATTCTTTCATTACTCCAAGGAATGGGGTTTCTTAATAAGGTGGAATTTATCAGAGATATAGTCGCGCCTGTGTCAATAAAGGTATTTGTAAGCTCATGGGTTATTATTATATTAATCTCTCCCAATTTGTTTGTCAGGGTAGAATATTTGGAGAAGTGAAACCCCTGTACTTCCTCGGAAGACACCTAGTCTTTCTGAGTTTCATTCTCCTGCCTTTTCTTTTGTTTCAACCTAAGACCATCTGTTTTAAGGTGTCCTGGTCTTTTACAGTAGTAGCAGACTGGGAGGGAAGGGTTCTCAGACTGAGGGAGCCTAAAATCTATCTGAGGCTCAGCGGTTTGAGAAGTTAATTGCTTTAGTTATAAATGCATAACCTGGGCAATCTTCTGTTTTTTCTTTTTTATTATAGTGCAGGATAATTGGTCAGCTAAGTTAACTAGCTAATTAGTTCTGGCTGTGGCCCAATTTGTCATGTTTCATTTTATAAGGGTTTTCATTTTACATTTATCTAGTCCATGTAAGAAACTCGCATTTAATAAGGTATCGTTTTTCTTGTTTTCAAAGCAATCAGCTGACATCCCGCAATACTGTCTTAAAGTTTTATCGAAACATGTGAAATAATCTAAAATTGATTTGTGTGTGTTCTGGTGGCATTTTTGGATTTTATTCTAAGCCACAACTCTTTGGAACACTGAAGGAATAATATTTAACAGAGTGGCCGCTCGTTCCTGCACATCTTTGTGCCTGTCTCCTGGATTTTGGCGGGGAATGGTTATTGGGGCCCTATTGGACCTTCAGGAGTCAAATCTGCTATAGGGTCTGACCATTGTGCTTTCTCCAGCCATTCCTTAGCTTTAACTTCTAAGACCAACATATGGACTAGCTGATAAAGGTCAGAATGACCTGAGTCATAGGTTCTAATCAGCTCAAATTCTCGGGCAAACCCAATTGGATCTTTATGGCGGTCAGGAGATGCTTTAACTATGCCGTGTAATTCAGCCTTTGACCAGGGTTGGTAAACAATCACTGGGGTTCCCCTATCTGTTACCAGTTGTTCTCAAAAAGGGGCAATCATGAGAGAAATCCCTGTGGAACCCCCGTTTTCCATGTCTCCTGGATAAAACTGGCCACTGGGGCTGTCAGGGAATCGTCAGCAGATGGGGTCTTTGAAGTTAGATTCCCAACTGCCTCCTGTTGAGCAAGTGTTAAACATGGAGGAGAAGGGGAAAACAAATCTTGCCCCAGAAGTTCAGAGAGGTCATGATAGAGTGCGAGTATAGGTGGAGGCGGAAGAGGTGCCAAGGGGGAAGTAAGGGACTCTGAGGATTTCTTTAAGAGAGATGAAAAATTAGGGAGTTCTTGATTAGCATTTCTAAGTTGCTTGTTTGCCTCCTGTAGGGAGATGAGGCGGCCTTTGCCTATACTACTCTCCAAATACCACTGAAAATAACTCTCCCATTCTGATTGCTTAGTTTTTGTGCCTGCGTTATCCATACTAGTTCACAGGTACACTAATTTGGGCATCTCAAAAGATCCCCATTTAGGCCATTGTAACTTAGAATCTGCTTTAGTTATAGTGGTCCATTTGGTTAAACATTTGCATGATAATTCGCCTAAGTATTTTGCATATACCTGGCCAGAGGTTCTAAAGCGGAAACCTTATGTTCCACAGCTGTTGGGGTCTTAGAGGCCTTGTTCCCCGTAATTTAGAGGTCCTCTTTGGATTTGACAATGGCAGGACATATGTCGAACCCAAAATGTGCTGCTTGAGAACTTAGCTTTTCAAGGTCATTCCCCGCTGAACAGGTTTGGTCCACCCGTGTCATGGCTACCTGGCACCATTGTGCCAGGAGCTCAAGGTGTGAGAGGGGCGGGCTCCTTATATGCACCTGCTGGCTGAGATTAGACACTAAATATGTTCTTCTGAAAGGGGAAACTTATTTAGAACTGCTACATGTCTTAGGGAGCATTTCTCCTAGACACCCTCATGAGATTCTCAGTTACCTGAGAATGCCCCAAAAGGCTGAATGAAGGGAGTGAGGTGCTCTACTTCTTTGGAGTGGAAGATTCCACACTCATGAGCTAGAGGGTTCTGAGTTGGTCAAATCTGATAGGGGAAGGGACTGAAACATACAAATATACACATACACAAAAACAGAAACAAACAACAAAACTGTTAAGCAAAACTTATAATAACCACACAAAATGTATAATTTCTGAGCACTCTAAGTGTAAGCAGGAAATTAATACCAGCTGGTTGTTAATGCTAATTTTAGTCATTTAGGGAATTTGCAAGACAGAATCTCAAACCAGTTTCTTACCTAGTGATGGGTTCCAAGCTGGAGACCACTGTCTGCCAATGGAGAAGCAGATGAGTTGGCCTTTCTTGGTGGAAGCGTATGGGAAAACTCCCACAAAAAAATGATTTTTTTTTAAATAGCCAATAAACTTCAGACCTTCAACCGAAAAACGTTGGAAGATCAGGAATCCCTGGAAGAAATAGGTCCCAAACTTCAGGAAATTCATCCTGTTGGTTCAAGGTGTCCAAGCCAGTACAAAGCGCCAATAGGGTAATTGCTGCAGGCCAGGTCACTTTCACTCAGGATCCCTCCGTGGTTACCAGATGTCAATCAAAGAAAATGACGAGCCAAGTCTCAGTCATCTTTGAAGGTTTATTTGCCAAGTTTAAGGACATACCTGGGAGACAGATCTATGCCTTTCTTTGAAGATGATTTTGAGGGCTCCAAATTTAAAGGGGAAAGAGCGGGATATTGGGAAGCAAAGAGTTTTCATATAAACAAAAGGGGCAAAGGAAAAATGTGCAAAATCTGCATTTTATGTAAGATAACACAGACAAAATGGGGCAACGGAACAATTAGATATGCATTTGTGTCTAACAGGCCAGGGTGTCTGTAAAGATAAGCTATCAATTTGCATTGCCCTAGTGAAGTTTCAACAGCTTACCAGGAATTTCCTTGTGGGCAAAATATGGGGGAGATGGGTAGCTTTTTATCTTGTAGCCATCTTATTTAGGAACCAAAAGGTGGAGGCATGTCTGTGTGACCCAGTTCCCAGCTTGACTTTTCCGTTTGGCTAAATGAGCTGGGGTCCCAAAAGTTAATTTTCTTTCACACCATCTAGGAATAAACCTTTCTAGACTTGAGAGATCAGACAAAACCTGAGACCAGTGACTCATTTTCTTTTTAAATGCTTTTTCCAAAAGATTTTTTTTAATGGGGAAAATATGAAAGGAAAATAAATCTTGGGTCCTCCAAATCACTAAGCTAAAGGGTAAAGTCAAGCTGGGAACTGCTTAGGGAATACCTGTCTCCCATTCCATTCAAAGTCATCCCTCTGCTCACTGAGACAAATGTATATCTAATTGCCTCCTTTGGAAAGGCTAATCAGAAACTCAAAAGAATGCAACCATTTGTCTCTCATGAACCTGTGACATGAAAGCCTCCTTTCTGCTTTTCTCGCCTTTCTGGGGGCAACCAATGTACATCTTACATATATTTATTGGTGTCTCATTTCTCTCTAAAATGTATAAAACCAGGGTGTGCCCTGACGACCTTGGGCACATGTCATTAGAATCTCTGAGGCTTTCATGGGTGTGTGTCCTCAACCTTGGCAAAATAAACTTTCTCAATTAACCTGTCTCAGATATTCAGGGTTCACAGCTATATCTGGACAGAGGAACAGGGAAAATATGGGAGGTTTATCTTTCAGGATAAACTCTTTTGAACTGTTTAATATTTTTTACCATGTTTGTGTATTTTAAGAAATTATTTCTATTACATTAGTTTAAGGCGGTCATCAGTGCTATCATATATAGAATCAAATGGGCAGGCTTTAAAATGCAGTTTTGACAGCACTACTGCTAGGGGGTTTCATTCAGTAGGTCTGGGGTGGGGTCTGTGCATTGTCATTTTAACACGCTCTTAGGTAATTTTGATACAGGTAATGTTAAGACTACATTTTGAGAGGCAATTTTGTCAGAAATGCACGGAGCATATGAGAAACTTTGCCCCAGGAGCAAGGGACAGAATGACAGAACACTGAAAGTTTCCTGAATGGCTGTTAATTGTAGGGTATGGAAGGAAAATAAATTACTAAGCAAAAGGAAATGTCAGACTGGGAACTGTGAGGTTGGGCCAACCTGCCTCCAACTCTATTTCTAAATAAGATAGCTACAAATATTTTAAAAGGGCACATGCTTCTTTCACAATTTTCCCACAAGGAAATATCTTGTGGACCTCAAAATCTTTACCCTAAAGCAAATCTGTTGAATTTTACTCTGGCAATGTACCCTGATAGCTTATCTTCCCAGGTGTGAGACAGAAAGTCATCACTCTGCTCACCTGAGACAAATGCGTATCTGATTGCTTCCTCTGCCCTATTGTTTATGCAAAAATACAGATTCATTGAGCTAGACTAGGTTGTGTATTCAGTGAAAGGCTGATCAAGGGCTGAAAAGAATGCAGCTTTTTACTCTTATCTACATATGACCTGGAAGCCCCCACCTCAAGCTGTCCTGTCTTTCTAAACTGAACCAATGTACGTCATGTATTGATTAATGTCTCATGTCTCCCTAAAATGTGTAAGAGCAAGCTGTACCCCGACCACATTGGGCACATGTCATCAGGACCTCCTGATGCTGTGTCATGGGCATGTCCTTAACCTTGGCATAATAAACTTTCTAAATTGATTGAGAATTTTGGGTTCATAACTTAGAGGAAAAAATGGCCTGAAATTCAAACTTTTCCAATAAATGAAGTGTTTAAAACAGTGATTGACATTCCAGACACTTACGCATACCCCTCAATTATCTTCCCCAGCACATACACAGGGCAGCTGATATCTTCATTAAGCTGTAAGAGCATTTTCATCAGCGACGACAGCAGGTTTGACTCATTCTATTAGGAAATAAATTTAGTACGGAAGAAGCCTGACTAAGGGCACTTTCAGAATCGCAATTACCAGATAGCTTCCTTGTAATTCTAGAAGCACTGCTCAGCATTCAAATAATAACATCTTACATTTCCATGCACACTATAGTTTTGCAGAGTGCTTTTTAATTCTCATCCATTTTGCCCTGGAGCCTTCCCAACAACATTTTAAGATAAGTAGTTGACATCTTCTGACTCCTAAACGCTGTCTTCTTTGAATCTTATGAAAAGAGTCAGAAGGAAGATAACTCATGCTTGTTGGGTACACACTCTTCCATGCACTTTATATTCATGCCATTAAATTTTCAAAACAGTCTTATGAAGCAGGTGTTGTTACTCTCTCCATTTTGCAGATTGGAAGAGGAAAGTGAGTTATCCAAGGTCACAGAGCTAATAAATGACAAAAACACCAACAATGAAGCAAAAAAAGCTGTGCAGTATATAAAAATATGTTTTTCTGACTGACTACCATTTTAAAATTGGGAAAATCAGAGAAGCAGGAAAAACATGGCCAAAAAATACAATGAATTCAAATTTAGGAATGAAAACAACAACAAAACTAAAATGCTATCTCCAATGCTTTTTACACCACTTTGGAGAACAATTAACAGGACAATAGATGGCCAAAAGAATCAGAAACTGCACAAATGCCAATTGGAGGTGCCTCTAATAAATTCTAGAACTCCCATGGTGAGCAGTGTGGTAGCAAAAAGGACCTTTATGATTTACTTTTCCCTGTGATTTTGCTATAGCTCAGTGACTCCTGCTTCTTTTGACCTCCCAGAATTCACACTCTTTATGCTCTCTACCTTGTATGATCGTTATTAATGTAGCTACCTAAGCTCCCAGACCATGAGCTCCCTGTCTTTCCTACCCACTAAGCACAGCTCTCCACATAATAGTCACCCAGGAAAGGTTTGTTGAATAGCACAAATGAATAAATAATAGTTGAATGAGTGATTCAGGCTAGGCTTCCACGGTGGAAAAAAAAGGGGGAAGTTTATGGTTTTCTCTGTATCTGGGCATCTCAGTAACATTTTTGTTTTGTGCTTGTTTTACTCCAACTCTTGCATTTTTGTAAAATTTTTGGCAATTTTTAATTCTTTCTTGTCTGCTTACTTGTTCTTTCTCTCTTGTCTGTCGAATGAAAAGAAACATATTAGACTGGAAACCTTTAAGCTCCTAGGACAAAAGACTATGCTTATGAAAGAACCACCTTATACATACATGGTAGGTTCTCCATAAACATTTTTGATCAAAGAAATACATATCTCAAAATATTTTCAACAAGCTTTCTATCTTCTTTTTCTAGGACACATTCAACAGTCCCCTGCCTCCAATCAAAGTACCTTAACAATAAAATTCTAAGAAATAAGCTTAGGAATTCATCTAGTATTCTAGTTGTAAATATCAGGGCTTCAATTTAACAAGTTGATATTGATCACCTATTAAGGGCTTAGCACTGTAGAGAAAAAAAAGACAATGTTCCTGCCTTAAGCAGCTTATTGTCTCATAAAGGATAGTACACGTATGCAAATACTGCAATTTTACTTTAGGGGAGGCACTAAGCACATCCATCCATTTGGGGAAACCAAGAAACTTTGCTTGAAACAGATGGCATTTGAGCCAGCCTTGCATAAATTTTGCTAGGTAGAGATAAAATGAGAAGTATTTCAAGCAAGAAAGAATAGTTTAAGTAAGTGTGTACAAAAGGGAAAGTGACAAACACATTCACAAAACAGCAAGGAGCCCAAGCTGGAGGAGTAGGCATTCATGTAGACAAGGCTGAAAGGGTAATTTGGAATAAGAGAGTGGAAGGCCTTAAAATGCTATGCTGAATTTGGACTTAATTTTGTAGTGATGGGGAGATACAGAAGATTATTTAGTAGAGATGGAGAAAGAGAATGAGCAAATCTGTCATTCGGAAGATGAGTCTCAAAGCAGTATAGAAGACGAAGTAGGGACGGAGAGTGATTTGGAAACAGAAGGAAGATCACAGTTATCTTGGTGAGAGGTGAGAATAACTAGAATTGATTAAGCCATTAATACGTATTTGGAACTTCTAGCAGTGCTTTGTAAGTATGAATAATTTAACAATTACAAAAACCTTTTGAGGTAGACATTCTTATAATCATCTTAATAGAGATGACATAATGAAGACACAGAGTGTTTAGTTAACTCTCTCAAACTCACAAAGTCAGTGGTACAGTCAGAATTCAGATTCAGATTCTCTGACATGAGAGCCCAAGTTTTGTTTGCTTGATTTTTTAAAATGAAGAATTTATACAAATCACTAAGAGAAACCCTAAGATAATGTTTTGTTTTCTAAAGGAAAAAAAGATATAGGCATAAATAGATTATTCACAAAATATATATTGGAAATATACATTGGTGAATGTATACATACACACATGCATTAATATGTATTAATAGACTAATACAAATTCTAACCTATTAATCCTTACAACAACCCCATAAGGTTATATTATTAATATTGGCTCCACTTTATAGATAAGAAAACTAAGACAGAGAAAGGTCAAGTAACTTGCCTAAAGTTATCAGCTAATATCAAGCAGAGGAGAATTACCATCCATGTAGACTATCTCCAAAACACACCTTCAACTATTCAACCACATCATTGGAAAGAAAAATGAGATAGCCACTTTCTTATGGACTGCTAATGAGATTTTGTTCATTTATTAAACAAACAAGTATTAACAACCTCATATGTGACAGGCACTATCTCAGGTGGTGGAAATGTAGTGATATAATAAGAATGACATGATATCTCCCTGTGTAACTTGTACAAGCTCATAAAAAGATGCAGCTTTTGTAATGAAATATTTGGCAATTTATATTCAAATCTTAAAATACTCATATCCTCTAACTTTGGAATTCCACTTTTAAGTAGCTATGCAAAAGAAATACTGAGACATGGCAGAGGCATATTTATTCCCAAAGTTGTTTGTTGCAGCGTTATTTATAATAGCTTGAATTTAAGCTTCATGAAGTCCACATACATGCATGAATACACACACAAACACACATGTACATGTATATATATATATCTGTTGTATTTGCAGTGACATGTACAGGAACTAGCACTTGATAAATAATAAATATTTGTTAAATGAATGATTGAAGAGCAAACATTACGAGAAAACTGAATGCTCAACAAGACAGCTTAATTAAGTATATTGCGGCATATTTATATAATGAAGACAACTATTATGATACCTATTAAGGGTTAAAATATGAAGAGGAATATTTATAATACAAAATTTAAAAAGCAAAATATAAATCTGTATGTATGCCATAATCTCAACTATAATTTTTTTTAAAAAAGCAAATTGTAGAAGACTAAATATAGAATAATCCATTTGATATAAAACATGATAAATATGCTTATGTATGCACAGACCAATTTTTGAAGGACAAACAATACAATGCTCATAGTAATTATCTCTGACAAAAGAAAATTGAGGAAGATATTAACTTCTCACATTTCATTTTCTGTACCACTTGAAATTTTTCTATGAGCGTATTTTTTTGTACTTAAAAAATAAAGTACCTGACCAGGAATGGTGATGGATCCCTGTAGTCCCAGCCATTCAGGAGGCTGAGGTAGGAGCATCACTTGAGCCCAGAAGTTTGAGGCTGTAGTGCACTATGATCACACTATGAGTAGTCACTGGACTCCATCCGGGGCAACACACATCTCATCTCTAATAAGTAAGTAAATAAATAAATAAATAGATAAAGCACCCTTGAAACATTTACCAAATAAGGAAAGGTTTACAGTTATTTTGTGTTGGGTGTTTGAGCCCAGTTTTTTCCAATTTTTTTTGAAAATAAACATTGTTTTTAAAATAGAAAAATAAAACTGTTAAAATGTACAATGGGTAAGGTGTGAAATGCAAAGGGCTTGAAAGTTGTCACTCCTCTTCTCACAACAAGCAAACAGCTGAAAAAACCAGATGTCAGCAACTCTTCTTAGATTTGTCAGAGAATTGAAGTTATAGAGTAAGTTATGACCTCCAAAACTGGAGAGGCTGGTGTATACAGACTATACTGGCTTCCTTGAATAAAAAGCTGCTGCTGGATCCTGGTAGGAGCTTTTAAGGCACAATTGACTAATTGCTGGAAATTGAGCATGGACCACCTCGAGAGATAAAAACTTCTAGGTAGTGGGTCTTAGGAGGTCCCCACACTTTTGTGAGTTTTACCACCAGGAACCCCACCTGGTGTTCAGCATTAAGATTAGACTAAAAGCTTCTTATGCTTTGGTCAGAAGGAGGGGAAAAGTAACCATTTTTAAAAATGCAATCTGTTTTTCTTGAAAAAGTCTGTCCTCAAAAAAAAGGTATTTTATCAGCGCCTAACCAAGGTGGGTTTTGCCAGAGTATAGCCAACATGGGAGAAAGAAAATACTCAACTCTAATTCCTTCTAGCCTTTCGTCTTACTTAACTTGAGGCTGGATGTTGGGGAACAGTCAAGAAGAACTTGTGAAGGAAACAGTCCAGAAGCACAGGCTTACTAAAAGATGGAAAGATGAAGACCTCATCATAGGATTATAGACTACTTTCTCTCCCCTACACTTTACCATCATACCAATAATCCTCTCATATAATAATAGGGAATTATAAATGAAAGAACTGTAAGACTCAGATGCTATTTAAGAGGGAATCTTTAGATAAATCCAAATACAAAAAGGGGGGGGGGAGGTGCAAAAACTAGAATACCAGAGGAAATTTTAGCATCTGACCCTTCCAGGTAAAGAAAATGTTAAACACAGCTTTACTCTTAGACAGATGAACATAAAACCCCACACTTAAATATTATTTAACTCAGTTCCTTTTACCCAATGCATTATGTCTAGCTTTCAACAACAATGAAATTACAAACTGTGCTTTACCAGAAAAAAATCGTTTGAAGAGAGAAAGTAAGCATCAAAATCAGACTCAGATATGGCTGAAATTTTGAAAACATTACATCGGAAATTTCAAATAACTGTGATCAACATGCTAAGATCTCTAATAGAAAAAGTAGACAACATGAAAAAACAGATAGGTAATGTAAGCAGAAAGATGAAAACTCTAAAAAAAATGTAAAAAAATGTTACAAACTGGCATGCACCTGTAATCCCAACTACTCAGGAAGCTGAGGCACGAGAATTGCTTGAACCCAGGAGATGGAGGTTGCAGTGATCTGAGATCACGCCATTGCACTCCAGGCTGGGTGACGGAGCAAGACTCTGTATAAAAAAAAAAAAAAAAAAAAGTCAGACATGGTGGTTCCCACCTGTAATCCCAGCACTGCACTTTGGGAGGCCAAGGTAGGTGGATCACCTGAGGTCAGGAGTTCCAGACCAGCCTGGTCAACATGGAGAAACATGGAGAAACCATGTCTCTACTAAAAATACAAAAATTAGCCGGGCATGGTGGTGCACGCCTGTTATCCCAGCTACTCAGGAGGCTGAGGCAGGAAAATCGCTGGAACCCAGGACGCAGAGGTTGCAATGAGCCAAGATCACGACACTGCACTCCAGCCTGGGCGACAGAGAAAGAACCCACCTCAGAAACAAACAAGCAAACAAAACAAATAAACAGATCTTACAAAAACTCACTATCATGATAACAGCACCAAGTGGGATCGTGTTTAACTATGAGAAACCATTTCCATGATCCAGTCACCTCTCACCAGGCATCAGCTCCAACATTGAATATTACAATTCAACATGAGATTTTGGTGGGGACACAGATCCAAACCATATCAAGTAGTATGTGAGATTTCATATTCCTTACTGTATTGGTAAATACATTGGTGGTATTGATATTGGTAGTATTGGTGGTATTTTTAAAAACTTTTCAAACATGAATGATAAAAATAAGTTGTTTTATTGATTTTTGGATTACTAATAATGTTTAAGAGTTTTTAATGTATTTATATCTCTTTTGTATTTTCTCTTCTAAAAATTATCTGTGATGTTTTATATATTTTTATTGGGTATCTTAATGTTAATTGCTACTGGTTTGTAAAAACTGCTCAAATATTTTTCTGTTTTATAATTGGCTTTTAACTGTATATATTTTGACAATAAAATTGATAATTTGAATTTTAATTGCTAACGCATAGGCTAAAAGTATTAACATATTTAAATTTCAAAAAGAACAAAAGTGTGTCTATTGAAAAGTCTCCATGGCAAATGTGTCTCAAATTATTCAGTTCCCCTTGCCACAGGCATCCAGTGTTAAGTTTCTCATAATTCCTTTTACATACATTGTACATATACATGCATCCATATTATAAATACATGTATGTACATGTTTCCCAGCCCACTTTTTCTGTAAAAATTCTCTGCACTTTAAGTTTTACACTTAATGCATTTTGGACATGATGTTAATATAAAAATAATTTCTCATTCATTTTTATGGATGTTTAGTATTTCACTGTATGGCTGTACAATAATTTATTAATTTTTCCTCTGAATATTTTTATTGTGATATAATTCATACATCAAAAAAAAAAAACCTTTAGAATGGTATTATTCAGTGGTTTTAGTGCATTTATAAAATTATCCAAGCATTACCACTAATTTCAGAACATTTTATCACCCCAGATAGAAACTTCATACTCAGTATGTTTTTTCCATTCCCCTGCCCCTGCAGTCCCTTGAAACCACCAATCTACTTTTTGTATTTATGATGTTACCTATTTTGGACATTTTGTGTAAATGAATTAACACATAAATGGCTATTTTTATTTTTCCCTTAGTGTAATATTTTTGAGGTTTATCCATGTTGCAATTAATGCATATTATAACTCATTTATTTTTATTGCTGAATATTATTCCTTTGTATGGATACTTTTTGCTTACCTGCTTATTAGTGTTTTAACACTTAGGTTGTTTTCTTTTTCTGGCTATTATGAATAATGCTATAATAAGCATTAATGTGTAAATATTTCTGTGTAGACGTGTGTTAAATTATTGTGGGTATATAACTAGGTGTGGAATATGGGAACTCTATGTTGAATACTTTGAGGAGCTGCCAACATTTTTTCCCAAAGTAACTGTGCTGTTTTATGTCCCTATCTGCAATGTATGAAGGTTTCTGTTTCTCCACATCTCTGTCATTGGAATTTAGATAGGGATTGCCTTGAATATACAGCTTAATTTGGGGACTGATGCCATTTTAACTAGATTTGTAGACACAGTTTTCTTTAGTCTTTTAGAAATATTTACAATGGCTAATTTAAAGGTATTTCTTGAATAAACCCTCCCCAAATTGCTGCAAGTCTCTGATTAATTTTTAGAATTTGGAAAAAGTTTATTCTGACAAATTTTGCCAGTTTCTTATAGCTTTTACTGAGTGGAGACTTTTTAGAGGCCTTTACTCCATTAATTTTATTGGCATTTGGTACCACCATATTAACTAGTTCACCATTCATGGTAATTTAGGTTGTCTTTACTATAAAAATACTATAGTAAATAATCTTATAAATTTATAATTAATACCATGACAGTATATCTGTAGAATATATTTTTATAAGTTGGGTTTGTCAAAGGGCGTGGTGATTTGTAATTTTGTCAAACATTTCTTTCAGGAATGAAGGTTTTTCAGAAGTGAAGCTTTGTGGCACCCCATCAGGTAAAGAGCCGTGGCCAGCTGGGATGCTTGCTGAGTTAAAAAGGGAATATGGATTGTTTAGTGGAAGAAGGAAATTATAAACATCAGTTATGGCTATGTCATTAGTTACAGAAAGAACTGTAATTGTTATGAATATTTCTTTCCTTAATTTGTTGTGAATACATGTGCATGCATATTAGAAGATTTTTGAATTTATATATAATATGTAAGTATTGTTAACTTTACATCACAGTATATAATTTATAGACCATGAAGTAGAAGAATGAATGTAACTAAAGGACTTTTCATCCTTTCCTAGAGTAGAGGCTAGTGTATCTTCAGTTGTGTATATAATGGTTGTATAACATTAGGTGGTAGCATGATCTTGCAATTATCATTATTCGATGTTAAATATAATTTAATATGATGTATATAAGTGCCAGGTAAGCAAGGGATGAACTTGTGATTTTTGACGTCATGTATCACCTTGGCTAGGAAACAGCATCCAGATATTTGTTTAAACATGTCAGGAAGTTGCTGTGAAGGTTGGTTTTTATGCTTGTTTATTATTATTATTATTTTAACTTTTAGGTTCAGAGGTACATGGGCAGGTTCATTACGCTGGTAATGTGTATGCCATGGGGAATTGGTAAACAGATTATTTTGTCACACAGATAATAAACATAGAATCTAGTAGGTAGCTTTTCTATCCACACCCTTGTCCCACCTTTGGCCTCGAGCAGGCCCTGGCATCTGTTTTCTCTTCTTTGGGTTTAACTCCAACTTATATGTGAGAACATGTGATATTTAGTTTTCTGTTCCTGTGTTATTTCACATGGGATAATTGCCTCCAGCTCCATCTATGTTGCTGCAAAAGAATTGATCTTGTTCTTTCTTATGACTGTGTAGTATTCCATGGTGTGTATGTACCACATTCTGTTTATCCAGTCTACCATTGATGGGCCTTTAATTTGATTCTATGTCTTTGCTCTTGTGAATAGTGCTGCAGTAAACCTATGAGTGCATGTGTATTTATATAGAAAAATTTATATTCCTTTGGGTAAATACTCAATAATGAGTGTAGAGGACTACGTGCTCACAAACAGGGTGTTCCCGATAAGTCCTGCTCTCGCAAACGAAGCAGTTCCCCATAAGTCCTGCTCTTGAAAATGAAGCAGGGCGTTCCCGACAAGTCCTGCTCTTGCAAACGAAGCAGGGCGTTCCCAATAAGTCCTGCTCTTGCAAACGAAGCAGGGCGTTGGGGGCCTGTTTATATGTAAACATCTTGAAAATCCAGAAAGTCAGGGAAAGGTCAGAAAAACAACAATGTGTCTTGTGACTTGGCAACAGTCCACAAACGACTGTATAAAATAAAGCAGAGCGCGCCATTCGCAGCGGCCGCCATGTTTGTCTTGTCTTGTGTGTTCATTCCTTTGTTTAGGAAACACGCGGACCCCAACATCTGGTGCAGCGAGCAGGGTCCGTGGCTCCACGAGAGCAAGAAATCGGAGGGGGAACACCCCGAGCAGGTAAATAAAGAAAGGGGGACCCACGGGAAAATTATGGGGAATTCCACCTCTCTGGTCACTGAATATTTGTGGTTACTCCAGGGACTGTTGATGTCTACAGGAGTAGAAGTTAGTTAAGGAACATAAGACTTTGAAGCGATTGTTTGCCCATGTTGAACAACATTGTTATTGGTTTCAATATCAAAACAAAGTGCAGTTAAATCGAAAGGAATGGTTACAAGTGGTTAAAGCCCTGCATCGAGCTCATCAGCGGGGGCAAACGATGCCTCTGACTTTGTGGACTTTGTGTGTAGTTCCATTACTCAGGCATTAGAGTTACTTGAAACTGACTCAGAGCATGGCAATACTGCCACAGGAGGTGAGGCATCTGAACCTTTAGAGAGGAATGATCCTAGAGAGGAACATATTTACGCCCCACAAGGAATTGGAAAAAGAGCTAATGCCTCCTTCATCTGAAGGAAATTCTGATTTGCAGCGCATTTTAGAGATGTTACAACAGTTGTTAAAATTGCAAGGTACCACTGCTCCTGTTTCTCCTATCTCTCCGCCATGAGCCTTCCCTGTTACCTTCCCTTCTGCTCCTTTGAAAAAGGATTTCCCTTTGCCTCCACCTCCAACCTCTTTGCCTATGTCAGGTCAGGTTTTCTCTGTGCCTCTTCTTCCTGTAGGAGAAAAGAAGGAATCGAAGGAAAAGGATGATTTCGAGCAATTAGATTTATTCCCAATAACACGGGCTGCTTTCGGTCCCAATGCTCAGTTCCCAAACGGTGGCCGGAATGTGACTTTTACAGCCCTACAATTTAAATTTTTGAAAGGAATGCTAATTATGGACCTCAGTTACAGTTTGTTCTTGGCCTTCTCGATTCCTTCTCTTTAGAATATATGATGATTTCTATTGACTGGGAAACGTTGAGACAGGCTGTCCTTGATCGTTCACAATGGCTTCAATTAAAAAGTTGGTGGTGGGAGGAAGCAAGAGTACAAGCTAGAAAAAATGCTACCCGAAATCCCCCAGGACCTACTGATGAGCAGCTTATGGGTTCAGGACAATAGGCCACTCTTAATGCTCAGGCAGGCCTAGATGATATTGCTCTCACTTAGATTAAAGCCTTGTTTATAAAAGCGTGGACTAAGGTTGAAATAGCGGGTAAAACTTCTTTACCTTTTGTAAAGATCCTACAAGGAGCCACTGAGCCGTATCCAGATTTTGTAGCCCGTCTTCAAGATGCTGTATTAAAGACTGTAGGTTCAGGCCCTGCTGCTAAAATTCTTTTGGATACTCTGGCTTTTGAGAGTGTTAATCCCGAGTGCCAAAAATTGCTGCGTCCTCTAAAAGCTAGTGGAGCTGATTTAGCTGAATACATTCGGGCTTGTGCAGGTGTTGGAGGAGCTATTTACAATGCTCAGTTGTTTGCTGGGGCACTTTCTAAGGCTTTAAAAGGCAATTCTAAACAAAATATATGCTATCAATGTGGAAAACACGGTCATTTTAAAAAGGAATGCCGGAAAAAATTAGGCTCTTCTGCTCTAAAAGAAAAAAGGTTACCATCTGATATGTGTAAACAATGTGGCAAGGGTCGACATTGGATCAATGAATGCCATTCAAAAACTGATAAAGTGGGAATGTATTGTCACCCCTCTCGGGAAACAGGAGCCGGGGCCCGCAGGCTTGGGGCCCCAACAACTACAATGCAGGCCTACGCCAGTACCCAGTGAGCAGTGGCTTACAACATCAAGGAATGACCTCGAGTCCTCCTTAAAGACATCTTACCCTACCCCAGTTTCTCAGCTTTATGCTGCCACTAAGCAGAGTGCCACTGCTGACCTAGCTATTGTCCAACCTTATACTTTATCTCCTAATGGAGGAATATATAAGTTGGCTACCGGAGTGTGTGGTCCTTTGCCAAAGGGACATGTAGGACTTTTACTAGGTCGAAGCAGCAGCGCTATGTGGGGGTTAATGGTGGTCCCAGGAATTATTGATCCTGATTTTACTGATGAAATCCTTATTATGGTACAAGTCTCACAATTTATGCACCTAGAGGCAAGGGAATGTATTGCACAATTTCTTTTATTGCCTCTTTTTCCTTTCTTATTTAGAGATGTGTCTCATCAAGGAGGTTTTGGTAGTACTGGGAAAACTGTTTTCTGGGAAACTTTAGTTTCTGACCAAAAACCTTTATGTTCATTGCAAATTAATGGGATACTTTTTGAGGGATTACTCAACACAGGAGAGGATGTATATAATAATGTTTGGCTCAATGGCCTATCATTGGAAAAAGAAACAAGTATTGGTTCCTCTATCTGGCCTAGGTACTGCTTCTATAGTCTACCAAAGTGTCGAGCCCCTGAGCTGTGTAGGACCTGAAGGACAACAAGGAAAAGTGTTCTTTTATATTGTTCCCATTAATATTAACCTTTGGGGCCGTGATCTTTTACAACAATTTGGTGCCTTTTAAAGCATTCCTCATATTTCTTCAACTGCCAAAAATATGATGTTCAAAATGGGCTACAATCCTTTAAACTCTTAGCCACTGTCCACAAGCCTCAAGCTTTACAATTAAGGTGGAAAACTACAACTCCTGTTTGGGTGGAACAGTGGCCATTATCTAAAGAAAAACTTAAGGCTTTAAAGAATTTGGTTAAGGAACAATTGGCCGAGGGGCATATTGAACCAAGTACTTCTACATGGAATTCCCCTGTGTTTGTCTTGTCAAAAAAAAAAAAAAAAAAAAAAAGAAAAAAAAAAGAAAAAAAAGGAAAAAGGAAAATGGTACTTATTAACTGATCTTAGAGCTGTAAATACTTGTATTCAACCTATGGGAACTTTATCCCCTGTAGCAGAAGAAGAATTGTCATTTGTAGAAAATAGAATTAGTGAAGCTCACCTTGATTATATTGCACCCAATCTTCCACTTTCATTGTGTCTTTTGCATACTTCCCATTCACCAATGGCTGTTTTACACCGAGATAATAATATTCTGGAGTGGCTGTTTTTGGCTAATAAAGTCATAAAGAAAATTCACCCATATATTGATAAATTGGCTGAATTAATTATTAAGGGATGACATCGAGCTCGTCAGTTGCTTGGTGCTGACCCTATAAAAATTATTCTCATTCAGCTTTGCCAGGACCTTTATCTTTTGGCAATAGTCAGATTGATTCTTTACTTATTGGCAGTGTCCAGTGGGCTCAGGATGAGCACCAACTACATCATACTAATAGTTCAGGATTACAACGGCGATTTTCTATAACACGCCGTCAAGCCCGAGCTACTGTCAGAGCCTGCTAATCTTGTGCTCCTATTATTGCACCTTTTTTAAGTCCAGGTATTAATCCTCAATGTGGTTTTGATTTGTATTTCTCTAATCACCAGTGATGATGAGCTATTTTTCATACATTTGTTGGCCGCATAAGTGCCTTTCTTTGAGAAGTGTCTGTTCGTATCCTTCATCCACTTTTTCATGGAGTTGTTTGTTTTTCCTTATAAATTTGTTTAAGGTTCTTGTAGATTCTGGATATTAGCCTTTTGTCAGATGGATAGATTGCAAATTTTTTCTCCCATTCTGTATGTTGCCTGTTCACTCTGATGATAGTTCCTTTTGCTGGGCAGAAGCTCTTTAGTTTAATTAGATCCCATTTGTCAATTTTGGCTTTTGTTGCCATTGCTTATGGTGTTTTACTCATGACATATTTGCCCATGCCTATGTCCTGAATGGTATTGCCTAGGTTTTCTTCTAGGGTTTTCTTGATTTTAGGTCTTACATTTAAGTCTTTAATCCATCTTGAGTTAAATTTTGTATAAAGTGTAAGGAAATTGTCCAGTTCCAGTTTCCTGCATACAGCTAGTCAATTTTCCCAACACCATTTATTAAATAGGGGATAGTTACCCCATTGCTTATTTTTGTTAGGTTTGTCAAAGATCAGATGGTTGTAGATGTGTGGTGTTATTTCTGAGACATCTGATCTATTCTATTAGTCTATATATCCGTTTTGGTACCAGTACCATGCTGTTTTTGTTACTGTAGCCTTGTAGTATAGTTTGAAGTCAGGTAGCATGATGTCTCCAGCTTTGTTCTCTTTGCTTAACATTGTCTTGGCTATACGGACTCTTTTTGGTTCCATATGAGATGTAAAGTAGATTTTTCTAATTCTGCAAAGAAAGTCATTGGTAGCTTGATGGGAATAACATTGAATCTATAAATTACTTTGGGCAGTATTGCCATTTTTACAATATTGATTCTTCCTATCCATGATCATGGAGTGTTTTTCCATTTGTTTGTGTCCTCTCTTATTTCCTTGAGCAGTGGTTTGTAGTTTTCCTTGAAGAGATCCTTCACGACCTTTGTTAAGTTGTATTCCTTGGTATCTTATCCTCTTTGTAGCAATTATGAATGGGAATTCATTCATGATTTATCTCTCTGCTTGTCTATTGTTGGTATAAAGGAATGCTTGTGATTTTTGCACATTGATTTTGTATACCGAGACATTTTTGAAGTTGCTTATCAGCTTAAGGTGTTTTTAGGCTGAGATGATGGGGTTTTCTAAATATACAATTATGTCATTTGCGAGCAGAGACAATTTGACTTCCTCTCTTCCTATTTGAATACCTTTATTTCTTCATCTTGCCTGATTGCCCTGGCTGGAATTTCCAATGCTGTGTTGACTAGGAGTGGTGAGACAGGGCATCCTTGTCTTGTGCCAGTATTCAAAGGGAATGTTTCCAGCCTTTTCCTCTTCAGTATGATATTGGCTATGGGTTTGTCATAAATAGTTCTTACTATTTTGAGACATGTTTCATCAATACCTAGTTTATTGGGAGTTTTTAGCATGGAGTGGTGTTGAATTTTATTGAATGTCTTTTCTGCATCTATTGAGATAATCATGTGGTTTATGTCATTGTTTCTGTTTGTGTGATGGCTCATGTTTATTGATTTGCATATGTTGTGTAGGTTGAGTGTTTTGTATCTATGATTATGAAGGATATTGGCATGAGGTTGTCTTTTTTTGTTGTGTCCCTGCCAGGTTTTGGTACTAGGATGATGCTGACCTCATAGAATGCATTAGGTAGGAGTCTAACTCCTTTTGAAACTATTACAATTTATTTTCTAATTTTTTGGAATAGTTGCAGTGGGAATGGTAGCAGCTCTTCTTTATACACCTTGTGGAATTGGGCTGTAAATTTGTCTGGTCCTGGGATTTTGCCTGTTGGTGGGCTTTTTATTACTGATTTAATTTTGTAACTCATTATTACTTTGTTTGGGGATTCAATTTCTTCCTGGTTGAATCTTGGGAGGTAATGTTTTCATGAATTTACTAATTTCTTCTAGGTTTTCTAGCAAATAAACCTAGAGGTGTTTATGGTAGTATCTGAGGGTCTTTTTGTATTCTTGTGGCTTTGGTGTTATTGTCTCCTTTGTAATTTCTGATTGTGTTATTAGAATTTTCTCTCTTTTTAAATTAGTATAATTAGTGGTCTATCTGTCTTATTTATTTTTTCAAATAACCAAATCCTAGATTCATTAATATTTTCTACAGTTTTCTGTGTCTCACTTTTCTTCAGTTCAATTCTGATTATGGTTATTATTTGTCTTCTGCTATCTATGGGGTTGATTGGCTCTTGTTTCTATAGTTACTTCAGGTATGATATTAGGTTGTTAATCTGAGATCTTTCTACCTTTTGATTTGGGTGCTTAGTCCTATAAACTTCCTTTTTAACACTACTTTAGCTGTGTCCAAGAGATTCTGAAACATTTTATCTCTGTTTTAATTAACTTTAATGAATTCCTTGATTTCTGCTTTAATTTTATTGTTTACCCCAAAATAATTCAGGAGCAAGTTGCTTAATTTGTATGTAATTCTGTGGTTTCAAGCAGTATTGTAAGCATTGATTTCTATTTTTATTGTGCTGTGCTCTGATAATTTGGTTGGTTTGATTTTGGTTTCTTTGAATTTTCTCATGAGTGTTTTATGGGTGATTGTGATATTGATTCTAGAGTATGTGCCATATACAGATGAGAAGAATATGCATTCTGTTGATTTTGGGTAATGAATTGTGGAGATGTCTATTAGGTCAATTTGGTTCAGGTCTTGAATTTCTTTATGTTAGCGTTTTGCCTTGATGATCTGTCTAATACTCTCTGTGGTGTGTTGAAGATCTTCACTGTTATTATTTGGTTATATAAGTATTTTTGTAGATTTCTAAGAACTCGCTTTATGAATCTGGGTGCTCTTATGAATATTGGGTACACATACATTTAGGATACTTAGATCTTATGTTGAATTAAACCATTTACAATCATGTAATGCCCCTCTGTTTTTTTTTTTTTCATCATTGATCATTTAAAGTTTGTTTTGTCTAAAATTAGAAGAGCAATGCCTGCCTTTTTTGTTTGTTTGTTTTCTGTTTACTTGGTAGATTTTTCTCCATATCATTACTTTGAGTTTATGTGTGTCATTGCATGTAACATGGGTCTCTTGAAGACAGCGTACCACTGGGTCTTGCTTCATTATCCAACTTGCAACTCCGTGCCTTTTAATTGAGGTGCTTAGCCCATTTACACTCAAGGTTAATATTGATATATATGGATTTCAGCCTGTCATCATCTTGTTAGCTGCTCATTATGCAGACTTGTTTTTATGGTTACCTTGTAGTGTCAATGGTCTTTGTATTTAATTGTGTTTTGAGATGGCTGGGAATAATCTTTTCTTTTCATATTTAGAATTTTCTTCAGAACCTCTTGTAATGCAGGTCTCGTGGTAGCAAAATCTCTTAGCATTTGCTTGCTGAAAAGGATCTTTTTTTTCTTCTTTAGTAAGAAAGCTTAGTTTGGGTGGATATTAATTATTTGGTTGGAATTTGTTTTCTTTAAGAATACTGAATATAATCCCTCAATATCTTCTGGCTTGGAGGGTTTCTGTTAGAAGATTCCCTGTTAGTCTGGTGGAGTCCCTTTGTAGCTGATCTTTCCCTTCTCTATAGCTGCCTTTAACATTTTTTTTTTTCTTTTATTTCAATTTTGGAGAATCTAATAGCTATGTTCCTTGGGAATGGTCACCTTATGTAGTATCTTGGAGGAGTTTTCTGCATTTTCTGAATTTTTAAATTGTTGGCTTCTTTAGCAAGGTTGAATAAATTTTCATGTACAATAGTCTCAAATGTTTTCCAAGTTGCTTGCTTTCTCTCTCCTTCAGATCAATATGATATAGATTTGGTATCTCTACATAATTTAATATTTCTCAGAGGGTTGTTCATTCTTCTTTAATTTTTTATTCTTATTTTTTTCTGACAGTGTTATTTTGTAGAACTGGTCTTCGAAACTCTGATGTTTTTCCTAAGCTTGGTTGATTCTACTGTTAATACCTGTGATTGTATTCTGAAATTCTTGAAGTAAGTTTTTTAGCTTTATCAGATCATTTTGGTCCTTTCTAAAATGGTCATTTCATCTTTCTTCTTCTGTATTTTTTCTTATATTCTTTAGAATTATTTGATTAGATTTTGACCTTTTCCTGAATCTCAATGATCTTTGTTCCTATCTATATTCTGAATTCTATTTCTGTCATTTCAGCCATCTCAACCTTGTCAAAAACTCTTGCTGGGGAATTAGTGTGGTTGTTTGGAGGTAAGAAGACACCCCAGCTTTTTTAGTTGCCAGAGTTCTTATACTATTTTTTTCTCACCTGTATGAGCTGATGTTCCTTCAATCTTGAAGAAGCTGTACTTTGGATGGGTTATTTTGCTTTTATCTTCTTTGATTCCCTTGGGATTTTAATTGCAGTACAGGGTTAGTTCAGTTAACTGGCTTCATTTCTTAAAGATTTTAGAGGGCAAGGCTCAGGGCAGCACTTCTGGCTTTGAACTCTAACTCTGTGGCACTGGTGTTGGGCTCCCATGTTTGTTATCTGGCCCTTTCAGGTTAGCAACTTGCTGCACCTGATGAGCCAATGTTTCCCAGAAAGGTAGCCACAACACTCCAAAGGGTGGCGCTAGCCAAATGCTTTGTCAGGCAGTGGCAATGGAATCTATGCTTGTTGGTATGTGCCAGCTGTGGCAGCAGTGTGGCAGGATGCATATCCACCAGCTGTGGTGGGCCACCAGTGGGTGCAGGGCTGCTGTCCTCCATGTACAAATTAATATCAGTAACCTTAGTGGCATGGAATGTGGGGCAGGGCTGGCAATCTCCATGTTGTGTTCATACCAGTGGTAGTATTGGCATGGGGATGGAGAACTGGTGAGCTCAGGGCCGTCAGCCTCTGCACATGCATTTGTGCTGTTGGTGGCAGCAGGGAGGGGCTTGGTGGGCAGAGAGCAGGGCTGCTGGCCTCTCTGTGAACATTTGTTTGGCAATGTTTGTGCACTGAGGAGGTTTGTGCTCATGCCAACATCAGTGGTTCAGTACACATGCATGCCAGTGTGGAAGGAGAGGAAAGGTCTCTCTATGTGCCCATGCAAGGGGACAGTGGTGAAGGAGGTGGCTATGGATGAATGCATGCGGGCAAAGTGGTGTGGGGCAGCCTGTGGTGGGAAATATGTGTTGGTAGGCTTCTGCATGTTGACGAGGGACACTTTGCTGTTGCTCCCTTACAGTCAGGTACAATCTGCTGGTGAAGAAACTTTAATGCACGCTGTGGGAGACACCCCAGTTGAGCATCCAGCGCTCCATTTCAAGTGGGCATGGCCACACTGGGGCCACAGGAGAGGTCCTCAGGTAGAGGAGTGCTTAGATCTGAATGGACCCATTTCATGAGCAAGACGACCCTGCTCTGTTGAGGTCCAACAGTTCCCCTTAGGCTAAAATTTTCTAGGAGAGCATGGCAAGCTTTGGGGAATGGGCATTCCAGCCTATGCTCCACTGCAGATATTCCTACACCAAACCCTGTCTGCTCTTCACAGGCTGAAGTCCTGCAGTACCATGTCTCTAAGGAGCTCTCCCTGCCAGCCCAAGGGTTCATGGAGATCATGGCTGCTTCTGTTGCTAGGATACCAGAAGTCCATGCCAAGAGTGGACCACTCAAGGCCTGTACCACTAATTGCTTTCCCAGGAATCATTGGGGGCCAGTGTGTTGTAGTCCTGGCAAAGTTTCCAGCTTCCTCCATCTTTAGCCCAGTATCTGTTTACTCCTTCTGCCCACTCTCAGTGCCTTTCTTCTCAAGATCTGCTTGCCATGCAGTCTTCACAATTTCCCAGTCTCTTGGTGGCAGATATTCTTCCTGGCTGCATCTAGTCTACCATTTTGCTGTGCCTTCCCCATTTTTATTTGTAACTGTATAAATTTAAAGTGTATAATATGATATTTTGATATACATATACATAGTAAAATGATTACTAAAGTCAAGTCAATTAATAAATTCATCATCTCAAAAAGTTATTTTTGTGTGTGTGAGGGGAGTAAGAGTACATAAAATCTATTCCCTTAGCAAATCAGTATAAAATATAATACTAACTATAATTTATATGCTTCACATTAGATTTCTGGACTTCTTTATCCTACATAACTACAATTTCATACCTTCTGACCTACGTCTTTAAAATTATCCACATGGTTAAAATGATCAATTTTATAGTATGATTTTGGCACAATTAAAAATTAAAAAAATAATTTATTAAGTACTCAAAAGTGTTCCTAGCATATAGTCAAGGTTTAATAAATTTTAACTATTTACATATAATAATGATTGATATGGTTTAGCTGTGTCCCCACCAAAAATCTCATTTTGAATTGTAATCTCCACAATCTACACATGTCAAGGACAGAATCAGGTGGAGGTAATTGGATCATGGGGGCAATTTGCCCCATGCTGTTCTCATGATAATAAGTGAATCTCACATGATCTAATGGTTTTGCAAGCATCTGGCATTTCTACTGCTTGTATTCACTCTATCCTGTCACCCTGTGAAGAGGTGCCTGCTTCTCTTTTGCCTTCTGCCATGATTGTAAGTTTCCTGAAGCCTCCCTAGCAATGTGGAACTGTGAGTCAATTAAACTTCTTTCCTTTATGAATTCCCCAGTCTTGGATATTACTTCATAGCAGTGTGAGAATGAACTAGTACAATTATAATATGTAGTAACATTGTTATTTTTGTACTTAAAATCTGCAAGATGTGTTGGCAAGGGAATCTGCTTTGTTCTACCCTACTTTATTTGAATACAAATTTGTAAATGTCTCCAGTTTTGTTTTCAGAATATTGGGATCTACAGAATTAATTGGGGATCAACCAGAGAGGTAGTGATTCCCAATGCCTTAAAAAGTGACTGCATTTAATCTACAGTAGTACCAATGTAGATCCCCAGGATTGTTGAGGGGTAATGGAAGGCACAAGATGAGCAGGGTAGTAAATTAGCTTGCATTACCTGTTTATATTTACAGAGCCTTGAAAACTTTGGCTTTGAGCTTGCAATATGCACCTTTTGGTAGTTTCAAATGTTCCAGATGTAGGGCTCACTGTATATTCACACTCACTGCTTGAGGTAATGGCCTCTGTTTTCTGGTTTAAAAATTATTGAATAGGTACAGGTTTGTTTATAATTTAAATAATGAAAAGGGACAAGAAGGAAGTAAAATAAAGTGGAGGCTTGTTTGGACTTGCACACAGTGCTAATGGTAGTACTTCCAGGTAAAGTGTAAAGTGTGGGTTTCCAGGAAACGGGGTGGAAGATCATAGAGGAACTATGAACATACAGGTTGGAGAGAAGTAGACAGTCATGCCCAGCTCAGCTGGAGCTATTTAGCTGATCATTACATTTTACCATTCCCACTAAATAGAGGCTATTGAGTACTTCAGGCACTCTTCTAAATGACTCTTCTAAATAACCTGCTCTTGAATGATCTTTGGGCCAACCACAATGAAATCAAAATGAAAATTTAAAAATTATGTGAACTGAATGAAAATCGTGACACAACTCATCAAAACCTCTGATACAGCAGGAGTGGTGCTAAGAGAAAAGTTCATAGCTTTAAATTCCTACATCAAAAAGTCTGAAAAAGCACAAAGAGACAACCCAGTGTCACACCTCAAGGAACTAGAGAAACAAGAAAAAGAAAAAAACTAGCAAAAAAAAAAAAATGATAATAATAATAACAAAGATCAGAGCAGAACTAAATAAAATCAAAGCAAAACAAAACATAAATAAATAAAAGCCGGTTCTTTGAAAAGATAAACAAGATTAATAGATTATTAGTGAGATTAACCAAGAAGAAGGAAAATAAAAATAAGCTCAATAAAAAAGGAGATATTACAACTGATACCACAGAAATATGAAAGATTATTCAAGTCTTTGCTATTGTCAGCAAACTATCGCAAGAACAGAAAACCAAACACCGCATGTTCTCACTCATAGGTGGGAATTGAAAAATGAGAGCACTTGGACACAGTAAGGGGAACATCACACACCGGGGCCTGTTATGGGATGGGGGAGGGGGGGAGGGATAGCACCACTGGGAGATATACCTAATGTAAATGACGAGTTAATGGGTGCAGCACACCAACATGGCACATGTATACATATGTAACAAACCTGCACATTGTGCACATGTACCCTAGAACATAAAGTATAATAAAATTAAATAAATAAATTTTTTAGAAAAAGATTATTCAAGACAACTATGAGCACCTTCATGCACACAAACTAGAAGATCTAGAGATGTATAAATTCCTAGAAATATACGATGTCTGGATGAAAATATCCTGCAGTTGGGAGTTCCAGAGCAATGACGGTAGAGAATGGGTGTTGGCTGGATCTCCCACTTTTAGAAAGTTTGTGCACAAGGTAACTTTTACTGCTCCAGTAGAGAACTAGCGGTAGTGTCTCCATTGCTGAGAGTTAAGTGGGAGATGATTCTGTTATTTAATTTCCATGTATTTGTACAGTTTTGAGGGTTCCTTTGGGAGTTAATTGCTAGTTTTATTCCACTGTCATCTTAGATAATACTAAATATAATATTTTAAAAAGTTATTAATAATTGTTTTGTGCCCTATTGTATGGTCTATCTTGGATAATATTCTATGTGCTGGTGAAATGAGTGTATATTTTGCAGTATTTGAGAAGAGCGTTCTATAAATATCTGTTAAGTACATTTATTCTAATTTATGGTTTAAGTGCATTGCTTCTTTTTTGATTTCTGTCTTGATTATCCACTATTATTCTGTTGCTGTCTATCTCATTTCTTAGGTCTAGTAGTAATTGTTTTATAAATTTTGGAGCTCCAATGATAAAAGCATATATATTTAGAATTGTCCATTTTTATATCAGTCCACCAATAAGCCTCCCTTCAGGCTGAGCTGTTTTACCACTAGAGATAACCTAAGATAACTTAGCAATCCTGATAACAATCAACATTGAGGAGGCTCTGAAGGATTCTCTAGTTAATTGCTCTCTGTAATACTTTTACATTAACATGAAGAAACAGATTTAAGTGTGGAGTCATGTACAGTCCTGTTGGATACCAGCTCTACCCTATCTACCATAAACTCCACTTTAATGAGCCAGCAAATCCCTCAGAGTAAAAAGGCCATTTCTGTGATGAGGATTTCAAATCAATTTCAAAGGTTCCCATATCTGAAACCATCCAGTTAACTTTGGGGATCTTTTCAGAAAAATACCCTTTTTTTTCAATGTAATAGTGCTCCAGTTAATTTTCTAGGGTGAGATTTACTTTCAAAGCTAAAAGGGCTTATACAAATTTCCTCAAAGGGACAAATAATCTGAGAATTTCCTGATACAATTGAATGAAAATGTTTATGCTGTCTACAGGCAGACATTGATAAGATTGAAACTCAGGTCTGTAATACCCCTAATCATTCAAAAATACCTAAAAGTTTATGAGCCTCTTCCTCAACTGGTGTAGGAAAAATTAAAAGTGTGGAACCTGTGAGAGTCCAAATAGATTATTCTAAACCTTTGCATAAATTACCCCAATACTCACTAACACCCAAAGGAATTCAAAGGCTCTCACTAACTGTAGAATAATTTAATTAAACAGGGACTCATAATTTTATACAATAGCCTTATAGCACTCCCTACCAGTTAAAAAACCTATCAGTTAAAAAACCAAATAGACAAGGTTAGATATTTGTCCAAGATTTATGTAAAATTAATATAATTGTAATACCAAGGTTTCCTGTAGTCCCAAATTCTAATACTTTATTGTTTAATGTACTCACTAATTTCAAGCGTACTTGTACTGTAATATATCTCTGCTCAGCCTCCTTTAGCATTCCAGTTTATAAAGAGAATAAATAGTTGTTTGCCTTTACTTGGAAATATCAGCGGTACACCTGGACTGTGATGGCATTCGGGTTTACTGAAGCCCTTTTATATTTTTCCCAGGCATTGAATCAGGACTTAGTTACCCTACAGTTTTCTCAAAATTCTACTATCATTTAGTATATAGATGACTTATTGTTATGTTCTCCCACTAAAGAGCACTCCGAAATTGACTCAGTTTACTTTTCACAGCAACTCACATATAAAAGTCACAAGGCTTCACTGGAAAAACTTCAGTTTTCAAGAGAAAAAGTCCAGTATTCGAAATATGACTTGACTACTGAAGGAGTTTCCCTCTCAAATGAGAGAATAAAAACTGTTCAAAGTTTTCCTTGGCCCACAACCAGATGACATATAAGAGGCTTCTTTGGTCTTGCAGGATATTGCAAATCTTTGGTTCCAAATTTTTTGCTTAATTACTTCATCATTGTATGAGCTCACTAAAAATGTTGTACCAGAGACTTTACCTAGGGAAGATAGTCACGATCAGGCTTTTAGCCAAATGAAATTGACATTACAACAGCCCCCAGCTTTAGGACTTCAAAATCACATGAAACCTTTTACTTTGTTGGCTCATTAATGTAACAATTAGACATAAGGAGTCCTTACCCAAGATCATGATAGTAATCATAGACCCAATGCATACTACACCATGAAATTAGACTCTGTAGCTAAAGCATATCAATTGTTTAAAATCAGTAGCAGCATGAGCCAAGCTGTTAGAACCTTCATCAGATCAGGTCTTAGAAAATGAACTTAATTTGCAAGCCCCAAATACTGTGAAAAACCTATTAAATTCCAACCAAACACAGCATTTCTTAGGTCCTTGAACCTTGGATACACATTTCACAACTCAGTAGGGCCCCTTCAGACTCCTGGATCTGTATACCTGTTAGGTACTTTAAGGTAAAGATGACTAGGGAAATCTCTCCCCAGAAGGAGATGGCATCTTAGTGGTGGACAGCTTTCCCAAGATCATCATGAAAGCTTTATTTTTTTTTCCTCATTTTTTTATCACCCCAATTCTTTCCTTTTCCTTTCAGGAAAATCAATGGGACCATAATCAGTGGATGGCTTTAGCCCAAGCTTATGCTGTAGCACAAAACCAGAGTAATTGTTGGGTTTATGGGTTAATGTCAAAAAAATCAGGAAACAATTCCACTGATGTAAACACCTCTCCGCTTTCCCAGTAAAAGTCGCCCTAAACTCCAAGGAAAGAATAGGAAACTATTGTTGATATTCTAAACATCACTGCTACTTGCTTTCCTATACTCACAAAGAACAATACTCTTTTGCAATTGATAACTCAATTATTGCCAAATATGAAATACCAATTCAAGTGATGCCTGCAAAAGATAGATTGTGCTTTCAGGCATCATGCACTCAAGATTTGGGTATTACCTATGTTGGTACAAGTAATTGCTTGTACATTGTCACCAGATTAGATACATTGGTCTTTTTTTAAAATAGATATTGTTATACATGCTTACAATATGCTATAAAGGGGACACAAAAAAAGTAAATTTCCCACTTGACCTTGTTCAGGAGCTACAGATTTATGGATGAACAAACCTGACTGACTCTTGCTCAAATGTAACTAGGTGGCCCTCTTTTTCAACCCCTGAGGGTCTCTATACTGAGTCTGTGGAGAATCTGTTTATTTTATTCTGCCTTTTCATTGGTTTGGATCTTGTTATTTGGCCTGGCTCACTTGCATCTTTTGAATAGCTTCCCCTGAATATTCTCATAATAGCCCTTATAATTAGAAGTCAAAATGATCAATAACTGAAATTAGCACTAGCCTTGAAATAGATGAGGATAAGCTTGTTTTCACTGAGGAAATATTTCCTGAGTGGGTTCCTTCAGAGCTCACTTTTGGTGGTAGTGTGGGGCCAGCCATATGGAATTTAAAGCTGATTTATAAATTGGGAAAAATTTTGGATTTGGTAGCAAATCAGACCGCCCAGGGTTTCAGACTGGTAGAAACTACTCTCCAAAATGTAGATGATAACAAATATATTCAACAAAAACACATAATAGAACATCATGAAGCTGTAGATCTTATTTCAGCCCAAGCTGGGGGCCCATGTTTGGTGTTGAATAAAACTAAATGTTGTACTTATCTCTCTTCTGATTTTGTTACTGCAAAAAGCTTAATTAAAAAGGTGGTTAATACTGCTGTTTTCTTAGACATTACCACAAAATGCATTAAAGAAATTGCTCAGGAGAAAGGAACACATGATATGTTTACAGGAGCAACTAACAGTTGGTTGACAGGCATTCTGAGTGGTAGATGGTAAGCTTGGGTTTTTCAAGTGTTTCTAATCATTATATTTCTTTTAGTAGGTTTCCAGGTTATTACGACTTGTGTTACCAGAGTAACGATGAAGATGAGTACTTCTTTAAATCAGGACACTTTACAGTAAACTATGGTCCTTAATCACTATTACACTCCAAACAAGGACTATGACCAATTAGACCCTAGTATTGTTGAGTTGTCTATATCGTCTGAATCTTGACTTGTTTAATTTTGTTCAGTTAATTTTCATAACTCTTGGTGTGAAATACACCTTGGTGTTTTTATATTCTCCTTTTGATAATCATAATAGTCCTCCTGATGCACTGTATTCTTTCAAGTCTTAAATGTTTTGCATGCAGCCATCCATTGCAAATTGAATGGTCTCACTCCATTCTACTCAATTCTTTAGGTCAGCAAAAATATAAAGAATCATTCAGTTGGTACAAAGTTGTGATTTGTGATTCCATAATGACACAACACAAGACTTGTAAACTACATACTGCAGCTAAAGAAGACTTGCGAATTCCATACTGAGACCAACTAAGTATTTTAGGATGGTGACAGAGAGTGGCATCAATGACTAAAGTTTTGTTCAATCTCTGTAAATTGAGAGGTTGACCAAATGGGGTATTGTTAAATTGAACTAAATATGGCCTGAGACATCCGTACTTGAGTCTTTTTGGACAAACTGTAACTTAACTTAGGAGTATGCTTTTGTGGCGATAGCTGAGTCTCAGTCAATCCTAGCAGCTATAGTTCAACCACTCATAGGTCACTGACTGTTCAAACTGTGTTCAAATAAGTCAAACACCAAGCTGTAGCCAATCCAGCTGTTTCTGAAACTCACCTCCATTTCCTGTATGTCACTTTTCTTTTTCTGTCTATAAATTTGCTCTGTTCATGAGGCATCCCTGGTGTCTTTCTGAATCTGCTGTGATTCTGGAGGCTGGCTGATTTACAAATTCATTTTTTTCTTGTTCAATTAAATTCAATTAAACTTAATTTGTCTAAACTTTTTCTTTTAATACGCTGCAATGCCCCTTTCAGGAAAACAACCTTAAATCTAGGTACTATGAGTACTCACCTGACTTGCTTATTAAAAAGGTGTTTTGTTTGTTTGTTTGTTTTTTGTTTTTTTGTTTTCTGTTTTTTCCTGTGTAGGTTGTTAACTTGGTGTCCTTGTGGAGGGGATGACCTGTGGGGCATTCAATTCTGCTATCTTGCTCCACCTCTTTCTCATTTGTCTTCATGTACGTTTTGTATCACTTTATTGGACTCCGTATTAGTTAGTTCTGCTCTTATCTTTATTATTATTTTCCTCTTCTAGCTTTGGGTTTGTCTTTGTTGATTCAGTTCTTTGAGGTGTCATGTTAGGTTGTTAATTTGGTTTTTCTCAATGTGTTTGATGTAGGCATTCAAGACTATATAATTTCCTTTTAGCACTACTTTTACTGTAGTGCAAAAAACCCAAAGGTTTTGTTATATAATGATTTCATTTTTTACTTCAACTTATATTTTAAGTTCTGGGGTACATGTGCTGGATGGGTAGGTTTGTTACATAAGTAAACGTGTGCCATGGTAGTTTGCTGCACCGATCAGCTTATCACCTAGGTATTAAGTCCATCATCTGTTTGCTATTCTTCCTGAGGCTCTCTCTCCCACCACCCTTCTGACAGGCTCCAGTGTGTGTTGTTCACCTATCATGTGCCCATGTTTTCTCATCATTCAGCTCCCACTTATAAGTCAGAACTTGTGGTGTTTGGTTTTCTTTCCCTATGTTAGTTTGCTGAGGATAAGAGCTTCCAGCTTTATCCATGTCCCTACAGACGACATCATCTCCTTTTTATGGCTGCATGGTATTCCATGGTGTGTATGTACTACATTTTCTTTATGTAGTCTATCATTGATGGGAATTTGGGCAGATTCCATGTCTTTACTATTGTCAATAGTGCTGCAATAAACATATGTGTGCATGTATCTTTACAATAGAATGATTTATATTCCCTTGGGTATATACTCCATAATGGGATACTGGGTCAAATGGTATTTTTTGTTCTAGATTTTTGAAAATTCACCACACTCTCTTCCACAATGGTTGAACTAATTTACATTTCCACTGAGAGTGTAAAAGTGTTCCTCTTTCTCTGCAATCTCACCTGCATCTGTTGTTTCTTGAAATTTTAATAATTGCCATTCTGACTGGCATGAGATAGTATCTCATTGTGGTTTTGATTTACATATATGTAATGATCAGTGACATTGAGCTTTTTTTCATATGTTTGTTAACAACATCAATGTCTGTTTTTGAGAAGTGTTCGATCATGTCCCTTGCCCCCTTGTTAATAGATTTGTTTTTGTTTTGTATATTCAATTCCTTGTAGACTCTGGATATTATACCTTTGTCAAACGAATAGATTGCTACAATTTTCTCCCATTACGTAGGTTGCCTGTTCACTCTGATGATAGGTTTTTTTTTGTTTGTTTTGCTATGCAGCAGCTCTTTAGTTCAATTAGATCCCATTTGTCAATTTTACCTTTTGTTGTAATTGCATTTGGCATTTTCGTTATGAAATCTTTGCCCATGCCTATGTCCTGAAAAGTATTGCCTAGATTTTCTTCTAGGGTTTTTTATATTTGGCATTATACATTTACGTCTTTTCTCTGTCTTAAGTTAATTATTGTATACGGTGTAAGAAAGGAGTCCAGTTTCAGTTATCTGCATATGGCTAACCAGTTTTTCCAGCACAATTTATTAAGTAGAAAATCTCTTCCTCATTCGTTGTTTTTGTTGAGTTTGTCAAATATCATATAATTGTAGGTGTGTGGTCTTATTTCTGCTTTCCCTATTCTGTTCCATTGGTCTATGTGTCTGTTTTTGTACCCGTCCTATGCTATTTTGGTTACGTAGACTTGTAGTATAGTTTGAAGTCTGGTGGCATGATGTTTCCAGCTTTGTTCTTTTTGCTTGTCTTGGCTATTTGGGCACATTTTTGGTTACATATGAATATTAGAATAATTTTTTTCTAATTCTGTGAAGAATGTCAATGGTAGTTTAATGGAGAAAGCATTGAATCTATAAATTACTTTGGGCATATGACCATTTTCACAATATTGATTCTTTCTATCTATGAGCATAGATTTTTTTTTGTATTTATTTGTGTCCACTTTGATTTCCTTGAGCAGTGGTCTGTAGTTTTCTTTGAAGAGGCTCTTTGCTTCCTTTGTTAGCTATATTCCTAGGTATTTTGTTCTCTTAGTAGCAATTGTGAATGGGAGTTCTTTCATGATTTGGCTCTCTGCTTGCCTGTTGTTGGTGTGTAGGAATGTTAGCAATTTTTGCACATCAATTTTGTATACTGAGACTTTGCTGAAGTTGCTTATCAGGTTAAGAATCTTTTGGGTTGAGAATGTGGGGTTTGCTAGATACAAGGTTGTTGCACCTGCAAACAAAGATAATTCGACTTCCTCTCTTCCTATCTGAATAACATTTATTTCTTACTCTTGCCTGATTCACCCGGCCAGAACTTCCAATATTATGTTGAATAGGAGTGATGGTACAAGGCATCCTTGTTTTTTGCTGGTTTTCATTCCCCTAATGCTTCCAGTTTTTGCCCATTTAGTATGATATTGGCTGCGGATTTGTCATATATTGCTCTTATTATTTTGAGGTAAGTTTCTTCAATACCTAATTTATTGAGAGATTTTAACATGAAGGAATGTTTAATTTTATCAGTGGCCATTTCTGCATCTACTGAGATAATCATGTGGTTTTTGTCTTTAGTTCTGTAAATGTGATCAATTTTACTTATTGATTTGTGTATGTTGAACCAACCTCACATCCTGAGGATACAACTTGATCGTCGTGGATAAGCTTTTTGATATGCTGCTGGATTTGGTTTGCCAGTATTTTGCTGAGGATTTTTATATTGATGTTTATCAGAAATAATGGACTGAAGTTTTCTTTTTTCTTGTATCTCTGCCACGTTTTGGTATCAGGATGATGCTGGCTTCATAAAATTAGTTGGGGAGGAATCTCTTCTTTTTAATTGTTTGGAATGGTTTCAATAGAAATGACACAAACTCTTCTTTGTACCTCTGGTACAATTCATTGTTGAATCTGACTGGTCTTGGGCTCTTTTTTGTTGGTAAGCTATTTATTACTGCCTCAATTTTAGAACACATTATTGGTCTATCCAGAGACTGAATTTCTTCCTGGTTCAGTCTTGGGAGGGTGTATATGTTCAGAGATTTATCCATTTCATCAGGATTTTCTAGTTCATGGGCACAGAGGTATTTAAAGTATTCTCTGATGGTTGCTTTTATTTCTGTGGGGTCAGTGGTAATATCCCCTTTATCATTTCTAATTGTGCCTATTTGATTCTTCTCTGTTTTCTTATGAGCCTAGTTAGTGGTCTATTTTATTAACATTTTCAAAAAAACAAACAAACAAAGAAACGGCTCTTGGATTCTTTGATTTTTTGAAAATATTCTTGTGATTCTATCTTTTTAACTTCCACTCTGATCTTGGTTATTCTGGTCTTGTCTTCTGCTAATTTTGAGTTTGTTTGCTCTTGGTTGCCTAGTTCTTTTATGCATGATGTCAGGTTGTCGATTTGAGATATTTCTAGCTTTTTGATGTGGACATTTAGTGCTTTATATATATTTTAGAACTGCTTAGCTGTGTACCAGAGATTCTGGTATGTTGTCTCTTTGTTCTCATTAATTTCAAAGAACTTCTTGATTTCTGCCTTAATTTTATTATGAACTCAGGAGTCATTCAGAAGCATATTTTTCAATATCCATGTAGTTGTGTGGTTTTGAGTGAGTTTGTTTACTTTGAGTTCTCATTTGATTGTGCTGTGGTCTGAGAGATATTTTCTTATGATTTTGGGTTTTTAATGTGCATTTTCTTAGGAGTGTTTTACTTCCAATTACGTGATCAATTTTAGAGTAAGTGCCATGTGGCGATGAAAAGAATGTATATTCTGTTGTTTTTTGGTGAAAAGTTTTGCAGATGTCTATCAGGTTTCCTTGATTCAGAGCTAAGTTCAGGTCTTGAATATCTTTTTAAATTTTCTGTCTCTATGACCCGAGTAATATTTTCTGTGGGGTGTTAAAGCCTCCCACTATTATTGTGTGGAAGTCTAGGTCTTTTTGTAGGTATCTAAGAACTTGCTTTATGAATCTGGGTGCTCCTGTATTGGGCACATGTGTATTTAGGATAGTCAGTTTTTCTTGTTGAATTGAATCCTTTACCATTATGTAATGACCATCTTTGTGTTTTTTGATCTTTGTTGGTTTAAAATCTGTTTTATAAGAAACTAGGATTGTAACTTTTTTTTCTGTTTTCCATTTGCTTGGTACCTTTTCCTCCATTATTTTATTTTGAGCCTATGTGTGTCTTTGCATATGAGATGTGTTTCTTCAAGACAACATACCAATGGGTCTTGAGTCTTTAACCAGCTTGCCATTCTGTGTCTTTTAATTGGGACATTTAGCCCATTTACATTTAAGGTTAGTGTTATTATATGTGAGTTTGATTTTGTCATCCTGATCTTAGCTTGTTATTTTTCAGAATTCTTTATGTAGTTGCTTCATACTGTCACTGGTCTGTGTATTTCAATGTGTTTTTGTAGTAGCTATTAACAATTTTTCTTTTCTATAGTCCGTGCTTCCTCCAGGAGCTCTTACAAGGCAGGCCTGGTGGTGATGAATTCCCTCGGAATTTGTATATCTGAAAAAGATCTTATTTCTCTGTTTATGATGCTTAGTTTGGCCAAATATGAAATTCTGGGTTGAAAATTCCTTTCTTTAAAAATATTGAATTTTGCCCTCTAATCTCTTCTGGCTTGTAGGGTTTCTACTGAGATGTCTGCTGTTAGTCTAATGGACTTCACTTTGTAGGTGACCTGGCCTTTTTCTTTGGCTGCCCTTAATATATATATTTTTTAATTTCAAACTTGGAGAATCTGATGATTATATATATGTCTTATGGTTGATATTCTCCTGGAGTATCTTACAGGGATTCTCTATATTTTATGAATTTGAATTTTGGCCTGTTTTGCTAAGTTGGGAAAGTTATCTTTGATGATATTCTGAAGTATGTTTTCCAACTTGGTTTTATTCATCTTGTCTCTTTCAGGTACACCAATCAGTTGTGGGTTTGGTCTTATTACATAATCTCATGTTTCTCAGAGGATTTGTTCATTCTTTTTTAGTCTATGTTTCCATTCTTGTCTGTCTGTCTTATTTCAGTAAGATAGTCTTCAAGCTCTGAAATTTTTCCTTTCTTTGTCGATGCTGCTATTGATATTTATAATTGCATTGTGAAGTCCTCATGTTGTGTTTTTTAACTCCACCAGGTCAGTATGATCCTGTCTAATCTGGTTATTCTAGTTATCAGCTCATGTATTGTTTTATTAGGATTCTTACCTTATTTGCATTGGGTTAGAACATGATCTTTTAGCCCAGCAAAGTCCATTATTACACACCTTCTGAAGCTTACTTCTGTCACTTCAGTCATCTTAGACTCATCCCAGTTCCATGCCCTTTCTGGAGAGGTGTTGCAGTAATTTGGAGAAGAGACATCTGGCTTGCTGAGTTTTCAATGTTTTTGCCTTGATTCTTTCTCATCTTTGTGGGCTTATCTACCTTCATTCTTCAAGATTGCTAACCTTTGAATGGGGTTTTTGTGGGGTCTTTTTTTGATGTTGTTGTTGTTGTTTTTCTTTTAACAGGCCACTCTTTTGTAGGGCTGCTGTGGTTCACTGGGGTGTCCACTCCAGACCCTAGTTGACTCAGACCCTTTCGCACCTGGAGATATCACCAGCGAAGGCTGCAAAACAGCATATAAGGCAGCCTGCTCTTTCCTCTGGGAACTCCATCCCAGGAGGTCGTCAACCTGATGATGGCCCAAATGCTCCTGTAGGAGGTGTCTGGAGACCCCTGTTGGGAAGTCTCACCCAGTCAGGAGGAACAGGATCAAGGACCTGCTTAAAGAAGCAGTCTGGGTGCCCCTTGGCAGAGCAGGTGCACTGTGCTGTGGAGAACCCTCATTGTCCAGACTACCTGGACACTCCAGAGCCAGCAGACTCCAAAGACTAAATCTGCTGAACTGCAGAAATTGTGGGTGCTCCTCCCCCTGGGGGCTCTGTTTCAGGGAGATATCAGAGCTCTGTTTGTATAATCTTGGCTGGTGTTGCTGAAATTCCCACAGGAAGGCACTACCCAGTGAGTAGGGTGAATTGGGATCCCACATAAAGGAGCAGTCTGGCCAACATTTGGCACATCAGCCATGCTGTGTGGTGGGGAATTGCTCTGGAACCACTGGGCTTCTTGGAGTCGGCAGGCTAGAACGGCTGACTCAAACTGCAGAGATGGCCACTGTACCTCCCAGTGGGAACTGAATCTGTCTCAGGCAGTCTCCTGACTGCTACCACTGGTCACCTAGAATTCCAAGCCAGTGAGTCTTAACTTGTGAGATGCCATGGGGGTGCGACCTGCAGAATGACATTGCTTGACTTCCTGGATTCAGACCCCTTCCAAGGGGAATACATGGATGGATCTTCCTTTTTGCTACAAATTTCCAGGGCCGGAGTATGCAAAACAACTCCTGGGTCTTCATGCAATCCTAAGTGGCCACCCCACTGAGACTCCACACAACTCTGTGCTTCTACCCAAAGCCCTGGTGGCATGGACTCATGAGGGTATCTCCTGATCTGTGGGTTACAAAGATCTGTGAGAAAAGTGTGGTTTTTTAGGCAGAGTTGCATAACTACTCACTGTCTCCCTTGGCTGAAAATGGAAGCTTCCCTGGCTCCATGCTGCTCCTGGCAGGGTGGGGGTGGGTGGGATCATTACACACCCCCACTTTTCGTAACTCCATGGATTGAGCTGCCCATCTAGTCAATTCCAATGCAAGAATCCGAATACCTCAGTTGAAAGTGCAAAATTCACTCAGTTTTCATTCTTCTCAGTGAGAACCACGGACTGAAGCAGCCATCTTGGCCCAAACTCACCAGTGTTTTCATCTTTATTCATTTCTAAAAAGTTTTAAATTTCCATTTTAATTTTATTTTTTTCCAAAAGATCCTGAAGTATGTTTTTCTATTTGTGTGCATTTGTATATTTTTCAGAGTTTTGCTTGGAATTGATTTCTACTTTTATTCATCTGTCATCTGAGAAAATACTTAATATTACTTGATTTTTCAAAAATTTATTAAGATTTGTTTTGTGACCTAAATTGTAGTCTATCTTGGAATATCTTTCATGTGCTGATAAGAATAATGTGTATTCTGCAACTGTTGGGTACAATGTTCTGTCTATGTCTCTTAGGTCCATTGGGCCTAAAGTTCAAGTTAAGTCCAAGGATTCTTTTTTGGTTTTCTGACTTGATCTTTCTACTGCTGTGAGTGAGGTCCTTACCTACCATACTCTTATTACATTTCTGTCTATCTCTTTCATTAGGTCTAGTAACATTTGTTTTATGAATCTGCATGCCCCATTGTTAAGTGAATATATATATACATATTGGATTGTTATATTGTCTTGCTGAATTAACCACCTTATTATGTAATGACCTGCTTTTTTTTTTTGTTTACCATTTTTTATTTAAAGTGTCTTTTATTTTACATAAGTGTAGCTACTCCCACTCACTTATGATTTACACTTGTATGAATTATCATTTTCAACTCTTTCATTTATATTTGTCTTTACATGTAATATGAATTTCTTGTAATAAGTATATAATTGGATAATTATTAAAATTCATTCCACCTGTATATATTTTTAAGTGGGCATTTAATTTATCTGTGTTCATGGTTAATATTGATATGTGGAGTTTTGTTCCAGTCATGTTGTTAGTATTATTTAGTTGTTTTATGTACTTTTTGTTTGTTTGTTTCTTCTTTTGCTTTCTCTCTGTGTGTCTTTGTGGTTTGGTGGAGCTCTGTCATGGTGCCATTTAATTTCTTTCTCTTTCTCCTTATAATTGTTTTATGAGATCCTTGAGTTTTATACTCCGTGTGTTTTAGTATTGGTGAATATTGATCTTTCATTCCCATGCTTACAACTCCATTGAGCATTTCTTATAGGGCTGAATTAGTGGTGATAAATTTTCTCAGCATTTACTTGTCTGGGAGATACTTTATTTCTCTTTTATTTCTAAAATATTTTTTTCTGTCATGGAACAGAATTCTTGCTTGGCACTATTTTTTATTTACTACTTTAAAAATAGAGTCTCAACCTTTTCTGCCTTATACGGCTTCTGCTGAGAAGTCCACTGTTAGTCTGATGAGATTTGCTTTATAAGTGACTAAGCACTTTTGCCTCACAAATTTTAGGGTTTTTTTTTAAATTGCGAATTAGGTGAATTTCATCTTACATTGTATATTTTTTCTGATTTTTGTTGGGCCTCCTGTTTCTGGGTATCTAAGTCTCTTGCTAGAGTAATAGAATTGTCATTAATTATTTCTTTAAATAGGTTTTCTAAAATTTATTTTTCTTCTCCCTCAGGAATATTGATGATTTATACATTTGGTCATTTTATGTAGTCCCATACTTCTTGAAGGCTTTATTAATTTCTTGTAATTCTTTTTTCTTTATTTTTGTCTGACTGAATTAATTCAATTAATTAAGCTAAACCTTTCTTCCAGTTCTGATATTCTCCTTCTTCTTGGTACAGTCTATTATTGATGTTTTTCATGTATTTTGTAATTCCACTATAATTTTTTACTTCCCAAAAGTTTCATTTTTTTAAAAGATATCTAACTCACTGGTAAATTTCTCATTTATGTCTGCCATTTATTTTATTTTTTTTATTGACCAGTTTTCACTTGCATCTCATTGAGCTTTCTTAAAATTAAAATTTTGAACTATTTATTTGGAATTTTGAGGATTTTCTTTTTGGTTAGAATTTTTTTCTGAAGAAATACTGTGTTTATTTTGGTGGGTCATAGTACTTGACTTTTTCATATTTTTTGTATTACACTTATCTTTTCATACCTCAAAAACCAGTAACTTCTTATTTTTAAAATTTACTTTTATTGGGGCAAGACATTTTAATTCATAAGGATATGACTATGCTGTTTATTGAATAGGGCATTTGGCTTTGCTTTTGGCTATATTTGAAGTAGTGAAGATACTGCATGATTTTATTGGTTATAAGTAAACTTAGTGTTACTTAAACTCCATTTGTAGTAGAGGTATACTGTGTGGTTGAGCAGGCTTATAATCCCCTGAGTCACCAGGGTGGCATGGAACATTGATAGCAGAGGTAACCAGAAGGTAGTCTAATTTCTGAAGTCAGATAATGTCATCTTTTCCGAGGTCTGGAAATTTTTATGCTTATTTATTTATTTTTACTTTTGCTTTGTAGTTCTTTGTTTCTCGCTTCTCCCAGAACTTCTATTATGCAATGTTTGTTTTCTTGATGGTGTTTCATCGTTGATGTAGTCCTTCTTCATTATTTTTTTTTTCCTTTTCTGATTAGTAACTTCAAAGATCATATCTTTAGTTCATTGACTCTGTTCCACTTTATCAAGTCTGCTGTTAAAGCTTTCTATTATTTTTTTCTTCAGTTATTATATTCTTTATCTCTAGAATTTATATTTATTCCTTTTATTTGTTTAAGGCTTGGGGGTATATGTGAAGGCTTGTTACATAGGTAAACTCATGTCACGGGGGTTTGTTGTACAGGTTATTTCATCACACAGGAATTAATTGCCGTACCCAATAGTTATTTTTTCTGCTTCTGTCCCTCCTCCCACCCTCTATCCTCAAGCAGACTCCAGTGTATGTTGTTTCCTTATCCTGTTCATAAGTTACCATCATTTAGCTCCCACTTTTAAGTGAGAACAAGGAGCATTTGGTTTTCTGTTCCTGCATTAGTTTGCTGAGGATAATAGCCTTCAGCTCCATCCGTGTTCCTAAAAAAGACGTAATCTTTTCTTTGTATCACTCTATAGTGTTCCATAGTGTATATGTACCACATTTTTTAAAATCCATTCTGTCATATATGGCATTTAGGTTGAATGCATGTCTTTGCTATTGGGAATAGTGCTGCAATAAACATTGTGTGTATGTGTCATTATGGTGGAATGATTTATATTTCTTTGGGTATGTACCAGTAATGGGATTACTGGGTCAAATGGTAATTCTGCTTTTAACTCTTTGAAAAATCACCATACTGCTTTTGACAATAATTGAAATAAGTTAAACTCCTACCAACAGTGTATAAGTGTTCTCTTTTCTCTGCAACCTCATCAGCATCTGTTATTTTTTGACTTTAAAAAATAACAGATTCTGACTTTTTTGAAATGGTTTCTGATTGTGGCTTTGATTTGCATTTCCCTAATAATCAGTAATACTGAGCTTTTTAAAAAAAATTTTAATATGCTTGTTAGCCACATGTAATCTTCTTTTAAGAAGTGTCTGTTCATATCTTTGTCTGCTTTTTATTGGGATTGTTTGTTTTTATTTTGTAAATTTGTTTAAATTACTGATAAACGCTTGAGATTAGACCTTTTTCAGATATGTAGCTTGCAAATATTTTCTTCTGTTCAGTGTATTGTTTACTCTGTTGATAGTTTTTTTTTTTTTTTTTCCGTGTAGAAGCTCTTATGTTTAATTGGATCCCACTAATTTTTGCTTCTTTAACAATGGCTTTTATTGTCTTTGTCATGAAATATTTGCACTTTTCTATGTCCACAATGGTATTACCTAGGTTATCTTTCAGGGTTTTATAGTTTTGGGTTTTACATGTAAGTCTTTAATCCATCCTGAGTTTATTTTTGTATATGGTGTAAGGAAGGGGTCCAGTTTCAGTCTTCTGGCTTATGGCCAGTCAGTTATCCCAGTACCATTTATTGAAAAGGAAGTCTTTCTCTAGTTCTTGCTTTTGTTAGATTTGTCAAAGATCAGGTGGTTGTAGGTGGTGTGTGGCCTTATTTCTGGGCTCTCTAATCTGTTCTATTGGTCTGTGTACCTGTTTTTGTACCAGTACCATGCTGTTTTGGAAACTGTAGCCCTGTAGTATAATTTGAAGTTGGGTAACATGTTGAGTCCATCTTTATTATTTTTGCTTAGGATTCTGTTGGCTATTCAGGCTCTTTGGGTTTTATATTAATTTTAAAATAGTTTTTGTGCAGTTCTGTGAAGAATGCTATTGGTAGGTTGATAAAAGTAGCATTGAATCTGTAAATTGCTTTGGGTAATATGACCATTTAAATGTTATTGTTATTGATTTTTTTCTATCCATGAGCATGAGATGTTTTTTCATTCATTTGTGTATTTTATGATTATTTTGAGCAGTGTTTTGTAATTCTCTTTGTAAAGATTTTTTTTTCCTTCCTGTATAACTGTATTCCTAGACCAGGTGAAAATAATCAGGAAACAAGTCTATTGACTCTAATCAATCTACACTGCAGTTAAAGGAACACAAACAGAGATGAGAAAGAACCAATGCAAGAACTTCAGTAACTCAAACAGTCAAAGTGTTGTATCTCCTCCAAATGACTTCATCAGTTCTCTAACAGGAGTTCTTAACAGAGGTGACCTGGCTGAAATGACAGAAATAGAATTCAGAATATAGTTAGGAATGAAGATAATTGAGATTCAGGAAGATGGCAAAACCTAATCTAAGGAAAATATGCATCATGAAATAAGTGACATGGAAGCTAAAGGATGAAATAAACAGTATACAAAAGAACCTAATGGTCTGACAGAGGTTAATAACACAATACCAGAATTTCACAATGCAATCTCAAGTATCGATCCATTGTCTTTTATTCCACTTTCTGTGAAATAAACCAAACTGAGGAAAGAATTTCAGAACTTGAAGACTGGTTCTCTGAAATAAGACAAAAAATTTTAAAAGGGAATAAAAAAGAATCAATTAATCCTCCAAGAAGTATGAGACTATGTAAAGAGGCCAAAGCTATGAATCATTGGCATCCTGAAAAGGAAGGAAAGCAAGCAAACTACTTGGAAAATAAATTTCAGAATATCATCCATAAAAACTTCCCAAACCTTGATGGAGAGGCCAACAGTAAAATTTAGGAAAATACAGAGAACTCTTGCAAGTTTCTACACAAGAAGATCCTCCTCAAGAAACACATAATCATTATATTTTCCAAGGTCAAAATGAAAAAACAAATGTTAAAGGCAGCTAGAGAAAAAAGGAAGGTCACCTACAAAAGGCTAACAGTGGACTTTTCAGCTGAAACCCTATAAGCCAGAAGAGATTGGGGGCCTATATACAACATTCTTAAAAAAACAAAACAAAACAAAACAAACAAAAAAAAGAAAACAAACTATATCCAGTTGAACTAAGCTTTCTAAGAGAAGGGAGAATAAGATCCTTTTTAGATATGCAAATGCTGACAGATTTCATTACCAGCAGACCTGCCTTACAGGAAATCTTGAAAGGAATACTAAATTTAGAAAGTAAAGACCACAACCAGGTAATGTTTGTTTCTTTATTGTTTCTATTTTTTGGTCAAACTTTTAATTTTGTTCATGAATTGTTTTTCAATTTTTATTTAATTTTGTATTTCTGTTTTTTGAGGTGCACTAAACTTCTTCAAAAGGATTGTTCTAAATTCTTTGTCAGTCATTTTCTAGATTTTTAGTTTTTCTGGGTCCATTATTGAAGTATTATTATTTTCTTTTGATGTAATCTTTTTTTTTCTAATATTTCATCATTCTTGTGCCCTTATATTGATTCCTGAGCTTTTGAGTATATTGCCATCTGCTCCAGCTTTTGGAGCTATTATTTGGTGATGGTAGACCTTACTATTTAGTCTATCCTGGAATTCTTAATGGGCTAGCTAATAATGACACAAGAGTGGGCACTCTCGGAGCAGCCACAGCTGCTTGGGGCATGTGTGGGGTTGGAAGAGGTGTTGACTCCTTTGAAAAATTAATTACACAGTGGTCACAGTTTATGTGGAAATGAGGTGTGCCATAACTCCCTCTCTGGGGTTCTGCAGTGGGGATGCTGGTTGGTTATTTCAGTGGTAAAAGAACTGTTGTGCTCTGTGGAACAGGCAAATGGGGACAATAGATATTTCTGCCCCATGACTGATATGATAACCTCAACTTTTCTTCTTTATTTCTGGTGAACTAAAGTATATGGTGTCTCAAGTATAGTAATAGCACCAGTGACACTTTCTATTTGGATTTTTTTGGTACTAATTTATTATGGTAGATTATTTGTAAGCCCTTGAAATATTTTTAGGTTGGTTTGAAGATAGACATATATATATAAACACACACACACACACACACCACACACACACACACATATATATGTATGTGTATATGTGTGTGTGTGTGTGTGTGTATATATATATATTTAGTGGAGGGGATAAGGGCCAATATCAGCTCCTCCACCATCTTGTTGATGGCAAACCTTAGTACCACTTATTTATTGTAGATTTTGTGGCGTGTGTTTTTGGTGTCCTATCAAATACTTTATTACCAAGACCAATGCCAAAGACATGTTTTCCTATGTTTTTTAAAGGCATTTTAAGGTTTTGGAACTTACAGTCAAGTGTTTTTAAATTTTTTATAGATGCAGCAGATACAAGTGCAGATTTGTTGCATGTATATATTGCATAGCAGAAAAGTCTCTGAAAGGGTATATTTTATTAATTAATTTATAATCTCTCACCCACTTCCAACTTTCCTGCCCTTCTGAGTCCCCAGTGTCTTTTATTCCATTTTCTGTATTAATGTGTATGCATTATTTAGCTCCTGTCTAGAATTGAGAACTTGTGATATTTGACTTTCTGTTTATGGGTAATTTCACTTAAGATAATGATCTCCACTATTGTACATGTTGCTGTAAAACATACAAGTTTGTTATTTTTATGGCAGAATAGTGTTTTATTATATACCACATTTACTTTATCAAATCATCCATTGATGGACACTTAAGCAGATTCCATATCTTTGTACTGTGAGTAGTGCTGGGATGAACATACAGATGTAGGTATTTTAATTTATTTTTTTAAAATTTTAAATGAAGCAGACCTTGCACGCACTTTCCTTTCAGTTCTTATCTAGCTGAAAAAAATGGTGTGCACTGCTGCCTTGACTTTCCCCACTGCCCATTTTTAATCATTTCCATCCTTTTATTTTATTTTCTTAATTTATTTTTTATATTTGTTTTTATTTCAGTAGTTTTGGGGAAACAGGTGGTGTTTGGTTGCATGGAAAAGTTCTTTAGTGGTGATTTCTGAGATTTTGATGCATCCATCACACAAGTAGTGTACACTGTATTCAATGTGTAGTCTTTTATCCAGCACCCTCCTCCCATCCTTCCCACTGAGTTCCCAGAGTCAGGTGTATCATTCTTGTGCCTTTGCAGTCTCATAGCTTAGGTCCTGCTCATAAGTGAGAATATACGTTTGATTTGCCATTTCTGAGTTACTTCACTTAGAATAATGGTCTCCAACTCCATCTAGGTTGCTGCAAATACAATTATTTTATTTCTTTATATAAATGAGTAGTATCCCATGGTGTGTGTGTGTGCATATATATATATATATAATATCTATCTATCTATATACATATCACATTTCTTTATCCACTTGTTGGTTGATGGGCATTTAGGCTGGTTCCACATTTTTGAATTGTGAATTACGCTGCTATACACATCCATGTGCAAGTGTTTTTTTCATATAATGACTTCTTTACCTCTGGGTTGACTCCCAGTACTGAAATTGCTGGATCAAACAGTAGTTCTACTTTTAGTACTTTAAGGAATCTCCATAATGTTTTCCACAGTGGTTGTACTAGTTTACATTTCCACCAGCGGTGTAAAAGTATTCCCTTTTCACCACATTCATATGAACATCTGTTATTTTTTTATTTTTAAAATTATGGCCATTTTTTGCAGGAGTATGGTAATATCTCATTGTGGTTTTAATGTGCATTTCCCTGATAATTAGTGATGTAGAGCATTTTTTCATATGTTTGTTGGCCATTTGTTTGTCTGCTTGGAGAAATGTTTATTCATGTCCTTTGCCCACTTTTTGATGGAATTTTTTTTCTTGCTGATTTGCTTGAGTTCTGCATAGATTCTGCATATTAGTCCTTTGTAGAATTCATAGTTTGCAAAGATTTTTTCCCACTCTGTGGGGTGTCTGTTTACCCTGCTGATTATTTATTTTTCTGTGCTGAAGCTTTTTAGTTTAATTAGGTCCCATCTATTTATTTTTGTTTTTGTTGCATTTGCTTTGGGGTTTTTGTCATAAACTCTTTACCTAAGCCGATGTCTAGAAGAGTTTTTTTCAGTGTTAACTTCTAGAATTTTTATGGTTTTTGTCTTAGACTTAATTATTTGATCCATCTTGAGTTGATTTTTGTATAATGTGAGAGATGAGTATCCAGCTTCATTCTTCTACATTTGGCTTGCCAATTTTCTCAGCACCATTTATTGTATAGGATGTCCTTTTTCCACTTTATGTTTTTGTTTGCTCTGTTGAAGGTCAGTTGGCTGTAAGTATTTGGTTTTATTTTTTGTTTCTCTCCTCTATTCTGTTCCATTGGTCTACGTGCTTATTTCTATACTAGTACCATGCTGTCTTGGTAACTATAGCCTTGCAGTATAGTCTGAAGTTGGGTTTTGTGATACCTGTAGATTTGTTTTCTTAGCTTAGAATTGCTTTAAATATGGAGGCTCTTTATTTGTTTCATTTCAATTTTAGAATTGTTTTTTTTTTTCTAGTCCTGTGAAGAATGATGATAGTGCTTTGATGGAAATTGCATTGAATTTGTAGATTGAATTTGGGAGGGCGGACATTTTCAGAATATTGATTCTACCCATCTATGAGCATGGGATGTGTTTCCTATGGTTTGTGCCTTCCGTGATCTTTTTAAGCATTGTTTTGTAGTTTTCCTTGTAGAAATCTTCCACCTCTTTGGTTAGGTATATTTCCAAGTATTTTATTTTATTTTATTTTTGCAGATGTTTTAAAAGGGGTTATTTTTTATTTAACTCTCAGCTTCTTTCTTGCTGGTGTATAACAGTGCTACTAATTTGTGTATACTGATTTTGTATCTTGAGACTTCACTTTATTTATTTATCAGTTCTAGGAGAATTTGGATGAGTCTTTAAGCTTTTCTAGGTATACAATCGTATCATGAGTGAACAGCAACAGTTCGAACTCCTCTTTAATGATTTAGATGCCCTATATTTATTTTTCTTGTCTGATTGCTCTGACAAGGACTTCCAGTACTATATTGAATTGAAGTGAAAGTGGGCATCCTTCTTGTATTCCAGTCCTCAGGGTGAATGCTTTCAACTTTCCCCCATTCAATATAATATTGGCCCTGAGTTTTTCACAGATGGCTTTTATTACCTTGAGTTCTGTCTTTCCATGCTGATTTTGCTGAGGGTTTTAATCATAAAGCGATGCTAGCTTTTGTCAAATGCTTTTTCTGCATCTATTGAGATGATCATATAATTTTTGTTTTTAATTCTGTTTATATGATATATTACATTTTACTGATTTATACTCCCATGAACAGTGTAAAACTGTTCCAATTTCTCCACAGCCTCGCCAGTATCTGTTGTTGCCTGACTTTTTAATGATCACTATTCTAACTGGTGTGAGATTTGAATTTCTCATTGTGGTTTTGATTTGAATTTCTCTAATGACCAGTGATGATGAACTTTTTTCATGTATTTGTTGGCCGCACAAATGTCTTCTTTTTAGAAGTGTCTGTTCGTATCCTTTGCCCACTTTTTGATGGGATTTTTTTTTCTTGTAAATTTGTTTAAGTTCCTTGTATATTGTGGATATTAGATCTTTGTCAGATGGATAGATTGCAAAAGTTTTCTTCCATTCTGTAGGTTGCCTGTTCACTCTGATGATAGTTTATTTTGCTGTGCAGAAATTCTTCAGTTTGATTAGATCCCATTTGTCAATTTTGGCTTCTGCTGCAATTGCTTTTGGTGTTTTAGTCATAAAGTCCTTGCCCATGCCTATGTCCTGAATGGTATTGCCTAGGTTTTCTACTAGGGTTTTTATGGTTTTAGGTTTTATCTTTAAGTCTTTAATCCATCTTGAGTTAATTTTTGTATAAGATGAAGGAAGGGGTTCAGATTCAGTTTTCTGCATATGGCTAGCCAGTTTTCCAGGCACCATTTACTAAATAGGGAATCCAGTCCCTGTTGCTTGTTTTTGCCATGTTTCTCAAATATCAGATGGTTGTGGACGTGTGGTGTTATTTCTGTGGCCTCTATTCTGTTCCATTGGTTTATATATCTACTTTGTACCAGTAACGTGCTATTTTTTGTTACTGTAGCCTTGTAGTATAGTTTGAAGTCAGGTAACGTGATGCCTCCAGCTTTGTCCTTTTTGCTTCATACTGTCTTGTCTATGCAAGCTCCTTTTGGTCCCACATGAAATGTGAAGATTTTTTTCTAATTCTGTGAATAAAGTCAAAGGTAGCTTGATGTGGAATAGTATTGAATCTATAAATTACTTTGAGCAGTACGGCCATTTTCATAATATTGATTCTTCCTATCCATGAGCATGGAATGATTTTCCATTTGTTTGTGTCCTCTCTTATTTCCTGAGCAGTGGTTTGTAGTTCTCTTTGAAGAGGTCCTTCACGTCCCTTGTAAGTTGCATTCCTAAGTATTTTATTTTCTTTGGAGCAATTGTGAATGGGAGTTCACTCATGATTTGGCTCTCGGCTTGTCTATTGCTGGTTTATAGGAATGCTTGTGATTTTTGCACATTGATTTTTTTTATCCTGAGATTTTGCTGAAGTTGCTTATCAGCTTAAGGAGATTTTGGGTTGAGATGATGGAGTTTTCTAAATATACAATCATGTCATCTGCAAACGGAGACAATTCGACTTCCACTCTTCCTATTTGAATACCTTTATTTCTTTTTCTTGCCTGATTGCCCTGACAGAACTTCCAATACTATGTTGAATAGGAGTGGTTAGAGAGGACATCCTTGTCTTGTGCCGGTTTTCTAAGGAAGTGTTTCCAGCTTTTTCGCATTCAGTATGATATTGGCTATGGGTTTGTCATAAATAGCTCTTATTATTTTGAGATATGTTCCATCAATACCAGTTTATTGAGTGTTTTTAGCATGAAGTGGTGTTGAATTTTATCGAAGGCCTTTTCAGTATTTATTGAGATAATCATGTGGTTTTTGCCATTGGTTCTGTTTTTGTGATGTATTATGTTTATTTAATAATTTGCATATGTTCAACCAGCCTTGCATCCCAGGGATGAAGCCGACTTGTTCGTAGTGGATAAACTTTTTGATGTGCTGCTGTATTCAGTTTGCAAGTATTTTATTGAGGGTTATTGCATTGATTTTCATCTGGGATATTGGCCTGAAATTTTTGTTGTTGTTGTTGTTGCTTTCTAGATGATGCTGGCCTCATGAAATGAGTTAGGGAGGAGTTCCTCTTTTGCTATTTTTTGGAATACTTTCAGAAAGAATAGTACCAGCTCCTCTTTGTACCTCTGGTAGAATTCAACTGTGAATCTATCTGGTCCTGGGCCTTTTTTGGTTGCTAGGCTATTAATTACTGCCTCAATTTCAGAACTTGTGATTGTTCTATTCAGGGATTAGATTTCATCCTGGTTTTGTCTTGGGAGAGTGTATGTGTCCAGGAGTTTATCCATTTCTTTTAGATTTTCTAATTTATTTGTGTAGAGGTGTTTATCATATTCTCTGGAGGTAGTTTGTATTTCTGTGGAATCAGTGGTAACATATCCTTTATCATTTTTTATTGTGTCTATTTGATTGTTCTCTCTCTTTTCTTCTTTTTTGTAGTCTGGCTAGCAATCTATCTATTTTGTTAATCTTTTCAAAAAACCAGCTCCTGGATTCATTGATTTTTTTGGAGGGTTTTTTGTGTCTATATCTCTTTCAGTTCTGCTCTGATCTTAGTTATTTATTTTCTTCAGTCAGCTTTTGAACATATTTGATCTTGCTTCTCTAGCTCTTTTAATTGTAATGTTAGGGTATCAACTTTAGATCTTCCTACTTTCTGATGTGGGTATTTAGTGCTATAAATTTTCCTCTTAACACTGATTTTGTTCTGTCCCAGAGATTCTGTCTCTTAGTTCTAATTCGTTTCAAAGAACTTCTTTATTTCTGCCTTAATTTCCTTATTTACCCAGAGTCAATCTGGAGCAGGTTGTTTAGTTTCCATGTAGTTGTGCAGTTCTGAGTGAGTTTCTTAATCTTGAGTTCTAATTCGATCACACTGTGGTCAGAGAGACTGTTTGTTCTGATTTCCACTCTTTTTCATTTTGCCGAGGAGTATTTTACCTCTAATTATGTGGTCGGTTTTAGAATAAGTGCTATGTGGTGCTGGGAAGAATGTATATTCTGTTGATTTGGGGTGGAGAGTTCTGTAGATGTCTATTACGTCTGCTTGGTCCAGAGCTCAGTTTAAGTCCTGCATATCCTTGTTAATTTTCTGTCTCATTGATCCGTCTAATATTGAAAGTGGGGTGTTAAACTCTCCCACTATTATCTTGTGGGAGTCTAGGTCTCTTTGTAGGTCTCTAAGAACTTGCTTCGTAAATCTTGGTGCTCCTGTATTGGGTGCTTATATATTTAGGATAGTTAGCTCTTCTTGTTGCATTGATCCCCTTACCATTATGTAATACCCTTCTTTGTCTCTTTTGATCTTTGTTGGTTTTTGTCTTTGCCCATGAGGTGTGTCTTTTGAATACAGCACACTGATGGGTCTTGACTCTTTATCAAATTTGCCAGTCTGTGTCTTCTAACTAGAGTATTTAGCCCATTTACGTTTAAGATTAATGTGTTTTGAGTGAATTTGATCCTGTCATCATGATGCTAGCTGGTTATTTTGCACATTAGTTGATGCAGTTGCATTTTTTTTTTATTGTACTTTAAGTTCTAGGGTACATGTGCACAACGTGTAGGTTTGTTTGTTACATATGTATACTTGTGCCATGTTGGTGTGCTGCACCCATCAACTCATCAGCACCCATCACCTCGTCATTTACATCAGGCATAACTCCCAATGCAATCCCTCCCCCGTCCCCTCTCCCCATAATAGGCCCCAGTGTGTGATGTTCCCCTTCCTGTGTCCAAGTGATGTCATGTTCAATTCTCACCTATGAGTGAGAACATGCGGTGTTTGGTTTTCTGTTGTTGCGATCATTTGCTGAGAATGATGGTTGCCAGCCGCATCCATGTCCCTACAAAGGACACAAATTCATCCTTTTTTTTTATGGCTGCATAGTATCCCGTGGTGTATATGTGCCACATTTTCTTAATCCAGTCTGTCACTGATAGACATTTGGGTTGATTCCAAGTCTTTGCTATTGTGAATAGTACCACAATGAACATATATGTGCATGTGTCTTTATAGCAGCATGATTTATAATCCTTTGGGTATATACCCAATAATGGGATGGCTGGGTCATATGGTATTACTAGTTCTAGATCCTTGAGGAATCGCCATACTGTTTTCCATAATGATTGAACTAGTTTACAATCCCACCAACAGTGTAAAAGTGTTCCTATTTCTTCAGCACCTGTTGTTTTCTGACTTTTTAATGATTGCCATTCTAACTGGTGTGAGATGGTATCTCATTGTGGTTTTGATTTGCATTTCTCTGATGGCCAGTGATGACGGGCATTTTTTCATGTGTCTGTTGGTTGTATGCATGTCTTCTTTTGAGAAATGTCTGTTCATATCCTTTGCCCACTTTTTGATGGGGTTGCTTGTTTTTTTCTTGTAAATTTGTTTGAGTACTTTGTAGGTTCTGGATATTAACCCTTTGTCAGATGAGCAGATTGCAAAAATTTACTCCCATTCTGTAGGTTGCCTGTTCACTCTGATGGTAGTTTCTTTTGCTGTGCAGAAGTTCTTTAGTTTAATTAGATCCCATTTGTCAATTTTGGCTTTTGTTGCCATTGCTTTTGGTGTTTTAGACATGAAGTCCTTGTCCATGCCTATGTCCTGAATGGTATTCCCTAGGTTTTCTTCTAGGGTTTTTATGATATTAGGTCTAACATTTAAATATCTAGTTCATCTTGAATTAATTTTCGTATAAGGAGTAAGGAAAGGATCTAGATGGCTAGCCAATTTTCCCAGCATCATTTATTAAATAGGGAATCCTTTCCCCGTTTCCTGTTTTTCTAAGGTTTGTCAAAGATCAGATGGCTATAGATGTGTGGTATTATTTCTGAGGACTCTGTTCTGTTCCATTGGTCTATATCTCTGTTTTGGTACCAGTACCATGCTGTTTTGGTTACTGTAGCCTTGTAGTATAGTTTGAAGTCAGGTAGCGAGATGCCTCCAGCTTTGTTCTTTTGACTTAGGATTGTCTTGGCAATGCGGGCTCTTTTTTGGTTCCATATGAACTTTAAAGCAGTTTTTTCCAATTCTGTGAAGAAACTCGTTGGTGGCTTCATGGGGATGGCATTGAATCTATAAATTACCTTGGGCAGTATGGCCATTTTCATGATATTGATTCTTCCTATCCATGAACATGGTATGTTCTTCCATTTGTTTGTGTCCTCTTTTATTTCATTGAGCAGTGGTTTGTAGTTCTCCTTGAAGAGGTCCTTTACATCCCTTGTAAGTTGGATTCCTAGGTATTTTATTCTCTTTGAAGCAATTGTGAATGGAAGTTCACTCATAATTTTGCTCTCTGTTTGTCTGTTACTGGTGTATAAGAATGCTTGTGATTTTTGCACACTGATTTTGTATCTTGAGACTTTGCTGAAGTTGTTTATCAGCTTAAGGAGATTTTGGGCTGAGACGATGGGGTTTTCCAAATATACAATCATGTCATCTACAAACAGGGACAATTTGATTTCTTCTTTTCCTAACTGAATACCCTTTATTTCTTGTGCCAGTTTTCAGTGGGAATGCTTCCAATTTTTGCCCATTCAGTATGATATTGGCTGTGAGTTTGTCATAAATAGCTCTTATTATTTTGAGATACTTTCCATCAATACTGAATTTATTGAGACTTTTTAGCATGAAGAACTGTTGAATTTTGTCAAAGGCATTTTCTGCATCTATTGAGATAATCATGTGGTTTTTGTCTTTGGTTCTGTTTATATGCTGGATTACATTCATTGATTTGCATATGTTGAATCAGCCTTGCATCCCAGGAATGAAGCCCACTTGATCATGGTGGATAAGCTTTTTGATGTGCTGCTGGATCAGGTTTGCCGGTATTTTATTGACGATTTTTGCATCGATGTTCATCAGGGATATTGGTCTAAAATTCTCTTTTTTTGTGTTTGCCTCTGCCAGGCTTGGTATCAAGATGATGTTGGCCTCATAAAATGAATTAGGGAGGATTTCTTCTTTTTCTATTGGTTGGAATAGCTTCAGAAGGAATGGTACCAGCTCCTCCTTGTACCTCTGGTAGAATTCAGCTGTGAATCCGTCTGGTCCTGGACTTTTTTGGTTGGTATGCTATTAATTATTGCCTCAATTTCAGAGCCTGCTGTTGTTCTATTCAGGGATTCAACTTCTTCCTGGTTTAGTCTTGGAAGAGTGTAAGTGTCCAGGAAATTATCCATTTCTTCTAGGTTTTCTAGTTTATTTGCGTAGAGGTGTTTATAGTATTCTCTGATGGTAGTTTGCATTTCTGTGGGGTCGGTGATGATATCCCCTTTATCATTTTTTATTGCGTCTATTTGATTCTTCTCTCTTTTCTTCTTTATTAGTCTTGCTAGTGGTCTGTCAATTTTGTTGATCTTTTCAAAAAACCAACTCCTGGATTCATTGATTTTTTTTGGAGGGATTTTTGCGTCTCTATCTCCTTCAGTTCTGCTCTGATCTTAGTTATTTCTTACCTTCTGCTAGCTTTTGAATGTGTTTGCTCTTGCTTCTCTAGTTCTTTTAATTGTGATGTTAGAGTGTCCATTTTAGATCTTTCCAGCTTTCTCTTGTGGGCATTTAGTGCTATAAATTTCCCTCTACACACTGCTTTAAATGTGTCCCAGAGATTCTGGTATGTTGTATCTTTGTTCTCATTGGTTTCAAAGAACATCTTTATTTCTGCCTTCATTTCGTTATGTACCCAGTAGTCATTCAGGAGCATGTTGATCAGTTTCCATGTAGTTGAGTGGTTTTGATTGAGTTTCTTAGTCCTGAGTTCTAGTTTGATTGCACTGTGGTCTGAGAGACAGTTTGTTATAATTTCTGTTCTTGCACATTTGCTGAGGAGTGCTTTACTTCCAATTATGTGGTCAATTTTGGAATAAGTGCGATGTGGTGCTGAGAGGAATGTATATTCTGTTGGTTTGGGGTGGAGAGTTTTGTAGATGTCTATTAGATCTGCTTGGTGCAGAGATGAGTTCAATTCCTGGATATCCTTGTTAACTTTCTGTCTCGTTGATCTGTCTAATGTTGACAGTGGGGTGTTGCAGTCTCCCATTATTATTGTATGGGAGTCTAAGTCTCTTTGTAAATCTCTAAGGACTTGCTTTATGAATCTGGGTGCTCCTGTATTGGGTGCATATATATTTAGGATTGTTAGGTCTTCCTGTTGAATTGATCCCTTTCCTATTATGTAATGGCCTTCTTTGTGTCTATTGATCTTTGATGTTTTGAAGTCTGTTTTATCAGAGACTAGGATTGCAACCTATGCTTTTTTTTGTTCTCCATTTGCTTGGTAAATCTTCCTCCATCCCTTTATTTTGAGCCTATATATGTCTCTGCATGTGAGATGGGTCTCCTGAATACAGCAAACTGATGGGTCTTGACTCTTTATCCAATTTGCCAGTCTGTGTCTTTTAATTGGACCATTTAGTCCATTTTCATTTAAGGTTAATATTGTTATGTGTGATCTTGATCCTGTCATTGTGATATTAGCTGGTTATTTTGCTCGTTAGTTGATGCAGTTTCTTCCTGGCATCGATGGTCTTTACATTTTGGCATGTTTTTGCAATGGCTGGTACTGGTTGTTCCTTTCCATGTTTAGTGCTTCCTTCAGGGTCTCTTGTAGGGCAGGTCTGGTGGTGACAAAATCTCTAAGCATTTGCTTGTCTGTAAAGGATTTTATTTCTCCTTCACTGATGACACTTAGTTTGGCTGGATATGAAATTCTGGGTTGAAAATTCTTTTCTTTAAGTATGTTGAATATTGGCCCCCACTCTCTTTTGGCTTGGAGAGTTTCTGCCGAGAGGTCTGCTGTTAGTCCGATGGGCTTCCCTCTGTGGTTAGCCCGACCTTTCTCTCTGGCTGCCCTTCACAGTTTTTCCTTCTTTTCAACTTTGGTGAATCTGGCAATTATGTGTCTTGGAGTTGCTCTTCTTGAGGAGTATCTTTGTGGCGTTCTCTGTATTTCCTGAATTTGAATGTTGGCCTGCCTTACTAGGTTGGGGAAGTTCTCCTGGATGATATCCTGAAGAGTGTTTTCCAACTCGGTTCCATTTTCCCCCTCACTTTTAGTCACCCTAATCAGACGTAGATTTGGCCTTTTCACATAATCCCATACTTCTTGAAGGCTTTGTTCATCTCTTTTTCCTCTAGACTTCTCTTCTTGCTTCATTTCATTGATTTGATCCTCAATCGTTGATACTCTTTCTTCCAGTTGATCGAGTCGGTTACTGAAGCTTGTGCATTTGTCACATATTCCTCGTGTCATGGTTTTTATCTCTGTCATTTCGTTTATGGCCTTCTCTCCATTGATTACTCTAGTTATCCATTCTTCCATTCCTTTTTCAAGATTTTTAGTTTCTTTGCGCTGGGTATGTAATTCCTCCTTTAGCTCTGAGAAATTTGATGGACTGAAGCCTTCTTCTCTCAACTCGTCAAAGTCATTCTCCATCCAACTTTGATCCGTTGCTGGTGATGTTCTGCGTTCCTTTTGAGGGGAGATGCGCTCTTATTTTTTGAGTTTCCAGCTTTCCTGCCCTGCTTTTTCCCATCTTTGTCATTTTATCTGCCTTTGATCTTTGATGATGGTGACATAATGATGGGGTTTTGGTGTGGGTGTCCTTTCTGTTTGTTAGTTTTCCTTCTAGCAGTCAGGACCCTCAGCTGTAGGTCTGTTGGAGATTGCTTGAGGTCCACTCCAGACCCTGTTTGCCTGGGTATCAGCAGCGGAGGCTGCAGAAGATAGAATATTGCTGAACAGCGAGTGTTCCTGTCTGATTCTTGCTCTGGAAACTTCATCTCAGGGGTGTACCCTGCCGTGTGAGGTGTGGGATATCAGTCTGCACCTAGTGGGGGATGTCTCCCAGTTAGGCTACTCAGGGATCAGGGACCCACTTGAGCAGGCAGTCTGTCCATTCTCAGATCTCAACCTCTGTGTTGGGAGATCCACTGCTCTCTTCAAAGCTGTCAGACAGGGTCATTTGCATCTGAAGAGGTTTCTGCTGCTTTTTGTTTAGCTATGCCCTGTCCCCAGAGGTGGATACTACAGAGACAGGCAGGCCTCCTTGAGTTGCAGTGGGCTCCACCCAGTTTGCGCTTCCCAGCGGCTTTTTTTTTACCTACTTAAGCCTCAGCAATGGCAGGCGCCCCTCCCGCAGCCTCACTGCTTCCTTGCAGTTAGATTGCAGACTGCTGTGCTAGCAATGAGGGAGGCTCTGTGGCCGTGGGACCCTCCTGGCCTGGTGTGGGATATAATCTCCTGGTGTGCCATTTGCTAAGACTCTTGGTAAAGTGCAGTATGAGGCTGGGAGTCACCAGATTTTTCAGGTGTTGTGTGTCTCAGTTCCCCTGGCTAGGAAAAGGGATTCCCTTTCCCCTTGTGCTTCCCAGGTGAGGCGATGTCTCGCCCTGCTTCAGCTCTCACTGGTTGGGCTGCACCAGCTGACCAGCACTGATTGTCCGTCACTCCCCAGTGAGATGAACCCGGTACCTCAGTTGAAAATGCAGAAATCACCCATCTTCTGTGTCGCTCGCACTGGATGCTAGAGAATGGAGCTGTTCCTATTCGGCCATCTTGCTCCGGGTCTGCATTGATGCAGTTCCTTTATGATGTCATTGGTCTTTTTATTTTGATGTGTTTTTGCGGTAGCTGGTACCCATATATATATATATATATATATATATATATATATATATATATAGTGTATATATATTATATATATTAAAAATGTGTGTATATATATATAAATGTTTTTAGTGCTTCCTTCAGGAACTCTTTTAAGGCAGGCCTGGTGGTGAGAAAATTCCTCAGCATTTGTTGTCTGTAACGGATTTTATTTCTCCTTCACTTAAGAAGCTTAGTTTTGCTGGGTATGAAATTCTGGGTTGAATATTCTTTTCTTTAAGAATGTTGAATATTGTCCCCCACTCTCTTCTGGCTTGTAGAGTTTCTGCTGAGAGATTCACTGTTAGTCTGGTGAGCTTCCCTTTGTAGTTAACCTGACCTTTCTCTGTGGCTGCCGTTAACTTTTTTCCTTCATTTCAACCTTGGAGATTCTGATGATTATGTATCTTGGGATTTTTCTTCTTGTGGAGTATCTTTGTGGCATTCTTTGTATTTCCTGAATTTGAATCTTGGACTGTCTTGCTAGGTTGGGGAAGTTCTCCTTCATGATATCCTAAAGTGGTTTTTCCAAATTGATTGCATCCACCCTGTCATTTTCACATTTACCAATCAATTGTAGGGTTGTTTTTTCCACATAGTCCCCTATTTCTTGGAGACTTTGTTTATTCCTTTTCATTCTTTTTTCTGTAATCTTGTCTTCATGCTTTATTTCATTAAGTTGATCTTCAATCTCTGATATCCTCTTTCTGCTTGATTTGTCTATTGATACTTGCGTATGCTTCACGAAGTTCTTGTGCTGTGTTTTTCAGCTCCATCACGTCATTTATGTTCTTCTCTAAACTAGTTATTCTAGTTAGCAATTCCTGTAACCTTTTATGAGGATTCTTAGCTTCCTTGCATTGGATTAGAACATGCTCCTTTAGCTCAGAGGAGTTTGTTATTACCCACCTCTGAAGACTACTTCTCTCAATTCATCAAACTCATTATCCAACCAGTTTTTTGCCCTTGCTGGAGAGGATTTATGATCATTTGGAAGAGAAGAGGCATTCTGGTTTTTGGAATTTTCAGCATTTTTGCACGGATTTTTCTTTTTCTTCATGGATTTATCTACCATTGATCTTTGACACTGATGGCCTTTGGATGGGGTTTTTTGTGGGCATCCTTTTTGTTGATGTTGATGTTACTCTTTTCTGTTTGTTACTTTTCCTTCTAATAGTCAGGCCCCTCTTCTGCAGGTCTGCTGGAGTTTGTTGGAAGTCCACTCCAAACCCTGTTTTCCTGGGTATCACCAGCAGAGACTGCAGAACTGCAAAGATTGCTGCCTGCTCTTTCCTCTAGAAGCTGCATCTCATGGGGCACCCACCTGATGTGAGCTGGAGCGCTCCTGTATGAGGTGTCTGTTGACCCGTGATGGTGGGTGTCTCCAAGTCAGGAGTTTGCCTCCTTTTTTAAGGGATTACTTGTTTTTTATTGTTGCCATTGTTGAATTGTTTAAGTTATTTGAAGATTCTTTGAATCGGTACTTGCAGATGCATAGTTTACAAATATTGACCTCACAGAAATTGAGAATAGAATGAGGTGCCAGGGGCAAGGAAGAGTGTGATGGTGGGAGGTGAAAATGAAGAGAGGTCAGTGAATGGGTACCAACCTACAACTAGATAGAAGAAATAAGGTCTAACACTAGATATTAGACTAGAGTGACTACAGTTAACAACAGTATTATCATATATTTCAAAACTGCTAGAAGAGGGGACTTAAAATATTACCAACACATAGAAATGATAAATCATCAAGGTGATGATACCATAAATATCCTGACTTGATCATTACACATTTCATGTATGTAAACATACTTACATGTACCCCATAAATACATAACATACTAGGAATCATTAAAAGAAATGTTAAAAATCTTCAAAAAAATTGTCTCTAATTCCGTAGATTGTTTATCACTCTGTTGATTACTTCTTTTTTCAGCACTTTTTGTTAATTAACTCTCATTTGTCCATTTTTGTTTTTGATACTTTTGTTTTTTATGCGTGAGTTGTAAATTATTTGCCTTCACTGATGTCAAAATTGTTTTTTCCTAAATTTTAATGTCTAATGGTAATAGCTTCAAGTGTTACATTTAAAACTTTAGCTTGAGTTAATTTTTGTATATGGTCAGAGATATGGGTCCAGTTTTATTCTTTTGTCTATAGCTATCCAATTCTCTTAGCACCATTTATTGAAACAAGTGTTCTTTCCTCAGTGTAGGTTTTGATCTACTTTACCAAAGATCAGCTAACTAAAAATATGTGAATTCATTTCTGAGTTTTCTATTCTTTTCAAGTAAAATATGTGTGTATTTTTATATCAATAACCTGTTGTTTTAGTTGCTGTAGCCCTTGGTATATCATGAAGGTAATTTGATGCCTCCAAATTAGTTAGTTCTTGTGGGTTAGAATTCTTTACTATTTTGTCTCCTTGTGGTTCCATATGAATTTTACTATTGTTGTGTCTAGTTCAGAGAAAAATAACATTGGTATATTTTGATAGGAATTGGATTCAATCTGTACATTTGTTTGGGTAGTTTGATCATTTTGATAATATTGTTACTGACAATCAGTGAGCATGAGATATTCTTGGTGCCAGGCCCAATGGGCAGCTGCTGTTGCCCATGCCGAAAAATTATGCTGGCAGCTTGGGGCCAGCCAAGCTTTCCCTATCACAATCAGTGCCTGAACCCAGTGGGTCTGAGGACAATTCCAGTGGCCTGATTCTGCACCCCAGGAGTCATACACTCCATCCAGGAGCCTGGGGTTGAGATTTGCAGTCTAATTTCAAGTGAAGGAGAAGTTCCCACAGCCAGAAATGAGAGGAAACTGATGTGGGTTCATGCTATGGTATAGGAGTTGGGAACCCCGCCCTTCATGAAACTGTACCAGGAAGTATGTGTCCTGTGACCTACAGATTTTATCCTGGTAAGGGGATCTCATGATCTGGAACAATTTTGTGAAATAAAAACAGACTTCTTGGGATTCAGAGTACTCATTTGTTTGCCTTGTTCACAGAGGGTGGCTCCCAGTGGAAGACTTGCCAGGTCAAGGGCATGTGAGCTGTTCCTGGCCCTGAACAGCTCCTGCGGAAGGGTTGAGTTAAATAGATGTGAAGTGACCCACTCTCACCATGGACCTCTGCGATCCCAGCTGTGGGAGACCCCATGACACCCATGGAAATCTGAACTGGAAAAGAGAACTGCTCAGAGAGTTGGCAGACACAGAACTTCAGCTTGCATGCATCCCAGAATATTTGGCACATAAATGGCTGCAGTGGAGCAAGACCTAGAGTGTGAACCCTCCAAGGTTCTTCTAGGTGGCTTTAGACTTTGTTAGCTTTGGGAACTGGACAGAGTAGAATTGTCTTGCCCATGGAATAGTGCAATTCTGACCCAAGCACCACCATGTCTATTGGATAATCCCAGGGATCCTACCTGGAAACATTCACTTGCAGCACAGCCTCAGCTGGCCAGCGAAAGTGCTTTCCAGTGGCCAATTCCATAGCTCTTTCACCAACAGACCTCACTTACAGGTTGAAGCACATTAGCGGACAGACTCTCAACAGTGGCACCTGCCCACAGCCTTCCCCTACATCCATGCACTTGCTTGCAACCTCCGCTTCTGCCTTAATGGTGTGCACATGCATGTGGATACCCTTCTGTCCCACTGGCACACACTCAAAGCAGTACCTGCTACTGCAACACTGGAGCACTTTTGCCAACAGCCACTGTTGGAGTGTTGTTTACAGCAGACTAAAAGATTTTTGACTCCTCAAGTGCAATCGGTGCTTAACCTTGAGGAACCAGAGAACAAAGCCACGGGCTTGATCTCAGTCCACCAGGGTTGGAGTATGAAGCTGTGAAATGCTGAGTTGAGCCTTGACCCTGTGAAAGCATGTAGAAATAAAGCCAATCAACTAACTCAACTTGTACCACAGGGAAACCCTCAAAGACATCAAAGAGTATAAAAGCAAAAAGCCTCAAAGATGAGAGGAATATCAGCTCACAGATGAGAAGGAACCAGTGCAAGAACTCTGGCAACTCTAAAGGCCAGAGTGTCTATTTACCTCCAAATTACTACACTAATTCCCCAGCAATGGTTCTTAATCAGACTAAAATATCTAAAAAGAAGACATAGAATGCAAAATCTGAATGGCAAGGTAGCCCATTGAGATATAGGAAGAGGTTGAAAGCTAATCCAAGGAAAACAGTAAAATGGTCTAAGAGTTTAAAGGCGACATAGCCAGTTTAAGAAACAATAAAACTAAACTTTTAGAATAAAAAAAAAACTACTACATGAATTTTAGAATGCAACAGGAAGGATTAATAACAGAATAGACCAAGCTGAGAAAAGAATCTCAGAGCTCAAAGATGTCTTCTTTGAATCAACACAGACAGACAAAAATAAAGAAAAGGAAACGTTTTAAATGAATAACATGTTTGAGAAATATGGGATTGTGTAAATAAACCAAATCTATGACTCATTGGCATTCAAGAAAGAGAGGGATAGAGAACAAGCAACTTGGAAAACATATTTGAGGGTACGGTTCATGAAAATTTTTCCAATGTTTTCAGAGATATGACATACAAATTTAGGAAATTCAGAGAACACCTGAGAGATAATATACAATATGGCTATACCCAAGGCAAGCAGGCATTAGATACTCCAAAGTTAATGTGAAAAAAACCTTAGAGATGGCTAGAAAGAAGGGTAAGTCACTTACAAAGGGAAACTCATCAGGTTAACAGTGGACCTTTCAGCAGAAAGTTTAGAAGCCAAAAGAGATTAAGGCCTATATTCAGCATTCTTAAAGACAATAACCCTCAACTAATAATTTTATATCTAGCCAAACTTAACTCCAGGAGGGAAGGAGAAATAAGATTATTTTCAGACAAACAAATGCTAAGAATTTTTTTTTTCTTTTTTAACCACCAGACATACCTTACAATAGATCCTCAAGGGAGTGCTCAATACAGAAATGAAACACTGTCACCAGCCGCCACAAAATCACACTTAAATACATAGACCATTGACACTATCAACCACACAGGCCAGGCACGGTGGCTCACGCCTGTAATCCCAGCAGTTTGGGAGGCCGGGGCAGGCAAGTCACCTGAGGTCAGAAGTTTGAGACCAGCCTGACCAATATGATGAAACCCCATCTCAACTAAAAGTGCAAAATTAACCGGGCATGGTTGTATGTACCTGTGATCCCAGCTACTCAGGAGGCCGAGACAGGAGAATCGCTTGAACCCGGGAGGTGGAGGTTGCAGTGAGCCGAGACTGTGCCATTGCACTTCAGCCTGAGCAACAAGAGTGAAACTCTGTCAAAAAAAAAGACACAAATAAGTCTGCATAATAAACAGCTAGCAACACAATGAGAAGATCAAATCTGCACTTATCAATATTAATTTCCAATATCAGAGGGCTATGTGCCCAAAATAAGAGGCAGAGAATGGCAAGCTGGATTCAACTGTATACTGTCTTCAAGAGACCTGTCTCAAATGCAATGACACCCATAGGCTTAAAGCAAAGGAGTGGAGAAAAATCTACCAAGAAAACAGAAAACAAAAAAGTGGGGTTGCTATTCTATTTTCATGCAGAACAAACTTTAACCTGCAATGATCAAAAAGACAAAAAGTGGGCTGGGTGCGGTGGCTCACACCTGTAATCCCAACATTTTGAGAGGCTGAGGTGGGCAGATAACCTGAGGTCAGGAGTTTGAGACCAGCCTGGCCTACATGGTGAAACCTCGTCTCTACTAAAAATACAAAAATTAGTTGGGCATAGTGGCAGGTGCCTGTCATCTCAGCTACCCAGGAGGCTGAGGCAAGAGAATCACTTGAACCTGGGAGTCAGAGGTTGCAGTGAGCCAAGATCACACAATTGCACTCCAGCCTGGGCAACAAGAGTGAAACTCCATCTCAAAGCAAAACAAAACAAAACAAAACAAAACAAAACAGGGCATTGCATTACCTAATGGTAAAGGGTTAAATGCAATAACAAGACTTAACTATTCTAAATATATTTGCACCCAACACAGGAGTAGCCAGATTCACAAAACAAGTTCTTAGAGACCTATGAAGAGATTTAGGTAGTCACACAATAGGAGTGGGAGACCTCAACACTCCATTGCCAATGCTAGACAGACTATCTCCACAGAAACCTAACAACGATATTCAGGACCTAAACGTGACACTTGACTAAATGGGCCTAATAAATTTCTACAGGATACTCCATCCAACAACAAGAGAATATACAGTTTTCTAATGTGCACATGATGCACTCTAAGATCAACCACATGCCTGGCCATAATGCAATTCTCAACAACAACAACAACAACAACAACAACAACAACACTAAAATTGTGCCAGCCACACTGAAGGACCAGAGCACAATAAAAAAGAAGTTGATACAAAGGAGATCTCTCAAAAGCATACAATTAAATTGAAAGTGAACAATCTCCTCCTGAATGACTCTTAGGTAAAGAAGAAAATTAGCCGGGTGCAGTGGCTCACTCCTGTAATTCCAGCACTTTGAAAGGCCGAGGTGGGCAGATCATAAGGTCAGGAGATTGAGACCAGCCTGGCCAACATGGTGAAATTCCATCTCTACTAAAAATACAAAAATATTAGCCGGGTATGGTGGTGCATGCTTGTAATCCCAGCTACTCAGGCAGCTAAGGCAGGAGAATGGCTTGAACCCAGGAGGTGCAGGTTGCAGTGAGCCGAGATCACGTTATTGCACTCCAGCCTTGGCAATAAAGTGAGACTCCGTCTAGAAAAAAAAAAAAAAAAAAAAAAAAATTAAACAGACATCAAAAAGTCTTCGAAATGAATTAAAATAAAGATACAACATACCAGAATTTTTATGACCCAGCTAAAGCAATGTTAAGAGGAAAGATTATAATGCTAAAGATCTACATAAAGAAGCTTGAAAGATATCAAATCTACAACATAACAAACTTCTTTTCACAAGATGGCTGACTAGACAAAACCAGGGATAACATTTCTTACTGAGAGACCAGGACATCATGAAGACTGGCACAATCCTAGCAGATCTTCAGAGGAAATGCATAGAGAGCAGACAGAGAAAAAACAGATGCAGAGCTGAAGGGGGGAAAGCTAGGAACCAAGCACAGTGCTACTGCACAATGGGACTTGTTCTTGCCCCCCAGTGACTCTTATGGAAGGAATGAGCTGAACAGGCAAGGAGCAGCCCACTCTCATGGGCCTCTAGAATCCCAGTAAAAGGACACCTGTTGACCACTATGGATAATTGAGTTGACAGGCAGAGCTACTTAGAGAAGTGGTGGCAGCAAACTTCAGTCCATGTGAAGCTCAGAGGGTTTGATGGTGGAGCAGCTATAGTGGAGTACGGCCAGGGAAGCCCATAAACCCAGGCTTAACTGGCCTCCATAGGAGAGTTTAGCCCTAGAGCAACTGGCAGACCTGAACTCTGCATGGTAGTCTTGCCCATGAGACAGGGCTAGTCCAAGCTGAGAACCATTTGGTATGTTGGCCTGTCCTGGGGCCCCAACCTTGCTGCATCTGCTCACAGTGTACTCCCTTGGTACCTTGGATCCTTGTATCATAGCTCTCGCACAGGTTGACCACCTGACTGGCAGAGTGCTCCAACAGAGTGGCGCACACAAACACACACCAGCCTTCTTGCACCCTTTCCTGACAGCAGCCTTCTATTTGCTGCTTTGTCTGAATGCACTCACCCAAGGCCACCCCCAACATCACTTTGCTGGAATATATGGGCACATATGTGTGCGAGTGGACCTTGTCTTCTCTTTTCTGCCAGTGAGGGTGTGCACATGCACCCTGCTGTACCACTGCTGCTGGCATGAGTGCATCCTACCTCTCTCCCACTGCTGTAACGCCATTCCTGTACCACCATGGAGCCCACCAGCACCCACCTCTGCATGTACACTGTCACCAGCACAAAACTATGCATGGAAGAGAGCTAACCTGCCCCTGCATTAACCTGCCACTGCTGTCTGTGTGAACAGGCACAGAAGGCACACACATGTCTGTTACCCCAATGCTAACACCACAACTGATGTGAACACAGACAGTCACTTGTGGAGGCCCCTTGTCCCCCCAGCTGAGTTGTCACTGTCACTGCCATGAACACCCACAAAGAGATTGGTACCTCAGCACCCAAAAACACCCTGTTGCAGCTGACATTGCCACTACTCCTGGCACATGTGAACAATGATGGATCCCACTGCCACTGCCCTATGAAGTGCATTGCATGGCACCGCACATTTAAGTGTTCTGACTAGAGATCCAGGAGCTGCTTAGTCCCTCCAGAACAGCAGGTTGCCAACCTTGAGAAGCCAGAGAACAAAGCCGGGGCCCAGTACCAATCTCCCAGAGTTACAACATGCAGCACAGTAGTCCTGAGCTGATGTATAACCTCATAAAATCTTCCAGCAATGAAGCCAGTTGAATGGACCCAAATCATACTACAATGAAACCCCCAAGGTCATCAAATAGGACAAAATGGAAAAAAAAAAAAAAAAAAAAACTTATCCAAAGGACAGCAACTTCAAAGATTAAAGGAATGTCAGCCCAGAAAGATGTAAAGAACCAGTGCAAAAACTTTAACAGTTCAAAAATCCAGAGTGTCTTCTTTCCTCCAAACAACCACAGTAGTTCTTTTAACCAGGTCAAGATGGCTTAAATGACAGAAGTATAATTCACAATGTGGGTAGGAATGAAGATCATTGAGATTAGGAGAACATTGAAACCCAATGTAAAAATGATAAGAATCACAAGAAAATGATAAAGGAACTGACAGACAAATGAGGCAGTATAGAAAAAAGAGCAATCAAACTGATAGAGTTTGAAAACACACTACAAAAATTTCATAATGCAATTGCAAGTATTAATAGTAGAATAGACCAAGCAGACGAAAGAATCTCAGTGCTTAAGGCTGGCTTTCTAAAATAAAATAGATAAATTAAAAAAAAAAATGAATAGAAAATAACAACACTTCCAGGAAATATGGGCTTGTGTAAAAAGACAAAATCTATAAAACGTTGGCATCTCTTAAAGAGATGAGGAGAATGGAAGCAACTTGGAAAACATATTTCAGACTATTATCCATGAGAACTTCCCCAACCTACTGAGAGAGGCCAACATTAAAATTCAGGAAATGTAGAGAAACTCAGCAAAATACTTCACAAAAATATCATCCCCAGAGCACATAATCATCAGGCTGCCCAAAGTCAAAATGAAAGAAAAAATGTTAAGGGCAGCTAGGGACAAAGGGCGGGTCACCTACAAATGGAAATCCATTAAACTAACAGCAGCCTTCTCAGTAGAAACCCTACAAGCCAGAACAAACTGGGGGCCTATATTCAACATTCTTAAAGAAAATAAATTCCAAATGAGAATTTTATATCTGACCAAACTAAGGCTCATAAACAAAGGAGAAATAAGATATTTTTCAGACAACCATATGTTGAGGGAATTTGTTACCACCAGACCTTCCTTACAGGAGCTCATAAAAAAAGCACAAAATATGGAAGGAAAATAACACTAGCAGTCATTACAAAAGCATACTTCAATACACAAACCAGTGACACCATAAAACAACCACACAATCAAGTCTGCATGAGCACCAACTAATGGCAAAATGGCAGAATCAAGTCCGCACATATCAATACCAACATTGAATTTAAATGGGCTAAATGCACCAACTAAAAGGCACAGAGTGGCAAGCTGAATAAATAAGAAAATCCCAAAGGTATGCTGTCATCAAGAGACCAATCTCACATTCAATGACACTCATGGGCTCAAAATAGATGGATGGAGAAAAATCTAACAAACAAATGGATATCAAAAAAAATGCAGGGATTACAATCCCAATTTCAGAAAAAAACAGTCTTTAAATGAACAAAGATCAAAATAGACAAAGAAAGTCATTACAAAATGGTAAAGTATTCAATTTAGCAAGAAGTCATAACTTCTCTAAATATATATGCACTTAACATAGGAGCACCAAGATTCATAAAACAAGTTCTTAGAGACCTACAAAGAGTTTAGCGTCCAACACAATACTAGGAGATTTCAACACTCCACCAACAGTATTAGACAGATTATCAAGTTTGAAAATAACGTTCAGGATGTAAAATCAACATTGAGTTAAATGGATCTGATAGAGCTCTACAGAATTCTCCAGCCAAAACCAACAGAATACACATTCTTCCCATTGCCATATGGCACATACTCTAAAATTGACCATATATCTAACAACAACAACAACAAAAAACCCTCAGCAAATTCAAAATAACTGAAATCATACCAACCACTCTCTCAGACTACAGAGCAATAAAAATAGAATTCAAGACTAAAAAATCCATAGAATTATATGTATATTAGACAACCTGCCCCTAAATGACTTCTGAGTAAATAGTGAAACTAAGGCAGACAGAAATCAGAAGTTTTTTGAAACTAGTGAGAACAAAAGCACAACATATCAGAATCTCCTGGAAAGGCAAAGGCATTGTTTAGAGAGAAAGTTATCACAGTAAATACTGTCATCAAAAAGTTTAAAAGATCACAAATTAACAGCCTAACATTATCACTGAAAACCTAGAGTAGCAAGAGAATACCAAACTGGAAGCTAACAGAAGATGAGAAATAAACAAAATCATTGCTGAGCTGAAATCGATTGATGCACAACATTCACGCAAATATTAATGAAGCCAGAAGCTGTTGTTTTAGATGTTAATAAGGTAGATAGACTGCTAGCTAGATTAATACAGAATAAAAGAGTGAAGTTCCAAATAAACAAAATTAGAAATGACAAAGGGATATTACCAGTGACCCTAAAGAAATACTAATAACAATCAGATACTATTATGAAAACTTTTATGCACATTAAACTTGAAAATTTAGAAGAAATGAATAAATTCCTGGACATATACTCCCTTTGAAGATGGAATCAGAAAGAATTGAATCCCTGAATAGACAAATAATGAGCTCTGAAATTCCATCTGTAATATGTAGCCTACCAACCAAACAAAGCCCAGGACACGGTGGATTCATGTCAAATTCCACCATATTTACAAAAACGAGCTGGTACTATTTCTATGGATACTATTCCAAAAATTCGAGGAAAAACGACTTCTTTCTAACTCATTCTATGAGGCCAGCATCCTCCTGATGCCAAAACCTGATAGGCACACACACACAAAATAAAACTTTAGGTCAGTAACTTTGATAAACATCGATGCAAAAATCCTCAACAGACTTCTAGCAAATCAAATCTAGAAGCACATAGAAAACCTTATTTACCAAACTAAAATAGAACTTTTTCCTGAGTTGCAAGTTTGGTTCAACATGCGCAAATCAATAAATGTGGTTCATTACATAAAAAGAACTAAAGAAGAAAATTACCTGATCATCTCATATAGTTTTCAGAAAAAGTTTTTAATAAAATTCAACATCCCTTTATGTTAAAAATTCTCAATAAACTAGGTATTGAAAGAATGCTCCTTGAAATAATAGAAGCCATCTATGATAAACTCTCAGTCAACATCATCTTGAATGAACAAAAGCTGGAAGCATTCATCTTGAAAACTGGCACATGACACGAATGCCCTGTCTCATCACTCCTATTTCACATATTATTGGAAGACCTGGCCAGAGGAATTAGGCAAGAGAAATAAATAAAGCCATCCAAATAGGAAGAGGGGAAGTCTAACTATCCCTGTTTGCAGATGACATAATTCTATATCTAGAAAACACCATAGTCCTGGTCCCAAAGCTCCTTTAGCTAGTAAACAACTTCAGTAAAGTTTCAGAATACAAAATCAGTGTACAGAAATTAACGGAATTCCTATACACCAAAAACAACCAAGCATGTAGCAAAATAAGGAACACAATGTCATTCAAAATTGCCAAGAAAAGAATAAAATACCTAGAGATACATCTAATGAGGGAGGTAAAAGATCTCTATAATGAGAAATACAAAACACTAATCAAAGAAATCAGAGATGACACAAACAAATAGAAAAACATTCCATGCTCATGAATAGAAAATATTAATCTTGATAAAATGGCCAAACAGCCCAAAGCAATTTACAGATTCAATGCTATTGCTATTAAACTATTAATGACATTATTTGCATAATTAGAAAAATAAACTATTTTAAAAAGGCATATAGTACCAAAAACAAAAACAATAAGGGCACAAATAGGCAAGGCAATCCTAGGCAAAAAGAATTAATTAGAAGGCATCATGCTATCTGACTTCAAACTATACTATGGGGCTACAGTAACAACAGCAAAATCCAGCCTGGTATTGGTACAAAAACAGATACATAGACCTGTGCAACAGAATGTCCAGAAATAAGACCACACACATACAACCATCTGAACTTCAATAAAGCTGACAAAAACAATCAATGGGGAAAAGACTCTTTACTCAATAAATGGTTCTGAGATAACTGGCTCGCCATATGCAAAATATTGAAACTGGACCCCTTTATTACACCATGAAATACACAAATTAACTCAAAATAAATTAAAGACTTACATGTATGACCCAAAGCTATAAAAACACTAGAAGACAACCTAGGCAATATCATTATGAACATAAGAACTGGCAAGATTTCATGATGAAGACATCAAAAGCAATTGCAACAAAAGAAAAAATTGACAGATGTGATCTAATTAAACTTAAGAGCTTCTACACAGCAAAAGAAACAGAGTAAGCAGACACTTACACAATGGGAGAATCTATTTGCAAACTGTGCATCTGACAAAGGACTGTTATCCAGCATCTATAGGGAACTTAAACAAATTTACAAAAAAGACAAACTACCCCACTAAAAAGTGAAGAAAAAAACATGAACAGTCAATTTTCAAAGTAAGATATGCTTGTGGTCAGCAAGCATATAAAAAAGATCAATATTACTAATCATTAGAGAAATGCAAATCGAAACCCCAATGAGATACTATCTCACATCAGTCAAAATGGCTAATACTTAGAAGATAAAAAACAAGAGATCCTGATAAGGTTGCAGATAAAAGTAACATTTACACGCTATTGGGAGTGTAAATTTGTTCATCCATTGTGGAAAGCCTGGGGGACAGAGCGAGACTCCGTCTCAAAAAAAAAGGAAAGCAGTGTGGTGATTCCTGAAAGAACTGAAAACAGAACTACCATTCAACTCAGCAACCCCATTGCTGGGTATATTCCCCAAAGAATATAATCATTCTGTTATAAAAACACATGTGTGCATATGTTTATTGTAGCATTATTCACAATAGTAAAGACATGGAATCAACTTAAATGTGCATCAATTTCAGACTGGCTAAAGAAAATGTGGTACATATATACCATGGAATACTATGCAACCATAAAAGAGATCATGCCCTTTGCAGAAACATAGATGGAGCTGATTGCCATTATTCTTAGCAAACTAATGTAGGAACAGAAAACCAAATACCACATGTTTACACTTATAAGTCAGAGATTAATAATGAAAACTCATGGACACCAATAAGCAAAACAAAAACAAAAAACAGACACTAAGACTCATCTAAGGGTGGAGGTTACGAGGAAAGAGAAGAGCAGAAAAAAATTATAAGGTATCAGGTTTAACACCTGTGTAACAGAATAATCTGTACAACAAATCTGCACATGTACACCTGAACCTAAAATAAAGGTTAAATAAATCAACATAACTGCATACCTGTGGAAAGTAGAGAAAGAAGAGCAAACCAACCCCAAAGGTAGCAAAAGAGGAGAAATAACCAGAATCAGAGCTTCACAGAATGAAACTGAGATGTGAAAATCCACATCAACAATTAAAAAGAAAAACAAAGTTTGTTTATTTAAAAGAATAAATAAAATCAATAGACAGCTGACTTCATTAATAAAGTCCAAGTAAACATGATCATAAATGAGAAATGTGATATTTTGCCAACCCCACAGATATACAAAAATCTCTTAGAGACTGTCAAAAACAACTCTATACGCAAAACTAGAAAACCTAGAACAAATAGATAAACTCCTAAAAGCATACAACCTCCTAATATTGAAACAGGAAGAAATTAAAATTCCGAATAGACCAATGATGAGTTCTGTAATTGAATCAGTAACTAAATATTTAACAACCAGAAAAGCCTTGGATCAGAGAGATTCACAGATTAATTCTATAAGATATATTAAGAAGAGCTAGTACCAATTCTACTACAACTATTAAAAAAAACTGACAAGAAGCTACTCCTCCCTAACTCATTTTATGAGGCATCATCCTGATACCAAAATGTGGCAGAGACACAATGAAAAGGAAAACATCAGGCCAACATTCTTGATGAACATAGACACAAAAACCTCAACAAATTACTAGCATGAATCCAGAAGGGCAACAAAAAGCTAATACACCATGATCAAGTAGGCTTATATTCCTTGAATGCGAGATTGGTTCAATCAATACATGTGATTTAACACCTAAACATAACTAAAAACCAAAACCACATGTTCATCTCAATATACGCAGAAAAGACTTTGGATAAAATTCAACATCCCTTCATGTGAAAAACCCTCAACAAATTAGACATTGAAGAAACACACCTAAACATAGTAAGAGTCATCTATGAAAACCTCACAGTAAACATCAATAAAGAGGAAAAAGCTGGAAGCAATTTATTTGAGAACTGGAACAAGACATGGATTCTCATTCTCACCAGTCCCATTCAACATACTACTGGAAGTCTTCAGCCAAATCAATTTGGTAACAGAAAAAAATAAATAAATAAAAGGCATTCAAATAAGCCTAATGAAAGCCAAACTATCTCTTTTCACAGATAATATGATTAAATACCTAGAAAACCCCATAGTCTCTATTCAAAGGCACCTAGAACTAATAAGCAACTTCCATAAAGTTTGACACTGAAATATCAGTTCACAGAAAACCACTAGAATTTGTATACACAAATGATGTCTAAACTGAGAGCCAAATCAGAATGCAATCTCATTCACTATAGCCACAAAAAGAATAAAATATCTAGGAATACAGCTAACCAGGGAGGTGAAACATCACAACAATGAGAATTACAAAACACTGCTGAAAAAAACAATACATTTTACAAACAAATGGAAAACATGCCATACTCATGGATAGAAAGAATCAACATTGTTAAAATACCTATGTTTCCCAAAGCAACTTACAGATTCAATAGTATGATTAGTAAACTGCCAAGGTAATTATTTACAGAATTGGGAAAAAATTGTTCTACAATTCATATCAATTCAAAAAAGAGCCCAAATAGCCAAAGAAATTCCAAGCAAAAAGAACAAAGGCAGAGGCTTTACACTACCTGACTTCAAACTGTAGTAGAAGGCTACAGTAACCAAACAGCACGGTACTGGTACAAAAACAGACACATAGGCCTATCAATCAGAATAGAGAGCACGTAAATAAAGCTGCACACCTACAACCATCTGATCTTTTAGTAAGTTGACGAAAAGAAGGAATAAGGAAGGAAACCCTATTCAGTCAATGGTGCTGAAATAGCTAGCCATAAGCAGAAGATAAAAACTGAATCCCTTCCTTTCACTATACAGAAAACAACTCAAAATTAATGAAAGACCTAAATGTAAGATCTAAAATTTTGAAAACCCTAGAAGAAAACCTAGGAAATATCATTGTGAACATAGGCCTTCGTAAAGATTTCATGATCAATTCACCAAAAGCAATTGCAACAGAAACAAAAATTTACAAGTGTGATCTAATTAAACCAAAGAAGTTTGGCACAAAAGAAGAAATTATTAGCAAAGTACACAGACAACCTACAGAATAAAATAAAATACTTGCAAACCATGCGTCTTACAAAGCCTAATGTCCAGAATTTACAAGAAACTTTAACAAACCTTCAAGCAAAAAACAACTGCATTAAAAATGAGCAATGGATATGAACAGATACTTCTCAAAGGAAGACTTACACACAGTCAGCAAGTATATGAAAAAATGTACATCTAATAATTAGTACTAATTATTAAAGAAATGGAAATAAAAACTGCAATGAAGTATCATCTCACATCAATTAGAATGGCTACTATTGAAGGATTAAAAAAAAACAGAGATGTTTGTGAAGCTGTAGAGAAAAAGGAACACTTATACACTATTAGTGGGAATGCAAATTAGTTTAGCCACTACAGAAAGCAGCTTGGAGATTTAAAAAAACAACAACAACAACTTAAAACAGAACCATCATTTAATCCAGCATTCTCTTTATTTGATAGATACCCAAAGTAATATAAGTCATTCTACCTAAAAGGTATATGCACTCATATGTTCCATTCACAATAGTATTCACACCAGTATTCACAATGGTGAAGACATGGAATCAACCTAGTTTGCCCACCAATGGTATACTGGATAAATGATATGTGGTATACATACACCATGGAATGCTACAGAGCCACAAAATAGAATGAAATCGTATTCCTTTCTCAAACATGGAACTGGAGGCCATTATCTTAAGCAAATTAATGCAGGAACAGAAAACCAAATACTGCATGCTCACTGTGTGAGCTAAATATTGAGTACACATGGACACCAAGAGAGGAACAATAGACACCATGGCCTACTTGAGGGTGAAGAGTTTGCAAAGAGTGTGGGTCAAGAAACTTCATATTGACTACTATGTTCATTACTGGGTGATGGAATCATTTTAACACCAAACCCCAGGGACAAGCAATTGACCCATGTAACATACTTGCACATATATCCCCTGAACTTATAATACAAGTTGAAAGAAAAAAATAGTAAAAATTAAAATACGAATAAAATAATAAATTAAAATAAAATAAGAGTTCATAAGTACGTCAGTAGCCATCTGAGGAACATTCACTTTGAGCAGGTTCTGAGTCATGAAGTTGTAAATGAACATCGGTTGCCTACTTAATAGGCCATTGAGTAGCTGTGACCCATTCTTAATTTGTATGTAACCATTTTTTTACATATTTGTATCTACTTCATTTTCCCATGAAACTTGCCAAATTGGTACACTTCAGTTTGAACTGATGTCTCTTATATGCTGTATCCCCTTTTTAAAAATTGAATTATCCTTCCTTCCACCTAGATTGTTCTCAAAGCATTTGTTTTTGCTGGACTTCCCCAACTTGACCATAAGATGGTAGCATTCCCTAACATATTACAGTGCAGAATAATTCCACTGTTGTCATCTACAGTTAAATCGCAAATAAAAAATAATAATAAGCAGCAACTGATTGCTCAAGATGTTTCTTAGCCCCTACTTTATTAAATCAGGAAAGTTTGAAGATTCTGGATCTATTTAAAGTAGAACATTTTCTGAAACCACTCACAATTCCAATTTAAACATTAAAGTCTGAATTTTCCCTTGAAGAAAAGACTCATTCCCTCCCCCCTCCAAACTGCTCCCTAATAGAGATAATTAAATGTGTTTATATTAGGATTCAGTCCTGTTTTGTAAGATACAAGCTAAACTAGTGATTGATTGCATGTGTTTAATTTGATCAATGATCCTAAGTGAGTTAATGTCTAGTTCCAAGATTGGAATGAGAGCAGATAATGTAATTTTTCACAAAAGTGAGTTAATGTCTAGTTTCAAGATTGGAATGAGAGCAGATAATGTAATTTTTCACAAAAGTGAGTTAATGTCTAGTTTCAAGATTGGAATGAGAGTAGATAATCTATTTTTTCACAAAAGTGAGTTAATGTCTAGTTCCAAGATAGGGATGAGAGCAGATAATGTACCTTTTTACAAATATACTAAAAATAATAAAAAGTCATTAAACATATATATTAACTTCTCTCATTTCCAGGGGAGGCATGCAGTGCCATGGATAAATATAGTTTATTAATCATCCAGTATTTGTTTAGAATCTACTCCTTATTCAAAAATAATTTCTTTATTTCAGGGGTAACAATATTTATATTCATTATGGTAATGTACTTACACTAAAATAATGTATTGATTTGCATTTTTCTAATGATCGGTGATGTTGAGCTTTCTCTTATATGATTGTTGGTGGTATGTGTTTCTTTTGAAATGTGTCTGTTTCTGTTCTTTGCCAACTTTTTTATGGTTCTTTTTTATTTTCTTGTAAACTTGCTTACGTTCCTCAGAGATGCTGGATATTAGACCTTTGCCAGATGAATAGTTTGCAAAAGTTTTATCTCGTTCTGTAGGTTGCTTGGTCACTTTGTTGACAGTTTTATTTGCTATTCAGAAACTCTTTAGTTTTATTATATTCCATTTATCAATTGCTGCTTTTATTGTAATTGCTTTTGGCATCTTCATTATGAAATCTTTGCTTATTCCTATGTCCAGAATGATATTGCCTAGGTTGTCATCCAAAGTTTTCATAAATTTGGATTTCACATTTATGTATTTAATCTATCTTGAGTTAATTTTTGTATATGGTATAAGGAAGGACTCCAGTTCAATCTTCTGTGTATGGCTAGCCAGTTATCCCAGCACCAATTATTGAATAGGGAGTAATTTCCCCATTGTTTGCTTTTCTCAGGTTTGTGAAAAATCATATAGTTTTAGCTGTGTGGCTTTATTTCTGGGTTCTCTGTTTTGTTCCATTGGTCTAGGTGTCCGTTTTTGTGCCAATACCATGCTATTTTGGTTACTGTAGCCCCACAGTGTGGTTTGAAGTCTGGAACCGTGATGCCTCCAGCTTGGTACTTTTTGCTAAGGATTGCTTAGGATATTCAGACTCTTTTTTGTTCATATGAATTTTAAAATAGCTTCTTCTAGTTCTGTGAATAATGTCAATGGTGGTTTAATGGGAATAGCATTGAATCTATTAAAATACTTTGAGCAATATGTCAGTTTTAACAATATTGATTCTTTTTATCCATGAGCATGTCGTGTTTTTCCATTTGTTTTTGTCATCTCTAATTTATTTGAGCAGTATTTTGTAGTTCTTCTCGTAGACATCTTTCAACTCCCTGGTTAACTGTATTCCTAAGTATTTTATTCTTTTTGTGGCAATTGTGAAAGGGATTGCCTTTCTGATTTGGCTCTCAGCTTAACTGTTGTTATATAGGAATATTAGTAATTTTCACACCTTGATTTTGGATTCTGAGACTTTGCTGAGGTTGTTCATTAGCTTGAGAAGATTTTGGGATGATCCATCTCACACTAATGGCTGTTATTAAAAAGCCAAAAATAACAGATGCTGGTGATGTTGTAGAGAAAAGGGGACACTTATACACTGTTTGTGGAAGTGTAAATTAGTTCACCCATTGTGAAATATAGTGTGGCAATTAAAGACATAGAAGGAGAAATATCATTCAACCCAGTAATCCCATTACTGGGTATATACCCAAAAGAATATAAATTGTTCTATTATAGAGACACATGCATGTGCCTGCTCATTGCAGCAGTATTCACAACAGCAAAGACATGGAGTCAACCTAAATGCACATTAATGATAAACTGGATAAAGAAAATATAGTACATATACACCATGGAATACTATACAGCCACATAAAAGGAGATTATATTATTTGCAGGAACATGGATGGAGTTGGAGGCCATTATTCTTCGCTAACTAACACAGGAGCAGAACACCAAATACTGCAGTTCTCACTTATAAGTGGGAGTTAAATGATGAGAAAACATGGACACATAGAGGGAGACAACACACTGGGACCTATCAGAGGGTGGAGGTTGGGAGAAGCAGGAAGATTAGGAAAAATCACTAATGGCTACCAGGCTTAATACATCAGTGACAAAATAATCTGTACAACAATCCCTCATGACACAAATTTACCTATCTAACACATCTGCACAGTACCCTGAATTTAAAAGTTAAATAAAATAATAGTGTATGCTTATGACAAATAGAAACAGACAATGTATAAAAGAGAAAATGTAAACCTTCTTTTCTCAAATCTCATTCTCCAGACATATTCACTATTAATATTTGGCATATAGCCTGAGCAATAAAACTATACATGTAGATTTGTTCTTTAAAAGTTTAAAATCACATACACTATCATGTACCTATATACAGTATATCTGTTTGTATATAGAATATATACTTTTGCAAATTACAGTTTTATTTATAAAGTGAAATATTATTTATTTGTGTCTTAATTGTAGCTAAATAGTGTATTACTGAACATGTAATGAGAAAAAGTACATATACCTAGCTTACTAAATTTTCAGGTCCTCATCCCAGCATTAATCTAATCTTTAAAATTATTTACTACTGTCTTTTGCTTTTGGTCTTTATATTAGTCCGTTCTCGCAATGCTATAAAAATATTTGAGACTGGGTAATTTATAAATAAAAGAGACTTAATTGGCTCATGGTTCCACAGGCTGTACAGGTAGCATGGCTGGGGAGGCCTCAGGAAACTTTCAATCATGGCGGAAGGCAAAGGGGAAGCTGGCATATCCTACATGGCCAGAGCAGTAGGAAAACAGAGAACAGGGTGAAGTGCCATGAACTTTTAGACAATCATATCTCATGAGAACTCACTCATTATCACAAGAACAGCAAGGAGAAAATCTGCCTCCATGATCCAGTCACCTTCCACCAGACCCCTTCTTCAACAATGAGGATTACAATTCCACATGAGATTTGGGCAGGGACAAAAATCCAAACCATATCAGTCTCTTCAGTGTTTAACTCTAGTTTCGCTAAATTATGTTAGCATTCTTCAGGCCTCTTGCTCTTCCCACTCTGTACTTCCCTAGGTAGGTGAGGCCTTGATCCAATCAGCTACCTTACAATCTTAATATTTATTCTCTTACTTGGCTAACACCTTGGTCATGATAGCCATAGCATATTATGAAAGAGAAAGTTAGACATTCTGGTAAACCAATAATTGTAAGAGTCCCTGTGAAAAGCAGAGGAGAAAGGATAACATACCATAAAGGGATGTATGCATTTCTGCTTAATTAGTGTAAATAATGGTGAAACTTATCACCATTACCTAGAAGTATACTTTGCCCTACTCTTCTGTGCTATTTACGAGAAGCTTGGGAGTAAATAAACAAAAACTATTTGTGTAAGTGCAGCTGCAATTCTTTATAGACAATCAGGTTTATTTCCATTTGCCAAGCGGCTTGAGAAAGTATATTTTTTGTCCAGTTGAGGAAAATGGTAGGTCTGTCTTCTCAGCAACCCAGTAGCTCTAGACAAGATACTATGTTTTCCTGTTACCACTGGATGTTATTATAGGAGCTGATATGGTTTGTTTCTGTGTCCCCACCCAAATCTCATTTTCAGTTGTAATCCTCAAGTGTTTAGAGGGGGGACCTGTAATCCCCACGCGTCCAGGGAGAAAGTGATAGGTTCTTGGGGGAAGTTTTCCCCATGCTGTTCTTATGAAAATGAGTCAATTCTCACAAGATCCGATGGTTTAAAAGTGGGAGTTTCCTCTGCACTATCGCTCTCTCTCCTGCCACCTTGTGAAGAAGGTGCTTGCCTCCCCTTCACCTTCCCCAATGATTGTAAGCTCCCTGAGGTCTCCCCAGCCATGTGGAACTGTGAGTCAATTAAACTTCTTTTGTTTATAAACTAACCAGTCTCAGGTAGTATATTTATAGCAGTGTGAAAACAAACTAATATGGGAGCATTGAAATTTTTTCTGAAAAAAGAGTGATGTAGTTTAGTTTCTCTTTTATAAAGAGAGCTTTGGCAGCAGTACAGTATATGAATTAGAGGAAAGCAATACTGGATGCAGGAAACTGTTGGAATAGCTTATGAAGGAGAATCTGAAGACCTATACTAGGGCAGTGATGCTAAGAATAGAGAGGATAGAACGTATATCAGAGATATCATGAAGTTAAGATCAACAGAGGAGTGGCATCACCATTTATGTTCTTGATCAAGCAAAAATCTAGATATCATCTTGGTATCTCCCTTTCCTTAATCACCACATTCTGTCAATTAATATTTCCTCAATCCTGTCTTATAAACAAAATTTCAAATCCATAAATTTTTGATTTCATTTCATGATTCATAAATTCTTTTGGGGGCATTTTAAATAAACCCATCTAAGTGAAAAGGGTATACCAATTACAACTATCCTTTTACTCTGCCAGAAATAGGCACCATTCTCCTGCCAAGTCATAATTCCAAGATCTGTCAGAAAACGACACACAATGACTACATTTAGCATTTATGGCTATAAACTCCAAAAGCACAGAGATCATTCAATGGATTCTAGCCATAATACAATCTTTGAAACACCAAATAAAGAATTCGAGACACTGAATTTTAAGAAGCACCAAACCAACACAAACAAATAAAAAATCAGAATATAAATGGAAAATGTACTAAGGAGATAGATAATTATCTAAAAAATAACACTTCTGGAAATAAAAAAGATTAAAGGAATTACAAAATACAGGTGCAAGTCTTAACAATAGATCAAGTGAAAGAATCTTGGCGGGCTTGAAGACAGGTTTTTGAAATTAACTGAAACAAAAATGAAGGGAAAAAAATCAGGAACTTCAGAGAACTCGAGTAAGATACATTGCAAGATGGACTTCATAAAGAACTATAGTCATCAAAGAATCTAAAGTTAATATTAAGGAAAAAACCATAAAAACTGCAAGAGAAAATTGTCTAATTGCCAATAAAGGAAATCCCACTAGATTAACAGCACATTTTGCATCATAAAACTTACAGTTCAGAAAAGATTGAGGTACCTTTTTAGACTTTTTATAAAGCCAACCATGAATTCTGTATCTTACTATAACCTTCCAAATGAAAAAATAAAATAAAATGAAATATTTTCCAGACATACAAATGCTAAGGGAATTTAAAAGCACTACACTGATCCTACAAGAAATGCTCAAGGGACTTCTAAACAAGGAACTGAAAAATCTATATTAACCATAATCAAAACACATAAAAGTATAAAACTCACAGATCTTATAAAACAATTATACAATTAAGGCTACAAAGTAACTAGGTAACAGTTAACATCATGACAGGAACCAAACCTTACATGTCAATGTGAACTTAGAACACAAATTAAATCAATACCCAACTTAAAAGATATAGACTAACAGAATGGACTAAAAAATAGGATTAAACCATATTCTCTTTACAAAAAAATACATCTAACTGGTAAAGATGCTTATTGATGCGTGGAAAAGTGGTGAAAAAAATACCAAAGCAAAAGAGAGCAGGAGTAGCTATGTTTTCATCAGATAAAACAGACTTTATATCAACAATAGTAAAAAAGGACAAGGTTATTATATAATTATAAATTAATTCATTCAACAAGAAAATATAAAAAACTTAAATATATGTGTACCCCAAACTGGAGCACTCAGATTCATAAAAGTACTAGTGGACCTAGGAAAAGATATAGACAGCAATACACTAATAGTGGGGGACTTCAACAGCCCACTGACACACTAGAAAAACAGAGGCAGAATATCAACAAAGAAATACTAGATTAAATTGGACTCCAGGTCAAATGAATCTAACAAATTTACAGAACAACCTATTCAACAAATGCAGAATATAATTCTCATTAGTGCATGGAACATTTTGCAAAATAAGCCATATGATACTCAAAGAAAAATAGTGACAATAAATTCCAAAAAATCAGAATCACAGAGTGTCTTCTTACACTATGGTGGAATAAAACTAGAAGTAAATACCAAGATAAAGTCTTAAAACTATAAAATACATGACAATAAACCTTCTCATGATTGATCATTGTGTCCATGATTAAATCAAGATGCAAATTAAAAAGTGTTTTGAAAAGCATAAACATAGACACAACATACCAAAACCTCTGAAATACACCAAAAACAGTGCTAACAGGGAGAGTTTACAGCATTAAATTCCTACATTAAATGGAGAGAAAAACCAGAAATTATAAATCTAACATTGCACTCCAAAGAACTGGACAAAGAAAATCAAACCAAACCCAAAGCTAGTAAAAGAAAAGAAATAACAAATAGCAGAAATGAAGTGAAGAAAAATTGATACAAAAATACAATACAAGATATAACTAGACAAAAATTAGTTTCATTAAAAATACAAAATTGCTAACCACCAACATGGCACAAGTATACATATGTAGCAAACCTGCATGTTGTGCACATGTACCCTACAACTTGAAGTTTAATAATAATAAATAAATTTAAAAAAAAAAAAGAAAAAAAAAAACAAAAACAAAAACAAAAAAATACAAAATTGATAAAACACTAGCTAGACTAATAAAAATGTGGAAGAGAGAATATCCAAATAAACATAAAAAGGAGACACGACAACTGATTACACAGAAATACAAAAGATCAATAGAGACTACTATGAAATTATCTGCACTCACAAACAAGAAAACAGAGAAAACGGATAAATTCCTGAAAACATACAACCTGTTCAGATTAAATTAGGAATACATAGAAATGCTGAAAGGACCAATAATGAATAATGACTAGTGAGATTTAATAAGTAATAAAAAATCACTCAACAACATACTCCCAAGCTTTTCTTTGTTGGGAGTTTTGTTATTACTGATTCAATCCCACTACTCATGAGTACACGTATTCAAATGTTTTCATGTACTTGGGAGTATATTAATTCTTCCAGACATGCAAAGAACTTGTACCAATCCTACTGAAACTTTTCTAAATAACTGAGAAGGAGGAAAGCCAGTAAAGGACATAACTAAAAAGAAAATTAAAGATCAATATCCCTGATGAGGATAGTTGCAAAAATTATCAACAAAGTCTAGCAAACCAAATCCAAAAACCTGTTGAAAACGTAAAACACCATGATCTCATGGATTTTATTCCAGGCATGCAAGGATAGTTCAACACACATAAGTCAATAAATAATTTACCACATAAGCAGCACTGCAAAAAAAAAAAAAAAAGTGTGGTCATCTCAATTGATGCAGAAAAGCATCGGATATAATTTAACATTCTTTCATAATAAATACCCAAAACAAAGTCAACATAGAATGAACATACCTGATAAGGATAAAATCCATATATGAAAACTCATAGCCAACATTATACTGAATGGAGAATACTTGAAAGCATTTCCATTAAGAACTGGAACAAGAAAAGTCTGTCCACTTTCACCACTCCTGTGCAACATAGTACTGGAAGTCACAGCCAGAACTATTCAGCAAAAGAAAGAAAAAAAAAATGCATCTAAATTGAGAGAGAAAAAATGAAATGATTTGTTTTGGTAGATATGACCTTAGAAAACGCTAAAGAATCCTCACAAGACTCCTGAATTTGATAAATGAATTAAGTAAAGTCTCAGGATACAAAATCAACATACAAAATTAGTAGCACTTCTATACACCAATAACTACCAGGATGAGATCCAAATCAAGGAATCTGTCCCATTTACAACAGCTGCAAAATATCCAAAGCACCTTACAGTACAATTAATGTAAGAGGTAAAACATCTCTAAAAGAAAAACTATAAAACACCAAATAAAGAAATAATACATCATATAAACAGAGAGGAAAACATCCCATGCTCATGGATTAGAAGAATCAATATGGTTAAAATGACCAAACTGCCAAAAGTAACGTACAGATTCAATGCAATTCCTATCAAAATGCCAGTGTCATTTTTTTACAAAATCAGAAAAGAATTATTCTCAAATTTATATGGAACCAAAAAAGAGCCGATATAGCCAAATCAGTATTAAGCAAAAAGAACAAAGCTAGAGGCATCACATTATTTGACTTCAAATTATATCACAAGCATGTAGTAATCAAAACAGCATGCAGCCAGTTGGGGTGGCTCACACCTGTAATCTCAGCACTTTGGGAGGCCGAGGTGGGTGAATCACGAGGTCTGGAGATTGAGACCATCCTGGAGAACGCAGTGAAACCCCGTCTCTACTAAAAATACAAAAAAATTAGCCAGGCATGGTGGCGGGTACCTGTAGTCCCAGTTACTTGGGAGGCTGAGGCAGGAGAATGGTGTGAACCTCGGAAGCGGAGCTTGCTTTGCAGGGAGCCGAGATTGTGCCACTGCACTCCAGCCTGGGCTACAGAACAAGACTCTGTCTCAAAAAATAAAAATAAAAAAATAAAAAATAAAAGCATGCTACTGGTATAAAAATAGATACATAGATCACCGGAACAGAATAGAGACCACAGAAATAATGCCTCACATCTTCCACTAATGTATCTTTGATAAAGTAGGCAAAAACAATGGAGAAAGGATACCCTGTTTAATATACGGTGTTTGAAAAGTTGGATAGTCATAGGCAGAAGAATAAAAGTAGATCTCTATCTCTCATTATATACAAAATTCAACTCAAAATAGATTAGTGACTTAAATGTAAGATCTGAAACTAAAATTTCTTGAAGAAAACCTAGAAAAAACTCTTCCCAACACTGGCCTAGGCAAAGAATTTATGACTGAGATCTCAAAAGCAAGTGCATTGAAAACAAAAGTAGAGAAATGAGACTTAATTAAACTGAAAAGCTTCTGCACAGCAAAATAAATAATCAACCAAATAAAGAGTCAACCTACAGAATGAAAGAGAATATTTGCCAATTATGCATCTGAGAACAAACTTTCCTATGTTTTCATGGAACTAATTAGTAATTATTTTCTTCTAGGAAAATAGCCTCTTTTGTCATTTCCTATAAGGCAGGACTAGTGGTGATAAAATCCCTTAGCTGCTTGTTTTGTTTGTTTTTTGTTTTGTTTTTGTCTGAGAAATTCTTTATTTCTCCCTCATTTCTGAAAAACAGCTTTTCTGGGCAAAGTGTTCTTGGTTTACAGTCTTGTTTTGCTTTCAGCACATTCTTACAATTTCTTGGCCTACAAGGTTTCTGTAGAGAAATCCTCCAATAGTCATATTGGTGCTCCCATATATGTGATATGCTTATATTCTCTTGGTGCTTTCAGAATTCTTTATTTGTCTCTGGGTTTTGATAGCCTCATTTTAATATGTCTTAGTGAATTCTTCTTTGGGTTAAATGTTATTGGAGAATTCTGAGCTTCCTATACCTAGATATTCACATCATGTCCCAGATTTGGGAAGTTTTCAACTATTACTCTTTTAAATAAGCTTTCTGGTATAAATTCTCTCTCTTCTCCTCATATAAATACAGTTAGCTCTCTATATTTGCAGGTGCTGCATCAACATATTCAACCAATCATGGATAAAAAATATTTAAGAAAAGGAAAAATAACAAAACATCAATAAAAAAATAAAAAAAATACAGTACAACAAGTGTTTGCATGACATTTACGTAGTGTTAGGTATTATAAGTAATCTAAAGATGATTTAAAGTATATGGAACAATGTTCTCACGTTATAGGCAAATACTATAGTACTTTATGTAAGAGACTTAAGCATCCATAGAGTTCAGTATCTCTGAGGCATTCCAAAGCCAATTTCACAAGGATATCAAGGGGAAAACATATTATTATTGGAATGTTTGCTCTCTTGAAGGTGTGCCATAAATCCTGTAGACTTTCAATTCTTTTTATTTTATCCTCTGACTAAATGATTTCAAATGACATTTCCTTGAGTTTATTTATTCTTTCTTCTGCTAAATCTAGTCTTCTGTTAAAGCTTTCTATTGCAATTTTAATTCAGCCATTTTCTCCTTCAGTCCAAAAATTACTGATTTTTAAAAAATAGTAATATTTGTAATCTATTTGATTAGTTTCTCATTTTGTTTTTGCGTTGGTCCTGATTTTATTAAATTTTTTATACATGTTCTCTTGTAACTTGCTGAGTTTCTTTAAAACAATTTTTAAGTGGGTCCTATGCACTTTCAGATTTATTTTTGTTCATGAATAGTTGCCAAATTGTTTATCTTTGTTGAGGAAATAAAGACTATCTCATACTCCACCATCATGCACTTATAGTTTCCATCTCTTTGTTCGTTGTTGTATTTTTGGCTTTTGCGTTTTTTATATGATTTTATTTAGATTTCTCTCAATATTTTCTTTTACCTTGTCAAACATCTTTAACACAGTTATTTTACATTTATTGTGAGGTAGCTCATACAGCTGCATTCCTTTAGGTTGGTTTCTTGGGTTTTATTTTGCTCCTTTCATTGAGCCATGTTTTCCTGTTTCTTTGTATACCTTATAATCTTTTGTTGAGATTTGGGCATTAGAAAACCACCATCTCTCCCAGTATTTAAAGTATAGCTTTGTACAGGGGACACCATTCACTAATCAGCCCGTTAGGGGTTCTATGAACTCTCAAATATTTTCTGAAAATGTGTCATTTTGGCGCTTGTGCATGTGCTTTTACCAGTCTCAAATTTCCTAAACTGTCTGCCCTTGCTTCTTCTGGTGTAATCTTTTGCTCCCTCTGGTGTTTTCCTGGGGAGCTGCAGTTCTAACCTGCTGGATGCTCAACTGTTTTCAATGACTCCCAAACTAGGTCTCCAATCTATTCAGCACTCTATGTCAGGCAAAATAAAAAACCATCACTCGGGGGGGGGCGGAGCAAGATGGCCGAATAGGAACAGCTCCAGTCTCCAACTCCCAGCGCGAGCGACACAGAAGACCGGTGATTTCTGCATTTTCAACTGAGGTACTGGGTTCATCTCACTGGGGAGTGCCAGATGATCGGTGCTGGTCAGCTGCTGCAGCCCGACCAGCGAGAGCTGAAGCAGGGCGAGGCACTGCCTCACCTGGGAAGCGCAAGGGGGAAGGGAATCCCTTTTCCTAGCCAGGGGAACTGAGACACACAACACCTGGAAAATCGGGTAACTCCCACCCCAATACTGCGCTTTAAGGAATCGGGCACACCAGGAGATCATATCCCACACCTGGCCGGGAGAGTCCCACACCCACGGAGCCTCCCTCATTGCTAGCACAGCAGTCTGTGATCTACCGGCAAGGCAGCAGCGAGGCTGGGGGAGGGGGGCCCGCCATTGCTGAGGCTTAAGTAGGTAAACAAAGCTGCTGGGAAGCTCGAACTGGGTGGAGCTCACAGCAGCTCAAGGAAACCTGCCTGTCTCTGTAGACTCCACCTCTGGGGACAGGGCACAGTAAACAATAACAAATGCAGCAGAAAGCTCTGCAGACGCAAACGACTCTGTCTGACAGCTTTGAAGAGAGCAGTGGATCTCCCAACACTGAGGTTGAGATCTGAGAAGGGACAGACTCCCTGCTCAAGTGGGTCCCTGACCCCTGAGTAGCCTAACTGGGAGACATCCCCCACTAGGGGCAGTCTGACACCCCACACCTCACAGGGTGGAGTACACCCCTGAGAGGAAGCTTCCAAAGCAAGAATCAGACAGGTACACTCGCTGTTCAGAAATATTCTATCTTCTGCAGCCTCTGCTGCTGATACCCAGGCAAACAGGGTCTGGAGTGGACCTCAAGCAATCTCCAACAGACCTACAGCTGAGGGTCCTGACTGTTAGAAGGAAAACTATCAAACAGGAAGGACACCTACACCAAAACCCCATCAGTACATCACCATCATCAAAGACCAGAGGCAGATAAAACCACAAAGATGGGGAAAAAGCAGGGCAGAAAAGCTGGAAATTCAAAAAATAAGAGCGCATCTCCCCCGGCAAAGGAGCGCAGCTCATCGCCAGCAACGGATCAAAGCTGGACGGAGAATGACTTCGACGAGATGAGAGAAGAAGGCTTCAGTCCACCAAATTTCTCAGAGCTAAAGGAGGAATTACGTACCCAGCGCAAAGAAACTAAAAATCTTGAAAAAAAAGTGGAAGAATTGATGGCTAGAGTAATTAATGCAGAGAAGGTCATAAACGAAATGAAAGAGATGAAAACCATGACACGAGAAATACGTGACAAATGCACAAGCTTCAGTAACCGACTCGATCAACTGGAAGAAAGAATGTCAGCGATGGAGGATCAAATGAATGAAATGAAGCGAGAAGAGAAACCAAAAGAAAAAAGAAGAAAAAGAAATGAACAAAGCCTGCAAGAAGTATGGGATTATGTAAAAAGACCAAATCTACGTCTGATTGGGGTGCCTGAAAGTGAGGGGGAAAATGGAACCAAGTTGGAAAACACTCTTCAGGATATCATCCAGGAGAACTTCCCCAACCTAGTAGGGCAGGACAACATTCAAATCCAGGAAATACAGAGAACGCCACAAAGATACTCCTCGAGAAGAGCAACTCCAAGACACATAATTGCCAGATTTACCAAAGTTGAAATGAAGGAAAAAATCTTAAGGGCAGCCAGAGAGAAAGGTCGGGTTACCCACAAAGGGAAGCCCATCAGACTAACAGCAGATCTCTCGGCAGAAACTCTTCAAGCCAGAAGAGAGTGGGGGCCAATATTCAACATTCTTAAAGAAAAGAATTTTAAACCCAGAATTTTACATCCAGTCAAACTAAGTTTCATAACTGAAGGAGAAATAAAATCCTTTACAGATAAGCAAATGCTTAGAGATTTTGTCACCACTAGGCCTGCCTTACAAGAGACCCTGAAGGCAGCACTAAACATGGAAAGGAACAACCAGTACCAGCCATTGCAAAAACATGCCAAAATGTAAAGACCATCAAGGCTAGGAAGAAACTACATCAACTAACGAGCAAAATAACCAGTTAATATCATAATGGCTGGATCAAGTTCACACATAACAATCTTAACCTTAAATGTAAATGGACTAAATGCTCCAATTAAAAGACACAGACTGGCAAACTGGATAAAGAGTCAAGACCCATCAGTCTGCTGTATTCAGGAGACCCATCTCACACGCAGAGACATACATAGGCTCAAAATAAAGGGATGGAGGAAGATTTACCAAGCAAATGGAGAACAAAAAAAAGCGGGGGTTGCAATACTAGTCTCTGATAAAACAGACTTTAAACCATCAAAGTTCAAAAGAGACAAATAAGGCCATTACATAATGGTCAAGGGATCAATTAAACAGGAAGAGCTAACTATCCTAAATATATATGCACCCAATACAGGAGCACCCAGATTCATAAAGCAAGTCCTTAGAGACTTACAAAGAGACTTAGACTCCCATACAATAATAATGGGAGACTTCAACACTCCACTGTCAACATTAGACAGATCAACGAGACAGAAAGTTAACAAGGATATCCAGGAATTGAACTCATCTCTGCAGCAAGCAGACCTAATAGACATCTATAGAACTCTCCACCCCACATCAACAGAATATACATTCTTCTCAGCACCACATTGTACTTACTCCAAAATTGACCACGTAATTGGAAGTAAAGCACTCCTCAGCAAATGTACAAGAACAGAAATTATAACAAACTGTCTCTCAGACCACAGTGCAATCAAACTAGAACTCAGGACTAAGAAACTCAATCAAAACCGCTCAACTACATGGAAACTGAACAGCCTGCTCCTGAATGACTACTGGGTACATAACGAAATGAAGGCAGAAATAAAGATGTTCTTTGAAACCAATGAGAACAAAGATACAACATACCAGAATCTCTGGGACACATTTAAAGCAGTGTGTAGAGGGAAATTTATAGCACTAAATGCCCACAAGAGAAAGCAGGAAAGATCTAAAATTGACACTCTAACATCACAATTAAAAGAACTAGAGAAGCAAGAGCAAACGCATTCAAAAACTAGCAGAAGGCAAGAAATAACTAAGATCAGAGCAGAACTGAAGGAGATAGAGACACAAAAAACCCTCCAAAAAATCAATGAATCCAGGAGTTGGTTTTTTGAAAAGATCAACAAAATTGACAGACCACTAGCAAGACTAATAAAGAAGAAAAGAGAGAAGAATCAAATCGACACAATTAAAAATGATAAAGGGGATATCACCACCGACCCCACAAAAATACAAACTACCATCAGAGAATACTATAAACACCTCTATACAAATAAACTGGAAAATCTAGAAGAAATGGATAATTTCCTGGACAATTACACTCTTCCAAGACTAAACCAGGAAGAAGTTGAATCCCTGAATAGACCAATAGCAGGCTCTGAAATTGAGGCAATTATTAATAGCCTACCAACCAAAAAAGTCCAGGACCAGATGGATTCACAGCTGAATTCTACCAGAGGTACAAGGAGGAGTTGGTACCATTCCTTCTGAAACTATTCCAATCAATAGAAAAAGAGGGAATCCTCCCTAACTCATTTTATGAGGCCAACATCATCCTGATACCAAAGCCTGGCAGAGACACACACAAAAAAGAGAATTTTAGACCAATATCCCTGATGAACATTGATGCAAAAATCCTCAATAAAATACTGGCAAACCGGATTCAGCAACACATCAAAAAACTTATCCACCATGATCAAGTGGGCTTCATCCCTGGGATGCAAGGCTGGTTCAACATTCACAAATCAATAAACATAATCCAGCATATAAACAGAACCAAAGACAAGAACCACATGATTATCTCAATAGATGCAGAAAAGGCTTTTGACAAAATTCAACAGCCCTTCATGCTAAAAACGCTCAATAAATTCGGTATTGATGGAACGTACTTCAAAATCATAAGAGCTATTTATGACAAACCCACAGCCAATATCATACTGAATGGGCAAAAACTGGAAAAATTCCCTTTGAAAACTGGCACAAGACAGGGATGCCCTCTCTCACCACTCCTATTCAACATAGTGTTGGAAGTTCTGGCTAGGGCAATCAGGCAAGAGAAAGAAATCAAGGGGATTCAGTTAGGAAAAGAAGAAGTCAAATTGTCCCTGTTTGCAGACGACATGATTGTATATTTAGAAAACCCCATTGTCTCAGTCCCAAATCTCCTTAAGCTGATAAGCAACTTCAGCAAAGTCTCAGGATACAAAATTAATGTGCAAAAATCACAAGCATTCTTATACACCAGTAACAGACAAACAGAGAGCCAAATCATGAATGAACTTCCATTCACAATTGCTTCAAAGAGAATAAAATACCTAGGAATCCAACTTACAAGGGATGTAAAGGACCTCTTCAAGGAGAACTACAAACCACTGCTCAGTGAAATCAAAGAGGACACAAACAAATGGAAGAACATACCATGCTCATGGATAGGAAGAATCAATATCGTGAAAATGGTCATACTGCCCAAGGTAATTTATAGATTCAATGCCATCCCCATCAAGCTACCAATGAGTTTCTTCACAGAATTAGAAAAAACTGCTTTAAAGTTCACATGGAACCAAAAAAGAGCCCGTATTGCCAAGACAATCCTAAGTCAAAAGAACAAAGCTGGAGGCATCATGCTACCTGACTTCAAACTATACTACAAGGCTACAGTAACCAAAACAGCATGGTACTGGTACCAAAACAGAGATATAGACCAATGGAACAGAACAGAGTCTTCAGAAATAATACCACACATCTACAGCCATCTGATCTTTGACAAACCTGAGAGAAACAAGAAATGGGGAAAGGATTCCCTATTTAATAAATGGTGCTGGGAAAATTGGCTAGCCATAAGTAGAAAGCTGAAACTGGATCCTTTCCTTACTCCTTATACGAAAATTAATTCAAGATGGATTAGAGACTTAAATGTTAGACCTAATGCCATAAAAATCCTAGAGGAAAACCTAGGTAGTACCATTCAGGACATAGGCATGGGCAAAGACTTCATGTCTAAAACACCAAAAGCAACAGCAGCAAAAGCCAAAATTGACAAATGGGATCTCATTAAACTAAAGAGCTTCTGCACAGCAAAAGAAACTACCATCAGAGTGAACAGGCAACCTACAGAATGGGAGAAAATTTTTGCAATCTACTCATCTGACAAAGGGCTAATATCTAGAACCTACAAAGAACTCAAAGAAATTTACAAGAAAAAAACAAACAACCCCATCAAAAAGTGGGCAAAGGATATGAACAGACATTTCTCAAAAGAAGATATTCATACAGCCAACAGACACATGAAAAAATGCTCATCATCACTGGCCATCAGAGAAATGCAAATCAAAACCACAATGAGATACCATCTCACACCAGTTAGAATGGCGATCATTAAAAAGTCAGGAAACAACAGGTGCTGGAGAGGATGTGGAGAAATAGGAACACTTTTACACTGTTGGTGGGACTGTAAACTAGTTCAACCATTATGGAAAACAGTATGGCGATTCCTCAAGGATCTAGAACTAGATGTACCATATGACCCAGCCATCCCATTACTGGGTATATACCCAAAGGATTATAAATTATGCTGCTATAAAGACACATGCACACGTATGTTTATTGCAGCACTATTCACAATAGCAAAGACTTGGAATCAACCCAAATGTCCATCAGTGACAGATTGGATTAAGAAAATGTGGCGCATATACACCATGGAATACTATGCAGCCATAAAAAAGGATGAGTTTGTGTCCTTTGTAGGGACATGGATGCAGCTGGAAACCATCATTCTTAGCAAACTATCACAAGAACAGAAAACCAAACACCGCATGTTCTCACTCATAGGTGGGAACTGAACAATGAGATCACTTGGACTCGGGAAGGGGAACATCACACACCGGGGCCTATCATGGGGAGGGGGGAGGGGGGAGGGATTGCATTGGGAGTTATACCTGATGTAAATGACGAGTTGATGGGTGCAGCACACCAACATGGCACAAGTATACATATGTAACAAACCTGCACGTTATGCACATGTACCCTACAACTTAAAGTATAATAATAATAAATAAATTAAAAAAAAAAAAAAAAAACATCACTCTAGTAATCTCTAGACAAATCAGAACATTGGATACATGGTTCACTCTTGTTTTCATCCTGAAAGATGGGCCCTAGTATGGGGGATTTCCTTCCAGTTGTAAAGTTTTCTACCCCTTTCACTAAAATTTCTTGTTGATTTTGTGTTGACTTGTGTGCCTTAGCTTTTCAGCTGTTTTCTAGAATTCTCAAAAAGGTATTCTTGTCTATGTTTAGTTGTTATCCTGGTGCCTCTGTGGGGGAAATAAAGACCTGGAGCTACTTAGTCTGTCATCTTGCTGATCAGACAACTGATTTTTGACAATGGCGCAAAGGAACCTCAGATGAATATATTTTATATATATAAATAGTGATTCTGGAATATTTGTATGAAAAATATAAACCTTGACCATCACCTTATAGCATGTACAAAAGTTAACTTGAAATAAATCATAGTTCTAAATGTAAACTTAAACCATAAAACTTCTAAAATACGACATTAGAAAAAGTTTTTCTTACCTTGAATTATGCAAAGGATTTTCAGATGTGAAATCAATAGCATTATCTGTTAGAAGATACAATGACAAATTAGGCATTATCAAAATTAAAAATGACTTCTCTTTGAAAGACATTGTTGATAGAATAAAAAGAGAAGCCACATATGGAGATAAAGTATTTGTGAACTCATGGATTATAAAGGATCTGCATCCAGAATATGAAAAACAAGTTCTCAGAGTTCAATAATGATAAAACGAACAACCCAGTATAAATGAATCAAATAATTAAATAGATACTTCAATATAGAGGAAATGAAGATGGAAAATAAGCAAAAAAACAAAGATAAACAGCTGGAACTTAATTGAACTGAAAAGCTTTTGCACAGCAAAAGGAACAGTCAGCAGAGTAAACAGACAACCTACAGAGTGAGCGAAATTCTTCAAAATCTATACATCTGACAAAGGACAAACATCCAGAATCTACAACAATCTCAAACAAATTAGCAAGGAAAAAACCATCCCATCAAAATGTGGGCTAAGGATATGAATAGACTATTCTCTAAAGAAGATACACAAATGGCCAACAAATATGAAAAAATGCCAACCTCACTAATGACCAGGGAAATGCAAATCAACACCACAATGCGATACCACTTTACTCTTGCAAGAATGGCCATAATCAAAAAATCAAAAAATAATAGATGTTGGTGTGGATGTGCTGAACAGGGATCACTTCTTCACTGCCAGTGGGACTGTAAACTAGTACAATCACTATGGAAAACAGTGTGGAGATTGCTTAAAGAACTGAAAGTAGAAGTACCATTTGATCCAGCAATCCCACTACTGGGTATCTATCCAGAGGAAAAGAAGTCATTATACAAAATGTTAATTGCACACAAATGTTTATAGCAACACGATTCACAATTACAAAAATGTGGAACCAACCCAAATGCCCATTAATCAGTGAGTGGATGAAGAAACTGTGATATATCTATCTATCTATCTATCTACACACACACACACACACACACACACACACACACACACACACACACACTATGGAATACTACTCAGTCATAAACATGAATGAATTAATGGTATTCACAGTGACTTGGATGACATTGGAGACGATTATTCTAAGCCAAGTAACTCAGCAATGAAAAACCAAATATTGAATGTTCTCACTCGTAAGTGGGAGCTAAGCTATGAGAATGCATAGGTATAAGAATGACAATGGACTTTGGGGACTCAGGGAAAAGGATTGGAAGGGGGTGAGGAGTAAAAAACTACCAATTGGAAGCAGGGTATACTGCTCGGGTGATGGGTGAACTGAAATCTTACAAATCACCACCAAAGCACTTATTCATGTAACCAAATACCACCTGTTTCCCAATAACCTATGGAAGTAAAAAATTTAAAAACAAAAGAATCAAAAAAGCCTGCTAACTGCTAATAGTAAATATTTACTTTCCTTCATTATTTGTATGATGTTTAATGTTTTTAAAAAAATTGTTTGGTTTTATTTTCTTATTATGAAAGTATTATATTCTTAGCACAGAACATGTAAAAGAAAGCAAAATCTCCTACAGCTTTTTGTAGTATTTTTTTTATTTTCTCTCTCTGTGTGTGTGTATGTGTGTGCATGTGCATGTGCACTCACGCACATGACTGTGTGTTAAAAACTCTAAACATAAGATCTACCCTCTTAGCAAATCTTTAAATATACATTTACATTCACTTTGCAAATGTTTTACCCTGCTTTTTTCTTTTGAAAATTGACCTTTAAATTTTATTGTTTAAAAACAGTTTCCTATTCCATTCTCCATTTCTATAATACCAACTTTCTTATTTTTTTTGCACAGGAGGGTGATTATAGTTAACAGTAAGGTATTATATGTTACATAATAGCCAGATGAGAGGTCTTTGAATGTTCTCACCATAAAAAATGATAAATGCATAAGGTGCTGGTGTTAATAATTCTGTTTTGATCATATTACAACATATGCATGTATTGAAACACCAAATTTTATCCCATAAAATTGTACAATTAGAATATGTTAACTAAGAAAAAGAAACAGTTTATAATCATATAAAAAGGTGTATAAAATAAAAAACAAAACAAAACAAAAAACAGAGTAGCCACCTAACACAGATCAAGAGATCCTGAGTTTAGCCAAGGCCATGATTAAATTAGATGTCTATGATGTGTTGGGAAGAAAATGAGTATAATTTGCATGTGAGAGGAAAATAAATGATAACACCCAATAGTGCAAATCATGGTAGATTGGTTGTTGTTACTACTTTAAATATTGTCTCCCCTTTAAAAAATATCTCCCATACCATTTGTCATGTGACCTCATATAGACTCCAAGTAGAGTAGATGCAGTATACCTTCCTATGCCAGTAGATTATATCTGAGGAAATACTTAAACCTGACTGGGAACCCTAAACAGGAGATACCTAAAGCTTATCCACAGATCTGTGAGAAGGAAAAATAGCCATTACTTGGTATATGCTACTTAGATTGTGGGGTTTTTTTTAAATGGAGCATTATCATAGAAATAATACAAGATGAGAACTACCTTGAATTTCACATCTAGATAGACAGTGTTTGAGATGGCCTCAGAAATTTATCAGTAGCCTCAGAGTAGAATGGGTGAGTAGCCAAAGATTTTCTCTGGGAGGAGTACAGAGTAACTGAAGCAGGGGTAGATTTGAAGAGGCCCTGATGAAGCGAGGGATGATGTAGCTGTGACCTATGAGGATAGACAGAGAACCCGATGGGTGAGTGTACATTATAACACATTAGTGGGTTTCAATGGTGACAGAAGACCAGAAACTGCCATTCTTCCTGTGATGCTGTGACTTAATGTATCCCCTTTCCCAGAAAAAAATATAATTCTGGGGTGAAGGAAGCAATGGGATGGGTGGACTCCTAAATTAAGAAAAACACACAGAATTAACTGAGATTAAATTTTTGCCAACAAGAACGAGAGGAATTTGAATTAGAAATAAAGTTCAATTATTTATATAAGAAGCTGATATAAAGAAAGAAAGTTAAATTTATTGTTAACCTGTGCTGATACCCTGGGGCTCATAAAACATAGCCATATTAAATTAAATTAAAGAAAGGAGTTGAAATAATGACACTAAATAAAATACTCTTATAATAAAGGACATCAGTTTGAAGAGAAAGTGCCGAACTCCACAGGAGATGGAAGCAGTAACATCAACATAGATGTTATTGAAATAATGTAAAGAAAGAATTGTTTGATGAAAAATTGAAAGTATTTTGAAATGATACAGAGTATATAATTTATTGCTTATGCTGCAAGGAAAACAGGTAATTTTCTCAGAATTATACCCTAAAAGTGACATTCTTGTGTGCCTTGGGTTACAGCGTTAATACTAATTGGGTCTTTGACTACATACTATTTCCATTACTGTTTTCCATTGTATGCACAGTCTTTTGTTTTTATTATTTCCAAGTTGGAGAGATCTGTTTAGGTGATTAATGTTTTGCTTTCTTTCCATTTCCACTCTCATTGCCCTGGTCCAGGTCATCATAAACTGAACTACTTTGTCTCTTATATGCTGTTTCTACAATTTATTTCTCACACAGTCACCAGAGCTGCCTTCCTGTCAGTTTCACCAGAAACTGAATATAGTAGCTTTTCCATGTTGAACACCAAAATCTTTTTTGGAAGCCTCATGGCAATTTTTGTTTTCATGAACATGTTTATTTTATAAGCCATAGAGTACATTGTAAACACCTCAAAATCGTGTCCACTGGTGGAAAATATAAATATGATTTGTAGTTGAAATTATTATAATAAGATATCAAAAGCATGATCAATTCTTCCTCCAATTAATGAATGCAAACAAATATATTTGCTGCTATAGGCCAAATGGAAGTTTCCTGATACTTTAACATTTAGTACTAAGATTAGTTTTCTAACAGGCACTCATTGTATTGTTTAAGGAGATAAACTAATAAAGCATATAATAGCACATTAATGAATTATAAAATGTGTTTTAGGCAGAAATGCATAACCAATAAGTGCCATTAGTGATTTATTTTCTAAACATATAGGGGTTTTTTTTGGCTCTCTTGTTAAAAACATGGTTCTAAATCGTTTTGGATGTAATAACAACATGCCTTAGCTAAAACTTTTATTAAATCTTATTAAATCGTTAATGGGTTCAAGACTTCATTTAATTCCTTCCTTCCTTCCTTCCTTCCTTCCTTCCTTCCTTCCTTCCTTCCTTCCTTCCTTCCTTCCTTCCTTCCTTCCTTCCTTCCTCTTTCCTTCTTTCCTCTTTCTTCCTCCCTCCCTCCTTCCCTTCCTCTGTTTTTTCCTCCTCCTCCTCCTCCTTCTCCTCCTCCTCCTTTTCCTCTCCTCCTCCTTCTCCTTCTCCTTCTTCTTGTCTCCCATCTCTCGAATATGAGTTCAGAAAGGTATATCTAATTCAAAATGTTTGATGACAAATTAAGGACCTTGGCTACTTCTCTGTGATAATTTTGACCGTATTTTATTGAGGCATACTAATACACACATCTTCTCTTCCATATTCTAACACATAATTTTACATGTTTATTTAAGCTGTAAATATATGTATTTGCTATAATCTGTGTTAAAAATTAAGAACTTCAGCTTTTGGCCAAAATGAAGTAATAGGTACTGGAATTACTCAAACATTAGACACCAGGCAACAAAGGACAATAATTCATAAAAGATGAGAAACAAATGAGGTGAGCACTATGCTGCAGCTTGCTTCTTTGAGAGAGTTTTCAGGCTTTAGTTCTAGGGTGAGAAACTTAGATGAAGTCTGGCAGATTCTCTGATTTGCGGAGATGTTTCTGAGAGTCTAGGCATGCAAAAGCAAACATAATTAAGAGAACAAAATACAAAAGAAGAGAGAAATACTTGAGAGAGGACTCCAAAGAATGACAGAGAGTTTTCCTTTAATATTCAGTTCCATACTGAGTAGAATATGTGAACATACTTTCTAAGGTTGAGTAAAGAGTATTAACAAGTATTAGAGGGCAGAATACTTGGAGCTCATATAGGATTGGAAATAGTGCCTATTCTCACTAGCCAGAATGGAAAACCTCATAATTTATTGGACATGAGAGAATACTCAGAAGGGTTTTGTATAATAAGAAAAAATCATGCCTAGCTTAAATTCTGCTCTGATTATGACTGAAAAACCTGAAAAGCACAATTCAAAAAAGGAAACTGCTTCAGTCAACCTCCTTACCTTCCAGAACAAAGCTCAAGACTGTTATAGGAATACAAAAATGTCCAGCACCCAACAAGGTGAAACTTACAATATTAGGAGTCCAATTAAAAATGATCAGCATGCAAAAAAGCAGTAAAAGACTACCCATAATTGGAGGTGGGGAGGAGTCAATCAATGGAACCTGACCCAGTACTGATACAGATGATAGAATTAGTTGACAAGGCCATTAAAACCATCATTATAACTGTATTCCACATGTTAAACAAACTAAAAGAAAGAAAAGAAAGATATAGCACATTAAGTAGTGTTATGGAAAGAAAGGCAAAAAAACATTAAAGAAATTGTAGCCAAAATTTTCCCAAATTGTTAAAAACTATAAACTTACAAATCAAATAATAACAACAAACCCAAAGAAAGAAAACATGCAAAAACTACTTCAAGATACACAATAATGTAACTGTTTAAAAATATAGGTAGAGAAAATCTTAAAAGTTACCAGATAAAAAGGCATGTTACATACAGGGGACAAAAGCTAAACATAAGAGCAGATTTCTTATCATAAACAATGCAAGCTAGAGTACATTGGAGCAACATACTTAAAGTTTTGAAAGAAAAGATATTGTTCGCTTAGAATTATGTTCCCCCAAGCTTTATTGAGGTATTATTGACAAAAAATTTCATATATTTAAAGTGTATGAATTGATGGTTATACATATGTATACATTGTGAAATGATTACCAAAATCAAGCCAATTAATAACACATCCACTACCTCATAGTTACTATTTATGTGTGTGTGTGCCTGTGTGTATGTGTGTGGTAAAGACTCTTAGGATCAATTCTTTAAGAAAACTTCAAGGGTACAATACAGTATTAACTATACTCAACATGCTGTAAATTACATCACCATAGCTCATTCATCTTATAACTGAAAACTTGTACACTTTGATCAACATCTCCCCATTTCTCCTGCACTCCTGTATAGCTCCTGGTAATTATCTTTCTACTGTGCTTCTATAAGATTGATATTTTGGGATTCTACATATATTTGAGATCATGCAGTATTTGTATTTATTTGTCTGACTTATTTAGCAAAATATATTTCACTTTCACCCATTTTGTCACAAATGACATAATCTCCTATATATGATGTGTATATATATAATTATGCGAATGTAATATGTTATATGAATGTATAAATACTTATATATCAATTTTAGCCTATAAATAATTCAATTTTAATTTTGTAAGTATTTAATATATTAATTAATTCCATTCATTAATTGATGGACAATTAAGTTGTTGCATGTCCTGGCTATTGTGAATAATGCTGCAATAAACATGGAAGTATAGGTGAAACAATATTAGGAATCTAATCTCTTCTAGATATTAATTTTATATTCTTTTGTTATCTACCCAGAATTGGGATTGCTGGATCATATAGTAGTTATGATTGTAATTTTTTCAGGAAACTTTATATTGTTTTTCATAGTGGCTGCATTATTTTACATACTCATGGACAGTATACAAGAGTCCCCTTTTCTCTATATCCTTGCCAACATCTGATACCTTTTGTCTTTTTCATTATAGTCATCCTAAGTTGTGAGTTGATAGGTCACTGTGGTTTTGATTTGCATTTTATGATAATTAGTAATGTTGAACACCTTTTCATACACTTTCTGGCTGTTTGTATGTCTTCTTTGGGAAAAAAAAGTCTATTTAGGTCCCTTTGCTCATTGTTTAATCACATTAGTGGTCTTTCTGGTATTGAGTTGTTTGCTATTGTGTTCCTTATATATTTTCAATATTAACTCCTTATTGGATATATGATTTGCAAATATGTTATCCCATTTCAAGGTTTTTAAGTCCATCTTTGGAGGAATGGATGGGTTCGCCTTCTGCCAGGTTCCTGGGTGTACAGAACTGCCCCTGTACCATGGCCAAGTGAGACGAGCTGAGTCGCAGGGTTGCTTCAGAATCTTCTGAGGTCAGTGGCCCTGCCTCTAGGTATACAAACAAGCATTTCTCCCGGCAGATTCCTGAGTAGGCAGCACTTCTTCCAGATCACAATGAGAAGGAGCTAGAGCTTCGTTAAATGGACTCCTTGGAATCTGTAGTTAAACTGGAATTTACCAGCCTGCCTGTAGGAGCATGAACAGATGCATCTTCTACTTGGTGTCTGGATGGGCAGGACTATTCTTAGACCATTGTTGAGAGAGGCTGAAGCTAGATCATGGGCTGCTTCAGATTTCACACCTGGGACTGAAGTTGGCAGGCCTATTACCTAAGGCATGGGAAGACACGGTGCCTCCTGGGTCTCTACAAGGAGGTTACTTGTGGCAAAACTAAGGCAAAACAAGGCTATAGGTGAATACACAGGTAGAAAGAGTTATTTCTGAATTTGTGGCTAGGACCATGGCCAACAAGCCTGCCACCAGGACCTGGGACTACCTTCTTAGAAGAATTCTTTTTGGTCTTGTACTCCACCAGGGTTTCACAATATTTTGCCAGGATCTGAAAGCTCCTACAAAAGCACGTTTGCACATGATGTTTGCCATTTTATTGTTGCTGTGGGAGGATATAATTGGAAAACCTGATATAGTTTGGATATTTGTCTCTCCAAATCTCGTGTTGAAATATGATTTCCAACTTTGAGGTGGAGCCTAGTGGAAGGTGCTTGGTTCATAGGGGCAGATCCCACATGAACAACTTGGTGCCCTGCCCATGGCAATCAGTGAGTTCTTGCTCTATTAATTCACATGAGAGCTGATTGTTTAAAAGAGCCTAGCTCCTACCCTCTGTCTGGCTTCCTCTTTTGCCATGTGACATGCCAGCTCCATTTGCCTTCCAACATAAATAAAAGCTTCCTGAGACTCTCACCAGAAACTGAGCAGATGCCAGTGCCATGCTTCTTCTACAGCCTGTAGAAACATGAACCTAATAAACCTGTTTTGTCTATAAATTGCCCAGTCTGGGGTATTCTTTTTACTCCATAAAAGTATCTTTTAAAGATGAAGAAAGAATAAAATTTTTTTTTTAAAAACACACAAGAGCTGAAAGAATGTATCACAAAGAAACTTTGAGTACAAAACCTGTTAAAGATGGTGTTTCAAGCAGAAGACCATTGGCCTCAGCTAATATGTGGAAATTCTAATCTACATCAGAAGATGAGAGCACTGGAAGTAATGCATATATGGTTAAAGTTAATCACTTTTGTATTACTTAAATTTCTTTTTTTAACTTTTATTTTAGGTTCTGGAGTACATGTGCAGGGTTGCTATATAGGCAATCTCATGTCAAGGGGGTTTGTTGTACAGATTATTTTGATACCCAGGTTTTAAGCCTAGTATCCATTTTTTAATTTTTCCTGATCCACTCCCTCTTCCCAGCCTCCACTCTCCAGTAGAACCCAGTGTCTATTGTTCCCTCTATGTGTCCATATATTCTCATCATTTATCTCCCACTAATAAGTAAGAACATGCAGTATTTTTTCTGCTCCTACATAAGTTTGGTAAGAATAATGGCCTTCAGCTCTATCTATGTTCCTGCAGGGGATGTAATCCTGTTCTTTCTTATGGCTGCATAGTATTCCATGGTGTATATGTACCAAATTTTCTTTATCTAGTCAAATGTAGATGGGCATTTAGGTTGGCTCCATGTTTTTGCTATTGTGAATTGTGTTGCAATAAACATATTTGTGCATGTGTCTTTTTCATAGACTGGTTTGTATTCCTTTGGGTATATACCTAGTAATGGAATTCCTGGGTCAAATGGTATTTCTGTTTTTAGATCTTGAAGGAATCACCGCACTGATTTCCAAGCTGGTTGAAATAATTTACCTTCCCACCAACATTGCGTAAGTGTTGCTTTTCCTTCGTAACCTAACCAGCATCTGTTATTTTTTGATTTTTTAGTGATAGCCATTCTGAGAGATGTGAGAATTTAAGTTCATTATACTGACTCTTAGACCTTTGTTAGATGCATACTTTGCAAAATTTTTCCCCCATTATTTAGATTATCTGATTACTCTGTTGATAGTTTCTTTTGTTGTGCAGAAACTTTTTAGTTTAATTAGGTCTCATTTGTCCATTTCTGCTTTTGTTGAAATAGTTTTTAGTGTCTTTGTCATGAAATTTTTGCCCATTCTTATTTCCACAATGGTATTTCCTATGTTGTCTTCTAGGGTTTTTATAGTTTTGGGTTTTATTTTTAAGTCTTTAATTCATCCGAAGTTAATTTTTTTATATGGTGTAAAGTGGAGGCCCAGTTTCAATCTTCTGCACAGCTAGCTAGTTGTCTCAGCACCATTTATTGAATAGGGAGTCCTTTACCCACTGCTTGTTTTCATCAGCTTTGTTGAAGATCAGCTGGTTGAAGGTGTGCAGCCTTATTTCTGGATTCTGTATTCTATTCCATTGGTCTGTATGTCTGCTTTTGTCCCAGGACCATACTGTTTTGGTTACTGTATCTCTGTAGTATAGTTTGAAGATCAGTAGCATGATACCTCCAGCTTTGTTCTGTTTGCAGAGAATTGCCTTGGCAAATCAGGATTTTTTTTTTGGTTTTATAACAATTTTATAATATATTTTTCTAGTTCCATGAAGGATGTCATTGGTAATTTGATAGGAATAGCATTGAATCTATAAATTGCTTTGGAAAGTGTAGCCATTTTAATAATATTGATTCTTCCATTTTAATAATATTGATGCTTCCTATCCACAAGCATGGAATGTTATTCCATTTATTTGTGTCATGTCTGATGTCTTTGAACAGTGTTTTGTTGTTTTTATGGAAGAGATCATTCATTTCTTTGCTTAGCAGTATTCCTAGTTTTTTTTTTTTTTTTTTTTTTTTTTTTAAACTTTTGGTGGCAATTGTGAAAGGAATTGTGTTCCTGATTTTGTTCTCAGCTTCACTGGTGGTGTTGTATATAAATGTTACTAATATTTGTTTGTTGATTTTGTATCCTAAGACAACACTGAAGTTATTTGTCAACTTAAGGAGCTTTTGGGCTGAGACTACAATGTTTTCTAGATACAGAATCATGTCATCTGCCAAGAGGGATAGTTTGACTACCTCTCTTCCTATCTGAATGTGCTTTTTTTAAATATATACTTTAAGTTCTAGGATACATGTATTCTTTGCTACATATGTATACATGTGCCATGTTGGTGTGCTGCACCCATTAACTCATCATTTATATTAGGTATATCTCCTAATGCTATCCCTCCCCACTCCCCCCACCCCACGACAGGCACCAATGTGCCATATTCCCCTTCCTGTGTCTAAGTGATCTCATTGTTCAATTGCCACCTATGAGTGAGAACATGCGGTGTTTTGCTTTCGGTTCTTGTGATAGTTTGCTGAGAATGATGGTTTCCAGCTGCATCCATGTCCCTACAAAGGACATGAACTCATCCTTTTTATGACTGCATAGTATTCCATGGTGTATATATGCCACATTTTCTTAATCCAGTCTATCATTGATTGACATTTGGGTTAGTTCCAAGTCTTTGTTATTGTGAATAGTGCCACAAGTAACATACATGTGCATGGGTCTTAATAGCAGCACAATTTATAATCCTTTGGGTATATACCCAGTAATGGGATGGCTGGGTCAAATGGCATTTCTAGTTCTAGATCCTTGAGGAATTGCCACACTGTTGAACAATGGTAGAACTAGTTTATAGTCCCACCAACAGTGTAAAAGTGTTTCTTTTGCTGTGCAGAAGCTCTTTAGTTTAATAAGATCCCATTTGTCAATTTTTTTCTTTCTTTTTTTTTTTTGTTACACTTTAAGTTCTAGAGTACAAGTGAAAACGTGCAGGTTTGTTACATATGTACACATGTGCCACGTTGCTGTGCTGCACCCATTAACTCATCATTTACATTAGGTATGTATCCTAATGCTATTCCTCCCCACTATCCCCTCCCCACAATAGGACCCGGTGTGTGATATTCTCCTTCCTGTGTCCAAGTGATCTCATTGTTCAATTCCCACCTATGAGTGAGAACATGTGGTGTTTGATTTTCTGTTCTTGCAATAATTTGCTGAGAATGATGGTTTCCAGCTGCATCCATGTCTCTGCAAAGGACATGAACTCATCCTTTTTTATGGCTGTATACTATTCCATGGTTGTATATGTGCCACATTTTCTTAATCCAGTCTGTCACTGATGGACATTTGGGTTGATTCCAAGTCTTTGCTATTGTGAATAGTGCCGCAGTAAACATACGTGTGCATGTGTCTTTACAGCAGCAGGACTTATAATCCCTTGGGTATATACCCAGTAGTGGGATGGCTGGGTCAAATGGTATTTCTAGTTCTAGAGCCTTGAGGAATCGCCAAACTTCTTTCCACAATGGTTGAACTAGTTTACAATCCCACCAACAGTGTAAAAGTGTTCCTATTTCTCCACATCCTCTCCAGCACCTGTTGTTTCCTGCCTTTTTAATGATTGCCATTCTAACTGGTGTGAGATGGTATCTCATTGTGGTTTTGATTTGCATTTCTCTGATGACGAGTGATGATGAGCATTTTTTCATGTGTCTGTTGTTTCATTTTTTCATTTTTTCATGTCTCTGTTTCAAATGTCTTCTTTTGAGAAGTGTCTGTTCATATCCTTTGCCCACTTTTTGATGGGGTTGTTTTTTTCTTGTAAATTAGTTTGAGTTCTTTGTAGGTTCTGGATATTAGCCCTTTGTCAGATGAGTAGATTGCAAAAATTTTCTCCCATTCTGTAGGTTGCCTGTTCACTCTGATGGTAGGTTCATTTGCTGTGCAGAAACTCTTTAGTTTAATGAGATCCCATTTGTCAATTTTGGCTTTTGTTACCATTGCTTTTGGTGTTTTAGACATGAAGTCCTTGTCCATGCCTATGTCCTGAATGGTATTACCTAGGTATTCCTCTAGGGTTTTTATGGTATTAGGTCTAACATTTAAGTCTCTAATCCATTTTGAATTAATTTTCGTATAAGGAGTAAGGAAAGGATCCAGTTTCAGCTTTCTACTTATGGCTAGCCAATTTTCCCAACACCATTTATTAAATAGGGAATCCTTTCCCCATTTCTTGTTTTTCTGAGGTTTGTCAAAGATCAGATGGCTGTAGATGTGTGGTATTATTTCTGAGGGCTCTGTTCTGTTCCATTGGTCTATATCTCTGTTTTGGTACCAGTACCATGCTGTTTTGGTTACTGTAGCCTTGTAGTATAGTTTGAAGTCAGGTAGCGTGATGCCTCCAGCTTTGTTCTTTTGACTTAGGATTGTCTTGGCAATGCGGGTTCTTTTTTGGTTCCATATGAACTTTAAAGCAGTTTTTTTCCAATTATGTGAAAAAGTCATTGGTAACTTAATGTGGATGGCAGTGAATCTATAAATTATCTTGGGCAGTATGGTCATTTTCATGATAGTATGTTCTTCCATTTGTTTGTGTCCTCTTTTATTTCACTGAGCAGTGGTTTGTAGTTCTCCTTGAAGAGGTCCTTTATATCCCTTGTAAGTTGGATTCCTAGGTATTTTATTCTCTTTGAAGCAATTGTGAATGGGAGTTCATTCATGATTTGGCTTTCTGTCTGATATTGGTGTATAAGAATGCTTGTGATTTTTGCACATTAATTTTGTATCCTGAGACTTTGCTGAAGTTGCTTATCAGCTTAAGGACATTTTGGGCTGAGATGATGGGGTTTTCTAAATATACAATCATGTCATCTGCAAACAGGGACAATTTGACTCCCTCTTTCCCTAATTGAATACTCTTGATTTCTTTCTCTTGCCTGATTGCCCTGGCCAGAACTTCCAACACTATGTTGAATAGACGTGGTAGAGAGGGCATCTCTCTCTTGTGCCAGTTTTCAAAGGGAATGCTTCCAATTTTTGCCCATTCAGTATGATATTGGCTGTGGATTTGTCATAAATAGCTCTTATTATTTTGAGATACATTCCATCAATACTGAATTTATTGAGAGTTTTTAGCATGAAGGGCTGTTGAATTTGTCAAAGGTCTTTTCTGCATCTATTGAGATAATCATGTGGTTTTTGTCTTTGGTTCTGTTTATATGCTGGATTATGTTTATTGATTTGCATATGTTGATCCAGCCTTGCATCCCAGGGATGAAGCCAACTTGATCGTGGTGGATAAGCTTTTTGATATGCTACTTGATTAATTATCTGAGGTGTTTGATGAAGGGAAAGCAAATACAGAATGGGTAGTTTAAAAAAAATATGAATATCAACAATGACCACACAACCAGTTACTTAAAAGGAAACTTTAATTGTAACAAATCTTTCCTGCTTATTTTACTATGAATACATTTGCATGTGTATATATCTATGTATTCTTATTTCCTTACACTCTTATTGTCTCACCATATAACATTAAGAGGTATTCATTTTATATCATAGGGTTCAAGTATTATTAATTTTACATGAAGAGGAAGAGTAAAAATCGCCTTTCTGGAGAACGAGTTAGCGTATTTTTGGTTGTACACAAGATGGTTGTTTTATATTAGGAAGAATTACGACATTTATTTGGAGATTATGGTTCATGAATATGGGTAGGGGTGCCAAGATGACAAAAAGTAGACTTGTGATAGTTATATGTATCAACTTGAGTGCGTTCCAGGATGTGGTTCTGAGTGTGCTTCTGAGGGTTTTTCTGGATGAGATTAGCATTTAAATGGGTGAATTCAGTAATGTTTTCTCCCAAATGTGGATGGGCATCAACCAATCAGTTTAGAAATTAAATAGTACAAAGCGCAAAGGAAAAAGGAATTGGTCCATTTGCTTTCTGCCTTACCTTTTGAGCGGGGACATCTCATCTTCTCCTGACTTTGAACTGAGATTTTCATCATTAGCTTCCCTAGTTCTGAGGATTTTAGACTTGGTCTGTAGTTTGTAAACAGCAGATCATGGAATTTTTAGCCTCCATAATCAGGTGTACCAATTTCTCATCATAATTTCTCTGAATATCTCTCTGTTTCTCTCTATATAAATCTCATATATCATATATAGCAATCATAAATATAAATTATACATAAATCACATATATTATATTCATATAAATAATGTACACATACATATGATATATTCAGCCTATTGTTTATGTTTCGCTGCAGAGCTTGTATTAATAGAATCACACTAATTAGATTCCTGTATATTCTTTCTAGAGTTTGGTTTACAAATAGAGGTACCTGTAAATACAAATTCCTAGATCCCTTATATTTATGATATAAAACTATCAAATTATACACATTGCTATGCACTTTAATTTTTTCATGTTAACAGTTTTCTCATTCTTATTTATAAGTGCATTGCATTCCATTGACTTTAGTGTACCATAAATATTAAGCAAATAGGCTATTGGTGGTTATTTGAATTGCTTATGACCTCTTCTGATAACATTTTAACGAATAAATGGTCCCTATTATTATTTTTCCTGTGAATATATCTGTAGAAAAAATCTCAGAAGTAGCTTTGCTGGACCAAAGAAAAAAAAATGCATGTGTAATTTGAACGTATGATGACAAATTGCCCTTTTTGGGGGTTATGCCAATTTATATGCCCACCAGCAATGTATGAGAGTGCCTACTTTTCCACAGCCTTACCAATGGGTTCTGTTGCCAAACTTAAGATTTTTATTAAAATAATAATTTTTAAAATTGCGTCTTGCTGTTATTTTAATTTGTTCTTCCCATAGGTAACATGCTTACTCATTATAGGGATGTTTACATTTTATTTTTGTAGGTGATCTTTTCATGTCTTATGCTTATAGTTTATTGTGTTATTGGCCTTTTATGAAGACCCATGCTTGGAACATTCTCCAAGATAGACCATAAGCTAGGACACAAAAGAGCATCAACAAAGTTTTTAAAAATGAAATCAAATCATGTGTCTTCTCAGATCAAAGTTGAATAAAACCAGAAGTTAGTTTCAAGAGAAACATTGGAAAATATACAAATACATGAAAAGTAAACAACAAGCTCCTGAATGACCACTGAGTCATTCAAGAAAATAAGAAGAAAAGTAAAAAAAGGTAAAATATAAAAATGAAAACACAACATACCAAAACCTTTGGGATAAAGCAGATGCAGTGCTAAAAGGGAAGTTTATAGCATTAAATGCCTACATCAAAAAAGTAGAAAGATTACAAATTAACAATCTAATGGCACACCTCAAAGAACTAGAGAAGTGAGAAGAAACCAAACCCCAAATTAGTAGAAGATGAGAAATAACCAAATCAGAGCAGAACTAAATGAAACAGAGACTGAAAAAGAATACAACAAATCAATGAAACAAAAAGTTTAGTGGTAGCAAAATCTCTCAGCATTTGCTTGTCTGTAAAGGATTTTATTTCTCCTTCACTTATGAAGGGAATTTAAAATAGCTGTTTTAAGGAAATGCAAAGAAATTCAAGATAACAAAAGAATTAATAATTCTATCAGATGAATTTAACAAAGATTGAAATAATTAAAGAGAATCAAGCAGAAATGCTGGAGCTGAAAATTGAAATCGACATAATGAAAAATGCATCAGAGTCTCTTAATAACATAATTGATCAAGTAGAAGAAAGAAACAGTGAGCTGGAAGAAAGGCTATTTGAAAATACACAGCCAGAGGAGACAAAAGAGAAAAAAAAAAAACATTGAGGCACACATATAGAATCTAGAAAACATCCTTGAAAGAGCAAAGTTAAAAATTATTGGCTTTGAAGGGGAGGTAGAGAAAAAGATAGGTGTAGAAAGTGTATTCCAAGAGATAAGAACACAGAACTTCCAAAATCTAGAGGAAAATATTGATATCCAACTACAAGAAAGTTATAGAACACTAAGCCAATTTAACCAAAGACTACTTCAAGGCATTTAATAATCAAACTTACAGAGATCAGGAATGAAGAAAAAAATCATAAAATCAGCAAGAGAAAAGAGACAAATAGCATCCAATGGATCTCCAAAATGTCTAGTGGAAGACTTTTCAGTGGAAGCCTTACAGGTCAGGAGAGAGTGGCATGACATATTTAAATTGCTGAAGAAAAAAAAAGACCCTAGAATAGTACATCTGGCAAAACTATTCTTCAAACCTGAAGGTGAAATAAAGACTTTTTCAGGCAAACAAAAGCTGAGAGATTTCTTAAACACCAGAGCTGTCCTACTTGTAATGTGAGAACTTTAAGTAGAAAGAACAGGACATTAATGAGCAATAAGTAATTACCTGAAGATACAAATCTCACTGGTAATAGTACGTACACAAAATATCACAGGACATTATAACACTGTAATTGTGGTGTGTTAATTACTTTTGTCCAAAGTAGAAACACTAAATAATTAACCAATCAAAAATAATAACTACAGCTTTTCAAGACATAGTACAATAAGATACAAATAGAAACAACAAAAAGATGAAAAGCAGGAGGATGATTTTAAGGTGCAGTGTTTTAATTAGTTTTCTTTGTGGTTGTTTGTTGGTTTGTTTATGCAAACAGTGTTAAGCTGTTAACAGGTTAAAATAATGGATTTTAAGATAGTATTTACAAACTTCAAGGTACCCTAAAACCAGAAAACATACAATAAATACAGAAATAATAAAAAGCAAGAAACTAAATCATATCACCAGAGAAAATCACCTTCACTAAAGGAAATAAAAAAAGAAATAAAAAGATGGAAGACAGGACCACAAAACAACCAGAAAACAAAGAAAAAAAAGTCAACAGTAAGTCCTTACTTGTCAATAATAACATTTAATGTAATTGTCTGAACTCTCCAATCAAAAGATATAGAGTGCTGAATGGATAAAAATACAAAACTCATTAATCTGTTGCCCACAAGAACACTTTACCTATAAAGACACACATAAACTAAAAATAAAGGAATTGAAAAAGCTATTTTATGCCAATGGAAAACAGAAAAGAACAGGAATAGCTATATTAATATCAGAGAAAATAGATTTCAAGACAGAAACTATAAGGATAGACAAAAATGTCACTAATGATAAAGGGGTCAATTCAGGAAGAGGGTATAACAATTTTAAATATATATGCACCCAACACTACAGCAATCAGAAATATGGAGCAAATATTATTAAAGCTAAAGATATAGGCCCCAATACAATAATAACTGGAGACTTCAACACCCCACTTTTAGCACTGGACACATATTCCAGACAGAAAATCAACAAGAAACATCAGAGTTGATCTGTCCTCTTGACCAAATGGATCAAATAAATATTTAAAGAGCATTTTAACCAACAGCTGCAGAATACACATTTTTTTCTTAGCATATAGATTATTATCAAAGGTATACAATATGTTAAGCTACAGAGCAAGTCTTAAAATATTAAAACACATTACAATAACATCAAGCATCTTCTCTGATCTTTGCTGACCACAGTGGAAGAAAGCTAAAAATCAATTACAAGAGGAATTTTGGAAAGTAAACAAACATATGAAAATTAAACAATATGATCCTGAAAGACTAGTAGGTCAATGAAAAAACTTAAGAAGACAAGAAAAAACTTAAGAAGAAAAATTGCTCGAAAAAAAAAATGATAATGGAAACACCACATACCAAAACCTAGGGGATACTGCAAAAGCAGTACAAGACATAAGGGTATAGCTATAATTGCCTACATGAAAAAAGAAGAAAATTTTCAAATAAAAATATTTAATGGTGCATCTTAAAGAACTAGGAAAGCAAGAGCAAATCAAAACTAAAATAGAAGAAAAGAAATAAAAAAGATTAGAGAAAAAATAAATGAATTTGAAATAAAAAAATACAAAACATCAATGAAACTAAAAGGTTTTTTTTTTAAAGTTAAACAAAATTTAAAAAACTTTAAGCTAACTAAGAAAAAAGAGAGAAGAGTCAAATAAATAAAACCAGAGATGAAAAAGGAGACATTTCAACTGCCACTGCAGAAATTCAATGAAGCATTAGTGGCCACTATGTGCAACAATATGCCAATAAATTGGAAAATCTGAAGAAATTGGAAAAATTCCTAGACACACACAACCTACCAAGATTGAACCGGAAAGAAATTCAAAACCTGAATATACCAATAACAGGTAATGAAATAGAAACCATAACAAAAAGTCTCTCTGTAAAGAAAAGCCTGGGGCCCAATGGCTTCACTGCTGAATTCTACCAAACAAAGAATTAATACTGACCCCACTCAACCTATTACAAAAAAGCAGAGGACAAAGGGATACTCCCAAATTCATTCTATGAGGCCACTATTAATCTGAAACCAAAGCCATACAAAGACACGCACGCACACACACAAATCTAGAGGGCAATATGTCTAACGAATACTGTTGTAAATATCTTGAACACAATACCAGCAAACCAAATTCAATAATATGTTAACAAGTTCATTCATCATGAAGAAATAGGATTTATCACTGGGATGCAAGGATGGTTTCACATATGCAAATCAATCAATGTGATAAATCACACCAGGAGAATAAAGAACAAAAACATATGATCATTTAAATGGATATTGAATAAAGCATTTAATCAAATTCAACATCCCTTCATGACAAAAACCATCAAAAAACTGGATATAGAAGGAATATATCTCAACATAATAAAGGCCATGTATGACAGACCCACATCTAGTGTCATGAATGGAAAACAAGTGGAAGGATTTCCTCTAAGATCTGGAAAACCACAAGGACACCCACTTTTACTACTGTTATTTAACATAGTACTGTAAGTCATTGCCAGAACAATTAGACATGAGTAAGAAATAAAGGATATCCAAATTGGAAAGGAAAAAGTCAAATCATCCTTGTTTGCAGATGATATATTTTTTTAATGTGGAGAAACCTAAAAAGACTTCACAAAAAAAAAAATTACTAGAAAGTGATACGTTCACTAAAATTGCAGGATACAAAATCAACATACATAAATCACTAGCAGTTCTATATGCCAACAAACAACAAGCTGAAAAAGAAATAAAAATGTAACCCCACTTGCAATAGCCACACATAAAATTAAATACCTAGGAATTAACCAGAAAGTAAAAGATCTCTATAATGAAAACTCTAGGACACTGATGAAGGAAATTGAAGAGAATCACATCATATTAAAAAGCTCCTGCACAGCAAAGGAAGCAAACAACATAGTAATGGGAAAACCTACAGAATGGGAGAAAATACTTGCAAACTACTCATCTGACAAGGGATTAATAACCAGAATATATAAGAAGCTCAACATAATACTAGAAGTCCTGGTAAGAGCAGCCAGCCAAGGACAATAAATAAAAGGCATCCAAAAAGAAAAAGAAGAATAAATTATTTATGTTTGCAGAAGATATGATTTTATAACTAGAAATCCCCATAGTCTCTGTCCAAAGCCTTTTTGATTGGATAAATAACTCAGCAACGTTTCAGGATTCAAAATAATCAGGTCAAGCACCAAAGGAGTGACAATAAAGCCTGACAACAGTTTGCCACCCAGCAAGAAGTAGCACAGTTGGTTTGGGTTTGCATCGCCACAGTTTCCGAGTTAAAACTACAGGCCACTCCGCCTTGCAAACCTTACACGGCCTCTCATTTCATTGTGAGCATATCCACTGGTGGCCCAAGCCGTTTTCTTCAGCTTCTCCAAGAACTGGGATCCAAGTCTTCATGAAAAAGGCCCAAGCATAGTATTCACTCTATAAATCCGCTACCTAAGACGGTGAGTGCCAGCGCAGTTTTGTACAAAGTCTGAGTTTCCCATCACTCAGGGTAAAGTGCTGGTGCTGCCAGAGGACCTGCCCCAGCAAGATTTTTCTCAAGAGCGAGACGCTATCAGCCCCGCCAGGCGGAAGCAGATTCTCGGCCCCTCTGGAGAGCAGCAAGTAGGGGAAGGGAAGCCGTTCTAGCGGCATCCTCTTCACGGCAGGCATGGCCAGGCCCTCAAGAGGAGCAGCCACAGTGGGTACCTGGAAACGTCCTGCCCCTTGAGGGAAATTAGGTCTCGTTTGGATTTTGTGGTGTTAGTTAGGGAATTATTTATTTATTTACAAGACAAGGTTTTAACTTCACTCAGACAAGGTGGGAAATGTAGTCCCTACCCCTTCCAAAGCACAGAGAAAAGAAACAAGACTGTTTAAATCGTAAGTCTCCACGCTGGTGTTTAAGTCATTAAAAAGAAGATATTTGAAGAGAAAAAAATCAGTGTAGAAACATCGGTAGCATTCCTACATGCAAACAACATCCAAACTAAGAACCAAATCAAGAATGCATTCTCATTCACAATAGGCATAAAAAGAATAAAACACCTAGGAATACAACTGACCAGGTAGGGAAAAGATCTGTAAAATGAGAATTACAAAATACAACTCAAAGAAATCAGAGATTACACAAACAAATGGAGAAACTTTTCATATTCATGAATAAGAAGAATCAATATTGTTAAAATGTCCATAGTGCTCAAAGCCATTTACAGATTTAATGCTATTCCTATCAAAGTACCTATTACATTCTTCAGAGAATTAAAAAAAGAACTATTTTAAAATTCATGTGGAACCAAAAAACAGCTCAAATAGCCAAGGGAATCCTGAACAAAAAGAACAAATCTGGAGGTATCATATTACCTGACTTGAAACTATCATGCAAGGCTAAGTAACCAAAACAGCATGGTACTGGTATAAAAACAGAAGAATAGACCAATGAACAGAACTGAGAGTCCAGAAATAATCCTACACACCCACAATCATTTGATCTTTGTCAAAGTTGACGAGAACAAGCAGCGGGAAAAGGACTCCCTATTCAATAAATTGTTCTCAGATAACTGGCTAGCCACAAGTAGAAGATTGAAACTGAACTCCTTCCTACGCCATATACAAAAATCAAGTCAAGATGTATTAAAGATTTACATGTAAAATGTAAAAGTACAAAAATTCTGAAAGAAAACCGAGTAAATGCAATTTTGAATATAGGAACGGTCAAAGATTTCACCGATGAAGATATCAGAGCAATTGCAACCAAAACAGAAATTGACAGATGTAACCTAATTAAGGAGCTTTTGCACAGCAAAAGACATTGTCAACAGAGTAAACACACAACCTGCAGAACCGGAAAAAATATTTGCAAACTATGCATCCAACAAAAGTCTAACATCCAGAATCTATAAGGAACTTAAATTTACAAGCAAAAACAAACAGTCCCATTAAAAAGTGGGCAAAAGACTTGAGCAGACATTTCTTTAAAGAAGACATACATGCAGCTGACAAAAATATGAATAAATGATCGATAGCACTAATCATTAGAGTAATGCAAATTACAACCACAAAGAGATAACATCTCACACCAGCCAGAATAGCCATCATTAAAAAGTCAATAAATAACAGATGCTGGCGAGGTTGCAGAGAAAAGGAATCATTTTACACTACTTGTGGGAGTGTAAATTTGTTCAGCCTTTGTGGAAAGTATTGTGATTTCTCAAATAACTCAAAACAGAACTACCTTTCAAATCAGCATTCCAATTATTGGGTATATACCCATAGGAATATAAAACATTCTACCATAAATACACATGCATGCCTATATTAATCACAGCACTATTCACACTAGCAAAGATATGAAATTAACCTAAATGTCCATCAGCTGTAGGTTGGATATAAAATATGTGGTAATATACACCATGGAACACTACACAGCCATACAAAAGAAAGAGATCATGTTCTTTGCAGCAAGATGGTAGTGCTGGAGGCCATTATTATAAGTGAGTTAAACGAAAATGCAAAACTAAATCCTGCATGTTCTCACTTATGAGTGGGAGATAAACATCAAGTATATTTGGACCCAAAGAAGGCAACAACAGACATTGGGGACTACTTGAGAGTGGAGGGTGGGGGGAGAATGAGGATTGAAAAACTACCTATCAGACACTGTGCTCATTATTTGTTGATATGGTTTGGTTGTGTCCCCACCCAAATCTCATCTTGAATTGTAGCTCCCATAATTCCCACATGTCATGTGAAGGACCCGGTGGAAGGTGATTGAATTATGGGGCAGGTCCTTCTCATGCTGTTCTTGTGATAGTGAATAAGTCTCATGAGATCTGCTGGTTTTATAAATGGGAGTTCCCCTGCACAAGCTCTCTTGCTTGTCACCATGTAAGACCTGTATTTGTTCTTCCTTAGTCTTTGGCCATGATTGTGAGGTTTCCCTGGACATGTGAAACTGTGAGTCCATTAAACCTCTTTCCTTAATATAAATTACCCAGTCTCAGATATGTCTTTATTAGCAATGTGAGAACAGACTAATACAGTAAATTGGTACCAGGAGTGCAGTGCTGCTGTAAAAATACCCAAAAGTGGAATACGGTCACTCTGGGATCATGTCTGAGTAGGACCAGAGGGTATAAGTAAGCTTCATGAGAAGGTACCACAGACCTCCATATCATCTACTGTGCTGGCTCCAGCATCTTTCTTCAGCTTGCACCTATGGCCATCCGAAGGAGGAAAAAATGCCTGAGCTTGGTTTATAAATATTTCACCTGAGTATGTGGGTTCTAGCTGAAAATGAACAGCACTTGCATTACAGCCAAACTCAGGGGTAGCCTTGAGGAAGCATAGCATCTGACCAGGGTATTAAACTGTAAAGGAGGTATGGCAGTGGGCCCATGACCTTGAAGTACATGGTCGTACTACATACTACACCATTCAGAAGCAGCCGACTTCATCGAGAGCTTGAATGGCCTACTGAAGTCACAGTGGTGAAGTATTAGGTCAGATGCAATGCTCTGCAAGATGGAGTGCTGTTCGTAAGATGCAGTATAAGAATTAAAACAGATATTTCCATATGATGTTTTATCCTCAATAGGAAAAACACATATGCCAACAGGGATAGAATCAAGAGTGGATCTACTTGCCACGACTCTCAAAATGACTCACTGGGAGCCCATGTGCTTCTTGTCACAGCAGCTCTGGGCTCCACAGAGTTATAAGTCCTTATCCCAAAAGGGGGACATAAAGCTTGCCAAGGGACATACAAGCGTCCCATTGAAGGACAAGTTACAGTTGTTGCTAGGGACCTTTGGACTCCTTATACCCAGAAATCAGATGTTGAAAAGAATCACCATTTTGAGAAGGGTAATTCAATCTGATAAGCAGAGGGGAGGTACAGTTGCTTTTTGCAATGTGGAAAGGAAAAGATATTGGTGGAAGCTACATGATCCATTTGGGCTTCTCTTTGAATCCCTTGCCCAATTTTAACTGTGAATGGAGCCTGAGAAGATTACAATTACTAAGGGTTCAGACCCTTCAGAAATGAAATTTCAGATTATAACACCAGATAAGACACATAGGAGAATGAGAGGAACTTAAGATGAACAATGTAGGAGACCAGACGGGACCATTTGTGGCCCTAACATCAACTGGAAGGATAAGGACTGTAGTTTTTCCTCTACCCTTCCTCTTTTAAGTTTTCCCTAATAAGGAGAAGCCCATAGAACTTTTGAGGAATGAATATGGATAAGGAAATGGATTTGTGCTGTGATGGTCAAGGGAAATTGCCGCTCAGATCTCACTTCAGGGGAGATTTTTTCTGAGGAGTAGCGTCAGCTGACAACCTCTGCTCATTTGAGATTCACCAATATTCAAGCTGCAGCTACACTCCCACTGGGCTTCTCCCAGACAATGATAAACACTGTGAGAGTACTAAGGTCTGGGTATTTCTGCCCAACACAGATTCCTCTAAAGGGCAGTCTTTGCTCTGGGCTCCCCATTGGCCTGGCTGAGATTTTCCCCAAGCTGCAATACAGCTGAGGCTCTTTTGTTTCCTTTCTCCTTTCATGGATGCCAGCTTGCATGGCAGTCTACAGTCTCTTCTTACCTACTTCGGCTCTCTCTCCTTTTACCTTTCACAAGTGTTTCACTGAATAAGTCTTTTATACTTGTAATTATGTCCTTGCTTTTGATTCCTGGAGGATTCCTGATGTTCCAAGAGAGAAGACTGGGCAGCATTCAAGGTGTCGAGGGGAAGGGGTGGTGAACAGTGTAGCTGCCGTTTAGCAACTGATTTAGAAATATTGTAGTATTTTATCAACCATTATGGCTCATTTAATGTGTACTGGCTGAATATTAGTATTAGTCCTAAACTTCATCTGTTTCTCTAACCTGTCATTGCTCCAAATACCACTCCTCCGTTATGGGTAACCACTTTTAATTTTTTATTTTTTATCCTACCAGAGTCTCTTTATGCAAATATAGGCAAATGCAATTATATGTCATCTCTTCCCTTCTTTTAAAAACACTATAAATAACACAGGATATCCTCTCTTTTGCACATTGATTTTTTTTTTCTCTTAAATTTATATTGAAGCACTTTCCAGGTCACCACATAGATTTCTTATTCTTTTTCACATTCACAAGGCATTCCATTGTGTTGAAGAACTGTCATATATTCAGCAAATCATTTAATCATGTATTGAGTGCTAATTAGATGGTTTCTAAACTTTTCTTATAACTTTTTAAAGTATATGTCATATAGACATATGTAAAGTTATTAAATGGCTTAGAAAAATAACACCTCTTTGAGAATTGGATCTGAAATGTTGTCATTTCTGAGAGAAAACTGAAGTCAAGATTATAACCAAAAGGCAGAAAGCAGACTGGGTGAAGTGAAGGAGACCTCCATACTTTTCTCTGTCTATTTCTCTCTCTCTTTCCTTCCATACCGGTATCCTGCTCTCAGGAAATAATATGACAAGTATATTCACAGAAATATGTAAAATGATTGAGATATGTGTGTTATTATCTCATGAACATTTTCTGTTTATCAGTAAATAAGTAAATAAAATAAGGAGAAAAGAAATAAAAGTAAATAATTAAGTTTAGAATTCTATATGTGTATGTGTGTAGAGGAGGTAAGGTATTAAAGAAAAAATATTCACTGACACTCATTGAAGATGGTAAGCAGACTTTCTTCAAAGGGGAGCTATCATGATAGGTATAGGGACCATGGGAATGGGGTATTTCACTGGAGGAGAGAGACTGGGCTCAACTCTGAATATAGCATGAGCAAATAGTAATTTATAGCCAAAGAGGAGGGTGCCAGTCAGTGGATGGAAAGTTACTGAGAAGTGACATCGGGGATAAGGGGGGATTCTGGCTATACTGACTTAACAGGATTCCAGGGTGATGAGAAATCACCTGGAAGATGGTGGAGGATAAGAAACCTGATCATATATTGAAGGATCAGTTATTAAGGGTGTAAGACTCTTGCTAAACTGATTTAGCACCTTTTTTGCTAAAACTGATTTTACAAGAGGGAATGCCTAGATAAGCCTAGGAGATGGTTCAGGAGTATGATGAAAGTTTGGCCAAACAATAAATTTTTGTCAGGGGTTAATATCTACGTATAGTTCTCTGTTTCTCTTAAGGGTGTGGAAGATCTACTTCCTCCCTTTCATTCTTTATTTACTTTTATTTTGAATGCTAAGTAAAGGAGAAATTTAATGAAATATGGTAAGAGTTTTGAAGGGGAGTACATTTGAACTCAGACTCAGAAATAGTGTCCAGACTGAAGCTTCAGAACATGAGGGAAAACACTAAATTATTTTGGTCTGAATAATTGAGACATTGATAAATAATAAAAAACATGTCTATAAATCACTTCTGTAAATTATATGCAAAAAAAGCAGCTCTTGATACTCATGGAAGACTTGTTTTTATTTCAATTCCACAGAGGTAGAAATGCTCATTTGAGAGTAGCTGGTGCTTACTGTGGCAAGGCCATTCTGTGAAACCAAGTGCTCAGTTGTTCTTTAAAGCAGCTTATGAATCCATGGTGCTTCAGGCTGAGGAACAAAGTAGAAAAATGCAAATCAAAAAGAAGGCTTTATTTGTCTATTAATCAAGACATCTATGGTGTGTTAAGAATCACATGAAAGCACAGAATGTCATAGTTGAAAGGGAACTTGGATATAATTTTTATTATTTCTTATTAAAAATGCAGATCCCTGGTCTCCACCCCAGACCTACCAAGTCAAAATCTCTGAAGATATAGTCTAGCACTATGCACATTCAACGAGCTCCCTGAACAATCTTAATGGACATTGAAGGGTGAGAAGTACCGAATGGTAGTCCAATCATCAATGTTTGTACAAGAGCCAAGGCCCCTCAATGTTACACCATTAGTCTAAACTTTCACAACTACATTAATGGATTAGAACTTTTAAAAATAAAAATACAATGTACAAAATGAAAATACATTTAAAATATCTTGTAGTCACCCCAAATTCCACCCACTAACACAATTATTTTTGAATTTGCATTTTAACGCATACTCTTTATCCACAAACATGAAGATTTCTGTTTAGTTGCAATCCTGTAGTATTTTTTCTTGTTTATTTCTCTTAGCCTTATAGTATAAACCTTTCCCTCTAGTTTCCTAGCCTCCATCATTATTATTTCAATGAATGCATACTAATCTGTTTCAGATCTTACTAACCCCCCTCTAGTTTTATACATTATACAAATATATACATTAATTTATAAGTATACATAATTTTATACATTATACATATATACCAAAGATTTTCTCTTATAGACAGTATTGCAATCATGTTCTTTATGCATGGAATTTGTTTTTTCTTTTTATTTTCTTCTGAAAATTTTTTATTATATTTATAGGAGTGGGATTGTTGAGTCAAATGTTATTTTATCATTTATGACTCTTCCTACATATTCCCATATAGGCCCAGGGAAAGGTCAAGTTGGTTTATATTGGTCCCCTTCTGAAGTCAGCAGTGAATAAATGTACTGCTGTCACTGAAGCTTCAGCAGTTGTAAGATATATCTTACATATACAATACATATAAAAATTGTATTTTATGTATTGATATAGTTTATATACATAAGATTTATATATATATATAGTCACATTACTAGGTGCAAAATGATATCTTGGGGTTGCTCTGATTACTAACCATGGTCAATATTTTTTCATGATTTTGCCTTTATATTTATTTACTCCTGTATAAATTATCTATTTCTATTTCTTGATTTTTTTTATTATACAGATCTTGTTTTCACTCTCAGAAATATGTCTTTTCAAAGCACTCTTGATTCACAGTTCAGTCATTTTTTCTGTATCATTATGAATCCCAAACAATTGAAAGAAAATGTTGGCTTGTTTTATCCTTAAATATATGTGGAATAACTTCTGTGTATTACGATTTCGGAAAGGCACTAGAAATGTCACATTCTAGAGCATTTCACATCACCCCAAATTCAAACATTAAAAATTCATTCATTTAGATTTTGAGTTCAAGATCTTTAGAAGCCTTGATTAAACCATAGTTATTATGGAAAGAGTAACCAAAATTAAACTTAACGCCTTAGTGAGGAATCAGATTGATAGCTCAGAGAATGGTAGTGGGTGGTAGAATTTTTTTCCATATAGGAAAGAGTTTGAGTAACGTCTAGAAAATAAGACATTTTCTATGAAAGACAGAGTTTGGGATTAGAATTCATTATTGACAGTTTGAGGTCAACAAGAAAACACCAAATCTCACAGTTGGTGATGAAAGAGTTTCTATGCTTGTCCACAGCAAAGTAGCAACACAGTAACACAGTCAAAAAATAGGAAAAAAATTATTTGCAAAGTGCATACAATTTAAAAACGCATCAAAAGGTTATCATATCATAGGACAAACTAGAACTTCCTCCCACCTATTTTATAATTTAGTGTTTGTTTTTTATTTTATTTTATTTTTTATTTCTGTATGTTATTGGGGAGCAGGTGATGTTTGGTTACATGAGTAAGTTTTTTAGTGGTTATTTGTGAGACTATAAACATTCCAGAAGACAACATTGGAAATACCCTTCTAGACATTGGGCTTAGGCAAGGATTTCATGAACAAGATCCCAAAAGCAAATGAAATAAAAACAAAGACAAATAGCTGGGACTTAATTAAACTACAGAGCTTTTGCATGACAAAAGGAACAGTTAGCAGAGTAAACAAACGATCCACAGAGTGGGAAAGATTCTTGATAATCTATATATCTGACAAAGGAACAATATCCAGAATCTACAACAAATTCAAACAAATCAACAAGGAAAAAAACAAACAGTCTCATTAAAAAGTGGGCTAAGAACATGAATAATATTTCTCTAAAAAAAAACTTGTTGTGAAGAGGCATCACAATATTTTCTGTTGCTTTTATTTCCCTTAGCCTGCCATCATGCTTATCATGCCACTTGCCAACTCTTTCTCCCACCATCCACTTTGACTGGCTTCTTGGCTGTAAACTCTTTTCTCCTTCAGTTAGTTTCATCCTTAGGCATCATGCTGTAATATTGCATCTCATAATATAATTTCACAGCCTGGTTCTGCTTTTAACTAGTTGCTAATTTTTGAATATAAACTTCTCCATTGTCTCTGTCAAAATCTTGCTTATCTTTTATAATCAAGCTGAAATATTACTTCACCTTTGTGGTATGAAAAATTTATGAACCGAACATACTTAAATTTGATATTATCTAGCTCCAACTGTGTTCATACAACTGCCGAGAAATTCTTTCATTCATTTTTTGGTAGTCCTCTAACAAATGCCACACTCACTTTTTCAACAAATATTGAATGCCCACTTTCTTGGGAACTTCAAATACATTAGTAAACAAATTAAAGAGTTTTATCATCATGCAGTTTACTTTTTAGGAGAAGATAGATACAATGTACAATCATAATAATAACTGAGCGAATTACATAGATGAGAAAGTAATGTAAATCTTCTTGGTTTTGTATAATATTTTGAGTGTTCCTATTTTCAGAGAAGGCTACTTTCTTTAGAGAGGACAACTAAAACAAAAGCTGCTAGAATTTTTATTCCCTAGGTGAAAATTTTAACTTCTTTGAAAGTAACAGGCAAGCATTTTTATATCTTCATTGATTTTAACAGTGCCTGACACAGAATATTTGCTCAAGGAATATTTATTGATAGATGAAACATAGAAATAAAGATAGATAATTCTCCTAAATATGATAAAATTCCAAACATAAACTCTCAACTTATTACCAAACTTTTAAGTTAATCAGTCAACAAATTAGTTGTTAATCATCTTCTACATGCAGAACAATATTCTAAGTGTTACAGTGGTTAGAAAGAATTAGAACACACTAGTAATATCAACCCAACAAATAGAGAGCAAAGTAAGTGTTACAGCGTTTTGAGGGAAAACTGAGCTTTGAAGAAGACAACTGGAGAAGAAGGAGAAACCCATTGCAAGAAAAAAGAGGAGTAATATAAATGAAGGCATAAGGCAGTAATAGTAGTAATAAAGTCTTACATTTGTATAATGATTTGCCATTTATAAAACCCTTTCACACCATTTTTTAGTATTTGAATCTAAGAACAATTTGTTATAATGGGTAGGTTAGGTACTATATTTCTCATTTGCAGATGACTCTACCAGAATAACAGAAAAGGCTCTAATGGTGGATTAAATTTAAATTAATAATGAATTTAAAAATTTTCATTTTTTCTGATCTCATGGAGCTTAGAAATTATTTGAATGTAGGAGATAATAGACAAGAGTTAGGATGAGAAAATAGTCTTGGGATATACAGTTTGAAATGTCTACAAAGAAGTGAAAATTTAAACCATAGTAATAGATTAATGCTTCCAGAGTATATAGAGAAGAGTCGAGGTCTAATAACTGAGTCATAGAAAACAACTTTGAGTTGGATGTAGGAAGAGGAAGAAGTTCAAGAATTGAACATAAAGAAACAGTAGTAGGAGAGGAAAAAGAAAAGTAGGAGCAAGAAAGAAAACCACAATAGTAGAAACTCAGGGAAGTTAAGGGAAGGGACATAGATTTTACAAAGGCAAGAGATCACAAGTTAATGTAGGTACAGACAAGACTGTAATATTCAGTGAGAGGTCATTGCAGGGAACTATTAAAAGAGCACTTTTTTAAAAAGAACTAAAGAAAAGGTACAGAAATGAAGAACTGAAAAGTAAGGAAAAAGAGTAGGAAAAAGGCTACAAATATAATATTTAATGTTACAAAGGTAATTGGCAAATATATTAAAAACCAAATATAGGACCCAATTAGAAAGAGAGAATAAGAGAGGATGATGTTCACAACCTATATCTTTATCTGTTGTGGGAGAAAACCAAAGGAAAATGTGTAAAATTGAGAAGTAGTCACATAAATATATTATTCAGAGATATGGAAATAACCAGCCAAGGAAATAAAAACAGAAACATATTAGTAGGCACTTATGTCTTTCTGTCTATCTGGGACATTCAGTTACACTGGTACTTGACTGTCACTTTATCAAATACAGTGAGATTGCTTCAAATTAAAACAATGCCAGTATTCTTTTTAATAGATAAAATCAGGTGGCCGGGCGAGGTGGCTGACACCTGTAATCCCAGCACTTTGGGAGGCCGAGGTGGTCGGATCACAAAGTCAGGAGATTGAAACCATCCTGGCTAACACGGAGAAATCCCATCTCTACTAAAAATACAAAAAAATTAGCTGCGCGTGGTGGCGGGCACCTATAGTCCCAGCTACACCGGAGGCCGAGGCAGGAAAATCGCTTGAACCCGGAAAGTGGAGGTTGCAGTGAGCCGAGATCGCGCGAGACTCCATCTCAAAAAAAAAAAAAAAAAAAAAAAATCAGGTAATAACAGTTTCATAAAGAAATGACCTCCCCAGTCATGATTATATATTGTGCAAAGATATCTAACATGTTTCAAAAACCTTTAGAAATCATTGGTAGCCAATTATTCATGAATCTTTCTAAGAATAATTTCTTGTGGTAATAATTTCCATTCAATGTTACCATTATATTTTTGTGCTCTAGTGTGTCAGTCACTTCTACTATCTGGTTAGCCTCATATCCTATCCGTAGTCCATCAGTGTTACGGGCAGACATATGACCTATATCTTTCAGGCAGGTACAACTAAGAAATGCCAAATTCGTCCCACTATGCTAGCCATACAATTTGAAATTACAGCTCATCTAGTTCAATTTTTCATTTTAGAGATGAGAAATCAGGCCCAGAATAAAAGAGGGATTTACTTGCTTTATTTTATTATGAAGCAACATGTATCCCAGAAAAAAAATAAAAAGCATAAAGTGAACCAAGTTCGACAGTTCTTATGCGTTTTGCTTCAATTTGCGTTTTGACTGATTTCACCTGAAATAACTACTTCCTTGAAGTGCTTTCCAGTTTAATACAAAACAACAACAACAACAACAACAACACCCACTTTCCTTGAATAAGAACAATGAATCAACTTGCAGCCTCCTTAGTTTGGGTTTTCTGATTATTTAGTCTGTCTTCTTTTGACTCCTAATTAACTATAGAAACTGAAAGATAAGCTTTTTAATCAATTGCCAAGTATTGAGCATAATATCATGTAACCTCTGCATGCTCAGAAAATGATAATTCCTCCTGGAAAATGAAATATGCTATCAATTAATTAATTTTATTGAGGAGAGAGTGGCAGTTAAAAATATTGATTGGTTGATTTGTTGAATTAAACATGTTCTAATACATTGGTTTCTTTTACATTGTGCTCATATAACCTGGATGAAATTAAAAGCCACATGCATTGTTATTTGAGGGATGTTGATAGGAGTGGTGCTCCCTGAATATGCATAATAAAATAGCAGATAAGATACTGAACACATTACATGTTTCATTGTCCTATAGGTAAGGTCTTATTAATATCCCATTTTATACTTGAGAAAAAAATAATATTCCAAGTGATTAAGAAAGATACTTTTGGGGAAAAGTATCCTGCTAGTAAGTGATAGAGCAAGGATTTAAATCCAAACTGTTTGACTCCAAAGCTGTATGCAGTAGCCACTAGATTATACAACCTGCATGGGACTTTCGATTTTTCAAATAATGTATTTAATTCTTTTGGGAAAGACATTAGGACATCTCCTTTGTTAACTCATTTCAGTACAATAAAACCTTGATTGTCACAATGCTCAATTTGGACACTGATGACAGTTTATTATTTACTAAGGACTAGTTTTTGTTTGTTTTAGTCCCTGTTAAAAACTACTCTGTGGAGAAGATAATTTTCCCTAATACAGACAGCCAAGAAACAACCAAAGAAATTATAGATGTATTTGACTATGTAAAAATTTAGCATTTGTGCACAGCAAAATACACTGCAAAATAATTACTAGACATGAAAGTTAGGGAAAATACAACAAGGAAGACAGATGAAGGAGTAATACCTATAATATGCAGAGATACTTTAATAAATGCAGGAAACATAAATAACCCATGTGAAAAATGGACAAAGAATACAAAGAAATAATTCTCAAAAGATCAAACTTATGGTACGATAAACATTCAAAAGATATTTAAACTAACTAACATTCAGGATAATCCAAATTAAAGTACCAAGGAGATATCATTATACATCCATTAAAATGGCAAAAGTTAGGAGGAGCTGTAACAACTATTGCTGACCAAGATGCAAAGAAGTATGTATTATTTCTTTATTTTTAAATAAAACAATAAGAAAACCTCACTTCCTCCTCTCCCAGCTGCCAGACACTTTCTCTCCTGCTCCCAGATGCCACCACTGTGTGTGTGTGTTTGTGTGTGTGTGTATGTGTCTGTGTGTGTTTGTTTGTGTGTGTGTATGTGTCTGTGTGTGTTTGAATGTTTGATATGGTAAAGTGAACCTTAGAGAGAAGTATGGAATGAAACATAGTAAGTTGTTGGTAAGTGGTACCTAGAAAGGAGAAAAAAGTGAGGGGTGAAAGTGGGAATGAGTAGAGAGATAAGCAAAAATAAAAAACTTAAAAGATGGACAGAAAACAAAATCAGAATGTGTGGAATTGACAGATAAAATTCTGTGTGTGTTTTCATAAGCAAGTTGGAAATAAGAACAATAACATTAGATGTATGTCTAATGACTTATATGGATGACCATGGTATTGTCAAGTGAGAAAATAAGTTGTACTTTACTACATGTGCATGATTGTATTTTGGTCAAAACAAATTACGTAATTGTCTCTCTCTCTCTCTCTCTCCCTCCTTACATTTGCTTATACAAGGAAATGGTGTAAGAGAGAAAAATGGATCCCAGGCTGCTAACATTGTTCACCTTAAGAAGATGAGAAAGTAGGGAGATATGGCATCAGAAAGTGGACATAAGGATCTAAATGATTAGCTTTTCTTTACATATTTTATATTGTTTCTGTTTTTGTATTTGTATTTTTGTTAAAGATTATATATACACATACAGAATGGAAATCAAAACACCCTAAACATAACACCCTACTTTTCTACCTTTGCAGCTGGAATATAAAGAATTCTTCACTTATGTTTGAGAATATTGCTAAGATTTATAAACATAATATAAAATGTAAATAATCTTAATCCAGGAGTGTAAACAGTGCTGACCCTGAAACACAGCACTACTTATGTGGTTCTTATGTGCTTATGTGCTGCTGTGAGAATCACTAGGACTCCAGGAGAGGAGAAAAGGAGAAAAGCCATCATTCTTCAAGCCCATATTAGAAAACAAACAAACAAACAAAGGAGAAAACTCCATAAGATTCAGTAACAAAGTTTGTTCATAAGTTCCCCATACACAATTGAGCAGGATACATAGGTATTCTCTTCCAGACATCCAATTAGAATGTAAAGTGCATTTTTGTGACTCCCCCAACTTAAAAAACTACTTGTTTTAATGACATATCTAGAGCAAAAATGCTTGGAAAAAGGGATATCCGAATCTCGACTACTGTGATATGTAGCTCTTTAGAGGGACTAAATTCTCAACCAACTAAATATAACATAGGTGCTGTTTTTGAATCTGTGTGTGTGTGTGTATATATATATATAGTATTATAATAATTATAATTATTATATATATTATATTTACATATATACCAAATATATATTATATATCAGAATTCAGGTTCTATGCAGGCTATATGAAAAAACAGGCAAGATTCACTGCCTGCATAGAACCTGAATTCTGATGACCAATATAATTAACAAACAAAAGAATAAAATATAATTTTATATAAAGATAAATTCAATGAAGCCAAATAATATATGACGCAGTGTTTGGAGGGTGACTGGATAGTGGTGGAGGAGAGGGTAACATAAAGTAATGTAGTCAGGGAAGGCTTCTCTAAAGAGAACACTTAAGCTGAAAAATTAAATAATGAAAAAGAATAGACATGCAAAGATCTGTGGGAGGAACATTCCAATCAATGGAAACAGCACATGAAAAGGCTTAGCAAGAAAACAATCTTGGTGTTTATAAGAAACAAAAAGAATTCCAGTTTGGTTAGATGACAAGAGAAAAAACAAAAAGTGCTACATGATTATGGAGAAAAATGGGTAGGGGCTAAAGATTGTAGACACTGAAAGCTAGAGTAAGAAATTTTATTCTGCCAGACATGGTGGCTTACACCTACAATCTCAGCACTTTGGGAAGACAAGGCTGGAAGATTGCTTGAGCACAGGAGTTCAAGACCAACCTGGGCAACATAATCAGTTAATGGATAGCTAGATGCTAATGATGGTGATGATTGGAGCAATGAAGGTGGTAGTAATGGAGATAAGGAAAGTGGACTCATTCAGGATATATTTTGGAGGTAGAGTAAACAAGTCTTGCTGATTGATTACCTGTGGAGAGTGAGAAAAAGAAGTGAGAAAGATATTATGTCCAGGCTTAAAAAATCAACTGGCTGGATGATGGTGCCATCTGATAAGATGAAAAAGGCTAAGGGAGGAATAGAACTTAGTGTGGGGTTAAAAGTATTATTTAAACATTTTCAGTTTGAGATGCCCAGTAGATACTATAGTGGAGATTTCAAGTAAGTGGCTGGAGAGATTTTGGAGCTCAATGGGAAGGTCATAACTGGAGATATTAATTTTGTAATCATCAATACATAGATAATATTTAAAACCATTCAACACTATAAACTCACAAAGGGAGTATTGTAAATAGAGAGTGTCCAGAACAAAGAAAGGATCATTCCAATTTTTAATAATGAGGCAGAGAAGGATACAATAAAGGTGGTTAAAAGCTACCACATGTAGAAATAAAAACAGGAGAGCACAGAGTCATAGAAGTGAAGTAATGCAAGTATTTCCAGACAGAGAGGTTAGTTTAAATGCTGTTGAATTAGGAAAAAACCTGAAGAGGGAGGAAAAGCCTGTAGACATGGCCACAAGAAGGTATTTGGTAATCTTTAAAGGAAAAGTTTCAGTGGAGTAGTAGAGATAGAAAAGCCTAACTGAATGGTGAGAATGCATATGGAAGTTTATTAAAGAGACTTGGCATGAATTGTACAAGCCTAGAACATATCCTGAAAGATGTTTTTTAAAATTAAAATTAATCCTTGTACTCAATTTTTTTCTTATATGTTACTTACTTTTCCTAAAAACTGCCTGTGGAAAAGAGCCTAGCTATTTGAGAGTCTTTCTTCTTATTTATCTTAAAAATTATTCCCCAGTGTACTTTTATTTCTTGTAAGTAATGTCACACTAGCGGCTAGCCATTCATTAACTCAATCTGGTAGAGAGAGAAGATATCACCTAGAGCAAGGGGGTCATTAATCAACTCTGAGTCTCAAAGCAGAGTTTTGGGGTCTTCTAGGAGAAAGCTAGACTTGAAACCCAGGCTTTCTGAGAGTGATACAAGGTGTTTTTATCTTCCAAAAAATATTAATATATAAGGAGTAAATTGATGTATGTATGTAAAGTTTTATTATAAACCAAAGATAGAAAATATTTGGAATATAAGATAAAATAGATCTCTCTGAGCCTAAAAGAGGAAATATAAATTTCCTGAGTTAGAAGAACAAGAAGGTGACAAGGAGGAGAAATGAGAAGAAACGCAGGAGGAAATTAATGAAAATGAGAAGCTTAGGGTCAAGAACTAGCCATATCTACAGATGCCCTGAGTTTAACAGGTCAGAGGGCAGCAGCCCTACCATGCTTAGAATAAACAATGAATACCATGCAAGCATAAGAAACAAAGGTTGATGCCCAGAAATCATGTAAATTAGTTACTCCCAACCAAAAATTGTAGAGACAGAAAGGGAGGAAACATGTGGAATAGGGACTTGATATGGTTTGGCTGTGTCTCCACCCAAATCTCATCTTGAATTGTAACCTCCACAATTCACACATGTTGTGGGAGGAGCCCAGTGGAAAGTGATTGAATTATGGAGGTGGGTCTTTCCTATACTGTTCTTGTGATAGTGAAGATTCTCAAAAGATCTGATGGTTTTAAAAACATGAGCTTCTCTGCACAAGCTCTCTTTGCCTGCTGTCATCCAAGTAAGATGTGACTTGCTCCTCCGTGCCTTCTGCCATGATTGTGAGGCCTCCCCAGACACATGGAACTGTGAGTCCAATTAAACCTTTTTCTTTTGTAAATTGCTCAGTCTCAGGTATATCTTTATCAGCAGTGTGAGCACTAATCCAGAACTCCTCTGTCTAATGTAAGATGTCTATTTAAACTTTCCCTTACAATCAGACTATTCGGGGAAGGGATTGAAGGGAAAGTCTCCTGGATGAGAGAAGTATTAGCTTTAAGTTGGCAGAGTATTTACCTCCAAATAGACAAAGTTAACATGAGACTTATAAATTAGAGAAGATAAATTTATTTCTGAAAAGTTAACTTTTGTTTCCTGATATCAGTAATAACGAGGGCTCATAAAAACTGCACTTGAGATATGGATTAAATAATTTATTTTTTTTTTTTGCACAGGTGAATCTTGGCATGTATTCTACCTGCTACGTATGCATTTTGGTTAATCTAGCTTTTACTGTATTCATCAACTTCTCAGGAAATGTCTTTATATCTCGCTTAAATCTGCCCCTGTAGAAGTTTTAGTCAATTTTCATTTTTGTTCTTTTCCAAGCATAAAACTTAACCACTTTCTTTTTTTTGCAAAATGACCTTTTTTATACATAACTTCACATGTTTTCTTAAATCACAAGTCATTTCTCTCTTCTCTAGTCAAAATAATTTCTATTCTCTTAAATTTATAACTTTTTTGCGATATTCTGCATCCTTGTGAGGTACTCTTTATTTTTCTTACCTTTGAGTTAAAAAGTTGTCAATATTCTAGTAAAAGATAACTATTATTTGGAGAAAACAGAAATTCAGACTTTAAAAATGTCTTTCATTTTATATCCATTTTAGCCTAAAAATAAAACAATAGTAAACTTACCAAAGGAGCATATCTTGGTTTTGGAGGTGGAGGAGGCATCTTGCACCGACAAAGACGTTTGACTTTTGGTGATGGTAGAGAAGGCTCACAAGCAGGGAGTGGTGGTCTTTCTCTTGATGGAGGAACTCTACCTATACTTGCCTTTTCCCCTTTTTCCTTGAATGTAGTCTTTTTGGATGACATTCTGAATCCTCTCCTTAATTCCAGTCCTTCCAGCTTTGAATTTGCAGATATGCCATACAATTCATCAATTTTCTTCTTAGCCCCAGGTTTATATAGTGCCTCTTCAGATTCAGTATCTGAACTTTTGATTTGTGTAGATGTTTTAAAGCCTGTCTTGGAAGATTCATCAAATTCAGCATCAGAAGATTCTGTGTCCTTCCTTGCATCCTTCTTGACATCTTTCTTTGAACCTTTCCTTTCCTTCTTTGAGTCTTTCTTTTCTTTCTTTAACTCCAAATCAGATTCAGTTTCAGTAGATTCCGCATTTTTCTTTGCATCCTTCTTTCTGTCATCTTTCTTTGAATCTTTTCTCCCCTTCTTTTCATCCTTTTTACCCTTTTTTGAATCTCTTTTTGGTTCAGAGTCAGCATCAGTAGATTCTTCATCACTCTTGACAGACTTTTTATTATCTGTCTTTGAACCTTTTTTATCCTTTTTTTCATCTTTCTGACTTTTCTTAGACTCCAATTCAGATTCAGAATCAGTAGAGACTGTACTTTTCTTCGCATCCTTTTTCTTGTCATCTTTCTTTGAAGCCTTCTTCGACTTTCTTGAATCTTCGTTTGCATCCTTTGAGTCTCCTGATTCAGTATCAGTAGACTCTGGGTAATTCTTTGTGTCCTTTTTCTTGTCATCTTTCTTTAAATTTTTCTTATCCTTCTTTGTATCTTTCCTTGCATCCTTTGAGTCTCCAGATTCAGCATCAGTAGACTCTGTGTCCTTCTTTACATCCTTTTTCTTGTCATCTTTCTTGGCATTTTTCTTTTCTTTCTTTGAATCTTTCTTAGCATCCTTTGAGTCTTCAGATTCAGCATCAGAGCTTTTCTTTGCACTCTTTTTTGTGTCCTTCTTTGCAGGCTTCTTTGAATTATTCTGTGAATAATTCCTTAAGCATGTATCAAAATTTATGAATTCATAATCAGACTCTCTCACTAACATGAGGAAATCAGCATTTAAACTATTTTCTGAGCAAATCTCTGATATGGCATCATTACTAGTCCTTGACCTCTTCAAATCTTTCTTTGGATTGTTCTTTGTATACATGAATTTAGTGATCGTCTTCTTGGAATTCTTTGAATCTTTCTTATCTTTTTGTGAATAATTTTTTGAGACTGTCTTAGAATTTTGGGATTCTGGATTTGTTTCTGAATTGGGTTTTGACTTCTTAGATGGTTCATTTTCATGTGATGATTTTAAGGGAGTTTTATCTGCCTTGTTTTGTCTTTTAGTTTTCTCATCTTCTGCTGTTTGCTTGGATTCTGGATTTGTTGCATATGAGCCTCCTTTTTTCTTGGAATCTTTCTTCAAAGGTGCTCCTCTTTTATCATGTTTGGAGTTCTTATATTCTGCTTTTTTAAGATGGGTTTTGGAAATATAAAGATGTCTGAATGGAGTCTGTTCCCTGGCAGCTGTGTAAATAGGTGGTCGTTGCAAAATTTTTCTTAAAGAATGCCTTATCCATACATGAGCTGGTTTCTGGCCTTCCTCTAGTTTTCTTTGGTCATGCCTCTGAAAAGACTGGTTAGAATAATAATACACATTTGTGAATGAGTTATATCTTTCTATATTGAAACATAAAAAGTTTATATTTTTACTAACCATCTATTTAAACTTAGGTTTTTTTTTTCTCTCTTTCAAGGTTGTGTATGTGTGTGTGTGTGTGTGTGCGCGCGTGTGTGTGAAAGAGAGAGACAGAAAGAGAGAGATAACTCCGCTTTGGAAATAAAATGACTTTAGTGGGAACTTTATGATTCCATTAATGATTCTTATTGATATTAGAGCAGGCCCATAGTGATCTATGACATTCCAGGACTTGTCCTCAAAAACCAACAGTAGACTTTTGGGAATTCTATATGGGGAGAATCTTTTGGAAAAAACTGAACACTGTCTATTCCCAAGTTAAATCAGAAATAAACTGATCCACTTGAAGTTTGTCATGACAGTTCCTGTAATAGTTGTAAAACCCTAGCTTAATTTCTACTCCTGCTTTTAAAGTGCCTTGTAAAATTGAGATTCTGTGACCCCAACTGCACTGCACAAAAAAAAAGAAACAAAGACATAAACTGAATGAAATAAACAGATGCTTGATTCACATTAACTTGTGCAGCAGTGGTGTAATTTATTTTCAACTCTCACCCAAATATTTGCCAAATCTAGTTAGTTGTCATAAATAACCGTAAAGACTGATTTTAGAATTGCTTCTTATTTTCCCTCAACTGTTCAGTAGAGGTGCCAACAAGCAAATGGTAATATGGAATTAAAAGATAACCTGAAGAGAAGCATGAAAGTTGGATCACTACAGATATAATAAATTACCCTCGAATAAATGCATTGACTGTAACTTCGCTCTGGGAGATGCTTTAAAATTGTTTGATATCATAATAGGTGATCTATACATGCTTGTTTTTCCTTTTGCTAATTGATAGGATTAACTCCACTTTAGAGAAACAGTAGAAAACTTGAATCTCTTAATATCGAGTCTCCTGAATTTCATATTTTGTAAAATAAGGAGACCTTGAAACCTCATCAAGATCAGTTTCTGCTCTAATATATAAATTTTAACTGCTTTTTGCAGTTGGTAAACATGCCTGATAGAACTTGCCAGGTGCAGTATTAGGTTCTCCAGCTTGCTTAGATAATGTCTTTGATGTGGATAATTATGTAGAAATATGAGCTTAATCTAAAGCAGTAGGGGCAGTCTGTTGTACAGAAAATTACAAATTAAAAAAAAATCTTCCAACAGGTAGTAAAAGTCAAGTTACAAAGGTCTTATATTTATATATGCTTTACCAACTTAGATTTTGTTTTTAAAAATGACTTTTTCTATACTTACAGTAACTGTTATTTGTGATTTCAAAGGTCTTGATTTATCATTTGTACCTCTCTGGGGTGGTTTGGGAAATGTCAAAGCAAAGTGTTTTTGATTCCATGATTTTCTGCTTGATTCACTGACTAAATGAGAAAGGATAATAAACAACTTGGAGTTAATGTCAGATGTTCCACAGACCTGAAATATTCTTGAATAAGAAATATATTATTTAAATTAAACTAAGTTATTAATTAAAATATAGATTTTTTTCTCAGAGTTCCTAGTTTATTTGCATAGCAATCAGAGAAAATAAAAACTATTTTTCTTATTTATCATTGAATTTTATTAAAAATGAAATTTGTAATTTTATTTTCTACATTAAACTAATTTTCACAGATACTGAAATCATGATGGTAAAATAATAGAATCAGACAGTAGGAATAGAAAATAGAGATTTACTGTTTCCTTGAAAATATCTACATCATCTCCTCTGTCCTGGCTTTTTTTTCTTTATGTCACTTTAGTTAGATTGCAGACAATAAAACTTCTTCTATAGTCTTCATAATAACTAGCACGATGTTGACAACAGTCAGTAAAAGTCTTGATTGGTTACATCTGAGTGTTTCTTTTAGCACGTCTTTGACCTCAATGGCATCCCAAACTGCAGGAATTAGGGCCCTAGGTGGAAATACTGCATTCCATTCTGGAGATTCTATTTAAAGAAGGACATACATACTTGAGGACAACCAGAATAGTGTGATCAGGAAGATCAAACTATCTGAAAACTATGTCAAAAGTGGAACTGGTAACGAAACTCAACATAGCTCTCTTGGGGACGGAGAGACTAATCAGAGATATGGTTACTATATTTAGAGTTTTAAAGAGCTGCTATATTGGTGAAAAGTCGTCATAGTAATAATAGCATAACTGCAACCACTAACACTCGTGTAGTGTTTACTATGTGCCAGACTGTGTTCTAAGCATTTTAGTAAACTTGTTTAATCTTTAAACAATGCTTTGAATTAGATAATATAATTGTCTCCATTTTACAGATGTGGAAAAATAAAGCACAGAGATGGGGAGAGGTTAAATTAATTGCTCCAAATAGTAAAGCTAGTAAGTAGCAGAGTTGATTTGAACCTAGGTGCTTTGGGCCCAGAGCCCATGCTCTTAATCACAATGTTATAGACTTCTTTTATACGTATCCTGAGGAGTGGGCTAGAACCAATAGGTAATAGTTGTAGCAGTGCAGGCAGATTTCAGCTCAGTATATTAAAGTAAACGTTCCTAAAGTTGCAGCTGTTTAACAAATGGGCTGTTAATTAACTATTTACATCTCTCTGACTATATTTGCCCTCTTTACTGTAATTATGAATTCTAAAAACAAGGGAATCTTACACAAGTAAAGTTGGTTTGTATTATGAAGGAGAGCAAACTAAATAAATCTTTCTTCAAAACCAGTGAGTGCAAATCTACATCAAGGCCAGAAATATACACACATGTATACACCAACTAACATACACATACAAATATCACACATACATGCTTTTATAAAATTTTTACAAAAATTCATAGCAGTTTCTGCTTTATCACATTTACTGGAATACACTAGTCATTAGTTCCTAAAATTATTTTCCAATCTAAGAAAAATTAAACTTCATTAACTAAATTCTTACTTGGAATGGAATTGTCATATGTTCTGATGTTTACTTCTAGTCTATTAAAAGAAGAAAATGCTTTAATTAAATCTGTATTATGGACAATAAATAATACATTTTTAAGTAAACTATCCTTTATTTCTAAGAAACAAAGCCCAATGCTATGTTTAAGCAGTGATTTGGAACTGTCTTATTGCCACTCATTATTATAACAAATTCTTCAATCACAACACTTCAAAAACTTGTATTCATTCTCTTATCTCCATTATTTAACAATGTCTACTTTTAATCCATATTAGTCTCTCTATTCAAAATCAATTGTATTTTTACCAGACACTTAAAAACTTGAAATAAAAATACTAACTTAATTAAGTAATCTGTTACTTAATAACAAATAAGTAAATTGAACGAGTTCAGCCTCAAAATACTCTCTGGTAAAAAATTCTAAGTCAGAATTTTCTTAGTTCACTGAAAAAGTTCTGAAGTAAACTCACATTTTAATGTTTTCACAAATTACATCAAATCACTAATCATGTGTTATGGGGGCACATATAAGTGTTGACCTGGATTTTGAATTGTCTCTCCACACAGGGATAATTGATCCACGATATTCTCCATTTGGAAGGTGCCCATTTGATTTGGTACTAATCAGTATTGTCTACCAAAAATAAAAATGGCATAGTGTGTTTTGAAAGTGTTACTTCCTTATTAGCTAGAATGGTGAATTCAACCATTTCTACAGCTGAGGTTGTGCTTATATAAACGCATGTCCCAGTAAGCTTGTCCAACCCATGGCCCGCAGGCCACATGTGGCCCAGAAGGGGTTTGAATGAAACTCAGCACAAATTTGTAAACTTTCTTAAAACATTATGAGTTTTTTTTTTTTTTTTTTTTTTTTTTTTTTTTTTTTTTTTTGCTATTTGTTTTTTTAGCTGATCAGCTATCATTAGTGTTAGTGTATTATATGTGTGGCCCAAGAGAATTCTTCTTCTAATATGGTCCAGGGAAGCTGAATGATTGCACACCCCTGCCTTAGGGCTTTACTTTTTTGACTTACCTAAATCATCAGATATTAAAACACAAAACAAAAATAAGTCAAAATGATAAAATGTATTTTTTTATTTTATTTATTTTCTTTTTAGTGTTCTATATTTTTATTTACTTATTTTTTCATTATTATACTTTAAGTTCTAGGGTACATGTGCACAATGTGCAGGTTTGTTACATACGTATACATGTGCCATGTTGGTGTGCTGCACCCATCAAGTTGTCAGCACCCATCAACTCGTCATTTACATCAGGTATAACTCCCAATGCCATCCCTTTCCCCTCCCCCCTCCCATAATAGGCCCCAGTGTGTGATGTTCCCCTTCCCATGTCCAAGTGATCTCATTGTTTAGTTCCTACCTATGAGTGAGAACATGCGGTGTTTGGTTTTCTGTTCTTGCGATAGTTTGCTGAGAATGATGGTTTCCAGCTGCATCCATGTCCCTACAAAGGACACGAACTCATCTTTCTTATGGCTGCATAGTATTCCATGGTGTGTATGTGACACATTTTCTTAATCCAGTCTGTCACTGGTGGACATTTGGGTTGATTCCAAGTCTTTGCTATTGTGAATAGTGTCACAATAAACATATGTGTGCATGTGTCTTTATAGCAGCATGATTTATAATCCTTAACGCTGGGTCATATGGTATTTCTAGTTCTAGATCCTTGAGGAATCACCACATTGTTTTCCACAGTGGTTGAACTAGTTTACAATCCCACCAACAGTGTAAAAGTGTTCCTATTTTTCCACATCCTCTCCAGCACCTGTTGTTTCCTGACTTTTTAATGATTGCCATTCTAACTGGTGTGAGATGGTATCTCATTGTGGTTTTGATTTGCATTTCTCTGATGGTCAGTGATGATGAGCATTTTTTCATGTGTCTGTTGGCTGTATGAATGTCTTCTGTTGAGAAATGTCTGTTCATATCCTTTGCGCACTTTTTGATGGGGTTGTTTGTTTTTTTTTGTTGTAAATTTGTTTGAGTTCTTTGTAGGTTCTGGATATTAGCCCTTTGTCGATAAAATGTATTTATATATGATGCAAATCTATTTTCATTTTCTAAAGTAAAGCTCTAGTGCCCAGCACAAAACCTGACACACACTCATCATTAAATAACAACTGACATACTTATTTAGAAAGAACTTTGGAGACACTGAGCAATAAAATATCTAGTCCAGTAATTCGTAACTGGAGGTAAACATCAAAATTAATTCAGAAGTTTTAAAAACATAAACACATCTGAGAACTGCTCTCACAACCATGAATCAAAATTTCTGGGTTGAGTCAATAAAGTCTGTATTTAAAACTGTCTTAGATGATTTTGATACTCAGCTCTGTTTAAGAACTACTGCTCTGAATTGTTTTGAAAAAGAAAACTTTATAGATTTCTGAAATAGTTCAAGTTTGTGCTTTTGGTTTTTCCAAAGGTAACTGATCAATGACCCCCTATTTGTCTGTAGTGAAACCCCTTCATTCAATAGAGTAGCTAGAAGATGTTACGACATGTATCCCTAGAAATTTAGCAGTTTAGTAGTCGGCCATGCTGACTTGATCACTGCTTTTATACTCTAAGAAAAAGACTATACCTGCATTGATTTTTACTTTCTTCCCACAGTCTAAAGTAGCATTTTCTAAACTTCATTTTTCAAACATTTTATTAGTAAACAATTTTAAACACATCAACTTAATATGTGTGTGAATAGTTCATAGTCTATTGTAATGGTATATATTATAAATTATTTATTATATATTATATATTAAAATAAGACATTTCAAAATATGAAGTGAAACATGTAAATTCAAGTTTTAATATATTATTTCTACACTTCAGTTGTCTTGCACATACATCTCACTTGGGATATCACTAGAAAAGGCAACAAACAACCAGTGAGAAAAGGGATAATTTAGCCAAATATTATGAAATGCCTGCTTTATATAGAAAATATTTGTCTCAAATTATTGGAAATTGAAACATAGTTAAACTTCTGAGCAGTTTTCTTCATTTTCTAAGTGTAATCTTAGTTATTATTTGTTTTATAAGTGGATGTGTACATGCTCCTTATATATGTAGGTGATGGTAACCTATCTCTTGATATAAAGGAGAAAATTAGTGATATAAGCCAACAGTGTAACTACATAGTTAAAGTTATAAAAGAAAATAACTCCCAACTCAAGATTTTCAGCACAAATATCCTTTAAAAATTAAGATAAAATAAACACATGTTTGTTTGTTTGTTTACTTTCATCTTAGGTTCATGGGTACACACACAGGTTTGCTACACAGGTAAACTCGTGTCACAGGGGTATGCTATACAGATTATTTTATCACCCAGATACTAAGTGTAGTACCCAATAGTTATTTTTTTTTTAATCCTCTCTCTCTTCCCACCCTCCACACGCTAATAGGCCCCAGAGTCTTTGATCCCCTCTGTTTTCATGTTATCATTTAGTTCCCATTTATAAGAGATAACATGCAGTATTTGGTTTTCTGTTTCTTTGTTAGTTTGCTAAGGATAATGGCCTGCAGCTCCATTCGTGTTCCCACAAAAGACATGATCTGATTCCATTTTTATGGTTGCGTAGTATTCCATGCTGTATATGTACAATATTTTCTTTATGCAGTCTACCATTGATGGACATCTAGATTGATTCCATGTTTTTGCCAATGTGAATAGTGCTGCACATGTATTTGTGATAGAATGATTTATATTCCTGTGATAGAATGATTTATATATCCAGTAATGGGTATAAAACCATTGCTGGGTTGAATGCTAGTTCTGTTTTTAGCTTTTTAAGGAATTGCCACACTGCTTTCCACAATGGTTGAAGTAATTTACACTCCCACCAACAGTGTATATAACCTTTTCCTTTTCTTCACAACCTCATCAGCATCTGTTATTTTTTGGCTTTTTAATAATAGCCATTCTCACCAGTGTGAGATGGTATCTTACTTTGATTTTGGTTTGCCTTTCTCTAATGATCAATGATGTTGAGTTTTTCATATGCTTGTTGGCCGTCTGTATGTCTTCTTTTAAGAACTGTCTGTTTATGTCCTTTGCCCAATTTTAAATGGGGTTATTAGTTTTTTTTTCTTGTACATTTGTTGAAGTTCCTTTTAGATGCCGCATATTAGACTTTTGTCCATACATTGCAAACATTTTCTCCTATTCTTAAGGTTGTCTGTTTACCCTGTTGGTAGTCTATTTTGCTATGCAGAAGCTATTTAGTTTAATTATTACAAAAGTAATTGTGATTTTTGTCATTACTTTAAAGGGCAAAAACCACAATTACTTCTGCACCAACCTAATAGTTCTCATTCATCAGTTTTTGCTTTTGTTGTGATTGCTTTTGGCGTGTTTGTCATGAAATCTTTGCCAGTTACTAAAACCAAAATGATATCGCCTAGGTTGCATTTCAGGGTTTTTATAATTTTGAGTTTCACATTGAAAGCTTTAATTCATCTTGAGTTGATTTTTTATATGGTGTAAGAAAGAGGTGTAGTTCCAATTTTCTGTATATGTCTAGTCAGTTATCTCAGAACTATTTATTGAATAGGGCGTCCTTTCTCAATTGCTGGTTTTTGTTAGCTTTACGGAAGCTCAGATGGTTGCATGTGTGTGGCCTTATTGCTGAACTCTCTATCTGTTCCATATATCTGTGTATCTGTTTTGTATTAGTACCATACTGTTTTGTATTTTGGTTACTGTAGTCCTGTAGTATAGTTTAAAGTTGGCTAACATTATGTCTCCAGCTTTGGGTTTGTGTGTGTGGGTGTGTGTGTATGTGTATGCACGTGCATGTGCGCGCACACACACACACGTGTGGGGGGGGGAGCGTTTTTTGTTTGTGTTTTTTGCTTAGGATTGCCTTGGGTATTTGGGCTTTATATTTGGTTTTATATAAAATTTAAATAGTTTTTTTCTGGTTTTATGAAGAATGTCATTGGTAGTTTGATAGAAATAGCATTGAATTTGTAAATTGCTATGGACAGTATGGCTGTTTTAATAATATTGATTCTTCTTATTCATGAGTATAGAGTGTTTTCCACTTGTTTGTGTTATCTCTGATTTCTTTGATCAGTGTTTGTAATTCTCATGGTAGAGCTTTTTAACCTCCCTGATTAGTTGTAGGCCTATGTATTTTATTCTTTTTCTGGCAATTGTGAATTGTATTACTTTTCTGATTTGGCTCTTAGCTTGACTGTTATTGGTTGATAGAAATGCTAGTCATTTTTGCATATTGATTTTGTGTCCTGAAATTTTTCTGAAGTTGTTTATCAGCTTAAGGATCTTTTGGGCTGAGACTACAGAGTTTTCTAGGTATAGAATCATGTCAGCTGCAAATAGGAATAGTTTACTTCCTCTATTTCAATTTGTTGCTTTCATTTATTTCTCTTGTCTGATTTCCCTGGCCAGGACATCCAATACTATGTTGAATATGAGCATTGAGAGAAGGAATCCTCGTCTTATGCTGGCTTTCAAAGAGAAAGCTTCCAGCTATTCCCTATTCAGTATGATGTTGGCTATGTGTTTGTCATAGACGACTCTTATTATTTTGAGGTATGTTCCTTCAATACCTAGTTTATTGAGAGCTTTTAACATGAAGGGGTGTTAAATTTTATTGATAGCCTTTTGTTCATCTATTGAGATAATCATGTGGTTTTTGTCTTTAGTTCTGTTTATGTGATGAGTCACATTTGTTAATTTGCATATATTGAACCAACCTTACATACCAGGGATGAAGTCTACTTAATCATGATGGACTAGATTTTTTGACATGCTGCTAGATTTAGTTTGCAAGTTTTTTTTTGTTTTGTTTTGTTTTTTAATGTTTGCATCAATGCTCATCAAGAACATTGGCCTGAAGTTTTCTCTTTCTGTTGTGTCTCTTTCAGGTTTTGGTATCAGGATGATCCTGGCCTTACAGAATGAGTTGAGGAAAAGTCCCTCCTCCTCAATTTTTTTAGAATACTTTCAGTAGGAATGGTTCCAGCTATTCTTTGTATATCTGGTCAAATATGGCTGTGAATACATCGGGTCCTGAGCTTTTATGTTTTTGTTTTTGTTTTTGTTTTTTTGGTTGATAGGCTATTTATTACAGACTCAATTTCAGAACTTGTTATTGGACTGTTATAGGAATCAATATTTTTCTGGTTTAGGTAGTCTTGGGAGGATGTATGTGTCCAGGAATTTATCCATCTCTTTCACGTTTTCTAGTTTGTATGCATAGAGGTGTTCATACTAGTTTCTGATTTTTACTTTTTTCTCTGTGGAGTTAGTGGTACTATCTCCTTTGTCATTTTAGTTGTGTTTACTTGGATCTCATCTTTTTTCTTCTTTATTAGTCTAGATAGCAGCCTATCTTATTAATTTTTTGAAAAAACTTTTGGATTTATTGATCTTTTCAATGTTTTTTCACGTCTCAGTTTCCTTCAGTTCAGCCATGAGTTTGGCTATTTCTTGTCTTCTGCTAGCTTTGGGTTTTGTTTGCTCTTGCTTCTCCAATTCTTTCACTTGTGATAATAGACTATTAATTTGATACCTTTTTTCACTTGTTTTTGAAATGGAGTCTCACTCTGTTGCCCGGGCTGGAGTGCAGTGGTGCGATCTCGGTTCACGGCAAGTTCCGCCTCCCAGGTTCACGCCATTCTCCTGCCTCAGCCTCCCGAGTAGCTGGGACTACAGGCGCCCACCACCACGCCCAGCTAATTTTTTTGTATTTTTTTTTAGTAGAGACGGGGTTTCACCATGTTAGCCAGGATGAGCCTGATCTCCTGACCTCGTGATCCATCCACCTTGGCCTCCCAAAGTGCTGGGATTACAGGCGTGAGCCACCACGTCCGGCCCTTTTTTCACTTTTTAATGTGGGTGTTTAGTGCTATAAATTTGCCTCATAACATTGCTTTAGCTCTGTCTCTAACATTTATTTATTTCTGTCTTAATTTCGTTATTTACCCAAAATTCATTCAGGAGCATGTAGTTTTATTTCAATGTAATTGCATGGCTTTGAGCTATTTTTCAGTCTTGACGTCTATATTTTATTATGCTGTGGTCTGAGAGTGTTTTTGGTATAATTTTGGTTCTTTTGCATTGCTGAAGATTATTTTATGTCTAATCGTGTGGCCAATTTTACAAAATATGCCATGTTGCAATTAGAAGCATGTATATTCTGTTGTCTTTGGTTGGAGAGTTCCGTTGAGGTCTGTGAGATCCATTAGGTCCAATGCTGACTTCGTGTCCTAAATATCTTTGTTCATTTCCTGACTCAGAGATCTGTCTAATACTGTCAGTGGAGTGTTGAAGTCTTCCTCAATTATATTATGGGAGTCTAAGTCTCTTTGTAGGTCTCTAAAAGGTTGCTTTATGAATCTGAGTACTCCTGTGTTGGGTGTATATATATATATATTCCCATTAAATTACCACTGACATTCTTCACAGAATTTATAAATTATTTTAAGATCCATATGGAACAAAAAAAAATCCGAATAGTCAAGACGATCCTAAGCAAAAAGAACAAAACTGGAGGCATTATGCTACCAGACTATATATGATATTTAGGTCTTCTTGTTGAATGGAACCCCTTACCATTATGTAATGCTCTTTTAAAATGTTTATTTTATTTTAGTTCCAGGATACATGTGCAGGATGTGCAGATTCGTTACACAAGTGAACATGTCCTATGGTGGTTTGCTGTACCTACCAACCCATCAACTAGGTGTTAAGCCCAACATGCACGTGATGCTCTCCTTCCCTCCGCCCCCTCCAGATAGACCCCAGTATGTGTTCTCCCCCTCCCTGTGTGAATGTGTTCTCATTGTTCATCTCCCACTTACAAGTGAGAACAAGCAATGTTTAGTTTTCTGTTCCTGCATTAGTTTGGTGAGAATAATGGCTTCTAGCTCCATCATGTCCTGCAAAGGAAGGACATCATCTCAATTATTTTTATGGCTGCATAGTATTCCATGGTGTATATGTACCACATTGTCTTTATCCAGTCTGTCATTGATGGACATTGATCATGGTGGATAAGCTTTTTGATGTGCTGCTGGATTTGATTTGACAGTCTGTTATTGAGAATTTTTGCAGTGATGTTCCTCAGGGATATTGGCCTTAAGTTTTCTCCTTTTTTCTTTGTTTTCTTTGTTTTCTTTCCTGTTTTTCCTGTCTTTCCTTTCTTTCCTTCCTTCCTTCCTTCCTTCCTTCCTTCCTTCCTTCCTTCCTTCCTTCCTTCCTTCCTTCCTTCCTTTCTTCCTTTCTTTCTTTCTTTCTTTCTTTCTTTCTTTCTTTCTTTCTTTCTTTCTTTCTTTCTTTCTTTCTTTCTTTCTTTCTTTTTCTTTCTTTCTTTTCTTTGTTTCTTTCTTTCTTTCTCTCTCTCCTTCCTTCCTTCCTTCCTTCCTTCCTTCCTTCCTTCCTTCCTTCCTTCCTTCCTTCCTTCCTTCCTTCTTTCTTCTTTCTTTTTTTTCTTTCTCTCCTTCTTTCTTTCTTTTCTTTCTTTCTCTTTTTTTTTGTATCTCTGCCAGGTTTTGGTATCAGGATGATGCTGGTTTCATGAAGTGATTCAGGGAGGACTCCCTCTTTTTCAATTGTTTGTAATACTTTCAGTAGAAATGTTATCGACTCCTCTTTGTACCTCTGGTAGAATTCAGTTGTGAATCCATCTGATCCTGGGGTTTTTTTTTGTTTTGTTTTTGTTTTGTTTTACTGATAGGCTATTTATTACTGCCTCAATTTCAGAAATCATTGTTGGTCTATTCAGGGATTCAATTTCTTTTTTTTTTCAGTATTGGGAGTGTATATGTCCAGGAATTTATCCATTTCTCCTAGATTTTCCAACTCATTTTGCATAGAAGTGTTTAAGTATTCTCTAATAGTCGTTTGTGTTTCTGTGAAGTCAGTGGTGATATGCCCCTTATCATTTCTGATTGTGTCTATTTGATTCTTCTCTATATTCTTCTTTATTAGTCTAGTTAGCAGTTGATCTATTTTATTATATTATTAAAATATCTTTTTAAAATTATTATTAATATTATTTTATTATTAAATAAATAAATAAATAAATAAAGAGCTCCTGGATTCCTTGATTTTTTGAAGGGCTTTTTTTGTGTCTCTATCTCCTTCAGTTCTACTCTGATCTTAGTTATTTCTCGTCTTCTGCTAGCTTTGGGGTTTGTTTGCACTTGGTTCTCTAGTTATTTTAGTTGTGATGTTAGGGTGTTTATTTGAGATCTTTCCAGCTTTTGATGTGGGCATTAAGTGCTATAAGTTTCTCTCTTAACCCTGCTTTACCTGTGTACCAGAGATTCTAGTACATTGTCTCTGATCTCATTGGTTTCAAAGAACTTCTTGCTTTTTGCCTTAATTTTATTATTTACCCAGTATTCATTCAGGAGCAGGTTCAATTTCCATGTAGTTGTGTGGTTTTGGTGAGTTTCTTAATCTTTAGTTCCAATTTGATTACGCTGTGGTCTGAGAGACTGTTTGTTATGTTTTCAGTTATTTTGCATTTGCTGAGGAGTATTTCATTTCCAAATATGTGATAGATTTTAGAGTAAGTGCCATGTGGAACAGAGATAAATGCATATTCTGTTGGTTTTGGAATGCAGAGTTCTGTAGGTATCTACCAGGTCAACTTGATCCAGAGCTGAGTTCAAGTCCTGAATAGCTTTGTTAATTTTCAGTCTTGACGATCTGTCTAATATTAACAGTGACTGTTAATGTCTCCCACTTTTATTGTTTGGGAGTCTAAGTTTCTTTTTAGGTCTCTAAACACTTTTTTTTTTTTTTTTTTTAATTTGGGTGCTCCTGTATTGGGTATATACATATATTTAGAATAGTTAGCTCTTTTGGATCCTTTGTCATTATGTAATGTCTTGTTTGTCTTTTTTGATCTTTGTTGAGTTAAAGTCTATTATGTCAGAAACTAAGACAGCAACATCTACTATTTTTCTGCTTTCCATTTGCTTGGTAGATTTTCCTCCATGCCTTTTATTGAGCATATGTGTGTCTTTGCACAGGAGCTGGTTCTCTTGAAAATGGAACACCAATGATTCTTGACTTTATCCAACTTGCTATTTTGTGTTTCTTCATTGGGACATTTAGCCCATTTACATTTAAGGTTAATATTGTCATGTGTGTATTATATCCTATCACCATAATGCTAGCTGGTTACTTTGCAGACTTGTTGTGGTAGTTGCTTCATAGTGTTATTGGTCTGTGTACTTCAGTGTGTTTTTGTAGTGGCTGGTAACAATTTTTCCTTCCCATATTTAGTGCTTCCCTCAGGAGCTCTTGCAAGGCAGGCCTGGTGGTGATGAATTCCCTCAGTATTTGCTTGTCTGTAAAAGATTTTATTTCTCTTTTGCTCATGAAACTTCATTTGGCCAGATATTGTATTCAGGGTTTAAAATTTTTTCTTTAAGAATGGTGAATATTGGCCCCAATCTTTTCTGGCTTGTGGCATTTCTGCTGAGAGCTCTGCTGTGATTCTGATGGGCTTCCCTTTGTAGGTGACCTGACCTTTCTCTCTGGCTGCCCTTAACATTTTTTTTTCTTTATTTTAACCTTGGAGAATCTGATGATTGTGTCTTGAGGTTGATCTTTCATAGAGTATCTTACTGGGGTTCTCTGGATTTCCCGAATTTGAATGTTGGCATGCTTTGTTAAGCTGGGGAAGTTTTCCTGGATGAGATCCTGAAGTATTTTATCCAGCTTGGTTTCAATCTCCCTGTCTTCTTTAGGTACCCCAATCAGTCTCAGGTTTCATCTTTTTACATAATCCCACAATTCCCAGAGGCTTTGTTTGTTCCTTTCATTCTTTTTTCTTTAATCTTGTCTGTCTTTCTCATTTCAGCAAGATAGCCTTGAATTTCTAAAATTCTTTCCTCCACTTTGTCTGTCTGGCTACTGATACTTGTGATTGCATTGTGAAGTTCTTACGTTGTGTTTTTCAGATTTATTAGGTCATTTATATTTCTCTCTAAACAGTTATTCTGGTTAACAGCTCTTGTAATGTTTTATCGTGGTTCTTAGCTTCTTTGCATTGAGATAGAACATGCTCCTTCAGCTCAGTGAAGTTTGCTGTTATCCACATTCTGAAGCGTATTTCTGTTAGTTAATCCATCTCAGCCTCAGTCCAGTTCTATGACTTTGCTGACAAGGTGTTGTAATCATTTGGAGGAGAAAAGGCACTCTGGATTTTTGAGGTTTCAGGTTTTTATTTATTCTTTTCTTATCTTCTTGAGTTTATCTAGTTTCAATCTTTGAGGATGCTGATATTTGGATAGGATTTTTGTAGGGACTTTTTTGTTCATTCTGTTGTTGTTAATTACTGTTATTTTTCTTTTAACAGTCAGGCCTCTTTTCTGTAGGGCTGCTGGGGGTCCACTCCAGTCCTATTGGCCTGGGCCTCTCCCGCCCCTGGAGGTGTTACCACTGGAGGCAGTAGAACAGCAAAGATGGCTGGTCTGCTACTTCTTCTGGGAGCTGCATCCCACAGGGTAACCAGCCTGACACCAGAGGGAATGCTCCTGAAAAGGTGTCTAACAACCTATTGTGGGAGTCTCACACAGTCAGGAAGCATGGGATCACAGACCCACTTAACACAGCACTCTGACTGCCACTTGGCAGAGAGGGTGCCCTGTATTGGGGAGAATCCCACTCTTCTGGACTGTCTGAATTTCTCAGAGCCAGCAGGGGAAAAACCAAGTCCACTGATCCCTAGAGACTGTGGCCACTGCTCCCCTCAGGGGATCTGCCCCAGGGGGATCAGAGTTTTGTCCATAACCCCCTGTCTGGAGTTGCTGAAATTCCTGCAGGGAGGGCTTACCCAGTGAAGAGGAGTGGGTCTGCGTCCAGCCAAAAGAGGCAGTCTGGCCGTGATCTGTCACAGCCACTGTGCTGTGCTGTGGGAAATTTCTCCTGGTCTAAACCACTCAGTCTCCCTGGCACCAACCAGGGGACTGGAGCTGCAGTGATGGCTGCCACCCCTCTGGCAAGGAGCTCAGTCATCTTAGGCAGCAGGCAGCCACAGCGATGGCTGTCACCCACCCTTCCAGGAGCTCAGTCATCTTAGGCAGTCTGCAGCCATGTGGCCTCCGAGAATCTGCACAGCTCTGTGCTTGGGATCCAAGGCCCTGGTGGCATGGGATCATGAGGGAATCTCCTGATATTTGGGTTGCATAGATCTGTGGAAGAAGTGTGGTTTCCTTAGTGGGGCTGCACACTCACTACCTCCCTTGGGTGGGTGGGAACTCCCCTTGCCCCATGCAGCTCCCAGGTGGGTTATCACTCCACCCTGCTTTTATACACTCTCCATGGGTCCTGCCAACTGCCTAATCAGTCCCAGTGAGAGAGAACCTGGATACCTTAGTTGCTGGTGCAGGATTCAGTCTCCATTTTTGTTCTTGGTGGGAGCCTTCGACCGTAGCTATTTCTAGGTGGCTACTTAGCTCCTCCCTGATGTAATGCTCTTATTTTTTATCTTTGTTAGTTTAAAGTCTGTTTTATCTGAAATTAGGGTTACAACCCCAGCTTTTTGTCTGATTTCCATTTGCTTAGTTTATTTTCCTTCATCCCTTAATTTTGAGCCTATGGATGTCATTGCATGTAAGAAGCATCTCTTAGAAACATCATACCATTGGGTCTTGCTTTTTTTTTTTTTTTTTTTGAAACAGAGTCTCGCTCTGTTGCCCAGGCTGGAGTGCAGTGGCTGGATCTCAGCTCACTGCAAGCTCTGCCTCCCGGGTTTAAGCCATTCTCCTGCCTCAGCCTCCTGAGTAGCTGGGACTACAGGCTCCCGCCACCTTGCCCAGTTAGTTTTTTGTATTTTTAGTAGAGACAAGGTTTCACCGTGTTAGCCAGGATGGTCTCGATCTCCTGACCTCGTGATCCGCCCGTCTCGGCCTCCCAAAGTGCTGGGATTACAGGCTTGAGCCACCGCACCCGGCCAAGGGTCTTGCTTTTTCATATAGCTTTCTACTCTCTGTCTTTTAAATTGGGCATTTAGTCATTTACATTTAAAGTTAATATTGATATATGTGGATTTGATCCTGACATGGTGTTGTTAGTTGGTCATTATGTTGACTTGCTTATGTGGTTATTTTATGGTGTCACTGATATATGTATTTAAGTGTGTTTTTGTGTTCATTGGTAATGTTTTCTTCTTTTCACATTTAGAGTTGTTTTCAAGATATCTTGTAAGGCATGTCAGACGGTAATGTACTTCATCAGCATTTGCTTATCTGAGAAGGATCTTATTTCTCCTTTGCTTCAGAAGCTTCATTTGGCTGGATGTGAAATTCTTGGTTGAAGTTTTTTTTTTTTTTCTTTAAAAATGTCAAATATAGTGTCACAATCTCTTCTGGGTTTTAGGGTTTATACTGAGAGTTCCACTGTTAGCCTGATGGGGTTTTCTTAGTAGGTTACCTGCCCTTTCTCTCTAGCTATCTTTAACATTCTTAAAGAAAGATGTTTTTAAACAAATAAAAACCATGATAATTTCATTGCAAGCAGAAAGCACTAAAGGAAATATTAATGAGATTTCTCTAGGCAGGAAAATATGACCTGAGATGATCCTCATTTAACACAAGATAAAATAAAGACCATCAAAAGAGCAAGTATAGAATATAAATATTATTTACAAATAATAGTAATTATAATCTACTAAGTTTGGAATACATAAGTGTATAATAATAATAGTGTAACAATGTGGGTGGAATAAATTGAATTAAAGTGCAAGGTGCTTACATTTTTTGAGAACTAATGGAAATATTAATTCATACTAAACTATAAGATGTCAAAGATTAATCCCTGGAATAACAACAAATTAATAATAAAATAATGTATAAATGATAATACAGAGGAAAATGTAATGAAAAAATATAAAACTAAAAGTAGTACTGTATAAACTCACAATTAGTTGGAGCTTTAGCATACCTATCTTAATAACTAATCAAACAAAAATAAAATGTATATCAAAGGAGATATAGGAAACTTGAATAACGAAGTTTGATATCCTATAAAAACACTACATCAAACAATTGCATTATACATTATTTTTTTCAAATTCACATAGAACATTTAACAAAAGTGACCGCATACTGGGCCATGAAGCAAGTCACAACAAGTATCAATGTATTGACTTTATATGGCATGTAATTGCAGACCTGCCCCAGTAAAACTGGGTACCATGCAGGACCTCATGGCCCTAGGCTCCAGACTGCGTGGCAGACTCAGTCTCCAGGTTTGCCCCCACTGCAGATGAGGCTGAAACCTGCAGACTCAAGACCAACACCCATAGGAGCGTCCAGGCCTATCTCAGTGCCAGACTAGCCCCCGGAGCTCTGGCTTGTTCTATAGACTCAGATTTTAGGCCTGCTCAAAGCTCCAGTCCTGCCCTACTGCCAGGCTGGCTGCCACACCTCTAGTCACCAGGCTGGCACTTGAAAACCCCAAGTCCAGGCAGCCACCCACAGCCTTAAGCATCAGACTGTCCACAGGAGACTACCAACATAGACCAAAATTTCAAGCCTGCCGCAGTCCTCTGATTGGCCCCCACAGTCCTAAAATATGGGCTGGCCCTTGCAAATCCAGGCTCCACACCAACCCCCATGCCCTCAGGCCCCTGGTGGGCACCCATGGACCCAACCTCCAGGTTGGCCCCAATACCCAGGCTTAAGACCTGCTCAGTGCCAGGCTTAGTCTTAATAATTAAAAGTCTTAATAATTAATAACTTACCGACACAGTGAATGCCAGGTCCAAATGTCTTCATTGATCCTTTCTTCCAAATTCCTAAAAAAAAGATTGTTTACAAACTCATTCAGAGAATAGAAAAGGAGGAAATATTTATAAATTTTTTTATGAAGGGAGCATAACCTAGATACCAACACCTAACAAATTCTTTAATACAAAGTAGAATTATAGGCCTACATCTTTTAGAAACGTTTATGCCAAAGTTCTTTTTTCTTATTTTTTTGGATACAGGGTATCTTTCTGTCACCCAGACTGGAGTACAGTGGCATGATCATTGCTCATTGCAACTCTTTTAACTCGTGGGCTCAAGTGATCCTCCTGCTTTACTCTCCCAAGTTGCTAGGAGTACAGGTGCACACTTCAATACCTGGCTGATTTTTATTTATTTATTTTTTTTTTGTAGAGACAGGATCTGATTATGTTGTCTAGACTGGTCTCAAATTCTTGGCCTCAAGCAATCCTCCTACCTTGTCCTCCCATGGCACTGGAATTACTAGCATGAGACACCGTGTCAAGCTGATGCCAAAATCATTAAACATTTTTGGAAAATTTAATACATAGAAAGGATATTATATCACGACCAAATGGAGATTATTTCAGGTTGGTTTAACATATGAAATTGACTACATTAAGACAGTAAAGAAGAAAAAAACTATATGATCATTTCATCATGTAGGAAACAAAATTTGATGATAATATCTAACATTATTTATAATAAATTTTTAGCATAAAGAAGAAAAAAATTATATTATCATCTCAACGTTGAGAAAAATATTTGATAATATCTTACACTTATTTATGTAAATCTTTAACAAACAAGGAATAGACAAGAACTACCTTAATCTAATAATGGGAACCTATAGAAAACCTACAACAAATGTATTACTCTATAGTGAAAAGTTGGAAAGTTTTCTCTGACCTCAGAAACAAGAAAAAGATGTTCACTAGTATAATTTTAATTTAACATGGTGATGGAAATTTTAGTGCGATAAGAGGAAAGATGAGGCAAGTAAAAATAAGTTAAAATCATAAGAAGAGAAAAAAGAAGAAATAAAACTGTCACTATTTAAAGGGAGCATGACTGTTTACATAGAACCTTCAAAATATCTATAGGGGCACTATTAAAATTAATGAGTGAATTTAGTAAGATTGTTAGAGACAAAGATAAAATGTAATAATAGTCATTCTGACTGGTGTGAGACTGTATCTCATTGTGGTTTTGATTTGCATTTCTGTATTGATCAGTGATGTTGAGCTTTTAGCTATTTTTAAAAATTCAGAAAATAGATGTTGGCAAGGTTGTGGAGAAAAAGGAATGCTTATACACTGTTGGCAGGAGTATAAATTAGTTCAACCATTGTGAAAGAAATGTGACAATTCCTTAAAGACTTAGAGGAAGAAATACAAATTGACCCAGCAATCCCATTACTGGGTATATACCTAAAGGAATAGAAATCATTCTATTATAAAGATAAATGCATGCTTATGTTCATTGCAACACTACTCACAATAGCAAAGACATGAAATGAACACAAATGCCCATCAACGGTGAACTGGATTTAAAAAATGTGGTACATATCCACTATGGAATACTATGTAGCTATAAAAATGAATGAGATCATGTTCTTTGCAGGGCTATGGATGGAGTTGGGAGCTATTATCCTCAGCATACTAGAGCAGGAACAGAAAACCAAACACCACATGTTCTTACTTATAAATGGGAGCTGAATGATGAGAACACATGGACACATAGAGTGGAGGAACACACACTAGGGTCTATCAGAAGATGGAGGGTAGGAGGAGGGAGAGGATCATAAAAAATAACTAATGGGTACCAGACTTAATACCTGAGTGATTAAATAATCTGTACAGTGAACCTCCATGACACAAGTTTACCTATATACCAAATGTGCACATGTACTCCTGAGCTTTGAAAGTTAACAAAAAGATAAACTATAATTACCTTTCTATATACCATGAAAAAACATTTAGAAAATATTTTAGTAATACCATTTATGCAATCAAATAAAAAATAGCAAATGCCTAGAAATAAATATAAAAATATATATGTACAATAGCTTTATACTGAATAGTAGAAACTAATATTAAGATACATTTAAAAAAAATACACAAATAGAAATATATAACATGTTAGAGTATGAAAGGCTCAGTAATACAAAATATAGCAATTATTTTCAAATTCAAGTATTAATTCAGTGTAATCCCAATAATTTTTTAAATGTTTTTGTGATTACTGTCTAGTGATTCTATCATTTATATGGAAATAAAAGATTCAAGAATATACAAGACAATTTGGAAGTAAAATAACATGAAAGATATATAATGCCACATATTAATATACCAAGTTATTTTAAAGTGACAGTAATTAAGATAATGGAACATAGATACAGAGACAAATAACTAATGAAATTGAATGGAAAGCAAAATAAGAGACCTATATAGATACAGTCACACAAATTATACCAAAGTTTTCATGCACTGGAGAAAAATGGTGTTTTCAATAATGATTTTAATCAATTAAGTATCTACAAGGGGAAAAGTATGATTCTTGACCACCATTTCACAATAAGTACTAGAATCAATCTCAGATAGACTGAAGACCTAAAGCTGAATTGTAAAATAATAAAAGTTCTATGAGGTAACAAAGGAGGATATCTTAATGACAGTAGAGTAGACAAATATTTATTAAACTGGGCATAAAATCTATAACCATAATGAAATATAGCGATATATTGAACTCCCATTATCCAGTTATTACAAACTGTACAAGTTTTTCCTTCTCTAATAATTGTAGAAGAAAGAGAAAATAGATAGATAAATAAATAAATAAAATACACATTTCTTTGAACATCATGGCAAAGATTCTTTAGAGAAATAGTATGGTTATGACAACAATATGAATAACAGGTAATATTATCATTGTGCTTTTATAGAATTTCAGTGTTCATAATAAACTTTCAAATATGTAATGTTTTAATATAGTTGAATAATTATATTTGCTTGATTTGATCTGGGGTGAAATCCTGCTCTTAAAATCTTGTATTCCTTTTCAGTTTATGCACTCTCTATTTCAAATTTACTCTTTATAAAGATAACTTTCTTCTTGTCCTATTGTTTTTGCACCATTTATGTTTAATTCATCACTTTTCTTTAAAGTTTATTTCCTGATAATCAAATGAATTTAATCCTCAAACTTAGACAAGAAATTATGCTGTAGTTTTCACTAAATTATTCATTCAACAATTGAATATTAAGTATTGTTGAAGGCTGAACAATAAAAAAAATCCAAACTTTAATTTCTAGGACCTGTGCATGTTATCGTATGTGGCAAACAGGACTTTGCATAAGCGGTTAAATTGAGAGTCTTGAGACTGGGAGGTTATCTGGATTGTTCAAGAGGGCACAAAATGTAATCACCAAAACTATTATAAAAGGAAGAAAAGAGGGTCAGAGGAGGAGAAAGCCAAGTGATTATGAAAGCAGAGATTGGAGTGGTGCACTTTGAAGGAGGAAGAATGGGGGCTAGCCAAAAATTATGAGTAGCCACTGAAAGGTAAAAAAAGCAAGGAAATAGATTTTGCCCTCAGAGTTTAGAAGAAATCAGTCTTGCTAACACCTTGATTTTAGCCCAGTGAAATAGATTTTAGATTTCAGATCTCCACAACTGTAAAACTATGTTGTTTCAGCTACTATGTTTGTGACAATTTTCCACAACAACAATAGAAAATTAATGCAAATGTTGGTACCAGGAGTGGTTGTTGCTGTAATATATATTTAAAGATGTAGAAGTAGTTTTGGAACTGGGCATTGGAAAGAGGTTAAAATAATTTTAAGGAGCGTGATAGAAAAAGCCTTGATTGCCTTGAATAAAACTGCTAGAAAATATGGATGTTGAAGACTTTGTTGGTGAAAACTCAGAGAAAGTGAGGAACATTGTAGAAGAAAGCCTACATCATCTTTGAGAATACATAAATCATCATAAAAAGACTTGATGAAATATGGATTTTAAAGATGTTGCTGGTGAGAACTCAGGAGGTAGTGAAAAACATGTTATTGAAGACTGGGGGAAAGATAATTCCATCTGTATAGTGGCAGAAACAGCTGAACTGTGTTCTACAGTTATGTGAAGAACATAAGTAATGAACTAGGATATTCAGTTGAGGAGATTTTCAAGGAAAGCATTGAATGTATAATGCAGTTTCTTCTTGCTGCCTGTAGTAAAATGAGAAGGAAAATAAATATAATTAAGGAAAGAATTGCTATGCAAACAATCACCAGGACCCAGGACTTAATTATTTGGGAAATTCTCACTTTACGCAGATTTTAAAAGATGATAAATTAAGGTTCACTGTCAGGGAAGTGTTCTCCAGAGAGAGTGCTGAGTGGGGCTGGACAATATTTTACTAGTGCTGGAAGATAAAACATGTTACTTAAGGATCTGATCAACCATCTCAGCAAAAGTCAGGTATATAGACTAAATGTATAAAAATATTTTCTTTATAAACATCTGTGGAGGAACCTTTTTTTTAATGGCTGGTATCCTCATAATATACACAAGAGAAGCACAAATTTCTGAGAATGTTATACCAGCAGAAACACTGAGAGTTTGGGATGAAAAGGGACGAGAGAGGAAGGATGAAAGAATTAAACTGATAAATCTATACAGGCAGGAATCAGGCAGGCAGAGCGACTCAGTTGCAAAATGTGCTATCCTTTAAAAAAAACGATGGCTAACTCTGAAGATACAGCTAAAAGCCCAGGGGTGGAGCCATGGGCCAAGGTAGTGGAATCTCAAGCCGCAGTAGATTATTCACAGACATTGATATCTAACAGAGTTTACTCAGTTTGACTTAGAAATCGCTTGAGGCCAATGATTCCATTTTTTGTTTGTTTGTTTTATTTTCCCGTTTTATGGAGTTAAAATGTCTATGATTATTATTCTGTCCATGTTCAATCATTGTATTTTTGGAGCAGAAAATGTGTTTTTTAATTTTACAGTTCTACAGATATAGGGTAATTTCACCCCAGGATGGAACACATACAGAATCTCACTATACCTGATTTAGATGATTTACACTATAGCAACTGGGACTTTAGAGCTGATGATATTTGCATATGATATTGGACTTGAGTTAATACTGAAATGAGGTGATAGTTTTGAGTGACTGTATTTGCATGTGGGATAGAAATGAATATTTGGGGTTCAGGACAGACTGTAGTAGGCTGAATAATATACTCTAAAGATATCAATTTTCTAATCCCTTATCGGGGAAACCCACCCCCGATATTCAACGTGGGTCCTTTTCTATTTTCCCTAAGTGTTGACTGGTCTGAGAAATAAAGGGAAAGAGTACAAAAGAGAGAAATTTTAAAGCTGGGTGTCCAGGGGAGACATCACATGTCGGCAGGTTCCATGATGCCCCCTGAGCTGTAAAACCAGCAAGTTTTTATTAGCAATTTTCAAAAGGGAGGGAGTGTACGAATAGGGTGTGGGTCACAGAGATCATATGCTTCAGGGACGACAAAAGATCACAAGGCAGGAGGTCAGGGCGAGATCACAAGGTCAGGGCGAAACTAGAATCACTAATGAACTTCCATGTCCAGCTGTGCACGCATTGTCACTGATAAACAAGGTTCAAGTGCAGAGAACTGGTCTGACTACAATTTGTCAGGCTGGAATTTCCGAATCCTAGCAAGCCTGGGGGTGCTGCAGGAGACTAGGGTGTGTTTCAACCCTATTTACATCAGCATAAGGCAGACACTGCCAGGCCGGCCATTTTAGAGGCCCTGCCCTGGGAATACATTCTTTTCCCAGGGCTGTTAATTATTAATATCCAGCGATATTTATCTTACCCGTTTTTGGTAATAAGAGAAATATGGCTCTGTTCCACCAGGCCCACAGACAGTCAGACTTTAAAGTTATCCCGTTGTTCCCTGAAAATCGCTGTTATCATGTGCTTAAATTGCTAGATTTCATATTCGAATACACATGCTCTACAAACAATTTGTGCAGTTAACACAGTCATCACAGGATCCTGAAGCGACATTCATCCTCCACTTACAAAGATGACGGGATTAAGAGATTAAAGTAAAGACAGGCGTAAGAAATTATAAAAGTATTAATTTGGGGAACTAATAAATGTCCATGAATCTTCACAATTTATGTTCTTCTGTCGTGCTTTCAGTTGATTCCTCCCTTCAGGGTCCCTGACTTCCCGCAACAATCCTGGAAGTTGTGAAAGTTATCTTACATGGCAAATGACAATTTGCAGGTGCGATTAAAATCTTAGATTATCCCGGTGGGTTCTAAGTATTATTACAATTGTGTATATAAGAAATAGGTAAAAGAAGATTTGATTACAGAAGAAATGCAATATGATGACATTGCAGAGATGCAGTCAAAAACCAAGAAATGCTAGCAGCCACGAAAAGCAAAAAAAGGCAAGGAATAAAATCACTACTGATGCCTTCAGAAAGAATCAGCCCTTCCAATAACTTGATTTTAGCTCTGAATGACTCATTTTGTACTTACATCTTCCAGAAATGTAAGGGATTAAATTTCTATCATTTTAATCCACAAAGTATATGGTAATTTGTTACAGAGACAATATGAAACTAATCAAGGTAACACGCACAGAGGTTTTAGCAATAATCTAAATGAGAGATCAAAATGGTTTAGAGTCGATGGCAGAACTGATGTTGGGACTAAATTCTAGATATATTTTAAAGGTAATCCCTATAGGATTTGGTGATGTACTGGATGTTCACTGCTAGAGAAAGAGGGCAATTGAGGATGACGTCGAAGGTATGTTGGGGTGTGTGTGTGTGTGTGTGTGTGTGTGTGTATGCATGTGTTTGTTTGCTTAAACAACTGAGTGAATAGTAGTGCCAATTTCTGAGATGCAGAATACTTATGGATGAGCAGGTTTAGAAGGGGTACAAAATAATATTTTCGTTTTGCTCATATTAAGTTTGACATATATATTAGACATCTAAGTGGAATTGTCAATAAATTGGTTGTACATATAAATCTGAAAATTAGAGGTATTGTCTGGAACTGAGATATAAATTTAGAATTCATCAGCATTTAGATGGGATATAAAATCATTGGACTGGATGATATTGTATACTAAATGCTTGTAGATAAGAAAAAAAGAAGTCCGAGGTCTAAGTTTTGGGGCTATTCAACATTTATAGATTGAAGAGGTGAAGAGAAACCAGCAACAGAGGCTGATAAGGAATAGTAATATAATAGAAGGGAAACCAAGAAAGCAGAGTGACATGATAACCTAGAGAAGAATATTTCATGAAAGGGGTCAGTTGTATCAAGTGCTGCTAGTGGAACTGTAGATGTGAAAGCCATTCCATGGAATGGTAAGGACAAAATTTGAAATAAGCCTGGGAGAGAAAAGAAAGTAGTAATAGTGATTATCTCCATTAATGGATCTGGGAATCTAGTATAGGAGAGTGAATTTTGCCAACTCTCCTTTCGTTCTTTTTGAATTATCCACCATATATATGCATTCAATTTTTCAATTAAAATATAGTTTAAAAAGAGATTGTTAGTTGGAGAAAAGGAAGTGAAGGTAACTAATATGAATAATTCTTTCCAAGAGATTTTCTATACAAAGATGATGGAAAATGGGGTGGGGGCTGGAAGAGGCTGTGAAGGAAAAGGGATTTTTTAAGTGGAAACGGGATTTTTTAAATGGTAGGAGTTGCTAATTTTTTTTTTTGAACACTGATGGGACAAAATCTACAAAGAGTTAAGAAAAAATGATGTTATAGAAGAATATGAGTTAACAAAAAAACTATACGCATAAATAGTGAAGAAAATTCAATCCTGTGTTATGAGTTGAATTACGTCCCCCAAATTTATATTCAAGTTCTAACATCTGGTACTTGTGAATATTACTTTATTTGGAATTGGATCTTTGCAGGAGTAATCAAATAAAGATGAGATCATACTGAATTAAGTTGTGCCCTAATCTAGTGACTAGTGTTCTTACAAGAAAAGAAAATCTTTTTCTTATCAGAACAAAGGGAGAAAGAGACATAGACAAAAAGTGGATGCCATGTGATGATGAAGGCAGATATTGGTGCAATGCATCTACAAGCCACACAATACCAGGAACTGCCAGAAACTAGGAGAGAGAGGCACGGAACAGAGTCTCCCTTAGAACCTCTAGAGTAAACCAATCCTGCTGATACCTTGATTTTGGACTTGTAGTCTCCAGAACTGTGAGACAATATATAATGGTTTAAGCCAATCAGTTTCTGGTAGTTTCTTACAGTAGCCTTTGGAAATTAATATGCCTAGTTAGAGGAGTTAAATGTAACAAGAAGAAAGCATCTGCTCTAACAGGACTGAAGGTGGGGTACTGGGGTAAAGATGAACGCAGAATACTGCCAGGTAGCATTAATGGACCACTTGAAATTTGACATTTTATATTTAAATTGAAGATAATTATTATGGTTACACAGTTTTTTTTTTTCTCATGCACATTTATCTTGCAAAGGTGTGGGGCATAATTAGAGGTTTAAATTTGTTAAAAATTAAGCTTTTTTTCAGCAAAGATGTCCAAAAAGAGAGTGGGGTAAAGGGAGCTGAGGATGTACTCAAGGAAATATTTGTGCTAATTCACCATGAGCCTGCAAAAATCTAAGATAGGAAAAGATTTATTACAGGCAACAGAAGAAAAGCCACAGAAAGGTCATTAGCAAGGAACAGGGAAAAGGTAGTAGAATCAATGATCAGTCTTAGAGGTAGAATTGCTGAAATGAGATTATTAGAGGTACCTGACGTATCAGTTGGAGAGTGGAATGTTTGAATTTGAGATTTTGGATGGATATGTGCAGTAGTAAACCACTAAATTAGGATGTAAGACAAAATAACTGGAGAAGAGAAAGTTAAATAATTAAAATGTTAGATATGAGATTGATCATCTAACAGTAAAATTACTAGAAATTAAGACAAAGGTACTTTTGGAGAAAGTGATAGCCAGACTGAAAATCATCACAAAATGAAGCAGACTACTAGGAGTTAGGTCATGAATACCACAAGGAAAGGTCACAGGTGATATAAGTTGATGACACGAGATTCAAAGTTGGCTATTTTTGGAAGAAAGGAGAATCACCTGGAAATAGCACTGAGGAATAAAGCCGACATCTATTGAGTTTTTGGGTTCAGTGGTAGGAGAGGATGTAGGAAGGAAAACATCAACTGCTCTTGAAGGCTGCAGGAAAAGCAATGAATTTGAGAGAGAGCTGGGTTTCAGATACAGCAAGAGGACAGAGTTATCATTCAGATAGGAGGCAGAGGAGGACATACAGGGTGTTGCTGATGACAGTGATTTTCAAAGAGATAATGCCTAATGGTGACATAAACCTGAGGTCTTTGGTGATCTAAGAGGGAAGATCATATATAGGCAGCATCAAGCTAGAAATGTCTTTGTAAAAGTGCTAGTGATTTGAGAAGCTCACTTTGGGGAGCTCAATTTTAATCTCTGGATCAAATCTCCTTCATTTCTCTCTCTCTCTCTCTTTCTTTCTTTCTTTCTGTCTGTCTGTCTGTCTGTCTGTCTGTCTGTCTGTCTTTCTGTCTCTCTCTCTCTCTCTCTCTCTCTCTCTCTCTCTCTCTCTCTGTCGCCCAGGCTGGAGTGCAGTGGCGCGATCTCCATTCACTGCAAGCTCCGCCCCCTGGGTTCATGCCATTCTCCTGCCTCAGCCTCCCGAGTAGCTGGGACTACAGGCACCCGCCACCACACCTGGCTAATTTTTTTGTATTTTTAGTAGAGACGGGGTTTCACCGTGTTAGCCAGGATGGTCTCGATCTTCTGACATCGTGATCCGCAAAGTGCTGGGATTACAGGAGAGAGCCACCGCGCCTGACCCACTCTTTTTCTTTCTTTCAAACTTACTGAATTTTCATTTTCTAAAAGTAATACACACTAATAGAAAAAAATATAAACGTTACAGACATGTATCATTTAAAGAGGGAAAATGTCTGCAATTCCTTTCTATGGAATAATTCTCCAAAGTTTGAATTTCTGAGTGAAATATTTTCTGAATTAGCTTTTTGCTATTGAATTTGTGCACTTTTTAATGTTTACTGGCAATTAAGATTTTTTCCTATAAATTGCCTGGTCATATACCCCATATTTTTATTCCACATTAATTGTATTTTTTTCATAGACTTTACAAGTGTTTTATATTAGGTTGTACCATAAGAAATTTCCATTTTTTTAGGTCACAATAGTTTAATACAAGCAATCTCATATATTTCAATTTAATACACATGGGATATTATCTGGTAGTTGTAAGTTAGCATGGTTTACATTATCTTAATTTTTAAATTACTTTCAGAAATATTCTTTAAGAGGAGATTGCCTTTTAAAATAAAAAACAACACTACAGCAACTAAAGGCTTCAGAAAAACTGTTTAATTCCATATGAATAATACTTTATCTTCTACTTAATGATGTCTTTAAAAAATAAACTTACTATACTTTCTTGGACATAATAATGTATTTATCAGAAAAATAGAATGGTCTAATTTTACCTACACATACATTTAAGTTTACCAAACTAGCATACATAGTCTTACTACATTGTATCCTGCTTTACATTTTAAAGTGCTTTCACATTAGTTTATTCTTTCCATGATTCCTAAAACAAGATGTAGTAATAAGAAACTGAGACTCAGAGAGATAAAGCAGTCAAGATTCACAGTTATTTTGTAAAAAAGACTGCACACGTGAAATTTCAAAGCAAAACATCTAAGATATTACTGAAAATTTCGTATCTCTGTTTAGAATACAATTTCTAATTTATAAATAAAACGACTATGAAAGAAACATTCTTTACAGTTAAACATATACATCTGTAACCAAATTGACATATTGATTATTTGAAATACTAAAAAGAATTAAAAAGAGGACTTACAACCTTGGAAGAGACATTTCCCCTGCCTGTATGTTGCCTGGACTTGAGCATAGTAAGTTGAAACTGGTGATGTTGAGTGATGACATCATAAAGGGATTGTGACTAAAATAAATTTAAAGGGGACAGAGCAGTCATATTTTAAAGTGCACAGGTGCTTTTGAAACCTATTCTTAAATTGTGGGAGTGTTCACACTCAACTTTTTAAAGCTTGAACTGAATTAGTCAGTATTCATTAATTGAATCTACCTGTTTGGTTTATTGAATAATTATTTCTTATCAGCCTATTTTAACACTAGCTTTGAATGTGCATGGGTGGATAAAGATGTGTTTATGCATGTGTATTTGTGTGTGGAAAAGAGATATATGTGCTGAAAGGAAAATAGAAGAATGTAAATTTTCCTCTAAAAAGAGCAGTGGTAGCTTACTACATTTTCTTCACTTTTAGGCTTTTCTCCCCTACAACATTTTCATACATTTATAGTGGTATTTCCACAAAAGAACTTGAAGATATCTTATTCTTAGATATGTAAATTCAGCAAAAGTAAACTCTCTATTAAACTACTATTGACAAATCTGAAAAACACTTTTCACCCAAAGCTTAAAACAACTCTTATTATGTACAGAGATGTGTTAGAACAAGTTATAAACAGCTACTTGGTATATAAAACTCATAAATTTGAATCATTCATTATAGATAAGAAACCTTTCAAGGCAGGTAGGAATTGTATACAGGTAAAATCGTCCATATGTATTTTAGTTAACAGTGACCATATTTCTAGCCACAGGAGAAAAAGCAATTCACTAGTTCTTATTTTTCACCACTTTTTGTCATTGAATCTTCATTTCATTTTTGAAAGTTTATATCTCTTATATAATAATGATATTTTATTTTTTAATGAAAAAATGTGATCCAAGACACCAAGATAATTTTTACCTGAGCAGTACAAAGCAGTATATCTCATAACTTTTTCATTGACCAAACTAATTTCACAAGCTAGTGAAATAGCATTGTCTTAAGGAAAGTAATATAAAGCCATTTAATTTATAAGTAAAAATGCACCACTATTATGTATTTGAAAGCAATATTAACTATGAGTTAAAGGCCATAAAAATGTAATTTCACTCCTTTGGCAGAGTAAATTCATTCCTAAGTAAATTAATATTTAGCACAAAGTCATTCATTACAGTTCTACATAAATATTAAAATCTAGAAATACTGTAAATGTTCGAAACTAGGGAATGGTTTCAGTAAATCACTACATTTTCATGACAGTAGGAATCATATTCATTTTGCTCATCATCATATACTTAACATTTACTTGAAAAAATGGAACGTGAAACTATTCGTGCAGTTTGATATATATCATATAAAGCAAATAAACTTGTTGTAAACATTGATGTAAATACATAAAAATGGTAATAATTAGATTATAGGCAATTTTCCACATATAATGTTTTGCATTTAAAAATTTCTACAAGTGGAATGACATCAGCAAGATGCCAAAATAGGTGGTCGTAGGCTTCACTCCACCACAGAAATATCAATTAGCAACTAAAGAAAATGAAATTTAAAAGAATAACTTGGTTAAAACCTCAAAATATGGGAATTATCCTGAGTCAACTGCATGATCAATGGAACAGAATAAAAATCTGCATTGAAATGGTAGCAGAAACAGTTTAACTCTGAGCATATCACTCCTCAAACAGCTCCAGGTTGGCACAGCACCACACAGAGAGGATTCCACAGGGTTTATGGTATCTGCAGTGGGAAAAAATGACCAGGGAGGTTGACATCCAGCTTCCCTGGCATTGTGAGACACTTCTCAGGAGGCCTACTCAGTTTTCACCTTATGGGAAACAGGGAATATAGAGGGAAAATGCGTAAGTAGAACACTTGGGGTCAGGTAGAAATCAAGCAAGGAGACAGAGCCCAAGGAAGCCAGTGAACAGATTTGGGTGGTAGCTCAGTGTACCAGCTAGCAGTGGTGCTCAATCAAGCTGAAGTAAGAATTAATCAGCACAATGACAACATTTGAAATTACTAAATCAGAAGAACAAAAAGAAAAAACAAGTATACATATGTAACAAACCTGCACGTTATGCACATGTACCCTAGAACTTAAAGTATAATAATAATAAAAAATATATAAAAAAATAAATAAATAAAAGAATTTTAAAAAATGGAGAAAGTCTATGGGAATTATGGGACACCATTAAGACACAGTCAGTGTCTAGTAGGAATTTAAGAAGTAAAAAAAAAAAAAAAAAAAAAAAAAAAAAAAATAGTGTCAGAAAGGATTCTTTTTTAAATAACGGTACCAGCTAGCAACATACCCCACCCACTAAAGAAGTGAAAAGTACTACCTGGCTTGAATCTCTAGATGGCCAGCCTCTAGGTCCATCCTCAAACCCTCTCCTGGGACCCCACCCAGAAAGGCAGACAACCACCACAGCAAATTTTTACAAAAGTGATGCACTAGTTGTGCCATAGCTGAAGATTTAATTCGTGCTCCAAGTGGCCTCAAAGCACACCCACAAATGTTACCCAGAAATGGAAGAAAATCTCAAGCATGCATTTCTACTGAGCTTAATGGCTATTCTATTTGTTTTTATCTACTTAACCTCAGGTTCATTTCTGCAACCCTGATCAACTGCTGAACTAAAAAAGCAATGCTTTCTAGCCAGAGAATATATCCTGTGGCCCAGGCAAATTAGAAGTAATTACATCGCCCATCCAGCAGGTTAAGCTAATTGCAGAGTTTAACCAGTGGTTTTGCTGGATAGTGGAGCCTAGCCACCTACACTATCAGAATTCAGACCAAAGGCAGCAGGCTAAAAATCTAGAAAACCCAAAAGAAAACTCTGTCTTTTCAGGGTAATTACTAGCTGTCCCATCCAGAATCATAAGCTAGCTAAATAGTGAAGGCCTATCCTTGCCAAATAACACCTGCAAAAGTCAGAAGAGGTAGCTGTCTCCACAAATACACAAACAACAACGACAGAGGGACATGAGGATTACAAAGCCTCAGGAGATCATGACACCTCCAAAGGAAACTAGCAAAGTGACAAAAATAAACAACAAAAAGGAAAAGTCTATGAAATATCAGAAAAAATTCAGAATAATCCAGTTTAAAAAAGGTTCATTGAGCTTCAGAATATATAAATATTTTTTTAAAAAATCAAATAATACATAAAAATAAAAACTTTGAGAAACATTGGAAACAATAAAGAACAAACAAAAAACCCTAGAGGGAAAATATAAAATGACAAAATTGAAAATTTAAAGAGAAAGCTTCAAAACTCACCTCAAATAAGCTGAATAAATAATCAATCATCATAAAGATGATTTGAAATTAGTCAGAAGAGCAAAAAACAAAAAACAATAAAAAAGTATAGAGAAAGATTATGGAAATTATTGGACACCATCAAAAGACAAACCTATGCCTAGTAAGCATTTAAGAAGTTAAAAAAAAGAGAAAAAAGTGTCAGAAAAGATATGTTTTAAAATAATGAATGAGTGGGATTATGTATTTAAAATGCTAAAAAAAAAAAAACAAAAAAACGCCAGCCAAGTATACACTACCTAGCAAATCTATATTGCAGAAATGAGAGAGAAATAAAATATTTCCCAGGCAAACAAAATGTCAGAGAATTAATCACCACTATGCCTGCCATACAGAAATTGCTAAAAACATTTTTGAAATGGAAAGAAAAGGCTGCTAACTAATAACATAAAACTTACAAAAGCACAAAACTCAATGGTGTAAGTAATACAGCACCATATTTCTAATATTCTAGGACTGTAATGGATATTTATAGAATAATTCCTTGTTTGGTTATTAAAGAACAAAATTATTAATAAAAACTATAGTTAAAATAATTTGTCAAAACATACTACAAAATGATGTAAATGATACAAATAATGTTAATTCTAGCATTAAACATATAAAATGAGAAGGAAAGTTAAAGTGTAGAGTTGTATACATTAAAATTAAGTGGCTATCAGCTTGAAATAAACCAATATTAGTGTAAAGTATTCTCTATATACTTCATGGTGACCAAACCCCAAAAATATATACTAGATGTACAAAAGAAAAATAGAAAGGATTATATTCCTACTACAGGAAAGCGTCAAACCACAAAAGACAGCAAAAGAGGAAGAAAGAAAGCATTTAAAAATAACCAGAAAACAACACATAGTTGTTGTTTTTACCTATTAATAATTTCCTTGAGTGTAAATAGATTAAATTATCCAATAAAATATGTAGAGTTATTGAATGAATAAACAATAACAAGAATAAATTATATTTTGTCTACAAGAGACTTACTTTGCTTTTAAAGACACCAAAAAACTGGAAGTGAAGGGTGTAAGTGAAGGGTGTAAAGGGAAGTGAAGGGTGGAAGATATTCCACACAAATGGGAACCAAAAGAGAGTAGAGATAGTAATACTTATGTCAGACAAAATAAAATTTAAGTCAAAAAGTATGACAAAGAAAGGCATTACATCATGATAAAAAGGTCAATTCGTCAACATAATACAAATTATATATTTGTGTGTGTGTGTATATATATACATGTGTGTATATATATGTGTCTATATAGATATGTTTTATATATATATAAAACATCCAACAGTGGAACATCTACATATATAAAGTGAATATTAAAGGATATGAAGGGACATACATATTGTGAAACAATAATAATAGGGGACTTCAATACACCATTTTCAATTATGGAACTATCATCCAAACAGAAAATTAGTAAGGAAACACTGGATTTGAACAACACTCTAGACCAAATGAGCTTAACAGACATATACAGAATATTTCAGCTAACATCTTAGAATACCCATTCTTCTCAAGCACATAGAGAACATTTACCAGGATAGATCTTATGTTAGCCTACAAGCCAAGTCTTAGCAAGTTAATCTCTTTGAACCACAATTGTATGAATCCAGAAACTAGTAACAGGTGGAATTTTGGAGTATTCACAAATACATGAAAATTAAACAATATACTTTCAATTAGCCAATAAGTCAATGAACAAATTAAAAGGTAAACGAAAAAAGTCTTGAGACAAACAAAAATGGTAACACAACACAATAAAACTTACGAATGTCACGAATGCAGTTTTAAGAGAAAAGTTTATAGTAAAAAAATGCCTACATCAAAAAGGAGAAATATATAAACAATGTCATTTCTGAAAGTTATAGAGAAAGAAGGAAAATAAATTGAGCTCACTGTGAGCAGAATAAAATATGTAATAATGATCAGAGCACACACAGAAGATATAAAGACTTGAAAAACAATGCAAAATGTCAAGAAAACTGTGAGTTAGTTTGCTGAAAAGATAAACCAAATAAACAAACCTTCAGGTAGACTAACAAAGAACAAATATGAAAGACGCGAATAAGTAAATGCAAAAATGGAGAAGGAGACATTAAAACTGATACCACAGAAATATAAAGCCAGAACACACCAAAAACTAGTAATGAGATCAAATACATAATAAAAAGTCTCCCATCAAAGAAAAGTCCAACAATGAATGGCTTTATTGTTGAATTCTACCAAACATTGAAGAAGAAGTAATACACAGATTGTAATCATATTATCCAGATAAAAATATAAAGAAAAGGGAATCCTTTCAAACTGTTTTTATAAAGCCAACATTACTGTGATACCAAAGCCAAATGGAAAGAAAACTACAGATAAATACTTTTAATATACACAAATGGAAAAATCCTCAACAAAATACTAGCAAACTGAATTCAACAGTGCACTAAAATGATCATTTACAATGATCTAGTAGGATTTATCCCTGGAATGCACGGATGACTCAACATTCACAAATCAATCTGCTACACCACATTAAGAGAATGAAAAACAAAAATCATATGATCATCCCAAGACAGGAAGAGAAAGCATTTGATGAAATTTATTTTTTGTGTAAAGCGACTTAAAAATTAGATATAGATCAAATGTACTTCAGTACAATAAAGTTCATAATTAATAATGCCAAAGCTAATATTTTACTTACTGGTTAACCATTGGAATTTTTCACCCTAAGACCTAGAGCGAGATAAGTATGCTCACTTACTGTATCTGCTCAATATAGAATTGGAAATCCTTGACAGAGCAATAAGGTAAGAGAAAGAAGTAAAAGGCATCCAAATTGACAAAGAAATAAAAATATTGCTATTCACTGATGACATGGTCTTGCATGTGGAAAACTCTGAAGATTCTACCAAAAATACTGTTAAAACCAATGAACACATTCAGTACAGTTTCAGGATACAAAATCAAAATCAATATGCAAAAATCAGTAGCATTTCTTTACATTAACCATAAACTTTTTATTAATAAAAAAGAAATATGGAGAACAATTACATTTACAATAGTTACAGAAAAAAAGCAAAACACTTATAAATAAATTTAACAAAGGAAGGGAATGACCTGTACACTAAAAACTATAGAACATTAATCAAAATGATAAAGGATGCAAATGAATGTAAAGTTATTCTGTGTACATGAATTTGAAGGATTGCTATTGTTTAAATGTCCATGCTACCCAAAGCTATCTACAGATTCAATGCAATCCTTATTAAATTACAATACTATTTTCACAGACATATTAAAATATTCTAAAATGCGTATAAAACTACACAAACCCCAGAATAGCCAAGGCAATTATGAGCAAAATGCAAAAGCTGTGGGCTTCACATTCCTGATTTCCAACTATGCTGCACAGTAACAGCAATTAAAACAGCATGGTACTGTCATAAACAGATACATCAAACAAGGAAACAGAATAGAGATCCTGTAAATAAACTCCCTCATGTATGATCAATTGATATTTAACAAACATGTCGAGAATATGCAATGTTAAAAAACGATCTTTTCAATAAATGGCATTGAGAAAACTGGATATCCATATGCAAGATAATTAAATTGAACTCTTGTTTCACAACATATTCAAAAATCAATTCAAAATGGATTAAGGATGTAAACATAATAACTGAATCTTTAAAACCACTAGAAGAAAACAGAGAGGGAGGCAAGCTACATGATATTGGTCTGGGCACCGTTTTTTTGTTTTTGGATTTGACCTCAATAGGGCAATAACAAAAGGAAAAATAAACAAATGGGATTACATCAAATTAAAAGCTTCTGCACAACAAAAGGGACAATGAACAGATTGAAATATAATACCTACAGATTGGAAACAAATACTTGCAAGCCATGCATCTGATAAAGAATTAATATATATACATATAATATATATATAGTGTCTGTGTATATATATAGATAGAGTATGAGTTCTGTCCCTCTGAGAGAGAGAGAGAGAGAGAGAGAGAGAATGAATTAGTTCTGTCCCTCTAGAGAACCCTGACTAGTATACCTGCCTAAGTAACTCTGCTATTTGGGATCTCCAGTTGGACTGGGCTTCAGGCTGGGCTCCGAGGTTAGTCAGAGTCACCACTCAGAACAAGTGAGACCTGGCCTATGCTCCTCAGAAATTCACAATTGAAGATTGCCTCCCTAAGTGGGCACCCCAGAGTGTGGGGTGTGATTTTGGCTGAGTTGAGCTGCTATTTGACCTCTTTTGTTGAGCTAGTGTAGCTTCTATGCTTCTCCAAAATGCAAAGAGGTGAAGATCTTCCTGCCTGGGTTGGGTCATTGAGATAAGTTTTTAGTTGATTTGAGACATTTTTAGACTCCTGGGAAAGCATGTACACCTACCGTGTTTCTCCAAAATGCATGGACATGAGCATTTTTCTGCCTTAACAGGGTCATTGTGGTGGGCTCTGAGGCTGGATGTGGAGCCTAGTCACCTGCGGAATTAAACAAAATTGAACTTCCCACTGTGCTTCGGGAAACAACCAGCTCAGCTTTATGGGTGAGCTTTGCAGTTGGTTGGTGTAGCCAATCAGGCACCACAAAGGGCAGGAACACGAAAATACCACCAAGATCTGCATACTGGTTACTGTGAGCTCCATCGTCTTAGATTTTATCCAATGTTGTGTGATTTAGCAGTGTCATTAACCCCAGTGTCCCTAGTGAAGTGAAGCCAGAGTGGGCTTCCAGGGAAGTGTGCTGGAATTCTAGGGAAGGCATGTATGTACTTCTACTTCTTTCTCTGGGTAGATAGCCTTAGGGGAATCCTCTTTATCTTGAATTGTCTCAATTTGGGGGAGGGGGAGAGGAGGCATAATAAAAATGAGGCTACTCTAACCCTCATAATTTGGTTTTCATTTAGTTCTATGGACCATAAAGAGCCTCAGGTTTGTTTTCAAGTATTGGGGTTTGCAAAAAGATATTCTTATTCTGATCTGTGGGTATTTGCTAGGTGAACTTTCTGTGGCATGAAATAGAAACTGAAACTTTCTACTCCACCATCTTGCTGAAATAACTAATTTGATGCTATAGTGATTGTGATTTTTTCATCGTTTTATTTTTGTATAGTTCATTATTTATGCAGAAAAAAGCAACTGATTTTTGAACATTGATTTTGTATCCTACAATATTACTGAATGTGTTTATGAATTCTAACAGATGATTTTGGTGGAGCCTTTAGGGTTTTCTATAAATATATATATTAATAATACCATGTCATTTGCAAATTGAGACAGTTGCACTTCTTTCTTTCTAATTTGGATGGCTTGTAATTTTTTTTATTGCCTAATTTCTCTGGCTGAGACTTCCAAAACTATGTTCAGTAGAAGTGGAGGGAGTAGGTTTTATTGCCTTGTTCTTTTTCTTGGAGGAAAAGCTTTGAGGTTTTCACCGAATATAATGTGAAAACTGCAGGTTTTTCATATATTGCTTTTATTGTGTTGAGGTAAATTCTTTCAAAACTTAGACTGTTGAGAGATTTTATTATGAAAGTGCATTAAATTTTTGAAATGTTCTTTTCTGAATGTTTTGAAATAATCTTGTAATCTTTATCCTTCTTTCTGTTAATGTGGTGCATTACCCTTATTGACTTACATATGTTAAAGCATCCTTTCAGCCTAAGGATAAATAGCACTTGCTCATGATGCATTGCTCTTCTAATATGCTGTTGCATTAGTTTGCTAGTATTTTGTTTAAGATTTTTGGATCAATATTCATCAGAAATATTGACTTGTAATTATGTTTTCTTATACTGTCTTTGTCTGACTTTCGCATAATGGTAACTCTGACTTAATAAAATGGGTTTGAAAATATGTCCTCTTCAATTTTTTAGAAGAGTTTATGAAAGTTTGTTAACTTCTCTTTAAATGTTTGGTAGAATTCACCAATGAAGCCATCTGTTGTTGAGCTTTTCATTGCTGAGGGGTTTATGATTAGTAATCACATCTCCTTAATCATTATTATACTGTTCAAATTTTCTATGTTTTAATGACTCAGTCTTGTTACGCTCTGGGTTTCTAGAATTTTATCTGCTTCTTCTAGATTATCCATTTGTTGGCATATAATTGTTTGTAGTTTTCTCATAATTTTTTGAATTTATGCGTTTTTAGTTGTAATGTCTCCTTTTTCACTCTTCTCCCTTCAATTTTTAGTCTAGCTGAAACTTTGTAAATTTAATCTTTTAAAAACAACTGTTTTTTTTTCCTATTTCCTGTTGCTTTTCTATTTTTGAATTTTATTTATTTTTGCTTTTTTCATTTGTTTTCAATTTTTATTTTTAGTTCAGTAATACATGAATGGGATGCACAGGTTTGTTACATAGCTAAACATGTGCCATGGTGGTTTGCTGCATAGACCATTCCATCACCCATATATTAAGCACAGCATCCATTAGCTATTCTTCCTGATGTTCTCCCTCACACCACTATCCCTTTTGACAGGCCCCAGTGTGTGTTGTGCCTCTCCATGTGTCCACGTATTCTCATCATTCAGTTCCTACTTACAAGTAAGAACACATAGTGTTTAATTTTCTCTTCATGCATTAGTTTGCTGAAGGCAATGGCTTCTAACTCCACCCTTGGCCCTGCAAAAGACATAATCTAATTTCTTTTATGGCTGCAGAGTATTCCGTATATATGTACATGTACTAAATTTTCTACATGTAGTCTATCCAATGATAGACTACATGGACATTTAGATTGTTTCCATATCTTTGCTATTGTGAATACTGCTGCAATTAATATACAAATGCATGTATCTTTGTAATAGAATGAATTATATTCCTTTGGGGATATACTCAGTAATGGGATTGCTGGGTCAAATGGTATTTCTGCCTCTAGGTCTTTGAGAAGTCGTCACACTGACTTCTACAATGGATGAACTAATTTACACTTTCACGAACAAACTAAAATGTTTTTCTATTTTTTTTTCTCGGCAACCCTGCCAGCATCTGTTGTGTTTTGACTTTTTAATAATTGCCATTCTGACTGGCATGAGACGGTATCTCATCATGGTTTTGACTTGCATTTTTCTAATGATCAGTGATGTTGATCTTTTTTTCATGTTTGCTGGCACATGTATGTCTTCCTTTGGGAAGTGTCTATTCATGTTTTTTGCCCACTTTTTAATAGGGTTGTTAGTTTATTTATTGTAAATTCCTGTAAGTGCCCTGTAGACTCTGGATATTAGACCTTTGTCAAATTGATAAATTGAAGAAATTTTCTCCCTTTCTGTAGGTTATCTGTTCACTCTGATGATAGTTTCTTTTGTTGTGCAGAGGTTTTTGTAGTTTAATCAGATATCATCAGTCTATTATTGCTTTTGTTGCAATTGCTTTTGGGTTTTTGTCATAAAATCTTTGCTCATGCCTATGTTCTGAATGGTATTGCCTAGATTTTCTTCCAGGGCTTTTATAGTTTTAGGGTTTACATTTAAGTTTTTGATCCAATTTGAGTAAATTTTTGTCTATGTTATAAGAAAGGGTCCATTTTCCATTTTTTGTCTCACTGGATTCAGTCCTCTTCCTACAGATATATAGGAATGGATTTCCCTCCTAGCCAGGGATCCGGGGGCTGGAGTATGTAAAACTCCTGGGTCTCTGTGTGTCCTGAGTGTCTGTTCTGCCAAGAATTGACACAGCTCTGTGTATCAGACCCAAAGCCTGGTGGTGTTGCCTCACTAGGGAATCTCCTGATCCATGGGTGGCAAAAATCCATGGAAGAAATGTGGTTTTTCTGGGTGGAGTTGCAAAATCACTCATTGGTGCCCTTGGTTTGGGATGGGGGTTCCTTTGGTTCCATAATGCTCTTGGGTGAGCCGTTGCTCCCCCTCCTATGTTTCTACATTCTAATTGGGCCTAAATTTTCGCCTAGTCAGTCCCAATGTGAGAATCTGGATATTTCAGTCGAAGGTGCTGAAATTACTCACCCCTTTTCATTCCTCTCTGGTGAGGGCCACAGACTGCAGCTGCTTCTAAATGGCCATCTTGAATCTGATCAATTTAATCTTTATTATACTTTTCTTCTGTGAATTTTGGGATTAGTTTGTTATTTTTTTGTAGTTCCTAGTGAGTTTATGTTTTTTTAAATTTATATCTTTCAATTTTTTACATGTATTTGTCTATTACTGTAAACTCTGCTTTGGCTGCCTCAGTGAAGTTTCTTAGAGATTTTGGATATTAGACACTTGTCAGGTGTGTAGATTACAAATATATTCTATTATTCTGTAGGTTGTCTCTTTATTGATAGTTTCTTTTTTTATTATTATTATTATACTTTAAGTTCTAGGGTACATGTGCATAACGTGCAGGTTTGTTACATATGTATACTTGTGCCTTGTTGGTGTGCTGCACCCATCAACTCGTCAGCACCCATCAACTCGTCATTTACAGCAGGTATAACTCCCAATGCAATCCCTCCCCCCTCCCCCCTCCCCATGATAGGCCCCGGTGTGTGATGTTCCCCTTCCCGAGTCCAAGTTATCTCATTGTTCAGTTTCCACCTATGAGTGAGAACATGCAGTGTTTGGTTTTCTGTTCTTGTGATAGTTTGCTAAGAATGATGGATTCCAGCTGCATCCATGTCCCTACAAAGGACACAAACTCATCCTTTTTTATGGCTGCATAGTATTCCATGGTGTATATGTGCCACATTTTCTTAATCCAATCTGTCACTGATGGACATTTGGGTTGATTCCAAGTCTTTGCTATTGTGAATAGTGCCACAATAAACATACGTGTGCATGTGTCTTTATAGCAGCATGATTTATAATCCTTTGGGTATATACCCAGTAATGGGATGGCTGGGTCATATGGTACTTCTAGTTCTAGATCCTTGAGGAATCGCCATACTGTTTTCCATAATGGTTGAACTAGTTTACAATCCCACCAACAGTATAAAAGTGTTCCTATTTCTCCACATCCTCTCCAGCATCTGTTGTTTCCTGACTTTTTAATGATTGCCATTCTAACTGGTGTGAGATGGTATCTCATTGTGGTTTTGATTTGCATTTCTCTGATGGCCAGTGATGATGAGAATTTTTTCATGTGTCCCTTGGCTGTATGAATGTCTTCTTTTGAGAAATGTCTGTTCATATCCTTTGCCCACTTTTCGATGGGGTTGTTTGTTTTTTTCTTGTAAATTTGTTTGAGTTCTTTGTAGGTTCTGGATATTAGCCCTTTGTCAGATGAGTAGATTGCAAAAATTTTCTCCCATTCTGTAGGTTGCCTGTTCACTCTGATGATAGTTTCTTTTGCTGTGCAGAAGCTCTTTAGTTTAATGAGATCCCATTCTTCAATTTTGGCTTTTGCTGCCGTTGCTTTTGGTGTTTTAGACATGAAGTCTTTGCCCATGCCTATGTCCTCAATGGTACTACCTAGGTTTTCCTCTACGGTTTTTATGGTGTTAGGTCTAACATTTAAATCTCTAATCCATCTTGAATTAATTTTCGTATAAGGAGTAAGGAAAGGATCCAGTTTCAGCTTTCTACTAATGGCTAGCCAATTTTCCCAGCACCATTTATTAAATAGGGAATCCTTTCCCCATTTCTTGTTTCTCTCAGGTTTGTCAAAGATCAGATAGCTGTAGATGTGTGGTATTATTTCTGAGGACTCTGTTCGTTTCATTGGTCTATATCTCTGTTTTGGTACCAGTACCATGCTGTTTTGGTTACTGTAGCCTTGTAGTATAGTTTGAAGTCAGGTAGCGTGATGCCTCCAGCTTTGTTCTTTTGACTTAGGATTGTCTTGGCAATGCAGGCTCTTTTTTGGTTCCATATGAACTTTAAAGCAGTTTTTTCCAATTCTGTGAAGAAACTCATTGGTAGCTTGATAGGGATGGCATTGAATCTATAAATTACCTTGGGCAGTATGGCCATTTTCACGATATTGATTCTTCCTATCCATGAGCATGGTATGTTCTTCCATTTGTTTGTGTCCTCTTTTATTTCACTGAGCAGTGGTTTGTAGTTCTCCTTGAAGAGGTCCTTTACATCCCTTGTAAGTTGGATTCCTAGGTATTTTATTCTCTTTGAAGCAATTGTGAATGGAAGTTCATTCATGATTTGGCTCTCTGTTTGTCTGTTAGTGGTGTATAAGAATGCTTATTGATAGTTTCTTTTGCTCTTCAGGAGGTCTTTAATTAGGTTCCATCAGTCAATTTTATTTTTTGTTGAAGACTTAGTAATGAATTGTTTCTCAAAGCTGGTGTCCAAAATTGTGCTTCCTAGGTTTTCTTCTAGCATTCTTATAGTTTGAGGTCTTACATCTAAATTTTTAATCTATCTTGAGTGAATTTTAGTTTACAGTGAAAGGTAGTGGTACAGTTTTATTCTTCTGCATATGGATGGCCAGGATTCCAGTGACATTTGTTGAATAGGGGATCTTTGCCTCATTGCTTATTTTTGTTGACTTTGTCTAAGATCAAATGGCTGTAGGTGCATGGCTTTATTTCTGGATTCTCTACTTCATTCCATTTGTCTATCTCTCTGTTCCTGTACCAGTACCATGCTGTTTTGCTTATTGTAGCCTTATAGCATGGTTTAAAATCTGGTAATGTAATCTTTCTGTCTGTGTTCCTTTTGCTTATAATTGCTTTGAAAAATTGGGATTCTTTTAAATTCCATTCAAATCTTAGAATAGCCTTTTCTAGGTCTGTGAAAAAATGACATTGGTTGTTTGATAGGAATAGTGTTGAATCTGCAATTTGCTTTGAGAAGTGTGATCACTTTACTAATATTGATTCTTCCAATCCATTAGCACGAATGTTTTTCCATTCGTTTATGTAATATGTATTTTTTTTCAGCAGCGTCTTTTAGTTCTTCTTGTAGTTAACTTTCACCTCACTGGGTAGCGGCATTCTCACATATTTTATTCTTTTTGTGGCAATTGTGAATAAGATTGTATTCTTGATTTGGCTCTCAGCTTGTATCTTATTGCTGTATAATGATGCTCTTTCCTTTTATATAAATTTTGTATCTTGAAACTTTACTGAAATAGTTTATCAACTACAATAGACTTTTGATGAAATCTTAAGTTTTTCTAGATACAGATTTATATCATCAGGGAGAAGAGACAGTTTAACTTCTTTTTCTCCTATTTGTATGCATTTTATTTTTTTTATCTTACCTGATTGCTGCAGCTAGTACATCTAGTACTATGTTGAAGAAGAATGATGAGAGTGAGCACCCTTGTTTTGTCATAGCTCTCAAAGGGAATGAATTCTTTCGGTAATTGTCCATTCAATATAGTGTTGGCTGCATGTTTATCATAGATGGCTCTTATTTGGAGGTATGTCCATTTGATGCCTATTTTTTTGATGAATTTTATCATAAAGTCATGTTGTATTTTATTGAAGGCTCTTTCTTCATCTATTGAGATTTTATACATATTTGTATTTATATATAAATATATATCTTTTATATATATTGAATATATATTCTCTATATAGAAATATATATTGAAATATATAATTCAGTTTATGTGATGAATTTCATATATTGATTTACATATGCTAAAACAACCTTGGGGTGAATTAACTTTTTGATATGCTTTTGAATTTGGCTTGGTAGTTCACTGTTGAGCATTTTTGTGTCTATGTTTTTCAGGCATATTTGACTGTAATTTTATTTTATTGTTGTGCCTTTTCTAGGTTTTTTTTTCTATAAGAGTGGTGCTTCATAGAATGAGTTAGAAAGAAGTCTTTCCTCAAATTTTTGGTATAATGTCAGTAGAACTGGTGCAAGTTTTTCATACATCTGTTAGATTTCACCTGTGAATTTATCTGGTCTGGGGCTTTCTTTTGATGGGTAAGTTGCATATTACTCATTCAACTTTGGAACTAAATATTGGTCGTTTCAGGGTTTCAATTTGCTCTTTATTCAATCTTGGGAGATAGTGTTTTTCTGGAAATTTTTCCATTACCTCTAGCTTTTCCAGTTTATGGGCATAGAGATGACTCATAATAGTCTCAGAGGATCTTTTTTCTTTTATGTGGTATTAATTGTAATGTCACCTTTGTAATTTCTGATTATGATTTTTGTGACTTCTGTCTTTTCTCCGCTAATCTAACTACCAATCTATCAATATTTTTTATTCTTTCAACAAATCACCTTTTGATTTGACTGAGATTGTATGGATTTGGGGATGTCAATTTTATTCATGTCTGCTCTGATTTTATTCATTTTTTTCTGCTAGCATTGGGCTTATTTTGTTGCTCTTTTTCTAGTTCCTCTAGGTATGATGTTAGCTCATTAATTTGAAATAATTCTGATTTTTTTAGGTCATAATTTAGCACTATAAAATTTATTTTTAACACTGCTTTTGCTGCAGCTCAGAGATTTTGTGGGTCCCATCTCTTTTCACTCAATCCCATTTATTTATTTATTTATTTATTTATTTATTTATTTAGAGATAGAATCTTGCTCTGTTGCTCAGGTTGAAGTGCAGTGGCACAATCTCGGCTTACCGCAACATCCACCTCCCAGGTTCAAGTGATTCTCCTGCCTCAGCCTCTCGAGTAGCTGAAATTAAAAGTACTTCCCACCATGCCCGGCTAATTTTCATGTTTTTAGTAGAGATGGGGTTTCACCATATTGGCCACGCTGGTTTCGAACTCCTGAACTCAAGTGATCTGCGCACCTTGGCCAATCAAAGTGCTGGGATTACAGGTGTGAGCCACCATGCCCAGCCCAGTGTTTTTAATTTCTTCCTTAATTTTATGGGTTACCCTCAAGTCATTCAGTATCAAATTGTTTAATTTTTATTTATTTCTGCAGTTTTGACAGATCTTTTTTGTATTGATTTTTATTTTTATTTAATTGCTGTCAAAGAGTATGGTTGTTTTAATTTTGATTTGTATTATATTTATTAAGACTTGCTTTATACCTGAGTATGTGATCCGTCTTGGAATACATACTCCAGATAGATAAGAAAAATGCATATTTTGTGGTTGACGGGTAGAGCATTTTGTAGATGCCTATGAGGTATAATTGTTCAAGTGTCAAATTCAATTTCAGAATTTCTTTGTTAGTTTTCTCCCTTGATGATTTGTTTATTGTTGTCAGTGGGGGTGTTGAAGTCTCCCACTATTGTGTGTCTGTACAAATGTTTCTGTAGATCTAGAAGTACTTTTTTGTTAATCTGGATTTTCCAATGATGACTGCATATTTATTTAAGATAGTTATGTCTTCTTGTTTAATTGAACCCTATGTAATTATGTAATGCCATTCTTTGTCTCTTTTTTGCTGTTGTTGGCTTAAAATTTGTTTTATCTTATATAAGAGTAATAATTCCTGCTTCTTTTGGTTTTTCATTTGTGTGATAAATCTTTCTCCATCCCTTTCTGTTCAGTTTATGGGTGTCTTTACATGTAAGATGGTCTCTTCAAGACAGCAGGCAGATTTTTTTTATTGTTGTTGTTGTTGTCTTTATTCAGCTTTCCACTGTGTGCTTCTTATGTGTGGCGTTTAGACCATTTACATTCAAGTTTAATTTTAATTTGTGAGATTTTAATTCTATCATGAGGTGGCTAGCTCGTTGCTTTGTCATTTCTTTTGTGTCATTGCTTTATATAGTCTGTGCGGCTATATGTACTTATGTGAGCTTTTTTTGTGAGAGCAGGTATTATTCATTTGTTTTCATGTTTAGAACTCCCTTAAAAATATCTCCAGATGATTGTCTAGTGCTAACAAATTCCCTTAGCACTTGTTTGTCTGGAAAGCATTTTATCCCCCCTTTGCTTATAAAGTTTACTCTGGCCTGCTATAAAAGTATTGTTTTGAATTTCTTTCCTTTAAAAATGCTTAAAATAAGCCCTTAATCTCTCCTGGCTCATAAAATTTCTGCTGAAAAGTCTGCTGTTAGGATGATTGGGTTCTCTTTGTACATGATATAACCTTTTTCTCTAGCTTCTTCTTGAGATTTTTTTTTTCTTTAGCATTGACTTTAAACCAACAACAGTAAAAAAAAGTACAAGGAATGACATATTTATTTCAGTTCAGGGCTGTTTCTAGAGAGCTAGTGCAATCCTTTGGTGGTGTCAGTATACTCAGATTTTTCATGATTCCTGAGTTCTTGTGTTGTTTTCTTTTTATCTGGACATTCTAAAACTTCTAATTTTTGTAATTATTTTTGTGCAAGTAGAATTTTTCTTTTTCTTTCTTTTCTTGTAATATAGTTAGTTTTTTTTTTTTCTTTCCTTTTCCTTTTCCTCCTGTACCTAGGGGATATGACTTTATAGAATGCTGACTAGGGTTCCCATCGGCTTTGCTTCCTGTGCACTTCTGTCAGTGTGTTTTATATTGGGCTATGCCATTTGACCTACCAACCAGTAGATGGTGCTAATAGGTAAGAGGCTGCTGCACCAAACATGGCTGAATGTGTTCTTGATCGTTGTTTAGACAATAGGCTGATCTGTGAATTGCACACTAGTCTGTGCTCCCTGATTAACCCTGGTGGTCTGGGGACCAATGTGGTTGGAAGCAAACTGGGCATGTCTGCCTAGAGGTAGTAGTTACTGTGCGGCAGTTAGTTTGATTTTGTGTAGTATTTCTTAGAATCTTTTATTTAAAACATGTTCTCAGAACTTGTTATGGTAAAATATGTGCTATGAGCACATGCACAGATATAATTGTAAATCAGAGAATCATAAGATCTTGTAATTTGAAAACAAGAGCAACTTTCTAAAGCTTATCAGAGAACTCTAAGACTTTACTAACTTTTGTGTTTATATGTAAAACCCATAACAAGTAAATAGTGCCTAAAATTTGAGGAAATAACTGAAGATCAGTGACAAAGTTAATTAGATATATGTTTTAATGACTCAAATGGAGACATTTAAAAAGCTAAATAAATCAGAGTTCTAGAGAGGCAGTGTTGGCTTCTTTTATTTATCTCTCTGAAGATCAATACTACACATTTAACTCCCATATTTTAGTAGGTAAGCATGTGAATCCAAAAAAATTTTTCGACCACTCTTGCACTCTTTGCCATTTTCCCCAGGTCCTTATTCCTCTTGACAACTGAAACATGTCTTGATAGGTACTCTTGGTTGCTAATGTTGTTTGAATATCTGTCTCCTCCAAATCTCATTTTAAATGTGTCCCACAATGTTGGAGTTGGGTTCTGCCGGAAGGTGATTTTGTCACGGAAGCAAATCCTTCATGAATTGCTTGGTAACATCTCCATGGTAATATGTGAGTTCTTGCTCTATTAGTTCATATGAGAGCTGGTTATTAAAAAGAATCTGATATAACTTCCTCTCTCTCTTATTCCTTCTCTCATCATGTGACATATCTGCTCCCTCTATACCTTCTGCTGTAATTTTAAACTCTCTGAGGTTCTCACCAGATGCACATGCTAGTGCCATGCTTCTTGAAAAACTTGTAGAACTGTAAGTTTGTTTTATATACAAATTACTCAGCATCAGGCATTCCTTTATAGAAGTACAAAATGGAGTAATAAAGGAAATTTGTACCAGGAATGGGCTGTTGCTAAAAAGACACTTGAACCTGTGGAAGCAGATTCAAATCTGGGTAATGTACAGAAGTTAGCAAAATTTGGAGAAGTAGAAGATATAAAGTTTAGAGAAAGGTTTGTACTTATTAGAGACTATTTAAGTGATTTTGACAGAAATGCTGATAAAAATATGGGTGGTAAAAATCAGGTTGGTGATGTATCAGGTAGAAAAAAAGAAACTTGTTGGGAACTAGAGTGAAGATTACCTTTGTTATGTCTTAGCAGAAATTTAGCTGAATTGTGTGCATGTCCTAGACTTTTTGGATGGCTGAACTTAAGAAGGATGATGTGGGTATATGGAGGAACAAATTTCTAAGCAGCAAAGCATTCAAGAAGTGGTTTGGCTGCTTTTGACGGCCTAGGAATAGAAAGGTGAGCAAAAGAATGACTTAAAGGTGGAATTTATATTTAAAAGTAAAGCAGGACATAAAAGTTCAAAAATTTTCCAGTCTGGCTGTGTAGTAGGGAAGAAAATAGTCTTTTCAAATACAAGGGAGAGGCAGGGTAACCTCTTATGAGAGAGATTAGCATGACTAAAAGTGAGCCAGGTGCTAATATTGAATACAATAGGGAGAAGGCCTTGAAATCTTTTCCAAAACCTTCCAGGATTTTCCTCCCATGAAGGCCCAGAGTGGATCATAAACAGGATGCTGTTAACCTATGCCACCTCAGGATTCTGCTCTCTGCATCCCAGCTACTCCAGCTCCAGCCAAGGCTTGAAGGACTGCAGGTATATCCTGGGCTGCCACTCCTGAGAGTGCAGACTGTAGGCTTTGTGACTCACTTGGTGTTAAGTTTGCAGGCACACAGAATGTGATAGTAAAGAAGATTTGGTGGCTTCCACTTAGATTTTAGAGGATGTATTGGAAAGCCTGGGTGCCCAAGCAGAAGCCTGCCACATGAAAAAAAAAAAAGCCTTTAGAGAGAAGCTCTACTAGGACAGTGCTAAGGAAAAATGTGGGATTTGAGCCCCAACACAGAGTTCCCAATAAAGCACTGCCCAGTAGAGATGAGGGAATGGGGCTATACCACCTTTCAATTCTCAGAATTGTAGAGCAATCGGCAGCATGCACCCTCAGCCAGGAAAAGCTGCAAGCATTGTAGTCCAATGCTTGAGAGCAACCACGTGGGCTGCACCCAACAGAGCCATGAGGGCAAGGCTGCCCAGGGTCTTTGGAGAACACTCCTCACAACAGTGTGCCCAGCATATAGGAAACAGTGTCAAGAATTATTTTGGAGCTTTAAGATTGAATTTCCCCTCGATGTTAGAGGTGTGGTCTAGTGGGAGATATTTAGGTCATGTAAACATATCTTTCATGAATGCTCTGGTGCCTTCTGCATCGTAATCAGTGAGTTCTCACTACATTAGTTAATACAAGAGTTGGTTTTTAAGAAGAGTCTGGCACCCTTCCTCTTCCCTCTTGCTCCCTGTCTCATCATGTGACATGCATACATGCTTTCCAGTGTAATTACAAGCTTCCAGAAGCCCTCACCAAAAGCAGATGCTGGTGCCATTCTTTTTGAACAGCTTGCAGAACCATGAACCAAATAAATTTATTTTCTCTGTAAATTACCCAGCCTCGGGTATTCCTTTATAGCAGCACCAAATAGACTAATACAATTATCTACTCAACATTTTATTTCTGCCTGTTGATTCCTTGCCTGTCATCACTGTAGAAGCTAAGAATGCCATGTACATGCTTTCTAAGTCCTCCTTGAAAAGATAAGTGTGGCCACTCAACCTAGTTTGGGCAAATGATAATAAGAACAATATTTCTGGGTGGTGTCTAGTGTTTTTCTTTAAATGGACATCGAAAGTCCATGAATGGGCTTTTACCACAAAGAAAATGGGCTTTCTTTCTGCATTGTGTGTTTTAATATGAAGACATGATACTTGAAAGTGCAGCAGCCACTGTGGCCAAATCAGGGCGTCTATTGCCAATATTAAGACAACCCCCTGAGAAGAACTAAAAGAACTGGATGGTATTGCTAATCCACTGAATCAATCATAAAATTTTCCTTCCAGAAATCTCATTAATAAAACAATAATGTTCCTATAATTTAAGCCATTGTTAATGGGGTTTTCTGTTACATTTTAAAGAAAGTAGCAGTAACTGTTTCAACTGTCTAAGCCAGCTTATGACTGTTTTTTTTTTCCAGTGTCTTTCATTTCATATAAAATAACCTTCTTCTCTTTCCATTTTTATACCATTTTTTTTTTTTTTATCAGAACTGCATCAAGATGTCTTTCTTTTTTAAGGCTTTTCTTTCTTCATCATTCAGAGTTAGTTGCTCCTCAGGTATATTTGGTCATTGATTCAAAAGTACTTATTGAGAACCCACTTTATGACAGATATTATACTATATGCTAATAATTTAACATTAAAAATTACCTTTATGGAGCTTAAAGTTCATAGTAGATATAATTGGTTTCTTACTAGTATCCATTTCTCTATTCATTTCTACTGGAAGGGCCATCATTTTGTTCTGTTGTCCATTGTATTAGGCCATTTGTACATTGCTATAAATAAATACCTGAAACTACATAATTTATAAGAAAAAATAGTTAATTGGCTCCTGGTTCTGCAGGCTGTACAGCAAGAATAGTGGCATCTGCTTTTGGAAAGGTTTCATGAAGCTGCCAATCATGGTGGAAAGCAAAGCAGGAAAAGGCACTTTCCATGGCAAAAGCAAGAGTGTGTGTGTGTGTGTGTGCGCGCGTGCGCGAGTGTGTGTGTGTGTGTGTGTGTGAGAGAGAGAGAGAGAGAGAGAGAGAGAGAGAGAGAGAGAGGTGTCACACACTGTTAAATGACCAGATCACGTTTGAACTCAAAGTGAGAGCTCACTTATCACCAAAGAGATGGCCCAAGCCATTCCTGAGAGATCCACCTCCATGATCCAAACACCTCCTAAAAGACCCTATCTTCAACAATAAGGATTACAATTCCACATGATATTTGAGTGGGGACAAATATCCAAATTATATCATTTTGCTTCTGGTTCCTCCAAAATATCATGTCTTTCTCATATTGCAATATAAAATTTTACATTTCCAACAGTCCTTGATAGTCTTTTATTATTATTATTATTATTATTATTATTATTATTATACTTTAAGTTCTAGGGTACATGTGCATAACATGCAGGTTTGTTACATATGTATACTTGTGCCATGTTGGTGTGCTGCACCCATCAACTCGTCAGCACCCATCAACTCGTCATTTACATCAGGTATAACTCCCAATGCAATCCCTCCCCCCTCCCCCCTCCCCGTGATAGGCCCCGGTGTGTGATGTTCTTCTTCCCGAGTCCAAGTGATCTCATCGCTCAGTTCCCACCTATGAGTGAGAACATGTAGTGTTTGGTTTTCTGTTCTTGTGATAGATTGCTAAGAATGATGGTTTCCAGCTGCATCCATGACCCTACAAAGGACACAAACTCATCCTTTTTTATGGCTGCATAGTATTCCATGGTGTATATGTGCCACATTTTCTTAATCCAATCTGTCACTGATGGACATTTGGGTTGATTCCAAGTCTTTGCTATTGTGAATAGTGCTGCAATAAACATACGTGTGCATGTGTCTTTATAGCAGCATGATTTATAATCCTTTGGGTATATACCCAGTAATGGGATGGCTGGGTCATATGGTACATCTAGTTCTAGATCTATGAGGAATCACCATACTGTTTTCCATAATGGTTGAACTAGTTTACAATCCCACCAACAGTGTAAAAGTGTTCCTATTTCTCCACATCCTCTCCAGCACCTGTTGTTTCCTGACTTTTTAATGATTGCTATTCTAACTGGTGTGAGATGGTATCTCATTGTGGTTTTGATTTGCATTTCTGATGGCCAGTGATGATGACCATTTTTTCATGTGTCTGTTGGCTGTATGAATGTCTTCTTTTGAGAAATGTCTGTTCATATCCTTTGCCCACTTTTTGATGGGGTTGTTTGTTTTGTTCTTGTAAATTTGTTTGAGTTCTTTGTAGGTTCTGGATATTAGTCCTTTGTCAGATGAGTAGATTGCAAAAATTTTCTCCCATTCTGTAGGTTGCCTGTTCACTCTGATGGTAGTTTCTTTTGCTGTGCAGAAGCTCTTTAGTTTAATGAGATCCCATTCATCAATTTTGGCTTTTGCTGCCGTTGCTTTTGGTGTTTTAGACATGAAGTCTTTGCCCATGCCTATGTCCTGAATTGTATTACCTAGGTTTTCTTCTAGGGTTTTTATGGTATTAGGTCTAACATTTAAGTCTCTAATCCATCTTGAATTAATTTTCTTATAAGGACTAAGGAAAGGATCCAGTTTCAGCTTTCTACTTATGGCTAGCCAATTTTCCCAGCACCATTTATTAAATAGGGAATCCTTTCCCCATTTCTTGTTTCTCTCAGGTTTGTCAAAGATCAGATGGCTGTAGATGTGTGGTATTATTTCTGAGGACTCTGTTCTGTTCCATTGGTCTGTATCTCTGTTTTGGTACCAGTACCATGCTGTTTTGGTTACTGTAGCCTTGTAGTATAGTTTGAAGTCAGGTAGCGTGATGCCTCCAGCTTTGTTCTTTTGACTTAGGATTGTCTTGGAGATGCGGGGTCTTTTTTGGTTCCATGTGAACTTTAAAGCAGTTTTTTCCAATTCTGTGAAGAAACTCATTGGTAGCTTGATGAGGATGGCATTGAATCTATAAATAACTTTGGGCAGTATGGCCATTTTCATGATATTGATTCTTCCTATCCATGAGCATGGCATGTTCTTCCATTTGTGTGTGTCCTCTTTTATTTCACTGAGCAGTGGTTTGTAGTTCTCCTTGAAGAGGTCCTTTATATCCCTTGTAAGTTGGATTCCTAGATATTTTATTCTCTTTGAAGCAATTGTGAATGGAAGTTCATTCATGATTTGGCTCACTGTTTGTCTGTTACTGGTGTATAAGAATGCTTGTGATATTTGCACATTAATTTTGTATCCAGAGACTTTGCTGAAGTTGCTTATCAGCTGAAGGAGATTTTTGGCTGAGACAATGGGGTTTTCTAAATATACAATCATGTCATCTGCAAAGAGGGACAATTTGACTTCTTCTTTTCCTAACTGAATACCCTTGATTTCTTTCTCTTGCCTGATTGCCCTAGCCAGAACTTCCAACACTATGTTGAATAGGAATGGTGAGAGAGGGCATCCCTGTCTTGTGCCAGTTTTCAAAGGAAATTTTTCCAGTTTTTGCCCATTCAGTATGATATTGGCTGTGGGTTTGTCATAAATATCTCTTATTATTTTGAGGTATGTTCCATCAATGCCGAATTTATTGAGTGTTTTTAGCATGAAGGGCTGTTGAATTTTGTCAAAAGCCTTTTCTGCATCTATTGAGATAATCATGTGGTTCTTGTCTTTGGTTCTGTTTATATGCTGGATTATGTTTATTGATTTGCGAATGTTGAACCAGCCTTGCATCCCAGTGATGAAGCCCACTTGATCATGGTGGACAAGCTTTTTGATATGCTGCTGAATCCGGTTTGCCAGTAGTCCTTGATAGTCTTAACTCCTTCAAGCATTAACTCAAAATTACTAAGTCTCATCTGAGACAAAGCAAATACCTTCTATCTATGATCCTGTAAAAGCAAAAACAATCTAGTCACTTCTGAGATACAATGGTGGTATAGGCATTGGAAAAACATTGTCATCCAAAAGCGAGAAATCAGCCAAAGGAAAGGTGCTACAGGCCCCACACAATTGAGAGGTGGGCTCCCAAGGCGTTGGGCAACTCTCCCCCTGTGGCTTTGCAATTGTTGAGTGCCTACAGGTTTTCCCGACACAATGCAAGCTGCCAATGACTCTATCATTCTTGGGTCTGGAGAGCAGTGGCCCCCTTCTCACAGCTACACAAGGCACTGTCCCAGTGGGGACTTTGTGCGGGGGCTCCAACAAAACATTTCCTTTTCACACTGCCCTAATAGAGGTTCTTTCTGGGGGCTCCACCCCTGCAGCAAGCTTCTGCATGGGCACCCAGGATTTTCTAAACATCCTGTGAAATCTAGATAGAGGCTAGCATGCATTCTTCACTTTTGCATTCTGCACGTGTACAGACTTAACACCACAAACAAGCATTATTTAAAGTGGCAGCCTGAGCTGTACATGGGCCCCTTTGAGCTATGGCTAGAGCAGCTGAGATGTGGGAAGCAGTGTTATGAGGCTGCACAAATGAGCAGGAGCCTGGACCTGGACAACAAAACCATTCTTTCCTCATAGGTCTCTGTGCCAGTGATGAGAGGGGCTGCCCTGAAGGTCTCTGAGATGCTTTCTAGACCCTTTCCCCATTGTGTTAGCTATCAACACTTGACTCCCTTTTAATCACACAAATTTTTCTAGCAAGTGGTTGCTGCATAGCCTGTTTGGACTCTTTTCCTGAAAATGAGATTTCTTTTCCCACATGGCCAGGGGCCATGGTGCATATTTTTCAAGCTTATATGCTGGGCCAGGTGTGGCTCATGTCTGTAATCTCAGTACTTTGGGAGACTGAGGTGAGTGTATCACCTGAGGTCGGGAGTTTGAGGCCAGCCTGACCAACATGGAGAAACCCCGTCTCTACTAAAAATACAAAATTAGCTGGGCATGGTGGCACATACCTGTAATCCAAACTACTTGGTAGGCTGAGGCAGGAGAATTATTTGAACCCAGGAAGTGGAGGTTACAGTGAGCCAAGATCGTGCCATTTCACTCCAGTCTGGGCAACAAGAATGAAACTAACTCTGTTTCAAAAACAAACAAACAAAACTTACATGCTGTACTTCTATTTTAAATATGAGTTCCAGCTTTAAGATAGTTCTTTACTCTCACATCTGAGAATAGGTTGTTAGAAGCAGCCAAACCACATCTTGAATGCTTTGCTGCTTAGAATTTTTTTCCACCAGATACCCTGGGTCATCCATCTCAAGTATAAACTTGCACAGATCTCTAGGGCATGGAAACAATACAACTAAGTTATTCGATAAGGCATAACACATGTGACCTTTGCTCTAGTTCCCAATAAGTTCCTCATTTCCACCTGAGACCTCAGGGCCTGGACTTTGTTGTTCATATCACTATGAGCATTTTTGTTACAACTGTTTAACCAGTCTATAAGAAATTCCATTTTCCCTCATCTTCCTGTCTTCCTCTGAGCCCTCCAAATTCTTCTAACTTCTGCTTGTTACCCAGTTCTAATGTCACACCCACATTCTCATGTATCTTTATAGCAATGACCCACTATTTGGTATCAATTTTCCATATTCCAATTTTCCATATAATATTTCCAAATTTTCCATATTTCCATATTTATAGCATTCTTGCATTGCTATAAAGAAATATCTGAGACTAAGTAATTTATAAGAAAATAGATTTAATTGGTTCATGGTTCTGTAGGCGCACAGAAGTCATAACAGAATCTCCTTCTGAGTGAGGCTTCAGGAAACTTACAACCAGGGAAGAAGGTGAAGCGGGAGCAGGAGCTTCATATGGAAAAAGCAAAACCAAGAGAGAGAGTGTGGAACAAGGTGCCACACACTTTTAAATGATGACATCCTGTGAAAACTCAGAGCAAGAGCTCACTTATCACCAAGGAGAAGGACCGTGCCTTTCCTGAGGGATCTGCAACCGTGACCAAAACATCTCCCACCAGGCCCCACACACCCAATATTGGGAATTACAATCCAACATGAGGTTTGAGAAGGGACAAACATTCAAACTTTATCACTCATCTTTCCTCCATATAAGATAGGAGAATCAAACTGTATCTGGAGATCTAAGTCTAAATCATTGTTTCATTAAGTCCTTGTTCAGGCTATTTTGCTGTTAATTAATTTAGGGGTAAGTATATCATTCAGTTAATATAAATAAAATGTGAGGGATGGTTTCCAGGAAAATTTTTCTCATTTCAGAAAAGGCAGTTTATTTTCATCTAGTAGAAATCTTTATATCTGTTTACAATCCTTGACACTCACGCAGTGACCATCTTGCAACCATAAATAAAACCAGACTAAAGGCAAAGAAAAACAAGTAAAGTAACAGAATATAGAGACAGAAACTAGGTTTTTGATGAAATTGGTGATCTGCTCAATTAACTAACTCTAAAACATACTTTACCTCAAAACCCCTTGTTGTGTAGCATAACAAATTCCCTTATTGAATGAGGCTATTTGAGTCAAGATTTTCAGATACTTGAAGGTGATGATATTATAACTAACATACAGTCTGAGAAAATACAAGGGAAATATGGTAAATGACAAACTCTAGAGGAAAAGGCTTTTGGATCTATTGATAAAAAACTTACAGTCCCGTAATAACTAGATTGCTCATTTAAGAGCACATAAATAGACCACAGAAAGTCATTCTTGCTGACTACTTGTATATAAATTATCTCACTACTAACCAATTTTCATTAGAGCATTGTAGTTTTTGGAGTACCAGTGGCAAGTTTGACTCAGATCATTATTCCATTTTCCTTTGTGAGTGTCTATATGTTAGCTAGCCACTATTGGAGATATTTCTGTGAACATGGGTTGAAAGATAGCTAATTATGTGATAAGGGAGTCCTGGACTATTACCTTATTTGTATTGACCTCTAATAGGCTGAGTTAACTTGCTATGGATTTCCCAGCCCACTTAATATACGAGAATAGTCAATATATGTTACAAAATTAACACTAGGTTTTAAATGTGTGGGGTTTCCATTCCTATTATACTTTTGTGCCATCTAAGCTTTTCTAGTCTTTTGGCAATTGGTATTAACTTTATGCAAAAATTTGCCATTTTTAATCATCCTGGTAATACTAGTAAAATATTTTCACATAAAAATTTAACTGCACCTGCAAACGATCAGAGTTATAATTTAGAAAGTTATATCCACCAAGACATATTTATAATGTATGCTTTTTCTCACATATTATATTTTTTGTATTCAGAATTTTCATTTTTCATGTTTATCCAAAGGTCAAGGCCATTGCATATAAGTTAGCTTAATTAATTTGATAATGGGTACTGTCTGAGACTTTTAGTTTATTTAGTATTCTTGGGCCAAGAATTCAAAGGCCACCTGCATATTTCCACGTTTATGAAGCTTACACCTGAATTTGGGGAGTTGGTTGGATAGAAGGAAACATCTCAAAGAAAATATCCAACAGGCTGGAACAGAGCAGGTTGAGGTCAGAGATTAACAAGTAGGTAGTTCTCATGGAAATTAAAATAAAAATTTTAATTCTACTATACATGTTAAAAATAATATTTATATTTTGGCCTTAAAATAAACTGGACATAAACATAAATCTTTCCATTGTTTTTCTCTGAACTTTGATTGTGACAGTCAAATAAATTAAAAATGTTTAAATAGGATAATAGTGGCATTTTTCTCAAATGTAAGATCCCATGCATTCCACATTGAATATTACTAGCTAATTCTTAACATTTTTATAAAAAAATTCTAAACACCAAATGTTGTGCTTTGTAATTGTATTCTAGGACTTCCTCTCTTTTCTCTTGACATCAGGAGGTCTTAAGCTTGTTTCCACAAATTCCCAACACATACAGAGTTTTAGAAATTCCATACAGGTGTTAGCAAGTTGAAATATATGTATTTGCATAGATGTATTTTTGGGGAGAGAATTCCATTGTTTTCATAAAAAGGATTCATAACCCCCATATTATTAAGAACCACTTTTCTAAATATTGTTTTAGGATGGTAATTTCTGCCACTTCCACAGGTTTTATTTACCCAATATACTGATGCTATCTATGTCTGTATTTTCAGTTCGATTCTTTCTCTTAAGTTCTAGGCTCCTATATTTAACTTTCTGATGAATATATTTATTTTTATAAATCACAGTCACTTAAAGCTCATATATCTCAAACTAAATTCATTATCTTTCCCTTTTGCTCTTGTTCACATCTTTTTATCTTGGGGTTTCTGTCTCAGACAATGGCTGTATCACCCATTCTGTTGTTCAAGTCAGAAAAGCAAGCACTCGCTAATTTCTTATCTCTTATCAACCCACTCTGATACCAATAATTACTTCCTAAAGCTTATCCTTCTTAAATATCTTCTGAACCTATCAATTTTCTCTATCCTTACTGCCACTATTCTAGTTCAGACTAATATAAAATCCTTAGATTTTTAACAGTTTCCTAACTGATAATGTAGTCTCTAGATTTTCCTTGTCCTGATCCACTCTAATCCACACTGCAGCACAATTATCTTCCCAAAACAAAATGTGATTATGCCACTCATTCACTGGTTATTTCCTGTTGCACTTATAATACAAACAAAACTACCCAATATGACCTACAATATGACCTTACATGATTGATATGGTTTGGCCCTGTGTCCTCAGTCAAGTCTCATCTCGAATTGTTCTCCCTGTATGTCAAGGGAGGGACCTACAATTCCCATGTGTCCAAAGAGGGAGGTGATTGGATCAGGGTGGGTGTTTTGCCCATGCTTTTCTCATAATAGTGGGTGAGTTCTCATGATATCTGATAATTTTTTAAGAGTTCGAAAGTTCCTTCTTCACTCTTCTCTTTCCTGTCAACTTGTGAAGAAAGTGCCTGCTTCGCCTTCTGCCATGATTGTCAGTTTCCTGAGGCCTCCCCAGCCATGCGGAACTGTGAGTCAACTAACTAAACCTCTTTCCTTTATAAATGGCCCGGTCCCAGGGAAGTTCTTTATAGCAGTGTAATAACGGACTAAGACAATGAATGATCCCTTTAAAAAATCCAGCCTCAACTTCTTCCACTAATCTACTCATACTGAATACTTCAGGCATATTTAGCTGTTTTCAAAAGCCCACATGTTTCCTGAACCTTTTACCTCCTGACTTTTCCACATCTGTTTCCCTTTCTTTGTAGAAACACTCCTCAAACTCTATGTTCAACATACTCATACATACGTTGTTACCTAAATCTTACTTGTGGATTTATAGCTCTTAATTTAGAAGTTACTTAACCCAGAATGTCCTTCATATCTCCCCCCTAATTTTTCATAGGGCATTCTTATGTGTTGCCATAGCATTCTGTCTTTACTTGTGATAGTACTCATTACTTTCTATAGTTATCACCTATTTCCTTACTTTCTTTTCTATATGCCTCTCTAGAGTTAAATTCTTGGAGAACAGGTATTGTGCCTGTATGTTTCATGCCCTAACATTAGGTTTAAATGCGCCAGTTCAACATGGTATCTGAGATATCTTCTGACTGGTCAGAAATCTGTTATGAGTTGTTGGTATACAATGCTTATTAAATGTTATGAATTTCATTCTTAGTTGTATCACCAGCATCCAGCACATCAGCCCTATTTAGAAGCAGAGAATTAATAACTTCTAATTGTAGGTTTGGATTTATTTCATGTTGAAACAACCTTCAATAATCTCAGAACTATATTTAGAAAGCTCTTTATGGAGTCTGAAATTAGTAATCAGCTATAATCCCTTTATCTAGTGAAGTGTTTCTTAAAGTGTAGTCCAAGTCATCTGCATAAAAACAACTTGAGATTGTGTATTAATGAGCTTGGCCATGCTATAACAACATACCACAGATTGTGTGACATAAACAACAGAAATTTATTTTCTCAGAGTTATGGAGGCTACAAGTTCAAGATTAAGGTGTCAGCAGTATTGGTTTCTGCTGAGGCTTCTATTCCTGGCTTGTGAATGGCTGCCTCCTTACTGTGTCCTCACATGTCTTTTCTTTTGTGTGTGCATGGAGAAACAGAGGTGTCCATGGTGTCTCTTCATATTCTTTTTATTTTATTATTTATTTTCATATTCAGTTGTTATGGGTACATAGTAGGTGTGTTTATGTAGTACGTGAGATGTTTTGATACAGGTATGCAATGTGAAATAAGCACATTATGGAGAATGTGATATCCATCTCCTCAAGTATTTATTTTTTGAATTACGAACAATCCAATTACACTCTTTACATTATTTCAAAGTGTACTGTTATTATTGACTATTATCATCCAGTTGTGTTATCAAATAGCAGGTCTTATACATTCTTTCTATTTTTTTGTACCAATTAACCACCCCCACCTTTCCCTCAGAACCACACTACCTTTCCCAGTCTCTAGTAACCATCCTTCAACTATGTCCAAGTGTTTAATTATTTCAATTTTTAAGTTCTACAAATAATTGAGAGCATGCAATGTTTGTCTTTCTGTGCCTGTCTTATTTTACTTAACATTATAATTTTCAATTTCATCCATGTTATTGTAAATAACTGGATTTTATGATTTTTATGACTGAATAGTACTCCGTTGTACATATGTACCATATTTTCTTTATCCATTCATCTGTTGATGGGCACTTAGATTGTTTCCAAATATTAGCTATTGTAAACAGTGTTGCAACAAACACAGAAGGTCCGATATCTTTTCAATATACTGATTTCCATTGTTTGGGGTATATACCCAGCAGTGGGAGTGCTGGGTAGCACTATGCTTGATTATATGGTAGTCCATTGGTACCCAGATTATATGGATTTTTAGTTTTCTGTGGAACTTCCAAGATGTTCTGCATAGTAGTTGTACTAATTTACATTCCCACCAATAGCGTACAAGAGTACCCATTTCTCCACATCCTTGCCAGCATTTGTTATAGACTGCCTTTTGTATAAAAACCATTTTAATTGGGGTAAGATGATATCTCTTTATAGTTTTTATTTGCATTTCTTTGATGAACAATAATGTTAAGCACATTTTCATATGCCTGGATGCTGTTTGTATGTCTTCTTTGGAGAAATGTCTGTGCAAATTATTTGCCCAATTTTGATCATATTATTTGACTTTTTTTCCTATATAGTTGTGGGAGTTCTTCATATATTCTGGTCATTAAACCTTTGCCAAATATTTTCTCCTATTCTGTGGGTTGTTTCTTCACTTTGTTGATTGTATCCTTTGCTGTACACAAGCTTTTTAACTTAATGTGATCCCACCTTTCCTTTTTTGCTTTGGGTACCGGAGCTTGTGGGTTATGGCTCAAGAAATTTTTGACCCAACCAATGTCCTTAAGATTTTTCCCTAAGTTTCCCTGTAGTAGTTTCATGATTTGATGTCTCATATTTAAGGTTTCAGTCTATTTTGTTTTATTTTTGTGTATGGTGAGAGATGGAGGACTAGTTTTATTCTTCTTCTGTAAGAGGATATACGGTTTTTTCTAGCAACCTATATTGAAGAGACCCTCCTTTCTGCAGTGTATGTCCTTCGTATGTGGATCCCTTTCTCGGTTCTCTATTCTGTTCCATTAGTCTATGTGTCTTTTTTTTTTCTTTTTTTTTTAATGCCAGAACCATGCTGTTTTGGTTACTATATCTCCGTAGTATAATTTGAAATCGGGTAATTTGATTTCTCTAGTTTTGTTATTTTTGCATCAGATAACTCTGTCTGATCTAGGTCTTTTGTGTTTCCCTATAAATTTTAGGATAGCTTTCTTTGTTTTTGTGAAGATTGTCATTGGTATTTTTTATTATTATTATACTTTAAGTTCTAAGGTACATGTGTACAACATGCAGGTTTGTTACATATGTATACATGTGCCATGTTGGTGTGCTGCACCCATTAACTCGTCATTTACATTAGGTATTTCTCCTAATGCTATCCCTCCTCCGTCCCCACTCCTCAAAATAGGCCTCAGTGTGTGATGTTCCCCTGCCTGTGTCCAAGTGATCTCATTGTTCAATTCCCACCTATGAGTGAGAACATGCAGTGTTTGGTTTTCTGTTCTTGCGATAGTTTGCTGAGAATGATGGTTTCCAGCTGCATCCATGTCCCTACAAAGGATATAAACTCATCATTTTTAATGGCTGCATAGTATTCCATGGTGTATATGTGCCACATTTTCTTAATCCAGTCTGTCACTGATGGACATTTGGGTTGATTCCAAGTCTTTGCTATTGGGAATAGTGCCGCAATAAACGTAGGTGTGCATGGGTATTTATAGCAGCATGATTTATAATCCTTTGGGTATATACCCAATAATGGGATGGCTGGGTCATATGGTATTTCTAGTTCTAGATCCTTGAGGAATCACCACATTGTTTTCCAAAATGGTTGAACTAGTTTACAATCCCACCAACAGTGTAAAGGTGTTCCTATTTCTCCACATCCTCTCCAGCACCTGTTGTTTCCTGACTTTTTAATGATTGTCATTCTAACTGGTGTGAGATGGTATCTCATTGTGGTTTTGATTTGCATTTCTCTGATGGCCAGTGATGATGAGCATTTTTTCATGTGTCTGTTGGCTGTATGAATGTCTTCTTTTGAGAAATGTCTGTTCATATACTTTGCCCACTTTTTCATGGGATCATTTGTTTTTTTCTTGTAAATTCGATTGAGTTCTTTATAGGTTATGGATATTAGTCCTTTGTCAGATCAGTAGTCTGCAAAAATGTTCTCCCATTCTGTAGGTTGCCTGTTCACTCTGATGGTAGTTTCTTTTGCTGTGCAGAAACTCTTTAGTTTAATTAGATCCCATTTGTCAATTTTGGCTTTTGTTGCCATTGCTTTTGGTGTTTTAAACATGAAGTCCTTGCCCATGCCTATGTCCTGAATGGTATCACCTAGGTTTTCTTCTAGGTTTTTTATGGTGTTAGGTCTAACATTTAAGTCTCTAATCCATCTTGAATTAATGTTCATATAAGGAGTAAGGAAAGGATCCAGTTTCAGCTTTCTACTTATGGCTAGCCCATTTTCCCAGCACCATTTATTAAATAGGGAATCCTTTCCCCATTTCTTGTGTTTCTCAGGTTTGTCAAAGATCAGAAGGCTGTAGATGTGTGGTATTATTTCTGAGGACTCTGTTCTGTTCCATTGGTCTATATCTCTGTTTTGGTACCAGTAACATGCTGTTTTGGTTACTGTAGCCTTGTAGTATAGTTTGAAGTCAGATAGCGTGATGCCTCCAGCTTTGTTCTTTTGACTTAGGATTGTCTTGGCAATACGGGCTCTTTTTTGGTTCCATATGAACTTTAAAGCAGTTTTTTCCAATTCTGTGAAGAAAATCATTGGTAGCTTAATGGGGACGGCATTGAATCTGTAAATTACCTTGGGCATTAAGGCCATTTTCACGATATCGATTGTTCCTATCCATGAGCATGGCATGTTCTTCCATTTGTTTGTGTCCTCTTTGATTTCACTGAGCAGTGGTTTGTAGTTCTCCTTAAAGAGTTCCTTCACATCCCTTGTAAGTTGGATTCCTAGGTATTTTATTCTCTTTGAAGCAATTGTGAATGGGAGTTCATTCATGATTTGGCTCTCTGTTTGTCTGTTATTGGTGTATAAGAATGTTTGAGATTTTTGCACATTGATTTTGCATCGTGAGACTTTGCTGAATTTGCTTATCAGCTTAAGGAGATTTGGGGCTGAGACAATGGGGTTTTCTAAATATACAATCATGTCATCTGCAAACAAGGAAAATTTGACTTCTTTTCTTAATTGAATACCCTTTATTTCTTCCTCTTGCCTGATTGTGCTAGCCAGAATTTCCAACACTATGTTGAATAGGAGTGGTAAGAGAGGGCATCCCTGTCTTGTGCCAGTTTTTAAAGGGAATTTTTCCAGTTTTTGCACATTCAGTATGATATTGGCTGTGGGTTTGTCATCAATAGCTCTTATGATTTTGAGATACGTTCCATCAATACTGAATTTATTGAGAGTTTTTAGCATGAGTGACTGTTGAATTTTGTCAAAGGCCTTTTCTGCATCTATTGAGATAATCATGTGGTTTTTGTCTTTGGTTCTGTTTATATGCTGGATTACGTTTATTGATTTGTGTATGTTGAACCAGCCTTGCATCCCAGGGATGAAGCCCACTTGATCACAATCGATAAGCATTTTGATGTGCTGCTGGATTCAGTTTGCCAGTATTTTATTGAGGATTTTTGCAACACTGTTCATCAGGGATATTGGTCTAAAGTTCTCTTTTTTTGTTGTGTCTCTGCCAGGCTTTGGTATCAAGATGATGTTGGCCTCATAAAATGAGTTAGGGAGGATTCCCTCTTTCTCTATTGATTGGAATGGTTTCAGAAGAAATGTAACCAGAACCTCCTTGAACCTCTGGTAGAATTCGACTGTGAATCCGACTGGTCCTGGACTTTTTTTGTTTGGTAGGCTATTAATTATTGCCTCAATTTCAGAACCTGCTATTGGTCTATTCAGGGATTCAACTTCTTCCTAGTTTAGTCTTGGGATAGTGTATGTGTCCAGGAATTTATCCATTTCTTCTAGGTTTTCTAGTTTATTTGCGTAAAGGTGTTTATAGTATTCTCTGATGGTAGTTTGTATTTCTGTGGGGTCGGTGGTGATATCCACTTTATCATTTTTTATTGTGTCCATTTGATTCTTCTCCCTTTTCTTCTTTATTAGTCTTGCTAGTGGTCTATCAATTTTGTTGATCTTTTCAAAAAACCAACTCCTGGATTCATTGATTTTTTGGAGGGTTTTTTGTGTCTCTATCTCCTTCAGTTCTGCTCTGATCTTAGTTATTTCTTGCCTTCTGCTAGCTTTCAAATGTGTTTGCTCTTGCTTCTCTAGTTCTTTTAATTGTGATGTTAGGGTGTCAATTTTAGATCTTTCCTGCTTTCTCTTGTGGGCATTTAGTGCTATAAATTTCCCTCTACACACTACTTTAACTGTGTTCCAGAGATTCTGGTATGTTGTATCTTTGTTCTCATTGGTTTCAAAGAACATCTTTATTTCCGCCTTCATTTCGTTATGTACCCAGTATTCATTCAGGATCAGGTTATTCAGTTTCCATGTAGTTGAGCGGTTTTGATTGAGTTTCTTAGTCCTGAGTTCTAGTTTGATTGCACTGTGGTCTGAGAGACAGTTTGTTATACTTTCTGTTCTTTTACATTTGCTGAGGAGTGCTTTACTTCCAACTATGTGGTCAATTTTGGAATAAGTGTGATGTGGTGCTGAGAAGAATGTATATTCTGTTGATTTGGGGTGGAGAGTTCTGTAAATGTCTATTAGGTCCGTTTGGTGCAGAGATGAGTTCAATTCCTGGATATCCTTGTTAACTTTCTGTCTCGTTGATCTGTCTAATGTTGACAGTGGGGTGTTAAAGTCTCCCATTACTATTTTATGGGAGTCTCAGTCTCTTTGTAAGTCTCTAAGGACTTGCTTTATGAATCTGGGTGCTCCTGTATTGGGTGCATATATAGGATAGTTAGCTCCTCCTGTTGAATTGATCCCTTTACCATTATGTAATGGCCTTCTTTGTCTCTTTTTATCTTTGATAGTTTAATGTCTGTTTTATCAGAGATTAGTGTTGCAACTGCCACCTTTTTTTGTTTTCCATTTGCTTGGTAGATCTTCCTCCATCCCTTTATTTTGAGCCTATGTATATCTCTGCATGTGAGATGGGTCTCCTGAATACAGCAAACTGATGGGTCATGACTCTTTGTCCAATTTGCCAGTCTGTGTCTTTTAATTGGACCATTTAGTCCATTTACATTTAAGGTCAATATTGTTATGTGTGAACTTGATCCTGTCATTATGATATTAGCTGGCTATTTTGCTCATTAGTTGATGCAGTTTCTTCCTAGCATCGATGGTCTTTACATTTTGGCATGTTTTTGCAATGACTGGTACCTGTTATTCCTTTCCATGTTTAGTGCTTCCTTCAAGATCTCTTGTAGGGCAGGCCTGGTGGTGACAAAATCTCTAAGCATTTGCTTACCTGTAAAGGATTTTATTTCTTCCTCACTTATGAAACTTAGTTTGGCTGGATGTAAAATTCTGGGTTGAAAATTCTTTCTTTAGGAATGTTCAATATTGGCCCCCACTCTCTTCTGGCTTTTAGGGTTTCTGCCGAGAGATCTGCTGTTAGTCTGATGGGGTTCCCTTTGTGGGTAACCTAACCTTTCTTTCTGGCTGCTCTTAACAGTTTTTCCTTCATTTCAACTTTGGTGAATCTGACAATTATGTGCCCTGGAGTTGCTCTTCTTGAGGTGTATCTCCGTGGCATTCTCTGTATTTCCTGAATTTGAATGTTGGCCTGCCTTACTAGGTTGGGGAAGTTCTCCTGGATGATATCCTGAAGAGTGTTTTCCAACTTGGTTCCATTTTCCCCGTCACTTTCAGGCACACCAATCAGATGTAGATTTTGTCTTTTCACATAGTCCCATATTTCTTAGAGGCTTTCTTCATTTCTTTTTACTCTTTTTTCTCTAAACTTCTCTTCTCGCTTCATTTCAATCATTTGATCTTCAATCACTGATACTCTTTCTTCTAGTTGATTGAGTCAGTTACTGAAGCTTGTGCATTTGTCATGCAGTTCTCATGTCATGGTTTTCATCTCTATCAGTTCGTTTATGTACTTGTCTGCATTGATTATTCTAGTTATTCATTCTTCCATTCTTTTTTCAAAGTTTTTAGTTTCTTTTCCCTGGGTACGTAATTCCTCGTTTAGCTCTGAGAAGTTTGATCGACTGAAGACTTCTTCTCTCAAACTCATCAAAGTCATTCTCCATCCAGCTTTGTTCCATTGCTGGCGATGAGCTGTGTTCATTTGGATGGGGAGATGCACTCTGATTTTTTGAATTTCCAGCTTTTCTGCCCTGCTTTTCTCCCATTTTTGTGGTTTCATCTGCCTTTGGATTTTGGTGATGGTGATGTACTGATGGGGTTTTGGTGTGGGTGTCCTTTCTGTTTGTTAGTTTTCCTTCTAACAGTCAGGACCCTCAGTTGCAGGTCTGTTGGAGTTTGCTTGAGGTCCAATCCAGACCCTGTTTGCCTGGGGATGAGCAGTGGAGGCTGCAGAAGATAGAATATTGCTGAACAGAAAGTGTTGCTGTCTGATTCTTGCTCTGGAAGCTTCATCTCAGAGGTGTACCCAGCCATGTGAGGTGTAAGGTGTCAGTCTGCACCTAGTGGGGGAAGTCTCCCAGTTAGGCTACTCAAGGGTCAGGGAACCACTTGAGCATGCAGTCTGTCAGTTCTCAGATCTCAACCTCCTTGCTGAGAGAACCACTGCTCTCTTCAAAGCTGTCATACAGGGACATTTATATCCACCGAGGTTTCTGCTGCTTTTTGTTTAGCTATGCCCTGTCCCCAGAGGTGGAGTCTACAGAGTCAGGCAGGCTTCCTTGAGCTGCGGTGGGCTCCACCCAGTTCAAGCTTCCTGGTGGCTTTGTTTACCTACTTAAGTTTCAGCAATGGCAGGCGCCCCTACCTCAGCCTTGCTGCCGCCTTGCAGTTAGATCTCCGCCTGCTGTGCTAGCAATGAGGGAGGCTCTGTGGGCATGGGACCCTCCAGGCCAGGTGTGGGATATAATCTCCTAGTATTCCGTTTGCTAAGACCATTGGTAAAGGGTGGGAGTTACTGATTTTCCAGGTGTTGTGTGTCTCAGTTTCCCTTGGCTAGGAAAAGCGATTCCCTTCCCCCTTGCACTTTCCAGGTAAGGCAACGCCTTGCCCTGCTTCAGCTCTCGCTGGTTGGGCTGCACCCACTGACCACCACCAACTGTCTGACACAGCCCAGTGAGATGAACCCAGTACCTCAGTTGAAAATGCAGAAATCACCCGTCTTCTGTGTCACTCACACTGGGAGCTGGAGGCTGCAGCTGTTCCTATTCAGCCATCTTGGGCACCCCTTACAATGGGATTTTTGTCATTGGTATTTTTATAAGGATTGCATTGAATCTGTAGATTGTTTTGGGTAATATAAACATTTTAACAGTATTTATTCTTCCAATTCACAATCATAACATATTTTTCCATTTTTAGGTGTCCCATTCAATATTTTTATCACTGGTTTATGTTTTTTATTATAGAGATATTTCACTTACTTGATTAATTACTAGACACTTATTTTTATGTGTGGCCATTATAAATAGAATTACTTTTTAAACATTATTTTTTTTTCACATTTTTCACTGTTGGCACATAGAAATGCTACTGATTTTTGTATGCTAATTTATCCTTCAACTTTACTTAGCTTGTCATTTCTAACAGGTTTTTTGTGTGTTTGTGGAGACTTTAGGTTTTTTTCTAATATAGATTATATAATTTGCAAACAATGATAATTTGACTTCTTCCATTCCAATTTTGATGGATGTAATATCTGTTTTTTTATTGTTCTAGCTAAGATTTTCAATACTATATTGAAATAACAATAGTAACAGTTGACATCCTTTTTGCGTTCAGGATCTTAGAGCAAAGGCTTCTAGTTTTTCCCCATTCAGTATGATACTAGAAGTGGGTCTGTCTTATATGGATTTTATATTGAAGTATGTTCCTTCTATACCCAGTTCTTTTATGGTTTTTATTATGAACGGATGTTGAAATTTATTGAATGCTTCTCCAGCGTCAATTGAAATGATCATATGGTTCTTATCATGTATTCTGTTGATATTCTCTACCACACTATTTGATCTGTGTATATTAAACAATCCTTGCATCCAAGGGATAAATCCCACTTGATTATGATCAAGAATCTTTCTAGTGTATTGTTTAATTCAGTTTTCTGGTATTTTCTTGAGGATTTTTCCATGAATATTCATGAGATTTTGACCTGCAGCATTTTCTTCTTGGTGTGTTTTTCTGGCTTTTGTATCATAGTAACACTAGACTCAGAGAATTAGTTTGAAAGTATTCCCTTCTTTATTTTTTAGAATAGCATTTGAAGGATTGGTATTAGTTATTTTTTAAATGTTTAGTAGAATTTAGCAATGAAACCATCAGGTCCTGGGCTTTTATTTACTTGAATATTTTTGTTATGGCTTTGATCTCATTACTTGTTATTGGGTCTGTTCAGGTTTTGGATTTCTTTCTAGTTCAATATTGGCAGGTTTTATATATCTAGGAATTTGTCCATGTCTTCTAGATTTTCTAGTTTATTGTCATATAGTTTCACGCAGTAGTCACTAATGGTCCTTTGAATTTCTGCAGTATCAGTTGTAATGCCTAATTTTTCATTTCTGATTTTATTTATTTGGATCTTCTCTCTTTTTTTCTTGTTTAGTCTGGCTAGTTTGTCAACTTTTTTAAACTTTTCAAAAAACAACCTTTTTGTTTCATTGATCTTTTGTATTGATTTTATTTCAATTTCATTTACTTCTGCTCTGATTTTTATTATTTCTTTTCTACTAATTTTGGGTTTGGTTGGCCCTTGCTTTTATAGTACTTTAAGATACATTGTCAGATTGTTTATTTTGAGGTTTTTCTTCCTTTTTAAATGTAGGCACTTACACCTGGAAACTTCCCTGTTTGTACTACTTTTGTGGTATACCATAGATTTTGGTATGTTTGATTTCCATTAACATTTGTTTCAAAAGTTTTTCTTTTGTACTTTTTGTTTTTATTTAACTTTTTTTCTTTCATTGCAGAGGTGCATGTGCAGGTTTGTTATATAGGTAAACTTGTGTCATGGAGGTTTGTTGTACAGACTATTTCATCACCCTGTTATTAAGCCTAGTATCCATTAATTATTTTTTTCTGATCCTCTCTCCCCTTCCGCCCTTTACTTTCTGATAGGCCCCAGTGTGGGTTGCTTCTCTCCATGTTTTCATGTGTTCTCTTCATTTAGCTCCTACTTATAAGTGAGAACAAGCTGTATCTGGTTTTCTTTTTCCGCATTAGTTTGCTAAGGATAATGGCCTCCAGCTCCAACCATGTTTTCGCAAAGGACATGATCTCAGTTTTTATAGCTGCATACTACTCTATCGTGTATATGTACCAAAAATTTTTATCCATTCTACCAGCGATGGTCATTTAGGTTGTTTCCATGTATTTGATATTGTAAATAGTCCTGCAGTGATCATACATATGCATGTGTCTTTATGAAAGAATGATTTATATTCCTTTGGGTTTATAGCAAGTAATGTGGTTGCTGGCACAAATGGTATTTCTGCTTTTAGGTTTTTGGGGGATTGCCATGCTGTCTTCCACAACAATTGAACTAAATTTACACTTTCACCAAGAGTGTGTAAGTATTTCTCATTCTCTAAAGCCTCATGAAGTTCTGTTTTGTTTTGTTTTTTATCTTTTTAATAGTAGTCATTCTGACTGGTGTGAGATGATATCTCATAATTTTCATTTTCATTTATATAATTACTAGTGATGTTATGCTTTTTTATATGATATAGGCCACATGCGTGTCTTTTTTTTTCTTTTGAAAAGAAAATCTAGAAGAAATGGATAATTTCCTGGACACTTACACTCTCTCAAGACTAAACCAGGAAGAAGTTGAATCTCTGAATAGACAAATAGCAGGCTCTGAAATTGAGGCAATAATTAATAGCCTACCAACCAAAAAAAGTCCAGGACTAGATGGATTCACAGCTGAATTCTACCAGAGGTACAAGGAGGAGCTGGTACCATTCCTTCTGAAGCTATTCCAATCAATAGAAAAAGAGGGAATCCTCTCTAACTCATTTTATGAGGCCAACATCATCCTGATACCAAAGCCTGGCAGAGACACACACAAAAAAGAGAATTTTAGATCAATATCCCTGATGAACATCGATGCAAAAATCCTCAATAAAATACTAGCAAACCTAATCCAGCAGCACATCAAAAAGCTTATCCACCATGATTAAGTGGGCTTCATCCCTGGGATGCAAAGCTGGTTCAACATATGCAAATCAATAAACGTAATCCAGCATATAAACAGAACCAAAGACAAAAAGCACATGATTATCTCAATAGATGCAGAAAAGTCTTTTGACAAAATTCAACAGCCCTTCATGCTAAGTACTCTCAATAAATTCAGCATTGATGGAACGTATCTCAAAATCATAAGAGCTATTTATGACAAACCCACAGCAAATATCATACTGAATGGGCAAAAACTGGAAGCATTCCCATTGAAAACTGGCACAAGACAGGGATGCCCTCTCTCACCACTCTTATTCAACATAGTGTTGGAAGTTCTGGCTAGGGCAATCAGGCAAGAGAAAGAAATCAAGGGTATTCAGTTAGGAAAAGAGGAAGTCAAATTGTCCCTCTTTGCAGATGACACGATTGTATATTTAGAAAACCCCATTGTCTCAGCCCCAAATCTCCTTAAGCTGATAAGAAACTTCAGCAAAGTCTCAGGATACAAAATTAATGTGCAAAAATCACAAGCATTCTTATACACCAGTAACAGACAAGCAGAGAGCCAAATCATGAATGAACTTCCATTCACAATTGCTTCAAAGAGAATAAAATACCTAGGAATCCAACTTACAAGGGATGTAAAGGACCTCTTCAAGGAGAACTACAAACCACTGCTCAGTGAAATCAAAGACGACACAAACAAATGGAAGAACATGCCATGCTCATGGATAGGAAGAATCAATATCGTGAAAATGGCCATACTGCTCAAGGTAATTTATAGATTCAATGCCATCCCTATCAAGCTACCAATGAGTTTCTTCACAGAATTGGAAAAAACTGCTTTAAAGTTCACATGGAAGCAAAAAAGAGCCCGTATTGCCAAGACAATCCTAAGTCAAAAGAACAAAGCTGGAGGCATCATGCTACCTGACTTCAAACTATACTACAAGGCTACAGTAACCAAAACAGCATGGTACTGGTACCAAAACAGAGATATAGACCAATGGAACAGAACAGAGTCCTCAGAAATAATACCACACATCTACAGTCATCTGATCTTTGACAACCCTGAGAAAAACAAGAAATGGGGAAAGGATCCCCTATTTAATAAATGGTGCTGGGAAAATTGGCTAGCCATAAGTTGAAAGCTGGAACTATATCCTTTCCTTACTCCTTATTTGAACATTAATTTGAGATAGATTAGAGACTTAAATGTTAGACCTAATACCATAAAAACTCTACAAGAAAACCTAGGTAATACCACCCAGGACGTAGGCATGGGCAAAGACTTCATGTCTAAAACACCAAAAGCAACGGCAGCAAAAGCCACAATTGACAAATGGGATCTAATTAAACTAACGAGTTTCTGCACAGCAAAAGAAACTACCATCAGAGTGAACAGGCAACCTACAGAATGGGAGAAAATTTTTGCAGACTACTCATCTGACAAAGGGCTAATATCCAGAACCTACAAATAACTCAAACAAATTTACAAGAAAAAAAACAAATGATCCCATGAAAAAGTGGGCAAAGGATATGAACAGACATTTCTCAAAAGAAGACATTCATACAGCCAACAGACACATGAAAAAATGCTCATCATCACTGGCCATCAGAGAAATGCAAATCAAAACCACAATGAGATACCATCTCACACCAGTTAGAATGACAATCATCAAAAAGTGAGGAAACAACAGGTGCTGGAGAGGATGTGGAGAAATAGAAACACTTTTACACTGTTGGTGGGATTGTAAACTAGTTCAACCATTATGGAAAACAGTATGGTGATTCCTCAAGGATCTAGAACTAGAAGTACCATATGACCCAGCCATCCCATTACTGGGTATTTACCCAAAGGATTATAAATCATGCTGCTATAAAGACACATGCACACGTTTGTTTATTGCGGCACTATTCCCAATAGCAAAGACTTGGAATCGACCCAAATGTCCATCAGTGACAGACTGGATTAAGAAAATGTGGCACATATACACCATGGAATACTATGTAGCCATAAAAAAGGATGAATTTGTGTCCTTTGTAGGGACATGGATGCAGCTGGAAACCATCATTCTCAGCAAACTATCGCAAGAACAGAAAACCAAACACCGTATGTTCTCACTCATAGGTGGGAGCTGAACAATGAGGTCACTTGGACTTGGGAAGGGGAACATCACACACCGGGGCCTATCATGGGGATGGGGAAGGGGGAGAGATTGCACTGGGAGTTATACTTGATGTAAACGACGAGTTGATGGGTGCTGACGAGTTGATGGGTGCAGCACACCAACATGACACAAGTATACATATGTAACAAACCTTCACGTTATGCACGTGTACCCTAGAACTTACAGTATAATAATAAAGAAAAAGAAAAGAAAAGAAAAGAAAAGTGTTTGTTCATATTCCTTATCCACTCTTTAATGGTTTTTTTTCCTTGTAAATTTGTTTACATTCCTTATAGATGTTGGCTATTAGACCATTGTCAGAAGCATAGTTTGCAAAAATTTTCTCCTATTCTGTAGTAGATTGTTCAGTCTGTTGCTTGTTTCCTTTGCTGTGCAGAATGTCTTTAGTTTAATTAGATCCCATTTGTCGAGTTTTGCTTTTGTTGCAATTGCTTTTGGCATCTTTGTCATGGAATATTTTTTTCATTTCTATGACCATAAGGATATCGCCTAGGTTGTCTTATGGGGTTTTATAGTTTTGGGTTTTACATTTAAATCTTTAATCCATCCTGAATTGATTTTTGTCTATGGTGTAAGAAATGGGACCAGTTTTATCTTCTGCATATGGGTAGCCAGTTATTCCAGCACAATTTATTGAATAGAAAGTCTTCTCTTTATTGCTTATATTTGTCAGCTTTGTTGAAGATCAGATAGTTGTAAGTGTGCATCCTTATCTCTGTGATCTCTATTCAGTTCCTTGTGTATATGTTTCCGTTTTTGTACCAGTACCATGTCTTTTTTGTTACTGTAACTGTGTAGCATAGTTTGAAGTCAGGTAGGGTGATGCCTTCAGCTTTGTTCTTTTTGCTTAGAATTTTCTTGTCTATTCATGCTCCATTTTGGTTTCATATTTAATAATTTTAAAGTAGGTTTTTCTAGTTCTTTAAAAAATGCCATTGGTAGTTTAGTTGGAATAGGGTCAAATCTATAAATTTCTTTGGACAATTTGGCCTTTTTAATGGTATTGATTCTTCCTATCCCTGAGCATGGAATATTTTTATTTGTTTATGTCATCTCTGATTTCTTTGAGCAGTGTTTTGTGGGTCTTCCTGTAGATATTTTTTGCCTCCCTTGTTAGCTGTATTTCCAGGTAATCTTTTGTGTGTGGCAGTCATGAACGAGATTGCATTTCTAATTTGGCTCTTGGCTTAACTGTTATTGATCTATAGGGAGGCTAGTAATTTTTGTACATGATTTTGAATTCTGAGACTTTGCTGAAGTTGTTTATTAGCTTAAGAAGCTTTTGGGTTGAGACTATGAGGTTTTCTAGATATAGGTTTATGTCATCTGCAAACAGGAATAGTTTGACTCCCTCTTTTCTTATTTGACACCCTTTATTTCTCTCTCTTCTCTAATTGCTCTGGCCAGAACTTCTAATTCTGTGTTGAATAAGGGTGGTGTGAGAGCACATTCTTTTCTTGTGCCAATTTTTAAGAGGAATCCTTCCAGCTTTTGCCCATTGAATAGGATATTATCTGTGGTTTTGTCATAGATGGCTCTTATTCTTTTGAGGTATGTTCCTTTAATATCTAGTTTTCTTAGAGTATTTAATATGAAGCAGTGCTGAATTTTATCGAAAGTTTTTTCTGTATCTATTGAGGTAATTACGTGTTTTTGTGTGTGTGTGTGTTGAGTTCTATTTATGTGATGAATCACATTTATTGATTTGCATATGTTTAACTCATTTTGCATCCCAAGGATAAAGCCTATTTGACTGTAGAAAATAAATATTTGATATGCTCCTGGATTCAGTTAGCAAGTATTTTTTTGAGGATTTTTGCTTTGATGTTTATTAAGGGTATTGGCCTGAAGATTTTTTTGTTGTTGTTTGGTCTCTCCCAAGTTTTTGGTATGAGGATGATGTTTGTCTCATGGAATGAGTTACAGAGGAAGTCCTCCTCCTCAATATTTTGGAATAGTTTCAGTAGGAAGAGTTTCCAGCTCTTTTTTGTACATCTGGTAGAATTCAGCTTTAAATTTGTCTCGTTCTTGGCTTTCTCTGGTTGGGAGGCTATTTATTCCTGATTCAAATTCAGACCTTGTTATTGGTCTATTCAGTCATTCAGTTTCTTCCTGGTTCAATACTGTGAGGATGTATGAGTCCAAAAATGTATCCACTTCTTTTTTATTTTCTACTTTATGTCTAGTGGTGTTCATAATGTTCTCTGATGGTTTTTGTATTTCGGTGGGGTCAGTGGTAATGACCCTCTTGTCATTTCTGATTGTGTTTATTTGGATCTTCTCTCATTTCTTCTTTATTAATTTAGCTAGGAGTTTATCTATTTTATTGTATTTTCAAAAAATAAACAGCTCCTGGATTTGTTGATTTTTTGAATTGTGTGTGTGTGTGTGTGTGTGTGTTTCTCAGTCTCCTTCAGTTCGGCTCTGATTTTGTTATTTGATTTCTTATGCTAGCTCTGGGGTAGGTTTTCTCTTTGTTCTTGAGTTCTTTCAGTTGTGATGTTAGATTGTTAAATTGAGATCTTTCTAACTTTTTGATGTGGGCATTTGGTGCTACAAATTTCTTTTTAACACTGCCTTAGCTGTGTCTTAAAGATTCTGATGTGTTGTATCTTTGTTCTGATTAGTTCCAAATAACTTCTTGGTTTCTGCTTTAATTTCATTATTTACCTAAAAGCCATTTGGCAGCAAGTTATTCAATTTGCATGTAATTGTATGGTTTTGAGTGGATTTCTTAGTCTTGACTTCTAATTTGATTGTGTTGTGGTCTGAGAGATTGGATGTTATGATTTTAGCTTTTCTACGTTTGCCAAGAGGTGTTTTACTTCCCATTTTCTATTGATTTTAGAGTATATGCCATATGGTGATGAGAAGAATGCACATTCACTTGTTTTGAGAGAGAGAGTTCTCTAGCTATGTTATCTGGTCCATTTGTTCTAGTGCTGAGTTCAGGTTCTAAATATCTTTGTTAATATTCTATCTTGATGATCTATCTAATATTGTCAGTGGGATGGTAGAATCTCTCACTATTTTTGTGTGGGAGTCTAAGGTTTTTTGATGGTCTCTAAAAACATGCTTTATGAGTCTGAGTGCATTTGTGTTTGGTGCATATATATTTAGAATAGTTAAATCTAATTGAATTTAATCCTTTATCAATACGTCATGCTCTTCTTTGTCTTTCTTGATCTTTTTTGGTAGAAAAATTGTTTTATTCTGCACAGCAAAAGAAACTACCATCAGAGTGAACAGGCAACCTACAGAATGGGAGAAAATTTTTGCAGACTACTCATCTGACAAAGGGCTAATATCCAAAACCTACAAAGAACTCAAACAAATTTACAAGAAAAAAACAAACAACCCCATCAAAAAGTGGGCAAAGGATATGAACAGACATTTCTCAAAAGAAGACATTCATACAGCCAACAGACACATGAAAAAATGCTCATCATCACTGGCCATCAGAGAAATGCAAATCAAAACCACAATGAGATACCATCTCACACCAGTTAGAATGGCGATCATTCAAAAGTCAGGAAACAACAGGTGCTGGAGAGGATGTGGAGAAATAGGAACACTTTTACACTGTTGGTGGGACTGTAAACTAGTTCAACCATTACGGAAAACAGTATGGCGATTCCTCAAGGATCTAGAACTAGATGTACCATATGACCCAGCCATCCCATTACTGGGTATATACCCAAAGGATTATAAATCATGCTGCTATAAAGACACATGCACACGTATGTTTATTGCGGCACTATTCACAATAGCAAAGACTTGGAATCAACCCAAATGTCCATCAGTGACAGACTGGATTAAGAGAATGTGGCACATATACACCATGGAATACTATGCAGCCATAAAAAAGGATGAGTTTGTGTCCTTTGTAGGGACATGGATGCAGCTGGAAACCATCATTCTTAGCAAACTATCACAAGAACAGAAAACCAAACACCGCATGTTCTCACTCATAGGTGGGAACTGAACAATGAGATCACTTGGACTCGGGAAGGGGAACATCACATACCGGGGCCTATCATGGGGAGGGGGGAGGGGGGAGGGATGGCATTGGGAGTTATACCTGATGTAAATGACGAGTTGATGGGTACTGACGAGTTGATGGGTGCAGCACACCAACATGGCACAAGTATACATATGTAACAAACCTGTACGTTATGCACATGTACCCTAGAACTTCAAGTATAATAATAATAATAATAATAATAATAATAATAATAAATAACTGGATTATATGATTTATTTTTAAAATAGTTTCTTTTTCCTTCCTTATGTTGGAAGCACAAGGGGAATTTTCTTTGATATCTACTCTGAGAACCCAGCATTCACAAACATTTGATGGTCAATGTATAACTAGGTACCATTAAAGCTTTTATCTTTCAGATTTATCCACAGTGTCTCCATCAATTTGTCAATTACAGTTCATATTTATTTATCTGGCACTGGTTTCCACGGAAGTTCCTGCTTATAGGTTCCTGTTCTGGCAAGTTGTGATTCCCTGTGTTTGCCTGTCTGCGTCTCAATTTTTGGGAGAGCAGTTTGACTTATTTTTGTATAAATCTTGTGAGTTGTTTATTGTTCAATTTTTTTTTTTTTTTTTTTTTTTTTTTACTTTTTGTTAGAATGCATTAGTGACTTTAAACTTTTTACATGCTGTACCTGAAACCAGAAGTAACCTTAAGATTTTAATGGTATAATTTATTTCATGCAACTAGAAATGACATGATAGAGTTCTATACTATTTTCAAAGAACAACTATTAAACAATAGATAAAAATTTACTTGAAGTTCATGTAAACTTCATTATATGATGATTTAAATATATCCATAGTGTTAGGTCTGGCATACAGGGATGTTTTCTCCTGTGATCCTGTAGGTTCACTAGAGGACATATTTCTGGTATAATTTGTTACTACATAGTAAAGAGCTCAGAGAAACCTCACTGTTTAAATTTTCCCCCAAAATTAAATTGATTAGTCGTCCTACAATGAAAATTGATCTATCGGAGGAGAAGTCAACAAAACTAATATACCTTTCATCAAATATAACCATGGAATATTTGCCAGCTAAATTTAATAGAGCACTACAAACTTGGAACAGAAAAGACAACTTACAGAATTTTCCCCACCTCGCACTAAGTAATCTTGACACATGTATGCTTATCAACAAGAAAAAGAATGTCCATTTATGAAAAAGAGTGTAACAATATGGTGAGCAGCAAAAATATTGCTGTTAGAACTCTTCAAATTTTGAAATAATATTTCTTTTAATTTTATTGGATTGTACAACTAACCATCCTTTCTGAGGTGAAGTAATATTGTCTTCTTGGTTTCATAATACATGTCTATGTAGTATCCTGGATATTTTTCGTTTGTGTCTTTCAAAAGTATACTTAATTTATCCTTATCCTCTTCATCTACAGGATTTAAAGTTCAATAAAACAAAAATATATAAAACATAGATTGAAGTGTCATTTGCCTATGAAATAGACACATGACTATTCAGAGTATTCTGATATTTAGACATTAAATGTTAATATACATTTTAAAAAGGTAAAAAGCCACTCATTTCAGTATATTGTAATAATGATTTTTTTAGATTTATAAAAGTTTATTTATTACTCAGATTCAATACTGATATATGAAAATGATCCAAGGAACAAGAGGTAAAGAAAAAAGTCCCACAAAGTTATTTTTCCCTTTCTAATTCATGATTTTTCACCAAATGAGACCATATCTACATAGTGTATGCATTTGCAGTGAAGTGTCTTTTAGAAGATGGGAGTTGGGTAAACAAGTATTTTTTCTCCCTTGGAAATCCAAATAATGTCAAATGGCTTCTATGACTAGACACCTATTCATGCAAAAGCACTCCATGTAGTCATAAGTGCTAGTCTCTTCTCTTTTCCTACTTTATATTTAAAGAATATATATAAATAAAATACAGTAAATTATTACCAAATGTACAGAAAATAAATAATTGTAAGAGTAAACTAAAAACAATTGTAAGCCAACAAATTAGATAACCTAGATAAAACTGACGAAGTTCTGAAAACACACAAATAACAACATCTAGCTCAAGGATAAGTACAAATTCTAAAAAGACCTTTAAAAAGTAAAGGAATTAAATCAGTATATAAAAAAACTAACAACAAAAGTGCCACTACCAGATGGCTTCATTACTGAATTTTACTAAACATTTAAAGAAGAATTAACAGAGAGTGATGTAAGATGGTTTAATAGTATATCCCCAGACCTTTAGCATCCCCAGAGAAACACCAATTTGGCAATTATCTATGCACAGAAGTGCCTTTATTGAAGATTAGAGAACCTGGTAGGAGATTGCAACACCCCAGTTGAGCCCAAGATAGAGTAAAGCCATTTGAGGAAGGAAAGCTCATGCCTTAATAGCAGGCCCACCAACTGCGGACTTGGCTCCAGCCTCACTCATCTGTGTTTCTGCCACCACATCCAGTGACTCACAGAACCTGTAGGAACTACACCTGCCTGTGACCATGATAACAGGCCAAGAAAGAGTGAAATTCTATACTCAAAATACTGAAAAAAAAAAAAAAATGCCCGTCAACTAAAATTACTTTACTTGGCAAAATTGGTGTTTAAGAACACAGACAAAATGAAAACTTTCCAAGACAAAATCTGAGGTAGTAGCTCAAAACTAGGCCTGCTACAAGAAGTAACAAATAAGAAATCTTCATATAAAAACTAAAAGAATCTAAACAGCAACACAAGAGCATGTGAAAGTCTAAATCTCACTGCTTTAAGGTAAATATGAAAGACACATACAAAATGTAATACTTAATAGTGGCACATAAATCACTTTTAACACTAGTATACAAATAGCTAAAAAATAGTAATAGTGATAACAACCACAGAAATTTGTTAAAGGAACCAAAATGTAGAAAAATCCCTCTGACATAAATTCATAAAATGTGAAGTGGAAAGCAAAGTGTAGAGTTTCTACACTGTGATTGAAGTTAAGTTGCTAACAGCTAGAAACAGATTTCTGCAACTATAAATAAATTATCTGGTACAACAGGTTCTATACCATGATAATCATAAAAAGCATACACTGGATTAAAAAAAAAACAAAGAGAGAAAAGGATCAAAGCATACTACTGTCAAAAAATTATCAAGTCACTAAGAGAGACAACAAGAGAAATTTTTAAAAAGAGGTTGCTATAATTATATCCAACTAAAGAGACTTTAAGTCAAAAACCATCAGAAGAGACAAAGACGGTCTTTACATAATGATAAACAGATTGTTTCAAAGAGAAGATATAAAAATTATAAATATATAAACAACCAACAATGAAGCATCAAAATATATAAAGAAAACATTCACAGATGTGATGGCAGAAATACATAGCAATACAATAATACTATTATATTTCAATACCCCACTTTTTATAATGAAAAGTTCATCCACGTAGAAAATCAATTAGGAAATATCAACTCTGAACAACATTATAGATCAAATGCACCTAACAAGCATAAAAAGAACATTCCATCTAACAACAGTGGAATATTTATTCTCACATGCACATGAAACATTCTCAAGGATAGATTATATGCCACATTACAAGTCTCAACAAATTTAAGAAGATTAAATCATTGCAAGTATCTTTTTTGATCACAATGTAATGAGACAAAAAATCATAAATAGAAACAGAGAGTGATATTAGCAAACATGACCGAATAGAGGGAAACTTATACATATCTTACAAGAACAAGAACTCTGTGCTCATCCAAAGACTAACGTTTTGTTTGTGTGTATGGGAGCCAAGGAATTCAGGTAGGAGGTTGTGAAATCCTAATGAAGCACAAGACCTAGGAGGGTGGTTTTGAAATTGGAGACCAGCAACCAGGTGGTTAATCCACCTATCATGCTTCTGGATTAAAGCCTAGAAATTGCCCCATTCCCCAAGGAGCTTGGTTACAGCCGTTTGTTCTTGAACCTACAACCGAAACTATTTGCTAAAGGATCCAAGAAGAATCATACACACTAGTGCCTTGGCAATTTTGTCTGCCTGCTGATGTAAGTCTGGAAGTTCATCTAAAAGTTGTCCCATGGCTCAATTTCAGCTCTTCTCAGGTGACATCCCAGTGCAAAACTGCTCACACAAGGACTCAGAGGTAGACTCACTCATATTCGGTTAGCATGTCTGAGCCTCTGTGATAGGTTTGTCAACACCCATTCCACAGAAAATCTTGAAGGTGCCCAGTCTCAGCTCTTGGCCCTCTTGCTGCCATTCATGAACTATCTCATTTGTGTGGAAACCTGCTGGAAAATGCAGGCCTATCCAAGCCAACAAAACTTGTCTGCTAGCCTCTATTTCACAGCAGATCGTAAGCAGGTTCCGTCTCTGCTCCAGCCTTTCCTGCTACAGTGGGAAACTTATCCTGGCTGTTTAAAGATCTGCTTGGGGCCGGTTGCAGTGGCTTATACCTGTAATTCCAGCACTTTGGGAGGCTGAGGCAGACAGGAGTTCGAGACCAGCCTGACCAACATGGTGAAACCCTGTCTCTACTAAAAATACAAAAAATTAGCCAGGCGTGGTGATATGCGCCTGTAATCCCACCTACTCGGGAGGCTGAGCCAGGAGAATTGCTGGTACCCGGAAGGCAGAGGTTGCAGTGAGCTGAGATCGAGTCACCGCACTCCAGCCTGAGCAATAGAGCAAGACTCTGTCTCGCGGGGGAAACCTGCTTGGGTTTGTGCACCCCTTTGAACCAACAAGGCAAAGTTCTCCAGCCTCTGTCCCACAGCAGATACTAAGGGGACCCAGTCTCGGTTCTGGCCCCTTCTGTAGCAGTCAAGGAGCAATCCTAATTGTATTGGACAACCATCTGATCCAATAAGATGAACTCACCAGCCTTCACCTGACACAGCATATCCTGAGCGGGGAGCGGTCTCAAGCCCCTTGTATTACAGTTGGATAAGTATTCCATCTGTGCAGGGACCTGCTGGAAGACATATCCATCTGGGCCAGTGGGAGTCTTCTGAGCTTGAGCCCCGGGTCAGCTTTACCACACAGCCTCAGTAGCCTCCTTGAATCTTGCCCAGGTCCATCTGGATTGCAGAGTTACATCAACCTTGCAGCCCTTGTGACACTCATGGCTGATCTGAGCTTAGATTGCCTCCTAGTGCTGGGACAGTTGCTGTGATGACTGACTCAGAAAACGCAACGGTATGCTGAGAATCTCTGGAAGACTTTCTTAAAATAGGGAAACACAAACAAAGCCAGACTGCATAAACCGGAATAAATATCCAATTTCTCAAAACACAGCTATCATTGCACTTCTACAAGCATCAAGAACATTCAGGGAAACAAAGCCTCACAAAATGAAGAAAATATAACAGATACTAACCTTAAACCTTAAAGTGTTAGAGATGTGTGAACTCTCAGACAGAGGATTCAAAGTAGCTTTTTTTTTTTTTTCCTTTTTTTTTTGAGACGGAGTCTCGCTCTGTTGCCCAGGCTGGAGTGCAGTGGTGCAATCTGGGCTCACTGCAAGCTCCGACTCCCAGGTGCACGCCATTCTCCTGCCTCAGCTTCCCGAGTAGCTGGGAATGCAGAATCCCGCCACCATTCCCGGCTTTTTTTTTTTTTTTTTTTTTTTTTTGTATTTTTGGTAGAGACGGGGTTTCACCTTGTTAGCCAGGATGGTCTGGATCTCCTGCCCTCGTGATCTACCCGCCTCGGTCTCCCAAAGTGCTGCGATTACAGGCGTGAGCCCCCGCGCCCGGCCCCAAAGCAGCTGTTTTATGAAAGCTTAATAAAATGCAAGGAAACGCAAATAATTAAAAAATTTATGAAAGAAAGTTGACAGAGAAGTTGAAATAACAATTAAAAACAATCGAGAGCTAATTTTATACCCATTAATCATCTCCACCTGTCTCCCACTTCCTCACTACCTTTCCTAGCCTCTGGTAACCATCCTTTTACTCTCTATCTCTAAGCTGAGAAATATAACAAATGAAATCAAAATGCAATAGAGAGCATCAACAACAGACGTCATCAAGTAGATAAAATAATTAGTAAATTTGAAGACAGGCTATTTGCAAATAGAGGAGAAAAAAATAAAACAAAATAAAGAAAGTTTACAGGATCTATAGGACAACACAAAAGGATCAGAAATTTTGGTTATTGAAACTGAAAAGGGAATTGAGAAAGACAGATGTGATAGAGAGGCTATTTAAAGAAATAAGATAACTTTCTAAACTTAGAGAAAGATACAAATATCCCAGTAGAAGATCGAATGTCACAAGTCAGATTAAACCTAAATATGAATACCTAAAGATATATTATAATCCAACTCTCAAAGTTCAACAAAGACAAGAGTTTGAAATCAGTGAGAAGGAAGCAAATCACATATAAGGGAGATCGAATATACCTGATATTTAACTCCTCAGCAGAAACCTTACATACCAGGAGGGAATAAAATGATAAATTCAGTGCGCTAAAATATTGCCACACAAGAGGACTGTATTCCACAAAGCTATACTTCAGAAATTGTGGAGAGATAAAACACTCCCAGAAAAATGAAAGCCGAGATAATTGATCCTTACCAGATCTATTCTACAAGAAATGTTAAAAGTTCTACAGACCAATAGAAAAGGACATCAACATGACTGTTATTCTAATACTGTATTCATGATATGTAAACTACTTATATCTTTAGTATGGACACTAAAACACAAAAATATTAAAAATAATAACTACAATAATTTGTTAAGAGATAATCAATATAGCAAATGTAAATTGTGACACCAAAAATTCAAAATGTGAAGAGAGAATGTAAAACACACAGTTGTTTTTTGTTTCTTTTTTATTTGCAATCAAATTAAGTTGCTATAAGGAGAAAATAACTTTTTTATTAAAGTTGTATTTTTTTGTAAACTTCACAGTAATCAAAAGCAAATTCCTCCAATAGATACACTGAAAATGAATAGCAGTGAATCAAAACATACAACTAGAGAAAATAAGTTAACCACAAAGGAAGACTGTCGGAGAAGAAGAAAGAAGGAAAAGATCTATAAATCAAATAGAAAACAAGTTACAACATGGCAGCACTAAACCCTTACCCAAAAATAGCTACCTTGAATATAAATAGATTTAATTGCCTAATTAAAAGACATAGAGTTGCTGAATGGATTAAAAAACTAGACCTAACTATTTCTGTCCTACAAGAGACTTCCACAGTTAGAACATGCATATAATGAAAATGAAAAAAAATGGAAAAAGACATTCCATGCAAATGAAAGCCAAAAGAGAACAGGAGTAACTACTTACATCAAATAAAACAGATGTTAATCAAACAATGTAAAAAGAAAGAAGACAATTACATAATGACAAAGGGGTCAATACAGCAAGCAGATACAATTATAAATACATATGCACTCAACATAGGAGCACCTAAATTTATAAACAAATACTAACAGATATAAAGTGAGAGATAGATTGCAATATAATATTAGTAGGGGACTTCAGCATCCGAATTTCAGCAATGGACATATTCAGACAAAAACTCAATACAGAAATACCAAAATTAAACTGCACTCTAGCCAAAATGCACCTAACAGCATTTATAGAACATTTCATACATAGCCACAGAACACACATTCTTCTCAGCAGCACATGAAACATTCTCCAGGTTAGATTATATGTTAAGCCAAAAAAAAGTTTTGCATATTTTTACATTGTAATTGTATGAATTATTTTTTGAAAACAATGGAATAAGGCTAGATATCAACAAAAAAAGCAACACTAGAAAATGCACAAATACAGGAAAATTAGACATTATGCTGAATGACCAGTGGGTCAATGAAGATATTAAAAAGAAAATTAAACATTTTTGAGACAAATGAAAATAGAAACAGACCATACCAAAACCTATGGAAATCAGCAAAAGCAGTACTACAAGGGAAGTTCATAGCAATAAATGCTTACATCAAAGAAGTAGAGAAACTTCAAATAAACAATCTAACATCACACCTGGAGGAAATAAAAAACACACACACACACACACACACACAAACTAAACACAAAATAAATAGAAAGAAATAAAAAATAAAGATCAGTACAGAAACAGGGACTAAAAAACATAAAACAAAGACTTGATTGTTTGAAAAGATAAAGAAAATTGACAAACTTTAAGCTAGACTGAGGAAAAAAGACAGATGACTCAAATAAAAGCAGAGATGAAAAAGGAGATATCAGAATTTATTTCCCACAAATGCAAAGGATTATGACAGCCTACTATGAACAAGTATATGTTAAAAAAATTAGAAAACTTAGAATAAATGATAAATTTCTGGACACATCCAACATACCAACATTGAATCTTGAAGCAATAGGAAACCTGAACAGACCAACAGCTATCAGTGCGATTGAATCACTAATGAAAAGTCTACCATTAAAGAAAAGCCCAGTACCTGATGGTTTTACCACTGAGTTATATCAAATATTTAAAAAAGAATTAATAGCAATTATTCTTAAACTAGTTTAAAAATTTGAAGTTCAGAGAACTCTTCCAAACTTATTCTACAAGGACAGTATTACCTTAATACAAACACCAGACAAAAACACAACAGAAAAAGAAAAAGCTAGAAGGTAATATCTCCGACAAATGTAGGTGAAAATACTCTCAACAAAATACTAGCAAACTGAATTCAACAGCATATCAAAAGTATCATTTAACATGATCAAATGGGATTCATCACAGGAATGTAAATATGATTCAGCATATGCAAATCAATAAATGTAATACACCACTTATCAGAATAAAAGAAAGTAATTATATGATAATTTCAATAGATGCAGAGAAAGCATTCAATAAAACTGAAAATTGTATTATAATAAAAACCCTAAAATATGTACAGAAAAAATATACCTTAACGCAATAAAGGAATAAATGATGAATCCATAGTTTAAAAGTTTTTCTCAAAAATCTAGAAGACAAGAATGCCAACTTACCCAATTTCCATTTATTATAGTATGAAAAGTCATAGCCAGAGTGATTAGACAAGAGAAAGAAATAAAGGACATTCAAATAGAAAAAGGAGTCAAACTGTCCTTGTTTGCAGATGATATGATCTTGTAACAAGTGACATAAATATAAATACCACATGATGTCACTCATATGTAGAATCTAGTAAAGCTGCTATCATAGAAGTAGAGATTAGAATAATGGTTACCAGAAGCTGGGAAGAGTAGGCAGTGGAGAAAATGAGAGTGGTTGGTCAACAGGTACAAAGTTATAGTTAAATAGAAGAAATAAGTCTTGGTACTCTATTACACAATGCAGTGATTATGGATGACAATAAGATATTATATAATTCAAAATAGCTACATGAGAAGATTTTGGATGTTTTAACCACAAAGAAATGTCAAGTGTTTGAGGTGATCAGTATGGTAATTATCCTGAATTGATCATTTACACAATGTGTGTATGTATACCACTGTACCCCATAAATATGTATAGTTATTATTTGTCAAAACAAAATAACACATAAAAAAATGAGAACATTCACAAATACATGGAAATTAAATCATACACTGTTAAACAACTATTGGGTTAAAGAAGACTTGTAAAAGAAAATTCGAAAATACTTTGAGACAAATAAAAATGAAAATACAACATAAAATGTATGGAACGTGATTAAAACAGAACTAAGAGAAAAGTTCATAGCAATAAACAACTACATTTAAAAACTAAATGTATCAAGTAAACAACTTAACGTTACATCTGAAGAAACTAAAAAAACTGAGTACAAAATTAACAAAATAAAGAAAAAAAAATGAAATTAAAGCAAAAATAAATGAAAGGAAAGAAAGAAAACTCAAAGTTTGTTTTTTGAGAAGGTAAACTTGCTCAACAATCTCTTATCTAAACTAATAAATAAAAGGAGGGATTCAAACAAATAAAATCAGAAATGAAAGAGAAGACAGGAAAACTGATGATGATAAAAAGGATCATAAAGGACTATTGTGAACAATTGCATAACAACAAACTGGACAACTTAGAAGAAGTTAAGAAATTCTTAGAAAAATACAACCTATCAAGACTGAATCAAGAAGAGATACAAAGCCTGAGCAGACCAATAACAAAAAGGAGACTAAAGGAGTAGTAAAAATACCTCTTAGCAAATGAAAATACAGGGCCAGATGGCATTATGGGTGAATTTTACCAAATATTAAAAGAAAAAATGAATACCAATTCTTTTAAACTCTTCCAAAAAATGAGATAACACTTCCAAACTTTTTTATGAGCCCAGCATTAGCATGATTTCAAAGCCAGATAAAGACACCATAATAAAAAACTATAGGTCAGAATTTTTTAATGAAGTTAGAGCCCAAAATCCCCAATAAAATACTAGCAAACCAAAAGCAGCAACATTTTAAAAGAACCAAACAACACGACCAAGTTGGATTCATTTCAGGGATGATATGATGGTTTAATATACACAAATGGTTTAATATACACAAATCTATAAATGTTATATACAACATCAAAAGAAAGAAGAATAAAATTATACGATTATCTCCTTAGATACAGAAAAAGCTTTTGAAAAATATTAATACTGTTTCACAAAAACTCTCAACAAATTAGATCTACAAAGAATGTATCTCAACACAATAAAAGCCACATATGACTAGCCCACAGCTAACATCATACTCAATAATTTCAAAGCTGAAAGGTTTCCCTCTAAATCCAGAATAAGGTTAAGAATGCCCACTTTCACCTCTCCTATTAAACATAATATTGAATGTCCTATCCAGAGCAATTAGGCAAGAAAAATTAATAAAAGGTGTATAAATCAGAAAGAAAGAAGTAAAATTATCTCTGTTTAAAGATGACATGATTTTATATGTAAAAAAACCCTAAAGACTCCATAAAATAACAGTTAGATATATGAGTGAATTCAGTAACTTTGAAGAATACAAAATCAACATACAAAATCAATTGTGTTTCTAAATACTAACAACAAAGTATCCAAAAAGTAAATTAAGGAAACAATTTTATTTACAACAACATAAAAATTAATAAAATACTTAAGAATAAACAACGAAAAAGGTGAAAGTATTGTACATTGAAAACCAAACATTGACAGAAACAAATTTTAAAGACAAAAGTAGAAGGACATCCTTTGTTCATAGATAGGAAGAATTAACATTGTTAAAATGTCTACACTTCTTAATTAATCTACAGATTCAATGCAATCTCTACCAAAATCCCAATGGCAGTTTTTACAGAATTAGAAAAAAAAGTATAAAATGTATTTAAATAAAGAAAATGTTTCCAAATAGCCAAAGCAATTTCTACCAAGAGCAAACTTGGTGGTATCACATTCTTATTGGTTTTGAAACATATTACAATGCTGTTGTAATCAAAAGAGTATGGTACTGGCAGGAAAACTGACATACGGGCTAATGGAACATAATGGAGGCTAAAAATAAACCCATGCATATACCGCCAACCCCATTAAAAAATGGACAAAGGACATGAACAGATACTTCTCAAAAGAAGACATACACGTGGCCAATAACTATATGAAAAAAATACTCAACATCACTAATGATTAGAGAAATCCAAATCAAAAGCACAATGAGATACCATTTCACATCAGTCAGAATGGCTGTTATTAAAGAATCAAAAAACAACAGGCGCTGATGAGGTTACAGAGAAAAAGGAACACTGATACACTGATGGTGAGAATATAAATTAGTTCAACCAATGTTGAAACCAATTTGTAGACTTCTCAAACAACTTAGAACTACCTTTCAACCCAGCAATTCCATTACTGGGTATATATTCAAAAGAATATAAATTATTCTATCATAAGGACACATGCGTGTGTATAATGTGTATGTTCATGGCAGTACTATTCTCAATAGCAAACACATGGACTCAACCCAGGTGCCCATCAGTGGTGAACTGGATAAAGAAAATATGTTACATATACACTATGGAATACTATGCACCCATAAAAAGAATGAGGTCATGTTCTTTGCAGCAACATGGATGGAACTGGAGGCCATTATCCTAAGTGAGTTCACAGGCACAGAAAACCAAATGTCACATGTTCTCACTTATAAGTGGAATCGAAACACTGAATACACATAGACACAGAAAAGAGAACAATAGACGCTAGTACTTACTGGGGGGGGGAGGGTGGAAGGAAGGTGAGGATAAAAAAACTACCTGTTATGGGAGAAAATTTTTGCAATCTACTCATCTGACAAAGGGCTAATATCCAGAACCTATAAAGAACTCAATCAAATTTACAAGAAAAAAACAAACAACCCCATCAAAAAATGGACAAAGGATATGAACAGACACTTCTCAAAAGAACACATTCATACAACCAACACACATGAAAAAATGCTCATCATCACTGGTCATCAGACCACAATGAGATACCATCTCACAGCAGTTAGAATGGCAATCATTAAAAAATCAGGAAACAACAGGTGCTGGAGAGGATGTGGATAAATAGGAACACTTTTACACTGTTGGTGGGACTGTAAACTAGTTCAACCGTTGTGGAAAACAGTATGGCGATTCCTCAAGGATCTAGAACTAGAAATACCATTCGACCCAGCCATCCCGTACTGGGCATATACCCAAAGGATTATAAGTCATGCTGCTATAAAGACACATGCACACGTATGTTTATTGTGGCACTATTCACAATAGCAAAGACTTGGAATCAACCCAAATGTCCATCAGTGACAGACTGGATTAAGAGAATGTGGCACATACACAACATGGAATACTATGCAGTCATAAAAAAGGATGAGTTCATGTCCTTTGTAGGGACATGGATGCAGCTGGAAACGATCATTCTCAGCAAATTATCGCAAGAACAGAAAACCAAATACCGCATGTTCTCACTCATAGGTGGGAATTGAACAATGAGATCACTTGGACTCGGGAAGGGGAGCATCACACACTGGGTCCTATTGTGGGGAGCAGGTAGAGGGGAGGGATAGCATTAGGAGATATACCTAATGTAAATGACGAGTTAATGGATGCAGCACACCAACATGGTACATGTACACATATGTAACAAACCTCCACGTTGCGCACATGTACCCTAGAACTTAAAGTATAAAAAAAAAAAAAAAAAACTACCTGTTAGCCACTATGCTCATTACCTGTGTTATAAAATAATCTGTACACCAAACCCCTATGACATGCAGTTTACCTATATAACAAACCTGCACATGTACCCACTAAACTTAAACTAAAAGTTGGAAAGAATAAATGCATTTTTGTATATTAATTATACCTCAAGCTATTTGTTTTAAAAGCACATTATTAAGAGAGTAAAAAGGCAATTTAAAGCATGCTAGAAAATATTTTCAAATCACATGTTTAATAAAGGTGTAGTATATAAGCTATACAAAGAACTTTTACAACATAGAAACTTTTTAATTGGGTTGTTTGTCTTTTTTATTGTTTTATACAAAACAATAAAAAAACTCCATAGACATTTCTCCAAAGAAGACAGTCAAATGGCCACCAAATACAGGAAAGGATGCTCAACATCATTAGGCATTAAGGAAATACCAATATAAACCACAATGTGGTTTTACTTTGTACCTACTACGATGGCTATAATAAAAGAAAAAAAAATTGAAAATTAAAACTGTTTGCAAGGATGTGGAGAAATTGAAACCCTTGTGCATTGCTGGTAGGAATGCTAAATATTTCAAATTATTGGAAACAGGTTGCCAGTTCCTCAAAAATTACTTAAATTTTAGGTTTAATAGATTTTCTGTATGACTCCATAATCCTAATTCTCAGTACATGCCCAAACGGTTTGAAAACAGGTACTCAAAAATACATGTGTTTATGTGTTCACTATTCAGAATTGCCAAAAGGTGGAAACAGATCAAATGCTCATCAATAGATGAATGTATAACAAATTGTACATTCAGCTATAAAATATAATTGAATACTGATACATGTTACAACGTTGAGGAACCTCCAAAACATAATATTAAGGGGAAAAAGACAAAAATAGTGATATATTACATGATTCCATTTATATAAAATATTCATAATAGATAAATACATAGAGACAGAATGCAAAGTGATTATTGCCAGGGGCAGATAGGAGGGAAAAAATGTGGGGAGAAACTGCTTAATCGGTAAGGGGTTTTACTTTGGAGTGATGGAAATATTTTGAACTAGATAGAGGTAGTGGTTGAGCAGCATTGTGAATGTACTAAATGCCACTGAATTGTTTACTTTAAAATGGTTAATTTATCATATATTAATTTCATCTCTATAAATTATTTTTATAAAGAATGTATAGTTCATTCCCACCCCCTCAGCTGATAGTAGCCACCAGCTCTTCGAGTAATATATTAGTTTTCCATTGCTGCTGTAACCAATTACCAAAAACTCAGTAGTTTAAAGCAACACATGTTTATTATCTTACAGTTCTGCAGATCAGAAGTCTAGAGTCTGTCTTACTGAGCTATAATTAACGTGTCAGCCGGGATGCATTCTTTTCTGGATGCTCTAGGAGATAATCCATGTCCTTGCCATTTTCAACTTTTAGAGTCTGCTCATATTATGTGGCTTACGGCCCCTTCCTTCACCATCAAACCAAGTAATTTTGCACCTCTCCAATCATTCTTCCACAGTCATATCTCTGACTGACTACAGCAGGGAAAAGCTCTCAACCTTTATGGATTCATGAAATTAGATGAAGTTCACCTGGATAACTCAGAATAAGTATCGAATCTCAAGGGCTTTAATCACACCTGCAAAAGTCCATTTTTTCATTTTGCCATGTAAAGCAGCATATTCACAGGTTTCAAGGATTGGAATGTAGACATTTTTGGGGGTCCATTATTCTGTCTTTCACATGCTGGGATTTTGTTTCACTGTGGGCTAACCTTGAACACTATCCATGCTACAGTAAGAAGGAACTATCTTAACCTAGAGTAAATAGGACAAGAGATACTGCAGATTTCCAATGACATGTGGGTGCCTGCTATTCTTAATGAGGTCTGTATGGTCAACTTCTCAAGTGAATAATCTGATTTTAAAATTTGCCCCACATTTTCCCCATTTGCTGCTTACCCTCCATTACCTACCAACAAGGATCAAATCCAGTATAATTTCAAAATTAAACTATTGCACAGTATAATTAGTTGGTTAGCAGAATTTTAAACACAGTTCAAAACTCTGCTTTACTATTTACTGGCTGAAGTACCTTGAGCAGTTACTTAATTTCTCTGTACTTCAGTTTTCTCATCTGTAAACGTGTATATAATAATATCTACCTCATAATGTTGTTATAAGAATTATGTAAAATATGTGTGTAATGTGTGTAATGTATAGAGCAGAGCTCACGGCCCATAGACAGTTTTCAACTTTTTATCAGCCAGACCTGTCTCTCCAAGCAGGGAGAAAGCATCCAATACATTCATTTCAATTAAAGTGCTAGAAAATAGATGTGATACAATTTAATTTTATTTTCAAAAGGAGGCACGGAAATAACAAGGTTTAACTAAAAGAGTTCAATCTCTAATGGTAGAACTGCTTATATTGTGGGACTTAAATGGGGGAGAAACTTTCAGTGAGGAGTCTTTCTAAGACACTACAGTTAATGGTCACCTCTAATGAGTTTCTGTTCCACCTACTGTTCAAGTTTGCCATTTAGGCATACAAATGCTCAAAATTGTTTCTTAATTTGCAAGAAGGACATATTTTCTTTAACTGCTCCTCACCAAGGCAACATTCTTAGAATTAGTAAATTATTTGTGGAGATAGTCTATATCCATCAAGTCAATTTCTTCCTTTTCATTTCCACTGCCATCATCTTAGACTAGAGATTCAATCCCTCTCCCCTAAATCACTTCATTCACTTCCAAAATTCATGCAGTATTCTCCTTTTCTACAATCTATCCTCAACAGCAACATGATATCCTTGGTAAAATACAACTTTGACTAAATAATTTCTCTTTTCAATAATCTGTAGTGGTTTCCTGCCCCCTACAAAATTCAGTCAAAATTCTTGCCAGTCACTTAAAAGTATTCACATTCAGACCTCAGCCTACCTTTACATAGCTTTCTCTCTTTCTTATCTTCTAAATGTTTCCTATAGTCCTTTCCTAAAGGACATATCACACATACATTTTCATCACTACACCTGTGGCCAGAATACTCCTTACCCTGATCTTAATGACCAGTCTAATATCACCTTTGAGATCTTCAACTCTAAGGCATCCATTATATTCTCTAAATTCCTTTAACATTTAGCTCACACACTTTAAGTGATATCTAATAGTCACCCATAATTATTTATCTATATATTGAATCCCATCCATTTAAATTATATGCTTTTTGAGAGAAGAGATAATGTCCTTTCGAAATAACTTGGGACATTTGAGTCAGGATAATAGCTCAGCATGTATGAGTTATTATCTGAGACTCCATGAAGTTGGACTTAACTGCGCTTGTTATATAAATGTCAAAACCTGAATAATCAGGAGTTTATGAATATTATAGAAAATGGTAAGCTAACAAATGCAAGAATCTAGATTTGAACAGGTAAAATTAAGCAAGAGAGATCAAAAGAGAGAGACAGAAGAAAGGCTTATGTGAATTCATAGATCTACAAATGCATGAATTTCAGAGTTTAAAAAATACCTTAACATGTAATCTAGTCCAATTGCATGTGATGTATGAGTCCCTTTGGTCACACTTCCTCATACTGCCTTATTCAATTTTGTGGCTTGTTGAGGATATATGTTGAATATTGGATAAATTAATGAAATTTATTCCTTTTACTTATTGCTTAACATTCATAATATGACACTTTAAGGATTTATTGTATTTTACTTTGCCTTTGTAATAAAATCATAGAAACCTAACAACTAAGTTTCCTTTTTAGTATTCAACTGTGTGGTAAATATTATTTTTTTTAGAAAGTATACCCTAAACCTGAGTAACTCTTTGTTCCAATGAGTCATTGTACTATTTAATGCACCTCAATCATTCTATCAGATCACCAATCTACCCATTTGGTACGCTGAAATGTAAATGTTAAGGTTTTTCTGTTGTCCCAAAAGAGGTAATCCAACAAAGATGCAAAGGGTTATAAGGAAAAGAACTTTTGATTGTGAATTTTGAGATTATATCTGCTATTGACTAGCAGTGTCATTTATAGTAACTTAACATCTCTGGGCATCAATTGCCTTTTCTGTTAAACTAAGATAATAAAATCTTGTATCCTTGAGGGCAGAGACTAGAATGAATTAGACTTTCAAATTTTATTCCATTTGGAAGAGTAATTATTCTAAGTAATTGTGGCTAATGGGACATTGATATCAGACTGTAAAGAATACTGTCAAAATATCAGTTTAAAATAATATCAATTAAGCAAAGAAAGCAACCTGATGAATTTAAGCACTAGCAGGGGAAATCTCATCAAAGCTTCTGGTCATTATATGGGCTAAGAAGTGGAAAGAAGGAAAATAATATCGAGGCCATAATAAATATTTCATGATAGATTACATAAAATAAACCTAGACTCATTTAAATAAAAATATTATAATAAGGAAACCTACCCTCTTAGCCTATTGAATCAACCTAGTTTAATTCGACACATATTTATTAAACCACTTTTATGTGAGGTACTGTGCAAGTTTCAGAAAGGAATATTTCATTATCCTTTCAATCTAGGTACTTACGGTTTAGTTGGAGCAGGCAGACATTTATGCATATTAATAATGCAAGTCGTACTAGAATAAGGGTAAGCCAGAATTGAAAAGTTCTATAGGGTTATAAGAAAAAAAAAAAAGACTAATGACTAGAAAGATCTGGGAGGAGGCATGGCTGAGACTGTGAAATTTGAACTGGTTCTTGAAGAATAGATAGAAATTTGATCAGCTCTGTCTTGGGGTAGGGTTAGGATCAGTCAGTGAGAAATGAACTGCAGGCAAGGCAGAGAGAATACAATGAACATACAATAGAAAAGGCTTGGAAATAACAGGGAGTGTCAAGAGTGCTAGGGGAATATTAGTGAGAAATAAAGCTAAAAGTGTGAATTAAAAGGCAAGTTCCCAGTATCCCAAGTCGTAATTAGTTTTTTAAAAACCGTAGCGCTTCCACTTGCTTCAACCTAAGTAAATGTGATTCTGCTCTCAGAACTCTAGAGGGCAGCCTGGCACTTCCTACTAAGGATTAGAAGCTAAAACACAAATTTTTTCCTTCTCAATATTATTAACACTTTGTAGATATTAATGGAGTTTTTCTACAGATAACCAAAACAACTAATCAATTTTGTCAAATCATTAACAAAACTTGTTGTTACTGGTGTCATATTGACAAAAACTATAGTTGGTTGACTTAAAATTTTCACTTTTCAGGCAAATCCTTTAGTATTTAAAAGAGGTATTGTCTAAAGATAGTATCTGAAGAGATATAATATTCTCTTTACTGAGATCTCATTGTAAAAACTGTTTTATAGTGACTAGGGTGGTAAGTATCAGTCCTATTTTATAGGTGAATAAATAAATATAGAGTGAGACAATAGATCAATAATATTTATATAGTAAGTCAAAGGAGGACGCTGAAACAACTAACTTTGGAGAAAACTATCATTAGTTTCAAGGAGATTGAATACACTTCTCCCATATCAGGTGCTTTTGCCATTGCATTTAAACACAACAAAAAATCCTTGTAAATAATACAATTTGTTTGGCTATAAATAAGAATAACTACTTGCACACATTAAGTGCGTTCACATATATTACCTTGCTTAATCTTCATAAAAACTCATATAATAGACACTGAGCATATTAGTATTCTTATTTTAAAGACTGCTAACTGAAACTCAAATGGATTAGTTGGCTGTCTAAAATTATGAAACCAGTAAGTAACAAAACCAGGACTAAATTAGAACCTAATATTGTCACTGTCTAGTCCATTACTATATGTACTATACCTACTGCCTACCTTAGTTTCATGAAATTTAACACTTTTCAGCAGTTTGAGATAGTCCGAAAAAGTAGCTTACAAGTATTTGTCACTGTACAAACCCTCACTGAGAGAGAGACAGCAAGTCACATTCAATGAAAAACAAAAACATAAATTATGTTTTGATAATTTTGGTCACTGATCTGAGTGTTCTCTGAAATTAGGGAGAAAATTGTACATGAATAAAGGGTCATAAGTATTTTTGTTATTGGTATTAACAGAACTAATGGGCTGGATAAATAAAGATGACATTTTAGTTGTAGCCCTGGGTCATATAGAAAACTGCACATTTACCCACAAATTATTGTAACAAAATGTGTCACTATGAAATAAAAGTTGTTAAGAAAGAATGATATTTTTATTGTTGGAAGTTATGATGCTTACTTTAGTAATTCAACCTTGGTACTTCAAATATTGTCCTTGCCAGCACTTTTTTAAAATATTGACAATAGGAAATGCCAGCTCAGGATAAGACAGACACATTTCTATTTAAATTACTCTCCCTCCAACAGTCTTCTTTATTCTGGGAAAGAGTCCAATTATGACAATCTCATGTGTTCTTGGGTGTAGATTTTTTCATTTGAGGAGCATCAAAGCAGTCCTAAGGGTTTCTTTAAAAAAGGACAGGAGCCTGGGAGGAAGACTTCAAAAAGTTGGCAAGGAGACAAATAAAATACACTTCACTTTTAAATGAATGCAAAACATTGTGAAACCGTGTCTTAGAGATTATTCCCAACATGTAATTTTTAAAATATTGGCTAGTGTTCACAAAGAAGGGGGCATACTTACTCCTAACCTCCAAATAACAAGCATTCACAATGTCCTTTTCATTAAGATTCTCATTTGTAAGTTTAAACTTGTTATTTTTATTAGGCAAACAATTTAATGTCTTGGGAAAAGGGAAAAACAAAACCGTTTTCTCGTCCATCCTATTTTAAGTGAAGTAATTGAAATGATTATGTCCCATTTATAACTTGAAAAGTTCTCATTAATAGATTTTGAGTGGTTGGGGGATGAGCTTCACTTTTCTAAAGAAGCTTAATTTAAACATGAATGTATAGCTTGTAGTGGAAAAGTGGGTTTTAAAAATTTCTATTCAGAGCAAAAAGTAAAGAGAAACGCGGATCTTCTTCTACTGCCTACGTTATTTACTCGTATTTCTTTCCTCATGGTGTTCAAAAGATTGTCTTACCTACTAAAGTAAGTACACTGGTCAGAACTCTTCACAATTTATCAATAATAATATCTCACTGGCATAGAAGGAATATAGCTAGTCAAGCAAAATCCCCTGTTTCTCCCAGAATTGACTGGATTACTGACTTTTTCCCCTTAGGGAGCTAGAACTGAATTTAGAAATGTTGATTTTAGCGAAATTCTCACGATCCCAGAGTTCCACAATAATTTTCTGCTTCTGAAAATTTCTGTGGACATAACTTCATATTATAAGTGAACATTTGAGAGAAAGAAAAACAATTCTTAAAAATAAAACACTGAGCATGTGATACAAAAAATGATAAATGAGTGAATAATTATTAACTTTAAGATAAATCTTAAGAAAATGCTTGACATAATAGTGTGGCTGATCTGTTATTACTTATAACTATACTGGTAGTCTATATCTTTAGCAAGCCTTCACTCTCTTTTCTTGCATAAGATGGACTAATTTCTTCATCTGAAAACTAACTCTGGCAGTAGGTCAGTCTCCAAAACTCCAAAGCAAAAAGAAAACATGTTCAATTACATTGTGTTAAATTATATGACTAATTATAGGACACATATATGAGACATTCCATAGCATAGTGGAGACTACTTTCAATTAGATCTTCAGTAAGCAAGTGTCTTAGTCCATTTTGAGTTGCTGTAGCAGAATACCTGAGACTGAGTAATTTATAAAGAACAGAGATCTATTTTTTATGGTTCTGAACGCTGGGTGGCCCGTATTGTGTGAGGGCCTTCTTGCTAATTCATTCTGTGATAGAAGGAAGAAGGGCAGGGGAGCACACACACACAAAAGAGGAGAAAAGTGGTACAAACACATGTTTTTAATCAGGAGCCTGCTCCATCAATAATAGCATCAATGTATATATGAGCATAGAGCCCTCATGACTTAATCACCTCTTAAAGCTTTCACCTCTCGATACTGTGGCTTTGGGAGTTAAATTGTCAACACATGATTTTGGGGTATACATTTAAACCATCCCAGCAAAAAAAAAAAAAAAAAAAAAAAAAAAGAAAAAGTTCTCTGAAGAGATAATTCTTGTTAGAGTATCTTATAAGAAATGCAAAGATTTCTATGAGAAAACTACCTACCATAGGGTGGAGAACATCACACACCAGGGCCTGCCGTGGAGTGGAGGGAGTGGGGAAGGATAGCATTAGGAGATATACTTAATGTAAATGATGAGTTAACAGGTGCAGCACACCAACATGGCACATGTATACATATGTAACAAATCTGCACGTTGTGCACATGTACCCTAGAACTTAAAGTATAATTAAAAAAAAAAAAGAAAAAAAAAGAAGTTAGAATAGTGGTACCTTTGGGGAGGAGAGAAGTGCATGGCTATGTTTGATGATAATTTATTCAAATATATGCTTATAACTGCACACTTTTCTATAATACATGTTTGTTATATTTCAAAAAGAAAAGAAAATTTCAAAATATAGCTCAAGTAGTTAAATGTTTTGAAATAATGGATTGAGTTATTTAAGAATGATTACATAAATGGTAATAAACACCTACCAAGTTTTAAAAAAATTATTTTAAGTAGATTCCTCTTTCTAGTATTAACTGGTCAACAGTTTCAAAAATACTTAAGACTGTTTCTAATAGAGGAAAATAACCTGTTTTCTGTACAAAAAAAAAAAAAAAAGAATGAAAATAAAGTATGCTAAGATGCAACCTTGGTTAACACTGGAATTCTCCTTCTATCTAAGCATACTATAGTCACAGTATTGTAAAAACAGTTCTGAAGAGCAATAGCCTCTAAACTATTTTGAGGTTGTACAATTTGACCCATACATTTGTTCCAAAAATAAGGTAATAATAGATTGACCAGTGACAAATACAATCTGATTTTTAGAAATATTAGTGATGGTTTATGCAGTCATTATGTACCAGGCTGTGTGCTCAGCATTTTAAAATATATTATCTAATTTAATCCCTCTATAAATTCTGTGGAGTGAGAACTAAATTATTATTATATCATTTTGCATATGAGGAAGTTTAGGTACCAAAAATGATGTTAAGTAACTGTCAAGTCACTTTCTAGTAAGAGAGTGCCAGGACACAAGCAAGATTAGTCTGTTATTTGTTTGTGTTCATGTTGCTAATAAAGACATACCTGAGACTGGGTAATGGATAAAGCAAAGAGGTTTAATGAATTCACAGTCCCACATGACTGGGGAGGCGTCACAATCATGGTGGAAGTCAAAAGAAAAGCAAAGCTACATCTTACATGGTGGCAGGTAAAAAAGACTGTATGCAGGGGAACTCCTTTTTATAAAACCATCCAATATCTTGAGATTTATTCACTATCAGGAGAACAGCATGGGGAAAGCTCACCCCTATGATTCAGTTACTTCCCACCAGGTCCTTTGATTGACACATGGGAATTGTGGGAGCTACAATTCAAGATGAGATTTGGGTGGGAACACGCCAAACAACCCATATCATTCCACGTCTGGCCCTTCCCAAATCTCATGTCCTCATATTTCACAATTAGTTATGTCTTCCCAACAGTCCCTCAAAGACTTAACTCATTTCAGCATTAACTCAAAAGTCTACAGTCCAAAGTCTCATCTGAGAGAAGGCACACGTTTCTTGTGTGAGACAGTAGTTTTTAAAATTTAGTCTTATATTATTATGAAAACTGGTGTGAGATTTTTAAAGAAATTACTATAAGACTTAAGACTTAGCGGTCCTCAATGTTTGAGCAAAAGATAAACCTCCTTTAAAAATTAGGTAGGACATCAGAAAAATATCTAAAAGTTCCAGGTCCTTAACTCTCAACAGAAACACCAAAAAGCAACTAGAGACTTGTTAAAATAGTATTATAGAATGTCAGGAAGAAAGTCACACATCTAGAGCTAACAAATGAATGCTCAGTCATGAAACAGTGACATTCAAAACTGTAAAATTTTCATTGTAGTTTTATTTGCACTTGCCCTATCCCCCACCACTACAGCATAGTCTTGGTTTGGAGGAGACAGGAGACCAGTTCCACATTTACTCACATGATCCTGAAAGATCACAGAAGAACTTATTTTCAAAGTTCTAACCCTGCCTGGGGCTGCCTAAAGAACTGACATCTGTTTTGCATAACTCAGAGGTGAAGAGAGAAAAGTGTTGTCACTAACTACAAGAAAAAAAAAAAAATTATTGTTCAATACCCCTGATTAACATAGTTGCAAAAACTTTAGACAAAATACTAGCAAACTAAAGGTTGTGACACATTAAAAAGATCACAACCATGACCAAGTGGGATTTATCCCTATGATACAAGGATGGTTCAATCTAAATAAATCAACAAATGTGATGTACTACATTAACAGAATGAAGGAAAAAGTATACGTACCTCTTAATAGATGTAGAAAAAGCATTTGATGAAATTCAACTTTTTTATGATTAAAAAGGAACCTCTCACAGACTAGTATTGCAACCCCTGCCTTTTTTTGTTCTCCATTTGCTTGGTAAATCTTCCTCCATCCCTTTATTTATAGAGCAAACACATTCGAAAGCTAGCAGAAGACAAGAAATAACTAAGATCAGAGCAGAACTGAAGGAGATAGAGACACAAAAAACCCTCCAAAAAATCAATGAATCCAGGAGTTGGTTTTTTGAAAAGATCAACAAAATTGACAGACCGCTAGCAAGACTAATAAAGAAGAAAATAGAGAAGAATCAAATTGACACAATAAAAAATGATAAAGGGGATATCACCACCGACCCCACAGAAATACAAACTACCATCGGAGAATACTATAAACACCTCTATGCAAATAAACTGGAAAATCTAGAAGAAATGGATAATTTCCTGGACACTTACACTCTTCCAAGACTAAACCAGGAAGAAATTGAATCCCTGAATAGACCAATAGCAGGCTCTGAAATTGAGGCAATAATTAATAGCCTACCAACCAAAAAAAGTCCAGGACCAGATGGATTCACAGCCGAATTCTACCAGAGGTACAAGGAGGAGCTGGTACCATTCCTTCTGAAACTATTCCAAACAATAGAAAAAGAGGGAATCCTCCCTAACTCATTTTATGAGGTCAATATCGTCCTGATACCAAAGCCTGGCAGAGACACAACAAAAAAAAGAGAATTTTGACCAATATCCCTGATGAACATCGATGCAAAAATCCTCAATAAAATACTAGCAAACCAGATTCAGCAACACATCAAAAAGCTTATCCACCATGAACAAGTGGGCTTCATCCCTGGGATGCAAGGCTGGTTTAACATTCGCAAATCAATAAACATAATCCAGCATATAAACAGAACCAAAGACAAGAACCACATGATTATCTCAATAGATGCAGAAAAGGCTTTTGACAAAATTCAACAGCCCTTCATGCTAAAAACGCTCAATAAATTCGGTATTGACGGAACGTACCTCAAAATAATAAGAGCTATTTATGGCAAACCCACAGCCAATATCATACTGAATGGGCAAAAACTGGAAAAATTCCCTTTGAAAACTGGCACAAGACAGGGATGCCCTCTCTCACCACTCCTATTCAACATAGTGTTGGAAGTTCTGGCTAGGAAAATCAGGCAAGAGAAAGAAATCAAGGGTATTCAGTTAGGAAAAGAAGAAGTCAAATTGTCCCTGTTTGCAGATGACATGATTGTATATTTAGAAAACCCCATTGTCTCAGCCCAAAATCTCCTTAAGCTGATAAGCAACTTCAGCAAAGTCTCAGGATACAAAATTAATGTGCAAAAATCACAAGCATTCTTATACACCAGTAACAGACAAACAGAGAGCCAAATCATGAATGAACTTCCACTCACAATTGCTTCAAAGAGAATAAAATACCTAGGAATCCAACTTATAAGGGATGTAAAGGACCTCTTCAAGGAGAACTAAAAACCACTGTTCAGTGAAATAAAAGAGGACAAAAACAAATGGAAGAACATACCATGCTCATGGATAGGAAGAATCAATATCGTGAAAATGGTCATACTGCCCAAGGTAATTTATAGATTCAATGCCATCCCCATCAAGCTACCAATGAGTTTCTTCACAGAATTGGAAAAAACTGCTTTAAAGTTCATATGGAAGCAAAAAAGAGCCTGCATCTCCAAGACAATCCTATGTCAAAAGAACAAAGCTGGAGGCATCACGCTACCTGACTTCAAACTATACTACAAGGCTACAGTAACCAAAACAGCATGGTCCTGGTACCAAAACAGAGATATAGACCAATGGAACAGAACAGAGTCCTCAGAAATAATACCACACATCAACAGCCATCTGATCTTTGACAAACCTGAGAGAAACAAGAAATGGGGAAAGGATTCCCTATTTAATAAATGGTGCTGGGAAAATTGGCTAGCCATAAGTAGAAAGCTGAAACTGGATCCTTTCCTTAGTCCTTATAAGAAAATTAATTCAAGATGGATTAGAGACTTAAATGTTAGACCTAATACCATAAAAACCCTAGAGGAAAACCTAGGTAGTACCATTCAGGACATAGGCATGGGCAAAGACTTCATGTCTAAAACACCAAAAGCAATGGCAGTAAAAGCCAAAATTGACAAATGGGATCTCATTAAACTAAAGAGCTTCTGCACAGCAAAAGAAACTACCATCAGAGTGAACAGGCAATCTACAGAATGGGAGAAAATTTTTGCAATCTACTCATCTGACAAATGGCTAATATCCAGAACCTACAAAGAACTCAAACTAATTTACAAGAAAAAAACAACCCCATCAAAAAGTAGGCAAAGGATATGAACAGACATTTCTCAAAAGAAGATATTCATACAGCCAACAGACACATGAAAAAATGCTCATCATCACTGGCCATCAGAGAAATGCAAATCAAAACCACAATGAGATACCATCTCACACCAGTTAGAATGGTAATCATTAAAAAGTCAGGAAACAACAGGTGCTGGAGAGGATGTGGAGAAATAGGAACACTTTTACACTGTTGGTGGGATTGTAAACTAGTTCAACCATTATGGAAAACAGTATGGCGATTCCTCAAGGATCTAGAACTAGATGTACCATATGACCCAGCCATCCCATTACTGGGTATATACCCAAAGGATTATAAATCATGCTGCTATAAAGACACATGCACACGTATGTTTATTGCGGCACTATTCATAATAGCAAAGACTTGGAATCAACCCAAATGTCCATCAGTGACAGACTGGATTAAGAAAATGTGGCACATATACACCATGGAATACTATGCAGCCATAAAAAAGGATGAGTTTGTGTCCTTTGTAGGGACATGGATGCAGCTGGAAACCATCATTCTTAGCAAACTATCACAAGAACAGAAAACCAAACACCGCATGTTCTCACTCATAGGTGGGAACTGAACAATGAGATCACTTGGACTCGGGAAGGGGAACATCACACATCGGGGCCTATCATGGGGAGCGGGGAGGGGGGAGGGACTGCATTGGGAGTTATACCTGATGTAAATCACGAATTGATGGGTGCTGACGAGTTGATGGGTGCAGCACAGCAACATGGCACAAGTATACATATGTAACAAACCTGCACGTTATGCACATGTACCCTAGAACTTAAGGTATAATAATAATAATAAAAAAGGAACCTCTCAACAAATTAGATATAGAAGTAATGCACTTTACCATAACAAAGACCAAATATGACAAGCTCACAGCTAACATTATGCTTAATGTTGAAAAGCTTTAAACATTTTTCTCTAAGACTAGGAGCAAAATAAAAATTCCCACTGTCTCCACTTCTTTTTTCAACAGAGTTCTTGAGGTCCTATCTAGAGCAGTAAGGCAAGAAAAAAATAAATGAAAGGCATTTATATTGGAAATGAAGGAGTAAAAAAGTATCTCCATTTGAAGATAACAATCTTTTAAAAAGGTAACTATATGAGTTGATTGATATGTTAATCAACTTGATTGTAATTATTATTTTACCATGGATATGTATATCAAAACATCAGGTGTACATCTTAGATATATAAATTTTTTGTTTCTAAATATACCTCAATAAAGGTGGAAAAACACATGAAAACAAACACTATAAGAAATATTTTTTAAATTAACAAAACAAGAAAGAAGGTAGTAATTCAGGAAATGATAAATGAATAAGCTATGAACTCACAGCAAACAAGTTTTGAAATGACAAAAATAAGTCATTTTCTATCATTAATTACTCTCTATGTAAATAGATTAAACTTCCCAAATAAAATGCATAAATTGATTGTATGGAATTCAAATGTGTGCTACCCACAAGTGACTCACTTTAGATTTAAGGACACAAATAAGTTGAAAGTAAAAGGAAAGAAGTAGATATTCTATGCAAATATTAAAAAAAATAGGTTAAATGTAGATACTCATAACAGAAAATAATGGACTTTAAGTAACAATATACTACAAGAGAGAAGGGCATTATATATTAATAAAAAATGTCAACTTTCCAAGAATATATAACAGTATAAGCAGATGTGCATCAAACATAAGAACTCCCAAATATATGAAGCATGCACTGACATAAATGAAGGAAAAAACAGGTTGCTCTACAGTCATGGTAGATATGTCATTATTCTACCTTCAATAACGGATGAGATAATTAACCGGAAGTTCAATAAGAAAACAGAGCACTTGAACAGCACTACAAACCAATTAAATGAGGTAAGAAGGTATCTCATTGTAGTTTTGATTTGCTTTTCTCTGATGATCAATGGTGTTGAGCACCTTTTAATATTGTCTGCCATTTGTATACTCCCTTTTGAGAAATGTCTATTCAGATTTTTTAACCCTCTTTTGATAGGATTATTAGATGTTTTTCTGTAGAGTTGTGTAAGCACCTTATATGTCTTAGTTATTAATCCCTTGTCAGACAAGTAGTTTGAAAATATTTTCTCCCATTTTGTAGGTTGCAACTTCACATTGTTGATTGTATTCTTTGCTGTGCAGAAGGTTTTTAACTTGATGTGATCCCATTTTTTCCATTTTTGCTTTTGTTGCCTGTGCTTGTGAGATATTGCTCAAGAAATTTTTGCCCAAATCAATGTCCTTGAGATTTTCCCCAAAGTTTTCTTGTAGCAGTTTTAGAGTTTGAAGTCTTGGATTTCAGTTTTTAATTCATTTTGATTTAATTTTTGTATATGGTGAGAGATAGGGGTCTAGTTTTATTCTTAAGCATATGGATATCCAGTTTTTTCAGCACCATTTCTTGAAGAGACTGTCTTTTCCCCAGGTACTTTCTTAGAATCTTTGTCACAAATAGGTTTTCTGCAGGTGTGTGGATTTGTTTCTGTGTTCTCTATTCTGATACATTTTTCTATGTGTCTGTTTCCATGCCAGTACCTTGCTGTTTTGGTTACTATACCTTCATAGTATAATTTGAAGTCAGGCAATGTAATTCCTCCAATTTTGTTCTTTTTGCTTAGGATAGCTTTGTCTAGTCTGTTTTTTGTGGTTCCGTGTAAATTTAGAATTGTTTTTTCTATTTCTGTGAATAATGTCATTGGTATATTGATAGGGATTGCTTTGAGTTTATAGATTTCTTTGGGTATTATGGACATTTTAACAATATTGATTTTTTTCCACTTCATGAACATGAAACATCTTTTCATTTTTCAGTGTTCTCTTCTGTGTTTTATAGTTTTCATTATAGAGATCTTTACTTCTTTGGTTAGGTTAACTCCTATGTAGTTTTATGTGTGGCTATTATAAATAAATTTTTTAAAAAATTTATGTTCCACATTGTACACTGTTGGCATATAGAAATTCTACTGATTTTTGTATGTTGATATTGGCTTATTGATTTTGTATCCTGAAACTTCATTTATCAGTTCTAATAGTTTTCTTGTAGAATCTTTATGTTTTTCCAAATATAAGATTATATTATCTGTAAACAAGGATAATCTGGCTTCTTCCTTTCCAATTTGGATGTCATTTATATATTTCTCTTGTCTAATTGCTCTAGCTAGGACTTCCAGTACTATGTTGAATAACAGTGGTGAAACTGGGCATCCTTGTGGTGTTCCAGATCTTAGAGAAAAGGGTTTCAAGTTTTTTCCATTCGGTAAATACCAGCTGTGGGTCTGTCTTATATGGCTTTTATTAGGCTAAGGTATTATTTCTTCTATATCCAGTTTTTTGAAGGCTTTTATCTTGAAAGGATGTTGAATTTTATCAAGTGCTTTTTCAGCATCAATTGAAATGATTATTTGGTTTTTATCCTTTGTTCTCTTGATATGATGTATCACATTGATTGATTTGCATATGTTAAATCATTTTTACATCACAAAGATAAATCCCACTTGGTCATAATGAGTAATCTTTCCAATGTATTTTCAAATTCGGTTTGCTAGTGTTTTGTTGAAATTTTTGTATCAATATTCATCAGAGATATTGGCCTGCAGTTTTCTTTTTTAATGTGTCCTTCTCTGCCGTGAGTATCAGGATAATATAGGCCTAATAGAATGAGTTTGGAAGTATTACTTCCTCTTCTATTTTTTTGGAGTAGTTTGAGTAGGACTGGTATTAGTTTTTCTTTAAATGTTTGGTAGACTTCAACGGTGAAACCATCAGGTCCCGGGCTTCTCTTTAGTGAGAGAATTTTTACTGCAGCTTTGATCTTGCTACTTGTTATTGATCTGTTCAGGTTTTATATTTCTACATGGTTCAATCTTGGTAAGTTGTACGCATCTAGGAATTTTTCCATTTCCTCTAGATTTTCCAATACTTTGGTGTGTAGTTGCTCATTGTAGAAACTAATGATTCTTTGAATTTCTGTGGTATCAGTTGCAATGTCACCATTTTCATTTCTGACTTTATTTATTTGGATCTTCTCTGGTTTTCTTAGTCTGGCAAAAGGTTTGTCAATTTTGTTTAACTATTTTACAAACCGACTTTTCATTTTGTTGATCCTTTGTATTGTTCTCTTTGTTTTAACTTTATTTATTTATGCTCTATTCTTTAATATTTATTTTCTTCTACTAATTTTGGGTTTGCTCTTGTTTTTCTAGTTCTTTAAGATGCGTGATTCTTTATTTGAAGATTTTCATCTTATGTGATGTATGTCCTCACATCTGTAAAATTCCTTGTTTGTGCTGCTTTTGCTGTATTCCATTGGTTGTGGTATGCTGTGTTTCATCATCATTTGTTTCAAGAATTTTTTCAATTTTTTCCTTAATTTCTTCATTGACCCACTGGTCATTCTGGAGTATAATATTTATTTTTCATGTATCTTTATAGTTTCCAAAAATGCCTCTTGGTATTCATTTCTAGTTTGATTCCATATTTTTAAATTTTATTTTATTCCAAGAAGATGCTTGATATTATTTCCATGTTTGTAATGTTTTAAGACTTCTTTTGTGACTTAACATAGTGTCTATGCTTGAGAATGATCCATGTGCTGAGGAAAAGAATGTGTATTCTGCAGTTCTTGGATGAAATGATCTGTTAATATTTGTTAGATTTATTTGGTTTATGATACAGATTAAGTTTACTGTTTCTTTTTTTTTAAATTTATTTATTATTATTATACTTTAAGTTGTAGGGTACATGTGCATAACGTGTAGGTTTGTTACATATGTATACTTGTGCCATGTTGGTGTGCTGCACCCATCAACTCATCATTTACATTAGGTCTTTGTTGATTTTCTGTCTGAAAGATCTGTCCAATACTGAAAGTGATGTGTTGAAATCTTCAGCTATTGTTTATTGGGGCCTGTCTCTCTCTTTAGCTCTAATAATATTTGCTTTATATATCTGGGTGCTCCAGTGTTGGGAACATGGATGTTTAAAATTGTTATATCCTCTTGCTGAATTGACCTCTTTATCATTATGTAGTGACCTTCTTTGTCTCTTACAGTTTTTATCTTGAAATCCATTTTATCTGATATAAGTATAGCGACTTCTGCTCTTTTTTGGTTTCTATTTGCATGAAATAACTTTTTCCATCTCTTTATTTTCAGTCTATGTGTCTCTCTATATATGAAGTGTGTTTCTCATAGGTGACAGATAAATGGGTCTTCTTTCTTCATCCAGCCAGTCTATATCTCTTGATGGAGTTTGTAGTACATTTACATTCTACATTATTATTGATAGGTAAGGATTTACTCCTGTTATTGTGTTATTTGTTTGGGGGATGTTTTGTGGTCTTCTTTTCCTTCTCTCTCTGTTCCTGTCTTCCTCTACTAAAGTTAATTCTCTCTTGTGGTATGATTTAGTTTCTTGCTTCTTATTTTTTGTGTATCCGGTATATGCTTTTTAATTTGTGGGTACCATGAGGCTGGCAAATATAACCTTTTGTTTTAACCTGATATAACCTGATAACAAACTAATGTTATTTACATAAGCAAACAAAAATCTATTTAAAAAACTCACCTTAACTTTGTCTTCCTGGTTTTTTTTTTGTTTGTTTTTTTTTTAACATTTGGCTGTTTCTGTTTATATTTTATTGTACCTACTATGTTTCCAAAATTTGTTGTACTTATTATCTTTGATTGGTTCATCATTTAGTTTTTTATTTAAAATAAGGATAGTTTACACACTACAGTTATGGTGTTATAATATTCTGTGGTTTTCTGTGTTTGTACTATTACCAGTAAGTTTTGTATATTCACATGATCATTTTTTGCTCATTAATATTCTTTTTCATGATTGAAGTATTTTCTTTAGCATTTTTTGTAGAATGGGTCTGGTACTAATGAAATCTCTTAACTTTTACTTGTCTGTGAAGTCTTTATCCTTCACATTTGAAAGATATTTTCAGATATTTTCACCAGATATACTATGCTAGGGTAAAAGGTTTTCCTTCAGCACTTTAAATATTTCATGTCTCTCTCTCCTGGCCTGTAAAGTTTCTACTGAAAAGTCTGTTGCCAGAAATATTGGAGCTCCATTGTATGTTCTTTGTTTATTCCTTTTTGATGCTTTTACAATTCCTTATTTTATACCTTTGGGAGTTTGATTATTAAATGCCTTGAGTTAATTTTCTTCGGGTTAAATCTGCTTGGTGTTATATAATCTTCATGTACTTAGATAATGAGATCTTTCGCTAGATTTTGAAAGTTTTCTGTTATTATCCCTTTGAATACACTTCCCACCCCTATCTCTTTCTCTGTCTCCTTTTTAGAGGCCAATAACTCTGAGATTTGCCCTTTTGAAACTATTTTTTTAGATTCTATGCGCATGCTTTATTATTTGTATATTTTTTTATTTTGTCTCCTCTGACTGTGTATTTTCAAATAGCCTGTCTTCAAGCTCACTAACTCTTTCTTCTCCTTGATTTATTCTCCTATTAAATGGCTCTGATGCATTCTTCCATATGCTAAATGCATTTTCCAGGTCCACAATTTCTGCCTGATTCTTTTTAATTATTTCAGTCTCTTTGTTAAATTTATCTGATAGGATTCTGAAATTCTTCTATGTGTTATCTTGATCTCTTTGAGTTTCCTAAGCAGCTGTGTAGACTTCTCTGTCCAAAAGGTCACATATCTCTGTTTCTCCAGGATTGGTCTCTGATGCCTTATTTATTTCATTTGTTGAAGTAATGTTTTCCATGATGGTGGTGATGCTAGCAGATGTTCTTTGGTGTCTGCATATTGAAGAATTCGATATTTATTGTTGTCTTCACTGGCTGGGCTTCTTTGTAGTCATCCTTCTTTGGAAGGTTTTCCAGATTTTGAATTAACTTGGGATGTTGTTATCTAAGCTGTATCTGCTTTTGGGGCCACCCCAAGCTCAGTAACACTATGGTTCTTGCAGTCTCATAGAGGTACTATCTTAATGGTCTTGATCAAGATCTGTGAATATTCTTTGGATTACCAGGCAGACTCTTGTTCTCTTCTTTTACTTTATCCTAAACATACAGAGTCTTTCTCTCTCTCTCTCTCTCTCTCTCTCTCTCTCTCTCTCTCTCTCTCCCACCTAAATCTGGGGATAGAGTTACATAAGCAACCATGAGGCTATGACTGTTATGATTGTACTGGGTTAGACCTGAGGCAAGCACAGCACTGGGTCTCTTCCAAAGTCTGCTATAGCCACTACCTAGCTACTGCCTATGTTTGCTCAAAGTCTTAGCCCTTTTTTTTTTCAGGGTGACAAGGACCCCCAGGCCCTGGTTGGCTCCAGAAATACCATCCAGGAGTCAGGTACTAGAGTCAAAACCCTTAAAAGCCTGTTTGGTATTCTATTGTATTGTGGCTAAGTGGCACTGAAACAACAAGATGTAATTATTTTCACATTTTCTCCTTCTTTCTAAAGGCAGAGGAACCTCACCCCATATCCACTGCCATCTCTGGCCATGAGGAGTACTTTCAGGCTACCACCAATGTTCCCTTAAAGTCCAAGGTCTCTTAAGTCAGCTTGTGTTAAATGCTACATGGACTGGGACTCATCCATTAGAATAGCTCTGGCCCAGCACAGGTCCAGAAATGCTAAGGGTGAAGTTTTGGAATCAGGAGCCCGAAGAGGCCACTTGGTGCTCTATCCCTCTGTGGCAGTGTTGATACCTAAAGTCAGCAAGTCTCAGAGGCTCAGCAAGGCCTTTCATGTAGTACCTGAGTATCACTGATGATTATTAAAGGCCCAAGGACTCTTCAATTAGCAGGTGATGGATGCCAGAAAAACTGGGTTATTTCTTTCAAAGCAGTAGATGCCTTTCTAACCCAGGGTGTGTTTAGAAATATGGTCTTGGAGCTAGGTCCTGGAACAAGGGCCTCAGGACTCTGACTGGTGCCTTATTCTGCTGTAGCTGAGCTGGTATTCAGCATGCAAGGAAAGGCCCTCCCCATTATTCCTTCTCTTCTCTTCAAACAGAAGGAAGGCATGTTAGTCAGTTCTTGTATTACTATAAAGAAATAACAGACACTGGGTGATTTATTTTTTTTAAGAAGTTTTAATTGGCTTATGTTTCCATAGGCTATACAGAAGGCATGGCAGCATCTGCTTCTGGGGAGTCCTTAGGGAGCTATTACTCGTAGTGGAAAGCAAAGTGAAAGCAGGTGTCTTACATGGCAAGATCAGGACTAACTGAGAGAGAGAGGAGGAAGGTGTCACACACTTTTAAACAACTAGATATTGTGAGAACTCCATCATGAGAACAGCACTGTGGGGACGGTGCTAAACCATGAGAAAACGCCCCCATGCTCCTATCCCCTCCCACCAGGCCCCACCTCCAGCACTGAAAATTACAAATCAATGTGAAATTTGGATGGGGACACAGATCCAAACCACATCAAAAGGAGTCTCTTTGGGAGCAGTGAGCTGTGCAGTCTGGGATTAGGTGAGGGCTGATGCCAGCATTCCCCTGGCTGACCCAGCTGATGTCTCTGTGTGTCACATGCCCACACAGTCCACTATCTCTGGGCCTAGTTCAACTCTAGGACTAGCCTAAGAGTTGCAATTCTTATGGCCTAGACTGCCTTTCAAGTTTACTTGGAGACACAGAATGTTGTATCTCTTCGTGTCAAGGTTTGCAGGCTCTCAATTTCTGATGCTGAGCTCGGGAATTCCCCTCTGGTTAGGGCTGGTTTAAATTCTCCCTTTGTGAGAGGGTGTCATATAAGTTTGGTCTGGTTTTTCTTTCTGCTATAACACTACATCACTGAATTCAATATCTCATAATTTCTGTGTTCTTCTTCCTCCAGTGCCTAGAGAATCTCTCTGCATCACCACATGGCTATGGGTTGAGGCAGGAGTGGCATTGGCAATTCTAGATGGTATTTTTTATCTCTTCAGTGCCTCTTTCAGTGATATGAAGTTAACACTAGGTACTATGTAAGGATGACTCACCATGTGCAAATCAATCAATGTGATGTATTATATTAATATAATGAAGGATAAAAAAGCATATGATTATTTCAATTGATATTAAAAAAACATTCAATAAAATTCAACACCTCTTTAGGATAAAAGCCCTCAAAATACTGGGGATAGAAAGAACATATATCAACATAATAAAATCCATATATGACAGGCTCACAGCTATTATCATATACTGAATGGGGAAAATTTGAAAGCCTTTTCCCTAAGATCTAAAACACAAGGATGGCCACTTTCATCACTGTTATTCAACATAATACTGGAAGCCTCAGCTAGAACAATCAGACAAGAGAAAGAGACAAAGGGCATCCAAAGTGAAAAAAAGGAAGCCAAATTTTCCTTGTTTACATATAATACGATCTTATACTTGGAAAAACCTAAAGATTCCACACACAAAAAAACTATTAGAAAAACTATCAGTAAAGTTGCAGAATCCAAAATCAAATTATAAAGATCACTAACATTTCTATATGCAAATAGTGTACAATTTGATAAAGAAAAATTTTAAGTAATCCTATTTAAAATAGGTACAAATAAAATTAAATACCTAAGAATTAACCAAAGGAGTAAAATAACTATATAATGAAAACTATAAAACACTGATGAAAGAAATTAAAGAGGATACCAAAAAATGGAAAGATATCTTGTGTTCATGGATTGGAAGAATCAATATTGTTTAAATGTCCATACCTCCTAATGCAATCTACAAATTCAATCCAATCTTTTTCAAAATACCAATGACATTCTTCACAGAAGTAAGAAAATAATAACTATCCTAATATTTATGTGGAACCACAAAAGACCCTGAATACCCAAAGCTATCCTAAGGAAAAAAGAAACAAACAAAAAATGTAAGAATAATATTACCTAACTTCAAATTACACTACAGGGCTATAGTAACCAAAACAGCATGGTACTGGCAAAAATCAGACACATAGACCAATGAAACAGCACAGACAACCCAGAAACAAATCCACACACCTACAGTGAACTCATTTGTGACAAAGTTGCCAAGAACATAAACTGTGGTAATACAGTCTCATCAATAAATGGTGCTGGGAAAACATTACTCTTAAATAATTATAAAGCTTCATAAGACTTAGTGCTGTTCTTAATACAGAGTCTAGCCAATTTTCATGACAAAGAAAATATTTGAATATTCTTTAGTTATTGGTGCCTTTTGTGTCTTACCTTACTAAAAATATCACCATTCAAATTCCTCTTGCCCTAAATTATATTTATATCTTGACTTTATGTCTCCCTCTGTGTTTCTTTCTGTCTCTGAAGAAAAAAATTATCTTCTCTTACCATGGCTAACAGCCATAAATCTCTGACCTCACTCACTTTTAAACTCATTCATTCATATTTTCATTTATTCAGCAAGCATTTATGAGACTCTACCACGTACCAGGCACTATACTAAATATTGAATATAAAACATTGAACATAAGGATATAGTCATTGCCCTCTTTTTTATATAAAAATATGTTTGAATATCTGAAGACTCTTCTTCTGCCAATAAGCTGTAATACCAACTTCCTAACTATTCAATAAAGTTTTTCATAATATAACTTCTGTATACTTTTCAACCCTCTATTTGTGCTACCTTATTTCTCACTACCTATATGTGAAGTGCATTAAAATTTTTACCTTTTCTCAACACTAAACAGTGTTAGCTGATGCTATTTAAGATTCTAATAGGAATAAGTTATATGACTATCTGAGGAGGACAGCCAAACAGGTTTCCAGTTGGGACTGTGTTATCTGGTGGCCAATGTTCATCAAGTGTATTCTTTTATCATTTCTTGTTTCACTAGAGATTGAAATGGAAGTCCAAGATCTTGCAAAATGCTGTTTTGGGCATACAGAAATTTAGCAACTTACTGTGTGTGTGTGTGTGTGTGTGTGTGTGCGCGCGCGCACGTGTGTATGTTTGAATTCTGCAATAGTGAAATAAGTTGAAAAGTTGTGCTATCTTTATCACGTGTAAAACAGAGTTGCTCTTTCAGAATTAAAATACTGTATTGTCTAGGGGTCAGAAAATATATACATATATGATGAAAGGTAGATATATTGATACAGGTGTGGAGAGCTTTAAATAGCCTAAAATCAGGTAATGATAAACAATGTTAAAAGGGTACTTATTTAAGAAAGTAAAATAAAGTGGATGAGACATTTGTGTGTTTAATACATAAATATTGTCATCCCTAAATCTATATTTTAGGCCACATACTTCTACTTCTCCTAGAAAAAAACAACAACGTGGACACCTTGTCCAGGATACTGGGGATTGACTTACCCTACCTAACCTACTTTTAAGCCATGCACAACATCCAGGGGCTTTAACACAGGCCTATCCCACCCACTGCCACCACTGACAAACCTGTGCACGTTTCCTGAGGCTTAGTGATTGACTCATCTCACCTACAACTGCTGGCACACATTAAAGCCTCTGGGAGATTGAGGATGTGCCCACTCTACCCACTGCTGCTTCCTATGCGTGCTATCTAGTGAAGTCCTTTCTCCATTAAATGACCTCACTCACTCAACCACCACCAGTTCATGTGCTCATCATTCAAGGACAAAATGACAAGCTCACCTTGACTGAAGCCACCTTCACTGTGTATCTCAGCAGGGCCTAGAGGTCAGTCCACCATGTCTGCTAGTGTCTGTATGTGCCACTAAGAGACTTGAAGGTTGGCTTGGAACTACTACTGTGACCACTTATGCCATGCACAATAGTCAAGCCCAAAGGGTTGACATACTTGGAACACTGCCATCACTACTGTTGCCTGAGAACTGGCCAAATTGGTGGTCTCATACTCACCTAAACCTTCACACAGCCTCCACTAATAAGCAAGCATAGCCTAAGCTACTCAGAACTCTTAGACACCAGAGATGTTGACCACACAGGAATACATCATACAGAGACTAAATTACTATGCCCACTTAGAATCAAAGCCAAAGCACCTTACCCAAACAACACTACAGATACATCTATAGGAAAGTGTCATCCTTTACAAAAGCAAATTCATAAAAATTGAAGAAGCAATTGTTGCACCATATGTGCAGATATCAAGGTAAAGACACAAGAAACATGAAAAAGCAAAAAAGCATGTCACTTTAAAGGAAACACAATAATTCTCTAGTAACAGATGTCAAAGAAAAAAATCATAAATTCCCTTAAAAGCATTCAAAATAATGATATTGAAGAAACTCAGTGACATAAAAAGATGTCCATACAAAAAATCAGGAAAACAATTCATGATCTGAATGATTTTTAAAAAATATATATAGATATTATTATAAAACCCAGACAGAAATCTTAAAACTCAGCAATTCCACTAATAAAATAAAAAATGCAAGTAAGAGCTTAAATAATGGACTAAATAGAGCAAAAGAAAGAAAGAATTTCTGAAGGTGAAGACAAGTTCTTTGAAATAACCCAGACAGAAAATAAATAAATAAATAAATAAACCAACAAATAAAGAAGAAAGCATACATGGCATATGGGATATCAAAAAGCAACAAAATTTTAAATTTTTTACAGTTCCAGAAGAGATAAGAAAAATCATCTTGCAAGAGATATAGACATCCAGATACAAAAAAAAAAAAAAAAAAAAAAAAAAAAATCAAAGATTATTAATTGGATTCAAGCCAAAAAGGTCTTCTTCAAGGCATATTATAACCTAATTGTGAAAAGTCAAAAACAAAGAAAAAACTTAAAAACAACAAAAGTAAAATATCTAGTTATAAAGAAGGAAACGCCAGTCAGACTAATAAATTTTTCTCAGCAGAAATTGTATGGGCCAAAAGAGAATGAGATGATAGATTAGAAGTGCTGAAAGAAAACACAAAAATGGTCAACCTAAAATACTATACCATTCAAATCTTATTATTTAAAAATGAAGAAGAATTAAAGTCTTTCCCAGATAAGGAAAACAGGGAATTCATTAACACTTGACTGGCCCTGCAAGAAATACTTAAGGGAGTCATATAACTGAAAATCAAAGTATAATATATAGCATAATGAAAATATGCAAAAGTATAAAATTCATTAGTAGAGCACATTCACAATGAAAAAAGGGAAAGAAGTCAAACATTATCAATAAATAGCACAAAATTGTAAATATAAACAATAAAGTTGAATTAAGGAACAAAGGATAAGCAAAAGAATCAATCAGAAAATAATTAAGAAGATGACAGAAATTCTCACCTATCAATAATAATCTTGAATGTAAACAGTTCGAATTTCCCAATTAAAATATATTGACTGACTGGATTAAACAAATATGATCCACCTTTATGCTCCCTACAGGGAATTTACTTTATTTGCCTGTAAAGACACACATAGAATGAAAGTTCTGAAGCAATAGAAAAAGTATTCCTTGCAAATGGAAACAGAAAGCATGCAAGAGTAGTTATACTTATACCAGAAAAAAAAAATTGACTACAAGTCAAACGCTGTAAAAAGAGACAAGAATATATATAATGATATAAAGGGAGATAAGAATATTATATAATGACAAACAATCGATTCAGCAAGCAGATATAACAATAGTAAATTTTTATGATCCCAATACCACAGCACTCGGATATTCAAAGTAAAAATTATTATATTTAAAATAGGAAACTAAAACCATATAGAAACCATATGCAGAAGACTAAAACTAGAACTCTTCTTTTCACCATATACAAAAGTCAACTCAAGATGGATTAAATACTTGAATATAAAATCTGAAAGTATAAAATGTATATGTGAAAACCTAGTAGATATTCTGAACAGACTCCCTGGCAAATATTTCGTGTTGAAGATGACAAAAGCAAGTAAACCGAAACTAAAAATGGACAAATGGGACCTGATTAAACTAAATAAGCTGTCAACATAGTAAACAGACAACCTACAGAAAGGAAGAAAATGTTTGCAAACTATGCCTCTGATATAGATCTAATGTTCACTATGCATAAGACATTTAAACAAATTAACAGGCAAGAAAACAACAACAACTCCATTAAAATGTGGGAAAAAGATGAGGAGATACTTCTCAAAAAAATTCATACGCATGGCCAATGAGCATGTGAAAAAAATACTCAACATCACTAATCTTCAGATAAATACAAATCTAAACCACAATAAATACCATCTTACAAAAATCTGAATGACTATTATTAAAAAGTAAAAAAAAAAAAAAAAAAAAAAAGACAGATGCTGGTAAACTGCAGAGAAAAGAGATTGCTAATACAGTGTTTCTGGAAATGTAAGTTGGTTCAGCCACTGTAGAAAGCAGTTTGGTGATTTTTCAAAGAACATAAAACAGAACTACCATTCAACCTAGCAATACCATTATTGTATATATACCCAAAAGAATATAAATTATTCTACTATATAGACACATGCAAACCTATGTTCACTGCAGCACTATTCGCAATATCAAAGACATGGAATCTCCCTAAATGCTTATCAAAGGTAGACTGGATAAAGGAAATGTGGTACACATACACAATGAAATAATATGCAACCATAAAAAAACAACAAGATCATGTCATTTGCAGCAATATTCTAAGTGAACTAATGCAGCAGCAGAAAACAAAATACCACATGTTCTCACGTATAAGTGGAAGATAAACTTTGAGTACATGTGGCCACCAAGAGGAGAACAATAGACAATGGACCCTACTTGAGGGTGGAGGATAAGAAAAGGATGAAAAACTACCTATCATGTACTATGCTTATTATCTGGATGATGAAATAATCTGTAAACCATACTCCTATGACAAGCAATTTACCTACATAACAAATCTGCACATGTATCCCTGAACCTAAAAAAAAAAAAAAAGTTTAAAACAAGGAAAGTAAAAAACAAAACAAAACACATGTTAATTGATTATCAGTTAAGTATCAACAATTATGTATGACCTTTTAGTGAAAAACAGACCATGTATACAATGTGATTCTATAATATAACAAAATTTACTCTATCATTTTTTTCTTTTATTTATTTCAATAAGTTTTGGGGGAACAGATTGTGTTTGGTTACATGAATATGTTCTTTAGTGGTGATTTCTGAAATTTTGGTGCACCTATCACCCAAGCAGTGTACAGTGTTAGCTCACTTTTTGATGGGATTGTTTTATTTTTTTCTTGCTGATTTGTTTGGGCTCCTTATAGATTATGGATATTAGTCCTTTGTTGGATGTATACATTGCCATTTTCTCCCACTCTGTGTGTTGTCTGTTTACTCTGTTGATTGTTTATTTTGCAGTGAGGAAGTTTTTAAAATTAAGTCTCATCTATTTATGTTTGTTTTTGTTGCATTTGCTTTCACGTTCTTGGTCACGAAGTCTTTGCCTAAGCCAGTATTTAGAAGAAATTTTTCCAATGTTATTGTCTAGAATTTTTATGGTTTCAGGTCCTAGATTTAAGTCTTTCATCTATCTTGAGTTGATTTTTGTATAAAGTGAGAGACAAGGGTCCAGCTTCATGCTCGTGGATGTGTCTTTCCAATTATCTCAGTACCATTTGTTGAATAGGATGTCCTTTCCCCACTTTATGTTTTTGTTCGTTTTGTCTAAGATATGTTGGCTGTAAGTAATTTGCTTTATTTCTGAGTTCTCTATCCTGTTCCGTTGGTTTATGTGCTTATTTTTATACCAGTACCAGGCTGTTTTGGTAACTATGGCCTTTAGTTTTGTCTGATATAAGAATAGCTACTCCTGCTTGCTTTTGGTGTCCATTTATATAGAATATATTTTTCCACTCCCTTACCTTAAGTTTATGTGAGTCCTTATGTGTTAGGTTAGTCTCTTGAGAACAACAGATACTTGGTTGGTGAATTCTTATTCATTCTGCCATCTTGTATCTTCTTAGTGGAGCATTTAGGCAATTTACATTCAATGTTAGCACTGAGATGTGAAGTACTGTTCTATTCACTGCACTATTTGTTGCCTGAATACATTGCTTTATTTTTTTTCCATTGTGTTGTTTTTCCAATTTCTCTGGCAGCCCTCCCCAAGGACCTCTGTGAGACAAAGTCAGAAATAACTTTCCTGGGGACTGAGAGTGCCCACAGGGCTCTTCCCACTGCTTCTTCTACCCCCATATTTTGCTAAGATCTCTAAATTTATCTCATATCCAGGTAAGGACACATCCTTTTCCCGTAATCTGGACCTTCAGGTTCCCCAGTGAGGGTGTTTATTTGGGGGTGAACAATGCTTCTTTCACGTTTTCACACTTTGGGCACTCACAGATTTTTGGCTATCTCCCAGAGCCTGCAGCAGCAATCCACTTCCTTCAAAGTGTCTGTGGATTCTCTTGGCTTTTCTGTTATGTTCCTGCAGTGGTTACTGGAGCAAAAGTTCATGATGTGAGTCACCCCATGCTGCTCTGTTCATCCAAGTTGGAGCTGCAAGTTAGTCCTGCCTCTTATCTTCCATATTTTTTTCTAACTACTATATCAATTTTTGTGTTTCTATTTGTTTAGACGCAGACATAACATTGTGTTAAAATTGCCCACAGTATTCAGTACCATAACACTCTGTACAGGTTAACAACCTAGGAGCCATAGGCTATATCATACAGCCTAGGTATGTAGTAGTCTATACCATCTAGGGTTATGTAAGTACATTCTATGATGTTTGCCTGAAAAGATCACCTAATGATGCATTTCTCAGAATGTACACCTACCTTTAGTTACACATCACTGTAATGCAATAGCCCGTCTCCCCTTTTTAAAATAAACCTTTTGAATGAAGTTTCTTTTTACTTAAACAAAGTTTTAAAATAAAATAAAATGAGAGAATGAGAGAAAGATTCCAACCCAATAATAGTTGGGAACTTCAACACCCCACTCTCAATATTGAACAGAATATGTAGACAAATATTCAATAGAGAAACATTAGACTTGATCTGTACTATGGACCAAGTTGTCTTAACAGACATTAACAGAATATTTCACCCAACAGCCACAGAATACACATTTGTCTTATCAGCATGTGAATCAGTCTCCAAAATAAACCATATCGTATGCCACAAAACAATTTTCAACAATTTTTAAGTGAAAATTATATCAACTATATTTTTAGTCCACAGTAGAATAAAACTAAAAATAAATAACAGGATGAAAATTAGGAAAGCATACAAATACATGGAAATTAAATGCACTCCTAAACAATTATTGAGTCAATTAAAAAGTTAAGAAGGAAATTAAAAAATTTTTGAAACAAGTAAAAATGAAGACACAAAATACCAAAACTATGAGATACAGAATAATCAATGCTAAGAGTAAAGTTTATGTCAAAAAAATTTTCTAAATGGAGTAGTAAAAAGATTTTAAATAACCTAATAACGTATCTCAAGGAAATAGAAATGTAACACCAAATGAAACCCCAAATTAGTAGGGAAAAAAAAAAAAAAAAAAAACATCAGACCAAAACTAAACAAAAACTAAAAACACAATACAGCAGAATAATCAAAGTGAAAGTTGGTTATTAGAGAAGATAAATAAAATTAATAAACTTCTACCTGACCTAACCAAGAAAAAAAATAGGAAAGAACCAAATAAATAAAATCAGAAATGGAAAAGAAAACATACAACTAATACCACAGAAACCTAAGGAAAGATCAGAAACTGTTATTTCAAACTAGTTCAGGCACTGTGGAAAGCTATTTGGAGGTTTCTCAAAGAACTTAAATTAGAACTACCATTTGACCCAGCTCCCTCAACTGGGTATATACCCGAAGTAAAGTAATTCATTCTATCAAGAAGACACATGCATCATATGTTCACCACAATGCTATTCACAATAGCAAATACATTGAACCAATTTAAGAGCCCATGAATAGTGGATTCGATAAATAAAATAACTTGCATATATATCACAGAATACTATGTAACCATAAAATAGAACAAAAACATATTCTTTGCCATAACATGGGAGCTGGAGATCAATACTCTAAGCAAACTAAACAACACCAGAAAAGCAAATACAGAATGTTCTAACTTATAAGTGGGAGTTAACACTGAATGCACATGAATGTAAAATTAAGAACAAGAGACACTGAGGAAAACTATATGAAGAAGAGAGAAAGGTGGTCATGGGTTGAAGAACGATCTATTGGATACTATGCTTACTGCCTGAGTTAGGGAATAATTGAGACTCAAAACGTCAGCATCATGTAATATACCCATTTACCAAACCTGCCACAGGAACCCTTTAATCTGTAATAAAAACTGAAATTACATAAAAGAGAAATATACGCTAACAAAGTAGAACACCTAGAAAAAATGGATGAATTCCTGACCACATAAAACCCAGCAAGATTCTGCTAAGAAGAAATAGAAAACCTAAACAGACCAATGGTGAATAAAAAATTGAATTAGCTATAAAAATTTTCCCAACAAAGAAAATCCCAGAATTAGATGGCTTTACTGATGAAATCCATAAAAGTTACAAACAAGATATAATACCAATTCTTCCCAAATCGTTTCAATACATTAAAAAGAAGAGAATTCTTTTAACTCATTCTATGCGGCCAGCACTATTCTGAAACCAAAATCATACACACAACAACAACAACAAAACTACAGTTTCATACATCTAATGATTGCAGATGAAAAAATTCTCAAAAATACTCATGAATCAAGTATAGTAACACATCAAAAAGATAATACACCATTATCAAGTGGGATTTATCTTAGTGATTCAAGGAGAGTTCAACATAGACAAATAAATGTGATACTCATATGAACAGAATAAAGGAGATAAACATATGATTATCTCAGTAGATGCGAAGAAAGCATTTGATACAATTCAACATCACTTCATGATAAGAAAAAAAAAAACTCCTAACAAATTAGGCATAGAAAAAGCAAAACTCAACATAATAAAGTCCACAAATAATAAACTCACCGGTAACATCATACGGAATAGAGACAAACTGAAAGCCTTTGCTCTAAGAGCTGAAGCAAGAAAGGAATGACTACTTTCACCACTTTTATACAACATAGTACTGGAAGTCTTATGCAAAGTAATGAGGGAAGAGAAAGAAATCAAAGGCATTTATATTGGAAATAAAAACAAACTGTCTCTTTTTGCAAAAAAAAAAAAAAAAAGAGATTAAATATTAAGTAAAACCTAAAGACTCCACCAAAAATATGTTATATAACTGATAAAAAAATCAGCAATGTTGCAGTATGCAACATTAATATACAAAATCAGTAGCATTCCTATACAACAAGCATACTAAATCAATGTATAAAATTGGTACCATTTCTACACACCAGTAACAAAAATCTGTCTTTTTTATACATTATTAATAAACTAACTGAAAACGAACTAACTGAAAAATCAAGAAAATTCCATTTACAAAATCTACAAAAATAATTATACCTATTAATACATTTAATAAAGGAGATGAAAGACACGTAAAATGAAAACTACAAAACACTGATAAAAGACAGTGAAGAAGATACAAACAAATTGAAAGGTATTCCATGTTCACAGGTCAGAATTAATATTATAAAAATAACCATACTACACAAGCAATCTACAGATTGAATGCAATCACTTTCAAAAATATGAATGCAGGCCGGGCGCGGTGGCTCATGCCTGTAATCCCAGCACTTTGGGAGGCCGAGGCGGGCGGATCACAAGGTCAGGAGATCGAGACCATGGTGAAACCCCGTCTCTACTAAAAAATAGAAAAAAAAAATTAGCCGGGTGCAGTGGCGGGCGCCTGTAGTCCCAGCTACTGGGGAGGCTGAGGTAGGAGAATGGCGTGAACCCGGGAGGCGGAGCTTGCAGTGAGCCGAGATTGCGCCACTGCACTCCAGCCTGGGCGACAGAGCGAGACTCCGTCTCAAAAAAAAAAAAAAAAAAAAAAAAAAAAATATGAATGCAATTATTTACAGTAATGTGAAAAGAATTCTAAGATTTATGTGAAACCACCGAAAACCCCAAATAACAAATGAAATCTAGAGAAAAAACAAAAATAAAACTGAACATCAGATTACCTGACTTTAAAATATATTACAAAGCTATTGTGGTATGTATGCTATAGCTATATAGAAAGTATAGAAACCAAAACAGCATGGTATTGATATAAATACAGACACATAGACCAATATAACAGAATAAAGTACTCAGAACTAAATCCACATATTTACAGCCAACCGATTTTTGACAAAAGTACCAAAAATATACATTGGAAATAGGACATCCTTTTCTATTAGTGGTTCTGAAAAAACTACCTATTTACATGCAGAAAAGGTAAACTAGATCCTTTCTTTCATCCTATACAGAATCAACACAAAATGAATGAAAACTTAAATCTAAGGCTTGAACCTCTAAAACTACTGAAAGAAAATAGGGGAAACCTTCAGGACATTGGTCTAGACAAAGATTTTGTGACTGAGTCTTCCAAAGCTCAGGCAACCAAAAAATAGAGAAATGTGATGACATTAAACTAAAAATCTTCTAGTTTTAGAAGAAATTAGAACAGAGTAAATAATTAAGAGTGAAAGACAAACTACATAATGGGGGAAAATATTTGCAACTTACTGTTCTAACAATGGAACAATATCTAGAATATACAAGGAACTGACACAACTCAACAGCAAATAAATAAATACATAAATACATAATAAATAAAATAATTCCTATTAAAAAGTTCACAAAGTATTTGAATAGACATTTCTCAGAAGAAGACATACAAATGGCCAACAAGCATATTAAACAAATACTCAACATCATTTATCATTAGGGAAATGCAAATCAAAACCAAAATGAATCATCTCATCCTCATTAAAAAAATAACAAATGTTGGCAAGATGTGGAGAAAGGGGAACTCTTACACACTGTTAGTAGGGATTTAGTTAGTACAGCCATTGTGAAAAACAGTATGCAGGTCTCACAAAATAACTAAAAATAGAACTACCACTACCATATGAACTGGTAATCCCATTATTGGGTTTTTATCCAAAGAAAAGGAAATCAGCATATCAAAACGACACCTTTATCCCTATTTTAGTACAACACTAGTCCCAATAGCCAAGATCTGGAATCAAGCTGTCTGTTGAAGGATGAACTGATAATGAAAATACGATATGTATACACAATGAAATACTATATGACATTAAAAAGTATGAAACCCTACAGCAACATAGATGTAAATTGTAGGTCATTATGTTAAGTGAAGTAAATCAGACACAGAAAGAAAAATATTGCATGTTTGCATTGATATGTGGGAACTTAGAAATTTGATTTTATGGTAGTAGAGATAATAATGGTTATTAACAGAATGAGAAGATTTGGAGGGTAGTGAGAATAAAGAGACTGGTTAACAGGTATAAACATGCAGTTAGATAGAAGGACATTTTGTGTTTGATACGACAGTAGTTTGACTATGATAATTATTTATTGTATATTTAAAAATTACTGCACGAGAATTAAAATATTCACTACACAAAGAAATAATAAATGATTGAGATGACTCATATCATAAATACCCTGATGTGATCATTACACATTTCTGCATGTATCAAAATATGTACATTCCTATCAACAGTGTAAAAGTGTTCTTATTTAGCCACAGCCTTGCCAACAACTACTATTTCTTGACTTTTTACTAATTGCCATCTGACAGGTGTAAGATGATATTTAATTATGGTTTTGATTTGCATTTCTCTAATGATCAGTGATATTAAGCATTTTTTCATATGTTTGCTGGTCACATAAATGTCTTATTTTGAGAAATGTCTGTTCATGTCTTTTGCCTACTTTTTAATGGGTTTTCTTTTTCTTGTAAAATTGTTTAAGTTCCTTGTAGATTCTAGATATTAGACCTTTGTCAGACAGATTGCAAAAACTTTTACCTCATTTTGTAGGTTTTCTGTTCACTCTGATTATAGTATCTTTCATTGTGCAGAAGCTGGTTAGTTTAATTAGGTCCCGTTTTTCAATTTTTGCTTCTGTTGCAATTGCTTTTGATGTTTTCAACATAAAATCTTTGCCCATGGCTATGTTGTGAATGGTATTGCCTAGATTTTCTTCTATGGTTTTTATAGTTTTGGGGTTTACATTTAAGTCTTTAATCCTTCTTTAGTTAATTTTTGTATAAGGTGTAATGAAGCGGTCGTTTCCATTTTCTGCATATGACTAGCCAGTTCTTCCAGCACCATTTATTAAATAAGGAATAATTTCCCCATTACTTGTTTTTGTCAGGGTTGTCTTTTCCATTGGTCTATGTGTATGTTTTTGTACCAGCAGCACTCTGATGTTTTGGTTACTTTAGCCCTGTAGTACAGTTTGAAGTCGGGCAATTAAATTAGTTCAACCACTGTAGAAGACAATGTGATGATTCCTCAAAGACCTAGAACTAGAAATAGCATTTGACCCAACAATCTTATATGTGGGTATGTACCCAAAAGAATATAAATCATTCTATTATAGAGATGCATGCACACATATGTTTAGTGCAGCACTATTCATAATAGTAGAGATGTGTAATCAACCCAAGTGTCTATCAATTATAGACTGGATAAAGAAAATATGGTACATATATGCCATCAAATACAATGCAGCCATAAAAAGGAATAAGATCATGTCATTTGCAGGGACATGGATGGAGCTGGAAGCCATTATCTTCAGCAAACTAACACAGGAACAGAAAACCAAACACAGCATGTTCTCACTTATATGTGGAAGCTGAACAATGAGAACACATGGACACAGTGAGGGGAACAACACACACTGGGGCTTCTCTAGGGGTTAGGAGAAGTAGAGCATCAGAAAAAAAGTAGCTAATACATGCTGGTCTTAATACCTGGGTGATGGGTTGATAAGTGCAGCAAACCACCATGGCACATGTTTACTATTAAATTAAATTAAATATTTAAAAATGATCTAATGATTAACATAGGATTTCTATGTTATTTTTATTTTTAGAACCTCTGCATAGTGTTAAAAGTATCAAGTGGTATCTAATTAGATCTGAACACACAGACTTGCTCATACATCTGACAGAAGAGTTTACCAGTCTGAGTGTACCGTGTGGTAACAGCATTATTTTTGGTTATTATAAAAGTCCTAAAATCAGATTTCCAGAAAGCAATGAAGTCAATTCACTCCATTTCCCACACCCTACTTCCTATTATTTATTTGTGTCAGATAATAACATGATAATCTATTGCCTATCCAAGGAAAAAAAATCACATATATCCCATAAATATCTACAATTATTATGTATCAATAGAACATTTTTAATTTTTTAAAAAAGAAACAGAATAAAATTCCAAGATATTGGTAACTTTTGTAAAACCAATCAAATAAATTACTGTTTCTGAAAAAAAGATGTATAAATGGCTAACAGTTATAGAAATAAATATTCAATATCACTAATCAGGGAAATGCAAATCAAGCTACTACCTCACTCCATTTATAATGGCTATTATCTAAAAGAAAAAAAAAATGTGCTGGGAACAATGTGGACAGAAAGAACACCTAAGCACTATTTGTGGGACTGTAAATTAATACAGCTATTTTGAAGAATTGTATAGAGGTTTCCTAATAATTGAAAGTAGAATTACCCATAACATCTAACTATACCATAAGATATAATGTTATTATTGAGTTTATATCCAAAAAAATATTAAATTAGTATGTAGAAGAGGTATCTGCTACCCCATGTTTATTGCAGCACTATTAACAACAACCAATATATGGAATCCAGCCAAGTGTCAAGAAATGGATGAATGGGTAAAGAAAATGTGGTATATGTACACAATGAAATACTACCCCATCATAAACAGGAATAAAATTCTGTTATTTGTGGCAACATGGATGCAACTGAAGAACATAGTATTACGTGAAATAAAACATATGCAGAAGGAAAAATACCACATAGTCTCACCAATATGTTATATCTAGAGAAAAAGTTGACATCATGGAAATAGAGAGTAGAATAGTCGTTACCAGAGACTGAGAAAAAGATAAAGAAGGGAAGCATTGGGAGAGGTTGAATGAAGGGTACAAAGTTACAATTATATAAGAAGAATAAGTTATATGCACAGGAAATTATATAAGAGGAATGATACAAGAAGGATTATAAGAGGAATTGTAATTATAATTATAATTATATAAAAGGAATAAGCCATGTTTCACAGCAAAGTGACTATGGTTAATAGTAAGGCATTGTATATTAAAAATGACTAATGCAGGAACAGAAAACCAAACATTGCATGTTCCCACTTATAAGGGGAAGCTGAAGAAAGAGGACACATGGACACAGGGAGGGGAACAACACATACTGGGTCCTTTCAGGGGGGTAAGGGAAGGGAGAGCATCAGCAAAAACAGCTAATGCAAGCTGGGCTTAATACCTCAGTGATGGGTTTATAGGTGTAGCGAACCACCATGGCACATGTTTACTATGCGAAAAACCTGCACATTCTGCACATGTATCCCGGAACTTAAAATAAACATAAATAAATATATGGCTAGAAGAAAAGTTTTTTTTTTAATGTTCTCAACACAAACAAATGATAAACGCATGAAATGATGCATATGCTAACTGTCTTGATTTGATACTTGTACAATATATACAGGCATTTAAACATCAAATTTTACCCTATAAATATGCACAATGTTTCAATCAAAACAATCTGGCTGGTCGTGGCATCTCACTCCTGTAATTCAAGAATTTTGGGAGGCCGAGGCTGGTGGATGACCTGAGGTCAGGAGTTCGAGGCCAGCCTGGCCAACATGGTGAAACCCCATATCTACCGAAAATAACAAAAATTAGATGGGTGTGGTGGTGCATGCCTGTAATACCAGCTACTTGGGAGACTGGGGCCAGAGAATAGCTTGAACCTGGGAGGTGGAGGTTGCAGTGGACCGAGATCACGCCACTGCACTCCAGCTGGGGTGACAGAGCGTGACTCTGTCTCAAAAAAAAAAAATAAAGAAACCCAAGGATCATTATTAAGATTACTGAGTCTTCCCTTTCTCACACCTTGTATCAATCATCATTTGAGTTTTTGTTTATTTTTTTGGAATAAGAGAGATGAAGGAGGTGATAAATTTAATTTTTGAACTATTAAGATTGTAGTGTATATGAGAGGTTAGTAAAGACGTAAAGAAAGCAGTTGAAAAAATGGGCATAAATATGAGAAAAAATATTTGAGGTTGAAATGCAAATTTGGGATATTTAGTATGTAAACAGTAATCAAAGTCATAAAAATATTATAGAATTACCTTTGATGTATGTGTATGTGTGGAGAGAAAAATAACTTGGCTTAGGAAAGGACTGTTGATTCCTTGACTTTTCTTGCTGGAGATTACACCGTCTCTTGGATTGCTTATATGATCCACTGCCTTCTTCAAATCTTGCCACTTGGCCAATAATATCTAGAGTGAGACTTTATGAATAAAAAAGAAGTAAATGGCATTGAAAAGAGTGATTAGAGAATCAAAAATTTGCATGCTGCCTGGTGTATTATCCAAGTATGGCATATGGTATACTTAGCGTTGTATTCACTAAAGTATTATGGGTCATAGCCGGGACATTACACCTGACATTATCATGATGAGAATAAAATATTGATAGATATCATCTTCTTTACTTTAACTCTGTTTTCATAAAGCAGCCTTCTGATTACTAATTTGGCTTTCTAATTACCTTAATATGGGAAATAAGTGTACCCTCTCAAAAATTTCTAAGCCTGAAATGGGTGATCATGCATTTAAAAGGAAATACTGGAACTTATTATATATATCAATTATTGACACACTTTTCATTTTTTTTCCTGTTCTTATGTTTAGTAAATCCAGATTCTGGATTGGCAAAGCTGAAGTCTTGGTTCATATGAATCATGTTGACTTTACCAGAGCAGTGTCATCCCGTGTAATTTCTCAGTAGCTAGCTTTCCAGCCTATGTATCTGTGAAAGAAATTAGGCTAAGAATTTAGAAATAGTTATTATATTTGGCTCTTCATAGTCAGTTGGTGTAATTTTTGAAAGTAAATATAAATATGTGGTGGGAAAAGCACTCAGATAACATGGGATTCAAGGTTGGACTGGTAGATATGTAGATTAAATGTTGTAGACTACACTATCTCAAAATTTTTCAAGTGAAAAAGAGAAATGAGACAATTTTAGAATGCTTACAAGGAAACTTCAATGAAGCGGAATAAATTGAAGATGTATTCAAAAAATGAGGTTAACTGACAAAGCAAGGTATTATAAAGCCTTCCTATTTAAACTGCTCTGTGGACAAATAGCACTTTCACTTCACCAAGTAATATGTTAGAAATATAGGGTCGTGAGACTACACCATACCTTTTAAATCAGAATTTGTATTTAGCAAGGGCCCAGATGCATAAGTTACTGGTAGAATAATTGACTTTGTCAAGAGAGAAAGCAATTTTTGCTTTAGATGCAGAAGAAAAAGTGTAATACATAATTATTCATAAGAATTTTGCCAATATTCTACCAGTCTGTCAGAGATGAGAAGTTGTGATACACATCTGATCATCTTAACCTTCTCAGTGATATCATCTGAGAAGAGGAAATGATGTAGAATTAGAGTACTGAGAAAAGAAGGTGAGCAGTACAACTATTGTGGGGAATGAAGTGGAGAATTACATATTTAGCAAAGTACCTGTAAAGTACACTCAGCCCTCAGTTGAGAGGGGGTACTTTAAATTTCGTGGTATAGTCCATATTCATGACTATGTAATTTCCTTTGTATTGCTTTGCAATTTGGGAATAAGGTCATAAAATGCAACTTGGTTGAAATTACCAGGTACTGGGAACTAGCAATGCAATAAACATGCTAGAAAGTCATTGAAATGAGGTTACCTGGAGTACTAGTGAGTGAAGAATGCATATTTGAAAGAGAAGATCTTGATATCAGGGAAAGATAGGAAAGCATATGAAGCCATGAGAGGACTAGTAGACCCCTATGGTTCAAATGTTCGTCCTTTCCAAAACTCTTGTCAAAATTTAATTGTAATGTAGTGGTGTTAAGAGGTTAGACTTTGGGAGGTGATAAGGCCATAAGGGCTCTACCTTAACGGATGGGATTAGCAATATCATGAGGAGGAGTTCAGCCCCCTTTTCCCTTTTTGTCCTTCCAATTTTCACTGTGTGATAATGCAGCAAGAAAGCCTGGAAAAGATACCAACACCTTGATATTGGACTTGCTAGTCTCCAGTTATGTGGGAAAATAAATTTCTGTTCATTATAAATTATGTTTTTTTAGGTATTTTGTAATAGGAGCACAAATAAATGAAGACAGAAATGGGGGGGGGGGGGGGCAGAGCAAGATGGTCGAATAGGAACAGCTCCAGTCTCTAGCTCCCAGAGCGAGCAATACAGAAGACAGGTGATTTCCGCATTTTAAACTGAAGTACTGTGTTCATCTCACTAGGGAGTGCCGGACAATCTGTGCTGGTCAGCTGCTGCAGCCCCACCAGCGAGAGCTGAAGCAAGGCGAGGCATCGCCTCACCTGGGAAGCACAAGGGGGTAGGGAATCCCTTTTCCTAGCCAGGGGAACTGAGACACACAACACCTGGAAAATCGGATAACTCCCACCCCAATACTATGCTTTATCAAGGGTCTTAGCAAACGGGCACACCAGGAGATTATATCCCACACTTGGCCTGGAGAGTCCCACGCCCAAGGAGCCTCGCTCATTGCTAACACAGCAGTCTGCAATCTACTGGCAAGGCAGCAGCGAGGCTGGGGGAGGGGCACCTGCCATTGCTGAGGCTTAAGTACTTAAACAAAGCCACTGGGAAGCTCCAACTGGGTGGAGCTCACAGCAGCTCAAGGAGGCCTGCCTGTCTCTGTAGACTCCACCTCTGGGGACAGGGCACAGCTAAACAACAACAACAACAACAACAAAAAGCAGCAGAAACCTCTGCAGACGCAAACGACTCTGTCTGACAGCTTTGAAGAGAGCAGTGGATCTCCCAACATGGAGGTTGAGATCTGAGAACAGACAGACTGCCTGCTCAAGTGGGTCCCTGACCCCTGAGTAGCCTAACTGGGAGACATCCCCCACTAGGGGCAGACTGACACCCCACACCTCACACGGTGGAGTACACCCCAGAGAGGAAGCTTCCAAAGCAAGAATCAGACAGGTACACTCGCTGTTCAGCAATATTCTATCTTCTGCAGCCTCTGCTGCTGATACCCAGGCAAACAAGGTCTGGAGTGGACCTCAAGCAATCTCCAACAGACCTACAGCTGAGGGTCCTGACTGTTAGAAGGAAAACTAACAAACAGGAAGGACACCCACACCAAAACCCCATCAGTACGTCACCATCATCAAAGACCAGAGGCAGATAAAACCACAAAGATGGGGAAAAAGCAGGGCAGAAAAGCTGGAAATTCAAAAAATAAGAGTGCATCTCCGCCTACAAAGGAACGCAGCTCATCGTCAGCAACGGATCAAAGCTGGACGGAGAATGACTTTGACGAGACGAGAGAAGAAGGCTTCAGTCCATCAAACTTCTCAAAGTTAAAGGAGGAATTACGTACCCAGAACAAAGAAACTAAAAATCTTGAAAAAAAGTGGAAGAATTGATAACTAGAATAATTAATGCAGAGAAGGCCATAAACGAATGGACGGAGATGAAAACCATGACACGAGAGATACGTGACAAATGCTCAAGCTTCAGTAACCGACTCGATCAACTGGAAGAAAGAGTATCAGCGATTGAGGATGAAATGAATGAAATGAAGTGAGAAGAGAAATCTAAAGAAAAAAGAAGAAAAAGAAATGAACAAATCCTGCAAGAAGTATGGGATTATGTAAAAAGACCAAATCTACGTCTGATTGGGGTGCCTGAAAGTGAAGAGGAAAATGGAACCAAGTTGGAAAACACTCTTCAGGATATCATCCAGGAGAACTTCCCCAAACTAGTAGGGCAGGTCAACATTCAAATTCAGGAAATATTGAGAATGCCACAAAGATATTCCTCGAGAAGAGCAACTCCAAGACACATAATTGCCAGATTCACCAAAGTTGAAATGAAGGAAAAAATCTTAAGGGCAGCCAGAGAGAAAGGTCGGGTCACCCACAAAGGGAAGCCCATCAGACTAACAGCAGATCTCTCGGCAGAAACTCTACAAGCCAGAAGAGAGTGGGGGCCAATATTCAACATTCTTAAAGAAAAGAATTTTCAACCCAGAATTTCATATCCAGCCAAACTAAGTTTCATAAGTGAAGGAGAAATAAAATCCTTTACAGATAAGCAAATGCTTAGAGATTTTGTCACCACTAGGCCTGCCTTACAAGAGACCCTGAAGGAAGCACTAAACATGAAAAAGAACAACTGGTACCAGCCATTGCAAAAACATGCCAAAATGTAAAGACCATCGAGGCTAGGAAGAAACTGCATCAACTAACGAGCAAAATAACCAGTTAATATTATAATGACAGGATCAAGTTCACACATGACAATATTAACCTTAAATGTAAATGGACTAAATGCTCCAATTAAAAGATACAGACTGGCAAACTGGATAAAGAGTCAAGACCCATCAGTCTGCTGTATTCAGGAGACCCATTTCACATGCAGAGACATACATAGGCTCAAAATAAAGGGATGGAGGAAGATCTACCAAGCAAATGGAGAACAAAAAAAAGCAGGAGTTGTAATCCTAGTCTCTGATAAAACACACTTTAAACCATCAAAGATCAAAAGAGACAAAGAAGACCATTACATAATGGTAAAGGGATCAATTCAACAGGAAGAGCTAACTATCCTAAATATATATGCACCCAATACAGGAACACCCAGATTCATAAAGCAAGTCCTTAGAGACTTACAAAGAGACTTAGACTCCCATACAATAATAATGGGAGATTTCAGCACCCCACTGTCAACATTAGATAGATCAACAAGACAGAAATTTAACAAGGATATCCAGGAATTGAAGTCATCTCTGCAGCAAGTAGACTTAATGGACATCTACAGAACTCTCCACCCCAAATCAACAGAATATACATTCTTCTCAGCACCACATCGCACTTACTCCAAAATTGACCACATAATTGGAAGTAAAGCACTCCTCAGCAAAAGTACAAGAACAGAAATTATAACAAACTGTCTCTCAGACCACAGTGCAATCAAACTAGAACTCAGGACTAAGAAACTCAATCAAAACCGCTCAACTACATGGAAACTGAATAACCTGCTCCTGAATGACTACTGGGTACATAATGAAATGAAGGCAGAAATAAAGATGTTCTTTGAAACCAATGAGAACAAAGATACAACATACCAGAATCTCTGGGACACATTTAAAGCAGTGTGTAGAGGGAAATTTATAGCACTAAATGCCCACAAGAGAAAGCAGGAAAGATCTAAAATTGACACTCTAACATCACAATTAAAAGAACTAGAGAAGCAAGAGCAAACACATTCAAAAGCTAGCAGAAGGCAAGAAATAACTAAGATCAGAGCAGAACTGAAGGAGATAGAGACACAAAAAACGCTTCAAAACATCAATGAATCCAGGAGTTGGTTTTTTTAAAAGATCAACAAAATTGATAGACCGCTAGCAAGATTAATAAAGAAGAAAAGAGAGAAGAATCAAATGGACACAATAAAAAATGATAAAAGGGATATCACCACCGACCCCACATAAATACAAACTACATCATTCTCAGCAAACTATCTCTAGAACAGAAAACCAACACTGCATGTTCTCACTCAAACGTGGGAACTGAACAATGAGATTACTTGGACTCGGGAAGGGGAACATCATACACCGGGGCCTATCATGGGGAGGGGGAGGGGGGAGAGATTGCATTGGGAGTTATACCTGATGTAAATGACGAGTTGATGGGTGCAGCACCCCAATATGGCACAAGTGTACATATGTAACAAACCTGCATGTTATCCGCATGTACCCTCGAACTTAAAGTATATTTAAAAAAAAAAAAATACAAACTACCATCAGAGAACACTATAAACACCTCTACGCAAATAAACTGGAAAATCTAGAAGAAATGGATAATTTCCTGGACACTTACACTCTCCCAAGACTAAACAAGGAAGAAGCTGAATCCCTGAATAGACCAATAGCAAGCTCTGAAATTGAGGCAATAATTAATAGCCTACCAATCAAAATAAGTCCAGGACCAGATGGATTCACAGCTGAGTTCTACCAGAGGTACAAGGAGGAGCTGGTACCATTCCTTCTGAAACTATTCCAATCAATAGAAAAAGAGGGAATCCTCCCTAACTCATTTTATGAGGCCAACATCATCCTGATACCAAAACCTGGCAGAGACACAACAAAAAAAGAGAATTTTAGATCAATATCCCTGATGAACATCGATGCAAAAATCCTCAATAAAATACTGGCAAACCGGATCCAGCAGCACATCAAAAAGCTTATCCACCATGATCAAGTGGGCTTCATCCCTGGGATGCAAGGCTGGTTCAACATACCCAAATCAATCAATGCAATCCAGCATATAAACAGAACCAAAGACAAAAACCACATGATTATCTCAATAGATGCAGAAAAGGCCCTTGACAAAATTCAACAGCCCTTCATGCTAAAAACACTCAATAAATTTGGTATTGATGGAACGTATTTCAAAATCATAAGAGCTATTTATGACAAACCCACAGCCAATATCATACTGAATGGGCAAAAACTGGAAAAATTCCCTTTGAAAACTGGCACGAGACAGGGATGCTCTCTCTCACCACTCCCATTCAACATAGTGTTGGAAGTTCTGACTAGGGAAATCAGGCAAGAGAAAGAAATAAAGGGGATTCAGTTAGTAAAAGAAAAAGTCAAATTGTCCCTGTTTTCAGATGACATGATTATATATTTAGAAAACCCCACTGTCTCAGCCCAAAATCTCCTTAAGCTGATAAGAAACTTCAGCAAAGTCTCAGGATAGAAAAATTAATGTGCAAAAGTCACAAGCATTCTTATACACCAGTAACAGACAAACAGAGAGCCAAATCATGAATGAACTTCCATTCACAATTGCTTCAAAGAGAATAAAATACCTAGGAATCCAACTTACAAGGGATGTAAAGGACCTCTTCAAGGAGAACTGAAAACCACTGCTCAGTGAAATAAAAGAGGACACAAACAAATGGAAGAACATACCATGCTCATGGATAGGAAGAATCAATATCGTGAAAATGGTCATACTGCCCAAGGTAATTTATCGATTAAATGCCATCCCCATCAAGCTACCAATGATTTTCTTCACAGAATTGGAAAAAACTGCTTTAAAGTTCATATGGAAGCAAAAAAGAGCCCACATCGGCAAGACAATCCTAAGTCAAAAGAACAAAGCTGGAGGCATCATGCTACCTGACTTCAAACTACACTACAAGGCTACAGTAACCAAAACAGCATGGTACTGGTACCAAAACAGAGATATAGACCAATGGAACAGAACAGAGTCCTCAGAAATAATACCACACATCTACAGCCATCTGATCTTTGACAAACCTGAGAGAAACAAGAAATGGGGAAAGGATTCCCTATTTAATAAATGGTGCTGGGAAAATGGGCTACCCATAACCAGAAAGCTGAAACTGGATCCTTTCCTTACTCCTTATACGAAAATTAATTCAAGATGGATTAGAGACTTAAATGTTAGGCCTAATACCATAAAACCTCTAAAAGCAAACCTAGGTAATACCATTCAGGACATAGGCATGGGCAAGGACTTCATGTCCAAAACACCAAAAGCAACGGCAGCAAAAGCCCAAATTGACAAATGGGATCTCATTAAACTAAAGAGCTTCTGCACAGCAAAAGAAACTACCATCAGTGTGAACAGGCAACCTAAATAATGAGAGAAAATTTTTGCTGACTAGTCATCTGACAAAGGGCTAATATCCAGAACCTACAAAGAACTCAAACAAATTTATAAGAAAAAAACAAACAACCCCATCAAAAAGTGGGCAAAGGATATGAACAGACATTTCTCAAAAGAAGAGATGCATACAACCAACAGACACATGAAAAAATGCTCATCATCACTGGCCATTAGAGAAATGCAAATCAAAACCACAATGAGATACCATCTCACACCAGTTAGAATGGCAATCATTAAAAAGTCAGGAAACAACAGGTGCTGGAGAGGATGTGGAGAAATAGGAACACTTTTATACTGTTGGTGGGATTGTAAACTAGTTCAACCATTATGGAAAACAGTATGGCGATTCCTCAAGGATCTAGAACTAGAAATACCATATGACCCAGCCATCCCATTACTGGGTATATACCCAAAGGATGATAAATCATGCTGCTATAAAGACATATGCACATGTATGTTTATTGCAGCACTATTCACAATAGCAAAGACTTGGAATCAACCCAAATGTCCATCAATCAGAGACTGGATTAAGAAAATGTGGTACATATACACCATGGAATACTATGCAGCCATAAAAAGGATGAGTTTGTGTCCTTTGTAGGGACATGGATGCAGCTGGAAACCTTCATTCTCAGCAAACTATTGCAAGAACAGAAAACCAAATACCGCATGTTCTCACTCATAGGTGGGAACTGAACAATGAGATCACTTGGACTCGGGAAGGGTGACATCACACACCAGGGCCTATCATGGGGAGGGGGATGGGGGAGGGATTGCATTGGGAGTTATACCTGATGTAAATGACGAGTTGACGGGTGCTGACGAGTTGATGGGTGCAGCACACCAACATGGCACAAGTATACATATGTAATAAACCTGCACGTTATGCACAGGTACCCTAGAACTTAAAGTATAATAAAAAAAAATAAAAGAAAAAAAGACAGAAATTGGTACCGAAGAGTGGAATGTGTTGTACGATTGTTTGAAAAATGTATAAGCAGTTTTGGAACTGGGCAACTGGAAAAGATCAGTAAGATTTTTGAAATGCAAGATATAAGAAGCCATGATTGGAACATTATGAGAAATTATAATGAGAGCGCAGAAGAAGAGAATAACTGTAGAACAATTCTGAAACGTTTTAGAGATTACTTAAGTGGTCATAATCAAAATGTTTGTAGAAATATGGACAGTAAAGGCCATTCTGAAGAGGTCTAAAATAGTAACGTGAATCTTTAATGATTTTTTTAGGTTTAATTGTCATGCTATAAACTGTATATATGTAAGTTGTATAATTTGATGAATTCTGAAGAGAATGTACACATACACATATATAAATGTATGTATGTGCATATATATACACAAAATTAAAATTTTAGTAACAAGACAGAAATCATTAAAAAATCATAAAAGAGAAATTTTGCAGGTGCAAAGTACAAGTAACAAGAATTTTAGTAACAAGACAGAAATCATAAAAATCATAAAAAAGAAATTTTGCAGGTGGAAAATACAATGAGTGAAATAAAAAATGCGATAGAATGCCAACATAGATATATATACACACACATACATATAAATACATATACAAATAAATATATATACATATATACATATAAATATATTTTAAAAACATAAATATATAAATATACACACACACACATATATAGATGTTAAAATATCTCAATCAAGATACTGAACAGATTGATTACTCAAAAGTTTTCTTTTGTCACTTTGTGATTCATCCCTAAACTGCTCCTTCACTCCCCAGGCAGCTAAATAATCTGTTTACTGTTACTGCAAATTAGTTTATATATCATAGGATTTTATATAAATGTGGTCAGGCGGAGATATCAGCAATATGGCAGAACGGAAGATTTCTACCATCATCTTCCTGCACAGGTATTCATTTTGACAATTACCTACAGATGAAGAGTACTTTTGTGTGAGTCCAGGAGTCCAGAAGAAATATTTTACTACACTGTTGGAGCAAAAATCTGAGAATACACTCATTTAAAAAGTAAGTAGAACAGTTTTAATGTATCCATGCTATTCCTTACCCACGGAGGCACAGCACATTACCAAGACCTCTGCAGCCTGTGATTTTTTTTTGTTTTGTTTTGTTTTTTTTTTTTTGAGACGACACCATTCTCCTTCCTCTGCCTCCTGATTAGCTGGGACTACAGGCGCCTGTCACCACACCCGGCTAAGTTTTTGTATTTTTAGTAGAGACGGAGTTTCACCATGTTAGCCAGGATGGTTTCTATCTCCTGATCTCGTGATCCACCCACCTTGGCCTCCCAAAGTGCTGGGATTACAGGCGTGAGCCACCGTGCCCGGCCGATTTTTTTTTTTTTTTTTTCCTACAAGGGAAAGCAATAATGTAGTGAGTGCCTGGCTGCCACAAACAGTGGGTTACAACTTACGAGGCCCATTTCTTTCTTGCCTCACTCAGATTATTGAAGTAATCAGCAGAGCTGAGTGGTTGGGAGAAGCTGAAAACAAAAATAGAGACCTAAGCCCAAAATAATCACAGCAAGATTCCATCAGTAAGCTCCCCACAAGCCATTTGGAATGCTTTGCCTGCAGATGCCTCCCAATTTGCCTATGGGTACTCCAAATACTTGATGTGCCTCACTACCTTCGTTGCCAGGACTGGCTCACCACATGCACTACCCTGCTTTTCCCTCACACTTTAAATGTAAGCCCTTGCAGATGACTCATGAGCACTTGTATCCAGCTGGCTAAATTCTGTGTTATTAAGAGAAAGCATGCAAACTTGAACATTTTAGGAAACTATTCCAGTTAAAAAAAAAAAAGGAACTTATCACCCAGTCTGGGTCTGTGGAATTGAGAAAATGTATACAATCTTAAGAAATCTCCCATAAATAGAATGAAGAGATATGAAGCAGGTACATCTGTAGAGAATAATCTAAGGAAGACTCAGAAATTCTAGTCAATTCCTTAACCTTTTCTTCAGGATTGGTGAAGGTGTTTCTCTTTCCAAGCCGGTCAGACTGCTTCTTTACATGTGAAGGCAGTAACACAATACTTCAAGAAACATGAATAGTCAAGGGAACTTTACATCAACAAAGTGACACAAAATATTCCAGTAACTAACCCCAAAGAAATGGATATCTACATGTTGCTTCAGGGAGAATTCATAAAAATGATTTCAAAAAGCTCAGCAAGCTATGAGATAATACAGATGGACAACTCAATAAAATCAGAAAAAACACAATATATGCAAAAAATTAGAAGTTTAATAATGAAACAGAAATCATAAGAAAGAAATTTTGCATGTGTAAAATACGAGCGAAATAATAAATTCAATAGAGAGTGCCAACAACAGACTTGATCAAAGGAAAAAAATCTGCAAACTCACAGGCAAATTATCAGAGGAGAATAAAGAAAAAAAAATTAAAAGTGACAAAAGCCTGTGGGATTTATGCGACACCAACAAGAGCACTAACCTTTTCCTTATTAAAATAACAGAAAGTAAGGTGATAGAAAGCGTATTTAAAAAATAATGGCTGATTTGTGACAACATTAATGAATCTGGACATTATGCAAGGTGAAATTATTCAGACAAAAAACAAAAATACTTTATAATCTCACTTATATGTGGAATTTAGAAAGTCACACTCACTCACCTTGAGAGGAGACAAACTCCTTTGGCCAGGAACAGAGCAGAGTGGAGTATAAAGTGGGCTGCAAATGCAGGAGCTACAGGTGAAGGAGAAGAAAAAAATCCAGGAGAAGTAATTTCAGAGCTCAAAGACAAGGGTTTTTCATTAAGTTGATTAGACAAAAATAAAGAAAAAAAAATCAAAAGAATTCAAGAAATGTGAGATTATGTCAAATGACCAAAACTAAGAGTAATTGGTGTTCCTGAAAGAGAAGATAAAATAATAAGTCTAGAAAACTTATTTGAGGGAATAATTGAGAAGAGCTTCCCTGGCCTGGCTAAAGATCTGTATATCTAAATTCAAGAAGCTCAAAGAACTCCTGGGAAATTCACTGCAAAAAGAATTTCACCAAGACATGCAGTCACCAGGCTATCTAAAGTAAACATGAAGGAAATAATTCTAAGAGCAGTAAGACAAAAGCAGAAGGTAAGCTACAATGGAAAATCTATCAGACTAACAGCAGACTTCTCAGCAGAAACCTTACAAGGTAGAAAAGAGTGGGGTCTTATCTTCGACTTCTTTAAACAGAACAGCTGTCAGCCAAGAAATTTTTATCCTGCAAAACAAATTTTTATAAACGATGGAGAAATAAAGTCATTTTCAGACAAATAAATGCTGAAGTAATTTGTCACTACCAACCCAGCACCACAAGAAATGCTAAAAAAAACAACAACAACAAAAAAAAAAAAAAAAGAAAAAAAAAAACCTTCTAGGCCAGGCCTTCTAGACTAGGCCTTCTAGGCCAGGCACTGGTGGCTCATGCCTGTAATCCCAGCAATTTGGGAGGCCAAGGCGGGCAGATCACAAGGTCAGAAGATAGACATCATCCTGGCTAACATGGTGAAACCCCGTCTTTACTAAAAATACAAAACATTAGCTGGGTGTGGTGGCGGGTGCCTGTAGTCCCAGTTACTCAAGAGGCTGAGTCAGGAGAATGGCGTGAACTCCGGAAGTGTAGCTGGCAGTGAGCCGAGATCGCACCACTGCACTCCAGCCTGCGCGACAGAGCCAGATTCTGTCAAAACAAACAAACAAACAAACAAACACCCCTTCTAAACCTTGAAACAAAAGCCCAATACATGCCAAAATAGAACCTCTTGAAATTTTAAAATTCACAGAGCCTGTGAAACAATAACACAATAAAAAACTATCGCAGTAACATGATAAAGAAAACAGTAACTCACATCTTAATACGTAATATAAATAGACTAAATGATCCATTTAAAAGACACAGAATGGCAGAACGGATAAAAATTACAATATAAATATCTGCTGTCTTCAAGAGACCCACCTAACACAGAATGATTCATACAAACTCGAAATAAAAGGGTTGGGAAAGCTATTCCACACACATAGAAATCAAAAGCAACCAGGAGTGTAAAATCTTATATCAGACAAAATAGACTTTAAAGCCACAACAATAAAAAAAAGTTGTCACTATATAGAAAAAAAAAAAAAGAGAAGAGACAAAAATAAGCTCAACTGGAAATTAAACTAGAAACGTTACAACTAACATCATAGAAACACAAAAGATCATTCGAGACTACTATGAAGATCTCTGTGCACAAACTAGAAAACCTAGAGAAAATTGACAAATTGTAGAAAACACACAGCCCTCCTAGATTAAATCAGGAAGAAATAGAAACCTTGAACAGACCAATAACAAGCAGCAAGATTGAATCTGTAATTTAAAAATTGCCAACAAAAAATGACCATATGGATTCACAACTGAATTCTACCAGATATTCAAAAAAAAAAAAAAAAAAAATTGGTACCAATTCTACTGAAACTATTCCAAGAGATTGAAAAAAGGGGATTCCTCTGTAAATCATTCTATGAAGCTACTATCACCCTGTTACCAGAATCAGGAAATGGTACAACAAAAAGAAGAAAACAAGAGACCAATTTCCCTGATGAACTTACATGCAAAAATCTGCAACAAAATATTAACTAATTGAATCTAACAGCACATCAAAAAGATAATTCATCATGATCAAGTAGGTTTCACTCCATGGATACAGGGATGGTTTACCATATGCATAAATGTGGTACATGATATGAAAGAATTAAAAGGACAAACCATAAGATCATCTCAATAGATGCAGAAAGAACATTCAACAAAATCTAGCCCCCTTTATGATGAAAACTCTCAACAAGCTAGGCATAGAAGGAACCTATCTCAAAATAATAAAAGTCATATATGACAAACCCAAAGCCAACATCATACTGAATGAGAATAGAAACAAGACAAGAACGCCCACTATCACCATTCCAATTCAAGGTAATTATGGAAGCACTACTCAGGGAAATTAGACAACAACAACAAGAACAAAAAACAAAAGCATCTAAATTGAAAAAAAGAAGTTAAATTATCACTGTTTGCAGATGATACAATTGTATAGTTAGAAAATGCTAAAGATTCTTCCAAAAGACACTTATATTTAATAAACAAATTCAGTAAAGTCTCAGGTTACAAAATCAATGTACACACATTGTTAGCCCTGCTATCCACCAAAAATGACCAAGTTGATAATCAAAGAGACGACAGATCTCTACAAGGAGAACTACAAAATACTACTGAAATAAATCATAAATGACTTAAACAAATGGAAACACATCTCATGCTCATGAATTGGAAGAATTACTTTTGTGAAAATGACCATACTTCCCAAAACAATCTACAGATTCAATGAAATCTCCACCAAAATATCAATGTCATTTTCGCAGAGTTTTTAAAAAGCAAATTCAAATGGAACCAAAAAGAGCACAAATAGCCAAAGTAATTCTAAGCTAAAAGAACAAACCTGGAAGCATCACATTATTGAACTTGAAACTATAATACAAGGCTATAGTTACCAAAACAGCATGGAGCTAGTATAAAAGTAGGCACATAGACTAATGGAACATAATATAAGCCAAATAAGCACAGCCAACTAATTTTTGACAAAGCATGAAAAAACATGAATTAAGGAATGGACACTATATTCAATAAATGGTGCTGGGAAAACTGGCAAGTCACATGTAGAAGAATGAAACTGGGTCATTATCTCTCATCATATATAAACATCAACTCAAGATGGTTTGAAGACTTAAATATTGGGCCTGTGATGTGCTTAGGCTTTGTGTCCCCACCCAATTCTCATCTTGAATTGTAATTCCCATAATGGCCATAATCCCCATGTGTCAGGGGAGAGACCAGGTAAAGGTAATTTAATCACGGGGATGGTTTCCCTATCCTGTGATATTGACTGAGTTCTCATAAGATCTGATGGCTTTATTAGAGCCTCTTCCCTCTTCACTCAGCACTTCTCCTTTCTGTTGCCTTGTGAAGAAAGTGCCTTGCTTTCCCTTCACCTTCTTCCATGATTGTAAGTTTCCTGTGGCCTCCCCACCCATACTAAACTGTGACTCAATTAAACCTCTTTTCTTTATAAATTACCCAGTTTCAGGTAGTCCTTTATAGCATTATAAAAACAAACTAATACAGCTGGAGACCCTAAAAATTCTAGAAGAGAACTTTGGAAAACCTCTTCTAGACATTGGCTTAGGCAAATAATTTGTAACTATGACCCCAAAAGCAAATGCAGCAAAAACAAAAATAAACAAATGAGACTTAAATAAACAGAAAATTATCTACAAGTAAAAATAAATAAGCAACAGAGGAATAGAACAACCTACAGAGCGGGAGAAAATATTTGCAAACTACATATTCGACAACAAACTAATATTGAGAATCTATAAGGAACTCAAACAAATGACAAAGAAAAAAATCAAATAATCCCATTAAAAAGTTGACAGAGAACATGAATAGACATTTCTCAAAAGAAAATATACAAATGGCCAACAAACATATGAAAAAATGTTCAACAATACTAATCATAAGGGAAATGTGAATTAAAACTACAGTGAGATACCACCATACTCCCACAAGAATAGCTATTATTAAAAAGTCAAAAAAAAATACATGTTGACATGTATGTGGGGAAAAGGAACACACATACACTGCTGGTGAGAATATAAATTAATAAATCTGTTTGGAAAACAGTATGGATGTTCCTTAAAGAGCTACAAGTGAATCTGCCATTGAATGCAGCAATTCCACTACTGAATATGTACCCAAAGGAAAAGAAGTCATTGTATAAAAAAGACACTTGCACATTTATGTTTATAGCAGCACCATTCACAATTACAAAGATGTAGAACTAACCTAAGTGCCCATCAACTAATAAGTGAATAAAGAAAATGTTGTACACATACACCATGAAAAACTACTCAGTCATTAAAAGTAATGAAACATTGTATTTTGTGGAAATTTGGATGAAGCTTGTGAAGTGAAGTAACATAGAAGTGGAAAACCAGAAACTGTATGTTCTCACTTGCAAGCAGGAGCTGAGCTATGAGTACACAAAGGCATACAGAGTAATATAAAGGACTTTGGAGACTCAGAAGTGGGAGGGTAACAAAGGGACCCAGGATAAAAAAAAGTAAAACAAAAAACTACACAATAGCTACCATGTACACTACTCAGGTGATGGGTGCAATAAAATTGGAGAATTTGCCACCATATAATCCATCTACGTAACCAAAAACCAATTCTTCTCCAAAAGCTGTAGATATAATAATAATAATAATGATAATAATAATAGTGGCTGAAAACCTCCTAAATCTGGGCAAAAGTGTCAACATCTAGGAACAAAAATCTTAGGGATTGTCAGCCAAATTTAACTGAAAGAGGACTGCACTAAGATACATTATAATTAAACTATCAAAAATCAAAGACAAAAAATGCTGAAAGCAGCAAAAGATAAGAAAGAGATCACATGTAGGAGAGCTCCCTTATGATTATCAGTCAAATTCTCAGTAAAATCCCTGTAGGCCAGCAGATACTGGGATTGTGTATTCAAAGTATCAAAAGAGAAAAAACTGCCTAACAAAAATACTTTTACCCAACAAAGCTGTTCTTCAGAAATAAGGAAGAAAGAAAAACTTTCCCACATTGAAAAAAAAATAAATAAATAAACAATTAATGAATCCAGCAATTGGTTTCTTGAATGAGTTGATGAGATAAATATAGTGCTGGATAGAGTAGCAAAAAAGAAGAGAGAAGATCCAAATAAACACAATGGGAAATGAAAAAGGGGACCTTACTGTTGAACCCACAGATATACAAACAACAACAACAACAACAACAACAACACATAGACTATTACAAACACTTCTATGCCTATGAGCTACACAATGTAGAAGATTAGATAAATCCCTAAAAAAATACAACTTCCCAAGATTAAACCAGGAATACTTTAAAACCCTGAGCAGATCAATAACAAGTTCCAAGACTTAATCAGTAATAAGAAAGTACCAACCAGACAAAGCCCAGGACCAGAAATATTCACAGCTAAATACTACAAGATGTATACAGAAGAGCTGGTACCATTTCTACTGAAGCCACCTCATTCTATGAGGCCAACATCATCTTAACAGTAAAACTTGTCAGAGACACAAGAAAAAAACCAAAAGGCCAATATCTTTGATAAACTTTGATACAAATATCCTCAACCAAATACTAGCAAACTGAATACAGCAGCATATCAAAAAGCTAATTCACGGCCAGGCACAGTGGCTCACGCCTGTAATCCCAGCACTTTGGAAGGCCGAGGCTGGCAGATCACGAGGTCAGGAGATTGAGACCATCCTAGCTAACATGGTGAAACCCCATCTCTACTAAAAATATAAAAAATTAGCCGGGCGTGGTGGCAGGCACCTGTAGTCCCAGCTAATCGGGAGGCTGAGGCAGGATATCGCACTACTGCACTCCAGCCTGGGCAACAGTCGACAGTGTGAAACTCCATCCAAAAAAAAAAAAAAAAAAAAAAAAAAAAGGCTAATTCACTCTGATCAAGTAGGCTTTGTCCCTATGATGCAGGTTTGGTTCAACATACATAAATCAATTAATGTGTTCATCACATAAACATAACAAAAATAAAACCTACAATTATCTGAATAGAGATGCAGAAAATGCTTTCTATACAATTCAACATTGCTGCATGTTAAAAACCCTCAACAAACTAGAAATTGAGTGAACATACTTCAAAATATTAAGAGCCATCTTTGACAAACCCACAGCTAACCTCATACTGAATGGGAAAAATCTGGAAGTATTCCCCTTGAAACTGGAACAAGAAAAAGATGCCCTCTCACACCACATCTATTCAATACCCTACTGGAAATCCTAGCCAGAGCAATCGGGCAAGAAAAAGAAAGTAAAGGAATCCAAATAGGAAGAGAGGATATCAAAATATCTCTCTTTGCAGATGATATTATTCTATACCTAGAAACCTCATAGTCTTTGCCCAAAAGCTCATTGATTTGATACACAAATTAGCAAAGTTTCAGCATACAAAATCCAGGTACAAAAATCAGCAGCATTCCTATTTGCCAACAACATCAAAGCTGAGAGCCAAATCAAGAATGCAATTGTATTCACAATAGTCACAAGAAAAATAAAATCTGTAGGAATACAGTTAACCAAAAGGTAAAAGAAGTCTACAGGGAGAATTACAAAACATTGCTCAAATAAATCACAGATGGCACAAACAAATGGAAAACCATCTCATGTTCACGGAGAGAAAGAATCATATTGTCAAAATGGCCATATTGCCCAAAGCAATTTACAGATTCAATGCTATTTTTATCAAACTCCCAATGACATTTTCACAGTATTAGAAGAAAACATTTTAAAGTTCCTATGAAACCATAAAAGCTTGAATAGCCAAGGCAATCCTAAGCAGAAAGAATACGGCTGGAGTCATCTCATTACTCAACTTAAAACTATACTACAAGGCTACAGTAATGAAAATAGCATGGTACTGGTATATAAACAGGCACATAGACAAGTGGAATAAAATAAAGACCCTTGAAATAAAACCACACACCTACAAGCATTTGATCTTGCACAACATTTACGAAAGCAAACAATGGGAAAAGGACTTTCTGTTTAATAAATTGTGCTGGGATATCTGACTAGGCCATATGCAGAAGATTGAACCTGCCCCCCTTTCTTAATCATATACAAAAATTAACAAGATGGATTAAAGACTTATATCTAAAATGAAAAACTATTAGAAAAAAAACCCTGGAAGATAACCTAGGAAACACTATTCTGGATATAGAGCCTGGCAATCACTTCATGACAAAAACATCAAAAACAATTTCAAAAAATATTAACAAATGGGACCTCATTACACTAAATATCTTCTGTAAAGCAAAGAAAACTCAACAGAGGCAACAGACAATTTACAGAATGGGAAGGAATATTTGCAAAGTATGCATCCAACAAAGGTCTAACTTCCAGGATCTATAAGACTCTTAAATTTACAAGAAAAAAAAAAAAAAAAAAAAAGAAAAAAAGGAAAGAAAAGAAAAAAGAAAAAAGGAAAGAAAAACAACGTCATCAAAAATTGGGCAAAGGATATGAACAGACATTTCTCAAAAGAAAGACATTCATGCAGCCAAAAAGCATATAAAAGAGATGCTCAACATCACTAATCATTAGAGAAATACAAATAAAAACCACAGTGAGATACCATCTCAAGCCAGTCATAATGCCTATTATTAAAAAGTCAAAAAATAACAGATGCTGGCAAGGTTGTGGGCAAAAGTGAACCCTTGTGCATTGCTAGTGGGAATATAAACCAGTTTAGTCATTGTGGAAAGCAGTTTGGCCATTTCTCATAGAACTTAAAACAGAATTATTGTTTGATGTAGCAATCCCGTTATTGGGTGTATACCAAAAAGAATATAAATTGTTCTACTATAAAGACACATGCATATGTATGTTCATTGTAGTGTTACTCACAGTAGTAAAGATGTGGAGTCAATCTGAATGCCCATTAATAGTAGACTGGATAAAGAAAATGTGGTACTTAAACACCATGGAATATGATGCAACCATAAAAATAATGAGATCACGTAATTTGCAGTAACAGGAGTAGAGCTGGAAGCCATTATCCTAAGGAAACTGACACAGAAACAGAAAACCAAATACCACATGTTCTCTCTTATAAGTGGAAGGTAAACACTGAGTATATATGAACACAAAGAAGGGAAAAACAGACACCTGGGTCTCCAGTAGGGTGGAGGGGAGAAGAAGGGTAAAAATCAAAATACAACACTATTGAGTACTATGTTTATTACCTGGTTGATGAAATAATTTGTAGACAAACCCCTGTGACATACAGTATAATTACATAGCAAACTTGCACATGTACCCCAGAAACTAGGATAAAAGCTAGAAAAAAATCTAAGGGAGTTACGCCTGCCTAACAGAAATGAAAAAAGTGAATTATTTGAGCTGAAACAAGAGATTACTAGTTAATAACATAAAACATATAAAAATTAAAAACTAAATTATATTAGTACCACAGAACCATATTCAGGATAGACTTCAGTGATAATTGTGGAATGTAAAGCAAATTTTACTCTAGTACAATGGTTAAAGGAAAAACAAGTATAAAATGATGTATATATTTCTTATGATATCACATCACAAATATTATGCTGGATGTATAAACCATAAGTAGAAAAGCTCCATTAAAAAGACCTAGAGGCATCACATTACCCGACTTCAAACTATACTGTAAGTCTATAGTTACCAAAACAGCATGGTACTGGTATAAAAATAGACATGTAGACCAATGGAAAAGAATAGAGAACCAATAAATAAAGCCAAATGCTTACAGCCAACTGACCTTTCAGAAACATAAATTGGGGAAAGGACATTCCATTCAACAAATGTTGCTGGGAAAATTGGCAAGTCACATGTAGAAGAATGAAGTTGGAGCCTCATCTTTCACCTTTTACAAAAATCAACTCAAGATGGACCAAAGACTTAAATCTAAGACCAGAAAACATAAAAATTCTAAAAGATAACATCCACAAAACTCTTCTACATATTGGCTTAGGCAAAGTCTTCGTGACCAAAAACCCAAAAACAAATGGAACAGAAACAAACGTAAGTAGATGGGACCTAATTAAACTAAAAACTGCTGCACAGGAAAAGAAATAATCAGCAGAGTAGACAAACACTCCACAGAATGGGAGAAAATATTGAAGAACTAAGCATCTGACAAAGGACAAATGTCTAGAATCTACAAGGAACTCAAACAAATCAACAAGAAAAAGCAATCCCATCAAAAATTGGGCAAAGTACATGAATACACAAATATCAAAAGAAGATATACAAATGGCCAACAATCATATGAAAAAATGCTCAACAACACTACCTACCAGTGAAATACTAATCAAAACCACAATTAGATACTACCTTATTTTTGCAAGAATGCCTAGAATTAAAAAATCAAAAAATAACAGATGTTGGTATAGATGTGGTGAAAAGAGAACACTAGTACACTGCTGGTAGGAATGTAAACTAGACAACCACTATGGAAAACAGTATGGAGATTCCTTTTAGAACTAAGAGTAGAACTACCATTTCATCCAGCAATTCCTCTACTGGAAATCTACCCAGGGGAAAAGAAGTCATTAAGTCATTATATGAAAAAACACTTGCACTTGCATGATTGTAGGAGCATAATTTGTAATTGCTAAAATACATTGCTCACTAACCAAGGAGGGAAAACACACACACACACTATATATATATATATATATATATATATATATATATATATACACACACACACACACAGACACACACACACACGCTACTCAGTCATAAAAAGGAACAAAATGGTGGCATTTGCAGCAACCTGGATGGAATTGGAGACCATTATTCTAAGTAAAGTAACTCAGGAATAAAAAAACCCAGCATCGTATGTTCTCACATTTAATTGGGAGCTAAGCTATGAGGATGCATAACACATAAGAATGATATAATGGACTTTGGGAACTCAAAGTGAAGGGTCGTAAGGGGGTGAAGGATAAAAGACTACCCATTGGTACAGCATACACTCCTCAGGTGATGGGTGCACGAAAATCTTAGAAATCATCTCTAAAGAAGTTTTCCATGAAACCAAACACCACCTATTCCCCCAAACCTATTGAATAAAAATAAAGAAAACACTGACAATTTGATACAGTTGTTTAGTGATATAAAATTTAGACCATGAACACTGCTACTCTAAAATTCTAATTAAATGAAAATAAAGATTGAAAATCTGACTGATTAAAAAAAAAAAGAAAAGAAAAGCTTCAGAGCATATCACTACAGAAAATCATCAAATAACAAAGAAAGACACCAAGAGAGAAAGAACAAAACACAGTATAACCAAAACAACCAAAAATAAATTAAATAAGGGCAGTGGTGAGTCCTTACCTATTAATAATTACTTTGAATATAAATAGACTAAATTATCCAATGAAAAGATATGGAATAGCTGTACGGATAAAAAAGGCAAGACACAACTTTATGCTTCCTGAAAGATACCTTAAATTTAAGAAAGTGAAGGAGTGGAAAAATATATTCCATGTAAATGGAAACCAAAAGTGAGCAGAGTAGATCTTAAGCCAAAACTTGCATAATGAGATGAATAAGGTCGTTTTATAATGATCAAGGTGTCAATTCATCAACAGGATATAACAATTGTAAATATATGAACACAACATTGGAACAAACACACACACATATTTTATATATATATATATATATATATATATATGAATCTGAAAGGAGAGATAGACTCTACTACAACAACAGTACGGGACTTGAGTACCCCATTTTCAACAATGGACAATTTTTCTAGATTAAAAACAATTAGAACACCTCTCAAACAGCACTTTAGACCAAAAATGGTTATAAAAAATAGATGCCCAAGGTAATTTATAGATTCAATGCCATCCCCATCAAGCTACCAATGAGCTTCTTCACAGAATTGGAAAAAACTGCTTTAAAGTTCATATGGAACCAAAAAAGAGCCCGCATCTCCAAGACAATCCTAAGTCAAAAGAACAAAGCTGGAGGCATCACGCTACCTGACTTCAAACTATACTACAAGGCTACAGTAACCAAAACAGCATGGTACTGGTACCAAAACAGAGATATAGACCAATGGAACAGAACAGAGTCCTCAGAAATAATACCACACATCTACAGTCATCTGATCTTTGACAAACCTGAGAGAAACAAGAAATGGGGAAAGGATTCCCTATTTAATAAATGGTGCTGGGAAAATTGGCTAGCCATAAGTAGAAAGCTGAAACTGGATCCTTTCCTTACTCCTTATACGAAAATTAATTCAAGATGGATTAGAGACTTAAATGTTAGACCTAATACCATAAAAATCCTAGAGGAAAACCTAGGTAGTACCATTCAGGACATAGGCATGGGCAAAGACTTCATGTCTAAAACACCAAAAGCAACGGCAGCAAAAGCCAAAATTGACAAATGGGATCTCATCAAACTAAAGAGCTTCTGCACAGCAAAAGAAACTACCATCAGAGTGAGCAGGCAACCTACAGGATGGGAGAAAATTTTTGCAATCTACTCATCTGACAAAGGGCTAATATCCAGAACCTACAAAGAACTCAAACAAATTTACAAGAAAAAAACAAACAACCCCATCCAAAAGTGGGCAAAGGATATGAACAGACACTTCTCAAAAGAAGACATTCATACAGCCAACAGACACATGAAAAAATGCTCATCATCACTGGCCATCAGAGAAATGCAAATCAAAACCACAATGAGATACCATCTCACACCAGTTAGAATGGCGATCATTAAAAAGTCAGGAAACAACAGGTGCTGGAGAGGATGTGGAGAAATAGGAACACTTTTACACTGTTGGTGGGAGTGTAAACTAGTTCAACCATTATGGAAAACAGTATGGCGATTCCTCAAGGATCTAGAACTAGATGTACCATATGACCCAGCCATCCCATTACTGGGTATATACCCAAAGGATTATAAATTATGCTGCTATAAGGACACATGCACACGTATGTTTATTGCAGCACTATTCACAATAGCAAAGACTTGGAATCAACCCAAATGTCCATCAGTGACAGATTGGATTAAGAAAATGTGGCACATATACACCATGGAATACTATGCAGCCATAAAAAAGGATGAGTTTGTGTCCTTTGTAGGGACATGGATGCAGCTGGAAACCATCATTCTTAGCAAACTATCACAAGAACAGAAAACCAAACACCGCATGTTCTCACTCGTAGGTGGGAACTGAACAATGAGATCACTTGGACTCGGGAAGGGGAACATCACACACCGGGGCCTATCATGGGGAGGGGGGAGGGGGGAGGGATGGCATTGGGAGTTATACCTGATGTAAATGACGAGTTGATGGGTGCAGCACACCAACATGGCACAAGTATACATATGTAGCAAACCTGCACGTTGTGCACATGTACCCTACAACTTGAAGTTTAATAATAATAAATAAATTAAAAAAAAAAAATAGATACAGAACACTCCATCCAGCAGCAACAGAGTACACATTCTTCTCAAGTTTACATAAAAGTTTCTCCAGTATATATCATGTGTTAGGTCATACAAGTCTGAACAAATTTAAGAGGATTTAAATATCAAATATCATTTCTGACTACAATAGTATGAGAGTAGATATCAATAATAAGAAAAGTTTTAGAAAATTCAAAAATATGTGGGATTAAACAACATGCTATTGAACAACCAATGGATAAAAGAAATCAATGGAGAAACAAAAACAATACCTATATAAAAACAAAATGTAAGCACAAAACACCAAAACCTACGGGATGAGGCAAAAGTAGTCATATAAGAACAATGTATAGCAACAAATACCTATATCAAAAGGAAGGACTCTCTAAAATATCAAAAAAGAGAAATTGTCAAATAAAAAATGAAAAATTAAAGAGGAGGCATTATAACTGATATCACAGAAATATAAAGGATCGTAAAAGAATAATACGAATGTCAACAAATTGTACAACCTAAAAAAATGTGTAAATACCTAGACACATATACCAATACTTAACCCAGAAGAAATAGAAAATTTGAACAGATCAATAAATGGTAAAGAAATTGAATAGGTAATTAAATGTTTCCTGTTAAAGAAAGCCCAAGACCCGATGACCTCACTGCTGAATGTTACCAAATATTTAAAGAAGTATTACGAATATTCCAAATAATTTTTTTAAATGCAGAAGAGAGAATACTTCTAAACCCTTAATGAGGTCAGTATTACTGTGATATCAAAGACTGGCAATCACATTGCAAGAAAAGAAAATGACAGGCCAATATCCTTCATGAACACGGAACAAAAATCCTCAAAAAGATACTAGCAAACCAAATTCAAGAGCACCTTAAAAAGATGATTCACTATCATCAAGTAGGATTTACCCCAGAAATGCAAGGGTCGTTCAACATACACAAATCTATAAATTTGATACACTACATCAACAGAATGAAGGATAAAATTATATATTTTATTAGATACAGAAAAAAGTGAGAAAATTCTGTTTTCTTTCATGACAACTGTTGACAAATTAGTCATAGAAGGAGTGTATCTTCACATAACAAAGGCCATCTATGACAAGAACACAGTAACATTATGCTCAATGATGAAAAGCTGAAAGCTTTTTCTCTAAGATCAGGACCAAGACAAAATACCCACTCTCACCAATTATATTCAATACAGTACTGGAGATTCTTTCTAGAGCAATTAGGCAAGACGAAGGGGAACATCACACACCGGGGCCTATCATGGGGAGGGGGACGGGGGAGGGATTGCATTGGGAGTTATACCTGATGTAAATGACGAGTTGATGGGTGCAGCACACCAACATGGCACAAGTATACATATGTAACAAACCTGCACGTTATGCACATGTACCCTACAACTTAAAGTATAATAATAATAAATAAATTAAAAAAAATAAAATAAAAGGCATCTAAATAGGTAAGGAAGTAGTAAAATTGTGACTGTTTACTGGCAAGATTATCTTTTTTTTTTTTTTTTTTTTTTTTTTTTTTTTTTTTTTTTGAGACGGAGACTCGCTCTGTCGCCCGGGCTGGAGTGCAGTGGCCGGATCTCAGCTCACTGCAAGCTCCGCCTCCCGGGTTTACGTTGCCTGTGCCTCCGGAGTAACTGGGACTACAGGCGCCCGCCTAGTTTTTTGTATTTTTTTAGTAAAGACGGGGTTTCACCGTGTTAGCCAGGATGGTCTCAATCTCCTGACCTCGTGATCCGCCCGTCTCGGCCTCCCAAAGTGCTGGGATTACAGGCGTGAGCCACCGTGCCCTGCCCAACATTATCTTATATATAGAAATCCCAATAAACAAGTACACTAAGGTTGCAGTATACGTAGTCAACACAAGAAAATCAGCAACATTAAAAAAATTGCTAACAATGAGCTATCAAAAAAATCATGAAGGCCATCACGTTTATCATAGGTATAAAAATCAAATATTTAGAAATAAATTTAACCAAGGAGGTAAAAGATCTGTATACAGAAAAATAGAAAATATTGATGAAAAAATTAATGAAGAAATAAATGAAAAATATATCCTGTAAGTATAAAAAGGAACAATTAATATTGTTAAAATATTCATACTACCAAAAGCAATCTACAGCGTCAATGCAATCTCTACCAAAATCCCAATGTTCTTTTTACATAAATAGAAAAGATACCCACATATACACCATGGAATACTATGCAGCCATAAAAAACAATGAGTTTGTGTCCTTTGTAGGGACATGGATGCAGCTGGAAACCATCATTCTTAGCAAACTATCACAAGAACAGAAAACCAAACACCGCATGTTCTCACTCATAGGTGGGAACGGAACAATGAGATCACTTGGACTCGGGAAGGGGAACATCACACACTGGGGCCTATCATGGGGAGGGGGGAGGGGGCAGGGGGGAGGGATTACATTGGGAGTTATACCTGATGTAAATGACGAGTTGATGGGTGCTGACGAGTTGATGGGTGCAGCACAGCAACATGGCACAAGTATACATATGTAACAAACCTGCACGTTATGCACATGTACCCTAGAACTTAAAGTATAATAATAATAAAAGAAAAAAGAAAAGATACCCTAAAATTTGCATGAAACCACAAAAAACCTAACTAGTCAAGGCAATCATGAGCAAAAAATCCAAAGCTAGAGACTTCAAAATACCTGACTTCAAACCATACTACAAAGCCATATGGTAGTCTCCTCTTATCTATGGGCAATAAGTTCCAAGGCCCTCAGTGGATGTCTGAGACAGCAGGTAGTATGAAACCCTATCCGTACTGTGTTTTTCCCATGCATAGATACCTAAGGTAAAGTTCAATTTATAAATTAGGCACAGTAAGAGGCTGACAACAATAACTAGTAATAAAATAGAATAATTATAACAATATACTGTTCACAATGTTATGGATAGAAGATGTTGGGTTTTTTCTTTTTTTTTTCTTTTCTTTTTTTTCTTTTTTTGTAGATCTTAGCAACCTTAGCATGTGATTATTTATTTTTCTTTCCTTACTAGGTTGAGAACTTTTATATTTTTATTTAAAGAAAGTGCTTTATGTCTTCTTGTGGGTATATCCAAATTGTGAGCATTACCACTCTTGCACTTTGGTGGCATGGTTAAGTTAAAATAAGGATTACTTGAAAACAAGTGCTGCAATACTGAGACAGTCAATCTCATAACCAAGATAATTACTAAGTGACTAATGTACAGGTAGTATATACAGCATAGATATGCTGGACAAAGGGATGATTCATGTCCCAGGTAGGAGGGAACAGAACAGCACAAGATTTCATCATGCTACTGGGTAGTATGGCATAGAATTTAAACATATGAATTGTTCATTTCTGAAATTTTATTTAATAATTTTGGACCATAGTTGACCACAGCTAACTGAAACTGCAGAAAGGGAAATAGTGGAGAAAGGAGAAGTACCATAGGGTTTGAAACAGCATGGTTGTGGCACAAAAATAGAAACATTGGCCAATGGAAAAGAATAGAGAGCCTAGAAGTGAACTCACACATTTATGATCAATTGGTATTTGATAAAGATGCCAAGAATACACAATACGAAAATGACAGGGTCTTCAATAAGTGATGTTGAAAAAACAAGATATCTACATTCAGAAGAATGAAGCTGGATCCTTACTTCACATCTCTTTGTCTAAAGAAAAAAAGAAACTGTTGCAAACTTAATATAAGTAGAGAGTTTGGGCCAAGTTTGAGGACTGCATCCCAGTAGCACAGATTCAAGTTGCTCTGAATATACACTTCAATTAGTGACAGTTCCAAGCAGATTTTTAAAAGAAAATAAGTGGTTGTTTCTATGCTGTTTATGTTATTATGATAACATAAGCTATTGATTGGCTATACATTGTGTCACACGTTTTAGGAGCATAAATATAATAGATAATAGGTGAGGTTGCTAGTCTGGAACCAAATGCCTTTAAACAATTGTCCTTAAGCATAAATGCAGCACTGTGGCTGAATTCCCATGTTTTTATGGACCTGTTAAATATTGTATACCTCTCATAGCTCAGACTGCTTTGAGCTATTTTTCTTTTACCACACCATATACAAAAATGAACTGAAAATAAATTAAGAACTTAAACATAAGGTCTTAAACCATGAAAATACTAGAAAAAAATCTAGTAGGAGAAACTACATGACATTGGTCTAGGCAATGATTTTTTTTTTCTTTTATTTGACCACATAAGCACAGGTAACAAAAATGAAAATAATCAAATGGTATTATATCAAACCAAAAAGTTTCTGTGCAGCCAAAAAAAAATAAATAAATAAAATAAAAAATAAAAACCACTTTACATGGTGATGAGAAAACCTACAGATTGGGGAAAAATATTCATAAGCAAAACATTTGATAGAGTTAATATCAAAAATCTATAAGGAATCCAAAAAAATAACAAAAAGCCAAGTAAACCAAATAAATTATGAGCAGAGAACCTGAATAGACATTTCTCAAAAGAAAATGTACTGGCCGGGCGCGGTGGCTCAAGCCTGTAATCCCAGCACTTTGGGATGCCGAGGCGGGCGGATCACGAGGTCAGGAGATCAAGACTATCCTGGCTAACATGGTGAAACCCCGACTCTACTAAAAATACAAAAAACTAGCTGGGCGTGGTGGCGGGCGCCTGTAGTCTCAGCTACTTGGGAGGCTGAGGCGGGAGAATGGTGTGAACTCGGGAGGCGGAGCTTGCAGTGAGCTGAGATCGCGCCACTGCACTCCAGCCTGGGAGACACAGCGAGACTCCGTCTCAAAAAAAAAAAAAAAAAAAGAAAAAAAAAAAAAAAGAAAATGTACAAATGTCCAACAGATTTCTCAACATCACTAATCATTAGAAAAATGCAAATTAAAACTGCAATGAGATATCACCACACACTTGTCTGAGTGTCCACCATATAAATAATACAAAAGATAATAATTGTTGGCAAAGATATGGAGAAAATAGGACACTTGTGCCCTGTTGGTGGGAGTTTACGTTAGTATAGCCATTATAAAAAAGCTGTAAAATGGTTTCTTAAAAAACTAAAAACAGTTTTATCATAGGATCATTACCATATGATCCCAGAATTCCACCTCTGTGTATACATTCTAAGGCTTTGAAATCAATAGGTCGAAGATATATCTGTACTCCCATGTTAGTTACTGAACTATTTGTAATAGCCAAGTTATGCAATCAACCTGAATGTTCATTGATGGATGAATGAATTTTAAAAATATGATATATATACAGAATGAAATACTATTACTCCCTAAAAATGAAGAAGATGCTACCACTTGTGACTACATAGATGAAACTGGAGGACATTATCCTAAGTAAAATAAGCCAGGCACAGACAGACAAATACCACATAGGCTCACCTATATGTGGAAACAAACAAACAAACAAACAAACAAACAAAAATCAAACTTTAGAGGCAGAGAATAGGACGGTGGTTACCAGAGGCTGGTGGAAAGGAAGAATGGGGAGATGCTGATTAAAGGGTATAAAGGCTTAATTCAATAATTCCATGCTATATACATATGTCATAACATCACTTTATAACCCACAATTATACATGATTATGATCTGTAAAAAAGTAATAAATTTTAAAAGGTAATAATGTATAGTAAACTTGAAATTTGCTGAAACAGTAGATCTTAAGTATACAAACACATAAACACACATTAAAAAGGTAACTATATAAAGTGCTGGATATGTTAATTATCTTGATTGTGCTAATCATTTCAAAACGTATACACACATCAAAACATCATGTTGTGCATCTTAAGTATATATAATTTTTATTTCTTAATTTTACCCCAATAACGCTAGGAAAAAAAGAGGTCTTCATACATTATGTACAACACTTTGTCTCAATTCAGAATGATTTTTAAAGATTCATCCATATTGTTATGCTATCAGTATTCCATCTCTGTCTACTGCTGAGTAACATTTTGTTGCATAGATACACCACAATTTGTTTATCCATTCACTTGTTAGACATTTGCATTATATCCAGTTTTGATTATTACAAATAAAGCTTCTATGAACATTTTTATACATGTCATTTTATGAACATCTTGTATTTTTCTTGGGTAAATACCCAGAAATGAAATGACTGAATCATACGGCAGAGCATATCTAACTTTGTAAGGAAGTGTCAAAATATTTTTCAAGGTGGCTTTATCACTTTAAATTTCCACTATTCGTGTATGAGAGATCCAGTTGCTTCACACACTGGCCTGGTCATACTTTTTAATTTTAGCTATTCTTGTGGGTGTATAGTGGTATCTTGTCATGGTTTTAATTTACATTTCCCTAATGTTTAATGATGTTGAGCATCTTTTCATTCAGTTCTTTGCCTTCCATATACCTCTATGGTAATGTGTCTTTTACAATATTTTTTTCCATTTATTTTTTATTTTTATTTATTTTATTTTATTTTATTTTATTTTATTTTATTTTATTTTATTATACTTTAAGTTCTAGGGTACGTGTGCATAAGTTCATATGGAATCAAAAAAGCGCGCATCTCCAAGACAATCCTAAGTCAAAAGAACAAAGCTGGAGGCATCACGCTACCTGACTTCAAACTATACTACAAGGCTACAGTAACCAAAACAGCATGGTACTGGTACCAAAACAGAGATATAGACCAATGGAACAGAACAGAGTCCTCAGAAATAATACCACACATCTACAGCCATCTGATCTTTGACAAACCTGAGAGAAACAAGAAATGGGGAAAGGATTCCCTATTTAATAAATGGTGCTGGGAAAATTGGCTAGCCATAAGTAGAAAGCTGAAACTGGATCCTTTCCTTACTCCTTATATGAAAATTAATTCAAGATGGATTAGAGACTTAAATGTTAGACCTAATACCATAAAAACCCTAGAGGAAAACCTAGGTAGTACCATTCAGGACATAGGCATGGGCAAAGACTTCATGTCTAAAACACCAAAAGCAACGGCAGCAAAAGCCAAAATTGACAAATGGGATCTCATTTTTTTCCATTTAAAAAACTGAGTTATTGGCCGGGCGTGGTGGCTCAAGCCTGTAATCTCAGCACTTTGGGAGGCCGAGATGGGCGGATCACGAGGTCAAGGGATCGAGACCAACCTGGCTAACAGGATGAAACCCCGTCTCTACTAAAAATACAAAAAAATTAGCCGGGCGAGGTGGCGGGCGCCTGTAGTCCCAGCTACTCCGGAGGCTGAGGCAGGAGAATGGCATAAACCCGGGAGGTGGAGCTTGCAGTGAGCTGAGATCTGGCCAGGGTGCTCCAGCCTGGGCGACAGAGTGTGACTCCGTCTCAAAACAAACAAACAAACAAACAAACAAAAAAACTGAGTTATGTACTTATTATTGAATTCTGTGCTCTTTGTAAATTCTAGATATAAGTCCTTGGTTGGATACATGTTTTGTAAGTATTCTCTCCCAGTCGGGGGCCAGGCTTTCATTTTCTTAGCAGTACCGTCTTGAATATTCAAAATTATTAATTTGGAAACCCCAATAAAAAAATTTTATGTAACATAATCTTTTTGTGGCCTATTTAAGAAATCTTTCTGTGCCTGTTTTATTTCACTTAACATAATGATCTCAAAGCCAGGCACAGAAACATAAACATTGCATGTTTCCACTTATTTGTGGGATCTAAAAATCAAAACAATTGAACTTATGAGAATAGAGAGTAGAAGGATGGTTACCAGAGACTGAGAAGGGTAGTAGGGGCAGGGTGTGAGGGAGGTGAGGATGGTTAATGGGTACAAAAAAATAGTTAGAAAGAATGAGTAAGACCTACTATTTGATAGCACAACGTCGTGACTGTAGTCAATAATAAATTAATTGTACATTTTGAAATAATTAAAAGATTATACTTGGATTGTTTGTAACACATAGGATAAATGCCTGTGGGAATGGACACCCCATTCTCCATGATGTGATTATTACACATTGCATGCCTGTATCAAATCATCTCATGTACCCCGTAAATATATACATATACTATATGTCCGCAAAAAATTTTTTTTTAAAATTGCCTAATTCAATGTAATTAAGATATATTCCTATGTTTCCTAGGTTTTCTTCCAGAAATTTTGTAATTTTGGTGCTTACATTAGATCTACTATTCCTTTTGATTTTTGCATATGGTCTGAGGTAAGGTTTAATATTCATTTATTTTAGTTTTGTTTTCTGTTTTCATATGAAAATCCAATTCTTCCAGCATAATTTCTTTAACAGATTACACTTTACCCCTTGAATTGCCTTAGCACTATTATTAAAAAGCGTTTCATCAAATATCTATGTTGGTCGGTGAATGAACTCTATTCAGTTTCATGTATCTATATGTCTATCTTTACATCATTAAGCACCATCCCTGGTTACTGTAGCTTTATAATAAGTCTTGATATAGGTACTTAGTCTAAAGCTCTAAATTTATTTCTTTTTAAAATTTCTTTAGGTTATTTTAGCATTTTCAAGTAATTAATTTTTAATTTTTAATTTTAATTTTTGTGGGTACATAGTAGGCGTATATATTATACATTGCATGCCTGTATCAAAATATCTCATGTACCCCATACAAAATGTAAAGTTAGCTTCTTTATTTCTACCAAACAAAGGCCTTCTGGGATGTACGTTGAGACTGCATTGACTCTATACATTAATTTGGAAAAAAAAAACATCCTAAAAAACAACTTTGATTCATATCCACAGGCTGTATTTCCATTAATTAGGTTTTCTTTAATTTTTCTGAGCAAGATTTTCTAGATATTATATTTATCATGCATGTCTCTCACCAAATTTTACCCCTGAAGATTTTATATTTTTAGAGTATTAAGAGACGTATTTTTGTTTTGGTCTTTTGTTTGTTGCTGGTACATAGATATACACTCAATTAAATTTTTGAACAATTAGCATGTACCCTGCAAAACTGCAAAAACTCACATCTTAGCTCTAATAGATTTTCTGAAGACTCTTTAGGAGTTCCTACATAAACAAATACGTCACATATAAATAATCACATTTGTACTGTCTTCTAATTTGTACACCTTACATTTTTCCTGCCTTCTTGTATCAGCCGATAACCTCAAGTACAATAAGAATAAAAGTAAATACACTGGACTTTTGTGCTTTTTCTCTAATTTTGGGAGAAAAATATACTGTTGTCTGTAAAGTTCTCATATTTTCTCATTTTCATGCTCAAGAAGCTCACTTTTATTCCTAGTTTCTTCAGAAATTTTATAATAAATAGATGTTTAATTTTATCATTTTTTTATCTGTCGTATGATTTTTCTCTTTTAGTCTCTTAATATTAAAACCTGTATTTTTTATTTTTAAAAACTGTTAAGTTCATTTTCTTTCATGAGATAAACCCTGCATAGTCATGCTGTGTTATCATTGTTGTATGTAGATGGTCTTAATTTGCTAAAATTGTGTTAAGAATGATTATGTCCACATTCATTATAGATATTTGTCTATAGTTTTAATTTCGTGTAATGTATTTCCCTAGTTTTGTTATGAGGATAATGTTGGGCTAATAGAATGAGTTAGGGAGTTTCTACTCAACTTATATTTTCTGGAAAAATATTTTGTGGAATTATTGTTTCTTCCCTAAGTGTTTGAAAAACATTTGAGCTTACAATTTTCTTTGTGAGAAAAATTTTTGCTAAATTGCCATTTAAAAGAAAGATTACAGAGCTATTCACATCATGTATTTTTTTTTTCTTGTGTAAGTTTTGGCATTTTCTTTCTTTCAAAAAAATTGTTTATTTTGTATATGTTGCCAAATGTATTAAGTTTTCAATCTATTATCTTTATAATGTCAGCCTAGTTTATAGTAATATCTCTTGTCATATTCCTAATATTGGTAATTTTTATTATTTGTCTACCTATCTATTAATCACCTATTTATCTATCATCTTTTCAGTAAACCAGCTCGTGGTTTCACTTCTCTTTTTTCCATTTAATTAATTTTTAGTTATATCTTTACAATATTTTTTGCCTTTTATTTTATGTTTTTTCTAGTTTGTAGAAGTTCTGGTCATTGATTTAAGACTTCTCTTATTTTCTACTGTAAGTGTTTACTACATTTTTTTAACAACTGCTTTATCCATATCTTATACATTTTGCTATGTCATATTTTTGTTTTTATTTAGTTCAGGTGACCAGAGGAAATACAATACAATGGTGCTCTGGATCTCCAAGATGAAGGAATTCTAGAGTTAAGTGGTAGACTTAATAGGCCATACTATATAAATAAAGGAGAAGAATTAATGAGTGGGTTTCTAAGTTTCCATTTGGAAATCCATGATGAGCGTTAAGATGGGCCATTTTCAAGATACCTCATAAGTGGAGTGAGTCTGGATTAATTGTCACTTGTCATAATTAAAGCTGCTCTGCAGAAGAAGCAACTTACTACCTGTCCCTTCACCCTTGTTTGTTTGGTCAACTAGTCAACTTCTCTGTTTCTTTGTTTCTTATTTCTACCTGTTCTAAGAAATAATTTTTTTTGAAAATCTATGTCTACCTCTAACAAGTGTTAAATATAATTTATTTTGAAAAGATGATTTTTATTTCAACACAAAATGTATGAAGACCATTTAAAAGAACTATACTCCAGTTTTCTGCCATTTTATGCAGTACCTTTGATAATTTCTGGTTTCATTTACTCGGTCTTGTTAAAACCTACATCTAGAATTCTCTTTGTCCTGTATAAAACTATTCAATTTAAAACTAAAGTAAAGGCCTTGGGTAGTCTTTTTCTGTCCATACATATCAGTGTAGAGTCTAATGTGTTCTTTTTAATCACCACATTATGTGATTTTAAAACCATGGAAAGAAGTGAAAAAAATTCTTCAGAGTAGAATATCTGGTGATATTTAATTCCTTCACTTTTGATCAAACACAAGCATTCAACATGCCATGAACTTCACAAATATAACAAAATTAAAATAATAAATTCCATAAATCATATTTTATTTTAAAATTTACAATCTATATTCAGAAAAAAAATTTTTATCCTGGAAAAATACAATTGTTTAAAATTAGTAAGAGAGGAAACATAAACAGTAACATAGCAATGGCAGAGGGATTGAACAGCTGAGACTATTTTTGTAACCTAAGAAAGCTGCTCATTACTTTTTTTGCTGTTTATATCCTTGATTATTATGAGAGTATTAAATATGGAAGGAAAGACTCTCCCAGAGACGTATCTGGCTTGACTACATCAGCAAGCTATTGGACCTCTTAGAAGAGAGTTATTATTATACCCACATCCATGATTAAAGGGTACATAAACTGTTAAACAGAAACCAGTCCATTTGTAATTCTGGTAAGTGTGGCAATGGTTGGGCAACTGGCATTGTGCCATGGGACCACATTACTTAGAAAATTAAGCAACTAAATCAAGAAATCCTCTAAAACCCATCTTACCAAAATCACATAGATAAGATGGCATTTTGAAAGTAGGATTTTATAATTCATGAGTGAAGAAGAGCTATATCATCTTAAATGCCTATATGTACACAAACCTGTCCTAGGAAATAATAACAGAAATAACACAAGTCAGAGAAGTATAATTTCCAAAGAATTGTTTTCAAAACATTCAGCACATAAAAAGAAACTTTTGTACACAAAAATGACGCCAGCTTTAAATGCAAAAAAAAGTTCTTAAGGAAAATTAAACATAATACTCCAGGGAACACATAAATGTTAAGTTCATTGCAGCACTGTGCACAATAGTAAACACATGGTATCAACCTAAGTGCCCATCAATGGTAGATTAGATAAAGAAAATGTGGGAAGTGCTGGCAAGATGCCCAAATAGGAACAGTTCTGGTCTGCAGCTCCCAGCAAGATCAACACAGAAGGCGGGTGATTTCTGCATTTCAAACTGAGGTACCTGGCTCATCTCACTGGGACTGGTTAGGCAGTGGGTGCAGCCCACGGAGGGAAAGCCAAAGCAGGGTTGGGCATTGCCTCACCCAGGAAGTGCAAAGGGTCAGGGAACTCCCTCCCCTAGCCAAAGGAAGCCATGAGGGGCTGTGCCCTGAGGAATGGTGCATTCCCACCCAGATACTATGCTTTTCCCATGGCCTTTGCAACCTGCAGACCAGGAGATTCCCTCGGGTGCTTCCGCCACCAGGGCCCTGGGTTTCAAGCACAAAACTGGGCAGCCATTTGGGTGGACACCAAGCTAGCTGCAGGAGTTATTTTTTTCATACCCTGTGGCTCCTGGAATGCCAGTGAGACAGAACCATTAACTACCCTGGAAAGAGAGCTGAAGCCAGGGATCCAAGTGGTCTAGCTCAGCAGATCACACCCTCAGAGAGTCCAGCAAGCTAAGATTCACTGGCTTGAAATTCTTGCTGCCAGCACAGCAGTCTGAAGTCCACCTGGGAAACTCCAGCTTGGTAGGGGGAGGGGTGTCTGCCATTACTGAGGCTTGAGTAGGCAGTTTTCTTCTCACAGTGTGAATAAAGCCACCGGGAAGTTCTAACTGGGGGAAACCCACCACAGCAAAGGCGCTGTGACCAGACTGCATCTCTAGATTCCTCCTTTCTGGGCAGGGCATCTCTGAAAGCAAGGCAGCAGCACCAGTCAGGGGCCTATAAATAAAGCTCCTGTTTCCCTGGGACAGAAAAACTGGGAAAAGGGTCAGCTGTAGGTGCAGTTACAGGAGATTTAAAAGTTCCTGCCTGCTGGCTCTGAAGAGAACAGCAGATCTCACAGCACAGCGCTCGAGTTCTGCTAAGAAACAGACTGCCTCCTCAAGTGGGTCCCTGAACCCCATGCCTCCTGACAGGGAGACACCTCCCAGCATGTGTCAAAAGACACCTTATACAGGAGAGCTCCAGCTGGTGTCTGGCAGGTGCCCCTCTGAGATGAAACTTCCAGAGGAAGAAACAATCAGCAATATTTTTTGTTCTGTAGCATCTACTGGTGATACCCAGGCAAACAGGGTCTGGAGTAGACCTCCAGCAAACTCCAGCAAACCTGCAGCAGTGGAGCCTGTTAGAAGAAAAACTAACAAACAGAGAGGAATAGCATCAACATCAACAAAAAGGACATCCACACAAAAACCCCATCCAAAGTTCACCAACATCTAAGACCAAAGGTAGATAAATCCATGAAGATGAGGAAAAACCTAAAGGCTAAAAAATCCAAAACACAGAATGGCTCTTCTCTTCCAAAGGATCACAACTCCTCACCAGCAAGGGAATAAAACTGGATGAAGAATGAGTTTGACAAATTGACAAAAGTTGGTTTCAGAAAGTGGGTAATAACAAACTCCTCTGAGCTAAAGGAGCATGTTCTAACTCAATGCAAAAAAGCTAAGAACCTTGAAAAGAGGTTATAAGAATTGCTAACTAGAATAACCAGCTTTGAGAAGAAGATAAATGACCCGATCGAGCTATAAAACACAGCACGAGAACTTTGTGAAGCATACACAAGTATCAATAGCTGAATAGATCAAGCAAAAGAAAGGATATCAGAGATTGAAGATAACTTAATGAAATAAACGGTGAAGACTTGATTAGAGAAAAAAAGAAAGAAAGAAAAAGGAACAAATAAAGACTTCAAGAAACATAGGAGTACGTGAAAAGCCCAAGCCTACATTTGGTTGGTGTACCTGAAAGTGACGGGGAGAATGGAACCAAGTTGGAGAACTCTTTTCAGCATATTATCCAGGAGAATTTCCCCAACCTAGCAAGACAGGTCAACATTCAAATTCAGGAAATACAGACAACACCACAGAGATACTCCTCAAGAAGAGCAACCCTAAGACACATAATCATCAGATTCACTAAGGTAGAAATTAAGGAAGAAATGTTAAGGGCAACCAAAGAGAAAAGTCGGGTTACCCACAAAGGGAAGTCCATCAGACTAACAGCGAATCTCTCTGCAGAAACCCTACAAGCCAGAAGAGAGTGGGGGCCAATACTCAACATTCTTAAAGGAAAGAATTTTTAACCCAGAATTTCATATCCAGCCAAACTAAGTTTCATAAGCAAAGGAGAAAGAAAATTCTTTACAGACAAGCAAATGCTGAGAGATTTTTTCACCACCAGGCCTGCCTTACAAGAGCTCCTGAAGGAAACACTAAATATAGAAAGGGAAAACTGGTTCCAGCCACTGCAAAAACATACCAAATTGTAAAGTGCATCGACACCATGAAAAAAACTGCATCAACTCATGGGCAAAATAACCAGCTAGCATCATAATGACAGGATCAGATTCACACATAACAATATTAATTTTAAGTGTAAATGGGTTAAATTCCCCAATTAAAAGACAGTCTGGAAAACTGATTAAAGAGTCAAGACCTATCTGGGTGCTGTATTCAGAAGACCCAGCTCATGTGCAAAGATGTACATAGACTCAAATTAAAGGGATGGAGGAATACTTACCAAGCAAATGAAAAAAAAACAGGGGTTGCAATCCTAGTCTCTGATAAAACAGACTTTAAACCAATAAAGAGTTAAAAAGCCAAAGAAAAGCATTACATACTGGTAAAGCAGTCAATGCAACAAGAAGAGCTAACTATCCTAAACATATATACACCCAATACAGGAGCACCAAGATTCGTAAAGCAAGTTCTCAGAGACCTACAAAAAGACTTAGACTCCCACACAATAATAGTGGGAGACTTTAACACCCCACTTCAATATTAGACAGATCAATGAGATGGAAAATTAACAAGGATATTCAGGAGTTGAACTCAGCTCTGGACCAAAAGGACCTAATAGATATCTACAGAACTCTCCACCCTAAATGAACAGAATGTGCATACTTCTCAGCAGCACATTGCACTTATTTTAAAATTGACCACATACTTGGAAGTAAAACACTCCTCAGCAAATGCAAAAGAACCAAAATTATAACAAATAGTCTCTCAGATCACAGGGTAATCAAATTAGAACTCAAGATTTAGAAATGTATTCAAAACTGCACAACTACATGGAAACTGAACAACCTTATCCTGAATGACTAACAAAATTAAGGCAAAAATAAATAACAAAATTAAGGCAGAAATACATAATTATTTGAAACCAATGAGAACAAATGCACAATGTACCAGAATCTCTGGGACACAGCTAAAGTAGTGTTTAGAGGGAAATTTATATCACTCAATGCCCACAGGAGAAAGCAGGAAAGCTCTAACATCAACACCATAACATCACAATTAAAAGAACTAGAGAAGCAAGAGCAAACAAATTCCAAAGCTACCAGAAGACAAGAAATAACTAAGATCAGAGTAGAAGTGAAGGAGACAGAGACATGAAAAACACTTCCAAAAATCAATGAATCTAGGAGCTGCTTTTTTGAAAATATTAACAAAATAGATAAACCACTAGCCAGACTAATAAAGAAGAAAAGAGAGAAGAATCAAATAGACACAATAAAAAATGATAAAGGGGATATCACCACTGATCCCACAGAAATACAAACTACCACCAGAGAGTACTATAAACACCTCTACACAAATAAAGTAGAATATCTAGAAGAAACAGATGAATTCCTGGATATATACACTCTCCCAAGGCTAAACCAGGAAGAAGTCGAATCCCTGAATAGACCAATAATAAGTTCTGAAATTGAGACAGTAATTAATAGCCTACCACCCAAAAAAATCCAGAACCAGAAGGACTCACAGCCAAATTCTACCAGAGGTACAAAGAGGAACTGGTACCATACCTTCTGAAACTATTCCAAACAATAGTAAAAAAGAGATCCCTTCCTAACTCATTTTATGAGGCCAGCATCATGCTGATATCAAAACCTGGCAGACACAACAAAAAAAGAGAATTTCAGGCCAATATCCCTGATGAACACTGATGCGAAAATCCTCAATGAAATGTTGGCAAACTGAATCCAGCAGCACATCAAAAAGCTTATCCACCATGATCACATAGGCTTCATCTCTGTGATGCAAGTCTGGTTAAACATATGCAATTGAATAAACATAACACATCACATGAGCAGAACCAATGACAAAAACCACATGATTATCTCAGCAGGGGCAGAATAGGCCTTCAACAAAATTCAACAGCCTTTCATGCTACAAACTCTCAATAAACTAGGTATTGATGGGACAAATTTTAAAATAATAAGAGCTATTTATGACAAACCCACAGCCAATATCATACTGGATTGGCAAAAACTGGAAGCATTCCCTTTGAAAACTGGCACAAGACAGGGATATCCTCTCTCACCACTCCTATTCAACATAGTGTTGGAAGTTCTGGCCAGGGAAATCAGGCAGGAGAACGAAATAAAGAGTATTCAATTAGGAAAGGAAGAAGTCAAATTGTCCCTGTTTGCAGACGACATGATTGTATATTTAGAAAATCCCATCGTCTCAGCCCCAAATCTCCTTAAGCTGATAAGCAACTTCAGCAAAGTCCAAGGATACAAAATCAATGTGCAAAAATCACAAACATTCTTATACACCAATATCAGACAAACAGAGAGCCAAATCATGAGTGAGCTCCCAATCACATTACTACAAAGAGAATAAAATACCTAAGAATCCAACTTACAAGGGATGTGAAGGACCTCTCCAAGGAGAACTAAAAATTACTGCTCAAGGAAATAAGAGAGGACACAAATGGAAAAACATTCTATGCTCATGGATAAGAAGAATAAATATCGTGAAAATGGCCATACTGCCCAAAGTAATTTATAGATTCAATGCTATCCCCATCAAGCTACCACTGACTTTCTTCACAGAATTAGAAAAAACTACTTCAAATTTCATATGGAACCAAAAAAAGCTGCATATCCAAGACAATCCTAAGCAAAAAAAAAAAAAAAAAAAAAAAAAAAAAAAAAAAAAAAAAAAAACCCAAAATAACAACAACAACAAAACAAAGCTGGAGGCATCATGCTAACTGACTTCAAACTATAGTACAAGGCTACAGTAACCAAAACAGCATGGTACTTGTACCAAAGCAGACATATAGACCAATAGAGCAGAACAGAGACCTCAGAAATAACACCAAACATCTACAACCATCTGATCTTCAAAAAATCTGACAAAAACAAGCAATGGGTAAAGGATTCCGTATTTAATAAATGGTGTTGGGGAAACTGGCTAGCCGTATGCAGAAAACTGAAACTGGACCCCTTCCTTACACCTTATACAAAAATTAACTCAAGATGGATTAAAGACTTAAACTTGAGATCTAAAACTATAAAAATCCCTAGAAAAAAAACCTAGGCAATACCATTTAGAACATAGGCATGGGAAAAGTCTTCATGACTGAAACACCAAAAGCAATGGCAACAAAAGCCAAAATAGACAAATGGGATCTAATTAAACTAAAGCTCTTCTGCACAACATAAGAAACTGTAATCAGACTGAAGAGGCATCCTATAGAATGGGAGAAAATTTTGCAATCGATGCATATGACAAAGGGCTAATATTCAGAAACTACAAAGAAATTAACAAATTTACAAGATAAAAACAAACAACCCCATCAAAAAAGTGGGTGAAAGATATGAAAAGACACTTCTCAAAAGAAGAGATTTATGCGGCCAACAAACATGAAAAAAAGCTCATCATCACTGGTCATTAGAGAAATGCAAATCAAAACCACAATGAGACACAATCTCACACCAATTAGACTGGTGATCATTAAAAAGTCAGAAAACAAAAACTAGAGAGGATTTGGATAAATAGGAACACTTTTACACAGTTGGTGGGAATGTAAATTAGTTCAACCATTGTGAAAGACAAGGTTGTGATTCCTCAAGGATCTAGAACCAGAAATACCATTTGACCCAGCAATCCCATTACTGGGTATATACTCAAAGGATTATAAATCTTTCTACTATAAAGACACATGCACCCATGTGTTTATTGCAGCACTATTCACAATAACAAAGACTCGGAACCAACCCAAATGTCCATCAAAAATAGACTGGGTAAAGAAAATGTGGCACACAGACACCATGGAATACTATGCAGCTATATAAAAAGCTGAGTTCATGTCTTTTGCAGGGACATGGATGAAGCTGGAAACCATCATTCTTAGCAAACTAACACAGGAGGAGAAAACCAAACACCACATATTCCTATTCATAAGTGGGATTTGAACAATGAGAGCACATGGAGACAGGGAGGGGAACATCACACACTGGGGCCTCTTGGGAGGTTGGGGAGGGTTTGGGAGGCATAACATTAGGAGAAATACTTAATGTAGATGACGGATTGATGGGTGCAGCAAACCACTATGTCATATGTATACCTATGTAACAAACCTGCACATTCTGCACTTGTATCTCAGAACTTAAAGTATAATAAAAAAGTGTGGTACATATACACCATGGAATACTATGAAGCCAAGAAAAAGAATCATATCCTGTCCTTTGCAAGAGCAAGGATGGAGTTAGAGGCACTTATTCTTAGCAAATCAATGTAGGAACAGAGTAATCCAAATACCACATGTTCTCACTTAAGGAGCTAAATTATGAGAACACATGGACACATAGAGGGGAACACCACACACTGGGGCCTATCAGAGGGCAGAGGGTGGGAGGAGGGAGAGGATCAGAAAAAAAAAACAAAAAACTAATCAACACTAGGCTTAATACCTGGTTGATAAAATAATCTGTATGACAAACTCCCATGACTCAAGTTTACCTATATAACAAATCTGCACAGGTATTTCTGAACTTAAAATAAACGTAAAAAATTAATGAAACAGCCTTATTGCTTACATGGAGAAAATTTTAGTGATCTGACTAGAAGATCAAACCAGAAGCAAAATTCTCTTACTCTGTTTATAATATTCACAATATTAGTAAGTATATGTGTAACAATATATAGTACTATATATAATATCTAAAACTGTTTTATTGTATGTATTTACACATTATACAAAATTATATATTACTATTTGCAAATTATATATATTACATATGAGAAACTGTTATACACACACATTTTTTTACTCCTTGTCCTAGTAGTTGCAGGTTTATTATTTGTACCATGTTATTCATGTACTCATTCAATACATATTTACTGCCCTTATAGTAGGATCTCAATCATTATTTTTTATTAAATAAATGCATATAAAACATCATGACAGAGACTGGAAACAGAAAAGTAAATATTTGATGGTCTCTCTCTTGACTAAGATGACTATAAACACATGAAATTAACACAAATACAGAACCATCTATGAGACAGTGTTATGATGCACATATGCACAGGTTGCTGTGGGGATTCATAGCAAGTGATCAGTTTTGTTTTAGTAATTAATGAAGGCTGAGAGAGGAGTGGTGATACGATGAAGAGAGTATACCCTTCAAAGTCCCAGAGATAAAGATTTGAATTTTAATGCTGATACTAGCTTTGACACTGTACTCAAGGACTCTAAATTCTGTAAGAGGAGAAGCACAGAAGCTTTTGCTTACAGAGTAGAGCATGAAAACACTCAGAACAATACTTGGCAATTCATATCAATCCAGTATGTCCTTCTTAGAAGTGAGTGTATATTAGCTGTCCATTGCTGCATAAAATGTATCCCCTAAAACTTAACAGCTTATAATCCACATTTGTTATCTCAGAGTTTGTGCTGGTCAAGAATATGGGCACGGCATATCTAGGTTCTCTACATCGTGGTCTCTCATAAGACTGCAGTCAAGATACTGGTCAGGACTGGGGTCTAATCTGAAGTCCTTGTCGAAGGAAGGATCCATTTTAAATTAAATGTACCTCTTTTAAAATCTGAGAATGGGCAATTTGGTTACAAAGTAAAGTGATACATAAAGCAGCTGTGATAGATATTCTACAACCTAAATATTCTGTTTTTTCAATCATATCTTTTTATCTGCTTTAAGTTAACCTTATCTTTCTGTTTATTTAACTAGAATATTGAGCTTCTTGCATTGTACATATTAGTACAGAAAGCCTGATGTTTGCTACTTCAGTTTTGATAAAGTATTACAGAAGGTATAATGATTTTGAAGTACATCTTATGAGGAAAACATCATGTGGAAGTTGGGGAAGCATATTAGTTTTTTAACGCTGCTGTAAAAAAAACCCCACAAAATTAGTGGCATGAAATAAAAATGTAATATTTTACAGTTCTGAAGGAAAGAAGTCTTAAATTCAAGGTATTGGTAGGGCTGCATTACCTCTGTAGACACCAGAGGAGAATGTTATTCTTTTTTCCATCTTCTAGAGGCTACCTGCATTTCTTGGCTTGTACCCCTTCTTCACATTACTCCGAACTCTTGCTTCCATCATCCTGTTTTCTACTATTAACTCTGATCCTCCAGCCACCCTCTCATGAGGAGCGTCACTACATTGGGCCTATCCATATAAGCCCAGATGATCTCCTCATCTCAAATTATTTAGCTTAATCACATATGCAAATACTCCTTTACCATGTAAAATTATATATTCGTAGGTTTCAGGGATTAGGATACAAACATCTTTATTTAGACTACCACATGGTTTGCAAAATGCAAGACAGAACAGTGAAAGACAGCGGGTGTCTATTGATAGATTTTTAAAGGTGTCTTTGTGCTCTTGAAATAATATGTAACAGCCATTAATCTAGACTATATAAACATATGAAACTTTAAGTTGCATTAAATATTGTGTATATTTGTAACTCCATATATACTAACCACAGTGACATTTTCTTCTTTTACTAATCTCTTTTGAGAAATAACTTGATAGACCCTGAGGAAAGAAAAACCAAATTTCTCAGAAAATTGTAGTAGGCACGGTTTTATTTTTGCAAAAGTACAGTATATGTGGAATAGAAATGTAAATTAAGTTGTGTAGCTCCTGTGGACAAACACAGTGGTAATAAGTGAAATTATAGAGAAGTACACTTTAACCCAAGGATATACTGCCTAGTAATAAGAGTCATTTCCTTCAGAAGAAAGTGACTTTTCAATGATTAGAATAGTTTTCGAAGAACCTGAATAACCAATGTATTAGATAAGCATACTTAATTCAGAGATCAGTGGATCTCAAACTGTGAGAAATTTTTAATTAGAATATATTAAAATAAAAAACTTTACACACACCGGGCCTATCGAGGCATAGGGGGCTGGGAGAGGGATAGCACTGGGAGAAATACCTAATGTAAATGATAGGTTGATGGGTGCAGCAAACCAACATGGCACATGTATACCTATGTATCAAACCTGCACGTTGTGCACATGTACCCTAGAACTTAAACTTCTTAAAAAAAGAAAAGAAAATTTTATGGTCTTATCATAAAAATACATTAACCAAATGTAAAGCTCTTTTTTATTTAGATATGTTTTCTTTAATTTTAGAAATAAAATGACCTTTATTTTATGAAATGATTATAATATATTATAATAATTGTGGTTGTTGTGACTATACATGACAACTAAAATATTAGAAACCATAACAGGAACACCTCTCTTTATTGTACTTTGCATTATTGCACTTTGCAGATATTGTGATAATTACAAATTGAAGATTTGTGGCAATTCTGTGTCAAGTAGGTCTATTGATAAATTTTAAACAGCATGTGTTCATTTTCTGTCTCTGTCACATTTTGGTAATTCCTGCAATATATCAAAGCTGTTCACAGTTATTACATCTGTTATAGTGATCTGTGATCAGTGATTTTTTTTTTTTTTTTTTTTTTTTTTTTTTTTTTGAGACAGAGTCTCTCTCTGTCCCCCAGGCTGGAGTGCAGTGGCGCGATCTCAGCTCACTGCAAGCTCCGCCTCCCGGGTTCACGTCATTCTCCTGCCTCAGCCTCCCGAGTAACTGGGACTACAGGCGCCCGCCACAGCGCCCGGCTAATTTTTTGTATTTTTAGTAGAGACGGGGTTTCATCATGGTCTCGATCTCCTGACCTTGTGATCCGCCCGCCTCGGCCTCCCAAAGTGCTGGGATTACAGGCGTGAGCCACTGCGCCCGGCTGATCAGTGATTTTTTTTTTTTTTTTTTTTTTTGAGACGGAGTCTCGCTTCGTTTCCCAGGTGCAGTGGCGCAATCTCGGCTCACTGCAAGCTCCGCCTCCCGGGTTCACGCCATTCTCCTGCCTCAGCCTCCCGAGTAGCTGGGACTACAGGCGCCCACCACTGCGCCCGGCTAATTTTTTCTATTTTTAGTAGAGACAGGGTTTCACCATGGTCTCGATCTCCTGACCTTGTGATCCGCCCGCCTCGGTATAGTAATTGTTTTGGAGCTCAATTGTGCCCATATAACATGGAGAACTTAATCAACAAATATATGTGTTCTGAGTGAGCAGCTGACTAGCTTTTCCACTATGTCTTTTCCTCTTCTTGGGATACCTTATTTCATGACACATAATAGTATTTAAATTAGACCAATAATAAACTTATAATGGACTCCATGTGTTCGAGTATAAGGAAGAGTAGCATATCTTTCGCTGTATATCAAAAGTTAGGAATGTTTAAGCATAGTGAGAGTGAGGAAGTCAAATTGAAATACAAGATAGGCCAAATTATAGGCTTTTAACCCCCAAACAGCCACATTTTGAATGCAAAAAAAGTTCTTGAAGGAAATTAGATGTATTACTCTAGTGAACACATAAAAGATAAGAAAGTGAAATAGTCTTATTGCTAATATGGGGAAAGTTTTAGTGGTCTGAATAGAAGATTAAACCAGAAACAATATCCCCTTAAACCAAAGTCTAATTCAGAGTAAGGACCCAATTCTCTTCAATTCTGTGAAGACTGGGAAAGGTGAGGAAGCTACAGACGGAAAGTTTAAAGCTAATAGATGTTAATCCATGAGGTTTAAGGCAAAAGGCTACCTCTTCAACATAAATGTGCGAAGAGAAAAAGCAAGTGCTGATGCAAAAGCTACAGCATGTTGTCCAGAGCAAATAGCTAAGATTATTGATGAATGTAGCTACACTAAGTAACCGATTTTAAGTTTAGACAAAACATCTTTGTACTGGAAGAAGATGCCATCGAAGACTTTCATAACCAGAGAGGAGAAATCAATGTGTGGCTTCAAAACTTCAAAGGACAAGCTGATTCTCACTTTAGGCATTAGTAATCTTGGTGACTTTAAGTTGAAGACAATGCTCATTTACTATTCTGAAAATCATAGGACCCTTAAGAGATATGATAAATCTACTATGTTTGTGCTCTATGAGTGGAACAAAAAAATCTCAGTGACAATACAGCAGTTTAAAACCTTGGTATACTGAATATTTTAAGCCCACTGTTGAAACCTACTGCTCAAGAAGAAAAAAGATTCCTTTCAAAATATTACTGCTCATTCACAATGCACCTGGTCGACCAAAATCTCCGCAGGGGATATACAAAGAGATTCATGTTGCTTTCATGTCTTCTAACTCAATATAAATCTTGCCGCTCATGAAACAAGGAGAAAATTTGACTTTCAAGTCTTATTTAAGAAATATATTTTATAGGCTATAGATGTTGTAAATAGTGATTCTTCTGATGGATCGGGACAAAGTAAATTGAAAACCTTTTTGAAAATATTTAACATTTTAGATATCCATAAGAATATTTTTGATTCATGAGAAGAGGGTAAATTATCAGCATTAGCAGGAGTTTGGAAAAAGTTGATGGCAAGGCTCATGGATAACTTGGAGGGATTCAGACATAAGTGGAGGAAGTCACCATAAATGTGGTGGAGATAGCAAGAGTACTAGAATCAGAAGTGAAGTCTAAATATCTGACTGAATTGCAGCAATCTCATATTGAAACCTGAATAAATTAAGAGTTACTTCTTGCTTTTCCCACTTCTCACTGGCCAGGATGCAGACATAATGGCAGGAGCTGGAGCAGCCACCTTAGGACCCAGAGCTGAAAGCCACATGTTGAGAAGGGCAGAGATACTGTATCCACTCTGGACTGCTGACCTTTGAACTATTATGTCAAAAGGGGCAGGAATTGGAGAGATATCTACAAAGCCTCCTACACCATAGCCCTGGGGGTGACCTCCTCAGTGCCCTGCCTGCCCCTCCCCAACATCCTACTCATGGCCAGTGTCAAATGGCACCAGGGGCAGAACCAGACATGGAACAGACCATCCACAGCCCCGAACATCTTCCTGAAGAGGATTCTCCCATTGAAGTTTGTGGAGCTCCAGGTATGTGACCACCATCAACGCATCCTGCAGTTGAGGACAGTCACCGAGAAGATTTATTACCTAAAGCTCCACCCTGACCATCCTGAGACTGTCTTCCACTTCTGGATCCGACTGGTTCAAATTCTGCAAAAGGGGCTATCCATCACCACCAAAGATCCTAGGATTCTTGTCACTCATTGCCTGGTACCCAAGAACTGCTGCAGCCCCTCAGGAGATTCAAAGGGAGAGATTATTCCCGTGAAGACAGCATCCCTTGCACCCGTGACCTACGTTGGAGAGCCTCATTCACGTACGGAGAGTGGGAAAGAGAGAACCCCTCCGGCCTGCAGCCCCTGTCACTCCTCAGCACTCTGGCAGCCTCCACTGGGCCACAGCTGGCCCCAACAATAGGAAATTCTATTTGAGCCATCCTTCCACAATGGGGAGAATCTATGCAAGCCTCATCAATACCACTTTGCAGCATTCAGCTTCTGAGGGATTATTGGGATGGAGAGGAGGAGAAAACTGCAACTAAGGAAAAATAGTCACCTCACGGTGACAGCAGAGCCTTTCCAGCTGTACATAACCACGTCCTCACCACTGCACCTTGGCATACGCTACCTCCATGCCGCTGCCAGAGCTGGCCTAGCAAGATGTGCTCTCAGAATGGCCGGGTCCAAGAGAGGGAGGAAAGGAGTGAAAGGGAAGTAGGACCAGAGAAGTGGAAGAAAGCAAAATGGAGGTGAAAGGTGAAAGGTGGCGGGAGAAAGTCAAAGCAGATGACAGACACAAAGAGAAGCAGTAACAAGAAACAGAAGAGACTTGGCAGATGAGATAAGGAGGACAAGAGAAGGGACACATCCCTGAGAGATGCTTACCAAGCTTCTATTTATCTAATTTAAAACTTGAAAGTAAAGCCATAAACAAAAAAAAAAAAGAAATATGTTTTCTTCCCTGCTCAGACCATTCTGGACAAATGTGAACTGCCAGACACCTTCCATCTCCCTTTCTGTCTGTTTTTCTTGCTAGTTCCTCTCTTCTGATTAAAGCTTTATTCCTTCAAAAAAAAAAAAAAAAAAAAAAAAAAAAAAGAGTTACTTCTTATAGATGAGCAAAGCGATTTCTTGAGCTGGAATCTACTCCTGGTGAAGATACTGTGAATATTTATAAAATAACAACACAGGATTTAGAACGTTAAATATACTTAGTTGTTCAAACAGTGACAGGGTTTGACAGTATACACTCTAATTCCTTTTACTTTTCTTTTTATTCTAACCTCTACCCTCAAGTAGATAGTGGTGTCTTTTGTACCATTCATCGCAGGCCTGTGTACTCACTGTTTAGCTCCCTCTTAGAAGTGAGAGCGTGTAGTATTTGATTTTCCGTTCCTGTGTTAATTTGCTAGGATAATGGCCTAGAGCTCTATTCATGTTGCTACAATAAAACATGATTTCATTTTTTTTGGCTGCATAGTATTCCATGGTGTATATGTACCACATATTCTTTATCCAGTTCATCAATGATGGACATCGAGTTTTGTTCCATGTCTTTGATCCTGTGAATAGTGTTATGATAAATATACTAGTGCATGTGTCTTTTTGGTAGTACAATTTATATCACTTTGTATATATAACAAGTAATAGGATTGTGGGGTTGAATGACAGTTCTGTTCTAAGTTGTTTGAGAAATCTTCAAACTGCTTTCCACAGTGGCTAGACTAATTAAATTTCCACAAGCAGTGTATAAGTATTGCCTTTTCTCTACAACCTCTCCAGCATGTGTGTATTAGTTCATTTTTGTATTGCTAAAAGAACTATGGGAAACTGGGTAATTTATAAAGAAAAGAGGTTAAATTGGCTCATGATTCCACAGGCTGTATGGGGAGCATGGCTGGGGAGGCCTCAGGAGACATACAGTCATAACAGAGGTGAAAGGGAAGCAGGCATAGGCATATATTACATGTCTGGAGCAGGAAGAAGAGAGAGCAGGGGGAGGTGCTACACATTTTTAAACAACCAGATCTGGTGAGAACTCACTTACTATTACTAAAAGGGCATGCAGGAAGGCCACCCCCATGATCCAATCACCTCCCACCACTCCCTCCTCCAACACTGAAGATTACAATTCAACATGAGATTTGAGAGGGACACAAATCCAAACCATACCAATCTGATATTATGTTACTTTTCTATTCTGAATGGTATGAGATAGTATCTCACTGTGGTTTTGATTTGTATTTCTCTAATGATTAGTAATGTTGAGTATTCTTCATATGTTGGCCACATAGTATACCTTCTTTTAAGAAGTATCTGTTCATGTTTTTGCCCACTTTTTAATGGGACTGTTTGTTTCTTGCTTGTTTATTTACTTTTTAAATAGATTCTGAATATTAGACCTTTGTTAGATGCACAGTTTGCAAATATTTATTTCCACTCTGTAGGTTGTTGGCTTACTCTCTTGATAGTATGTTTTGCTGTGCAGAAGCTCTTTAGTTTAATTAGCTCTCATTTATCTAGTTTTATTATTTATTATTATTTTGCAACTGCTTTTGGAGACTTTGTCATGAAATCTTTGCCAAGACTTATGTCCAGAATGATATATCTTAGGTTTTCTTCTAGGGAATTAATGCTATCGGGTTTTACATTTAATTTTTAATTCTTTGATCTATTTTTTTTTTTTTTTCCGGAAAAAGGGTCTCATTCTGTCACCCAGGCTGGAAGTGCACTGGTGCCATCTCAGCTCACTGCAACTTCCACCTCCGAGGTTCAAGCAATTCTCCTGCCTTGGCCTCTCGAGTAACTGGGATTACAGGAATGCCTCATGATGCCTGGATAATTTTTCTATTTTTAGTAGAGATGGGGTTTCACCATGTTAGCCAGGCTGGTCTTGAACTCCTGACCTCAAGTGATCCTCCAGCCTCGGTCTCCCAAAGTGCTCGGATTACAGGCATGAACTACTGTGTCTGGTCAAGTCTTTAATTGCTCTTGAGTTGATTTTTGTATATTTTGAAAAACGGGGGTACAGTTTCAATCTTCTGCACATGGCTAGCCAATTATCCCAGCACCACTTACTGAATAGAGAGTTCTCTCTCCACTGCTTGTTATTGCCAGCTTTGTCAAAGATCAGATAGTTGTGGGTGCTCAGCTTTACTTCTGGGTTCTCTAAACTGTTTCATTGGTCTACATGTCTAGATTTCTATCAGTGCCATGCTGTTTTGATTACAGTAACCTTATATTATAGTTTGAAGACAGATAGATTGGGGCCACGAGCTTTATTCCTTTTGCTTAGGATTACCTTACCTATTTGGGTTCTTTGTTGGCTTGATATGAATTTTAGAATAGTTTTTTCTAATCATGTGAAACATGACATTGGTAGTTTTACAGAAATAGCATTGAACTTGTAAATTGTTTTGGGAAGTATGGCCGTTTTTACAATATTGATTATTCCAATCTATAGTTATGGATTGTTTTTCCATTTGTTTGTGTCATTCATGATTTCTTTCAGAAGTGTTTTGTAGTCCTTTTTGCAGAGAACTTTCGACTCCCTGGTTAGATGTTTTACTAAATATTTCATTATTTTTGTGGCCATGGTGACTGGAATTGAATTCTTGATTTGGCTCTCAGCTTTGACATTATATGTATATAAAAGTGCTACTGATTTTTGTATATTGATTTTGTATCCTGAAACTTTACTAAAGTTGTTTTTTGTGATCTAGAAGCCTTTGCGCAGAGATTATGAGGTTTTCTAGGTATACAATCATGTCATCTGAGAAGAGAGATCATTTGAATTTCTCTAATCCTGTTTGGATGACTTTATTTCTCTTGCCCAGCTGCTCTGGCTAAGTCTTCTAGCACCATGTTGAATTGTAGCGGTAAGAGTGGGCATCTTTGCATTTGGCCAGTTGGCAGAAGGAATGTGTCCAGCCTTTGCTAATTCAGTATGACGTTGGCTGTGGGTTTATCATAGGTGGCTCTCATTATTTTAAAGTATGTTCCTTTAATGCCTAGTTTGTTGAGGGTTTTTAATATAAAGAGATGTTGAATTTTATTGAAAACCTTCTTTATGTCTATTCAGATGATCATGAGATTTTTATATTTACTTATGTTTATGTAATAATTGTCATGTATTGATTCAACCAATCTTGCATCCCTAGAGTAAAGCCTACTTCATTATGGTAGATTATCTTTTTGATGTGCTGCTGAATTTGATTTGCTAGTACTTTGCTAAGGACTTTTTGCTTAAGTTCATCAGGGATGTTGACCAGTAGCTTTATTTATTTGTTGTGTCTTTGCCAGGCTTTTGTATTGCTGTTCTATTGGCTTCATAGAATGAGTTAGGGAGGATTCCATTCTCCTTGATTTTTTGAAAAAGTTTCAGTATGATTTATATCAGTTCTTTATACATCTGGTTGTATTTTGTTGTGAATTTAACTGTTCCAGAGCTTTTCCTGTTTTGAAAGGTTTTATTATTGACTCAATTCAGAACTCCTTATTGATTTGTTCAGGATTTTAATTCATTTCTGGTTCAAACTTGTGAGGTTTTATGTCTCCAGGAATTTATCAATTGCTTTCAGATTTTCTATTTTGTATGCACAGAGGTGTTCATAATAGTCTCTGAGAGTTTTTTGTATTTATTTGAGGTTCCTGATAACATCACCTTTGTTGTTTCTGACTGCATTTATTTGGATCTTCTATCTTATTCTTTATTAATATAGCTAGCTGTCTATAATTCTTATTTATTCTTTCAAATAAACTTTTGCTTTTGTTGATATTTTGAATCTGTTTTTCTGTCTCAATTTTGTTTAATACAGCTCTGGTTTTGCTTTTTTTTTTCTTCTGCCATCTTTTAGGTTAGTGTATTACTCTGTTTTCATGCTGCTGATAAAGACATACCTGAGACAGGAAAGAAAAATAGGTTTAATTGGACTTACAGTTCCACATGGCTGAAGAGGCCTCAGAATCATGGCAGGAGCTGAACAGCACTTTTTACGTGGCGGTGGCAAGTGAAAATGAGAAAGAAGCAAAAGCAGAAACCCCTGATAAACCCATCAGATCTCATGAGACTTATTCACTACCACAAGAGTAGCATGGGGAAGATTGGCCCCACAATTCAATTATCTCCCTCCCACAACATGTGGGAATTCTGGCAGATATAATTCAAGTTGAGATTTGGGTGGGAACACAGCCAAACAATATTATTCCACCCCGACCCCTCCAAACCTCATGTTTTTACATTTCAAAACTAATCATTTCTCCCCAATAGTACCCAAAATCTTAACTCGTTTCAGCCTAAACCCAAAATCCATAGTCCAAAGTCTCATTTGAGACAAGGCAAGTCTCTTCTGCCTATAAGCCTGTATTTCAAAAGCAAGTTAGTTACTTCCTAGATACAATGGGGGTACAGGTATGGGGTAAATACAGGCATTCCAAAAGGGAGAAATTGGCCAAAACAAAGGGGTTAAGGGGTCCATGCAAGTCCAAAATCCAGCAAGGCTGTCAAATTTTAAAGTTCCAAAATGATCTCCTTTGACTACAGTTCCCACATCCAGGTCATGCTGATGCAAGAGGTGGATTTCCATGGTCTTGGGCAGCTCTGCTCCTGTGTCTTTGTAGGATACAGCCTCCCTCCTGGCTGTTTGCATCGTCTGGCATTGAGACTCTGCAGCTTTTCCAGTCACACAGCACAAGCTGTCTGTGGATCCACCATTCTGGTGTCTGGAGGACGGTGACTGTCTTCTCACAACTCCACTAGGCAGTGCCCCAGTAGAGATTCTGTGTGGTGGCTCTGATCCCACATTTCCCTTTCAAACTGCCCTAGCAGAGGTTCTCTATGAGAGCCCTGCGCCTGAAGCAAACTTTTGCCTGGGCATCCAGGCATTTTCATACATCTTCTGAAATCTAGGTGGAGGTTCACAAACTTCAATTCTTGACTTCTGTGCACCCACAGGCTCAACACCACATGGAAGCTACCAAGGCGAGGGGCATCACCCTCTGAAGCCACAGCCTGAACTCTAGGTTGTCCCTTTTCAGCCATGGCTGAAGCAGCTGGAATGCAGGGCATCAAGTCCCTAAGCTACAAATGGCACGGGCACCCCGGGCCTAGCCCAGAAAACCACTTTTTTCTCCTGGGGCTCCGGGCCTGGGATGGGAGGGCTGCTGTGAAGGTCTCTGACATGGCCTGGAGACATTTTCCCCACAGTCTTGGGGATTAACTTTAGTCTCCTTGCCACTTATGCAAACTTCTGCAGCCAGCTTGAATTTCTCCTCAAAAAATGGATTTTTCTTTTCTACTGCATTGTCAGGCTGCAAATTTTCTGAACTTTTATACTCTGTTTCCCTTTTAAAATGGAATGCTTTTCACAGCAACCAAGTCACCTTTAGAATGCTTTGCTGCTTAGAAATTTCTTCCACCAGATACCTTAAATCATCTCTCTCAAGTTCAAAGTTCCACAAATCTCTGGGGCAGGGGCAAAATGCTGCCAGTCTCTTTGCTAAAACCTAATGAGACTTACCTTTGCTCCAGTTCCCAACAAGTTCCTTATGTCCATCTGAGACCACCTCAGCCTGCGCCTTATTGTTTATATCACTATCAGCATTTTTGTCAAAGCCATTCAACAAGTCTCTAGGAAGTTCCAAACTTTCCCATATTTTCTTGTCTTCTTCTGAACCCTCCAGACTGTTCCAACCTGTGCCTGTTACCCAGTTCCAAAGTAGCTTCCACATTTTCAGGTATCTTTTCAGCAGTGCCTTATTCCACTGGTACCAATTTACTATGTTAGTCTGTTTATATGATGCTGATGAAGACATACTGAGACTGGGAAGAAAAAGAGTTTTAATTTGACTTATAGTTCCACATGGCTGGAGAAGCTTCAGAATCATGGTGGGAGGTGAAAGGCACTTCTTACATGGTGGTGGCAAGAGAAAATGAGAAAGAGGCAAAAGCAGAAACTCCTGGTAAACCCATCAGACCTCGTGAGATTTATTCACTATCACGAGAAGAGCATGGGAATGACTGGTCCCATGATTCAATTGCCTACACCTGGGTCCCTCCCACAACATGTGGGAATTCTAGGAGATAAAATTCAAGTTGAGATTTGAGTGGGGACACGACAAAACCATATCAGTTAATTTTCTCTTTTTTTTTCTTGATCTTCTAGTTGTGATGTTAGGTTGTTAATTTGAGATATTTCCAACTCCTTGATGTAGGTGCTTAGCACTACAAACTTTTCTCTTAACACCTGTGTCCCAGAGATTCTGGTATATTGTATCTTTGTTTCATTAGTTCCAAAGAATTTTTTTTCATTTTCTCCTTAATTTCATTGTGTACCCAAATGTCATTTGGAAGCAGGTTGTTTACTTTCCATGTAATTTTATGGTTTTGGGAGATGTTATTGGTATCTATTTCTATTTTTATTGCACTGAGCTCTGAGATGGTAGTGTGGTTGGTATTATTTTTGGGGTTGCATTTTTTAAAAATTGCTTTATGGTTGAACATGATCTTAGAATATGTACTATGTGCAGATGAGAAAAATGTATTTTATTCTATTGTTGTTGCATGGAGTATTGTGTGGATGTCTTTTAGGTCCATTTGGTCAAGCATCAAGTTTAGTTCCTGAATATTTTTGCTAGTTGCCTGCCATGATGATCTGTCTAATACTGTCAGTGGAGTATTGAAGTCTCCCACTATTATTGTGTGGTTAGTTAAGTCCCTTTGTACGTCTCTAAAAACTTGTTTCATTAATCTCGGTGCTCCAGTACTGGGTGCATATATATTTAGGATAGTTAAGTCATCTTGTTTAATTGCACCCTTTATCCTTATGTAATGCCCTTTCTTGTCCCTTTTAATCATTGTTAGTTTAAAGTCTGTTTTGTCTAAATTAAGAATAGCAACTGCTGCTTTTTGTTTTGTTTTGTTTTTGACTTGCTTGATAAAACATTCTCCATCCCTTCACTTTGAGCCTATGGATGCCATTTCATGTGAAATGGGTCCCTGAAAGACAGCATACAATCGTGTCTTGCTTTTTTTTTCCAACTTGCCACTCACTGTCTTTTAAGTGAGTCATTGAGCCCATTTACATACATAGTTAATATTGATATGTGACAATTTGATCCTGCCATCATGTTATTAGCTGGTTGTTATGTAGACTTGATTGTATAGTTGCTTTATAGTGTCAGTGGGCTACGTACGTAAATCTGTTTTTGTAGTGGCTGGTAGCAGTATTTCATTTCCATGTTTAGCTCTTCTTTTGGGGCCTCTTGTAAAGCAGGACTGGTGGCAGTGAATGCTGTTAGCATTTGCTTGTCTGAAAAGTATTTTATTTCTTCTCTTATGAAGTTTCCTTTGACTGGATATGAAATTCATGGTTGGATTTATTTTCCTTAAGGATGCTGAGATTAAGCCCCCCATCTCTTCTTCTGGCTTTTAGGATTTCTACTGAAAGTTTGCTGTCAGCCTGATAGGGTTGCCTTTGTATTGATGTCCCTTCTCTCTAGCTGTCTTTGAGATTTTTTCTTTTATGTTGACTTTAGATAATGTGATGGCAGTGTGTCTTTGGGATTGTCCTCTTTTGTAGCATCTCTCACCAGTTCTCTGAATTTTCTATATTTGCATCTCAACCTCTCTAGTGAAGCTGAGCAAATTTTTATGATATCCTCAAATATATTTCCCAATTTTCTTGCTCTGTCTCCATCTCTTTCAGGAATGCCAATGATTTGTATCTTTGGTCCATTTACATAATAACATATTTTTCAGAGTTTTTCTTCGTGTTTTAATTTTTGTAAATTTTCTCTCACTTTGTTGAGTTGAGGGAGTGATCTCCATGCTCAGATTATTTCCTGAGATTGGTCATTTCTATTATTAATGTTTCTAATCATATTCTAAATTTCCTGCAGTGATTTCTTTTTATTTTCAGAAATTCATTTTGGTTCTTTCTTAAAATAGCTATATAGTCTTTCAACACTTGGACAAATTTACTGTATTCCTTGGATTGAGTTTCAACCTTGTCCTGTATGTCTATGAAATTTCTTTTCATCCAGATCCTGAATTCTAGGTCTGTCACCCCAGCAATTTCATTCTGGTAAGGTCAATAGCTGAGAAGCTAGTGTGGTCATTTGAATGTGGGAAGACACTGGCTTTTAGTTACCAGAGTTCTTGCACTGGTTCTTTCACATCTGTGTTGGCTGACATTAAATTTTTGAAGTTACTGTCTTTTTGGTGGAGGTTTTTGTTATTATATTAATATTATTTTATGTCCTTGAAGATTTAACTTTTGTAAAAGTTGGGTTTAGTTGATTGGCTTCATTTATGGATGCTTTCAGGGAGCCAAGACTCAGCTCAGCACTCCTAGTCTATGTATTCTAACCTTGGGAGTCTGGGACCAGGCTTGCAGCTTTCTTTTCTGAAAACTCAGGTTTAAGCTGACAAAGGTTAGAGCATCGTAAAGGATTATGGTAAGGATTCACAGAACGGCTCCACCACAGCCATTCCCATGCAAATTCTCTGTAGTTCTTTGCCAACTGTCTGGGAAGATTTCTTTGCCAGTTCAGATATCTGTGGGGTCCATAGGGTCTCCACAGCTAGGATTCCAGACGCCTATGGTGAGAATGGCCATTCCAGGCCTATATAACTCATTCGTTCCCTAGAAGTTTCTCAGTGCCAGGAAAAAGTCCTGGTGTCTGTCAACTCTGTGCAGCTTTCCCATCTTCTAGCTCTTTCAGCCTAGGTTCTGCATCCACCCTGCATCCACTCTCAATGCCTTGTTTCCAAAGATCTGTTTGGAGCATGCTGGTCTACTTGATGCTCTGATGACTTTCACTGGGAGAAGCTCTTCCTGGCTGCATCTAGTTGGCCATCTTAGCCTTCTGTGATTGCAGTTTTGAAATAAGTTCTACTGTGTGTAAAATGCTATGAAATAGCATCATATGTGATATAGAAATATTTAGGGACTAGATGTAGCCAGGTGGCACAGCTCCCATCAAGGAATTGAAATGACTGTCATGCTCCTACAAGACCCTCAAGGGGAAGGCACTAAGAGTCGAACAAGGGAAGGAAAACAAGCTGAGCTAAATGGAAAGAAGGCCAAGAACTTACAAATGGTTACAGTGCATCCAGACTCATTCCTGGCACCCAAAGACTCTGGGGAAATGTGTGAGGTGAACTGGCAAAGAGCAAGCCACTCTTACTATGATCCTGTGGAAGCCCAGCAGGAGGGACAACTTGACTACCATGGACAATCAAGTTGGGAGGGAGAGCGGCTTAGATAAGTGATAGGAGCAGCAAGCTAGCTGATGGAGAGCCCAGAAGGTTTGGTGCAGGAACACCTGTAATAGAGCATGGCTAGGGATGGTTATACCCCTAGGCTCATCTTGCTCCCCTAGGAGACTTTGGTCATAGGGAAATTGCCAGTCCTCAATTCTGCAAGGCACTATTACCCATCAGACTGAACCAATTTGATTTGAGCACCCCTTGGTCTGCTGGCCTCTCCCAGAGCTGCAGCATGGCCGTGCCTGCTTGCAGGGCAGCCTCAGGTTCCCTAGGGGCCCACACCATGGCTTCTGTACTGGTGGACCATTCCTGAATGGTAAACAGCTCCAGTAGGGCAACCTCTATGGCTACTAACCAGCCCACAGGCTTCCCTGACACACTGCAGCTTCTGTCCTGCCCATGGCAACTCCCTATATAGTTTTGCTGGTGTATAATTGCATAGGAAGGCTTTGCCATCCATGCCCTGCCAGCATGGGGGAGTACAGAGAGAACCTTGGTAGGCATAGAGCCAGCCAGCCCCACCCCACCAGTCCCTGACCCTGGCACTAACAGCAAGTCCTCCCCACCCCTGGACAACCACTCCTGCTTATAGGGCACAAATAAGCCACTTAGATCTGCACCTGCCAGCATCCTGCCCCCTAGCCAACACCACCTCCAGTGCAACCATGCACACAGTCCAAAGCAGGGAACTCCCACCCCACCCAGCTGCATTGCCTCTGCCACTGTGGTGAACACTCACAGGAAGGCAGGCACCCTAGCACCCACTAGTACTCTGAGGCATCTGCCAATACTGCTGCTTCTAGCATGTGTAAATGAGAACAGAATCCATTGTCACTGCACTACAAAACACTTTGGTTAATACCATCTATCAGTGTGCAGTTACCACAGTCCAGGATGACCTCAGCCTCCCCAGAGCAGTAGATTTCTAACCTCAAGGATCAAGGGAACAAAATCAGGGTCCAGTAAAAATAATCAAGAGTTAGAACATGTAGTCCAGGAGTGGGGAGATAACGTTGGATGCCTAAAATCTCCCAGAAATGCATCCAGTCAGCTGAATCCACCTTATACTGTAATCAAACCCTCAAGGTAATAAAATGAAATAAAAGAAAAAAATCCCATCCAAAGTTCAGCAACCTGAAACATGAAAGGAAGATAAGCACACAAAGATGTGAAAGAATCAGTGCAAGAATGCTAACAACCCAAAAAGTCAGAGTGTCTTCATTCCTCCAAATGACTGCATCATCTCTCCAGCAAGGGTTCTAAACCAGGCTGAGATAGCTGAAATGACAGAAATAGAATTTAGAATATAGATAGGAACAAAGATTATTGTGCTATGGGATTATATTAAAACCCAATCCAATTAAGCTAACAATTATGATAAAACAATGCAGGAGCTAACAGACAAAATAGCCAATATAGAAAAGGAAACAACCTACCTAATAGAACAACAACAACAACAACAACAACAACAAAACTGCAAGAATAACGTAATAAAATCACAAGAATCAATGTCAATAGCAGAATAGATCAAGTGGAGGAAAGAATCTCAGATCTTGAAGACAATTGTCTTTCTGAAATAAAGCAGACTAGAATAGAGAAAAAGAGAATAAAAAGGAATGAACAAAACCTCCGAGATATATGGGATTATACAAAGAAATCAAATCTATGACTCACTGGCGTCCCTGAAACCAAAGGGGAGAATGGAATCAACTTGGAAAACATATTTCATAAAATCATCCATGGGAAATTCTCAAACTCAGCAAGAGAATCCAACAATCAAATTCAGAAAATGCAGAGGACCCCAATAGATGCTTTATAAGAAGATTATTCACAAGATACATAATCATCAGATTCTTCAAGGTTGAAATGTAAGAAATTACATTAAAGGCAGAAAGAGAAAATGGTCAGGTAATCTACAAAGGGAAGCTCACCAGACGAACAGCAGACCTCTCACCAGAAACCCTACAAACCAGAAGAGATTAAGGGCTAATACAGAACATTTTTAAGTAAAGAAATTCCAACCCCAAATACATTCAGTACAACTAAGTTTCCTATGAAAAAGAGAAATAAGATCTTTTTCGGAAAAGTAAATGTTGAGGGAATTCCTTACCAGCAGTCCTGCATTATAAGTGCTCTTGAAGGAAGCATTAAATATGGAAAGAAAAGACTGTTACCAATAACTACAAATACACACTGAAGTACACATACCAGTGACCCTATAAAGCATCCACATAAACAAGTTGGCAAAATAACCATCTACCATCATAATGAAAGGATGAAATCCACACATATCTATACTAACCCTGAATATAAATGGGCTAAATGCCCCAGTTGAAAGAAACAGAGTGGCAAGCTTGATAAAGAACCAAGAACCATTGGTTTGCTGTCTTCAGAAGACCAGTCTAAAAGGCAATGACACACATATGCTTAAAATAAAGAGGTGAAGAAAAACATATCAAACAAATGGAAAACAGAGAAAAGCAGGGATTTCAATCCTAGTTTCATACAAAACAGACTTTAAACCAACAAAAATAAAAGAAAGAATGACATTACATAATGGCAAAGCATTTGATTCAACAAGAAGGTCTAATTATCCTAAATATATATGCACTAAACACAGAAACACCCAGATTTATAAAGCAAGTTCTTAGAGACTTTCAAAGAGATTTAGACTCCAAAAAAAAAATAATAATAATAATAACATTGGGAGACTTTACCACCCTTCTGAAAGTATTAGACAGATCATTGATAAAGAAAGTTAACATATTGATGTTGTGAACTCAGCACTGCATCAAATGAAATTTATAGACATCCACAGAACTCTGTACCTAAAATCAACATAATATACATTCTTCTCATTGACACATGGCACATTACCTAAAATCCATCACATAATTGGAAGTAAAAAAACTGCAGAAAATGCAAAAGAACTAAAATCATAACAATCTCTCAGAAATCAGCACATTTAAATTAGACATCAAGACTAGGAAATTCACTCAAAATTATACAATTAAATGATAATTAAATAATCTGTTCCTGAGTCACTTTTGGATAAATAATAAAATTAAGGCAGAAATCAAAAAGTTATATAAACAATGACAACAAAGACACATGTCAGGACCTCTGAGACACAGCTAAGAGAGAAATTATAGCACTAAATGCCCACATCAAAGAGTTAGGAAAATTTCAATTTAACAACCTAACATCACAACTAAAAGAACTAGAGAACCAAGAGAAAATCAATACTAAATCTAGAAGAAGACTAGAAATATTCAGAATGAGAGCTTAGGCTCTGGGTGTGGTGTCTTATGCCTGTAATCCCAGCATTTTGGGAGGTTAAGGTGGGTGATCATTTCAGGTGAGGAGTTAGAGACCAGCCTGGCCAACATGGTAAAACCCTGTCTCTACTAAAGATACAAAAATACAAAAAAATAAACAGGCATGGTGACAGGTGCCTGTAATTCCAGCTACTTGGGAGGCTGAGGTAGAATTCCTTGAACCTGGGAGGCGGAGGTTGCAGTGAGCCAAGATCATGCCACTGCACTACAGCCTGAGTAACAGAGCAAGACTCCATCTCAAAAAATAAAAGAAAAAAAATTTAGAGCTGAACTAAAGGAGATTGCGACATGAAAATCAATTCAAATATCAACAAAATCAGTAGCCTAAAAAATAATTAAATAGATATACCACTAATTGAATTAATAAAGAGTAAATGTAAATAAACACAGTCAAAAATGACAAGGCAAATGTGAGCACTGATATCACAGAAACATAGCCATAGAATGAAAAATTATCATCAGAGAATATTATGAAAACCTCCATGCACATAAACCAGAAAATCTAGAAGAAATGGATAAATTCCTTGACAGAGTCTCCCAAGACTAAAGAAGAAAGAAATCCCTGAACAGACCAATAACAAGTTGTAAAACTGAATCAGTAACAAACAGCCTACCAATCAAAAAAGGCCCAGGGCCAAACGTATTCAAAGATAAATTCTACCAGCTGTACCAAAAAGAGCTGGTACAATTCATGCTGAAACGATTCCAAAAAAATGAGGAAAAGGAACTCCTCCCTAACTCGTTCTATAAAGGCAGTATCATCCTGATCCAAAACCCTGGCAGAGACACAACAAAAAAACAGAAACTTTTAGGCCAGTGTCCTTGATGAACATCAATGCAAAAATGTTCAACAAATACTAGCAAACTGAATTCAGTAGCATACAAAAAAGTTCATCCTCTATAATAACGTAGGCTTTATCCCTGGGACACAAGGGTGATTCACCATATACAAATCAACAAATATGATTCATCATATAAACAAAACTAAAGGTAAAAATCACATGATTGTCTCAATGGATGCAGAAAAGGCGTTCAATAAAACTCAACAGGTTTCATGTTAGAAACATTGAACAAACTAAGTATTGAAGGAACATATCTCAAAATAATAAGAGCCATGGATGACAAACTCACAGTCAACATCATCATGAATGGTTAAAACTAAAAGTATTCCCCTTCAAAACCAGCACAAGACAACGATACCCTCTCTCACCACTCTTAATCAACATAATATTGGAAGTCTTGGCCAGACCAATCAGGAAACAGAAAAATAAATGAATAAGTACATTAATTAATGGCATCCAAGTAGGAAGACAAAAAGTCAACCTATCCCTGTTTGCAGATGACATAATCCTATATCTAGAAAATACCATAGTCTTAGCCCAAAACCTTCTTAAGCTGATAAACAACTTCAGCAAAGAATCAAGATTCAAAATAAACTTGCAAAAATCACTAACATTTCTATACATCAACAATAGTCAAGCTGACAGCCAAATCAGAAAGGCAATCCCATTCACAATTGCCATCAAAAGAACAAAATGCCTAGGAATACAGCTAACCAGAGAGGTAAAAGATCTCTACAAGGAGAACTACAAAACACTGCTCAAAATAACCAGACATGACACAAACAAGTGGAAAAATATAACATATTCATGTATAGGAAGAATCAATATCCTTCAAAGGGCCATACTGCCCAAAGCAATTTATAGATTAAATACTATTCCTATGAAACAACCACTGACTTTCTTCACAGAACTAGAAAAAAAAACTTTTAAAATTCATATAGAACTAAAAAATAACCCAAATAGCCAAGGCAATCATAAACAAAAAGAACCATGCCAGAGGAATCATGCTCCCCAATTTTAAACTATTCCACAGGTCTACACTAACCAAAACAGCGTGGTACTGGTACAAAAACAGAAACATAGACTAATGGAACAGAATAGAGAGCCAAGAAATAAGGCCACACATCTTCCGCTCTCTGAACTTTGGCAAACCTGACAAAAACAAGCAATGGAGGTCTATTCTATAAATGCGGCTGTGATAACTGGCTAACTATATGCAGAAGATTGAAACTGGATCCCTTCCTTACACCATTATACAAAAATTTGCTCAAGATAGATTAAAGACTTACATGTAGAACCCAAAACTATAAAATCCCTAGAAGACCACCTAGGCAATACCATTCTGGACATAGAAACAGGTAAAGATTTAATGATAAAGTCACTAAAAGCAATTGCAACAAAAGCAAAAATTGACAAATGTGAACTAATTAAACAAAAGGACTCCTGCATAGCAAAGGAAACTATCAACAGAGTGAACAGACAGCCTACAGAATGGGAGAAAATGTTTGCAAAGTAAGCATCTGACAAAAGTCTAATATCCAGCATCTATAAGGAACGTAAACCAGTTTCAAAAAAAAAAAAAAAAATACAACCCCATTAAAAAGTGAGCAAAGATATAAACAAATAGTTTTCAAAACAAGACATATATACATCCAACAAGCACAACAAAGAGATCAACATGACTGATCATTAGAAAAATGCAAACCAAAACCACAGTGAGATACCATCTCATACCTGTCCGAATGGCTACTATTAAAAACTCCAAAAACAAAAACAAAAACAAAAACAGATGCTGAAGAAGTTGCAGAGAAAAAGATATTCTTATACACTGTTAGTGGGAGTATAAATTAGTTCAACTATTGTGGAAGACAGTGTGGTGATTCCTCAAAGACCTAAAAACAGAAATACCATTTGACCCATCAATTGCATTACTGGGTATGCACCCAAAGGAATATAAATTCTTTCATCATAAAGGCACATACATGAGTATGTTTGTTGCAGCAGTATTTACAATAGCAAAGACATGGAATCAACCTATATGGCCATCAATTGTTGATGAAAATGTGGTACATATACACCATAGAATACTATGCAGTCATAAAAAAGAATGACATCATGTCTTCTGCATGAACATGGATGGAGCTGGAGGTCATTATCCTCAGCAAAATAATGCATGAATAGAAAACCAAGTACTACATGTTTTCACTTATAAGTGGGAGCTAAATGACAAGAACACATGGAGATATAGAGAGAAACAACAGACACTGGGGCATACTGGAAAGTGGAGACTGGGAGGAGGGAGAGGATCAGGAAAAATAAGTAATGGCTACTTGGCTTAATACCTGGGTGACAAAATAATCTGTACAACAAACGCTCATGACTTAAGTTTATATATATAAAAAATCTGCACATGTATTTATGAACTTAAAAGCTAAATTATAAAACATAAAAAATGAAATATTTAATGCAAGTAAGACTCAATTCACGTGATAAACTTAATTGTCTTCCTTTCAGGAATTGCCACAGGCACCTCAATCTTTAGGAATCACCAGGCTCATCAGTCAGCAGTCATCAACATTAAGGCAAAGCTCCAGTAAAAGATTACCACTCACTAAAGTCTCAGATGATCATTAGTTTTTTCAGCAGTATTTTAAAAATTAATATATGTACTTTTTAGACATAGTGCTACTTTATACTTAATAGACTATGCTGTGGAGTAAATATAACTTTTGTATGTACTGGAAAGCTGAAATAATTGTGTGACTAGTTTTATTGCAATAGTCACTTTATTGCAATGTGTTGGAACTAAACCCAAATTATCTCCAAAGTATACATGTGTTTGTTCCCAAAATGTTAATGTTTTAGTCTTACTTATTGTGACACTGGAAGACTAGAACTTCTATGCCAGATGGCAGCTAAAGTATCTCAAACTGTTGAGATTCTTTGATTCCATGACTTATTGGATTCCGTTATTTCAAACAGTATGCTGCTACTGTTTATTGAGTACTCAGTATGTGACATGCACCCTGATAGGCATTTTCTATATATCATCTCAAATTCTAATAATAAATTTATACTTATTATATATTATCATTTTACACTTGATAAAACAGAGGCAGTGAGATTAAATAACTTGCATTGGCAAAATTAATAATAAAGCAATGATTCAACCATAGATTTATCTGACACAAGGCTATTATTTTTCCCTTGACATGTGAGCTCTCTTTATTTGCTATTTAAACTGCAACTCTCCTCCAAAAATGTATCATCCTTACCATTGGAAAACTTCTACTTATAATAAAGCAATCTTTTAGCTTCACAATAATAGCTAAAATCTTCAAAGAATGAATATATTTGAGTAGGAACTTTTCAGATATTAAAGAAGTTATACTTACTTGGGCTCTGGTAATTTGATTTTCTCTGATAATGTACTCTTTGACACATTCTTGCTAATGAACTTAACTTTTATACAAAAAAGAAACACACCAAAAACTAAGATTCCACATACACACACAAACCTGTTAGAACTAATAAAATCAGTAAAGTTGTAGGAAACAAAAATCAACATAACAATTAGTAGCATTTTATATGCAAATAAACTGATAATGAATTTAAGAAAACCATCCCATTTATGGATAAATAGATAAATAAAATGTGGTGTATATACACAATGGAATATAATTCAGTCCATAAAAACATGGATGAACCTTGGAGGACTTTGTGCTAAGTGAAACAAGTCAGAAAAAGAAGCAAAAAATATTGCAAGATTTCACTTATTTGTGAAATTTTAAAAAAAGATACAAAAATAGAGAATAATTCTGTAGCTACCAAGGGCAAAGGAGGGGGAGGAAATGGGAAGATTGTCAGAAGATACAAAGTAGCAGATATGTAGGATAAACAAGTCTAAATATCTAATGCATAATATAAGCACTATAGTTAACAAAATTATAGTTTATTTTAGATTCATACTAAATTAGTAGATTTTAGCTGACCTTGCCACAAAAATATTTGAAAATGGGTAGCTAAGTGAGTTGCTGGATATGTTAATTTGCTTTACAAGGGTAATCTTTTAAACTATCTGTATGTATATATGTATCCAATAAAATCTTATCATATACCTTATGTATACACAATAATTTTTTAAAAAATTAGTGTTTTTTGCTTCACTAGGTAATATAGTATAATACTTTATCTTCCTGAAATTATTGACTTTATAAGTTTTTCTGCGCTACTGCACACTTGCCATTCTATAACTTGCATAATATTTCACATCCCAGTGTGCTTGCTTTCCTACTAAATAGCAGACATGCCCTAGGTCATGGAGTAATCTGCACTCACTCTATAAGAGGTTTTCGAGGTAACTTCAAAAGTACAGACACAAAAGTCTCAATCTATACATTTTTTATTCAAAATTACAATTTTGTATTTGGTTTTTAACAAATATTATGTATTAAATGACTATACATAGTAAAATTTTCTACAAAAATCGAAAATACGTAGTTTATAAAAAGTTAGATATTTCTGGATTTTTTTTAGACCAATGTGTGCTATTTCATCAAAAATGAGGAACACTTCATCCTCAGCTTTAGTTTAATCCATATAATATTTATTGCATATACACTGGATGACAGCCGACAGAATAATTGACCAGAGCTAGGAGAAAAAACTATTTTTAAAAATGGCTGAAAGAAAGGTGGGGGAGTCCCTAATAATAGCTTTTTCTTCCTCTTTCAGAATTTTGCCTAACTCTTCATGCAGGGCTTTATCCAGTGGGATCTGCCAGACTCAATAATATAATATTTAAATAAACATAACATGGAGATCTATTAACTACAGTAGAAATATTATGCTCATCATTCATATGCTTCTCTAAGGAGAGGCCTCCCATATTTTTTTCTAGAGAAACTGGAATTAAACCCTACAAGAAGGATGGAATATGGAAGACCTTAGCAGATAAGCTCCTTACAATTTGTGGGAGAAATGCTTTCAGCATGTCAGCTCTTTTAAAGGGTCCCAATGCAACAGACTAGAAATAATTGTCATGTCTGCATTTTTGGAAATTTTACTATCAAAGTGTTACTATCAAAATATTAAGAGTTTTTCATGATCACCTTATACTTAAAAATATATGTATATACAAATACAGGTTCAAGATGGATAATTAGATGAAGCTAGGGTGCACCTCTTCCATGGGGAAGAACCGAAATAGCAAGTAGATATTGAAACTTCAAATAAATAGTCTACAATAAAACAATGGAATTCAACAGCTAGGAGTTACAATCTAAGGATAAAAGAAAAGGAAGCAAGGCTGCCTGCTTGATCAGAATTGCTGGGAGACAGGAATAACTTCCAGACTTGAGGAAGGAGTAAGTGAGAGATTTCTGGGGCTCCACATTGCCTTATAGACCTTTATAATCCTAGGTATAGAAGAGGTATTTGAACCATGAGGTTCCCAGACTGGTATAGAAAGCTGTCCAGAGATTGTGCGGGGGCATTTCTCAAACTCACGTGGAGTTCTACAGGCTTCCAAGCACTGGGTAGCTGCAGCATGGCATCATTCTGACAGCCCATCTCCAAAAGCTCTGCATCCTGCCCTGGGGATGCTGCTGCTGCCACCAGCTACAGCAACTGGTGCCAGGGAGGGAAACATGAGAGTGAGCACTTTCACACACCCCAAGGATAATTACTGATACTGCCACTGCAGGCTACTGAGAGACCAACGTGCAAACAAACCACATGCCTCACACCTATCTTCCTCCCTCAAAGTTGTTTGCCTAGATGTTCCTTCTGAGAGGGGCCTGCTCTTCCTTATGGAAGGTCCAGAGTGCAACCATTATTGCCCTACCTGAATATTCCATAGGTGGCCTAGGACCAGTCTGCCCCTTTCTGTCACAGCCAACTCCTGAACCCAGTAGACCTGTGGACAACTTCATTGACATGATCCCATCCATCCGATAATTGAGCATGCCATCCAGGGTCCTAGGAATAAAATTTGTTACCCAATCTCTAGTGGAGGAGGACCCTCCATAGTCAGAACTGAGAGGAGAGTATAGCATGGGTTTATGCTGTGGCATAGGAGCTGAGAACCATGCTCTTCACTAAACTGGACCAGGAAGGATATGGCCTGGGAGCTGCAATTTCTGCCCAGGGCAAGAGTCTTGCAGCCTGGGGTCCTTTAATAATCTCTAATGCAGACCACTTGGGTCTGTGTGAAAAGTTTTGGCCAGCTACCAGTAGCCAGACACTGGTTGGAAACTCACTTGGTCAGAAGCATGAAAGTTAGGAGAGTCTCAATATCACTTCCTGGACAGTAGAAACTGGGTAACCCATCTGTCCCTGTGTGGGTTCTTTGGCATGTAAAAGATGCTTCCACCCCTCCCTGGAAATTTGTTACAGTGGCTTGATAAATGCTCTTGAAACCCATTAGGGTCTGTGCTTGCAGCTGCTGTTAAGGAGCCTGGGCACAGGCTTGTCCAGCCCAGCCCTACCCAGCCTTTTCTTCCCCAACCTGTCTCAATGGCAAAACCTAGGACAGAGACCCCTAAGAGTTCCACAGTCCTGTACATCACCTCGTAAACCAGAGGAGTTCTCCCAACTAGAAACATTCCAAAAACCTCACTGCCACCACGGCAGCTGCTTCTTTCCAGCAAATGTCATTTACTGGCCAGGAGGTCCAGCTGCAAAGCCCATTACAACATCTGCTGACACTAGTGCAGTGTTTGGCTAGTTCTTACCCACAAGCACCACCTACTGGTATGGAAGTTGAAATGCATAATTCAATGCAAACTCCCGATACAAGTGCAATGGTGGATTCACTGGGGAATGAGATAAGCTTCCTGAGATCTCCACTGTACTAGCTCCACCAGAGGCAGTGGGCCTGCTCCCACATCCAGTACATTACTACTATAACCAACATTTATTAAATAAACCACACAAAAGCTATCTATAACCAAGAAACTCATGCAGACCCTTGTCAATGAAAGCACCCAGAACCAAAAACAAAAGGACCTACACGACATGCATTAAACTTACATGCTTGTGGAAAAAAATACCATCAAAATGAAAGTAATTCAAAAATGATAATCAGACTGATGAGAAGGAACTCCAGAAACAATTCTGGAAGTAAAAAAACACAGAGTGTTGCAACACCAACAATGGATCACATAAGATTTTTAGAAAATATTTTAAACAGAATGAAATATTCAAAATATCAGAGCAAAATTAAAATATTGATTTTAAAAAAGCTCTATGATATCCAAGAGAAAGTTGGAAAATAACACAAAGAAATGAGAAAAACAGGTCAGGATATGGAGGTAAAATTCATTGAAAAGATACCCTCCTCACACACACATATTTAACAGAACTTCTGAAAACAAAAAATTAAAGGAAACAAAATACTATTAAAAGCTTTAACAATAGACTAGACAAAGCAGAAGAAAAAAAATCAGGGCTTAAATACAGGTCTTTCAAATTAACCCAGTAAGAAAAAATAATGAAAACAAATTAAAAATAAACAAAGGCTTTCAGAAATATAGAATTATATAAAACACCCAAGCCTACAAGTTATAGGTATTCTTTGGGAGAAGAAGAAATAAAAGTAAAAACTTTAGAAAGCCCATTGGATGAAATAATACAGGAAAACATCTATAGTCTTTCCAGAGATATGGACATTTTTGTAACAGAAGCTCAGAGAACTCCAGGAAGACACATTGCAAGATAAATTTCACTAAGGCATATGGTCATGAGATTATCTAAAGTCAATGTAAAGAAAAAAAATCATAAGAACAGCAAAAGTGTCTAATCACCTATAAAGGAAATTCCATCAGACTAACAATGGACTTCTCAGCAGATATCTTAAAAGCCAGAAGAGACTGGGGTTCTATTTTCAGTCTTCTTAAATAAAACAACTGTCAGACAAAAATTTTGTGTCATTCAATACTAAGCTTTATGCATAAGAAGAAATAAAGTCTTTTCCCAGAAAATCAAATGCCAAGGAGATTTATCACTATTAGACTGACCACAAGACATGCTTAAAGAAGATCTAAATATGAAAATAAAATCTAAATATGAGATATGATATTGATACCATCATATCAACACACAAAAGTATAAAATTCACAGACCTTCTAAAACAATTACACAATTGATACCACAAATCAACTAAAAGATTATGACAACAACAAAAGCTTACACACCTATATTAACCTTGAAGATAAATAAACTAAAAATCCCCATTTGAAAGATACAGATTGGCAGTATGGATAAAAATACAGGATCCAATTACATGCTACCTGCAAGAAACCAACTTAACTAGTAAAGACAGATATAGACTCATGGCAAAAGAGTGGAAAAAGACCTTCCATGTAAATGAAAAACAATGGAAATCAGGAGTAGTTGCACTTATATAAAACATCCTAGAAGAAAACTTGGGCAATACCGTTCAGGACATAGGCATGGGCAAAGATTTCATGTCTAAAATATCAAACACAATGACAACAAAAGGCAAAATTGACAAATGGGATCTAATTAAACTAAAAAACTTCTGCACAGCAAAAGAAACTACCATCAGAGTGAACAGGCAACATACAGAATGGGAGAAAATGTTTGCAATCTATCCATTTGACAAAGGGCTAATATCCAGGATCTACAAAGAATTTAAAGAAATTTACAAGAAAAAAACAAAGAGCTCCATCAAAAAGTGGGCAAAGGATATGAACAGACACTTCTTAAAAGTAGACATTTATGCAGCTAACAAACATATGAAAAAAAATGCTCATCATCACTGGTCATTAGAGGAATGCAAATCAAATCTCAATGAGATACCACCTCATACCAGTTAGAATGGCGATCATTAAAAAGTCAGGAAACAACAGGTTCTGGAGAGGATGTGGAGAAATAGGTACACTTTTACACTGTTGGTGGGACTGTAAATTATTTCAACCATTGTGGAAGACAGTGTGGGGATTCCTCAAGCATCTAGAGCTAGAAATACCATTTGACCTAGCAATCCCATTACTGGGTATATACCCAAAGGATTATAAATCGTTCTACAATGAAGACACATGCACACATATGTTTATTGTGGCACTATTCACAATAGCAAAGACTTGGAACCAATCCAAATGTCCATCAGTAATAGACTATATAAAAAAAAATGTGACTTATATCCACCATGGAATACTATGCAGTCATAAAACAGAATGAGTTCATGTCCTTTGCAGGGACATGGATGCAGCTGGAAACCATCATTCTCAGCAAACTATCACAAGAACAGAAAAGCAAACACTGTATGTTCTCACTCATAAATGGGAGTTGAACAATGAGAACACATGGATATAGGGAGGGGAATATCATACACCGGGGCCTGTCAGGGGTGGAGGGCTAGGGGAGGGAAGACATTAGGAGAAATACCTAATGTAGGTTACAGGTTGATGGGTGCAGCAAACCACCATGGCACCTAGGTAACAAACCTGCACGTTATGCACATGTACCCCAGAATTTAAAGTGTAATTTAAAAAAAGCAAAAAAAATAAAAAATAAAAAAATACTTTAAATCAATAACAGTAACGAAAAGACAAAAGAAGGTCTTTATATAATGAAAAAGGAATCAGTGCAACAAAAAAATGTAACAATCCTAAATATATGTGTGCCCAACACTGAAGCACCCAGATTCATAAAGCAAATACTACTGGACCTAATAAAAGAGACAGACAATAAAATAATTATAGTGCGCAACTTTAACACTGCACCAATAGCACTAGACAGATCATCAAGGTGGAAAATCAACCAAAAAATACTGGATGCAATTTGGACTGTAGAACAAAAGATACCAAATTGACAGACTGGTAGCTAAATTAACCATAAAAGGGAGAAGATTCAAATAAACACAATCAGCAATTAAAAAAAGCATATTCCAATTGATACCACAAAAGTACAAAAAATTATCAGACTACTGTGGATATCTCTACAGTCACAAATTCAAAAAATCTAGAAGAATGGATAAATTCCTGGAAGCATACTACCACCCAAAATTGAACCAGGAAGAAATAGAAATTTCTACCAGACCAATAAAATGCAGTGAGATTGAATCAGTAATAAAATATAACCCAACAAAAAGAGCTCAGGACCACATGGATTTATAACTGAATTCTAGCAGACATATGAAAAAAATTGACATTAATCCTACTGAAATGGTTTCAAAAAATTGAGGAGGAGAGAATCTTCTGAAAGTCATTCAGTGAAGCCAGTTTTACCCTGATACCAAAGCTAGAAAAGGGCACAACAGAAAAAGAAATCTACATGACAGAATTTTTAATGAAAAACCCTCAACAAAATACTAGCAAACTGAATCCAACAGCATATCAAATATATAACTCGTCACAATTGAATGGGTTTTATTCCAGGGAACATAAGGATGGTTCAACATATGCAAATCAATAAGCATGACTGACCATAAAGCCAAAATTGAAACAAGAAATAATATGATCATCTAGATGCAAAAAATATGTGATAATATTCAACATCACTTCATTATAAAAACCCACAACAAACTAGGCATTGAAGAAACATACCTCAAAACAATATGAGCCATATACAACAAACTCACAGTAATGTAGTTTGGATATTTTTACCTGCCTAAATCTCATGTTGAATGTTAATCCCCAATGCTGGAGGCGAGGAGCGGTGGGAAGTGTTTAAATCATAAGGATGGATTCCTCATGGCTTGGTGCTGTCAACATGATAGGTGACTTCTTGTGAGATCTATTCATTTAAAAGTGTGTAGCAACTCACCTCTCCCCCACCACTCTCTTTTTCTTGCTTCTGCTCTGGCCATTGACATGCCTGGTCTCCCTTCACCTTTCACCGTGACTGTAAACTTTCTGAGCCCTCCCCAGAAGCCAAGCAGATGCCAGCATCATGCTTCCTGTAAGCCTGCAGAACAATGAGCCAATTAAATGTTTATCTTTATAGGTTATTCAGCCTCAGATATTTCTTTAGACCAATGCAAGAATGGCCCAATACCACAGCAAATATAATAAATGAGGACAAATTAAATGCATTCTCCCAGAAACCAAACTAGACAAGAATGTACACTTTCATCACTCCTATTTAGTATAGTACTGGAAGTCCTAGACAGAACAATTAGGCAACGAGAAAGAAATAAAAGGCATCTAAACTGAAAAACAAAAATGCCAAGTTATTTCTGTTTGCTCTTGACCTGGTATAAATAGATAATCCTAAAGACGACTCCAAAGGCTCCTAGATTTAATATATTACTTCAGTAAACTTTCAGGATACAAAATCACCATAAAAAGCAGTAACATTTCTATGCCCCAATAATATTCAATGTAAAAACAAAATCAATAACTCAATCCCATTTATAATAGCCACATGAAAAAAAATTAATAATACATCTAACAAAAGAATTAAAGATCTCTCCAAGGTCAACCACAAAACACTGATGACAGAAGTAATATTATACACGACCCAAACAAATGAAAAAATATCCCAAATTCATGGATTGGAATAATTAATATCATTAAAATGACTGTACTGCCTAAAGCATTCTACAGGTTCAATGTAATTTCTATTAAATTACCAGTTGTTTTCCACTGAATTAGAAAAACATAATCCTAAACTTAATATGGAACCATAAAAAGTCCTAAAAGGCAAATTAATCTTGAGCAAAAAGAACATGTTCAGAGGCATCACATTACCTGATGTCAAATTATACTAGGAGACTATGGCAATTAAAACAGCATGGTACTGGTACAAAAACAGACACATAGACCAACGGAACAGAGCAGAGAACCCAGCAATAAAGCCACATTACCTACAACCAACTGATCTATGGCAAGTTGACAAAAATATACACTGAGGAAAAAAAAGTATTATTCAAAAAATAGTGCTGAGACAACTGACTATCTTCATGCACAAGAATGAAACTGACCCCTACCTACTACCATATACAAAAAACGAACTCAAAATGGATGAAAGACTTAAATGTAAGACCTCAAACTACACAAATCCTAGAAGGAAATCTAGGAAATACTCAACTTTATGTGGATCTTGGCAAAGAATTTATGGCTAAGTACCCAAAAAGCAATTGCAATAAAAACAAAAATTTATGAGTGAGACCTAATTAAACTAAAGGGCTACTACTAGAGAATATATTTGGAGGTATTACATTACTTGATGTTAAATTATACTACAATACTACAGTAACTAAAAGAGCAGGGTACTAGTACATAAACAGACAACATAGATCAATGGAACAGAATAGAGAACCCAGCAACAAAGCTACATACCTACAACCAACTGATCTTTGACAAAAATTGACAAGTGGGACCTAATTAAAATAAAGAGCTACTGCACAGTGAAAGAAACTATCAACAGATGAAACAGACAACCTACAGAATGGGAGAAAATATTTGCAAACTATGCATCTGGCAAAGATCTATCATCCAGAATCTATAAGGATCTAAATAAGCAAAACTAAATAAAACTATTAAAACTGGACAAAGGAGATGAATAGACACTTCTCAAAAGAAGACTAAGGAACAGCTCGCAAATATTTGAAAAAATGCTCATCATTACTAATCATCAGAGAAATGTAAATAAAAAACACCTTATACCAGTTGGAATCGCTATTATTAATAAGTTAAAAAGTAACGGATGTTGGCAAGGCTGTAGAGAACATTTCCATTATACACTGTTAATGGGAATGTAAATTAATTCAGCCACTATGAAAAGCAGTTTTGAAATTTCTCAAAGAATTAAAAACAGAACTACCATTCCACTAAGCAATTCTATTATGGTACAAATGCCACTCCCCAAAAGTTAATCATTCTTAAAAAAAAAAAAAAAAAAAAAAAAAAAAAAGCCACATGCACTAGTATGTTTGCTGCAGCACTGTTTACTATAACCAAGACGTGGAATCAACCTAGATGCCCATCAATGGTGCATTAAAGTAAATGTGGTACATATGCACCATGGAATACTATGCAGCCATACAAAAGAATGAAACCATGTCCTTTGTGGCAACATGGATGCAGCTATTATTCTAAGCAAATTAACCAAATAATTTATATTCTCACTTATAAGTGGGTGCTAAATATTAGGTACATATGAACATAAAAATGAAAACCATAGATGCTGGGACTACTAGAGAGGTGAGAGAAGGAGGGGGTCAAGGGCTTAAAAACTAACTACCTATTGGGTACTATTGTTGTCATCTCACCAATGCACCAAGATGTAGCAGGCTCTGGTGTTCTGAGAAAATACCCAGAGTCCTTTGTCTCACATCCAAGATGATAAAGAAGCATGGACAACAGGGTGAGGTTGGAGTGATACTTAAAAATATGCGGACATAAAATGACATGCTCAAAAATAACCAACATATCTAAGAAAAAACTCAAAAGAAATTAGAAAATACTCTGAGATAAATAAAAATGAAAACACGAGGGATGGAGCAAGATGGCCGAATAGGAACAGCTCCAGTCTCCAGCACCCAGCACGAGGGACACAGAAGACAGGTGATTTCTGCATTTTCAACTGAGGTACTCGGTTCATCTCACTAGGGAGGGCTGGACAATAGGTGCTGGTCAGCTGCTGCAGCCTGACCAGCCAGAGCTGAAGCAGGGCGAGGCATCACCTCACCTGATAAGTGCAAGGGGGAAGGGAATCCCTTTTCCTAGCCAGGGGAATTGAGACACACAACACAGGGAAAATCGGGTAACTCCCACCCCAATACTGCGCTTGACAAAGGGTCTTAGCAAATGGGCACACCAGGAGATTATATCTTACACCTGGATGGGAGGGTCCCATGCCCACGGAGCCTTCCTCATTGCTAACACAGCGGTCTGTGATCTAACAGCAAGGCAGCAGTGAGGCTGGGGGAGGGGCACCTGCCATTGCTGAGGCTTAAGTAGGTAAACAAAGCCACTGGGAAGCTCCAACTGGGTGGAGCTCACAGCAGCTCAAGGAGGCCTGCTTGTCTCTGTAGACTCCACCTGTGGGGACAGGGCACAGCTAAAAAACAACAACAACAACAAAAAGCAGCAGAAACCTCTGCAGACGCAAACGACTCTGTCTGACAGTTTGAAGAGAGCAGTGGATCTCCAAACACGGAGGTTGACATCTGAGAATGAACAGACTGCCTGCTCAAGTGGGTCCCTGACCCCTGAGTAGCCTAACTGGGAGACATCCCCCACTAGGGGCAGACCGACACCCCACACCTCACACGGTGGAGTACACCCCTGAGAGGAAGCTTCCAAAGCAAGAATCAGACAGGTACACTTGCTGTTCAGCAATATTCTATCTTCTGCAGCCTCTGCTGCTGATACCCAGGCAAACAGGGTCTGGAGTGGACCTCAAGTAATCTCCAACAGACATACAGCTGAGGGTCCTGACGGTTAGAAGGAAAACTATCAAACAGGAAGGACACCCACACCAAAACCCCATCAGTACATCACCATCATCAAAGACCAGAGGCAGATAAAACCACAAAGATGGGGAAAAAGCAGGGCAGAAAAGCTGGAAATTCAAAAAATAAGAGTGCATCGCCCCCTGCAAAGGAGCGCAGCTCATCGTCAGCAATGGATCAAAGCTGGACGGAGAATGACTTTGATGAGATGGGAGAAGAAGGCTTCAGTCCATCAAAATTCTCAGAGCTAAAGGAGGAATTACGTACCCAGCGCAAAGAAACTAAAAATCTTGAAAAAAGAGTGGAAGAATTGAAAACTAGAATAATTAATGCAGAGAATGCCATAAACGAACTGACAGAGATGAAAACCATGACATGAGAAATGCGTGACAAATGCGCAAGCTTAGGTAACTGACTCGATAAACTGGAAGAAAGAGTATCAGCAATCGAGGATCAAATGAATGAAATGAAGTGAGAAGAGAAACCTAAGGAAAAAAGAAGAAAAAGAAATGAACAAATCCTGCAAGAAGTATGGGATTATATAAAAAGACCAAATCTACGTCTGATTAGGGTGCCTGAAAGTGAGGGGGAAAATGGAACCAAGTTGGAAAACACTCTTCAGGATATCATCCAGGAGAACTTCCCTAACCTAGTAGGGCAGGCTAATGTTCAAATTCAGTAAATACAGAGAACGCTACAAAGATATTCCTCGAGAAGAGCAACTCCAAGACACATAATTGCCAGATTCACCAAAGTTGAAATGAAGGAAAAAATCTTAGGGGCAGCCAGAGAGAAAGGTCGGGTTACCAACAAAGGGAATCCCATCAGACTAACAGCAGATCTGTCGGCAGAAACTCTACAAGCCAGAAGAGAGTGGGGGCCAGTATTCAACATTCTTAAAGAAAAGAATTTTCAACCCAGAATTTCATATCCAGCCAAACTAAGTTTCACAAGTGAAGGAGAAATAAAATCCTTTACAGATAAGCGAATGCTTAGAGATTTTGTCTCCATCAGGCCAGCCTTACAAGAGACCCTGAAGGAAGCACTAAACATGGAAAGGAACAACCAGTACCAGCCATTGCAAAAACATGCGAAAATGTAAAGACCATCAAGGCTAGGAAGAAACTGCATCAACTAACAAGCAAAATAACCAGTTAATATCATAATGGCAGGATCAAGTTTATACATAACAATATTAATCTTAAATGTAAATGGACTAAATGGTCCAATTAAAAGACACAGATTGGCAAACTGGATAGAGTGAAGACGCATCAGTGTGCTGTATTCAGGAGACCCATCTCACATGCAGAGACATACATAGGCTCAAAATAAAAGGATGGAGAAAGATCTACCCTGCAAATGGAGAACAACAAAAAAGCAGGGGTTGCAATACTAGTCTCTGATAAAACAGACTTTAAACCATCAAAGATCAAAAGAGACAAAGAAGGCCATTACATAATGGTAAAGGGATCAATTCAACAGGAAGAGATAACTATCCTAAATATATATGCACCCAATACAGGAGCACCTAGATTCACAAAGCAAGTCCTTAGAGACTTACAAAGAGACTTAGGCTCCCACACAATAATAATGGGAGACTTCAACACCCCACTGTCAACATTAGACAGATCAACGAGACAGAAAGTTAACAAGGATATCCAGGAATTGAACTCATCTCTGCAGCAAGCAGACCTAATAGACATCTATAGAACTCTCTACCCCAAATCAACAGAATATACATTCTTCTCAGCACCACATCACACTTATTCCAAAATTGATCACATAGTTGGAAGTGAAGCACTCCTCAGCAAATGTACAAGAACAGAAATTATAACAAACTGTCTCTCAGACCACAGTGCAATCAAACTAGAACTCAGGACTAAGAAACTCAATCAAAACTGCTCAACTACACGGAAACTGAACAACCTGCTCCTGAATGACTACTGGCTACATAACAAAATGAAGGCAGAAAAAAAGATGTTCTTTGAAACCAATGAGAACAAAGATACAACATACCAGAATCTCTGGGACACATTTAAAGCAGTGTGTAGAGGGAAATTTATAGCACTAAATGCCCACAAGAGAAAGCTAGAAAGATCTAAAATGGACACTCTAACATCACAATTAAAAGAACTAGAGAAGCAAGAACAAATACATTCAAAAGCTAGCAGAAGGCAAGAAATAACTAAGATCAGAGCAGAACTGAAGGAGATAGAGACACAAAAAACCCTACAAAAAATCAATGAATCCAGAAGTTGGTTTTTTGAAAAGATCAACAAAATTGATAGACCACTAGCAAGACTAATAAAGAAGAAAAGAGAGAAGAATCAAATGAACACAATAAAAAATGATAAAGGGGATATCACCCCTGACCCCACAGAAATACAAACTACCATCAGAGAATACTATAAACACCTCTACGCAAATAAACTAGAAAATCTAGAAGAAATGGATAATTTCCTGGACACATACGCTCTCCCAAGACTAAACAAGGAAGAAGCTGAATCCCTGAATAGACCAATAGCAGGCTCTGAAATTAAGGCAATAATTAATAGCCTACCAACCAAAAAAAGTCCAGGACCAGATGGATTCACAGCTGAATACTACCAGAGGTACAAGGAGGAGCTGGTACCATTACTTCTGAAACTATTCCAATCAATAGAAAAAGAGGGAATTCTCCCTAACTCTATGAGGCCAACATCATCCTGATATCAAAGCCTGGCAGAGACACAACAAAAAAAGAGAATTTTAGACCAGTATCCCTGATAAACATCGATGCAAAAATCCTCAGTGAAATACTGGAAAACCGGATCCAGCAGCACATCAAAAAGCTTATCCACCATGATCAAGTGTGCTTCATCCCTGGGATGCAAGGCTGATTCAACATAAACAAATCAATAAACGTAATCCAGCATATAAACAGAACCAAAGACAAAAACCATCTGATTATCTCAATAGATGCAAAAAAGGCCTCTGACAAAATTCAACAGCCCTTCATGCTAAAAACGCTCAATAAATTCGGTAATTGATGGAACGTATCTCAAAATAATAAGAGCTATTTATGACAAACCCACAGCCAACATCATACTGAATGGGCAAACCTGGAACAATTCCCTTTGAAAACTGGCACAAGACAGGGATGCCCTCTCTCACCACTCCTATTCAACATAGTGTTGGAAGTTCTGGCTACCGCAATCAGGCAAGAGAAAGAAATCAAGAGTATTCAGTTAGGAAAAGAAGAAGTCAAATTGTCCCTCTTTGCAGATGACATGATTGTATATTTAGAAAACCCCATAATCTCAGCCAAAAGTCTCCTTAAGCTGATAAGAAACTTCAGCAAAGTCTCAGGATACAAAATTAATGTGCAAAAACCACAAGCATTCTTATACACCAGTGACGGACAAGCAGAGAGCCAAAACATGAATGAACTTCCATTCACAATTGCTTCAAAGAGAATAAAATACCTAGGAATCCAACTTACAAGGGATGTAAAGGACCTCTTCAAGGAGAACTACAAACCACTGCTCAGTGAAATAAAAGAGGACACACACAAATGGAAGAACATACCATGCTCATGGATAGGAAGAATCAATATCGTGAAAATGGCCATATTGCCCAAGGTAATTTATAGATTCAATGCCATCCCCATCAAGCTACCAATGATTTTCTTCACAGAATTGGAAAAAACTGCTTTAAAGTTCATATGGAACCAAAAAAGAGCCCGCATCTCCAAGACAATCCTATGTCAAAAGAACAAAGCTGGAGGCATCATGCTACCTGACTTCAAACTATACTACAAGGCTACAGTAACCAAAACAGCTTGGTACTGGTACCAAAACAGAGATATAGACCAATGGAACAGAACAGAGTCCTCCGAAATAATACCACACATCTACAGCCATCTGATCTTTGAGAAACCTGAGAAAAACAAGAAATAGGGAAAGGATTCCTTCTTTAATAAATGGTGCTGGGAAAATTGGCTAGCCATAAGTAGAAAGCTGAAACTGGATCCTTTCCTTAATCCTTATATGAAAATTAATTCAAGATGGATTAGAGACTTAAATGTTAGACCTAATACCATAAAAACCCTAGAAGAAAACCTAGGGAATACCATTCAGGACATAGGCATGGGCAAGGACTTCATATCTAAAACACCAAAAGCAATGGCAACAAAAGCCAAAATTGACAAATGGGATCTCATTAAACTAAAGAGTTTCTGCACAGCAAAAGAAACTACCATAAAAGTGAACAGGCAACCTACAGAATGGGAGAAAATTTTTGCAATCTACTCATCTGACAAAGGGCTAATATCCAGAACCTACAAAGAACTCAAACTAATTAACAAGAAAAAAACAAACAACCCCATCGAAAAGTGGGCAAAAGGTATGAACAGACATTTCTCAAAAGAAGACATTCATACAGCCAACAGACACATGAAAAAATGCTCATCATCACTGGCCATCAGAGAAATGCAAGTCAAAGCTACAATGAGATACCATCTCACACCAGTTAGAATGGCGATCATTAAAAAGTCAGGAAACAACAGGTGCTGGAGAAGATGTGGAGAAATAGGAACACTTTTACACGTTGGTGGGATTGTAAACTAGTTCAACCATTATGGAAAACAGTATGGCGATTCCTCAAGGATATAGAAGTAGATATACCATTCGAACCAGCCATCCCATTACTGGGTATATATACATAAAGGATTATAAGTCATGCTGCTATAAAGACACATGCACACGTATGTTTATTGTGGCACTATTCACAATAGCAAAGACTTGGAATCAACCCAAATATCCATCAGTGACAGACTGGATTAAGAAAATGTGGCACATATACACCATGGAATACTATGCAGCCATAAAAAAGGATGAGTTTGTGTCCTTTGTAAGGACATGGTTGCAGCTGGAAACCATCATTCTCAGCACACTATCGCAAGAGCAGAAAACCAAACACCACATGTTCTCATTCATAGGTGGGAACCGAACAATGAGACCACTTAGACTCAGGAAGGGGAACATCACACACCAGGGCCTATCATGGGGAGGGGGTAGGGGGGAGGGATTGCATTGGGAGTTATACCTGATGTAAATGACGAGTTGATGGGTGCTGACGAGTTGATGGGTGCAGCACACCAACATGGCACAAGTATACATATGTAACATACCTGCACGTTATGCACATGTACCCTAGAACTTAAAGTATAATAATAATAATAAATAAATAAATAAATAAAAATAATTGCTTTGAACCCTCAGCTGTAGGTCTGTTGGAGATTGCTTGAGGTCCACTCCAGACCCTGTTTGCCTGGGTGTCAGCAGCAGAGGCTGCAGAAGATAGAATATTGCTGAACAGCAAGTGTACCTGTCTGATTCTTGCTTTGGAGGTTTCCTCTCTGGGGTGTACTCCACCCGCTGAGGTGTGGGGTGTCAGACTGCCCCTAGTGGGGGATGTCTCCCAGTTAGGCTACTCAGGGGTCAGGGACCCACTTGAGCAGGCAGTCTGTCCGTTCTCAGATCTCAACCTCTGTGTTGGGAGATCCACTGCTCTCTTCAAAGCTGTCAGACAGAGTCGTTTGCATCTGCAGAGGTTTCTGCTGCTTTTGTAGTTGTTTAGCTGTGCCCTGTCCCCAGAGGCAGAGTCTACAGAGACAGGCAGGTTTCCTTGAGCTGCTGTGAGCTCCACCCAGTTCGACCTTCCCAGTGGCTCTGTTTACCTACTTAAGCCTCAGCAATGGCAGGCGCCCCTCCCCCAGCCTGGCTGCTGCCTTGCTGTTAAATCACAGACTTCTGTGCTAGCAATGAGGGAGGCTCCGTGGGCGTGGGACCCTCCTGGCCAGGTGTGGGATATAATCTCCTGGTGTGCCTGTTTGCTTAAAGCGCAGTATTGGAGTGGGAGTTACCCAATTTTCCAGGTGTTGTGTGTCTCAGTTCCCCTGGCTAGGAAAAGGGAGTCCCTTCTCCCTTGCACTTCCCAGGTGAGGTAATGCCTCTCCCTGCTTCAGCTGTCGCTAGTCGGGCTGCAGCAGCTGACCAGCACCGATTGTCTGGCACTCCCTAGTGAGATGAACCCAGTACCTCAGTTGAAAGTGCAGAAATCACTGGTCTTCTGTGTCGCTCGCACTGGGAGTTGGAGACTGGAGCTGTTCCTATTCGGCCATCTTACTCCGCCCCCAGCAATTCTTAAACAAATTCCAGCTCACCGTTTTCATAGAAATTTACAAACTGATTCTAAAATTCGTATGTAAGTTCAAGGGACCCAGAAAAGCCAAAAAATTCTGAGTAATAATAACAAATTTGGAGGACTTACATTTCCAGATTTTAAAACTTAGTACAAATAACAGTAGTCGAGACAGTGTGGTGCCGGCAGAAGGAAAAACATAGATCAATGGAAAAACATAGATCAAAGTCCAGAAGTAAGTTGTCATATTTATAGTCACTTAATTTTCAACAAGTGTATCAAGATAATTTAATGGAGGAAGGATAGTTTATTCAAGAAATAGCTCTGTGTTAACTAGATATCCATATGCAAAATAATAAAATTAAACTCTTACCACATATCATATTTTAAAAATTAGCTCAAAATTGAGTACAGACCAAAAGGTAAGAGCTAAAACTATAAAATTCTTAGGAAAAAAGTGGCAAAATTATTTGTGGCATTGGATTAGGCCATGGTTTCTTAGATATGACAGCAACAGTTCAAGCAACAAAAGAAAAAGTTAAATAGGACTGAATAAAGTTTAAATATGTGTTCATTAAATAGACATTAGGATGAAAGTGAAAGGACAAACCTCAATGCAGAAGAAAATATTTGCAAATCACATATCTGATAAGGGTCTAGTATACGGAATATGTAACAAGCTAAACAAAAGACAAATCATATAACTTAAAAATGAAGGGTCAGAATAAACATTTTTTCAAATAAAATGTACAAATGATCAATAGGCACATGAAAAAATGCTCAACATCAGTAGTCATTAGAGAAATACAAAGTAAAACTGCAATAAAAACTACTTCTAACCCACTAGAATGTCTGTAACAACAACAGAAATACCACAGAAAGTAACAAATGTCAGAAAGGATACAGAGAGATAGGAACCCTCATACATTGGTGGAATATAAAGTGATATAGTCACTGTGTAAAACAGTTTAGTGGTTCCTCAAATAGTTAAACATAGTTACCAAATTACTCAGTAATTTTACTTGTAGGAATATGTATGGAAGAATTGAAAACATACATCCACAAAAAAACTTGTTCATGAATGCTTGTAGCATCATTATTTCTATTAGCTGACAATGAAACAACCCAGATGTACATCAACAGATGAAATGGATAAATAAATTGTGATATATTCATACAATGGAATTTTATTCAGTGCTAACAAATCAAGTTATTTGTATCAAATTCTGTATCGATGCATGTTACAACATAGATAAAATTTGAAAATATCATGCTAAGAAGTCAGACACAAAAGGCCACATATTTTATGATTCCATTTATATAAAATGTGCAGAACAGGCAAATTCATTGACACAGAAATATTAGTGGCTGCCAGTGGACTGGAAAAGGGAAATTGGGAGTAATGCTAATGGGTACAAGAGTGATCAAAATGTTCTGGAATTAGATAGTGGTGATTGTTGCACAGCTTTGTAAGTTGTACACTGTAAAGGGGTTGGTTTTATGCTATGTGAATCATATCTCAATTTTTAAAATGCATTGGGAAGAGATAGTGTCAGCACAAGTTACAAACCCTTATTAGTCTATACTCAAGAAAGATTTCATTGCCTCTTTCATAAATATTTGTATATTTGTAATTAATATCCTTATCTACTTTTATATTTCATAAAAGATTTGAAAGGATTTACATTAATGATGGATACTACATATTTAAAATTAAAATTAAAAACTTGCAAAATATAAAAAAGAAAGGGGAGTTTTGGCAATTGAGAATCAGATATAGTTCTGAGATTTCTGGCAACCAAGACAAAAAATGAAATAATAAACTGTATTAAGTCATAATCCAATAAGAGAAAGCATACTACTCATTGGGAGTTAGAAAATTTTCTTGTGTCCTCCTAAGAAGAATAATAGATCTCTAAGTTAGGATAACATAAAGTTATAAGTGTTAGACAATTTATATAACAGTACTTTTCACTCAAGTTGATGAATGTTTCAACTGTTTTCTCACATTGATTCTTGAGAAGGGCACTCTTGATGAATGACATCAGGTAAGCATATAAGCGAGTATTAGGCAGAAAACCAGTTGAGTTGGGAAGCTCAGTTTGTGCAGAAAGAGCCAGGTTAGGTGAATATGTGAATATGGCTGGGGCCTAGGTTGGAAATGCTGGTCAGTTTGTTTTGCTGGGCCCATTGGAGCCTTGGTACATTGGCCTTCTATTTGTCTGTGGCATAAGGAGTATGTCAGGGAAAGTAAAGCTTTCAGCAAAGCAAGTCCCTTGCCTTTGAGTGGCATCAGTCACAAGCTCCAAGTTTGCCATAAAAATATGAGGTGACAACTTCTCTCCCAGAAACCCTGGAGGTCTTCCTGACTATAAAAGGAAGAGTGCTAGGAAGGCCTGCCTGTAAGGAAACCTGAGTCCTTCGGAATTTTACCATGGAGAAAGGAGAGTTAGTTGATCCAATTTACTTTGATTCTTCCCTAACGTTAGACTAATTTGCCACTGAAGGACCCCTCCAGGGGCAGACCTGACACTGACTTTTATCTCCTGCAACCAGGTGGGCTATCTCTTCTTCTGGCTGATATCCGGCTGTTGGATAAAATTGAAGTCAGACACAGATGTTCTTTTCCAGTGACTGGTACCTAAAAACAGAGGTGACCACGTTGTCCCAGCACTTCTCCAAAGCTGTCACTAAGGAAGACTTAGTAGTCTATTTGCAAACAGATTTGACCCGTTATTCTCCTGAATTACTCAGCTTTGTAACTTTTAGTGGAATGCTGATAGCCTTTTCCAGTGGGCTGGCATTAATATCAAAGGTTTCTTCTGGGCCTGGAATGGGAGCTTTGTGGAAAGCTAATCCTAAGGGGGTCTCTGCACAGCTGATAAGGTAAAAAAGATACCACTGAGGCTTGAGTTTTCAAAATAAATGACACTAACTTATGTTGACATTTCCTGTACTTTATTTTAAAAACTGTTAGTGAAGTCTACTGTAATGCAGACTGATAAAAGGAAAATATTTAAATTTTTAAAAGTAAACAGAAATAATTAAAAAAAAATCGATCCTAAATTCAAAATAACCTGCAGACACTTAGAATTCAGACTTCTGGCCTGTGAGACAGAAAACTGTGAGACAATAAATTTCTGTTTTTTTTTTTTTTTTTAAATTTATTTATTATTATTAAACTTCAAGTTGTAGGGTACATGTGCACAACGTGCAGGTTTGCTACATATGTATACTTGTGCCATGTTGGTGTGCTGCACCCATCAACTCGTCATTTACATCAGGTATAACTCCCAATGCAATCCCTCCCCCCTACCCCCTCCCCATGATAGGCCCCGATGTGTGATGTTCCCCTTCCCGAGTCCAAGTGATCTCATTGTTCAGTTCCCGCCTATGAGTGAGAACATGCGGTGTTTGGTTTTCTGTTCTTGTGATAGTTTGCTGAGAATGATGGTTTCCAGCTGCATCCATGTCCCTACAAAGGACACAAACTCATCCTTTTTTATGGCTGCATAGTATTCCATGGTGTATATGTGCCACATTTTCTTAATCCAATCTGTCACTGATGGACATTTGGGTTGATTCCAAGTCTTTGCTATTGTGAATAGTGCTGCAATAAACATACGTGTGCATGTGTCTTTATAGCAGCATAATTTATAATCCTTTGGGTATATACCCAGTAATGGGATGGCTGGGTCATATGGTACATCCAGTTCTAGATCCTTGAGGAATCGCCATACTGTTTTCCATAATGGTTGAACTAGTTTACAATCCCACCAACAGTGTAAAAGTGTTCCTATTTCTCCACATCCTCTCCAGCACCTGTTGTTTCCTGACGTTTTAATGATCGCCATTCTAACTGGTGTGAGATGGTATCTCATTGTGGTTTTGATTTGCATTTCTCTGATGGCCAGTGATGATGAGCATTTTTTCATGTGTCTGTTGGCTGTATGAATGTCTTCTTTTGAGAAATGTCTGTTCATATCCTTTGCCCACTTTTTGATGGGGTTGTTTGTTTTGTTCTTGTAAATTTGTTTGAGTTCTTTGTAGGTTCTGGATATTAGCCCTTTGTCAGATGAGTAGATTGCAAAAATTTTCTCCCATTCTGTAGGTTGCCTGTTCACTCTGATGGTAGTTTCTTTTGCTGTGCAGAAGCTCTTTAGTTTAATGAGATCCCATTTGTCAATGTTGGCTTTTGCTGCCGTTGCTTTTGGTGTTTTAGACATGAAGTCTTTGCCCATGCCTATGTCCTGAATGGTACTACCTAGGTTTTTCCTCGTTGTTTAAGCCATCCAGTTTGTGATACTTCATTATGATTACTCTAGAAAACTAATACAATAAATTTAACATTTCATAATTACAGTTATGTTCTGTACAACGATATTTCACTCAATGACGGACCACATATACAACAGTGGTTTCAGAAGGTTATAATGGAGCTGAAAAATTTTTGTCACCTAGTGACATGGTAGCAATTGTAACACCACAGTGTAGCACATTACTCATGTGTTTGTAGTGATGCTGGCAGAAAAAAAACCTACTGCACTGACAGGCATTATAAAAGTACAATATAGAACATACAATTATGTACAGTTGTAATACTTGATAATGATAAACAACTGTTACTGGTTTTGTATTTATTATACTATACATTGTATTGTTATTTTAGAGTGTACTTTTTCTATTTATTATGAAAAGTTAACTGTAAAGCAGCCTCAGGCATGGCATGCAGGAGATATTCCAGAAAAAGTCATTGTTATCATAGTAGATGATAGCTCCATGTGCGTTATTACCCCTAAAGACCTTCCAGTGGGATGAGATGTGGAGGTAGGGGACAGTGATATTGGTTATTTATGATCTTGATATTGTGCAGGCCTCGGTTCATGTGTGTGTTTGTGTATTAACATTTAACAAAAAATTTAAAAATTTTAAAAATTAAAAATAGAAAAAAGCTTATAGAATAAAGATATAAACAAAGAAAATATTTTTATGCAGTTGCACAATGTGTGTTTTATGGTAAATGCTATTGCAAAAGAGTCAGAAAGTTAAAATGTTTATAAAGTTAAAAAGTTGCAGTAAGCAAAGATAATTTATTAATAAAGAAAGTTGTTAACGTAAGTGTAGTGTAGCCCAAGTGTACAGTGTTTATAAAGTCTACATTAGTGAACAGTATTGTCCTACAACTTCACATTAATTCATCACTCACTCACTGACTCACCCATAGCAACATCCAGTCCTGTAAGCTCCATTCATGGTAAGTGCCCTAGACAGGTGTGCCATTTTTAATCTTCTATACCACATATTTATAGTACTTTTTGTTTGTTTATATTTAGATACACAAATACATACCTTTGTGTTAAAATTGCCTCCGGTATTCAGTATAGTAGCATGCTCTTTAAGTTATACAGGTGTGTAGCCTAGGAGCAACAAGCTATATCATATTAGCCTAGGTATGTATTAAGCTATACCATCTAGGCTTGTAGAAGTAAAACTCTGTGATGTTTGCAGAGCAATGAAATAGCCTAACATATTTAGACATTCTTACTTGGCTCATATGTAATCCATGCATGAAGGCATAAAATACGTTGACAGCAAAATTCCAGTGTGCCAGCAAGTGTGCAATTTGAGCCCCAGAAGCTTCTTAGGAACACGTATTAGGTTGGTGCAAAAGTGATTGCAGTTCTTGTCATTACTTTTAATAACAACTATCTCATAAATAAGTTCTGAAGGTTAAATATAAAGTGCCTGTAATAGTACCTGATACAGAACATATGTGGTTTTAATGGCAAAAAAAAAAAAAAAAAAACACAATTACTTTTGTATCCACCTAAAGAGGGGGGATTCATTTGACAGTGAAACATTGAAGTAACTGTAGATTAAATGACTTCTCAATTATTCAGTGGGAGATTCTTCCAGATAGCATTCAATTAGAAATTATTTTATTTCTGTTCAAAGTCAGACACATTTATATAACAGCAGTGCAAGCAGACATATTTGCAGAATTACATTTACTTATATATGCTTATATGCAATATTGTATGCATTTCATCATTATAATGTCATTCTGTTACATGTTAAAAGTTTTGAGTGGTGTGTGTATGGGTACGTGTGTATGTATGTATATATCTTCTTTTGCACACTGTGAAAACTCACATACTCCAGGAGAGGGGATCATAGTTTAAGATCTTAATTAGCAACTACCCAAATTAGTAGTGCATCTTTCAGCTGAAGGGATGAGGGAGGCAACATTTGGGAGTAGGTTGAAGACAGGCTACAAAGATAGGAAAAAATTGGTTACATCTTTATCTAAGACCATTCCTGAAAGAGATAATATAAGTGAGAGAATACTAAGCAACTTGGTGAGCCCCAGGTAATCTTGCAACACACTGACATTTTTTACTTCTGTTCAGTTACTTCCTGCAGAAAGTACAATATGAACATTGGGTCGCCAGGAGTTGGTTTGCCTCGATCCTTGCGGTTGGGAGAATCGTAAAGAGTTGAAGTGGTTTAGAGTTTTTTAGAATTTTCTGGAATGTATTCTTCAGATACTCATTGTAATAATGCCCCTGAGAAGATTTCCAACATATAAACTCTACTCTAGACCAGAAACTTTATTTAATAATTATGGATGTGTTTATCTGAATATGGAATCATTTGTATCTTGCCTGGTTGCTGTAAACTGTTAATCATTTCCTCTCCCGGTAACATTAACAATGGTCATACATTGTGTATTAGGCACTATTGTAGGGACTTTATATTTAACCTTCAAAACACCTTTATGAGATAGGTGTTATTATTTTCATTTTACAAAAACATTGAGAATTTATGGAAGAAGACAAGGATACCCACTCTAGCCACTCCTACTCAATACAGTTAACCAGGGAGATGAAAGATCTCCATGAAAATAATTACAGAATATTGTTGAAAGAAATTGAAGATGACACAAAGAAGTGGAAAAATAGTCCATCTTCATGGATAGGAAGAATTAATATTGTTAAAATTGCCATACTGCCCAAAGAAATTTACAGATTCAATGCTATTCCTATCAAACCCCCAATGACTTTCTTCACAGAACTAGAGAAACCTATGCTAAAATTCGTACAGAACCCAAAAAGAGCTTGAAAAGCCAAAGCATTCCTAAGAAAAAAGAACAGACCTGAAACATTATGTTACCTGACTTCAAACCATGTTACAAGGCTACAGTAATGAAAATAGCATGATACTCATACACAAACAAACACATAAACCAATGGAACAGAAAAGAGAGGCCAGAAATAAAGCCACACAACTGCAACCATCAGATGTTCAACAAAGTCAACAAAAACAAGCAATGGAGAAAGACATTCCTATTAAATAAATAATGCTGGGATAACCGGCTAGCCATATGCAGAAGACTGAAACAGGACTACTTTCTTACACCATTTAAGAATTTAACTCAAGATGTATGCAATACTTTAATGCAAAATCTAAAATTATAAAAACCCTTGAAGAAAATCTATGGTTTACTATTCTGGACATAGGACCTGGTAAAGATTTCATGATGAAGATGCTAAAAGCAATTGCAAAAAAAAAAAATTGACAAATGGGACATAATTAAATTAAATGGCTTCTACACAGGAAAAAAAAAAAATCATCAACAGAGTAAACAGACAACATGCAGAATGGGAGAAAATACTTGCATACTATTCCTCTGACAAAAGTCTAATATGCAGAATCTATAAGGAACTTAAACAGATTAGCAAGCAAAAACCACGCAAACCCATTAAAAACAGGACAAAGGAAATTAACAGACATTTCCCAAAAGAAGGCACACACACACAGCCAACAAGCATATGAAAAAATGCCCAACATCACTAATTACTAGAGAAATGCAAATCAAAACCACAATGAGACACCATTTCACACCAGTAAGAATGGCTATTATTAAAGAGTCAAAAATAACAGATGCTGGCATGGTTTTGGAGAAAAGAGAACGTTTATACACTGCTGATGGGAATGTAAATTAGTCCAGTCATTGGGAAAAGCAATTTGGCAATTTCTCAAAGAACCTAAAACAGAACTACCATTCAACCCGGCAATGCCATTATTGAATATACACCTAAAGGAATATAAATCATTCTACCATAACAACACATGAACACGTATGTTCAACAGGATGATCTACTTAGCATTATGTTTAAATATAATACTTGGTGTCACATACTGTTTCCAAATCAACGGCATGGTAGAAAACAAAGTGTAACGAAATGGGATTGAAGCTGGCTGAATTTAGAGATGAGGTAGCCTTAGAAGTAAGTGTTAGAAAGTTATCTTAAAACCTGGGTTTTTGTGGGCCCACCGTCTTTTGTGGAGACAGACAGGGAAATAGATTTATTTCTTCCATTAAAACTGCACATTTTATGAACATGTGACAGCAATAACATTGGCTAACATCTATAGAGTACTCACTATGTATCAGCAGAATCATCACATTGTCCAAATCTAAAAAGCATAATTCACGCTCTATTCTATGTAAATGGCATCCCCTGAAATTGGGTAATTAGTAGTACTGGATGTCAGGCACTGTTCTAAACACTTTACATATACTACCCCAATATAATACTTATAACAACCCTAGGAGGTATGTACCATTATTATATCCACTGGACTGATGAAGGAGCTGAGGTATGGAGAATATAAGTAACTAGGTCAAGGTTACATAGCAAGTGACAAAAAGTAGATTTAAATATAGCCAATTTAAATGTAGAGGCCATGATCATAACCACTACACATACTGTCTCTACAAAACTAGAAAAGTGTTTATGGATTTAGAAATGAAGAGACAGCAGTGGTTGGGTGAAGAGCATCTGAATGAAATTAGGAGGTAAAATGTATGCCAATGCTTTTTTCACATTTGCTAAACCTGAGCCACACCTTTGATTCTGAACTTTTGAGCTGTCAGTGCAGAGGGAAAACCTATCAACTGTATGAGCTGTAATATCTTAACAACAAATATTGTTACTAACGTCAGATAACTAGTCTCTCATGAGACCTTTTCAAGAAGACATTGTGAGCAGTATCAACAGGACCTTGACAATAAACACAGCAACTTGTTTAAGGGCTCTTTCTTTCTTTCTTTCTTTCTTTCTTTCTTTCTTTCTTTCTTTCTTTCTTTCTTTCTTTCTTTCTTTCTTTCTTTCTTTCTCTCTCTCTCTCTTTCTTTCTCTCTCTCTCTTTCTTCTTTCTTTCTTTCTTTCTTTCTTTCTTTCTTTCTTTCTTTCTTTCTTCATTTATTTTTCTTTCTTTCTTTTTTCTTTCTCTATCTCTTTTCCTGAAGGTCTCACTCTCTCACCCAGACTGGAGGGCAGTGTAACCATAGCTCACTAAAACTTCAAACACCTGGGCTCATGTCATACTCCCACCTCAGCATCCTGAGTAACTAAAACTACAGTTGCATGTCACCATCCCTGGCTATTTATTATTTTATTTTATTTTATTTTACTTTATTTTATTTTTGTAGAGATGGAGTCTCACTATGGTTCCCCGGTTGGTCTTAAACTACTTGCCTCAGATTTTGCCAAGATGGCTAACTAGACTCAGCAAGGTGGAACAGCTGCCACCAAGGGATGCAGACTACTAACGTACTTCTAACAAATCTTCAGAGGGAAGGCACCAAGATGGATGGAGGGAAGTCACAGAAGCTGGGCTGAATGGGCAGGAATCTGGGCACTCTACCTGGGACTATTGTGCAGTTGGATTGATTTCCTGCCCCCACATTGGATTCAGGGAAATAGGTGAGTTAATAAGGAGCAATGCATTCTCACCATGGGCCTCTGGAACTCCAACAGGCGGAGATACTTCGACCACTATGGACACTCAGGTGGCAGAGACTGCTGCTTAGAGAAACGGTAGGGGCAGCATGCCAGCTGATGTGGAGCGCAGAGAGATTAGTGTGAGAGCATTTGTAGCAGAGCACATCCAGAGACGGCCATCCTCTTAGGTTTGACTTGTCCCTATAGGAGACTTTAGCCCTAGGGGAACTGTCAATCCTGAATTCTGCAGGGTGGTCTTACCCATCAGACATGGCCAATCAGACCTGAGCACCACTTGGTCTGCTGGCCTCTACAGGGGTTGCTGGCTGGCTACACCTGCTTGCAGGGCAGCCTTGGGTGCCCTGGGGAGTCACATCATAGCTTCTGTACTGGTGGACTGTGCTTCTCCAGTGAAGAGCTCCAGCAAGGTGGCCTCCATGGTCATGCACCAGCCTGCATGCTCCCTTCCACACACTACAGCTTCCCCTAGACCCATGGCAACTACTCACATTACTTTTCAGGTTCATGTCTGCATAGGTGGATTTTGCTTTTTTTGCCCCACCAGTGTACTAGGGTGCATGCACCCTTCCCTGCTACTACTGTGGTGGGAGTGCAGACACCTCTTCTACCCCTGCTAACTGCCATTGCAAATGGAGACTTGGCAGGAAAAGAGCCAGCCAGCGCCACCTACACCAGCACCCCATCCTTGCACTAACACTGCCTTGGAAGTGAGATAAGATGCAGAAAACAGCAGATACTCCCCTGTCCTGAGTGACTACTCCATTTTGTGACACACAGAGAAGGCACACAGACCTGGACCTGCTAACACCAAGCCCCTGAGAAAAGGCCACCACCAGCGGGACTGCACAGTCATCAGCAGGGACCCTCCCCCATACTCCCACCCATGAGATGCATTGCCTCCACGACTGTGGCGAATGTCTGCATGCAAGCAAGCACCCAAACACCCACTAGCACCCTGCAGCAATTAGTGAGTGTGCACCACACCATACTGCTGGCACGTGTGAATGAGGATATATCCCACTGTTCACAGCACTATGAAATGCTTTGGCTGACGTGACTCATCAAAGGGTAGTGGCCAGGGCATCTGGGAGCAACTTGGTTTCCCTTAACTCAGCACAGTGGGTTTCTAACCACAAGGAGCCAGGAGAAAAAAGTCAGGCCTAATACAAGTCCCTCAGAGTTAGAGCACACAATCCAGGAGTTAGGAGTTTAGTGTTAGCCCCATAAAACAATCCAGAAATGAAGCCAGTCGGCCGAATACAGTTTATACCAAAGTCAACACATCAAGATCTTCGAATAGAATAAAAGAAAGAAACAACCATCCAAAGGTCAGCAACTTCAAAGGTTGAAGTGATATCAACCCACAAAGATGAGAAAAAATATACATATACAGCACGAAAACTCTGGCAACTCAAAAAGCCAGAGTGCATACTTTCCTCCAAACTACTGCACTACCTTTCTAGTGAGAGTTCTGAACAGGGTTGAGATGGCAGAAATGATAGAAATAGAACTCACAAATATGAATAGTCACAAAGATAATTGAGATGCAGGAATTTCAGGAAGCTAAGAATCATGTTGAAATAATACAGGAGCTGACAGACAAAAATAGCCAGTATAGAAAAGAACATAACAAACCTGATAGAGCTGCTAAACATACTACGCAAATTTTATAATGCAATCTCAAGTGTTATAGCAGAATAAACCAAGCTTAAAGAAGAATCTCTGAGTTTGAAGACTGACTTTCTGAAATAAGACAGGCAGATAAGAATAGAGTAAAACAATAAAAAGGAACAAACAAAACCTCTGAGAAATAAGGGATTATGTAAAGACATAAAATCTATGACTCATTGGTGTTCCTGAAACAGATGAGGAGAGTGTAAATAACTTAAAAATTATATTTCTGGATATCATTTATGAGAATTTACCCAACCAAGATAAAAAGGAGAGGCCAGCTAAATGTTCAGAAAATGCAGAGAACCTCATCAAGATATTTCACCAAAAGATCATCCCTAATACACATAATCATAAGATTCTCCAAGGTTGAAATGAAAGAAAAAATGTTAAAGGCAACTAGAAAGGAATGTCATATCACCTACAAAGGGAAGCCCATCAGACTAAGAGTGGACATCCCAGCAGAAACCCTACAAGCCAGAAGAGATTGGGGACCAATATTCAGCATTCTTAGAGAAAAGAAATTCCAACCCAGGATTTCGTATATGGCCAAAGTAAGCTTCACAAGGGAAGAAATAAGAAAAATAAGATCCTTTTAAGACAAGCAAATGCTGAGGGAATTTACTACCAGCAGACCTGCCTTATGAGAGTTCCTGAGAGATGCACTAAACATGGAAAGAAAAGACCATGACTGGCCAATGCAATAACACATTTAGGTACACATTTAGGTTACTACGCAGATTCTATAAAGAAAACACACAAACGAGTCTGCATAGTAACCGGTAACATGATGACAGAATCAAGTCCACACATTTCAACACTAACCTTGAATGTGAATGGAATAAAAGACTCAATTAAAAGGCATAGAGTGTCAAGTTGGGTAAACAACCAAGACCCAATGGTACACTATCTTCAAGAGACCCATCTCATATGCAGTGACACACATAGACTCAAAATTTAAAAAAAAAAAAAAAGGGGGGGAGGGGAATCTACCAAGCAATGGAAAACAGAAAAAAGAAGGAGTTGCAATCCTAATTTCAGACAAAACAGACTTACATCAACAAAGATGAAAAAGACAAAGAAGGGCATTACATATTGATAAAGGGTTTAATTCAACAAGAAAACCTAACTATCTTAAATATATGTGCACCCAACACGGAAGCACCCTGATTCATATAGCAAGTTATTAGAGACCATTGAAGAGATTTAAGACTCCTACACAATAATAGAGAGAGAATTCAACACCACACTGACAGTATTAGACAGATCACTGAGGCAAAAAGTTAACAATGATATTCAGTACCTAAGCTCAGCAAGGGATCAAATGGTCCTAATAGACATCTACAGAACTCTGCACCCCAAAACAACAGAATATACATTCTTCTCATGGCGTCATGGTATGTAATGTGAAATCAATCACATACTCGGACATAAAGCACAACTCAGCAATTGCAAAAAATTGAAATAATACAAACCACTGTCTTGAACCACAGCACAATTAAAAAAGAATTCAAGACTAAGAAAATAGTTCAAAACCCAATGAGAACACATGGACACAGGGAGGGGAACATCACACACCGGGCCTGTTTGGGGGTGGGGACCTGGGGGAGGGATAGAGTTAGGAGAAATATCTAATGTAAATGACAAGTTGATGAGTGCAGCAAACCAACACGGCACATGTATACCTATGAAACAAACCTGCACGTTGTGCACATGTACCCTAGAACCTAAAGTATAATAATAAAAAAAGTCAAAAAAAAAAAAAAAAAAAAGAAAGTTCAAAACCATAAAATTACATGGAAATTGAATAACCTGCTCCTGAATGACTTTAGGATAAATAATGAAATTGAAGCAGAAATTAAGATATTCTTTTAAATTAATAAGAAGAAAAACACAGCTTATCAAAATTTGGGGGACACAGCTAAGTCAGTGTTAAGACGAAAATTCATAGCACTAAATGCCCTCATCAAAAAGTTAGAAAGATTGTGATTTAACAACCTAACATCATAATTAAAAGATCTAGAGAACCAAAAGAAAACTAACCCAAAAGCTAGCAGAAGACAAGAAAGGACCAAAATCAAACCTGAATTGAAGGAGATTGAGACATGAAAAACTATTCCAAAGATCAGCAATTTCAGTAGATGGTATTTTGAAAAAGTTAATATGATAAATAGACCACTAGCTAGACTAATAAAGTAGAAAAAAATCCAAATAAACTCAGCTAGAAATGACAAAAAAGACATTATCACTGATGGCACAGAAATACAAACAACCATCAGAAAATATTATGAAAAAAACCTATGCACATATACTAAAAAGTCTAGAAGAAATGGATGAATTCCTGAACACACAAACCCTCTCAAGACTGAACAAGGAAGAAATTGAATTTCTGAAGAGACTAATAATGAGCTCTAAAATTGAGTCAGTAATAAATAGCCTACTAACCAAGAAAATCCCAGGACCAGACAGTTGAGGAGGGGGAACTCCTCCCTAATATATGAGGCCAGCATCATCCTGTTAACAAAACCTGAGAGATACCCAACAACAAAAACTTCATTCCAATATCCTTAATAAACAATGATGCAAAAATTCTCAACAAAATACCGATAAACTGAATCCAGCAGCACTTCAGAAACTTATCTAGCACAATCAAACAGACTTTATCGTGTAATGCAAGATTGGTTCAACATACACAAATCAGTAAATCTGATTCATCATATAAACAGAACTAAAGACAAAAACCACATGATTATCTTAATAAATGCAGAAAGGCTTTTGATAAAATTCAACACTCCCCCATGTTAAAAACTCTCAATAAAATAGGAATTGAAGGAATATACCTGAAAATAATAACAATCATCAATGACAAGCCCACAGCCAACACCATACTGAATGGGCAAAAGCTGGAAGCACTGCCCTTGAAAACTGGCACAAGACAGGTATATCCTCTGTCACTACACCTATTTAATACATTACTGGAAGTCCTGGCCAGAACCATCAGGCAAGAGAAAGAAATAAAGGGCATCCAAATAGGAAGAGAGAAAGCCAATTTATCCCTGTTTGCAGACAACATGAATCTATATTTAGAAAGCTCCATGGTCCCTACCCAAAATCTCCTTGAGGTGATAACTTTAGCAAAGTCTCAGGACACAAAATCAATGTACAAAAGTTACTAGCATTTCTATACACAAACAACAGGCAAGCTGAGAGCCAAATCAAGAATGCAATCCCATTCTCAACTGCACCCCCCAACCAAAACAACAACAACAACAAAACATAAAATACCTAGGAATACAATTAACCAGGAAGGTGAAATAACTGTAAAATGGGAATTATCAAACTCTGCTCAAATAAATCAGAGATGACACAAATGGGAAAATATATCTTGCTCATTACTAGAAAGAATAAATATTTTTTAAATTGCTGTACTGCCCAAAGCAATTTATAGATTAAATGCTATTCCTATAAAACTACCAATAAATTGGAAAATCTAGAAGAAATTGGGCAAATTCCTAGACACATACAACCTACCAACGTTGAATCAGAAAGAAATTGAAAATCTGAACAGACTAATAACAAGTAACGAGATCAAAGCCATAAGAAAAAGTCTGTATATCAAAGCTTGGGATCCTTTGGAATCACTGCTGAATACTACCAAACATTTAAAGAAGAACTACTACTGATTCTACTCAAACTATTCTGAAAAATAGAGGAGGAGGGAATACTTCCAAACTCAATCTGCAAGGCCACTATTACCCTCATGCCCAAATAATAAAAAGACACACCACCAAAAAAAAAAAAAAAAAAAAAAAAAAAAGAAAGAAAAGAAAACTACAGGCCAGTATCTCTGATGAATAGTGACATAAAAATCTTCAACAAAGTACTAGCAAATCTTATTCAGCAATATATTAAAAAAATTTTTCATCGTGACGAAATGGGATTTATCCTTGGGATGCAACAATGGTTCTACATACACAAATCAATCACTGTGATACATTCATCAAGAGAATGAACGACAAAGGCCATATGATCATTTCGATTGATGTTGGAAAAGCATTTAATAAAATTTGACATTCCTTTATGATAAAAACAAAACTGTCAAAAAATTGGGTATAAAAGAAATAAACCTCAACAAAATAAAGGCCATATGTAACAGACCCACAGCTAGTATCTTTAATGGGGAAAAATTCAGGAAGACTTTCCTCTAAGATCTGGAGCACTACAAGGATGTCCTCTTTCACCACTGTTATTCAGCATAGTAATGCAAGTCCTAGTTAGAGCAATTAGACAAGAGAATGAAATAAAGGGCATCCAGATAAGAAAGGAAGAAGTCAAGTTATCCTTGTATAAAGATGATATAATCTTACATTTTAAAAAAACCTGAAGATTCCACAAAAAAAAAAAAAATATTAGAACTGATACACAAATTCAGTAATGTTGCAGGATACAAAATCAACACAGAAAAAAAAATAGTAGCATTTCTATATGGCAACAGTGAGGAATGTGCAAACGAAATAAAAAAGTAATCCCACTTACAAAAGCCACATGTAAAGTTAAATACCTAGAAATTAACTTGACCAAAGAAGTGGAAGATCTCTGTAATAAAAACTATAGAATCCTTATGGAAAAAAATGGAGGAATACACCAAAAAATGAAAAATATTTTGTATTCATGTATTGAAAGAATCCATATTATTAAAACACCCATACTCCCCAAAGCAATCTACAAATTCAGTGCAATACCTATCAAAACACCAATGGCATTCTTCACATAAATAGGAAAAAAACTATTCTAAATTTTATATGAAACCAGAAAAGACTCAAAATAGCCAAAGTTATCCTAAACAAACAGAAAAAAGCTGGAGGAAGCACATTACCTGACTTCAAATTACACTACAGAGCTATAATAATGAAAACAGCATGGTACTCTCTCAAAAACTGAAACATAGACAAATGGGACAGAATAGAAGACACAGAAACAAATCCACACAGCTACAGTGAACTCATTTTCAATGAAGGGGCCAGTACATATGTTGAGGAAAAGACAGTCTTCTCAATACATGATGCTGGGTGGCACTGGTACCAAAACAGATATATAGATCAATGGAACAGAACAGACGCCTCAGAAATAACACCACACATCTGCAACCATCTGATCTTTGACAAACTTGACAAAAGCAAGAAATGGGGAAAGGATTCCCTATTTAATAAATGGTGCTGGGAAAACTGGCTAGCCATATGTAGAAAGTTGAAACTAGATCCTTTTCTTACACCTTATACAAAAATTAATTCAAGATGGATTAAAGACTTAAATGTTAGACCTAATACCATAAAAACCCTATTAAAAAAAAAAAAAAAAAAAAAAAAAAAAAAAAAAAAAAAAAAACCTAGGCAATACCATTCAGGACATAGGCATGGGCAAGGACTTCATGTCTAAAACACCAAAAGCAATGGCAACAAAAGCCAAAATAGACAAATGGGATCTAATTAAACTAAAGAGCTTCTGTACAGCAAAATAAACTACCATCAGAGTGAACAGGCAAACTACAGGATGGAAGAAAATTTTTGCAATCTACCCATGTGACAAAGGGCTAATATCCAGAATCTACAAAGAACTTAAACAAATTTACAAGAAAAAAACAAACAACTGCATCAAAAAGTGGGAAAAGGATAAGAACAGACACATCTCAAAAGAAGACATTTATGCAGCCAACAGACACATGAAAAAATGCTCATTATCACTGGTCTTCAGATAAATGCAAATCAAAACCACGATGAGATGTCATCCACAACAGTTAGAATGGTGATCATTAAAAAGTCAGGAAACAACAGGTGCTGGAGAGGATGTGGAGAAATAGGAACACTTTTACACTGTTTGTGGGAGTGTAAATTAGTTCAACCATTGTGGAAGACATTGTGGTGATTCCTCAAGGATCTAGAACTAGAAATGCCATTTGATCCAGCCATCCCATTACTGTGTATATGCCCAAAGGATTATAAATCATGCTGCTATAAAGACACATGCACACATATTTTATTGTGGCACTATTCACAATAGCAAAGACTTAGAACCAACCAAAATGTTCATCAATGATAGACTGGATTAAGAAAATGTGGCACATATACACCATGGAATACTGTGCAGCCATAAAAAAGGATAAGTTCATGTCCTTTGTGGGGACATGGATGCAGCTGGAAACCATCATTCTCAGCAAACTATCACAAGGACAGAAAACCAAACACTGCATGTTCTCACTCATAGGTGGGAATTGAACAATGAGAACACTCGGACACAGGGTGGGGAACATCACACACTGGGACCTGTCATGGAGTGGGGTCTGGGGGAGGGGTAGCATTAGGAGAAATACCTAATGTAAATGATGAGTTGATGGGTACAGCAAACCAACATGGTATATGTATACGTATGTAACAAACCTTCAAGTTGTGCACATGTATCCTAGAACTTAAAGTATAACAATAAAAAAAAGATTGAAATTGTAATTAAAAATAAATAATAAATAAATAAATAAATAAATGATCCTGGGAAAACTAGATATCCATATGAAGAAGAATAACTAAATCCCTATCTCTCACAATATACAAAAATAAAAACAAAATGAATAAAAAGACTTAAATCCAAGACCTCATACTATGAAACTACTGTAAGGAAACATTGGGGAAAATCTCCAGGACACTGGTCTTGGCAAAGAAATTGTTGACCAATACCCCACAAGCGCAAGCAACCCAAGCAAAGATGGACAAATGATATCACATAATGTTAAAAAGCTTATTAACAGCAAAGGATACAATTAACTAAGTGAAGAGGCAATTCACTAAATGGGAGAAAATATTTGCAAACTACACATCTGACAAAGGATTCATAACCACAATATAAAAAGAGTTCAAACAACTCTATAGAAAAAAATCTAATAATCTGATCAAAAAATGAGCCAACGGTCTGCATAGACATTTCTCAAAAGAAGACATAGAAATGACAAACAATCACACAAAAATATGCTCAATGTCATTGATCATCAGAGAAATGCAAATCAAAACAACAATGATATATCATCTCACTTCAGTTAAAATGGCTTGTATCCAAATAACAGGCAATAACAAATGCTGGCAAGAATGTGGAGAAAACTGAACCCTTGCACACTGTTAGTGGGAATGTAAATTAGTACTACCACTATGTATAACAGTTTAGAGGTTCCTCAAGAAAAGAAAAAAAACTAAAAATTTAGATGCCATAGGATTTATCTAGCAATCCCACTGCATGGTATGTACCCCAAAGAAAGGAAATTAGTATATTGAAGAGATATCAGCACTCCTATGTTTGTTGCAGCACTGTTTACAATAGTTAATATTTGGAAGCAACCTAACTGTCCATTAACAGACAAATGGATAAAGAAAATGTGGTTCATATACACAAAAGAGTAGTATTCAGCCATAAAATAGATTCAATTATTTGCAACAACATAAATGGAATTGGAGATTGCTATGTTAATTGCATTAAGCCAGGTACAGAAAGACAAATATTGCATGTTCTCCACTTGTCTGTGGGATCTAAAAATCAAAATAATTGAACTCATGGACTTAGTGAGTAGAAGAATGATTACCAGAGGCTGGAAAGGGTAGTAGAGATCTGGGGGTAGGGTAGATGTTTAATGGGTATAAAAATAGTTAGAAAGAGTGAATAAGACCTACTATTTGATAACACAATAGGGTGACTATAGTTAATAACTTCACTTTTATTAAAACTTAAAATTTGTAATTTGGTTTTTTGCAACTCAATGGATAAATGCTTGAGTGAATGAATACCCATCCCATTCTTCAGGATGTGCTTATTTCACATTGCTTGCTTGTACCAAAACATCTCATGTACTCCAAAAAACATACATCTATTATGTATCCCAAAATTTTTTTTAAAATTTAGTAAAAAGCTTTTTGTGAGTTGCTATGATCCAGCTCTAGCACAATATCAGGTAGATTTCAATATTTTTATTTTACAAATAAAGGAATCAAGAACCAGATTAGTCAAGTAATGTGACCCGGAACCTAGGTCACATAGCTAGTAAGTGGCAGAACTCAGATTTGAACCCAGAAATTCTGACTCTAGAGGCTATTATCTCAATCACCTGCTTCTTCTGATAGGTTAAGTGATACTTGGATGAGAATTTTTTCTTTGGCTTTTATTTGTGACAGTGAAGCCTAGCAAACTTTGTGGCCTCCTTTTTTCAGGAAGAATCTATCAAATACTGGATGGTCTACAGATGCAATATCTGGAAAATTTCAGATATCCTCTCTGTCCCGGATGAATGATTCGCTGACACAAGGCTTCTGTCAAGTTTAAAACAATACTGTATAGGAATGTACTGCCACTTTAAACATCAATGTATTTATCTATAAAATGTAGATAATAAGGCTAAGTACAGCAGAACCTTGCTTCTGAAGGGTGTATTTTTTGAAGGCCCACTAAATGCCAGGTACTTTTTGCAGTTTTTTTAAGTGCCAGGTAATTTTTGCACATTTTCTTTAGAGAAGCAAAACTAATATTCCAATTTAAAGGTTAGACAAATAAAAATCTGGCTTACTATCAATCAATTAGCAAAATGTAAGAACCAGGTTTCAAAGTTAGGTCTATTTAACTCCAAAGCTCATGTTCTAGACCAGTAACAAGTTCTGAAATTGAATCAGTAATAAAAAGCCTACAAATCAGGGATTTCCCAGAACCAGATGGATTTACAGTTAAGTTTAACCAGATGTATAAGGAAGAACTAGTACCATTCCTACAGAAACTATTCAAAAAACTTTAAGAGGAGGGACCCCTTTCTAACTAATGATATGAGGCCAGAATCATACTGATACTAAAATCTGGCAGAGTCACACACAAAAGTGAACTTCAGGCCAATATCCTTGATGAACCTCGGTGCAAAAATGCTCAACAAAATACTAGCAAACCGAACCCAGCAGCACATCAAAAGCTTATCCACTGTGATCAAGGAGGCTTTATATCTAGGATGCAAGGTTGGTTCAACATGCACAAATCAATAAATGGGATTCATCACATAAATAGAACTAAAAACAAAAATCACACCATCATCTCAATAGATGCAGAAAAGGCCTTTGATGAAAAAAAAAAATAATCTTTTTAAACTTTATTTTAAGTTCAGGGGTACACAGGCAGGTTGGTTATGTAGGTAAACTTGTGTCATGGGGGTTTACTGTACAGATTGTTATCACCCAGGTATTAAGCCTAATACCCATTAGTTATTTTTCCTGACACCTGTCCCTTCTCCCAATTGCCACTCTCTGATAAGTCTCACTGTGTTTCGTTCTCCTCTATGTGACCATGTGTCCTCACCATTTAGCTCCCACTTATAAGTGAGAACATGTGAAATTTGGTTTTCTCTTTTTGTGTTATTTTGCTAAAGATAATGGCTTCTAGCTCCATCCATGTTCCTGCAAAGGACATAATATCATTATTTTTATGGATGCATAGTATTCCATGGTGTGTAGGTACCACATTTTCTTTATCCATGCTACGATTGATGGGCATAATAGGTTGATTCCATGTCTTCAGTACTGTGAACAGTGCTGCAATGAACATATGGGTGCATGTGTCTTTATGGTAGAACAGTTTCAAATACATACTCAGTAATGGAATTGCTGGGTCAAATGGTAGTTTTGTTTTTAGGACTTTGAGGAATCACCACACTGTTTTGCACTATGGTTGAACTAATTTACACTCTCACCAATACCGTGTAAGCCTTCTCTTTTCTCCTCAACCTTGCCAGCATCTGTTATTTTTGTCTTTTTAATAATAGCCATTCTGAGTGGTGTGAGATGGTATCTCACTATGGTTTTGGTTTGTATTTCTGTAAAGATCAGTGATGTTGAGCTTTTTCTCATATGCTTGTTGGCTGCATGTGTATTTTCTGAAAAGTATCTGTTCATGACCTTTGCCCCCTTTTTAATGTAGTTGTTTTCTTCTTCGTATATTTGCTTAAGTTCTTTATAGATGCTGCATATTAGACCTTTGTCAGATCCATGATTTATGAGGAATATTTCTTCAGTTTTGTAGGTTGTCTTTATACCATGTTGATAGTTCATTTTCCTATGAAGAAGTTCTTTAGTTTAGTTAGATCCCTTTTGTCAATTTTTGCTTTTGTTGCAATTGCCTTTGACATCTTTGTCAGGAAATCTTTCTTCATTCCTATGTCCAAAGTGGCATTTTGCCATCTGATATGATGTTGACTGTGGGTTTGTCATCAATGGCTTTTATTCTTTTGAGGTACATTCCATTGATACTTAGTTTATTGAGAGTTTTTATCCTATTTGATGACCTTGGTGTTTTGATTATGATGGAAGGTGTATTCTGCCGACTGGCTTCATTTCTGGAATATTTTATGGGGCCAACACACAGTTCCCAACTTCTGGATTATGTGGCCTAACTCGGGGACTGGTATTGGGTTCCAACTATGTTCTCTGACTCCTCAAGGTTAGGAATCCATTGTGTTGGGGACTGAGCAAAGTTGCTACTGGGCCACTGATCACTAACCTTTGATAAGTGGTATAGGCCAAAGTGTTTTGTAATGTGGTGACAACAGAATCTATTCTCCTTTGCATGTGCCAGTAGTGGCAGCAGCATAGTGAGGTGCCCACTCATCTGCAGTGGCAGGGTGCTAGTGGGTTCCGGGGTGCCTTTCTCCATGCAGACATTCACAACAGTGGCAAAAGTAGCACAGCTTAGGAGGCAAGGGCTAACTCCTGGTGACTGTGCATGTGGTTGTGCTGGTGGTAGTGTTAGAACGGGGGTTGATCACTAGTAGGCATAGGACTGTGTGTGCTCTCTGTGCTCCGCAGACAGGGGTGGCCACTCAGGGTATCAGAGGGTCAGCTCTTCTCTGTGCCTAGTTTCACTCCCATGGATTGTGGGCACAGGGGCCGAGTGCTAGCATGGTGGGGCTTTCTGATTTTGTGCCCACTGAGGTTCCAAATGCAATGGTTGTATGGCAGTGTGAGGGGGAAGAGTGTACTCACAACACTTTAGTGGCCAGGCAGTGAGGGGGCAGAATGTACTCACAACACACATGCTGGTGGGGCAGTGAAGGCAAAACCAATGTGCACACATATGTGCTGACAAAGCAATGTGGAGGGTTGTCCTTCTTGCAGGAGAAGTTTTAATGAGGGGAGGGAGCAGGCAGGTTGGTGTGTGTCCATGGGGGGCTGCCACACTGGAGCTTCCTGCAGGTCAAGAGCAGAAGCCATTATTTGGGTCCCCAGGGCACCTGAGGCTGCCCTGCAGGCAGACATTGCAAGGTTAGGGTCCCTGGGGAGGCCAACAGACCAATGAGTGCTAAAGTCTGAATGGTCTAGCCTGATGGGTAAGATTGCTTTGCAGAGTTTAGGTCTGACAGTTCCACTAGGGCTCAAGTCTTTTATGGGAGTAAGTCAAGCCTCAGGGGATGGCATCGCTACCAATGCTCCACTACAGACGCTTCCACACCAAACCCTCTGGGTGCCACATCAGGTGGCTTGCTGCCTCATCACTTCTCTAAGCAGTTCTCCCTGCCAACTCTATTGGCCATGGTGATTGAAGAGTCTTCTCTTGCCAGGATTCCAGAGGCCTGTGGTGAGAATGGGTTGTTCCTTACCAGTTCAACTCACCCATTCTCCTGGAGTTGTTGGGGGCCATGAACTAGTCCCAGTGTGCAGTAGCCATGTGCAGGGTTCCCAGTTTCCTCTCCCTTTGGCCTCATTTCTTGGTCTTCACTCTCAGTGCCTTCTCTCTAAGGATCTGTTAGAAGTGCACCAGTCAGGGGGTTCAACATGGCGGAATAGGAACAGTTCCAGTCTATAGCTCCCAGTGTGAGTGGCACAGAAGACGAGTGATTTCTGCATTTACAACTGAGGTACCAACTACATCTCACTAGGACTTGTTGGACAGTGGGTGCAGCCCATGGACTGTGAGCCAAGGCAGGGTGGGGCATCACCTCACCTGGGAAGCACAAGGGGTTGGGGAATTACCTATCCTAGCCAACGGAAGCCGTGATAGATGGTATATGGAAAATTGGGACACTCCCACCCTAATACTATGCTTTTCCAATGGTCTTAGCAAATGGCACACCAGGAATTATATCCCGCACCTGGCTCAGAAGGTCCCATGCCCACAGAGCCTTGCTCACTGCTAGCACCTCAGTCCAAGATAGAACTGCAAGGCAGCAGCAAGGCTCAGGGAGGTGAGTCCACCGTTGCTGAGGCTTGAGTAGGTAAACAAATGGCTGGGAAGCTCGAACCAGGTGGAGCCCATTAACTCAACAAGGCCTGCCAGCCTCTATAGACTCCACCTCTGGGGCCAGGGCATAGCTGAACAAAAGGCAGCAGAAACTTCTATAGACTTAAATGTCCCTATCTGACAGCTTTGAAGAGAGTAGTGGTTCTCCCAGCACCATGTTTGAGCTCTGAGAACAGACAGACTGTCTCCTCAAGTGGGCCCCTGACCCCTGTTTAGCCTAACTGGGAGACTTCTCCAAGTAGGGGTCGGCTGACACCTCATATAACCCGTGCCCCTCTGAGATGAAGCTTCCAGAGGAAGGGGCAGGCAGCAACATTTTCCGTTCTGCAATATTTGCTGTTCTGTAGCCTCTGTTGGTGATACCCAAGCAAACAGGGTCTGAAGTGGACCTCCAGCAAACTCCAACAGATCTGCAGGTGAGGGTCCTGACTGTTAGAAGGAAAACTAACAAACAGAAAGGAGTAGCATCAACATCAACAAAAAGGACATCCACACCAAAACCCCATCTGTAGGTCACCATCATCAAAGACCAAAGGTAGATAAAACCACAAAGACAGGGAGAAATCAGATCAGAAAAGCTGAACATTCTAAAAATCAGAGCTCCTCTTCTCCTCCAAAGGAATGCAGCTCCTCGCCAGCAATGGAACAAAGCTGGATGGAGAATGACTTTGACAAGTTGACAGAAGTAAGCTTCAGAAGATCGGTAATAACAAACTTTGCTGAGCTAAAGGAGGATGTTTGAACCCATCACAAAGAAGGTAAAAACTAGAGGCATGGCTAAGTAGAATAAGCAGCATAGAGAAGACATTAAATGAACTGATGAAGCTGAAAACAATGGTGCAAGAACTATGTGATGCGTGACAAGCTTCAGTAGCCAACTCGATCAAGTGGAAGAAAGGGTATCAGTGATTGAAGATCAAAGGAATGAAATGAAGCAAGAAGAGAAGTTTAGAGAAAAAAAGAGTAAAAAGAAAGAACAAAGCCTCCAAGAAATATGGAACTATGTGAAAAGACTGATTGGTGTACCTGAAAGTCATGGGGAGAATGGAACCAAGTTGGAAAACACCCTGCAGGATATTATCCAGGAGAACTTCCCCAACATAGCAAGGCAAGCCAACATTCAAATTCAGGAAATACAGAGAATGCCACAAAGATACTCCTTGAGAAGGGCAACCCCAAAACACATAATTGTCAGATTCACCAAAGTTTAAATGAAGGAAAAAATGTTAAGGGCAGCCAGAGAGGAAGGTCGGGTTACCCACAAAGGGAAACCCATCAGACTAACAGCTGATCTCTCAGAAGAAACTCTACAAGCCAGAAGAGAGTGGGGACCAATATGCAACATTCTTAAAGAAAAGAATTTTCAACCCAGAATTTCATATCCAGACAAACTGAGCTTCATAAGTGAAGGAGAACTAAAATCCTTTACAGACAAGCAAATGCTGAGAAATTTTGTCACCACTAGGCCTGCCTTACAAGAGCTCCTGAAGGAAGCACTACACATGAAAGGGAACAACTGGTACCAGCCACTGCAAAAACATGTCAAATTGTAAAGACCATTGATGCTAGGAAGAAACTGCATCAACTAATGAGCAAAATAACCAGCTAACATCATAACGACAGGATCAGATTCACACATAATAATATTAACCTTAAATGTAAATGGGCTAAATGCCCCCTTTAAAAGACACAGACTGGAAAATTGGATAAAGAGTCAACAACCATCAGTGTGCTGTATTCAGGAGACCCATCTCAGGTGCAGAGACAAACATAGGCTCAAAATAAAGGGATGGAGGAACATTTACCAAGCAAACGGAAAACAAAACAAGAAAAAAGCAGTGGTTGCAATCCTAATCTCTGTTAAAGCAGACTTTAAACCAACAAAGATCAAAAGATACAAAGAAGGCCATTACATAATGGTAAAGGGATCAATTCAACGAGAAGAGTTAATTATCTTAAATATATATGGACCCAATACAGGTGCACCCAGATTCATAAAGCAAGTCCTTAGAGACCTACAAAGAGACTTAAACTCCAACACAATAATAATGGGAGACTTTAACACCCCACTGTCAACATTAGACAGATCCACGGGACAGAAAGTTAACAAGGATATGCAGGAATTGAAATCAGCTCTGCACCAAGCAGATCTAATAGACATCTACAGAACTCTCCACCCCAAATCAACAGAATATGCATTCTTCTCAGCACCACATCACACTTATTCCAAAATTGACCACGTAGTTGGGAGTAAAGCACTCCTCAGCAAATGTATAAGAACAAAAATTATAACAAACTGTCTCTCAGACCATACTGCAATCAAATTACAACTCAGGATGAAGAAACTCACTCAAAACCTCACAACTACATGGAAACTGAGCTACCTGCTCCTGAATGACTACTGGGTACATTTAAAGCAGTGTGTAGAGGGAAATTTATAGCACTAAATTCTATATTTATAGAACTAAATTTATAGCACTAAATTTATAGCACAAGAGAAAGTAGGAACGATCTAAAATCAACACCCTAACATCACAACTAAAAGAACTAGAGAAGCAAGAGCAAACACATTCAAGAGCTAGCAGAAAGCAAGAAATAACTAAGATGAGAGCAGAACTGAAGGAGATAGAGACACAAAAAACCCTTCAAAAATCAATGAATCCAGCAGCTGGTTTTTTGAAAAGATCAACAAAATCGATAGATCGCTAGTAAGACTAATAAAGAAGAAAAGAGAGAAGAACCAAATAGACACAATAAAATATGATAAAGGGGATATCACCACTGATCCCACAGAAATACAACTACCATCAGGGAATACTATAAACACCTCTACAAAAATAAACTAGAAAGTCTAGAAGAAATGGATAAATTCCTGAACACATACACCCTCCCAAGACTAAACCAGGAAGAAGTGGAATCCTGGATAGACCAATAACAAACTATGAAATTGAGGCAATAATTAATAGCCTACTGATCAAAAAGGGATTCACAGCTGATCAGAGGGATTCACAGCTGAATTCTACCAGAGTACTGAGAGGAGCTGGTACCATACTTCTGAAACTATTCCAATCAATAGAAAAAGGGGGAATCCTCCCTAATTCATTTTATGAGGCCAGCATCATCTTGATACCAAAGCCTGACAGAGACACACCAAATAAAGAGAATTTTAGACCAATATCCAAGAAGCACATCTTTGTAAAAATATTCAATAAAATATTGGCAAACTGAATCCAGCAGCACATCAAAAAGCTTATCCACCATAATCAAGTTGGCTTCATCCCTGGGATGCAAGGATGGTTCAACACACACAAATCAATAAACATAATCCATCATATAAACAGAACCAAAAAGAAAAGCCACATGATTATCTCAAGAGATGCAGAAAAGGCCTTCGATAAAATTCAATAGCCTTCATGCTAAAAACTCTCAATAAACTAAATATTGATGGGACACGTCTCAAAATAATAAGAGCTATTTGTGACAAACCCACAGCCAATATCATACTGAATGAGCAAAAACTGGAAGCATTCTCTTTGAAAACTGGCACAAGACAGGGATGCCCTCTCTCACCACTCTTATTCAAAGTAGTGTTGGAAGTTCTGACCAGGGCAATCAGGCAGGAGAAAGAAATAAAGGATATTCAATTTCAGAAAAGATGAAGTCAAATTGTCCCTGTTTGCCAATGACATGATTGTATATTTAGATAATCCCATCATCTCAGCCCAAAATCTCCTTAAGCTGATAAGCAACTTCAGCAAAGTCTCAGGATACAAAATCGATGTGCAAACATCATAAGCATTCCTATACATCAATAACAGACAAACAGAGAGCCAAATCATGAGTGAACTCCCATTCACAATTGCTTCAAATAGAATAAAATACCTAGGAATCCAACTTACAAGGAATGTGAAGGACCTCTTCAAGGAGAACTACAAAGCACTGCTCAACAAAACAAAAGAGGACACAAACAAATGGAAGAATATTCCATGCTCGTGGATAGGAAGAATCAATATCATGAAAATGACCATACTGCCGGAGGTAATTTATAGATTCAATGCCATCCCCATCAAGCTGCCAATGACTTTCTTCAGAGAACTGGAAAAAGATACTTTAAAGTTCATATGGAACCAAAAAAGAACCCACATTGCCAAGACAATCCTAAGCAAAAAGAACAAAGCTGGAGGCATCACGCTACCTGACTTCAAACTATACTACAAGGCTACAGTAACCAAAACAGCATGGTGCTGGTACCAAAACAGAGATATAGACCAATGGAACAGAACAGAGTCCTCAGAAATGATTCCACACATCCACAGCCATCTGATCTTTGACAAATCTGAAAAAAACAAGAAATGGGGAAAGTATTCCCTATTTAATAAATGGTGCTGGGAAAACTGGCTAGCCATATGTAGAAAGCTGAAACTGAATTCCTTCCTTACACCTTAAACAAAAATTAATTCAAGATGAATTAAAGACTTAAATGTTAGACCTAAAACAAAACAAAACAAAACAAAACAAAACAAAACAAAAAAACCCTAGATGAAAACCTAGGCAATATCATTCAGGACACAGGCATGGATAAGGACTGCAGTGGCATCAAAAGCCAAAATAGACAAATGGGATCTAATTAAACTAAAGAGCTTCTGCAGCAAAAGAAACTACTATCAGAGTGGACAGGCAACCTACATAATGGAAGAAAATTTTTGCAATCTACCCATGTGACAAAGGGCTAATATCCAGAACCTACAAAGAATTTAAACAAATTTACAAGAAAAAAATCAAACAACCCCATCAAAAAATGGGAAAAGGATATAAGCAGACACTTCTCAAAAGAAGACATTTATGCAGCCAACAGACACGTGAAAAGATGCTCATCAACACTGATCATCAGAGAAATGTAAATCAAAACCACAATGAGATACCATCCACACCAGTTAGAATGGCGATCCCTAAAAAGTCAGGAAGCAACAAGTGCTGGAGAGGATGTGGAGAAATAGGAACACTTTTACATTGTTGGTGGGACTGTAAACTAGTACAACCATTGTGGAAAACAGTGTGGCGATTCCTCAAGGATCTAGAAGTAAAAATGCCATTTGAGCCAGCTATCCCATTACTGGGTATATACCCAAACATTATAAATCATGCTGCTCTAAAGACACATGTACACATATGTTTACTGTGGCATTATTCACAATAGCAAAGACTTGGAACCAAACCAAATGTCCATCAATGATAGACTGGATTAAGAAAATGTGGCACATATACACCATGGAATACTATGCAGCCATAAAAAAGGATGAGTTCATGTCCTTTGTGGGGACATGGATGCAGTTGGAAACCATCATTCTCAGTAAACTATGGCAAGGACAGAAAACCAAACACTACTTGTTCTCACTCATAGGTGGGAATTGAACACTGAAAACACTTGGACACAGGGTGGGGAACATCACACACTGGGTTCTGTCATGGGGTTGAGGGAGGGGGGAGGGATACCATTAGGAGAAATACCTCATGTAAATGATGAGTTAATGGGTGAAGCACAACAACACGGCACATGTATACATATGTGACAAACCTGCACATTGTGCACTTGTACCCTAGAACTTAAAGTATATGTGTGTGTGTGTATGTTTGTGTGTGTGTGTGTGTATATATATACACACACACATATACATATGTATACACACACACACATATACACACACACACACACACACACACACACACATATATATATATATGCGCCAGTCATCTAGCTCCCTCGATGGCAGCTATTCCACTTGGCTGTGTCTAGTCAGTCATCTTGTCAAGCACTGATTGATAAAGTTCGATGTCTCTTCACGTGAAAAACCCTCAACAAACTAGGCACTGAAGGAATATACCTCAAAATAATAAGAACAATCAATGACAAACTCACAGCCAACATCATACTCAATGGGCAAAAGCTGAAAGCATTCCTTATGAAAATCAGAACAAGACGAGAATACCCCCTCTCACCACTCCAATCTAACATAGTACTGGAAGCCCTTGTCAAAGCAATCAGGCAAGAGAAAGACATAAAACACATCCACATAGTAAAACAAGAAGTCAAACTTTCCCTGCTTGCAGACAATATGATTCTATACCTAGAAAACCCCATAGACCCAGCCCAAAAGCTCTTTGATCTAATAAGGAACTTCAACAAAGTTTCAGGATACAAAATCAATGTACAAAAGTCAGTAGCATTTCCATACACCAACAACATCCAAGCTGAGAAGGAAATCATCAATACACTCCCATTCACAATAGCCACCAAAAAGATAAAGTGCCAAGAAATACAGCTAATGAGGGAGATTAGAGTTCTCTATAATGAAAATTACAAAACACTGCTGAAAGAAATCAGAGATAATACAAAAAAATAGAAAAATATTTCATGCTCATGGATAGGAGGAATCGATATTGTTAAAATGGCCATACTGCCCAAAGTAATTATAGATTCAATGCTATGACTAACAAACTGCCAATGACATTCTTCACAGAATTAGAAAAAAAACATTTTAAAATTTATATGGAACCATATAAGATCCTGAATAACCAAACAATACTAGGCAAAAAGAACAAAGCTGGAGGCATCACGTTACTGGACTTCAAACTACCACAAGGCTACACAGTAACAACAGGATGATGCTGCTACAGAAACAGTCACATAGGCCAGTGAAACAGAATAGAGAGCACAGAAATAAAGCCACACACATGAAACCATCTGTTCATTGATAAAAATCAAACAAGCAATGAGGAAAAGACTCCGTATTCAACATATGGTGCCAGGATAACTGACGAGGCCCCGTGTGGAAGATTGAGACTGCACCTCTTCCTGACACAAAATAGAAACTCCGCCCCTTTCTTACCTGATACAGAAAAATCAACTCAAGATGGATAAATACTTAAATATAAAACCTAAAACTGTAAATACTCTTAAAGATAACCTAGGAAATACCATTCTCAATGCAGGACATGACAAAGGTCTCCTGATGAAGACACCAAAAGCAATTGTAACAAAAACAAAAATTGACAAATGGTACATAATTAAATGTAAAAACTTCTTCACAGTGAAAGAAACTTTTAACAGAGTAAACAGACAACCTACAGAATGGAAGAGAGTATTTTCAAACTATTTCTCTAACAAAGATCAAATATCCAAAATCATAAAAACACTTAAATAAATTAACAATGAAAAGCAAACAACCCCATTAAAAACTGGGCAAAAGACATAGAAACTTTTCTTTTTTTCATTATACTTTAAGTTGTAGGGTACATGTGCACAACCTGCAGGTTTGTTACATATGTATACACGTGCCATGTTGGTGTGCTGCACCCATCAACTCATCATTTACATTAGGTATACCTCCTAATGCTATCCCTCTCCCCTCCATCCACCCCACAACAGGCCCTGGTGTGTGGTGTTTCCCTTCCTGTGTCCAAGTGATCTCATTGTTAATTCCCACCTATGAGTGAGAACACTCAGTGTTTGGTTTTCTGTTCTTGAGATAGTTTGCTGAGAATGATGGTTTCCAGCTGCATCCATGTCCCTACAAAGGACATGAACTCATCTTTTTTTTTATGGCTACATAGTATTCCAGCCATCCCCTTACTGGGTATATATCCAAAGGATTATAAATCATGCTGCTATAAAGACACTTTTCAAAAAGAGACATACAGTGGTTGTTACAGGTAGTTAGACAGGAATGGGCAGGGTAGAAGAGAGCTCTCTCCCCACTCATCAGGAATGACAGGGAATCAGGTGATGGTTTCACTAGTTATCACATTGCCTCTTTAAAAATGATAATTTGGCAGCAGGCACCAGGGAGAAGCAAAAGAGGTTTCCAATAAAATCTCAGGTATTGGGCGAATAAGCCTGGGCATGCTCATTAAGAGACAAAATGGTGATGTATAACCTTCTGGGAGCAGTCCACTGAAAAAGGGAAGAGAGCCTCAGACGGACATGAATACAACTTCCTAAGCACACTGCGTGTGCTCACTTGCCATGTGTAAAGAGGGCACTGCACATGCGGGCAACCCACCCTAAGGAAAGAATCATGGGAAAAGGGTACAAGTCGCCGGAGGTGGGCCAGCCACCAAAGCCCTAGGATCATGGTTAAACACTGCACTTGACCTTCACGGTGCCCACTTGGGTCTCTTCCAAGTGTACTTTCCTTTCTTTCATGCTCTAAAGCTTTTTAATCAACTTACACTCCTGCTCTGAAATCTGCCTAGGTCTTTTCTGCCTTATTCACTTCAGTCAAATTCTTTCTTCTCAGAAGGCAATAATTGAGGCTGCTGCAGACCCATATGGATTTGTGTCCAGTAACTCAGATACCTTCCACTGGTAACATGGCCAATAAGCATATGAAAAAATGCTCAACATGAGTAATCATTGGAGACATGCAAATCAAGACCACAATGAGATACAACTCATACCTTTAAATGGATATTGTTAAAAAATCAAAAACTAACAGATGTTGGCAAGGTTTTGGAGAAAAGGAAATGCTTATACATTGCTGGTGGGAATGTAAATTAATGCAGCCATTGTGAAAAGCATTTTGGGAATTTCTTAAGAAACTTAAAACAGAACTGCCGTTTAACTCAGCAATCCCATTATTGGGTATACCCAAAGGAATATAAATTGACCTACTATGAAGACACATGCATGCATATGTTCATTGTAGCACTATTCATAATAGCAAAGACATGAGATCAACCTAAATGCCCATCAATGGTAGGCTGGATAAAGAAAATGTGGTACTTATACATCAGGGAATACTATGCAGTCATAAAAGTGAATGAGATGTTGTCATTTGCAGCAACATGGATGGAGCTGGAGGCCATTAAACACAGGAACAGAGAACCAAATATTGCATATTCTCACTTATAAGTGGGAGTAAAACATGGATTACATAAGGAAAAATAGGAACAACAGACACCAGGTGCTACTTGAGAGTGGAGGGTGGGAGGAGAATGAGGACTGAAAAACTACCTGTGGGGTACTGTATTTATTACCTGGGTGAAAAAATAATCTGTACACCAAACCCCCATGATATGTAATTAACCTATGTAGCAAACCTGCCCTTGTACCACTGAACCTAAAATAAAAGTTTTTAAAAAGCTCATATTCTTTTGTTGTTGTTGTTGTTGTTTTCTAATTGACAGAAACAGTTCAAATTCTTTTCATCAGTTCGTGTTTTGGACTATCTATTCTCCCTTTCAGCAAAACACGTTGTAAGAAAAAGATAATGAAAAAAAAATTGTGAATATCCCTGAAAAGCTCTGAGATTTCTGTAAGTGTAAACTGTGCCTAGACCACCCCTTCCACAGTGGGGAGGGAATTAGCCCTTTGGCCTGACCTGAGCACTGGTCTACTCTAGCTACACCCCATTCAATCCACTCCCTTTTGTCTACATCCTGAGCCTTGAAGAAGGAAGGAAGATTACTGGACTCATCTTTTGTTGCAAAGCAAACCTAAACATGTCTTAGTTATACTCATCTCCTCAGCACTTTCAATCCTCTAAAGAAGGAGCAATTAGCTTTTAATTTGAATACTTACTTGGCCTGCAAACTTTTAGCACAAACAGGGAATAATGGAATCCTAGCTTTTAAGTAATGACTGTTTCCCTCAGGAGCAATTGCCTTTACACTTCTGTTTGTGCACTCTGGAATGGCTCAGTGTTGCTAGATAAATTTAATATGATCTGGCCAGGTTTTACAGCAGTACCTTTTTTAAGATAAATTACTGTTTTTTAAAATGTAATATAAAAATACCTAGGCCTCAACCACAATCATCCTTGTGTGATGAAATTTGTGGCAAGGGCTGTCATCCCTGCCTTCCTCTTCTTCTGAAATGTTGGTTGTTTAAACATTCAATTAATAACATGCCGCTTCCCAGAGACTTAAGTAATAACATATTTTAAACTGTAGTCTGAAAACTTACTATTGTTAATGATCTCATTCATCACTCAGCATTGTGATGTGTTAGGCAATGAGTTTAGTATAATTCAAAAGGCAGTTATTTGTGGTTTGTCACCATTGTATTTTAATGAGAAAGAAATATAAAGGTGAGATTCTTTATTTCTCCATCTGCTCGGTAAGCCTCCTCAACATTTTGCCTTTAATATTTATCTCCTTTGAAAGTCCCAAGGCCTATTAATTAAACTACTTCTGCTTGTAGGTTTAGATGTTGGTCTTTTTAACACTAATTTCTCTGTAAATCAGTAGCCAGTTTCAGCTAAGCAAAAAAGGTTAATTGAACACTTAGAGGATTCACTGAGCAATCCAATTCAAACTAAAATCTGTAGCCCTTATTGGTAGGAGCAAAGTTTGCTTCTTAATTATAGCCTTGCTTCTTATTTCTCAAAATTGACAATAATTGTTATATACCTATTTTGTCAGGAATATTTTGAGGATGTTAGCACATTTTTTATAAAGTGCGCTGAAACTCTACATTGTTAAGAATGTTCTATGTGTGAAGTATTTTTAAATGGGCTAATAGAAGGAACCCAAGCCACAGATACATTGTATTTGAAACCCAAACATTTTATCTTGAACAACCTTATAACTTACCTGTGGCTGAAGCTTTGGTTGCGGTAATGTGTCATGAGACTAAGATCATGAGGCCCCCAATTCTCCTAGCTTCATGCTGTTCTGAAGTTCTTAGAGGGAAATTTTTTAAAAGTCTGGGAATCCTGGTGAGGCTTCTTAGCTTTTTACTGAAACAAATATGATACTAATCTTTAGAAATAAAACAAACAAACAAAAAACTTCTCTAAGTTAGTCACCTAAATCGACCTAAGTCTAACCCACTGGTAAAAATACACATGAATTTGCAACTTAAATGCAAATATAAATATTGATAAATGTCTACAGAAAGATGAACTATGAGTAAACATTATGGGGATGAAAGCCTAAATGGATTATTCCCAGCTAGCAGTTGTAGGAGCAGGAGATCATCTACAACAGGGTTTCTCAACTGCAGGACTACAAACATCTTGGGCTGCATAATTCATTATTGTAGGGGGCTGTCCTCTGTAGTGTCTTTAGTAGTATCTCCCTAGCCTCTTCCCACTAGAGGCTTGTAGCACTTTATTTGTAACAACCAAAAATGTTTCCAGACCTGCCAAATGTTCCCTCAGAGGACAAAATTACTACAGATTTAGAACTACTAATCTATACAGTGTGAATAAGACGTTCTAGCTTCTCTAATTCACTGTCTCACATTCAGAATTTCAACTGCCAAAGATTTGTTTTTTTATTTCAGAATAAAATAAGGGAGTTCTCTTTGAAAATATGGACTCATTTAAGAGGATCAGCAAATCAGGCTCAACGTGGTCATTAGCATTTAGTAAAGATCCATATATAATGATTGTATTAACTGACGTCTTCCCATATATATTATCATATATGACTAAGAGATTGAGTTCTAGGATCAGACAAACTGAATTCTTGTATGGGAACTATCTCTTTCTTAACTGACTTGGGACAGATTCCACTAAATCTCTTTATACCTTAGTTTGTTCATCTGTAAAATGGGACACTAATGATATCAATTGTGTTGATTTTTCTCAAAGGAATAAAAAAAATGTTGTGAACCCAAGGTATTTTGCACAGTATATGGCTCAGTAAATATTAGTTCTGATGTAGTTATTTTATTTTTTGCTTAATAAGATCCTTGTAAGGAAGATAGTAGTATTATTTTCATTTGACAGATGACATATATGATAATATATCTGAAAACACTTTGCAAATAGTAGTTTATTATTTAGAGATAAAGTGTCCTATTCAAGGTTAAAACTAACTACTTATCTGGATTCAAATACTGTTCTAACTTAAATCCTTTTTGCCTACTCAACAGAATGAAGAACCATAGGGAATGTAAAATTTGACTTGTAGAGGTGAAGGAAGGTGGGAATATAACTTGAAGATCCAGAAAATGCCTATATACATCAGCCCTGGAAGAAAGCCCTGGGCACTGGGCAGCCAAGGGTGAGCACAGAGAACCCAGGTAAGGTACCCTGAGAAGATGGCAAGGTTAAAAATGTTTTGCAGTTAAACCAGTTTCATTTTCTGTCCTGTGATTGGCTAGCTGAACTACACTGGTTCATGTAGGTGTACCTTTAACATTTTCCAGGCTGTGTTAGTCCATTTTGCATTGCTATAAAAGAATACCTGAGGCTGGTAATTTATAAATAAATAAGGTTTATTTGGGCTCATACGTCTGCAGACTGTACAAGAAGCGTGGTGCTGGCATTTGCTTCTGGTGAGAACTCAGGATACTTACAGTCACGATGAAAGGCAAAGGGGAAGCAGGCCTGTCACATGGTGAGAGAGGGAGCAAGTGCGATGCCAGACTCTTTTAAACAAGCAGCTGTCATATGTATTAATAGAGCAAGAACTCATTACCATGGGGAGGGCATTTCATGAGGCATCTACCCTCATGACTCAAACACCTCCCACCAGGCCCTACTTCCAATTTTTGGAGATCACATTTAAACATGAGATTTTGAGGAAACAATTATCCAAACAAGATCACAGGTACAGAGAAAGTATAAATGGAGGTAACTTCAAGCACACGGTTAATCAACCTTCACTTTCCATCCTCCTCCTCTGTGCTGCACCAAAAAGGCCTCTTGGAGATCTGTGTGTACACCCTCTTCATATAGTCAAGCTTGACCCCACCAAAACTTACAAAATTTCGCATCTTGGCTGCTCCTCAAGACCAATGATAAACATATCTGTGGGTTAGTTCATCTTTGGGAGGATGCATACAAAAAAGGGGTCTTAGAAAGCAGGTTCATAATCACTTTTGTGGGAAATTATGCAATTTATACAATTTTGTGTACCTTGAGCATTGTTTAGAAAAGGGAGTTACGTTTTCAGGTGATGTACATGGTTTTGGAGACAGAGCTCCAGTAAGATGTTGAAGAATGGACAACCCAAGTAACAAGAAAAGTCTTGGGAAAATTACAAAAATTGGAAAATAAGAAGGTGGGATAGTATAATAACTAATCCCTCAGGAACTCTTGAGTCAGATTAAACATAAATTAACATCCTGGTTTTGGCAGTGACTAGCTACGTAATCCATGGATACTTACTTAACTTGTTTACACTTTATTTTTCTCATAATTAAAATTAGTATAACAATTGCTGGTTTATAAGTTCATTATATAAATGAATTTGATCATGCCATTGAAACACCCATTATGGCGTTGGGCAGCTGGTAATTTCTAAATAAATAAGGAAATAAACAGACAAAAGCAACAAGATAAAATAAACAAAATCAAAATTCCAACTAGTTCATTACTAAACATCAGGTATATTTACAGAATAATATGTATTTTAATTTGCTTGCAGAATAGGCTTAAAGGGATAGAGAAGATAATGCTATATATATAAATTCTTTTTTTTTTTTTTTTTTGTTGTTGTTGTTGTTGTTGTTGAGACAGAGTCTCGCTCTGTAGCCCAGGCTGGAGTGCAGTGGCCAGATCTCAGCTCACTGCAAGCTCCGCCTCCCGGGTTCACGCCATTCTCCGGCCTCAGCCTCCCGAGTAGCTGGGACTACAGGCGCCTGCCACCTCGCCCGGCTAGTTTTTTGTATTTCTTAGTAGAGACGGGGTTTCACCGTGTTAGCCAGGATGGTCTCGATCTCCTGACCTCGTGATCCACCCGTCTCGGCCTCCCAAAGTGCTGGGATTACAGGCTTGAGCCACCGCGCCCGGCCATAAATTCTTATAAGGTCTTATAAGTTATTTATAATTTGTCATCTACCCTAACATTAATTGCATTCTTAGTACACACTGAACTTCAGAGTCTAGGCTAAGGGATAAACTGTTTTCTCCAGGATAGTTAGTAATAAGGTGTCAGACACAAAGAAAGAGTTCTTAAGTCTACCTTAAGCATTGGAGAGCAACAAATTATTGCTTATTATTTTGTAATCAAAAGATCTTGTGTGTTAGAAACTGCTGCAGAATATTTCAAATTTCAGGCAAGAACGTTGACGTGAGATTTTGACTTTCAATACCTTCCATCTGGCATGCAAATATTTCACCAGTTCTTCCAAAATGTCATAGAGAAAAGCTGTGTATCATAAATAGCATGAGGGTTATGAGCAAAATTCTGTATTTTTATTAAACTAACTAGGACTTAACCAGCCTATCCTTATGGACATGGGCCAGCACTCATGGACAACTAGCTTCAGATCTTGGCAGCAGTGGGTTATAGGCAAAATTCATCTCTTTAATCCTCTTACATCTTGTTTCAAGATATCTCTCCCTTTCCTGGAGGACATCATATTTTTTTTTGTTTTGTTTTCAATTCTGTTTATGTGGTAAATCACAATTATTGATTTGCATATGTTGAACAAACCTTGCATGCTAGGGATAAAGTCTACTTGATCATTATGTAGATGCCTTTTGATGTGCTGCTGGATTAGGTTTGCTAGTTTGGTTGTGGAATTTTGCATCTACGTCTATTATGCATATTGGCTAGTAGTTTTCTTTTCGGTGCTGTTTCTGCCAGGTTTTGATATCAGGGTGATACTGGCTTTGTACAATGAGTTAGAATCCCCCCTCCTTGATTTTTTGGAATAGTTTCAACAGAATTGTTATCAGCTTTTTTCTGTACATCTGGTAAAATTTGACTGTTAATTCTTCTATTCCAGGGCTTTCTTTGGTTGGTAGATTTTTTCTTTTATGAAATGGACATACTGCCCAAATCAATCTACAGATTGAACCCTCTTCCTGTCAAACTACCAATGTCATTTTCACAGGATTAAAAAAATATATTCTGAATTTTATATAAGACCAAAAAAAAAAAAAAAAAAAAAAAAAAAGCCCAAATAGCTGAAGCAATCCTAAACGAAGAAAATAAAGATACAGGCATCACATTATCTGACTTCAAACTATACTATAATACTGCAATAACTAAAACAGCATGGTATTGGTACAAAAACAGACCAGAAGCCAATGGAACAGAATAGAGAACCTGGAGATAAAGCCACACATCTACAATCATCTGACCATCGACAAAGTGAAAAAAATAAGCAGTGGGGAAAGGACTCCATATTTAATAAATAGTTTTGGGATAACTGGTTAACTATATGCAGATGAATGAAATTGGATCCCTACTTTTACCATATACAAAAATTAATCCAAGGTAGGTTAAAGCCTTGAATGTAAGACTTCACACTATTCAAATTATGGAAGAAACCTAGAAAACAGCGTTCTGGACATCGGCTGTGGAAAAGAATTTATGTCTAGGTTCTCAAAACAATTGTAACAAAAACAAAAACTGGCAAGTGTGAACTAATTAAACTAAAGAGCTTCTGCATAGAAAAGGAAACTATCAACATAGTAAACAGAAAACCTACAGAACTGAAGAAAGTATTTGCAAACTATGCATCTGACAAAGGTATAATATGCAGAATCTATAAGGAACTTAAACAAATTAACAAACAGTAAACAAGCAACTCCATTAAGTAGTGGGCAATGTACATGAACAGACAATTCTCAAAAGAAAACATATAAGCGGCCCACAAACATCTGAGAAAATATTCAACATCACTAATAATCCGAGAAATGAAAAATCAAAATCACAATGAGATACCATCTCATGCCTATCAAAATGACTATTATTAGAAGGAAAAAATAATAAGAGATGCCGATGAGGCTTTAGAGAAAAGAGAATGATTATACACTGTTGGTGGGAATATAAATAGTTCTGCTTACCTGGAAAGCAACTTGGAGATTTCTCAAAGAACTAAGAGCAGAACTACCATTTGACCCAATGGTTCCATCACTGGTATATGCCCAAAGAAAAATAAATCATTGTTCAAAAAATACACATGCACATGTTTGTTCATTGCTGCACTATTCACAATAGCAAAGACAGGGCATCAACCTAGATGCCCATCCATGGTTGATTGGATAAAGAAAATGTGGTGCATGTACATCATGGAATACTACACAGTAAAAAAAAAAAAAAAAGAAGCTATAGGCCATCATCCTAAGCAAATTTACACAGAAACAAACAAAAAAAAAAACAAGTAGTGTATGTTCTCACATATAAGTGGGAGCTAAACACTGAGTATACATGGTTGTACAGATGGGAACAGCAGACACCAGGGACTACTAGCGGGGACAAGGGCTGAAAAACTACCTCTTGGGTACTATGCTCACCACCTGGGTGATGAGATCATTTGTACCCGAAACCTCAGTGTCACACAATATACCCATGTAACAAACCTGCACGTGTACTCACTGAATCTATAATAAAAGTTGAAATTATTAAAAAAGAAAATGACAAAACATTTCAAAAGCCCTGAACAAGTTTCACATTTTTTTCTAAATATTATGCTTGTCAGAGCTTGTTTGCTTAGTGCAAAGTGAGATCTTGCACATGAAAGTGCTCTATAAACTACAAAAGTATTGCGCAGGCAAAGTGGACGATCATGATGTTCCCTCAGATTTAATATTTTTTATTTAAAATCAGCTTTATTGGGTTTAATTTACATGCACTCAATTCACCAATTATGAGTGTGTAAGTTGATGTATTTTTAAAAATATATACAGTCACATAACCACCATTACACTGATTATGTGGAACAGGTGTTGGCAAACTATACTCCTTGGGCCAAATGCAGCACCCTGCCTCTTTTTATAAATAAAGTTTTACTGAAACATAACGATGCTTATTTGTTTACATGTTTATGTCTGCTTTTGTGATACAGTGGCCGATTTTAATGGTAAATAAATAAATAAATAATAAAAAAAAACAGTGTGGACCAAAGAACCTAAAATATTTACTCTCTAATTCTGCTCTCTGCTTGTACGAGTTTGACTATTTTAGATACTTCATATAAGTGGAATCGTGCAGTATTTGTCTTTCTGTGGCTAGCCTATTTTACTTAACATGATGTTCTGAAGGGTCATCAATGCATGTTGTCATATATTTGTAACATATCATTCTTTTTCAAGACTAATATTCCATCACATGTATATACCATATTTTCTATTTATCCACCAGTGGAAATTTAGGTGGTTGTCACATCTTGGCTATTGGGAATGGTTATTCATGAATATGGAAGTGGAGAATATAGCTTTTTGAGTCTGTTTTCTTTCATTTCTCCCAATGTCTTCAAAATTTATCCATATTTTTTAGTGTCCATAGTGCATGCTTTTTTAAAATTTTAGATTTAGTGGGTACTTGTGAAGGCTTGCTACATGGGTATATTTTGTGAGGCTAAGGTTTTGGCTTCTAATCGTCCCATTAGTGCATGCCTTTTAATTGGGTTTTCTGTTTACCCACTGGGACACTGGAGTTTTCTCTAGTGTTTTGGGCAAGTATGACTAGAGCTGCTGTAAGCATTCATGTACAGGTTTTTGTGTGAACATAAATTTTCATTCTTTAGAGTATATAGCCAGGCATAGAGTTTATGGGTCATATGGTAGGAGTAGTCTAACTTTATAAGAAATTACTAAACTGTTTTATGGAGTGGCAGTATTATTTTGCATTCCCACTAGCACTTGCTCTGCATTCTCACAAGTACTTGGCATTGTCAGCTATTTCTTTTTAATGTTTACTATCTTAGCTATTCTAATAGGTGGATAAAGATATATTTTGTGATTTTAATTTGCATTTCTCCAATAATAAATGGTTTTGAATTTTTTATTGTACTAATTTCACTTTCACATATTTTCTTTGGTGATATATCTGCTTATAATTTTCACTCAGGAGGATTGGAGCAAGATGGATGAAAAGAGACCTCTGTTGATCATCCTCCACAACAAGAACATCAAATTTAACAACTATTTAGAAACATCACAAGAACAAGAAGTCAAGTGAGCAATGACGTTACCTACTTTTAACTTCATATCACTAAAATAAGGCATTATAGAGAGTAGGAAAAACAGTCTTGAATTCCCAATGCCATCCTCCCCCATCATCCAGCAGTGGCTATGTGGCATGGAGAGAGGAAATTTGTGCATTTGGAAGTGTGCACAGTGATTATGGGACTTTGCATTGGAACTCAGTGCTGCCCTGTCACAGCTGAAAGTAGTACAGACAGAACACAGTTTGCACCCATCAAGGAAGGACATAGATGAACCCTAGTCAGAGGAAAATAACCCATCCAAATGGTCAAAACCTGAGTTCAGGCAAGCCTCACCACTGTGGGCTAAAAGTGCCCTAAGGATCTAAATAAACTTGAAAGGCAGTCTAGACCTCAAGGACTGCAGTGTCTGGACAAGTGCTGGTGTTGCACTGGGCTTGGAAGCAGTGGACTTGAGGAGCATGTCACCTACTGGGACACGAGCTGGGGGGGTCAACTGAATGCTTGTGCCACCCTTCTCGCAACCCTAGAAACACAGCTTGCAGCTCTGGGAGAAACTCCATTCTGCTTGAAAAGAGAAGATAAGAAAGTAAAGAGAATTTTATCTTGTGATTTTAATACCAGCACAGCAACTGTAAGATAGGGCACTGGGCTGAGTTCTGAGGCTTCCATTCCAGACCATAGCTTCCAGATGACAGTTATAGACATACCCAGGGCCAGAAGGGAAACCACTGCCCTGAAGGGAAGGACCCAGTCCTGTCTGGCTTCAACGTCTGCTGACTAAAGAGGCCCTGGGCCCTGAATAATCAGCATATACACCATAGGCTTCTGATGAGATTGTAAGATTTGCTGGCTTTAGGTGAGATCCAGCACATTTCTAGCTGTGGGGCTACAGGGAAAGGCACAATCTACTTGAAAAAACAAAAAGAGTAAAGAGTAAATGAGACTGCGTCTTGCAGCTTAGGTACCAGATTGGCCACAGTGGGGTGGAACACCAAGTGGAATCTTGAGGTCCCTGATTTCAGGCCTTGGCTCCTGAATGCCATTCCTGGACCTGCCGTGAGACAGAGGGGAGACCACTAACATGAAGGGAGAGTTCAAGGCCTGGAAATATTCACCAAAAGTTGAATGAAGAGCCTTGGGCATTGAGTGAACATTAGCAGTAGCCAGGTAGAAATCACTGTGGGCCTGGGGTGGTGGTGGTCATAAAAACATAACTTGTGGAACCTTGTGGAAAGGGAAAGAAAGAGAAGAAAGGGCTTTTGTCTTGTGGCTTTAGTGTCAGCTCATCCACAATATAATAGAAAACCAGGTAGATTGCTCATATTTCTTACTCCAGGCCCTTCCTCCCTTATGACATCTCTGGATAAACCCCAGGGCCAGGAGGAACTCACCACCCTAAAAGGAAGAACAAAAGCCAGACTGGCTTCACCATCTTCTGATTATAGAGTGCCAGGGACTACAGTGAGTATAGGCAGCATTCAAGTAGTGGTTAAAGTGGTACTTGGGCAAGACTCAGTACTATGCTGGGATCGGGTCTGACCCAGCGTTATCTCAGTGGTGGTGGTCACACATCCCCCAACTTCAGACAATTGAGCACAGAGAGAGGTACTCCATTTTTTTGGGAGAAAGTAAGAGAAGTAAACAAGAGTTTCTATGTGGTAATCCAGATAATTCTTCTGAAACTTAGGCAAGACCACCAAGATGGTACCTCTATGAGTTTGCAAGAGCCACAGTGTTACTGAACTTTAAATGCCCCCTAATGCAGATATGGCTGTAGTGACTGTAAACTTTGATCTCAGCACCCAAGTCCCATTGAATACCTGAAAAGCCTTCCCAGGAAGGTACAAATAAGCCCAGACTGGGAAAACTACAGTAAAAATGTAACACCTCAATACCCAGACTAGGGTGAACATCCACAAGCATTAAGACCATCCAAAAAAAAAAAAAGATAAAGCATAAAGAATGAGGGAAAGCATAAGAATAATCTCATGTGCATCATGAAATCCATACATGTTTAATTTATTCAGCCAATTCCTCATTCGATGTCATCTTTAAAGCATATTTGCCTTTTATATTATACTCTTAAGTTGTTCCCATTTTTGCTCTAATCAGAAAAATATTTCTCTCCCGTTTAGTTTTTAACATATACATTCTGTAATTTAAAATTATACAGGGCTACTGTCTCAAATGTTTTAATTAATGGTGAATTAATTTAAATAAAATAAATCTAAAATTAAAAAAATAAAAATAAAAAAATAAAAAGAGGGATCTGCTTTGCATCTGAATACATAGTCAACTTAAATATGCTGATGTTAGAAATGAGAATGAGTGGTTTTTATAAGTACAGTTGAGAGAACATTTCATTTAAAATGCTGAAAACTCTGGTTTAATATATGAAAATAAAGCAGCCAAGAAATATTTTGTTTAAAAAAAAAAAAAAAAAAAAAAAAAAAAAAAAAAAAAAGACCATCCAAGAAAACAACCTCACCAAAAGAACCTAATAAGGCACCAGGGACCAAAACTGGAGAAACAGGGATATGTGACCTTTCAGATAGAAGATTCAAAATAGCTGTTTTCAAGAAACTAAATAAAATTCAAGATAGCACATAAAGGAATTCAGAATCCTCTCAAATAAATTTTAAGATATTGAAATAATTAAAAATAATCAAGCAGAAATGCTGGAGTTTCAAACGGCAATTAACATACCGAAATATGCATCACAATATCTTAAGAGAAGACTTTATCTTGCAGAATAATTAGTGAGCCTGAAGATAGATACTTGAAAATACACAGTCAGAGGAGACAGAAAAAAAATTAAAAACAATAAATAATAAAGTACACCTACAAGAACTAGAAAATAACTTCAAAGGAGCAAATCTAAGAGTCATTGGCCTTAAAGAGGAGATAAAGAGGGACATGGTGTAGAAAATTTATTCAAAAAGATAATAACAATGAAATTCCCAAACCTAGGGAAAGATATTAATATTCAAGTACAAGAAGGTTATAGAACATGAAGTTGATTTAATCCAAAGAAGACTACCTCAAGATATTTAGTGATCAAACTCTAAAAAGATAAAGGATTCTAAAAGCAGCAAGAAAAAAATGAACAAATAATACACAATGAAACTCCAAAATATCTGGCAATAGACTTTTCAGTGGTAACCGTACAGGCCAGGAGAGAAGAGTATGACATATTTAAAGTGCAGAAGGAAAAATAAAAGAGTATGTACAGGCCAATATATTCTATTATAGTATATCTGGTGGAAATATCTTTAATACATGGAGGAGAAATAAAGACACTCCCAGACTAACAAAAGCTGAGGGATTTTGTCATCACTTGATTGAAAAAATCTCCTTGATGTTTTCAATCTGAAAAAAAAGGATGTCGGTGAGCAATAAGGAGTCATCTGAAGGTATAATAGTTACTAGTAATAGTAAGTACATAGAAAAACATGGAGTATTAAAACATTATAATTGTCATGTGCAAACTACTCATATCTTGAGTAGAAAAACTAAAAGATTAGCTGATAAAAAGCAACAACTACAACATCTCCTCAAGACACAGTGCAATAAGATATAAGTAAAAATAACAAAAGGTTTAAAAGCACAGAAACAAAGTTGAAGTGTAGCGGTTTTTGTTTTAGTTTTCTCTTTGCTTGTTTGTTAATTTCTTTGTTTATGCAGTCCATGTTAAGTTGTAATCAGTTTAAAATAGTTGGTTAAAACATACTCTTTGCAAGCTTCATGGCAACTTCAAATCTAAAAACATACAACAGACATACAAAAAATAAAAAGCCAGAAATTACAACACAGCACCGGAAAAAATCACCTTCGCTACAAAGAAGCTAAAAAGGAAAGAAGGAAGAAATACAAGACCACAAAACCAACAGAAAACAAATCACAAAATGGCAAGAGTAATTCCTTACCAATATTAATATTGAATGCAAATGGAATAAACTCCCCAACCAAAAGATACAGGGTGGCTAAAGAGACTAAAAAACAAGCCCTAACAATCTGTTACCTATAAGAAACACACTTCTCCTATAAAGACACGTGTAGACTGAAACTAAAGGTATAAAAAAAATGTATTCCATGTAAATGGAAAAAAAAAGAGCAGGCATAGCTATACTTATATCAGAGAACATATATTCAAGACAAAAAAAGATAAAAAGTGACAAAGAATGTCATTAATAATGGTAAATGGGTTAATTTAGCAACAAAATATAACAATTGTAAATATATATGCATCCAATACTTGAGCACCCAAATTTATAAAGCAAATATTATCAGAGCTAAAGAGAGAGATCAATCCAAATATACTAATAGCTGGAGACACAAATACTGCACTTTCAACATTGGACAGATCATCCAGAGAAAAAACTAACAAAGAAACATAGCATTTAATCTGCACTATAGACAGAATGGACCTAATAAATATTTAAAGAACATTTCATTCAACGACTGCAGAATACACAATCTTCTCCTTAGCAAGTGAATTATTCTCAAAAACAGACCACATGTTAGGCCACAAAACAATTCTCAGAGAATTCAAAACCATTGAAGTTATGTCAAGTATCTTCTATGACACAAAGGAATAGAGCTAGAAATCAATAATAAAGGGAATTTGGAAAACTATACAAAAACATGAGAATTAAATAATATGCTCCTGAATGCCCACTAGGCCAATGAAGAAATTAAAAATAAAATTTTTAAATTTTCTAAAACAAATGACACTGGAGACAGCATACCTAAACCTTTGGAATACAGTGAAAGCAATACTAAGAAAAAAGTTTATAACTATAAATGCCTACATCAAACAAGTAAGAAATTTCAAATAAAAAACTTAATGATGCATCTTAAAGAAGTAGAAAAGGGCACACGAAAGTCAAAATTAGTAGAAGAAAAGAAAGAATGAAGATCACACCTGAAATAAATAAAAATGAAATGAAGAAAACAAAACAAAGATCAACAAAATAAAAAGTTGTATTTTTGAAAATATAAACAAAATTGACAAACCTATAGTCAGACTAAGAAATACAGAGAGAAGACCCAAATAAATTGAATCAGTAATGAAAAGGAAGACATTAGAACTGATACTGCAGAAATTCAAAGGATCAGTAGAGGCTACTAAGGGCCAATAAATTGGAAAACGTAGAAGAAATGGATAAATTCCTAGACACATAAAACTACCAAGATTGAATCATGAAGAAATCCAAAATCTTAACTGATTAATAACAAATAATGAGATTGAAGCTTTAATAAAAATTATCTCAGCAAAGAAAACAAGGACCCCAAGACTTCACTGCTGAATTCTACCAAACATTTAAAGAACTAATACCAAGCCTATTCAAACTATTACAAAAAAACAGGGGAGGAGAGAAACTGCCAAATCCATTCTACAAGGCCAGTAATACCCTGATACCAAAACCAGGCAAACACACATCAGTAAAAGAGTATGTACAGGCCAATATATCTGATGAACAATGATACAAAATTCTTCAACTAAATACTAGCAAACTAAATTTAACAATACTTTTACAAACTTGTTTATCATGACCAAGTGGGATTTATCCCTGGAATGCAAGCATGGTCCAGTATGTGCAAGTTAATCAATGTGATACATCGTATCAACAGAATGAAGTGAAATAACCATGTATTTACACATTTGAGGATGAAAAAACATTTGATAGATTTCAGCATCCCTTCATGATGAAAACACTTAAAAACCTGGGTATAGAAGAAACATACCTCAGCACAATAAAAGCTATATTTGATAGATCTACAGCTAATACTATACTGAATGGATAACAACTGAAAGCCTTTCCTTTAAGATCTGGAACATGACAAGGATATCCACTCTCACCATTGTTATTCTGCATACTACTGAACTTTCTAGCTAGAGCAGTCAGACAAGAGGAAGAAATAAAAGGCATTATAATTGGAAAGAAAGAAGTCAAGTTATCCTTATTTGCAGATGATCTTATCTGATCTTTGATATTATATATGAAAAAACCTAAAGGCTCCACCAACTAGGTAGTAGAACTGATAAAGAAATTCAATAAAATTAAAGGATACAGAGTCAACATACAAAAATCAGTAACATTTCTATATTCCAACAGCAAATGATCTGAAAAAGAAATCAAGTGGGTAATCACATTTACAATAGCTACAAATAAAATAAAATATCTAAGAATTAACCAAAGAAGTGAAACATCTCTACAATGAAAACTATAAAACTTTGATGACAGAAATTAAAGAGGACACAGAAAATCAAAAGATATTCTATGTTCATGAATTGGAATAATCAGTATTGCTAAAATTTCAATATTTCCCAAAGAAATCTACTGATTTAATGCAATCTTGATTAAAATACCAATGACATTCTTCGCAGAAATAGAAAAAGATCCTAACATTTACATAATACCAAAAAAGACCGAGAAGAGATAAAACTCTCTTGAGTAAAAGAACAAAATACAAAGAATCACATTACCGGACTTCAAATTATACTACAAAAAAAAAAAAAAAAAAAAAAAAAAATGGCAGGGTACTGGCATAAAAACAGACACATAGACAAATGGAACGGAATAGAGAACTTGAAATAACAAATCCATTCATATAGAGCAAATTCATTTTTGACAAAAGTGCCAAAAACATACAATGGGGAAAGGATAGTCTCTTAAATAATTATCCGTCAATAAAGGATAGTCTCCAGAAAAATTGGATATCCATACTCAGAAGAATGAAACTACACTATTTTTTGCCATATACAAAAATCAAATCAAAATGAATTAAAGACTTAAATCTAAGACCACAAGCTATGAAACTACTAAGAGAAATCTTTTAGAAAACTCTCCAGGACATTAGACTGAACCAGGATTTTTCGGGTAGTTTCCCACAAGCAGAGAGATACAAAACAAACAATGGACAAATGGGATCACATCTAGATAAAAAGCTTCTGCCTAGCAAAGGAAACAATCAACAAAGTGAAAAGAGAACCCACAGAATGGGACAAAATATTTACAAACTACCTATCTGACAAAGGATTAATAACCAGAACATATAAGGAGTTCAAACAACTCTAGGAAAAACTCTAATAATTCAATTTAAAAATGGGCAAAATATCTGAATAGACATTTTTCAAATAAAGACATACAAAGACAAATAGGCATATGAAAAGGTGGTCAACATCACTGATCATCAGAGAAATGCAAATGAAAACTACAATGAGGTATCATCCCAGTTAAAATTGTTTATATCCAAATGTCAGGCAATAAAAAATTCTGATGTGCATGTACACTGTTGGTGGGAAAGTAAATTAGTACAAACACTATGCAGACAGTTTGCAGGTTTCTCAAAAAACTAAAAATAGAACTACCATACAACCCGGCGATCTCGCTTCTACATATATACCCCAAAGAAAGGAAATCAGTATATCGAAGAGATGTCTGCACTCCCATGCTTATTGCAGCACTATTCACAATGGCTCAAAATTGGAAGCAACATAATTGACCATTAACAGACAAATAGATAAAGAAAGCAGACCTTTACCAGTACTGTAATAACTTGGTTACTGTGGCTCTCAAGATAGTATTATATATCATTTATACACAATAGAGTGTTATTCAGCTGTGAAAAGGAATCAGATCCTGTCATTTGCAACAATATGAATGGAAATAGAGGTCATTATGTTAAGAGAAATAAGCTAACCGCAGAAAGACAAACTTCACATGGTCTCAATTATTTGTGGGATCTAAAAATTAAAACAATTGAACTCATGGAGATAGAGAGCAGAATGATGTTTATCAGAAGCTGCGAAGGGTAGTAGAGTGTGAGGAAGTGGGAATGGTTAATGGATACCAAAAAAAGTTTGGTGAAATAAATAAGATCTAGTATTTGATACCACAACAAGGTGACTATATTTAATACTAATTTACAGTAGATTTAAAAATAAATAAAAGTGTATAGTTGAATTACTTGTAAGAAAGAAAGGATAAATGCTTGAGGTAATGCATATCCCATTTATCCTGATATGATTATTATGCATTTTATGCCTGTATTAAAATATCTCATGTACAATAAATATATACACCTATGTTGCATCTACAAAAATTAAAAATATGTGCCACATTTTCTTAATCCAATCTGTCACTGATGGACATTTGGGTTGATTCCAAGTCTTTGCTATTGTGAATAGTGCTGCAATAAACATACCTGTGCATGTGTCTTTATAGCAGCATAATTTATAATCCTTTGGGTATATACCCAGTAATGGGATGGCTGGGTCATATGGTACATCCAGTTCTAGATCCTTGAGGAATCGCCATACTGTTTTCCATAATGGTTGAACTAGTTTACAATCCCACCAACAGTGTAATGCAGCTGGAAACCATCATTCTTAGCAAACTATCACAAGAACAGAAAACCAAACACCGCATGTTTTCACTCATAGGTGGGAACTGAACAATGAGATCACCTGGACTCGGGAAGGGGAACATTACACACCGGGGCCTATCATGGGGAGGGGGGAGGGGGAAGGGATTGCATTGGGAGTTATACCTGATGTAAATGACGAATTGATGGGTGCAGCACACCAACATGGCACAAGTATACATATGTAACAAACCTGCACGTTATGCACATGTACCCTACAACTTAAAGTATAATAATAATAAATTAAAAAAATTAAAAATTAAAATTAATTTTAAAATACTTTGTCCATTTTATGTCTTTTATTATGTTAAATTTTGAGTTCTTTATATATTCTGGTTAAAAATCCTTAATATATGTTATTTTAAATACTTCTTTCAGTGTTCTAATTCACTTAAATTTATTTTGCCGAGGAAAAATTTTAAATTTGGATAAAGTCCAATTTTTTTTATGTATCATGGATCATGCTTTCTGTTTCACATTCAAGGTCTCTGTTCAATATAAAGATAGAAATGCTGCCTTCCATGTTTTTTCAAAAAAATACATAGTTTTACATTTTATATTTGAATATCTTATCCAGGGGGCGGAGCAAGATGGCCGAATAGGAACAGCTCCAGTCTCCAACTCCCAGCGCGAGCGACACAGACGACCCGCGATTTCTGCATTTTCAACTGAGGTACTGGGTTCATCTCACTGGGGAGTGCCAGACGATCGGTGCTGGTCAGCTGCTGCAGCCCGACCAGCGAGAGCTGAAGCAGGGCGAGGCATTGCCTCACCTGGAAAGCGCAAGGGGGAAGGGAATCCCTTTTCCTAGCCAGGGGAACTGAGACACACAACACCTGGAAAATCGGGTAACTCCCACCCCAATACTGCGCTTTAAGCAGACAGGCACACCAGGAGATCATATCCCACACCTGGCCGGGAGTGTCCCACACCCACGGAGCCTCCCTCATTGCTAGCACAGCAGTCTGTGATCTACCGGCAAGGCAGCAGCGAGGCTGGGGGAGGGGCGCCCGCCATTGCTGAGGCTTAAGTAGGTAAACAAAGCTGCTGGGAAGCTCGAACTGGGTGGAGCTCACAGCAGCTCAAGGAAACCTGCCTGTCTCTGTAGACTCCACCTCTGGGGACAGGGCACAGTAAATAATAACAAACGCAGCAGCTCTGCAGACGCAAACGACTCTGTCTGACAGCTTTGAAGAGAGCAGTGGATCTCCCAACACGGAGGTTGAGATCCCCTGAGTAGCCTAACTGGGAGACATCCCCCACTAGGGGCAGTCTGACACCCCACACCTCACAGGGTGGAGTACACCCCTGAGAGGAAGATTCCAAAGCAAGAATCAGACAGGTACACTCGCTGTTCAGAAATATTCTATCTTCTGCAGCCTCTGCTGCTGATACCCAAGCAAACAGGGTCTGGAGTGGACCTCAAGCAATCTCCTACAGCTACAACCTACAGCTGAGGATCCTGACTGTTAGAAGGAAAGCTATCAAACAGGAAGGACACCTACACCAAAACCCCATCAGTACATCACCATCATCAAAGACCAGAGGCAGATAAAACCACAAAGATGGGGAAAAAGCAGGGCAGAAAAGCTGGAAATTCAAAAAATAAGAGCGCATCTCCCCCGGCAAAGGAGCGCAGCTCATCGCCAGCAACGGATCAAAGCTGGACGGAGAATGACTTCGACAAGATGAGAGAAGAAGGCTTCAGTCCATCAAATTTCTCAGAGCTAAAGGAGGAATTACGTACCCAGCGCAAAGAAACTAAAAATCTTGAAAAAAAAGTGGAAGAATTGATGGCTAGAGTAATTAATGCAGAGAAGCTCACAAACGAAATGAAAGAGACGAAAACCATGGCACGAGAAATACGTGACAAATGCACAAGCTTCAGTAACTGACTCGATCAACTGGAAGAAAGAATGTCAGCGATGGAGGATCAAATGAATGAAATGAAGCGAGAAGAGAAACCAAAAGAAAAAAGAAGAAAAAGAAATGAACAAAGCCTGCAAGAAGTATGGGATTATGTAAAAAGACCAAATCTACGTCTGATTGGGGTGCCTGAAAGTGAGGGGGAAAATGGAACCAAGTTGGAAAACACTCTTCAGGATATCATCCAGGAGAACTTCCCCAACCTAGTAGGGCAGGCCAACATTCAAATCCAGGAAATACAGAGAACGCCACAAAGATACTCCTCGAGAAGAGCAACTCCAAGACACATAATTGCCAGATTCACCAAAGTTGAAATGAAGGAAAAAATCTTAAGGGCAGCCAGAGAGAAAGGTCGGGTTACCCACAAAGGGAAGCCCATCAGACTAACAGCAGATCTCTCGGCAGAAACTCTTCAAGCCAGAAGAGAGTGGGGGCCAATATTCAACATTCTTAAAGAAAAGAATTTTAAACCCAGAATTTTGTATCCAGCCAAACTAAGTTTCATAAGTGAAGGAGAAATAAAATCCTTTACAGATAAGCAAATGCTTAGAGATTTTGTCACCACTAGGCCTGCCTTACAAGAGACCCTGAAGGAAGCACTAAACATGGAAAGGAACAACCGGTACCAGCCATTGCAAAAACATGCCAAAATGTAAAGACCATCAAGGCTAGGAAGAAACTGCATCAACTAACGAGCAAAATAACCAGTTAATATCATAATGGCAGGATCAAGTTCACACATAACAATCTTAACCTTAAATGTAAATGGACTAAATGCTCCAATTAAAAGACACAGACTGGCAAACTGGATAAAGAGTCAAGACCCATCAGTCTGCTGTATTCAGGAGACCCATCTCACATGCAGAGACATACATAGGCTCAAAATAAAGGGATGGAGGAAGATTTACCAAGAAAATGGAGAACACAAAAAAGCGGGGGTTGCAATACTAGTCTCTGATAAAACAGACTTTAAACCATCAAAGATCAAAAGAGACAAAGAAGGCCATTACATAATGGTAAAGGGATCAATTCAACAGGAAGAGCTAACTATCCTAAATATATATGCACCCAATACAGGAGCACCCAGATTCATAAAGCAAGTCCTTAGAGACTTACAAAGAGACTTAGACTCCCATACAATAATAATGGGAGACTTCAACACTCCACTGTCAACATTAGACAGATCAACGAGACAGAAAGTTAACAAGGATATCCAGGAATTGAACTCATCTCTGCAGCAAGCAGACCTAATAGACATCTATAGAACTCTCCACCCCAAATCAACAGAATATACATTCTTCTCAGCACCACATCGTACTTACTCCAAAATTGACCACGTAATTGGAAGTAAAGCACTCCTCAGCAAATGTACAAGAACAGAAATTATAACAAACTGTCTCTCAGACCACAGTGCAATCAAATTAGAACTCAGGACTAAGAAACTCAATCAAAACCGCTCAACTACATGGAAACTGAACAACCTGCTCCTGAATGACTACTGGGTACATAACGAAATGAAGGCAGAAATAAAGATGTTCTTTGAAACCAATGAGAACAAAGATACAACATACCAGAATCTCTGGGACACATTTAAAGCAGTGTGTAGAGGGAAATTTATAGCACTAAATGCCCACAAGAGAAAGCAGGAAAGATCTAAAATTGACACTCTAACATCGCAATTAAAAGACCTAGAGAAGCAAGAGCAAACACATTTGAAAGCTAGCAGAAGGCAAGAAATAACTAAGATCAGAGCAGAACTGAAGGAGATAGAGACACAAAAAACCCTCCAAAAAATCAATGAATCCAGGAGTTGGTTTTTTGAAAAGATCAACAAAATTGACAGACCACTAGCAAGACTAATAAAGAAGAAAAGAGAGAAGAATCAAATCGACGCAATTAAAAATGATAAAGGGGATATCACCACCGACCCCACAGAAATACAAACTACCATCAGAGAATACTATAAACACCTCTATGCAAATAAACTGGAAAATCTAGAAGAAATGGATAATTTCCTGGACACTTACACTCTTCCAAGACTAAACCAGGAAGAAGTTGAATCCCTGAATAGACCAATAGTAGGCTCTGAAATTGAGGCAATAATTAATAGCCTACCAACCAAAAAAAAGTCCAGGACCAGATGGATTCACAGCTGAATTCTACCAGAGGTACAAGGAGGAGCTGGTACCATTCCTTCTGAAACTATTCCAATCAATAGAAAAAGAGGGAATCCTCCCTAACTCATTTTATGAGGCCAACATCATCCTGATACCAAAGCCTGGCAGAGACACAACAAAAAAAGAGAATTTTAGACCAATATCCCTGATGAACATCGATGCAAAAATCCTCAATAAAATACTGGCAAACCGGATTCAGCAGCACATCAAAAAGCTTATCCACCATGATCAAGTGGGCTTCATCCCTGGGATGCAAGGCTGGTTCAACATTCGCAAATCAATAAACATAATCCAGCATATAAACAGAACCAAAGACAGAAACCACATGATCATCTCAATAGATGCAGAAAAGGCTTTTGACAAAATTCAACAGCCCTTCATGCTAAAAACGCTCAATAAATTCGGTATTGATGGAACGTACCTCAAAATAATAAGAGCTATTTATGACAAACCCACAGCCAATATCGTACTGAATGGGCAAAAACTGGAAAAATTCCCTTTGAAAACTGGCACAAGACAGGGATGCCCTCTCTCACCACTCCTATTCAACATAGTGTTGGAAGTTCTGGCTAGGGCAATCAGGCAAGAGAAAGAAATCAAGGGTATTCAGTTAGGAAAAGAAGAAGTCAAATTGTCCCTGTTTGCAGACGACATGATTGTATATTTAGAAAACCCCATTGTCTCAGCCCAAAATGTCCTTAAGCTGATAAGCAACTTCAGCAAAGTCTCAGGATACAAAATTAATGTGCAAAAATCACAAGCATTCTTATACACCAGTGACAGTCAAACAGAGAGCCAAATCAGGAATGAACTTCCATTCACAATTGCTTCAAAGAGAATAAAATACCTAGGAATCCAACTTACAAGGGATGTAAAGGACCTCTTCAAGGAGAACTACAAACCACTGCTCAGTGAAATAAAAGAGGACACAAACAAATGGAAGAACATACCATGCTCATGGATAGGAAGAATCAATATCGTGAAAATGGCCATACTGCCAAAGGTAATTTATAGATTCAATGCCATCCCCATCAAGCTACCAATGAGCTTCTTCACAGAATTGGAAAAAACTGCTTTAAAGTTCATATGGAACCAAAAAAGAGCCCGCATCTCCAAGACAATCCTAAGTCAAAAGAACAAAGCTGGAGGCATCACACTACCTGACTTCAAACTATACTACAAGGCTACAGTAACCAAAACAGCATGGTACTGGTACCAAAACAGAGATATAGACCAATGGAACAGATCAGAGTCCTCAGAAATAATACCACACATCTACAGCCATCTGATCTTTGACAAACCTGAGAGAAACAAGAAATGGGGAAAGGATTCCCTATTTAATAAATGGTGCTGGGAAAACTGGCTAGCCATAAGTAGAAAGCTGAAACTGGATCCTTTCCTTACTCCTTATACGAAAATTAATTCAAGATGGATTAGAGACTTAAATGTTAGACCTAATACCATAAAAATCCTAGAGGAAAACCTAGGTAGTACCATTCAGGACATAGGCATGGGCAAAGACTTCATGTCTAAAACACCAAAAGCAACGGCAGCAAAAGCCAAAATTGACAAATGGGATCTCATCAAACTAAAGAGCTTCTGCACAGCAAAAGAAACTACCATCAGAGTGAGCAGGTAACCTACAGAATGGGAGAAAATTTTTGCAATCTACTCATCTGACAAAGGGCTAATATCCAGAACCTACAAAGAACTCAAACAAATTTACAAGAAAAAAACAAACAACCCCATCCAAAAGTGGGCAAAGGATATGAACAGACATTTCTCAAAAGAAGACATTCATACAGCCAACAGACACATGAAAAAATGCTCATCATCACTGGCCATCAGAGAAATGCAAATCAAAACCACAATGAGATACCATCTCACACCAGTTAGAATGGCGATCATTAAAAAGTCAGGAAACAACAGGTGCTGGAGAGGATGTGGAGAAATAGGAACACTTTTACACTGTTGGTGGGATTGTAAACTAGTTCAACCATTATGGAAAACAGTATGGCGATTCCTCAAGGATCTAGAACTAGATGTACCATATGACCCAGCCATCCCATTACTGGGTATATACCCAAAGGATTATAAATTATGCTGCTATAAGGACACATGCACACGTATGTTTATTGCAGCACTATTCACAATAGCAAAGACTTGGAATCAACCCAAATGTCCATCAGTGACAGATTGGATTAAGAAAATGTGGCACATATACACCATGGAATACTATGCAGCCATAAAAAAGGATGAGTTTGTGTCCTTTGTAGGGACATGGATGCAGCTGGAAACCATCATTCTTAGCAAACTATCACAAGAACAGAAAACCAAACACCGCATGTTCTCACTCATAGGTGGGAACTGAACAATGAGATCACTTGGACTCGGGAAGGGGAACATCACACACCGGGGCCTATCATGGGGAGGGGGGAGGGGGGAGGGATTGCATTGGGAGTTATACCTGATGTAAATGACGAGTTGATGGGTGCAGCACACCAACATGGCACAAGTATACATATGTAGCAAACCTGCACGTTGTGCACATGTACCCTACAACTTGAAGTTTAATAATAATAAATAAATTAAAAAATAAATAAATAAATAAATAAATAAATATCCATTCTACCTCAATTTTCTGTATGACTTATACTATTTGGATCAGAATAAATTCATGCTTTTATTTACTTAGTATATAGATGTCCAAGTATTTCAATACTATCTGTTGAAAGGACTAAACTTACTCTGTTGAATTACCTTTGTACTTGTGTCAAAAATAAATTGCGGGTCTCTTTCTGGACTCTTCATTATGTTCCATTGATCTAGGTTTCTAGACCTTTACCAATACCATAATAACTTGGTTACTGCAGCTCTCAAGATAGTATTATGTATCACGTAGTCTGACTTCTACAACTTTTTTCTTTTTCAAAATGTTTTAACTATTTTACGTCCTAGGAATTACTATAAAATTTTTAGAAGGCACTTGTCTGAATCTATTAGAACATCTGGGATTTTGATTGAAATTGCATTAAATCTATGAATTAATATGGGCAGAAGTGATCCCTTAGCTATGTAGAGTTTTTCAGTCCATGAATGCAATATGTTATTTGTTTAAATATTCTCTGATTACTATCATAAGCAATTGTTTTTAGTATGCAGATTCTTCTAAGGTTTTGTTAGATTTACACTTAGGTATTTCATTTTTATGGAGCTCTTGTTCATGGTATTTTTAAAAATTTGATTTCGGATTGATCACTGCTATTATTAAATGTGATTGATTTTAACATGTTGACTTTTTGTCCTGTGCTTTGCTAACCTCACTTTTCAGTTCAAAGAGCATATTTTTCAATTCCTTCTGATTATCTATGAAGATAATCATGTTATCTTCAAATAAGAACAATTTTAACATTCCTTTCCAATCTCTATGTCATTTCCTTCTTTTCTTTCCAATTGCATTGGATAGAACATACAGAACAATGTTAAATAGCAGTGGTGAGAGCAGATATTCTTATTTTGTTTTTCATCATAGAAGGAAAATAATTTACTATTAATAAATAGAAGGAAATAATTTACTATTAATTTTTTTTATACTTTAAGTTCTAGGGTACATGTGAACAATGTGCAGGTTTGTTACATATGTATACATGTGGCATGTTGGTGTGCTGCACCCATCAACTCGTCAGCACCCATCAACTCATCATTTACATCAGTTATAACTCCTATTGCCAACCCTCCACCCTCCCCACTCCTCATAATAGGCCCCAGTGTGTGATGTTCCCCTTCCCATGTCCAGGTGACTTCATTGTTCAGTTCCCACCTATGAGTGAGAACATACAGTGTTTGGTTTTCTGTTCTTGTGAAAGTTTGCTGAGAATGATAGTTTCCAGCTGCATCCATGTTCCTACAAAGGACACAAACTCATCCTTTTTTATGGCTGCATAGTATTCCATGGTGTATATGTGCCACATTTTCTTAATCCAGTCTGTCACTGATGGACATTTGAGTTGATTCCAAGTCCTTGCTATTGTGAATAGTGCCACAATAAACATACATGTGCATGTGTTTTTATATCAGCATGATTTATAATCCTTTGGGTATATACCCAGTAATGGGATGGCTGGGTCATATGGTATTTCTAGTTCTAGATCCTTGAGGAATTGCCATACTGTTTTCCACAATGGTTGAACCAGTTTACAATCCCATGAACAGTGTAAAAGTGTTCCTACGTCTCCACATTCTCTCCAGCACCTGTTGTTTCCTGACTTTTTAATGATTGCTATTCTAACTGGTGTGAGATGGTATCTCATTGTGGTTTTGATTTGCATTTCTCTGATGGCCAGTGATGATGGCCATTTTCTCATGTATCTGTTGGCTGTATGCATGTCTTCTTTTGAGAAACGTCTGTTCATATGCTTTGCCCACTTTTTGATGGGATTGTTTGTTTTTTTCTCATAAATTTGTTTGAGTTCTTTGTAGGTTCTGGATATTAGCCCTTTGTCAGATGAGTAGATTGCAAAAATTTTCTTCCATTCTGTAGGTTGCCTGTTCACTCTGATGGTAGTTTCTTTTGCTGTGCAGAAGCTTTTTAGTTTAATTAGATCCCATTTGTCTCTTTTGGTTTTTGTTGCCATTTCTTTTGGTGTTTTAGACATGAAGTCCTTGCCCATGCCTATGTCCTGAATGGTACTACCTAGGTTTTCTTCTAGGGCTTTTATGGTTTTAGGTCTAATATTTAAGTCTCTAATCCATCTTGAATTAATTTTCATATAAGGAGTAAGGAAAGGATCCAGTTTCAGCTTTCTACTTATGGCTAGCCAATTTTCCCAGCACCATTTATTAAATAGGGAATCCTTTCCCCATTTCTTGTTTTTGTCAGGTTTGTAAAATTAAGATGGATGTAGATGTGTGGTATTATGTCTGAGGACTCTATTCTGTTCCATTGGTCTATATCTCTGTTTTGGTACCAGTACCATGCTGTTTTGGTTACTGTAGCCTTGTAGTATCGTTTGAAGTCAGGTAGTGTGATGTCTCCAGCTTTGTTCTTTTGACTTAGGATTGTCTTGGAGATGCGGGCTCTTTTTTGATTCCATATGAACTTTAAAGCAGTTTTTTCCAATTCTGTGAAGAAACTCATTGGTAGCTTGATGAGAATGGCATTAAATCTGTAATTTTCTTGGGCAGTATGGCCATTTTCACGATATTGATTCTTCCTATCCATGAACATGGTATGTTCTTCCATTTGTTTGTGTCCTCTTTTATTTTGCTGAGCAGTGGTTTGTGGTTCTCCTTGAAGAGGTCCTTTACATCCCTTGTAAGTTGGATTCCTAAGTATTTTATTCTCTATGAAGCAATTGTGAATGGAAGTTCATTCATGATTTGGCTCTCTGTTTGTCTGTTACTGGTGTATAAGAATGCTTGTGATTTTTACACATTAATTTTGTATCCTGAGAATTTACTGAAGTTGCTTATGAGCTTAAGGAGATTTTTGGCTGAGATGATGCAGTTTTCTAAATATACAATCATGTCATCTGCAAACAGGGATAATTTGACTTCTTCTTTTCCTAACAGAAAACCCTTTATTTCTTTCTCTTGCTTGATTGTCCTAGCCAGAACTTCCTACACTATGTTGAATAGGAGTGGTGAGAGAGGGCATCCGTGTCTTATGCCTGTTTTCAATGGGAATGCTTCCAGTTTTTGCCCATTCAATATTATATTGGCTGTGGGCTTGTCTTATTGTTTTGAGATATGTTCCATCAATACCGAATTTATTGAGAATTTTTGGCATGAAGGGCTGTTGAATTTTGTCAAAGGTCTTTTCTGCATCTATTGAGATAATCATGTGGTTTTTGTCTTTGGTTCTGTTTATGTGCTGGATTATGTTTATTGATTTGTGTATGTTGAACCAGCATTGCATCCCAGGGATGAAGCCCACTTGATCATAGTGGATAAGCTTTTTGATGTGCTGCTGAATTCAGTTTGCCAGTATTTTATTGAGGATTGTTGCATCGATTTTCATCAGGGATATTGGTCTAAAACTATCTTTTATTTTTGTGCCTCTGCCAGGCTTTGGTATCAGGATGACGTTGGCCTCATGAAATGAGTTAGGGAGGATTTCCTCTTTTTCTATTCATTGGAATAGTTTCAGAAGGAATGATAGCAGCTCCTTCTTGTACCTCCGGTAGAATTAGGCAGTGAATCCATCTGGTCCTGGACCTTTTTTGATTGATAGGCTATTAATTATTGCCTCAATTTCAGAGCCTGCTATTGGTCCATTCAGGGATTCAACTTCTTCCTGGTTTAGTCCTGGGAGAGTGTAAGTGTCCAGGAAATTATCCATTTCTTCTAGGTTTTTTGGTTTATTTGTGTAGAGGTGTTTATAGTATTCTCTGATGGTAGTTTGTATTTCTGTGGGGTCGGGGGTGATATCCCCTTTATCATTTTTTATTGTGTCCATTTGATTCTTCTCTCTTTTCTTCTTTATTAGTCTTGCTAGCAATCTATTAATTTTGTTGATCTTTACAAAAATCTAGCTTCTGGATTCATTGATTTCTTTGGAGGGTTTTTGTGTCTCTATCTCCTTCAGTTCTGCTGTGATCTTCGTTATTTCATGCCTTCTGCTAGCTTTTGAATGTGTTTGCTCTTGCTTCTCTAGTTCTTTTAATTGTGATGTTAGGGTGTCAATTTTAGATATTTCCTGCTTTCTCTTGTGGGCATTTAGTGCTATAAATTTCCCTCTACACACTGCTTTAAATGTGTCCCAGAGATACTGGTATGTTGTATCTTTGTTCTCATTGGTTTCAGAGAACATCTTTGTTTCTGCCTTCATTTTGTTATGTAGCCAGTAGTCATTCAGGAGCAGGTTATTCAGTTACCATGTAGTTTAGCAGTTTTGATTGAGTTTCTTAATCCTGAGTTCTAGTTTGATTGCACTATGGTCTGAGAGACAGTTTGTTCTAATTTCTGTTCTTGTACATTTGCTGAGGAGTGCTTTACTTCCAACTATGTGGTCAATTTTGGAATAAGTGTGATGTGGTGCTGAGAAGAATGTATATTCTGTTGATTTGGGGTGGAGAGTTCTGTAGATATCTATTAGGTCCACTTGGTGCAGAGTTGAGTTCAATTCTTGGATATCCTTGTTAATTTTCTGTGGTGTTGATCTATCTACTGTTGACAGTGGGGTGTTGAAGTTTCCCATTATTATTGTATGGGAGTCTAAGTCTCTTTAAGTATCTAAGGACTTGCTTTATGAATCTGGGTGCTCCTATATTGGGCACATACATACTTAGGATAGTTAACTCTTCCTGTTGAATTGATCCCTTTACCATTATGTAGTGTCCTTCTTTGTCTCTTTTGATCTTTGATGGTTTGAAGTCTGTTTTATCAGAGATTAGGATTTCAACCCCTACTTTTCTTTGTCTCCATTTGCTTGGTAGATCTTCCTCCATCCCTTTATTTTGAGCCTATGTGTGTCTCTGCATGTGAGATGGGTCTCCTGAATACAGCAAACTGATGGGTCTTGACTCTTTATCCAATTTGCCAGTCTGTGTCTTTTAATTGGACTCTTAGTCTATTTACATTTATGGTTAATATTGTTACGTGTGAACTTGATCCTGTCATTGGGATATTAACTGGTTTTTTTTCTCGTTAGTTGATGCAGTTTCTTCCTAGCATGATGGTCTTTACATTTTGGCATGTTTTTGCAATGGCTGGTACCGGTTGTTCCTTTCCATGTTTAGTGCTTCCTTCAGGATCTCTTGTAGCGCAGGCCTGGTGGTGACAAAATCTCTAAACATTTGCTTGTCTGTAAAGGATTTTATTTCTCCTTCACTTGTGAAACTTAGTTTGGCTGGATATGAAATTCTGGGTTTAAAATTCTTTTCTTTAAGAATGCTGAATATTGGCCCCCACTCTCTTCTGGCTTCTAGAGTTTCAGCCGAGAGATCTGCTGTTAGTCTAATGGGCTTCCCTTTGTGGGTGACTCGACCTTTCTCTCTGGCTGCCCTTAACAGTTTTTCCTTCGTTTCAGCTTTGGTGAATCTGACGATTGGAGTTGCTGTTAACAAGGAGTATCTTTGTGGCGTTCTTTGTGTTTCCTCAATTTGAATGTTGGCCTTCCTTACTATGTTGGGAAAGTTCTCCTGGATGATATCCTGAAGAGTGTTTTCCAACTTGTTTCCATTTTCTCCCTCACTTTCAGGCACACCAATCAGACGTAGATTTGGTCTTTTCACATAATCCCATATTTGTTGGAGGCTTTGTTCATTTATTTTCCTTTTTTTCCTCTAGACTTCTCTTCTCTCTTCATTTCATTCATTTGATCTTCAATTATTGTTACTCCTTCTTCCAATTGATCAAGTCGGTTACTGAAGCTTGTGCATTTGTCACGTATCTCTCATGTCATGGTTTTTATCTCTGTCAGTTCGTTTATGGCCTTCTCTGCATTGATTATTCTAGTTATCCATTCTTCCATTCTTTTTTCAAGATTTTTAGTTTCTTTGCCCTGGGTACGTAGTTCCTCCTTTAGCTCTGAGAAGTTTGATCGACTGAAGCCTTCTCCTCTCAACTCGTCAAAGTCATTCTCCATCCAGCTTTGATCCATTGCTGGCGATGAGCTGCGTTCCTTTGTAGGGGGAGATGCGCTCTGATTTTTTAAATTTCCAGCTTTTCTGCACTGCTTTTTCCCCATCTTTGTGGTTTTATCTTCCTTTGGTCTTTGATGTTGGTGACGTACTGATGGGTTTTTGGTGTGGGTGTCCTTTCTGTTTGTTAGTTTTCCTTCTAACAGTCAGGACCATCAGCCCTAGGTCTGTTGGAGATTGTTTGAGGTCCACTCCAGACCCTGTTTGCCTGGGTATCAGCAGCAGAGGCTGCAGAAGATAGAATATTGCTGAACAGCAAGTGGTACTGTCTGATTCTTGCTGTGGAAGCTTCATCTCAGGGGTGTACTCTGCCGTGTGAGGTGTTAGTTGTCAGTCTGCACCTAGTTGATGATGTCTCCCAGTTAGGCTACTCAGGGGTCAGGGACCCATTTAAGCAGGCAGTCTGTCCGTTCTCAGATCTCAACCTCCGTGCTGGGAGATCTACTGCTCTCTTCAAAGCTGTCAGACAGCTGTCAGACTCCACCCAAAGGTGGAGTCTACAGCGACAGGCAGGCCTCCTTGGGTTGTGGTGGGCTCCACCCAGTTCAAGCTTCCCAGAGGCTTTGTTTACCTACTTAAACATCAGCAAAGGCAGGCACCCCTCCCCAAGCCTGGCTGCCACCTTGCAGTTAGATCTCAGACTGCTGTGCTAGCAATGAGTGAGGCTCCGTGGGCATGGGACCCTCCGGGCCAGGTGTGGGATATAATATCCTGGTGTGCCATTTGCTAAGACCCTTGGTAAAGTGCAGTATTAGGGCGGGAGTTACCCAATTTTCCAGGTGTTGTGTGTCTCAATTTCCCTTGGCTAGGAAAAGGGATTCCCTTCCCCCTTGCACTTCCCAGGTGAGGTGATGCCTTGCCCTGCTTCAGCTCTCACTGGTCGGGCTGCACCCATGGACCAGCAACAACTGTCTGGCACTCCCCAGTGAGATGAACCCGGTACCTCAGTTAAAAATGCAGAAATCACTGGTCTTCTGTGTCACTGGCACTGGGAGCTGGAGGCTGGAGCTCTTCCTATTCGGCCATCTTGCTCCTGACCCCTCTTACTATTAATTTTTATATTATCAATGGGTTATAGATAAATGCCATTTATCAGGATTAAGAAGTTCACTTCCATTCCTAATTTTCTGAGTTTAATGTAAATTATTGTAGAGTTTATAACCTTTAACTTTTTAAAACTGTTGGTACAATGTAATAACCTAAGCTTTCAGTCTCTCACTTTCATGATGTTAGCTGTAGAGATGTTGCATCTTTTCAAAACTTTACTGTGTGAATTGATATTATTGTGTGTTTTTTCTTCTTTTTTTTCTATTAATATGATGAATTACTAGTATGGTGTATTACTATGATGGATGTATCAAATTTTTAAATACTGCACCAACTTTGTATTCTTGCATTGACTCTAGGTGCCATGTGTATATTGCTGAATTACATTTGCTTATACTTGTATTTTTAAGGATTTATTTCACCCATATTCTTTAAAACTATTTGGAGATATGCATATATCTTCATGCTTTTTCTTCTCTCCTTCTGGGTCTCTACTGGCACAAATGTTAGACTTTCTGGGATTTTTCTTCAGGCTATTGAGTCTCTGATCATATTTTCATGTGTTTTCTTCCTGTTGTTCACATTATGAAATTTGTGTTGATCTTAAGTTTAATTGATCTTTCTTCTATTGTTTCCATTTTGTTACTGAGCCCATCCAGTAAAAATTTTGTTTTGATTTTGATTTTTTTATTCTATAATTTTACTTTTTTGCTTTGATATTGTCTCTTTGTTGAGATGTTCTATCTCCTTTCTTTTCAAGAATGTTCACCCTGATTTTTTGTTGTATGATTATAATATTCCTTTATATTGTTAGCTGATAATTTCAACATCTGTATCACCTCAGGGTTTGCATGTGTTGATGGTCCTTTGCCTTGCAAGATGTTGAGTTGTTTTGTTGTTGCTGTTTATATCCTTTGGCAAATATTGGTATTTTCTCTTTAGCAGACAACCAACTCTCAGATTGACATGAGTTCTGCTTTGTCTTTTGTTGGCAGTAGTTTCAATGTTTGTTCAATTTTTGACACCTTGACCCTGCTATTTGAATCTGTCTTGTGTGTGCACCACCTAATGTGCAGTCTAGCATGAAGGTGATTGTCTTCCTTAAAAGGTAATTTCCTTGATATGTTGTTTAGGATCAGATCTCTACTTTTGTAGCTCAAGGATGAGTTCAGGGGTTCATATACAACATGATGGTATTGCTTTCTTGAGATAGCTTTTTTTACAACCTTCCCAACTCTTTCCAGTTTCCAGAGGCATTACTTCCTGGTTTTCTGAGTGAATCTTTAGCTTCATTGTTCTGCATACTTCCTGTGACTTTCTCTGTATCCAGGATTAAACAGTGAAAATTCTCTCCTTCCTCTTAGATTCATGCTTCCTCTGATAATATAGACTAACCATCCATTGGAGTTTTAGACACTTGCCTGGCCACCACTGGCATAATTGACATCATTGCAGGAGTTCTCTGGGGCTGAAGCAAGAGGGAATGAAAGGAAACAAACAAAAATCCCAGAGAAATGTCCTCCACTCTCTCTGATTATTTTCCTGCTTCTTGGACTAGAAATAGAAAATTTCTTTTGAAGTTATTCCTGTCAACTCTGGTACACAATTTTAACTGCCAGGCTGCCCTGAAGTCTGGGCTGGAAGAAACCAAGGAAAAATAAATGAAAAACTCACTTTTATTCTGCTGTATTTTAAGTTTTGTTTTCCTTTCCACATCTACCTGTTACCAACTACTTTTCAGAGTCCTCAGATAGCTCTTCCATAGATTCATGTAGAATTTTCCCCCATATGATTTTTTCTGGTGTTTTTCTCATGATTAGATCAGAGTTATGGGTTTTTTAGAAGATTGACAATAATATGAAACACCTTCTCATTACGTCACATCAAAGGGTACACGATACCCACGTGATGTCAATAGTAATGTTAACTTTGATCTTGTGGTTAAGATAGTATTTTTTTCCAGGTTTTCCATGTAAAGGTACTGAGTTTTTTTTTTTTTTTTTTTTTTTTTTTTTTTTTCCTTTTTACATTCTGTTTTACAAGAAGCAAGTCACTAAATCCAGCCCACCGTGAAGATAAGGGAGATTAATCTCCATATCCTAGAAAGGTAAGTATATGTATATATTATTAAAAGTTCATTTGTAAAGAATGTTTGTCTCCTCTCAATTATTTATGCAATCACTTATCTTTATCATTATAAATTCATGAATATTTATTTTGTACTTTGTGTTACAATTCAATATTATGTTACTCATTTCTTTTCGCAAGTTTTTTCATCTTTGGACATTGGGAGCTTTTTCAGATTGTTTATTGTATCCCTTTGACATGATTCCACTCCTTTACCTTTGTGCACTTCCTTTCTTTCTGTCACTACTAAAAACCCTAGGCATATTTTCTTTTCTGAGACCTAGAATCAGTCATTTCTCTCAGAATTTTGGTCTCTTTTATTTATTTTCAACAAGAAAAATATTCCTTTGCCACTAAGAAAACTTTGGGATATATTCACTGATTCAATTGTTTTGCCAGATTTTTCCATATTTTTAACTTCTCAAATTAGAAATATTATTCCCTAGAAATGTTTACTGTACTATTTATAGATTTTTACCACATCTAATTTGCTTCTTTCATGATTGTAATTGTGCCAACTTGGGGAAATATGTAGAGAGATATCAGAATACTTGCAGTTATAAGGAGCATGGATGAAATGCTTAGAGGTAAAGCATACATAAGATCTTATCTTGACCCATTAAGTTTTCACATTAACCATACAATCACAACTAAAATGTTTGTTGCACTGAGAATCTGCATTCCTAGATCTACTAGATTTCTTTCTACCATGTTTATTCTTAAGAAAATAATTATTACAGGTTATTGTACAAATTTTTGTAACTGCCCTCTCTGCTCAGACAACAACAAAAAAAATGGGTATAAAATGATTTGTCTACTTGTAGAAAGAAATCTATTAGCATACAATTTCTGTTACCTAATTTGAGAACACCTGTTAAAGGTACTTGCTCAACAGAACAATTGGTATCTGTTGAGCTGAATTACTTTCAGGAATATGCTCTTAGAATAGTTTCTAGTTTTGTTTGAAAAAATAAAAACAGTAATACCAAAGCCTTTCCCTCAACCTCGTATTATAATTTATTCATGGAGCACCTAATAACCATAGTATTCTGCTACATCCTAGAAGTAGAGGTGGTGGGGAGGTTATGCAAGACAAAAATGTCAAAGGCCATGCTATCTGATAGTTATAAAACGTAATGAGGAATGTTAAATTAATGTATATGAATAAGTTTATAGAATGCAGGAGGATTTAGCAAAAAGAGAATGACCTGTAGAGGCAAACAGACCTGGTTTCAATTCTGTCCTCAAACACATATCTGCTATTTTTTTGGCAAGCTACCTTAAGCAGATCATTTACTCTCCCTGAGACCAAGTTTCCAAATTAAAAAAACAGAGAAGTATGCCTACTTGCAAATGTTATATGGAGAAATGAAGTATTATGTGTGTCACAGTGTGTAGTATGGAATATGCAGATATTAGTTAATATTCATTTTTGCTATCGCTATATTTTTGCTACATAATTGGTACTAAACATTCAATATGATAATCACAGAAAAGAGAGACTCTCAAAGGATTTGGGACATTAAAGATGGGAAGATTTTTTTGATAGGCAAGAAGGAGTGATTATAGATGAGGACAATATATACAAAGTTATAAAAATGTGACTGTACATAGAATTGTTGATGAACTGCCAATATAAAAACACACGTACATTAAAAAACTGAGATTTTTAAGTCATTGATAACTTTTATGTTTCAATCTTAGACAGTAACTCCTGACTCCTTGCCTTGAAAGAAGCACTGTGACATTCTTTATACTCCATTTACCATTTATTGATTTTGTGATACACATATATGAAATATATATAAGATATATGGATATTATGTATCATATATGATGTATATCATATTATATATCACATATGATATATAATAGATATTAGAATATATAACATTTACAACTTAATCAGAATATGTTACATTTACATTCTGATCTGTAACCATAAACCTTAAGTTTATTCTTAAGTCTATGATTAAATGGAATAAATATTCATTACCAGCTCTTTGTTTTAAGCTTTTATTTTAGGTTCGGGGGTACATGTGAAGGTTTCCTACATAGGTTAACTTGTGTTACAGGAGTTTGTTGTACAGATTATTTCATCACCCAGGTATTAAGCCCAGTATCCAATAGTTATCTTTTCTGCTCTTCTCCTTTCTCCTACCCTCCACCCTCAAATAGACCCCAGTATCTGTTGTTTCCTTCTTTATGCTCATAAGTTGTCATCATTTAGCTCCCACTTAAAAGTGATAACATGCAGTATTTGGTTTTCTGGTCCTGTAATTAATTTGCTGAGGATAATGGCCTCCAGCTTTATTCATCGTCCCGCAAAAGACATTATCTCATCCCTTTTTTATGGCTGCATAGCATTCCATGGTGTATACGTACCACATTTTCTTTATTCAATCTGTCATTGATGGGCATTCAGATTGATTCCATGTCTTTGCTATTATGAATTGTGTTGCAGTGAACATACACATGCATTCACTATGATTATCTCAGAATTTCCCTCAATTTCATTAATTTGATTTTTAGCAATTCTACTAAGTTTCCTACTTTTCTAGTTTAATGGCTTCTAAATTGTGGAGACTTTTTGTTCTCCATTTGTTTCCTAAGCTCTAAACCTTTCCCTTTTATCTTATGCTGCTGATTCTTATCTGGTCTTTGAACTCATTTTATATTTAGTTCATGCTTTAAATAAGTTATTTTATGTCCCTTAACACTTGCAAGAAATTTTGAACTGGTTTCTGTCCTTCAAGTTATTTATTCTTCCTAAAAGGTCTTCATTTGTCATTTACATTTTATGCTCACATTTTTTTGTTTTTTGTTTTTTTGTTTTTTGTTTTTGTAATTTTCACCTTCTACTTTTTCTCAAGTATATTTGCATAGTTGTGATGTAGTTTTGTCTTATGTTTATGCCTAAAAGGGGTAGCTTTTAGAACTCTCTTTTTTTCAACTATTATTTTAGGCTAGTGGGTACATGTGCAGGTATGTTATATGGGAAAATTACAAGTCATTGAGGAATGGGGTAGGATTGAATACACCACCCAAGTAGTGAGCATAGTACTCAATAGGTAGTTTTTCAACTCTCACTCCCAGTCAATCTTCCCACTTTAGTAGTCCCCAGTGTCTGTTGTTCCCATATTTATGTATATGTGTACCAAATATTTAGCTGCCACTTATGATAACATGTGTTATTTGGTTTTCTGTTCCTGTGTTAATCTACTTAACTTTTAGCTCAGAATTGCTTTGGATATTTTGAGTCACTTTTTGTTCCATAAGAATTTTAGAATACTTTTCTAATTCTGTGAAAAATTACATTAATAGTTTGGTAGGAATAGCATTAAATCTTTGAAACTCCTCTATTTGCCTTTCTGTGTTGTAGGTGTCCTTTCTTTGATCCTATTCATATCTTACACCTTCCATCCTCACTTCTTTCTTTTTCCACCTATATACTGGGGACAGATATATTAAATTTAGTCGACTGTTTTCTTAGCCTACTAACCTGAGCACAGATGGTGGGCATGAGATTTCGGAAGCAATAAAACAATATTGAAAAAGCAAAACAAATGAAAGGACTTGAACTTCTTGTTTCCAAGCTTACTGAAAAGTTGTAGGGATCAAAACAGTGTGGTTCCAAAATAAGGATACATATGTAAGCCAATGGAATCGACTGAAGTCCAGAAATAAGCCAAACATTTATAAACAATTGATTTTCATCAGGGTAAAACACACATGACTTTACATTTACCATCTTAACAATTTTTAAATATTCATCATATTCATATTTCTCTGCAACAAATCTCTCATTATAACATTTCCACCTGGTTACACTAAAACACTCTATCCATTAAATACTAATTCTTACATCCTTCTGTACCCCACCCACGCTAACTACCTTTCTACTTTCTGTTTCTATGATTTTGACTACCTTAGACATTTCATGTGAATGAAGTCATATAGTATTTGTCCTTTTGTGACTGGCTTATTTCACTTAGCATAATGTCCTTGAGATTCATCCATGTTGTGACATATGACGGGATTTATTCCTATTTTAAGATTGCATTATATTCCAATTTATGTATATACCACATTTTCTTTATTCACTCATCTATTGATGGGCATTTGAGTTACCTTCACTTCTTGGCTGTTGTGAATAATGTGACTGTGAAGAATAACGTACTGTGAGGAACGTGACTGTGGCAATATTCCTTTGATATCCTGTTTTCAATTATTTTGAATATATACCCAGAAATGGAATTACTGTGTCATACAGTAGTTCTATTTTCAGTATTTTGAGAAATATTTATATTGTTTTCCATATGGCTGCAATATTTCACATTACACCAACAGTTTATAAGGAGAGTTTCAACTCCTCTGCATCCTTGCCAACACTTGTTTTGTTTTGTTCTTTTGATAATGGCCATCCTGATAGGTGTGAAATGATACCATAAAGACACATGCACAAAAATGTTCATTGCAGCACTACTCACAATAGCAAAGAAATGGAAATGATCTAAATGCCAATCAATGGTGGACTGGATAACGAAAACGGGGTATGCATGCACCATGGACTGCTCTGCAGCCATAAAAAAGAACAAGATTCTGTCTTTTGCAGCAACATCAATGCGGTTACAGGCCATTATCCTAAGCAATCTAACACAGGAACAGAAAACCAAATACTGCACTTTATAAATGGGAGCTAAACATCAAGTACACATGGACACAAAGAAGGAAACAACAGACACTGGGACCTACTTGAAGGTGGAGAGAGGGAGGAGGGTAAGGATCAAAAAATACCTGTTGTGTACTATGTTTATTATGTGAATGACAAAATAATCTGTACACCAAACTGCTGTGACATGCAATTAACTTATATAACAAACCTGTGCATGTATCCCTGAACCTAAAGAAAAAGTTAAAAAAAAATTTTACTTAAAAAAAGAGTGTCATTTAATTTCCAAATATTTGAGGATTTTCTGTTTTTTTATTTTCTGTTGTTGATTTTAGTCTAATTTCATTGTAGTCAGATAACATGGTGTTTAGGGTTTTCATTCTCTTATATTTTGAGGCTTGTTTTACGACAAACAATATAGTCTATCTTGTTACATGTTTCATATACACATGGAAAGAACATGTTTTCTGGTTTTGTGAATGGAGTGTTCTATAGAGTCAATTAGGTCAACTTATTTATATAATAATTTGTTGGGTCTTTTATATATTTAGTGATTTTCTGTGTACTTGTTCAATCAATTCCTTATAGAAGGGGTTTGAAGTCTTTCATTGTATGTGTGGATTTGGCTAATTTTCATTTCAGATATATTACTTTTTACTTCATACATTTTGAAATGTATTTCAGAAAGTTATATCTTAGTGAATTAAACTTTTTCATTATGTAAGTTATCCTCTATTTCTGGGAAATTTCAAGTTCTGAATCCTACTTTGTCTGCTATTTATACAGCTTCTCCAATTTTTTTTCATTTTTTACTCCTAATTTACATATATATGTAATTGTTGTACATATTTATGGGGTAAATATGATGTTTTAATATAAGCATACAATGTGTAATGATGAGATCAAGGTAATTCGAATATATATTGCCTTAGATATTTTTTATTTCCTTGTGTTAGGAACATTTAAATTTCACTCTTTGGCTAGGCATGGTGACTCACGCCTGTAATCCCAGCAATTTGGGAAACCAAGGCCTGTGGATCATTTGAGATCAGGAGCTCGAGACCAGCCTGACCAACATGGTGAAACCCCATCTCTAGTAAAAATACAAATACTTAGCTGGGCGTGGTAGCACACACCTGTAATGCAAGCTACTGGGGAGGCTGCGGCAGGAGAATCACTTAAACCTAGGAGGCAGAGGTTGCAGTGAGCCGAAATCGTGCCATTTGCCTCCAGCCTGGGTGACACAACGAGACTTCATCATAAATAAATAAATAAATAAATAAAATTTTACTCTTCTAGTTATTTTGCATATATAATAAATTATTTTTAACTATAGTCACCTTATTGGGCGACCAAACATTAGATTTCATTCCTTCTATTTAACTGTATTTTTGTAACCATCTATAAACCCATCTTTACCTCTCCCTCCCCAGTATACGGAGGGAAAGTAGAATAATGTTTGCCATTTGTAGATCTCTTTGGAGAAATGTCTATCCATCTCTTTTGTCCATTTTTAATTAGATTATTTTTGTTGTTGCTGAGTCATGAAAGTTTCTAAAATGTTTGGATGTTAATCTCGTATTAAATATATGATTTGCAATAACTTTCTCCCATTTTATAGTTTTTCTTCTTGCTCTGTTAATCTCAAGCATGAAGAAGTTTTAAAATTTGAGAAAGTTTCATTTGTTTGTTATTTTGTTGCTGGTGCTTTTGGTATTATAATCAAAAAATCATCATCAAATCTAATGTCTTGAAGCTTTTCGCAATGCTTTCTTTTGAAATTGTCATATATTTAGGGTTTATATTTAGGCCTTAAATATATTTTAAGTTAATTTTTGTGTATGCTGTAAGTTAAGGGTTCAACTTCCTTATTTTGCATGTGGATGTCCTGTTGAGTAAACTGTTCTTATGGCAAATTCAATGCTAAAAAGGGTTTGCACACACAATTCAATGGGGAAAGTATAATTTTTTACCTTTTCATGCTAGAACAACTGGATAATTGCATACATAATAAAGTTAGTTCCTCACTTCACTCTATACACAAAGGTTAACTCAAAATAAAGCAACAACCTAAGTATAAGGGTTAAACTATAAAACTATTAGGGAAAAGGTAAGGATAAATCATTATGACTTTGGTAATTTAGAGATTCAGTGCTATTCCTATTAATCTACCATTGACATTCTTCACAGATTTTGGAAAAAAAAAAAAAAAAAAAAAAAAAACGAAAACAAAAAACAAAAAACCTCTTTTAAAATTTATATGGGACCAAAAAAGAGCCCAAATAGCCAAGGCAATCCCAAGCAAGAAAGAACAAAGCTGGAGTCATCACGTTACCTGACTTCCATCTATATTATGAGGTTACAGTAACTAAAACAGCATGGTACTGATATAAGAACAGACATATACACCAATGGAACAGAATACAAAACTCAGAAATAAGATCACACACCTACAATCATCTGATCTTCAACAAACCTGACAAAAACAAGCAATGGGGAAAGGATTCCCTATTTAATAAATGATGCTGGGAGAACTGGCTCGTCATATGCAGAAAATTGAAACTGGACCCCTTCTTTACTCCTTATACACAAATTATGTCAAGATGGATTAAAGTCTTAAATGTAAAACCCAAAACTATAAAAACCTTAGAAGAAAATCTAGGCAATACCATTCAGGACATAGCCATGGGCAAAGATTTCATGACAAAAACACCAAAAACAACTGCAACAAAAGCCACAATTGACAAATGGGATTTAATTAAGCTTAAGAGCTTCTGCACAGCAAAAGAAACCATCATCGGAGTGAACAGACGGCCTACAGACTGGGAGAAATTTTTTTCAATATATCCATCTGACAAAGGTCTAATATCCAGAGTCTACAAGGAACTCAAACAAATCTACAAGGAAAAAAACAAACAAACAAACAAAAAAAACGAGCAACCCCATTAAAAACTGGCCAAAGGACATGAACAAACACTTCTAAAAAGAAGACATGAGTGTGGGTAGTAAACAAAGAAAACAAGCTCAACATCACTGATCATTAGAGAAATGCAAGTCAAAACCACAATAAGATACCATCTCATACCAGTCAGAATAGCAATTACTAAAAAGTCAAAAAAACAACAGATGTTGGAGAGGTTGCAGAGAAAAAAGAACTCTTTTACAGTGTTGGTGGGGGTGTAAATTAATTCAATCATTTTGAAAGACAATGTGGTGATTCCTCCAAGAACTAGAGACAGACATATCATTTGACCCAGCAATCCCATTACTGGGTATATATCCAAAGGAATATAAATTATTCTGTTATAAAGATGCATGCATGTGTGTGTTCATTGTAGCACTATTCACAATAGCAAAGACATGGATTTAACCCAAATGCCCATCAATGATACATAAAATTTTTAAAAAGTGGAACATAAACACCATGGAATACTATGCAGCCACAGAAAGGAATGAGATCATGTCCTTTGCAGGGCCATGGATGGAATTGGAAGCCGTTATCCTCAGCAAACAAATGCAGGGAATGACAATGAAACACCGAATGTTCTCACTTATAAGTGGGAGCTGCATGATGAGAACACATAGACACGTGTGGGGAAACAACACACATTTGGGCCTGTCATAGTGTTGGGAGGAGGGAGAGCATCAGGAAGAATAGCCAGTCGGTGCCGGGCTTAACATCTAGGCAATGGATTGATCTGTGCAGCAAATCACCATGACACATGTTTACCTAATAATGAACCTGCACGTCCTGCACATGTTTTTCTTCAACTTAAAAGTTGAAGGAAAGAAAATCATTATGACTTTGGATTTGGCAATGGATTCTTAGATTCCATACCCAAAACACAGAAAACAAAAGGAAATAAAAGGCGAATTGGACTTCATACAAATTAAAATCTTCTGTGCATCAAAGTAGATTATCAAGAAAGTAAAAAGGCAATCTATAGAATGGGAGAAAATATTTGCAAATGATATATCTTTTAAAGATTGGTATTCATAATATATGAAGCATACTTACAACTCAACATAAAAAGACAAATAATCCAATTAGAAATTGTCAAAGCATTTGCATAGACATTTCTTTAAATATAATATTAAAATGGTCAACAAGCACATGTATAGATGTTTACATCAATTGTCATTAAGGGGATTCAAATCAAAAGCCCAATGAAATAATACTTTGTTGCCATTAGGATGGCTGTAGCGAGAGAAAAAAATAAATTAACTAGTAAGGATGTGGTAAAAAAAAAAAAAAAGAAAGAAAGAAACCTTCTATATTGCTGGTGAGAATGTAAAATGATACAGCTGCTACTGACTACAGTTTAGTTATGCTTCAAAAAGTTAAACAGAATTGCCATATAAACCAGGGATTCAACTCCTTGGTGGTCCAAGAGAAATAAAAACATGTGTTAATACAGAAACTTACACATAAATGTTTATTAATTATGGCCAAAGATGTAAATAATCAAAATATTCATCAATGGATGAATGAACAAATAAATTTTGATATATACATACAATGAAATATTATTCAGTCATGCAAAGTGATGGAGTACTGGTATAAGCTACAATTTGGTGAACTTCAGAAACATTATGCTAAATGAAATATGACAGACACAAAAAATCACATATTGTATGATATTATTTTCTATAAAATACTCAAAATAGAAAAATCCATCCAGACAAAAAAGCAGAGTTGTTCCTAGGGCATAGGGGAAATAAGAAATAGGGAATGATTACTTATAAATGCTGAGTGTTCTGGAGTAATGCAAACATTTTGAAATCACAAAGAGTTGGTGATTTCACAACATTGTGAATATACTAAATGCACTGAATTATTCACTTTAAAGTGTTTAACTGTATTTTACATGAATTTCACCTAACTTTTATAAAGTTACACTTGAGAGTGAATCAGGACTTAGTTTCTTTCTACTGTCATAAGCTTTCAAATTTATGGCATAAAAATACAACTTTGTTATTAGTTATTTAAAAAAATATTTATGTCATTTTCTTTTCTTTTTCATATTTTTACTGGTTTGGTAGATATTGGAAAGGAGATTTTATTGTTTCATTTCATTCTACCACCTTTGTATGGAAATCTTTAATAACCATTTTGGAGAACAAGTTGGCAGTATATAACAAGAACACACTCTTTGAACAGTAATTCCACATCTGGAAATATATCCTAAGAACATATGTGATGAAGCTATAGATATTACTTACAGTCTTATTTGAAATAGAAAAATATTAGAGATAAGTGAAACACACAATAAGAAGAGAAATGATTATGTAAACTGTGATATACGGTGAGCCCGCTGTATCCAGATGTTGTGTTTTGTGTGTGTTTGTGTGTATGTGTGTGTACATATGCGTTATTATTTTTGTTTTTTCTATTTTTATGTTCAGGGGATATAAGTGCAGGTTTGTTACATGTGCAAATTGTGCGTCATTGAGGTTTGGGGTATGATACTGTCACCTAGGTAGTGAGCATAGTACCCAATAGGTAGTTTTTTAGTCCTTGCCCCCTTCCTCATTTGTCCCCCTTTAATAGTCCTCAGTGTTTATTGTTCATAACTTTGTGTCCACCTATACCCAGTGTTTAGCTCCCACTTATAAGTGAAAACATGCAGTGTTTAGTTTTCTGTCCCTACGTTAATGCACATAGCATAATGGCTTCCAGCTCCATCGATGTTGCTGCAAAGGACATGATCTCATTTTTTAAAATGGCTGCATAGTATTCCATGGTGTGCATGTACCACATTTTCTTTATCCAGTCCACCAGTGAATGGGCATCTTGGTTGATTTCGTGTCTTTGCTGTTGTGAACAGTGCTCTTATGAACATAGAAGTGCATGTGTCTTTTTGATAGAATGATTTATTTTATTTTTGGTATATACCCAGTAATGGGGTTGTTGAGCAGGATGGTAGTTCTCTTTTAAGTTATTTAAGAAGTCTCCAAATTGCTTTCCACAGTGACTGAACTAATTTACACTTCCACAGACAGTGTATAAGCATTCCATTTTTTCTACAACTTCATCAATGTGTATTTTTTTTAACTTTTTAATAATAGTCGTTCTGACTGGTGATCCACAGGTTCTGAATCTGAAGATTCAACCAAACTTGCACTGAAAATATACAATATGAGGCTGGGTGTGGTGGCTCATGACTGTAATCCCAGCACTTTTGGAGGCTGAGACAGGCAGATCACCTGAGGTCAGGAGTTTAAGACCAGCTTGGCCAACATGATGAAACTCTGTCTCTACTAAAAATACAAAAATTAGCCTGTAATCCCAGCCACTCGGGAGACTGAGGCAGGAGAATCGCTTGAACCCAGGAGGTGGAGGTTGCAGTGAGCTGAAATTGTGCCACTGCACTCTAGCCTGGGTCATAGGTGAGATTCAGTCTAAAAAAAAAAAAAGAAATATGAAATACAACAATAAAAATAATACAAATTTTGAAATATAGTAAAACACTATTTACATAGCATTTGCATTGTATTAGGTATTATATGTAATTTAAAGATGGAGGATGTGGGTAGGTTATATGCAAATACTACACACATTTTATATAAGGAAGTTGAACAGCCATGGGTTTCAGTATCCAAAGGGGGTCCTGGGACCAATACCACACTGATATTGGTGGTGGCTAGTAATTCCAGGAAAAATTGCAATGAAGAAGTATACTCTTTGGAGGGTAGTTTAAATCTAACTATTATATAAGTCATTTATTATGAAGACATAATTCATACACAGACACCGCCTTGCCTAGAAATGGGTATAAACAATTTGTATTTCTTGTTTGGTATTCTGACCTATTGCCAAATTTTAATTATTCATGAAGTTTCTATGCATTACATTTTACTGAAAATGGAGGCTTTAAAAATCACTGGTAATTTGAAAATCCAAACTGGGATGATAACATGCTCAGGTGCTAATTTATTTACATAAATTAATTTCAGGCCTCTGCTGTAAACCAATTAGCATCCATCACTTAATGGAGTCATAATCTGTCAGTTTAGCTTCTAGAAATGCTTGTCACTACTACAGGACTCAACACCAAAACTTTGCTAAAAAAAAGTAACAGAATTAGTGGAGTCAACAGCATAGATAATGACTAAATGTGGAACATACAGTATAGAAAGAGACTGATCTTCAAAAAATAAAGATATCAGAGAGGAAGCTACTTTATTTTCCAGAAAATGAATTTAAACAATGGTATTCAAAAAAATAAAAGTTATTTGTAGTCATTGTAAAATTGTGTCATAAGAAGTCATATCCAACCTTCTTGCCTAGTGGTCAGATGACATTGTGTGCAAATAGAAATGAGTTATGTTTTACTAGAGCTTCAAGTGGCTATTTCTAATGTCTTGAAAGGCCTAGAAGGAGAAGGTTTGGGGTGTTCAGTAACAATGTACCAATCAAAGGAAAGAGCCAGCAGTGCTCACAGAATGTCATGCAGCCAATTTGTACATATCACTAGTGGTGGGAAGAGTAATTTCAGAGGTAGACTGGAGTCAAAAAAAAAAAAAAAATGCATTTGGGGCTCGGCGCGGAGGCTCACGCCTGAAATCCCAGCACTTTGGGAGGCCAAGGCGGGCGAATCTCGAGGTCAGGAGATCAAGACCATCCTGGCTAACACGGTGAAAGCCTGTCTCTACTAAAAGTACAAAAAATTATCGGGGCGTGGTGGCGGGCGCCTGTAGCCTCAGCTACTTGGGAGGCTGAGGCAGAAGAATGGCATGAACCCGGGAGGCGGAGCTTGCAGTGAGCCAAGATCGCACCACTGTGCTCCAGCCTGGGAGATAGAGAGAGACTCTATCTCAAAAAAAAAAAAAAAAAGGCATTTTGGTTTAGAGAGAATACAACTAAATATTAAGTATTCACCAGCAAGATATGTAGGCAGATACCTTTCAAAACAAAACCCCCATAAAAATTTGCAAATAATCAGTAAGATAGCTTTGCTCAGGATGGTAGAGCAAGTGAATTAGCACAAAATTCGGTCTCCTAAGAAATGTATACCTTTGTTGAAATACAATGTGAAATTTTCTTTTAAGTTTGGGCTATTCTGATTTGGCATTATCTATATTTCTCTCTTTATACTTTAGCGCTGTCACACAGAACAACGAGGAGTCTATTATAAACTTGATCTGAACATCTAGATATTAGCTATAAGAACAATTGTGGGGACTAGTGATTTAATAGTTTACAAGTCTTATCATTAAATTGGGAATTTCTTTGGAGGCAAAGTAAGCATGCCAGGGGATTTATTTATTTTTTATTTTTTTATTTTTATTTTTTGTCTTTCAAATGTCCTAATATGAGCTGTGCACAAAGTTTACCTTTAAGAGATTTTGTGAATTGGTTATCATTGAATAACTAGCTTTTGACTACAATAGCACTTAATAAGTTAGCAGCTATTGATAGGAATTAACTTAGTTTATCTTAACCAATGCAATCAAAAGCTTGAGCTATAATTTTAGAATATATCTGGAGAGATTTTTAAAGTCTAAAATTAGTTGGTGTCCCTGTTTAGAATGCAGTTCCCTGGCCCCACTTCAACCTTAAGAAATCAACATGTCTGGAGTTTTGCCCATAAAGCTCCAAATTAAACAAATGTAACAGAAGATTCTGATATAAACTATTATTTGAAAACTAGCACATGCTGATGGGTACCAAATTCATGTTGGTAGTAGGATATCTATCTGGTAACTAATTCACACCACTAAAACACAAATGGTACTTGAGGTAGTGAGTTGAATCTCATTCATATAATGTTAGACCAATTACTTCATTTTACAAATTAGGAATTAAGTCCCAGTTAATAACTTGCCTAAATTTATTGGCAGTGAGATTGAGACAAGACCTGACCAACTTGGCTCCAAATTCAGTGCTTTTTCTATCACAGTGATGGAAATAGGAATGAAAATGAAGTTTGAAAATAATTGTGTTTGAATAAGGCAAAATAGTTGCTGAAGAATAAAATGATATGGCTTATCAGTTTTACTGATTTTATTCAAAATTATTTTTTAATAATTGTAATAAGTAAGGATTCATACACCCTGTAAATTGTAAATAAGGATTCATTGTAAATAAGTATTTATTGTAAATAAAGATTCATATACCCTGAGATTTCTAGACTCTCTTTGCATAGTTTAGGAGCTGTATTGTAAACAAAATAACCTTGAAGTCTTAAATGTAGAGATATTTGATGATAGCAATTCACAGCTACAAATGCTTTTAAGCAGCTTTCATTTTTTAAGTACTGTTTTAAAATTTTTGCTGTGGCAGTTAATGCATAGCAGTCTCATTAAGGAACTGGGGGAAAATAACGTCAACTACTCACACAGACATTTTAATATTAATGGTTATGGACTCTTTCTATAATTATGTACTGCAAAGACAATGATTTATTACTAAAGTACGGTCATTTAATTGTCAGTTTTAACCTCTACATCCTTGAAAATACCACAGTGCACAGTCTAATTAGCATTAAAACCATAACAGATCCAGCCAATGAGACACCAAATTTGACATCATGTCCAACAGTGGCTAAAATTGGAAGCTTCACTGAAAATCATACCTCACCCCACACCCAATGAACCTAATTGTGAAATACTATATTAAAGAAGAAAGTGTCTTCCTGACTTTAGCTGGTGATCAATGTATGCCCTAGAACAAAAAGATTAATAGTGCTTGTGATTTTATCATGGCTAGTGTGCCTGCAGAACCTAATTTGTATATATCTAACTCCCTTTTTAATATCTTACTAAAATTCAACAGTATCCTATATCAGTGGTTTTCACAGATCATAAAAAAAATTCAGCACCACAGATGATACAACACTAGTATTCAATTTGGGCAAATGAAGAAAAAGTAAAAATGTAAACAGTTTTTACATGTTTTGGATGCAATGGAAACAATTAACAAGAAAAATATGAGCCTTTTTCTTGAGGATTTACAAAACAATGTGATCTTGTTTGTATTCAAAAAGCATTAGGTTATAGATTTGTTTAATCAAAGAAGGTTATTACTTATAGGAAGTTAGCTTTTTATTTAATAATGGTTAATACAATACTTAATGACTCTTCCCATCCCTGCAGACATTTTAATTATACAATGCAGAATGTTGCAAAATTATATGAAAAATCTCTAATTTTAATATTTTTTTCCCAAACTATCCCTCTCCCTTCAATGACAAATTAGCCGTGACTATTCTTCTTTCTTCTATATATACTTTAAGTTCTAGGGTACATGTGCACAACCTGTAGGTTTGTTACATATGTATACATGTGCCATGTTGGTGTGCTGCACCCATTAACTTGTCGTTTATATTAGGTATATCTCCTAATGCTATCCCTCCCCGCTACCACACCCCATGACAGGCCCCAGTGTGTGATGTTCCCCTTCCAGTGTCCAAGTGTTCTCATTGTTCAATTCCCACCTATGAGTGAGAACATGCGGAGTTTGGTTTTCTGTTCTTGCGATACTTTGCTGAGAATGATGGTTTCCAGATGTATTCATGTCCCTACAAAGGACATAAACTCATCCTTTTTTATGGCTGCATAGTATTCCATGGTGTATATGTGCCACATTTTCTTAATCCAGTGTGTCATTGATGGACATTTGGGTTGATTCCAAGTCTTTGCAATTGTGAATAGTGCCGCAATAAACATATGTGTGCGTTTGTCTTTATAGCAGCAAGACTTTTAATCCTTTGGGTATATACCCAGTAATGGGATGGCTGGGTCAAATGGTATTTCTAGATCTAGATCCTTGAGGAATTACCACACTGTCTTCCACAATGGTTGAACTAGTTTACAGTCCCACCAACAGTGTAAAAGTGTTCCTATTTCTCCATATCTTCTCCAGCACCTGTTGTTTCCTGACTTTTTAATCATTGCGATTCTAACTAGTGTGAGATGGTATCCCATTGTGGTTTTGATTTGCATTTCTCTGATGGCCAGTGATGATGAGCATTTTTTCATGTGTCTGTTGGCTGCCTAAATGTCTTCTTTTGAGAAGTGTCTGTTCATATCCTTTGCCCACTTTTTGATGGGGTTTTTTAAAATTTGTTTGAGTTCTTTGTAGATTCTGGATATTAGTCCTTTGTCAGATGAGTAGATTGTAAAATTTTCTCCCATTCTGTAGGTTGCCTGTTCACGCTGATGGTAGTTTCTTTTGCTGTGCAGAAGCTCTTTAGTTTAATTAGATCCCATTTGTCAATTTTGGCTTTTGTTGCCATTGCTTTTGGTGTTTTAGACATGAAGTCCTTGCCCTTGCCTATGTCCTGAATGCTATTGCCTAGGTTTTCTTCTAGGGTTTTTATGGTTTTAAGTCTAACATATAAGTCTCTAGTCCATCTTGAATTAATTTTCGTATAGGGTGTAGGGAAGGGATCCAGTTTCAGCTTTCTGCTAATGGCCAGCCAGTTTCCCCAGCACCATTTATTAAATAAGGAATCCTTTCCCCATTTCTTGTTTTTGTCAGATTTGTCAAAGATCAGACGGTACTAGATGTGTGGTATCATTTCTGAGGGCTTTGTTCTGTTCCATTGGTCTATATCTCTGTTTTGGTACCAGTACCAGGCTGTTTTGGTTACTGTAGCCTTGTAGTATAGTTTGAAGTCAGGTAATGTGATGCCTCCAGCTTTGTTCTTTGACTTAGGATTGTCTTGGCAATGCAGGCTCTTTTTTGGTTCCTTATGAACTTTAAAGTAGTTTTTCCAATTCTGTGAAGAAATTCATTGGTAGCTTAATGGGGATGGCATTGAATCTACAAATTACCTTGTGCAATATAGCCATTTTCATGATATTGATTCTTCCTATCCACGAGCATAGAATGCTCTTCCATTTGTTTGTGTCCTCTTTTATTTCATTGAGCAGTGCTTTGCCATTCTCCTTGAAGAAGTCCTTCACATCCCTTGTAAGTTGGATTCCTAGTTATTTTATTCTATTTGAAGCAATTGTGAATGGGAGTTCACTCATTATTTGGCTTTCTGTCTGATATTGGTGTATAGGAATGCTTGTGATTTTTGCACATTGATTTTGTATCCTGAGACTTTAGTGAATTTGCTTAGCAGCTTAAGGAGATTTTGGGCTGAGACGATAGGGTTTTCTAAATATACAATCATGACGTTGGCAAACAGGGACAATTTGACTTCCTTTTTTCCTAACTGAATACCTTTTATTTCTATCTCCTGCCTGATTGCCCTGGCCAGAACTCCCAACACTGTGTTGAATAAGTGTGGAGAGAGAGTGCAACCCTGTCTTCTGCCAGTTTTCAAAGGGAATGCTTCCAGTTTTTGCCCATTCAGTATGATGTTGGCTGTGGGTTTGTCATAAATAGCCCTTATTATTTTGAGATACATTCCATCAATACTGAATTTATTGACAGTTTTTATCATGAAGGGCTGTTGAATTTTGTCAAAGGCCTTTTCTGCATCTATTGAGATAATCATGTGGTTTTTTGTCTTTGGTTCTATTTATATGCTGAATTACGTTTATTGATTTGCGTATGTTGAACCAGCCTTGCATCCCAGGGATGAAGCCCACTTGATCATGTTGGATAAGCTTTTTGATGTGCTGCTGGATTCGGTTTGCCAGTATTTTATTGAGGATTTTTTCATCGATGTTCATCAGGGATATTGGTCTAAAATTCTCTTTTTTTCTTGTTGTGTCTCTGCCAGGCTTTGGTATCAGGATGATGGTGGCTCATAAAATGAGTTAAGGAGGATTCCCTCTTTTTCTATTCATAGGTATATTTTCAGAAGGAACAGTACCAGCTCCTCCTTGTACCTCTGGTAGAATTCGGCTGTGAATCCTTCTCATTTTTTGAGAATTTTTTTGGTTGTTAGGCTATTAATTATTGCCTCAATTTCAGAGCCTGTTATTCGTCTATTCCGGGATTCTTTTCCTGGTTTAGTCTTGGGAGAGTGTAGGTGTTCAGGAATTTATCCATTTCTTCTAGGTTTTCTAGTTTATTTGCGTAGAGGAGTTTGTAGTATTCTCTGATGGTAGTTTGTATTTCTATGGGGTCGGTAGTGATATCCCCTTTATTATTTTTTATTGTGTCCATTTGATTCTTCTCTCTTTTCTTCTTTATTAGTCTTGCTAGTGGTCTGTCAATTTTGTTGATCTTTTCAAAAAACCAGCTCCTGGATTCATTGATTTTTTGAAGGGTTTTTTGTGTCTCTATCTCCTTCAGTTCTGCTCTGATCTTTGTTATTTCTTGCCTTCTGCTAGCTTTTGAATGTGTTTGCTCTTGCTTCTCTAGTTCTTTTAATTGTGATGTTAAGGTGTCAATTTTAGATATTTCCTGCTTTCTCTTGTGGGCATTTAGTGCTATAAATTTCCCTCTACACACTGCTTTAAATGTGTCCCAGAGATACTGGTATGTTGTATCTTTGTTCTCACTGGCTTCAAAGAACATCTTTGTTTCTGCCTTCATTTTGTTATGTAGCCAGTAGTCATTCAGGAGCAGGTTATTCAGTTTCCATGTAGTTGAGCGGTTTTGATTGAGTTTCTTAATCCTGAGTTCTAGTTTGATTGCACTGTGGTCTGAGAGACAGTTTGTTATAATTTCTGTTCTTTTACATTTGCTGAGGAGGGCTTTACTTCCAATTATGTGGTCAATTTTGGAGTAAGTGCGATGTGGTGCTGAGAAGAATGTATATTCTGTTGATTTGGGGTGGAGAGTTCTGTAGATGTCTATTAGGTCCACTTGGTGCAGAGATGAGTTCAATTCCTGGATATCCTTGTTAACTTTCTGTTTTGTTGATTTGTCTAATGCTTACAGTGGGGTGTTAAAATCTCCCATTATTATTGTGTGGGAGTCCACGTCTCTTTGTATGTCTCTAAGGACTTGTTTTATGAATCTGCGTGCTCCCAGATTGAGTCCATATATATTTAGGATAGTTAACTCTTCCTGTTGAATTGATCCCTTTACATTCGATAATGGCCTCCTTTGTCTCTTTTGATCTTTATTGGTTTAAAGTCTGTTTTATCAGAGACTAGGATTGCAACCCCTGCCTTTTATTGTTTTCATTTGCTTGATAGATCTTCCTCCATCCCTTTATTTTGAGCCTATGTGTGTCTCTGCACGTGAGATAGGTCTCCTGAATACAGCACACTGATAGGTCTTGACTCTTTATCCAATTTGCCAGTCTGTGTCTTTCAATTGGAGCATTTACCCCATTTATATTTAAGATTAATATTGTCATGTGTGCATTTGATCCTGTCATTATGGTGTTAGCTGGTTATTTTGCTCATTAGTTGATGCAGTTTCTTCCTAACATTGATGATCTTTACATTTTGGCATGTTTTTGCAATGGTAGGTACCGGTTGTTCCTTTCCATGTTTAGTGCTTCCTTCAGGATCTCTTGTAAGGCAGGCCTGGTGGTGACAAAATCTCTAAGCATTTGCTTGTCTGCAAAGGATTTTAGTTCTCCTTCACTTATGAAACTTAGTTTGCGTGGATATGAAATTCTGGGTTGAAAATTCTTTTCTTTAAGAATGTTGAATATTGGGCCCCACTCTCTTCTGGCTAGTAGAGTTTCTGCCAATAGATCCACTGTTAGTCTGATGGTCTTCACTTTGTGAGTAACCCGACCTTTCTCTCTGGTTGCCTTTAACATTTTTTCCTTCATTTCAACTTTGGTGAATCTGACAATTATGTTTCTTGGAGTTACTGTTCTCAAGGAGTATCTTTGTGGTGTGCTCTATATTTCCTGAATTTGTATGTTGCCTGCCTTGCTCAGTTGGGGAAGTTCTCCTGGATGATATCCCACAGAGTGTGTTTCAACTTGGTTCCATTCTCCCCGTCATTTTCAGGTACACCTATCAGATGTAGATTTGGTCTTTTCACACAGTCCTATATTTCTTCGAGGCTTTGTTCATTTCTTTTTACTCTTTATTTCTCTAAACTTCTCTTGCCATTTCATTTCATTCATTTTATCTTCAGTCACTGATATCCTTTCTTCCAGTTGATCTAGTTGGTTACTGAAGCTCGTGCATTTGTCACATAGTTCTCATGCCACGGTTTTTGGCTCTTTCAGGTCATTTAAGGACTTCTCTACATTGGTTATTCTAGTTATCCATTCGTCTAATCTTTTTTCAAGTTTTTTCTTTTCTTTGTAATGAGTTCAAACTTCCTCCTTCTGCTCAGAGAAGTTTGATTGTCTGAAGCCTTCTTCTCTCAACTCATCAAAGTCATTCTCCATCCATCTTTGTTCTGTTGCTGGTGAGGAGTTGCATTCCTCTGGAGGGGGAGGGGTACTCTGATTTTTAGAATTTTCAGCTTTTCTGCTCTGTTTTTTTCACCATCTTTGTGGTTTTATCCACCTTTGGTCTTTGATCATGGTGACGTGGAGATGGGGTTTTGGTGTGGATGTCCTTTCTGTTTGTTAGTTTTCCTTCTAACAGTCAGGACCCTCAGCTGCAGGTCTGTTGGAGTTTTTTCTGGGGGTCCACTCCAGACCCTGTTTGCCTGGGTATCAACTGTGGAGGCTGCAGAAGAGTGAATATTGCTGAATAGCAAATGCTGCTGTCTGGCCATTCCTCTGGAAGCTTCGTCTCAGAGGGGTACCCAGCCGTGTGAGGTGTCAGTCTACCCCTACTTGGGGGGTGCCTCCCAGTTAGGGTACTTGGTGGTCAGGGACCTACTTGAGGAGGCAGTCTGCCCATTCTCAGATCTCAAACTCCGTGCTGGGAGAACCACTACTCCCTTCAAAGCTGTCAGACAGGGACATTTAAATCTGCAGAGGTTTCTGCTACCTTTTGTTTGGCTATGCCCTGTCCCCAGAGGAGGAGTCTACAGAAGCAGGCAGGCCTCCTTGAGCTGCAGTGTGCTCCACCCAGTTAGAGCTTCCTAGCCACTTTGTTTACCGACTCAAGCCTCAGCAATGGTGGACATCCCTCCCCCAGCCTCGCTGCCACCTTGCAGTTAGATCTCAGACTGCTGTGCTAGCAATGAGGGAGGCCCCGTGGGTGTAGGACTGTCTGAGTCAGACATGGGATGTAATATCCTGGTGCGCCGTTTGCTAAGATCCTTGGAAAAGTGCAGTATTAGGGTGGCAGTGACCTGATTTTCCAGGTGCTGTGTGTCACGGTTTCCCTTGGCTAGGAAAGGGAATTCCCAGCCTCACCCTACTTCGGCTCTCGCTTGGTGGGCTGCACCCACTGTCCTGTACCGACTGTCTGACATGCCCCAGTGAGATAAACCTGTTACCTCATTTGGAAATGCAGAAGTCACCTGTCTTCTGAGTCCCTCACGCTGGGAGCTGTAGCCTAGAGCTGTTCCTTTTTGGCCATCTTGGAATCTCCATCCCATGGCTATTATTCTTTCACTACAGGATGTTGTTCCTTGACAGGAATCTATGGCCCAATGATTTTTACCTCTGATTATTCCAGTGCAAACTTAAACTGATGCATTATTCTGATTTTTAGTGTAGTAATATGGTCCTTGCTCCCTCATAAATAATTGTTATAATTGCTCTTACACCGACAAATCTAATTCAGTGGACATATCTTAATATTTTTAGGTAGAAAAAGAGTCACAAGCTTCAATGTCTACTCTCTCTGTGCAGGCATACCCTCTACTGACTCTAAAAGAAAGCTTTCTGGTTTGTGCTTAAACACGTCAGTGACTGGTAATTTCCTAACTCAGTCCATTGCAACCTTCTAGTCAGTTAAGCACAATTTTTCCTCATTATCAGTGGCTGATTGGTTCCAGGACCTCCCTTGGATATCAAAATTTTTGGATGCTCAAGTCCTTAATGTAAAATGTTGTGTACTATTTGTATATAACCTATGTCCATTATCTTGTATACTTTATATCATCTCTAGGTTACTTATAATACCTAATACAATTTTAAATGCTATGTTAAGAGTTGTTACCCTGTATTGTTCAAAGAATAATAACAAGAAAAAAAAGGCTTTGCCTGCTGTGTACAGATGTACATCATTTTGCAAAACACTTTTGATCAGTGATTGGTTGACCTTACACATGCTGAACCCAGGGAGACAGAGAGCCAATTGTGTTTACTGAGCATCAGCTCTTGGAAGAGCATCACATGAGTAAAAGCTTATCCCAATCTAATCAGGGAGACTTGCACATATGCCACTTTCATGCAAAGGTGAGTATAATTAGTGACATTTTAAACACAAAGTGCTTGCGGAACCATTGTAGAAAAAGAGATTCAAATCTAACCCAGGAAATCTTTGTGAGCTTTCTGGAAGAAGCAGGATTAAAGTGTGAGGGTGTTTGTTTGCTACAAGAAAAAGAGACTTGTTTAAATTATCTCATAAATAAGGGAGTGGTGTTTGCATGCAGACTAAAATAGAGATGTCATTGGAACAGAAACAGCTCTAAGGATCTAATTATTTTTAAAAAATTCTCTACAGAGCCAGTTTGTCCTGGTGTCTTATGGGATGTTTTCTCTCAGCATAACTGATTCCTTCTTTGTTTTCTATCCCAATAGACTAATTCTTTTTTTTTTTTTTTTAAGGCAGTGTCTCACTCTGTCACTCAGGCTGAAGTGCAGTGGTGTGATCATAGCTCACAGTGGCCTCAAACTCCTGAGCTCAAGAGATCCTCCCACCCTGACCTCCCAAAGTGCTAAAATTACAGGCTTAAGCAACTGTGCAGAGCCCAATCAACTAATTCTGCTTTCACTTAGTTTCTGCCCACACTTAACTTCATTTTATTTATGGCTCATCATGGCCACTACCATTTCCTTATTCATTGTGGCTTTTCCTCTTCTTACTGCTAACTGCGAAATCAGGTTTTGGTTAAGTTTATCTAAGCCATAAGCCTGACTGATCGTATGTCTTGTATTGATGGCCAGAACGGATCTCATCATATGATGCCTCATCTTGTACACATAGCTACAGCAGAGTGGGGAAAGGAAGAGGCAAGTGGAGTCACCTTGCACAAAATGAAGAAGTGGTTATAGGCTTGAAATTTTCCTCCAAAGTGATATTTGTGAAAATCAGGCAACTGAACGTTTAGCCAGTCAAGCGAAATGTAGTGGTAAAATCAACTGGAAAGGTAGATTGATATTAAATGGTAGTGGTCCTTAAATACTAATCTAAGAAACAGAGACTTTTCTCTACATGTCAGGAGAAGTTTTCAAAGATTTTTATGACTGGGGATCATAATAATAATAGCTAGTATTTTTATAACACTTACTATATTACAGGCACCATTCTAAGGACGTTATGAGTGATAATTCATCGAGCATCATTAGTAGTTAGCTGTCGCAGCAATAAGGCATGACTTGGAAGAAAGGTCAAGTGACCAGGGTGAAAGTGCAAATTAGAAAATGGTTAGAGTAGTTTTGAACTCTAGGAAGCATGAATAGCTAAATCAGGGAACTGACAAAAAAAGATAATGGGTTGAAAACAAGAGACTTTCATAGTTAGATCTTATAAGATTGCTAACTGACTTGATGTTCAAGGAAGAGTGAAAGATGCCTCTGAGATACTGATTTTAAGCAATTTGAAGAAGGGACGTAAGGGGATACAGGGGAAACTGCAATTTGGTAGAGAAGATGAGTTTGTTGAAGTGTTTGTGGGATATCAGGTGGAAAGTTTTGCATAAAGTGGTCTGGTATTTCAGAGAAAAGTTAAGGTGAAAGAGATTTGAAACTCATTCCTCAATATTGTATGAGAGTTTGCAGTGTAAAATATGAAAATCTAGTAGGAAATGCCCATTTAAGGTTGGGGAAAGTTACCACTAAAGGAGATGATTATAGAAACATGGTCTGTAGAAGTGAAAAGAACTTTAGAAATCATACACTCTAACATTCTAATTTTGAAGATGTCCAATCCAGAGGCAAATGGTTTGCCCAAGGATACAGCATAAGTTATTGCCAAAGTTGAAGCTAGATCTCTGATCCACTAAAGAAGACCTAGAAAAGTCCCTTATTACAGGAAATTAGGGGAAAGAAAGTTAATTGCAAAGATAGTGAGAAGACCTGAAGAGAAATTTAGCTTAATGAATACTCAGAAGAGGTCATTGAATTAAGCAACTAGGAGTTTACTGTTGGACAATTCTTGTTATTGAAATATTAATTAATCCATTCTTTCTTGAACAAAAGGCACTCTTCACCCAGTAACTTCAGTCAAATGGTTCTTGTTTTCATTTTCCCCCATGGGCAAACATTGCTCCCTTTTCTTCTCTCCTTACCTTGTATGTTTGTTATTTCTTTCTTCTCTGCCTTGTTTCTAGACCATTTCCTTCTTTCTCCATCTTTTTTCACAATGTGAAAGTGTATTGAAATTTAGTGTTTTGCAGTACCTGATGCTTTTTTAAAATTTAACTAATATATTTTTTCTTTGAAAATATTTCATCCAAAGTTAAAGCTTCAAAAATTACTGTCCTCTTTGATTTCTGTCAATGATTTCATGCATACTGTTTCTATCTCTAAAATCATTTTTCCTTTTTTCCATTTCATATAATTTACCTTATTTTATTTTATTGATCATCTTTCTTTGTTAGGCAGCATGATTTAAATGTCTAAAGCACAAAACACTCCTATAGAGTCTTGGCCCTATCAACTGTTTTACTGTGAGACTTTGGGTGGGTACTTCCCTGTGTCTTAAATTCCTAATCTGCCAATTGAAGATAATGCCTCCCATGCCTAATTTTAGGGAACAGTTGTTGGGAAAGTTGAGGGAGTTGTTTGGATAACATCAGTTATACAAAAGTGGTTTGAAAAATAAAATCACACTTTGCAGAAACAGGTTCTTACATTTATTTGAAATTGTATGGTGGAAAAAGCATTGTCTTTGGCAGCACATAGAATCCAAGTTTGAATTCTAACTCTAGCATTTACTAGTTGTATGATCAGGGCACATTACCTAAATTTTGTAGACTTAAGTTCCTTTATCTGCATTAAGGGGATAATAAGAATACTCATTTCCTCTATTTGTTGTGAGGATTTATATATTTATATAAAATGTATTTTATATATACTATACATATAAATACATGTAAAATATATGTATATATGTATTTTATACATATATATACATGTATATTCATATATTTTACATTAGAAAAAATATATTCATATATTTTACATTAGAAAAAATAAATCTTACTGTATCTTATAATAAGATGCAATATCTTATAATTACATCTTAAATTTTATCTTATAAGATTTAATATATGTATATATAACAATCGCACCCATATATACATAGACATATATGTATGTTTACATACATACATACATATACACATACATATATATACATACATATATATATATCTCTTCTTTCATTAGGAGAAAAAAGACTCATTACAAGGTGATTTTCTTTATGAGCAATTATGCTGTGTTTGCTCCAAAAGATAATTTTGTGAAACATGGCCTATATTTGCTCTGACTTCATTCTACCTAATCCAAACTTGCCATACAAGAAACCAAATGAAGTATTAACATATTGAAAAATTATCTAAAAAGTCTTATTACATAGTACCACCCTGTGTTCACAATTGCTTCAATTTTACATTTATTTTGTTCTTTAAAATAATCATTCTGACTATGAAAGTAATTCATGCTCACTCTTAAGGATTGAAATAAAATTAAGGAAGGTATTAAAGTATGACGAATAAACAGAAATAATCTATAATCCCATAACACACTGTATATACTTTTCTGGAATGTCTTCTATTAGACACAAACAATTTCAACAGAATTCCAACTCAGACACAGTTAAATAAAACAAAGCAAGACGACTTCATAATTTAGTCTAAGCCCAGACAAAGTAAAATTCACCGTACATCTCACAAAATACCAAGCACCCTCTCTCTCAGAAAAATTGATGACTGATACTCTTTTACTACAGCTTTATTTATTTGTATCGGTCTCTCTCCTCCCGACAGGTGAGATTTACTGGGATAACCCACCATATCATTCCCTCTGTCCTGCTTTCTGCTGACATCTAATATAAAGCAAATCCTCACTTCCTTAGACACTTTCCCAAATCACCCAACCAAAGCCCAAATCCTATAATATATTATAATACCCTCTTACTGAGACACTCCATTTTTCTATATGGTATATGTGATATCCTTTGCTGCAATGAGAAATAAATTCAGCTTGTTTAATTACAACAATGTGTATTAACCATGAGTTTCTGATGCTTTGACATCTGGAGCCTTGTTGATTTAGGAAAGACTGCCCCTCTCAGGGTTAGCCAAATCCTAGAGATAGTAAATAACTTGCCTGTGAGTGTGCCTTTCATATGCAAACCAATCAATCTAGAGCCTATACCCCAGCCATCAGTTTTATCTGAGCTTTCACAGTGCTCTCACACTCTGGGTCTCTATTCACTTGCCCTAATCACCTCAAGGCCAGATACCAGACAGACAGCCCCTATGCCCCAGAGCCTTCTGAAATTATTCAAACTAGCCAATCCTAACCCTGCTTATCCTGCCTTGCCTGGTTCTTCACATAAGAATCACAATAAGGGCTCTTGGCCACATTTACCTCTTGCTTCTTCTGCCTCTTGACTACACTGATGCTTCCCCTCAGTGTGGCTTTGTATGTCTCTTGCTCTGAGAAATTTGTGAGTATAAAAATTTCTTTCTTCATGACAGTCATTTTTGTGTCTGCACATTTTACCACAACAACTTTATTTAAATCTTGCACACATTTTAAAGCAAGTGTTTTATGTGTAAATAAATATACAATATATAAAATACATATATAATATATAATAAAGTGCATATAATAGTCATATATTATTAAAATAATATATAAACACAGTTATTTGACTTTGCAGATTTTATAGTTTTATTTAAAAAGAGTTATTTTTTAATCAATTAAGTGTCAGATTTTTAAATTTTTAATGTTTGATTTTTCTTTTACTAGGCAGGAATTGAGACTACTAAACTCTCTTGTTTAATACTGAATGTGTGGCAAACCTGATAATGTAAACTGGCAGATCTGGGCCAGGCCATACACCTTCAGAAAAAATGGTAGCAGGGAACATTGTCTTCATGCTGGCTCGAGCATTAAATTCTGAGGTTCCCGCAATGTTTGATTCCAAATAGAATCATTTTCAAGCAATAGGACATATATGAGCACATTATAGATGGCATCCATATACAGATGGCTCAAAATTGAACTGTTACTCATACATATATTAAGGACTATATGAAATATAGTCAGCCTTCCATATCTATGGGTTCCCACATTTGTGGATCCAACCAACAACACTGATCAAAAATATTCTCAAAAAGTTATATCTGTACTACACATACTTTTTGTCCTTATTATTTTCTAAAAATAACAGTATAGCAACTATACATTATATTAGATATTGTAAGTAATATAGAGTTTATTTAAAGTATTTTGGAGGATATGCACAGATTATATGCAAAAACTACACCATTTTATCAGGAACTTGAGCATCCACAGATTTTGGTGTCTAAAGAAGGTCCTAAAACTGGTTCTCCATGGATATCAAGGGATGACTATAGGGATACTGCTAAGATCTTTGAATCTAAGGGTATTAACCTTGATTTTTCATGTTACTGAAAGATTTTTAAAAATAAATAATATAGATATCTTAAGATTATGATTCTTGTCTATAAATTTGTAAATAACATTGCCAGAATTTTTATCATTAGTCACTTAGCAGCCCTTCTGTTACTGGTTACTATGTTGGAATATTATACTGTAACTAATCTGCACTCATTATTATATCTCTCACATGAAAAACAGTGGAGAATGTTCTATCTAGGTAACTGGATGAAATACGGACTTATAATGACGAAAAACATGTTCCATCAATTTTTTATTTGCTGCCGAGAAATCTGTAGTGAAAAAAGCTTAATCTAAGGCCCCTTTCTTTCTAATACACTTAAAATAAAAGTATTTATCTCTCTCTTTTCTTTTCTTCTCCTCTTTGCTCACTTGCACTTTTTTAACGAAAAATAATTGTACATGTCACAGAACTAAGAGTATATAGCTTTAGGATATTTACAAAGATAGCTTGTAGTTAACGGATATCCTAAACTCCAAGAGGAAACATGATGTCAGTCTCATTATCTATTTACTTAATATGTAGGATCACAGAACTTTTGAGTCAGAAGTCAGGCTGAAAAATTGGCAGCACATGCTTCATCAACTAGTCTAGTTCACATTTCCATTCCAGTCTTTTCTGCACATACTGGTCCTCTCAAATATTTGAAGACGATTCCCATAGTTCCTCATGCAATATAGAAACAGATATTTTACCTACCCAGCTACATATCTCTGGTTGCCTCTGTTTATTAATGCTATTTTTAAAATGTACAACGACATTGTAGATTTGATCTGAAGTCAGATCCGAACTCAGATCAAATCTATGATGTTGTAGTACATTTTAAAAGCAACAGTAATATGTTATTTGTGTAGATGAAGATAACATGCTGTTTGATTCACACTGATCTTCTTGTCAACTGAACTCCACAGGTTTTTAGGATGTCTTCTCATTTTTGTACTTGGGAAATTGTTTTTTTAATCTTACTTTATGACTTTTCATTTAATTAATTAGGCTTCACATTTTTAGTGTTAGTCCAGTATTTATTATAAATAACTAAAATAATTCTCTAAAATAAGAGTCAGCAAACTTTTTCTGTATAGGGCCAGATAGTACATATTTTCAGCTTTGTTACCTATAGAGTCTCTGTTGCAACTACTCAACTCTGCCACTGTAGTGCAAGTGAACCCTAAACAATTCATAAACCAATGGTGTTGCTATGTCCCAATAAAATTACATTTACCAAAATAAGCAGTGAGCTGGACTTGGCCTATGTGCTTTAGTTTGTCTATCCCTACTCTAAAATGTTGTCTGTATAAGCCTGCCTGCAGTCTTCTGGGAAGAATGTCCATAGCTTTCCTCAGATACTTGAAGCGGTCCAGGTCCCAAAGTAAGATGATGAACATGTACCATAAGGAGTCTGTCTAAATATCTTGCTGTTTTATTTTCATTTCAATGTAGATTGACAGTCTGAGTTTATGCCTATTGCTTCTACATCCTATCTGATCCTATCTGATTAACACCCTCTTTAACTCTCAAAAGTTTCTTAGTTAAGAACTATATGGTTACTGTATTAATATGCCATATAAATGTAGTCTCTTTTAGGTCCTGAGAATTTTCTAAAGCTTGAAATTTATTCAAAATATGTAAACTAACTGTCCAAGTAAGTGATATTCCAAAAACAAGTACTTTTTTATTTTTTTCCTCTATTTAATTTAAAAATGGCAGATTAAAGAATGAGAGACGTAGGGCTATATTGCTGAACCAAATGAAGGTTTAAATTACCTCTGCATTGAGAAGAATTGAGGGGAAAATAAAGAGAAAGACAAGGACTGAGGTCAGAAAAATAGTACTGAGGCAGTAATAAAGGGGAGCATACGCATGGCCCTCTTTGGGAACACGAGCACAAAATTTGTTTTCTAGTCTCCTAGTGAAACGGGAAAGGTTCCCTCGTCCCTCTCACAGGGTGTGTGATGGGGGTGTGGCCCGCTTCTTCAGTGCCCCGCTGCTCAAACCTCCAGAGGAGCATACAGACAGGCAGACTATGGGGCTCCGACCCTATGGCAGAGTCTAGGGGTGAACATGTTTACAGCTGAAGTCCCAGTGGGTATTTGTTACAGGATTCTCTTTCAGTTTGCCATCTACAGGCAGTTTGTGTTAACCAACTCAGTTAAACCCTCTACCCTGTCGCAAGGACAGAGAGCTTTCTGTATCCCAGGTTCTTGCCTTGGTGTACCAGAATAATTGGCCCACACGTGGGCTTGGAGAATGAGTGTACAGTTTTATTGAGTGAAAGTAGCTCTCAGTCGATAGGAAAGCCAGAAGGCAGATGGTCTTCCCCTGGAGTTGGGCTGTTCTGTGGCCCCAGCTCTCCTCCGACTGCCAGGGCCAAACTCTGCCTCCTCCCGGAGGGCTGCCAGCCTGCCTGCTTCTGTCCATGTAGTCTTCCCCCAGCGTGCTCCTCACAGCGTGTTTGTGTTTTCTTCCACTGATGTGCACCTTTTGATGTCTGGCCACCTGTGTCTGCCTGCTAGGGTCTCAGGGATTTTTTTATGGGCCAGGGAGGTCTTGGGAAATGCAAGATTTCGGCAAGAATGCCTGTCCTCACCTAGGTCCGTGAGGGTGGAGCCCTAGCCAGGGACCACATCCTCCTCTACCCGGCACTTCCCTTCCCCTTTCCATATCATTTAAAGGGATCAGGCTCTTCCCTTCTCAGCACTCCTGTATCATCAGTTCTGTGTGGAAGAGTAGAAAAACGGTTAAGATATTTTAGAATCTCCTGAGAACTTCAGAAATGATCAACAGAAGACTGCTAGGACTTTGAGAAGCACTTGTAGTAGGGGATTGAGCTTCTTAGGTCCGTGTACTCTTTACCAACAAGAACCTTTTTTTTCTGAGATCTCTTTTCTGAATAGAGAATTAAATAACTATGCCTCTAAGAAGAATGGGGCTCCAGAGCTGTTCTTTTATTAGATATCTGTTGATATTGCAAAGCCATTTCCCCTCCCTGGGCTTCAGCTGCCTCATTTTGTTATGTGGGATAATAATCTGTATACTGCCAGTAGAGATTTTGGGAAAAACAAACAACAGAATGGCTTTGGTAATACTGAAAAAAAAATGAAATTTTTAAAATCACATACTTATTTTTAATTAACATGTGTTTCCCTGAGTTTTTTTAGAGCTAACTTTAGAGCTACGTCCTTAACTTCGTATCTGTGATAACTGTTGTTTTTATCTTTCTCGTCATAAAGTATGCTAAGTATAGTCTGTGTGAACATCCTTTATTTATTTATTTATTTTTTTACTTCAAATTGTAGGTCAGTCTGGCCCCCAACATCATAGAGTGAGGTTAGAGTATATATCTCCCTCTTTATGAGCCACACATATTTTAAAGATCTGGGTAAGTGCTCTTTTGTTCTTTACGATAATAAATAAATAAATACAATGTGAAAAAAGAATTATAAGAAGTGTGGCCGGGAGCTGTGGCTCACACCTGTAATCCCAGCACTTTGGGAGGCTGAGGCGGGCAGATCACGAGGTCAAGAGATCGAGACCATCTCGGCCAACATGGTGAAACACCTTCTCTACTAAAAATACAATAATTAGCCAGACATGGTGGCGGGTGCCTGTATTCCTAGCTACTTGGGAGTCTGAGGCAGAAGAATTGCTTGAACCCAGGAGGCAGAGGTTACAGTGAGCTGAGATCGCGCCACTGCACCCCAACCTGGCGACAGAGTGAGACTGTCTAAAAAAAAAAAAAAATTAAAGAAACAAAAAGAAATGCATAAACAATTTATTTTTCTCTACTCATTACTTGTGAATGTTCATTTAATATGAGCAGCTATTTTCAGGTGTAGCTTAGGAGCGATTTCTTTTTTTGTTTTTGTTAGGTGGCAGGTGCTTTCCATCCCAATATGACTATTCTTTATTCGATATCAATCTGAACTTTAAAAGTTAGATTGTTCCTCTAAAGACATGAAATATTAGAGATGGGTTTTAATGAAGCAGTAATATTGTTAATCTTTGTGTGCTTCATTATGCTTCATCATTTACAAAGCCCTTTGAGTCAAGCAAAACTGGTGGTAGAGTTCTGTCTTTACAGGCGGAGAAGCTGAGACTCTAAAAACATGGGGGAAGACCTACCTGGACTCCAAACAAACTAATAGAATTACCAGCAATAAAACCCACATGAGTTTCAAAGCATTTTTAATTTCTTTCCTTTCTTTTGTCGGATTCAGGTAAAGCTTACTCTGATAACAATCTAGTGAGGTGAAGAACAATAATTGAAAGGTAAAATTGCTAAGTCATACTATAATTAAAAATAGATACCTACATTTTACTTCAAATACCGCAAAAAAGATGACATTTTTACCTTAAGAAATATACATTATGAAAATCCAAATTAAAGAGTTAAGGATAAATATTTTGATCTACTTAATAACTCACGATTGGTCCGTGGAGGAACCATGACTTAAGGCCAAAAAATCAGTAAATTGCAAAGCCTTGCACTAGGCTACCATCATTGAAAAAACTATTTACATATTAACACTAACCTTATGGTAGTTGTTGCTACAGATTTCGTTTTTTATGGACATTTTGAAAAATCAGTCTTCTACCCATTGATGAGAACATATTCAAAACAGCTTGTTTTCTTGCATACTTTTCTCCCAACAACTAGTTAGTGACAGTCAACAACGTGCTAACCTCTGTGTTATATAAAAAAGAAGTAGAAGGCATACTCTCTTACCTAGAGGAGTGTATGCCCTGGCTGGAAAAATTAGATAACCCCAGGAGTGCAAAATAAAATGCCACAAAGCAGTATATTACCACTCTTTAGACTATATGCAGTAAGGGACATAATCTCTGGATGGTGCCCCAAGTAGCGTGGATTTCTAAAGGAAGTACTACTGGACTGTGTATGCATCATAGTTCAAAGGAAATATACACTATTAGGTTTCCAGAAATCTATAATGGTTAATAGTGGAGGCTATGGTAACAGTACTTGGGTTTCAATCCCGGCACAATCACTTTCTAACTTGAGCTCAGGTTCTCAGAGCCTCAGTTAATCATTTATAAAATGAGGGCATTAATAGTAACTAAATACTATTGTGGTTGTAGAAATTAAATGAGACATTTCATGTAAATTAGTTCAATCATTATGGAAGACAATGTGGCAATTCCTCGAAGACCTAAAGACAGAAATACCATTCAACTCAGCAATCCTGTTAATGGGTATATATCCAAAGAATATAAATCATTATATCATAAAGCCACATGTACGTGCATGTTCATTGCAACACTATTCACAATAACAAAGACATGGAATCAACCTAAACACCCATCAATCATAGGCTGGATAAAGACAATGTGGAACTTGTAGGCCATGGAATACTATGCAACCATAAAGAGATCATGTCCTTTGCAGGGACATGGATGAAGCTAGAGGCCATTATCTCTAGCAAACTAACACAGAAACAGAAAACCACATGCTGCATGTTCTCACTTACCATTGGGAACTAAACGCTGAGAACACATGGACACACAGAGGGGAACAACACACATTGGAGCCTATCAGAGGTTGGAGGGTGGAAGAAGGGAGAAGATCAGGAAAAATAACTAATGAGTACTAGACTTAATTCCTGGGTGATGAAATACTTCATACAATAAACCTCCATGACACAAGTTTACCTATCTAGCAAGCCTGCACATGTACCTCTGAACTTAAAATAAAAGTTAATAAAATGAGATACTCTATGTAAATATCTAAACATAGGGTCTGGAAAATTGTATATGATCAAATTTATAACTGCTATTATTAATTTTACCTGTTATAGTTTGAATTGTGCCCCCTGCCAAATTCATACATTTTAAGTCCTAAACTACAGTATCTCAGAATGTGACTTTATTTGGAAATAAGGCAGTTTTTGTTTGTTTGTTGTTTTATCAATGGCTTTCCTGTTACCTTTTATCTTACGATCAGGGATACATGTGCAGGTTTGTTATATAGGTAAGCTCATGTCACAGGAGCTTGGTGTACAGATTATTTTGTCACTAAATTTAGTATTCAATACTTATATTTTTTTCTGATTGTCTCTCTCCTCCTACCCTTTACCCACAAGTAGGCCCCAATGTCTGTTGTTACTGTATGTGTGTCCGTGTGTTCTTATCATTTAGCTCCCACTTACAATTGAGAACAGGTGGCATTTGGATTGCTGTTTCTGTATTAGTTTGCTTAGGATAATGGCTTCCAGCTCCATTCATGTTGTTGCAAAGGACATGATCTTTTTTTTTCATAGCTGTCTATATTCCATAGTATATATGTACCAGATTTTATTTGTACTATCTGCCATTGATTGGCATTTAGGTTGATTCCATGCCTTTGTTATTGTGAATAGTTTCCAAATGAACATACATGTACATGTGTTTTATGGTAGAATGTTTTATATTCCTTTGGGTATATACCCAGTAATGGGATTGCTAGATGGAATGGTGGTTCTATGTTTAGCTCTTTGAGGAGGTGTCACACTGCTTTCCTCACTGGTTGAATTAACTCACACTCCCACCAACAGAGTATAAGCATTTTCTTTTCTCTACAATCTCGCTAGCATCTGGTAATTTTTGACATTTTTATCATTGCCATTCTGACTGGTATGAGATGGTAGTTCACTCTGGTTTTAATTTGCATTTCTCTAGTTATTAGTAATATTGAGCTTTTCTCATGTACTTGTTGGTTGCAAGTACATCTTCTTTTGAAAACTGTTTGTTCATGTCCTTTGCCCACTTTTCAATTGGATTGTTTTCTGCTTTTAAATCAGTTTAGTTCTCTAGAGATGCTGGGTATTAGACCTTTGTGAGATAAATAGTTTGCAAATATTTTATCCCATTCTGTAGGTGGTCATTTTACTCTATTAATAGTTCATTTTACTGTGCTGAAGCTCTTTAGTTTAATTAGATCTCATTTGTTAATTTTTCCTTTGTTCGCAAATGCTTTTGACGTCCTTGTCATGAAATTTTTTCCACCTCCTAGGTCCAGAATGCTGTTTCTTAGGTTATCTTATAAGGTTTTTAGAGTTTTGGGATTTACATTTAAGTCTTTAATCCATCTTGAGTTAATTTTTCTATATGGTGTAAAGAAGGGGTCCTGTTTTAATTTTCTGCATATGGCTAGTCAGTTATTCCAGCATTACTTATCCTTCGCCCATTGCTTGTTTTTGTCAAGTTTGTCAAAAATCAGATGGCTGTAGGCATGCAGCCTTATTTTTGTACTATCTGTTCTCTTCCATAGGTCTCTATATCTATTTTTGTACCAGTACCATATTGTTTTGTGCATTGTAGCAGTGTAGTATAGTTTGAAGTCAAGTAATGTGATGTCTCAAGCTTTGTTATTTTTGCTTAGGATTGCCTTCACTATTCAGGCATCCTTTTTGGTTCCAAATGAGTTTTTAAATATGAATATTTGTTCTAGTTCTGGAAAGAATGTCCTTGGTAGTGATACGGAAGTGCTGGGATTGGAAGAGTGTCGGGTCCCTTTAAATTATATAGAAGGGGGAAAGGGAAATACTGGGTAGAGGAAGGCGTGGTCCCTGGCTAGGGCTCCACCCCCACTGATCTAGGTGAGAACAGGCACTCCTGCCTTTGTGCCCACCACGTCCCCATCCTGTGCCTATAAAAACACCCTGAGACCCTAGCAGACAGCCACACCAGCGGTTGGACATTGTGAGGAACACATCGTCGAGAAGAGCCCATAGGTGGAGGAACACACAGGCGGCTGGACCTCCAGAGGAACCCACTGACAGGCACCAGCTTGCCAGCAGGCCACCAACCCACAGAATTAGATGAAGTTTGGCCAGGGCTGTCTGAGGAGAGCCTAGGCCACTGAACAGCTGGACTCCAAGGGAAAACCATTTCCCATCTGACTCCCCTATCTGCTGAGAGCTACTTTCACACAATAAAACCTTGCACTCATTCTCCAAGCCCAAGTGTGATTGAATTCTTTTGGTACACCTAGGCAAGAATCCAGAATATAGAAAACCCTTTGTCCTTGCGACAAGGTGATTGAATTCTTTTGGTACACCTAGGCAAGAATCCAGAATATAGAAAACCCTTTGTCCTTGCGACAAGGTGGAGGGTCTAATTGAGGTGGTTAACACAAGCCTATAGACGACAAAACTAAAAGAGCACCCTGTAACACATGCCCACTGGGGCTTCAGGAGCTGTAAACATTCACCTCTAGACACTGCTGTGGGACCAGAGCCCCACAACCTGCCTACCTGTATGCTTCCCTAGAAGTCTGAGCAGCAGGGCACTGAAGAAGCGAGCCACTCTCTCTGTCACACGCCCTGTGAGAGGGCCAAAGGAACATTTCCCATTTCAGTAGTTTGATAGAAATAGCATTGAATCTGTAAATTGCTTGGTCAGTATGACCATTTTAACAATATCAGGTTCTTCCTAAACATAAGCATGGAATGTTTGTTTTGGTTTTTTGTTTTCATTTATTTATGCTGTCCCTGATCTTTCAACAGGGTTTTTGTAATTATTTTTGCAGAGATCTTTTACTTCCATGATTAAGTGTATTCCTAGGTATCTTATTCTTTTTGTGCAATTTTAAATGTGATTGCATTTGTGGTTTGACTTTTGGCTTGGCTGTTGTTAATGTATAGGAATGCTACTGATTTTAGTGTGTTGATACTTTGCTGAAGTATTTTATCAGCTCAAGGAGCTTTTGAGCCAAGACTATGGGGTTGCTGAGATGTAGAATCATGTCATCTGCAAACAGGCATAATTGGATTTCCTCTCTTCTTCTTTGGATGTCCTTTATTTCTTTCACTTTCCTGATTGCTCTCGTCAGGACTTCAAATACTATGTTGAATAGGAGCAGTGAGAGAAGATATCCTTTTCTTGTTCTGGTTTTCAAGGAGAATGCTTCCAGCTTTTGCCTATTTTGTATGATGTCGGGTTTGGGTTTGTCATAGGTAGCATTTATTATCTTGAGGTATGTTTCTTCAATACCTACTTTACTGAGAGTTTTTAACATGAATTATGTAGAATTTTATCAAAAGCCTTTCTTGCATCATGTGGTTTTTGCATCATGTGGAACTTTTTGCATCACGTGGAATTTTATCAAAAGCCTATTTTACATCATGTGTTTTTTTCCTTTAGTTTTGTTTATGTGATGAATCCCATTTATTGATTTGTGTGTGTTAAGACAACCTTGCATCCCAGTGATAAAGCCTACTTGATCATGGTGGATTAGCTTTTTGATGTACTGCTAGACTTGGTTTGCTAGTACTTTGTTGAGGATTATTGCATCTATATTTGTCATGGATATTGGACTGAAGATTTTTTGTTGTTATTGTTGTGTTTGTCAAGTTTTGGTATCAGAATGATGTTGGCCTCATAAAATGAGGTGGGGAGGAGTCTCTCCTCCTCATTTTTTTTTTGAATATTTTTAGTAGGAATGGTACTAGCTCTTCTGCATACATCTGATAGAATTTAGCTGTGAATACATCTGTTCCTGGGCTTTTGGGGGGTTAGTAGGCTATTTATTATTGATTCAGTTTTGGAGCTCATTATAGGTCTGTTTCAAGATTCAATAGATTCAATTTGTTTCTGGTTAGGTCTTGGGAGGGTTTATCTCTCCAGAAATTTATCCATTTCTTCTAGATTTTCTAATTTGTGTACATAGAGGTGTTCATGGCAGTCTCTGATGGTGTTTTGTATTTCTGTGGGGTAGATGGTAACATTCCTTTTTTAATTTCTCATTTTTTTTTCTTGGATCTTCTCTCTTTTCTTCTTTATTGGTCTAGCTGATGGTCTACATATCTTATTAATTTTTTTAAAAACTTTGCAATTTGTTAATTTTATAAGTTTATTATTATTATTATTTGTGTCTCACTCTCCATCAGTTTGCGTCTGATTTTGCTGACTTCTTGTCTTCTGCTAGCTTTAGATTTTGTTTGCTCTTGCTTTACTTTCTCTAGGTGTGAGGTTAGGTTGCTAATTTGAAATCTTTCTAACTTTTTGATGTAGGTTTTTTGTGCTGCAAATTTTCTCTTAACACTGCCTTACCTGTGTTCCAGAGATTCTGGTATGTTGTATCTTTGTTCTCATTAGTTTCAAATAATTCATTGATTTCTGCCTTAATTCTCTTTTACCCCAAAGTCTTTTAGAAGTAGATTGCTGAATTTCCATGTAGTTGAATGGTTTTGAGTGATTTTCTTAGTCTTGATTTTTACTTTATTCCACTGTGAACCAAGAGTGCGGTTCGTATGATTTCAGGCTCTTTTACATTTGATGAGGATTGTTTTACGTCCAATGTGTGGTAGATTTTAGAGTATGTGCTATGTAGCAATGAGAAGAATAGATATTCTATTGTGGGTGGTGGGTTCTGTAGAGGTTTATCAGATTCATTTGGTCCAATGTTGAATTCAGGTCCTGAATACCTTTGTCAATTTTCTGCCTCAATGATCTATGTAATACTGTCAGTGGGATGTTGAAGCCTCTCACTATTATTGTGTGAGACTCTAAGTCTCTTTGTACATCTCTAAGAACTTGGTTTATGAATCTAGGTGCTCCTGTGTTGGGTGCATGTATATTTAGGATAGTTAGGTCTTCTTGTTGAATTTGATCCTGTACCATTATGTAATGTCCTTCTTTGTCTTCTTAAAAATCTTTGTTGGTTTAAAGTCTATTTTGTCTGAAACTAGACTTACAACCCCTACTTTTTTTGAATTTTCATTTGCTTGGTAGATTTTCCTCCATCCCTTTATTTTGAGCCTATAGGTATCCTTGCATGGAAGATGCATTTCTTGAAAACAGCATATACCATTGGGTCTTGCTTTTTTATCCAGCTTGCCACCTTGTGTCTTTTAATTGTGGCCTTTAACCAATTCACATTCAAGTTTAGTATTGCTATGTGTGGATTTCACCCTGTCATTGTGTTGTTAGCTGGTTATTATGAAGACTTGATTGTGTGATATTTTTATAGTGTCACTTGTCTGTGTACTTAAGTGTGTTTTTGTATTGGCTAGTAATGTTCTTTCTCTTCCAGATTTAGCACTATTTTTTTTTTTTTTTTTTTTTTTTTTGAGACGGAGTCTTGCTCTGTCACCCAGGCTGGAGTGCAGTGGCGCGATCTCCACTCACTGCAAGCTCCGCCTCCTGGGTTCACGCCATTCTCCTGCCTCAGCCTCCCGAGTAGCTGGGACTACAGGTGCCTGCCACCGCACCTGGTTAATTTTTGTATTTTTAGTAGAGACGGGGTTTCCTCTTGTGGTAATTAATTCCCTCAGCATTTGCTTGTCAGAAAAGGATCTCATTTCTCTTTTACTTAAGAAACTTAGTTTGACTGGATATCACTTTCTTTTGTGGAGATGTTTTTTCTTTAAGAATGTTGCATATTGTCTCCCAATCTCTTCTGGCTTGTAGGGTTTCTGCCAAAAGGTTGCTGTTAGTCTCATGGGATTCCCTTTTTAGGTGACCTGCCCTTTCCCTCTAGCTACATTTAACATGTTTTCTTTCATTTTGGCTTTGGAAAATCTGATGGTATTTAGGTATCTAGGGGATGATCTTCGTGTGTAGTATCTTGCTGGTGTTCTCCGTATTTCTTGAATTTGAATGTCGCCCTCTCTAATGAGGTTGGGGAAGTTTTTGTGGATGAAATCCTAAAATGTTTTCCAATTTGTTTCCTTTCTCTTCATTTCTTTCAGAGACAAAAATGATTCATATATTTGACCTCTTGATATAATTCCATATTTGTCAGGAGTTTTGTTTGTTCTTTTTCATTTTTTAAAAAATTTTTTGTCTAGCTCTCTTACTTCAGGGAGCCATTCTTCAAACTCTGAGATTCTGTCCTTGGCTTGTTCTATTTTGCTATTAATGCTCGCAATTGCATTATAAAATTCTTGTAGCATGCTTTTGAGCACTATCAGGGCAGTTGGGTTCTTGTTTATACTGATTATTTCATCTTTTAGCTCCTGTACCACTTTATTGTGATACTTATTTTCCTTGGATCAGGTTTTGCCCTCCTTCAGAATCTCAATGATCTTCATTCCTATCCGTATTCTGAATTCTATTTCTGTCATTTCAACCACCTTGACTCTGTTAAGAAACCCTGTTGGAAGATTAGTGCAGTGGTTTGGAAGACACAAGACCCTCTGTTCATTTGAGTTGCCAGAGTTCTTATGTTAGTTCTTTCTCATCTCTGTTTGTGGATGTTCCTTTATCTGTGATACAGATTGAGTACAGTCAGCAGACTGCTTTTTGGGGTGTTTTCACAGGGCTAAGACTTTATGCAGGCTCTTTATTTGTAGCTGACTTCTTGTCTTTGGTTTTACAGGGGAATATGTTAGCAAAGTATTTTTGGTGTTGAAGTTTTGGGGTGTGATTTAGTAGATGGTGCTTTGGCATAACAGTCAGTAGGTTGGCTCTTGTTCAGTCACATCTCCCCTATATTTTCTCACAGTTGCAACTGTGCTCCCTCTCAATGCTCTGAAGTTGTGGGCTCCTCTCTCACTTGCGTACTGGCTGTAGATCATGACTTGGCCTTCCAACACTGCCCACCACAGCTCTGGGACAATCTCAGGGTTTATGTTCCCTTCCCAACTTAAAGGCAGCAAAGGAAGGAACTTCAGCAGAGGTTGTGGCCGAGGGTCTTTCACTTATTTCCTGGAACTAGACCCCAGAGAGATGTACAGCAGCAATCGCTCAGTGTGATCTGCCCAGGACAGGGGGATCCATGATGTGAACCCAAGCCAGTGGGGCCCTGACTGGTGAGAAGTCGTGGGTTGGCATGGGGAGGGACCCATGGGGTGCAGACTGGCCTTTTTTCTTTGAGTCTGCTGTAGCTTGCTAGAGGTGTGGATAAGACACTTAGGGTCTTTGCTCCTTCACCAGTCCTAAGGTAACAGGGTTAATGCCACCACAGAGGCAGGGGCAGAGGAGCTTTTGATTGCTCCTGAGGTCTCCACCTCCCAGAAATATGGAGAAGCTGCTACTGGGGGTGGGGTGGCTGCACTGCTGGTGTGAGCTGGAGGCTCTGCTTGTTGGGGAGTTGGGGGTCAGGAGCTCAGAGGGAGAAGAGACAGGTCTACTCTCCATATGATGACTGTGGTATACTGTAAGTTCAGGTGTAGACTTCAGGCTTTTTGTTATTTTCCCCCAGACGATCAGCAACAGGGTCTTAACCACTGCTGTGGCTGTGGCAGTGGCAGTGGGGGCAGTCAGTTGCCTCTGGGAGTCTTGCCCCAGGAAATTCAGAGCCACGACCAGTATATTTGTTCAGCCATAGGTGTGGCAGCTGTCCTGTAGTCATGTGCCTGGGGTCCTGCCTATTGAAGAATGAGGGAGTGGGGGCTCCCAGGGCAAAGGGATTGGACTCCTTTCCACATTGTGGCTGCTGCATCACACTTTTAGTTAAGTTATGATGAGGTCTTACTGGGGTAGGCTGAGCCCCTAAACCGCTGTGACTGTTGTCCTCATAAGAAAAGGAAATTTGAACCCACGGGGATAATGCCATATGAAGACTGGAGTTACACTGCCAAAAGCTAGGAGACAAACTTGGAACAGATCTTTCCCTTGTGTCTTCAAAAGAAAAATGGACCTGCCAACACCTTGATCTCAGACATCTAACCTGCAGAACTATGCAACAATAAATTTCTGTTATTTAAGTCACACAGTTTGTTACAGCAGCCCTAGAATACAAATACACTACTCTATAATGCTGAAACATCTTTGAGTCAAGTCTGGTTCCCTTTTGATCCAAATAATAAATATCAACACTCCGTTTCTGGATGGCACCAATGGGGTGGAGAAAAAAAGAAAAGACTTTCTCTTTCTGCTTTCTAGATCTGGTTTTTTTTTTTCTTTTTTTTCCCCCTCAAGGCACATGTATCTTGAGAAGAAATAGAATTAGAACAAATGTAGCCATATTTTCAAATCAAGTCCAGAAGCTTTTTATGCTCCTAAGGGCAAAAGCAATGGCACGGAAGATGGATGTCATTTAAGGCAAGCAAATCTCTGACAATGTGACATAAACACAATGAAGAAAATGTGTTTTTAGTGCATTCTTTTTGGTATGGCGTTTATTATATGGATACCTTTATGCATGTATAACAAACACCTACCTACTGAATGCCAGTGTCCTTGCTGAAATTCTGAGTTATGGCAGCATCTTATCTGAGTAGATCTTCATATATAACTTTAAAGGAAGACCAAATAATTAATAAACATTTTGCAAGTAAAATACTAACTTTGCATACAATATTTGATGCCCGATGAAGACAACTAATCTTTTTTTAGTTTATTCTAATTGAAACAACATGTAGTGGACATTTCATGCTGATTCCCTCTTGAGATTTAAATCATCAAGAAAATTGAAAGCAATTTTAAAATGTATTCCCTTCTTTGTGTTTTATGATATCCATTATTCTTCCTTGCTTGATATTTAACACATTTTTAACTAAAAGCTTAACATTTATTCCCATAATTATTAATAGAAAATCTCTCAAATCTTTAAATGCATAAAATGTTTAAAGTTCATTTATATCAAGGAGTGATGACTCATCCTTTGTAATAACTTACAGGTTCATTTATATCAAGGAGTGATGACTCATTCTCTGTAATGACTTGCAAGGTTATGTGGTTTTAACGTTGCTGCTATTTAACATTAATATAACACCAATATGGTGCCAGGTTCTATACACACTGGAACCCACACAGCATCAAATTTAACAGTTAATTGATTGGAAGATTAAATAAGAAAACAGAAAATTGGTGTTGACTTCACATATCAAAAATCAATTGTCAGCCAGGCACGTTGGCTCACATCTGTAATCCCAGCACTTTGGGAGGCTGAGGCAGGTGGATCACCTGAGGTCAGGAGTTCGATACCAGCCTGGCCAACATGGTGAAATCCCGTCTACTAAAATAATTACAAAATGAGCCAGGCTTGGTGGTGCAGGCCTGTAATCCCAGCTACTCGGGAAGCTGAGTGATAGTGGTGATGGTGTTGTGTTTACTTCAAAAGATAGCAGATAGTGTTCCACTGCCTCCAACCCCCTTCCCAAAATCAGAAAAGATGAGGATGCAACCCCTTGAGTGTCAGCATTCCATGGCATACAGTTTTTGAGCTTCAGAGCTAAGTTCAGCCTACTTGTCCTCCCATTTCTGCTCATTATCCCCCTACCCCACAGAGGAACTCTGCTTGCTTAGCCAAATTCACCACTCAAAACAGAAAGGAGAATACTCTTATTTTATTCAGATGTATTCTGTGAATGGTGAGAAGCACATAGCAAATACTGTATTAGAATTTACCTTTGTTAATATTACTACTACTGTCCTCCCAGTGTCACTGAAATCATGTTATTTGATAAAGCTGCACAGTGGGCTCAGTTCCCAGCAAACTGCTCTACTTGATATTGTGGGAAAAATTCTGCAGAAACCCTATTTGTTGCATTGCTGATGCAACAAGACCACCTGGATAGATCTGAGTAAATCAGAACAATGCCTGCCTTTCTGTCATTTCTACATGAGCCATTGTCTTTGCTAGTTTAGTGTTGCTGTAAATGAACACCTGAAGCTGGGTAATTTAAAAAGCAAAGAGATTTATTCAGCTCAGTTCTGCTGCCTGGAAGATTCAAAATTGGGCATCAGGTGAGGGCATCCAGCTGCTTCCACTCAAGACAGAAGGCAAAGATGAGCTGGAATTTACAGAGATCACATGGTGACAGCAGAAGCAAGACAGAGGGGAGAAAGGTGCCAAACTCTTTTCAACAACCAACAGTCTTGGGAACTGGGAAGAGTAAGAACTCAATCACCCACCCGCCCACCCACTCCCCACCTCTGCCAAGGAGGGAATTAATCTATTCATGAGGCATCTGCCTCCATGATTCAAACACTTCCCATTAGTCCGCAACTCCAATATTGAAATTAAATTTCAACATGAGCTTTTTGGAGCAAACATCTAAACTATAGCAACCACCTATAATGGTACTCACCATGGCTTGTTACTCCTCGACACTGTGTATTGTACCTGGTTTCTCTGTCGAAATACAGCACAGTTTTCATGGCCAGGGTTTTACTGCATAAAAGTGAGGGTGATGACAACTGATGAACTAACTCCTATTCAGCTGGGTGTACTTTTAACGGTAGGCTGCATTTCGTTGAATTTTATTGTTTCCAGAACATGTTTACATACATTATGTCATTTGAGTATCATAGTTTTTTGAGGTTGTCAGCAAAGAATTTATTCTATACATTTTAAAGTAAGGCAAATATACTGTGATTTTCTGAAGACTATATAGATAATAAATGGCAGAACTCTACTAAACCCAAGTCTCCTAGAAGAGTGTTCTTTCTACTACATATTGCCACAGTGTCTTTCAAATGATCTTGAGTGTAGTTCAACCATTTCTAAATGAAAGCCTAATCTGTGCTAAGCATTATGCTATATGCTAGAGAAATAATTATTTTTACTTTTTGTTTATTTTTAAGGTAAAAATTTAATAGTTTATTTTACTTATATAAATAATATGTATGAATTATAGGATATTGGAACAATCCTAAAATGAAGGAGAATAGTAATAAACCACAATCTTATCATACTGAAGTAACTTCCTGTATCATTTAGTTAAATTTTCTTTCTGTTAAACCTTAAAATTTTATCATGCTAATAGAATGAAATAAGAAAAACTAATGGAATATCATAGAGATACTTTAACATGTGTCCTTGAGAAAGAAGTGTGAAAATACTCCACTATGATTGTGAACTGTCAAATTCTTATAATTATTTCAATTTTGTTTTGAATATTTTCAGGCTATGCTATTAAATGCATTCAACTTTTAAAACTGCTATAGTCTTGATAAATTGTTCACTTTATCATTGTGCATTGACCCTCTTTACTCCTAGTTTTTTTTTTTTTTGCCTTACAATTTGCTTTATCTAATATTAAGATAGTCTTATCAGCCTTCTTTTGTATATTTGCCTGCATGTCCATTTCCATCTCTTCACATTGAATCTTTGCATGTACTTGTATTTTAGATGTATCTCTCATGAATAATTTATAAATAAATTTGTTTTTCTGCCCAATCCATCAATACTTACCTTTTATTTAGTGAGTTTAGTCCATTTATATGTGTTGTGATGACAAATATGAATATATTTATTTCTACTATCTTACCATGTGCTTTCTACTTATCCTCCTTTCTCTATACATTCTTTTCCCTCCTGTTCTACCTTATATTTTCTTATTTTCCCTCTACTGTGTGGAAAGATAGTCTATTTCTATTAGTTTTGTGATTTCCCTTTAAAATGTGCATACCTACTTGACTCTCTATGTTTAAAGTCAATCAATATGTGAAGTCAATCAATAATTTTTTTATTCTCCTTCTGAATAAGTACATTAAAATGCTGTAACTTCAACCACCACTTACCGTTTTACCATATTTTCCAGTACTTCACCATTCTTTGATCTTATACCATCAACTAAGTTGTTTGGAATTTTATTATATAGTTACTTATTGGTATCACTGTTGAAAAATAATTTGTCTAGATATAAAAGTCTAAGTAGTTTTCTTTCAAAACTGAGGATGTTTTATGCACTTCTAATGTCTATTACTACTGTGATGTTTCCTGTTTATTTTTTATTTGTAGGTAATATGCCTTTTCTCTCTTATTGATTTTAAGATTTTTTAATATTTAGTGTGCAATTTAACCCTGATATGTATAGCTTTGGATTTAATTTTATTTATCATTGCAGTTTTAACTCTGATTTTTGCTTCTGATTATTTGTGTCTTTCATAATTCAGGGTAAAATATAAGCCTTCCTTTTCTTTGACTGTTGTCACTTTTCTATTTTATGTATTCTCTGTAATTCAAAATTCATGTATGTTGAACCTTTTAATTCAGTTTTCTATGTATCTGAATCTCTCATATTTTCCCTTCATTTCTCTGTGCTGTACTATGAATACCTTTCTTAGATTTATCTCCAAGATTATTAATTTTGTCTTTAGTGGTTGCGATGCAATGAACAAAATTGTCTGAAAATGGCCCTGGGAATTCACTTTGAGTTGACTTGACAAAGATCACACTGGAACCGGAGGCTCTCCCTTTTACCAGCAAGGGAGTTTGCATCCATTCAGTTCGTTATTAGACCCATGTTTTCCTCTACCAAACAAGTACTCATGTACACCAAGTTTTCCAGATTCTTTGTGGCTAGTACCACAATAAAATTTTTCTATACATATGGCCCATGAAATCTAGGCAGCTTAATGTCTACCAATCTATGTGGTAATCAACTAACAAGACTGATTCCTCACATTTGCCCTAAAAATCAGTAGAATTACAAGAGGGTGATCTTCTTTTACAGGGTCATAGATCCACACTAAGGAATAACATCCTTCAGATCTTGGCAAACCTTTCTTGGTGATGCCAGAATAAAGAGGTCTCACACCTTTTCTTCTCTTGTATATGTAGGTTTCCTTAGTTTATACAAGTGTTCTTTGTAACCATTATTTCTTAACCCATGCAGTGCAACATTGTGAAGTTTGCCCCAAACTCTGTTACAGGTCAGATGAAGTTTAGTTGCTTATGATATGTAGTTTTCTAGAAAGCTTTGTGACTTAGAATCGTAGGTTCATCTTCAGTAGGGCTTTATCTAGAAAAGTGGTTATCAAACTTCAGCTTGAATTAGAATCATCTGAAGGACTTATTGAAACACAGATTGTTAAATGTCATCATTTCCTTAGGGTTAGGGTTAGGCTTCTGATTTAGTAGGTCTTGGTTGAGGCTCAAGAATGGGCATTTGTAACAAGTTCCAGGTGATGCTGATGTTCATGGTCCCTGAACATATGTTGAGAAGTACTAGTCTTTAAGGAATCCTTTTCCCTAGCTGAGAACATGTTGTTTCATTGAGGTGTATATTGTTTCTGTGAAACAATGAAGGGCTGCGACCAGACTAAAGATATTTTTATTCTAATTTATTGGCAGTACACTGCAGATAATCTAAATTCAGGTTCCCTAACCAGGTGAAGGCAGGCCTATTGTTATGATTTTTTTTTTTCAAGTCTAAGTGTTTAATTATTACTCACATATTTCACAGAAAAAGGAATGTAGCAAATAGGTTAAGGTTGTATCAAAAACCAAAAAATCCTGGATTTTACGGGTCACTCTATTTATACTTGGGAGAAGGGCTGAACTGACATCAGGTGCAGCCGCTGCACTTCTCCAAAGCCCCTTTGCAGATGTAGACCTGGGCACACTTGGCACAGCCCACAAGGCAGCAGGAGCAACAGCTCTTCTTGCAGGAGGTGCATTTGCACTCTTTCCACTTGCAGGACCCGGAGCAGGCACAGGAGACACCAGCGGCTCAGGAGCAGTTGGGGTCCATTGCAACCCGAGGCGAGACGGGAGTTCCCAAGCGAGAAGGGAACACGACTCCAGCTCTGCATTTTTACCGCCGTGCTTTCCTTCCGCCAATGCTTTCACCTCCACTGGGCGCCTCCGACGCGTAGCCAAGGTCTCCTCGCCCTGTGCATGCACAGGCGCAGCCTATGTCCTATTGTTATGAATTTTTAGAGAACACTTTTTATTTGTAACTGAGGCAAAGAGTGAAACAACAACAAAAAACAACAACAGAAAACTTCCTTGTTGTATTTTTTATTATATGATAAATGGAGCTTGCTTGCTTGCTTTTTCTTTCTTTCTCTTTCTTTCTTTCTTCTTTCTTTCTTTCTTTCTTTCTTTTTCTTTCTTTCTCTTTCTTTCTTTCTCTTTCTTTCTTTCTTTCTTTCTTTTCTTTCCTTCTTTCTTTTCTTTTCTTTTCTTTCTTTTCTTTTCTTTTTTCTTTTCTTTCTTTTTTTTTTGACGGAGTCTTGCCCTGTACCCCAGGTTGGAGTGGAATGGTGTGATCTCGGCTCACTGCAACCCCCGCTTCCCGGATTCTAGCGATTCTCCTACCTCAGCCTCCCAAGTAGCTGGGATTACAGGCGTCCGCCACCACTTCCAGCTAATTTTTGTATTTTTAGTAGAGATGGGGTTTCACCATGTTGGTCAGGCTAATCCTGAACTCCTGACCTCAGGTGATCCTCCTGACCTCGGGTAATCTACCTTTCTCAACCTCCCAGAGTGCTGAGGTTACAGGCGTGAGCCATTGCTCCTGGCCCCCAAGTGGAGTTTTTATAGTCTATGTATTCACTGAGGTTGAGGCCCTATAATGATTCCTGGCATTAGGTAGAATCATTAGGGAATTACAATTTCCCATTTTGGGTGAACCCAAGGCCATTAAAACTCATGTTTCTTTGATTACTGAGATCAGTCAACTTCCTCCAGGGCAGTTACAGCTACAATGGCACCATTTTGCACTATTTTTGAGTTTCCTTTCCATTTGGGGTTTGTAGGCATTTCTTTATTCTTTTATGAACTCTTATTGAGCTCTTAATTCTCTTATATATTTTATTAAATATATTCTCTTATAATTCTCATAATATATTCTCAGTATATATATATAGAAAATATTGTATATTTTCTGTATATTTAAGTACCGTATGTCTAAATATTTTAAATTATATATATATATACACACACACACACACAGAGAATATATTATAAGATAATTTCACATTTCTAAATGTATGATAGAGGGAAGATTTTTAGGTTATTTAGTTTGCCACATTGCTGGAAGTGGAATCATGTTCTTATAATATTATTAATCGACATAAAAATTCTACATATTTTAGGTATTCAACATGATGTTTTAAAATATGTACATTTTGTGAAATAGCTATATTAAACTAATTACCATATGCATTATCTGACATATTTATCATTTCTGGGGAGGTGAGAAAACTTAAAATCTACTCTATTAGCAATTTTTAAGTCTACAATACATCGTTATTAACTACAGTCATGTTGTACAAGAGATGCCTTGAACCAGTTTCGCCTAACTGAAACTTGATATCCTTAACCATAAGCTTGTTATTTAAAGGTAAACAATCTTGCCAAATACAAAATAATGTTTGTAGCAACATTATACTGGTATCTTAGTCCAAGGAAGTGTCAAATTACAGCCCTATAGAGGGCATATAAAGATTAGCATATATTACTGCCAGAATTATACGTAGTAGGACTTTCTCTAATAATTACTGGCATTGAGTATTATTTATTTAATGGCATGGATATGATAGCTAACCTAACAATTGGTAGACATGTTTCAATTTGAAAACCACCACCAATTGATTTGTAATAGCTTCCCTGAGCATTATGTTGACAAGGATTTTGAGGTCAAATCCAGGTGCACTGTGAGAAAGACTGCTATTGTTCACAATAACAGCTATCAATATCTAACATTTTTGAGCTTTTAAAATGTGTTAGTGACTGTGATAAGTGTTCACATAATTATAATATTTAATCCCACAACAATCTTATGAGGTGAGTACTATTATTATTTCTGTTTAACACATGAAGAAACTGAAGGTTAGAAAGGTAGAGTAACGTGTCCAAAGTCTCAATACTAGCTACTGTTAGAACAAATATTAGCATCCTGCCAAAAAACACGTGCACTCATATGTTCACTGCAGTCTTATTCACAATATCAAAGACATGGAATCAACCTAGGTGTCTATCAATGGTGGATTGGATAAAGAAAACTTGGTACATATACACCATGGAATACTACACAACCATATAAAAGAATGTAATTACGTCCTTTGCAGCAACATGAATGGAGCTAGAAGCCATAATCCTACGTGAATTAGTACAGAAACAGAAAACCAACATCACATGTTCTCACTTTTAAATGAGAGCTAAACTGAATACACACGGACATAAAGATGGAAACAACAGACACTGGGCACTACTACAGCGGGGAAGGGGAAGGGAGGAAAAGGGTTAAAAATTATTCACTGGGTACTATGCTCACTGCCTGGCTGATTGGATCATCCATACCCCAAACCTCAGCATTACACAGTATTTCCATGTAAAAAATCTGAACATGTACCCCCTGAATCTAAAATAAAAGTTGAAATTATTTATACAAATAATTAAGAAGTAAAAAACAGTGGTTAGAACTCCAGTCTATTTGACTGTAGAACCCAAGATCTTAACTGGTATCCCAAAGTTTTTCAAACTTGAGAAATATTACCCTTCAAAAGAAAAATTATCTACTCCCATATGTTGATTTAAAAATTTTATATTATTTTAGTTGTTAAATGAATTCAAATATAAACAAGATATAAACTCCTTATTTATGTAACTTTTATACAAATACTGCAAAAATGCAAAAAAATATCACAAATTACAAATAAAGCTACAAATAGATTAGATAAAATCAGTTCTATTAATTTAATGTGATGGATGATGCTACTTTCTTAAACCAAATAATAAAATTGTTTTTAACAATACATTATTTTGATGAACTAATTTATTAGCATCTTAATATTCAGTACTCAAAGTATAAAAATAATATGTATCAAAAATTTATTAATAATTGCTACTTATTACTACTAATTAATAATTGAGGTTTATATATACAAAGATGACTGTGTAATTTGAATATGTAAGTGAATGCTACTGTTCAGGTTCATTTAAGTTTGGCATTACTATATTACTATGTACTGTGATATTATTCAGTCCTTTTATAACTTTTTAAAAATTGAACTACAGTAAAGCCAGCACTTGCCATACATTAATTGATATTCACTTGGCATGAGTACATCAGTTATGTGTGAAATTCTCTCTGTTCTTAATCTTATTACCTCCCACAATTAGTTATGACTCCACTAGTTTATTTTTATGACATTAAAGTCTTATTTTACTAATAACTAAAACCACTAAAACTCATATTTTATTAAAATGTTCTTCAGTAGTGAGATACCACTCCAGAATAGAATTTTTACTTAAATAATCTTTGGAACAAAATGTCAACATTTCTTATAAATCACACCTGTGATCTCAAGACCTAGTTTGAGAAATATTGCTTTTCACAATCTTTTGTGTATGTGACATAGATTAATTCAGATTCTAAGTTCAATTTTTTTCCAAGGTGAAAATTTGATATAAAATAATTTAGAAACAAAAGTTCTCTGAACAAAGCTTTTATGCATTCATTCTATTACAAGGTTTGGGGGTGAATAATAAGAATAATTAGTTTGACTGAGTTCTAACCATGTGCCAGGCACTGTTATACACAATTTACATGACTTATATAAGTTATTCTGCCAACCCTTGAAGCAGGTATTATTATCTTTATTTTAGGATAAGAAACCTTGAACCTGGTTCAAGAAAAATGAAGTATAAATAGGTTAATGAGCCTAAAAAAATTATGTGGCTATTGATGAAGCTCGATTTATTCTGAGTGCAGGGTCCACCTTACTAATTACTTTACTATACTGCTTCATGGTGACCTATCTCAGTTTGCATTTTGGACCCTCCTAAACAGTGCTTTTTATTGCTGTTATTAATATTATTCTTATTCCTATTAAATTTCTAGGATTGTGTTCAGAACAAAGAAACCCCTGGGGCTGAAATCATGTGGTCACATTTTCAGTAATAGGAAGTGGGCAAAATGAATGTCCCTGGAAAATTACTTATGGCTCTTTGAATTCTAATGTATTGCTCTTCTATTCTATTTAATTGCATTGTACCATATATAAAATGTATTTTGTGAGAACACCAACATAAAAAAGGTGGGGATGGAGCTGTATGAGAGTAGAGTTTTTGCATGCTATTGAACTTAAGTTAGTAATATTTCAAACTAGATTGTTATAAATTTAGGATGTTAAATGTAATCCCCAGGTTAAGCACAAAGAAAATGTCAGAAAGTACACGCAAAGAAAATGAGAAGAGAATCAAAATTCTTCACTATGAAAAAAATCAAGTAAATACAAAAGAAGGCCATAGTAAAGAAAATGAAGGACAAAAAGGATATAAGACAAACAGAAAACAAATAGTAAAATGGCAGGAGTAAGTACTTTATCAGTAATCACTTTTAAAGTGATTTACATTTAATGTTGATAGGTTAAAGTCTGCAATGAAAAGACAGATATTGAAAGAATGGATTGTAAAAAATGATCTAACTATATACTATCTACAGGAGACTCACTTTAGATTAAAAGAAAAAATATATTGAGAGTGAAAGAATAAAATTTAAAAGCGAAAGAATAAAACACATAAAAAAATAAGCAAAAAAGAACTGAAGTGAGCATATTAACAGCAAACAAAATAGATTTTTAAGTGAAAAACTGTTACAAGAGACATGGAAGAGCATTATTTGTAAAAAGAAAAAATGCCCAACTCATCAAGAAGATGTAACAATTATGAACGTATCTGCATTAAACAACAGAGCCTCAAAATATCTAAACACTGAAAAACACTGAAGGAAAAGATAGACAATTCTAGAGTAATAACTAGAGACTTTGAAACACCAAATTAAATAATGAGTGAAATATCTAGATAGAAGATCAATAAAAATTAAAAGACTTATACAACATTATAAAACAAGTAGTCCTAGCATATATAGAACCCTCTGCTGAACAACAGGAGAATATATGTTCTCAAGTGCACATAGGAATTTTTTCAGAATAGTCCATATGTTAGAACACAAAACAAGTTTCAGTTAATTTTAAAAGATTGATACCTGTGATAGTTAATATTAAATGTCAACTTGATTGAATTTAAGGATGTCTAGATAGCTAGTAAAGTGTTGTTTCTGGGTGTGTCTGTGAGGGTGTTGCCAGAAGATACTGACATTTGAGTCAGTGGACTGAGAGATGAAGACCCACCCTCAGTGTTGGTGGACACCATCCAAACAGCTGCCAGCAGAATAAAGCAGTGGAAGAAAGTGGGATAAGCTGGCTTGGTGAGTTTTCTGGCTTTCATCTTTCTAGTGTGCTAGATGCTTCCTTCTGTTTCTCCTGTCCTTGGACATTAGACTCCAAATTCTTTGGCATTTGTACTCTTGGGCTTACATCAGTGGTTTTCCAGGGGATCTCAAGTCTTGACTGCAGGCTGAAGGTTGTACTGTTGGTTTCCCTACCTTTGAGGCTCTTAGACTTGGACTGAGCCACTACTGGCATCTTTCTTCCCCAGCTTTCAGATGGCCTGTTGCATGACTTCACCTTATGATCGTGTAAGCCAATTATCCCTAATAAACTCCCTTTCATATATATATATATATATATATCCTATTAGTTCAGTCTCTTTGACTAAAACTAAGTCAGGGAGAACCCTGACTAATACAATAACATACAAGTATCATCTGTGACCACAATGGAGTGAAACTAGAAAATAACAAAAACTGTAAAATTCAAAATATGTAAAAATTAAACCACACACACTTACACAACCAGTGAATCAAATAAGAAATTACTAGAGAATTAGAAAACAGTTTGAGAAGATTGAAAATGAAAATACAACACACCAAAACTTATGGTATGCATCAAAGGCATTGCTAAGAGGAAAATTTATAGGATTAAATACCCATATCATAAAACAATAAAAATTTTAAATCAGTAACCTACCTTTACCCTTAAAAGAAATAGAAAAAGAAGAGAAAACTAAACAGAATACTAGCAAAAGAAATGAAATAATGAAAATTAGAACAGGTTTTTTAAAAAAAGAATGATAATAGAGCAACAATAGAGAAAAAAAAAAAGTTAGTCCTTTGGATAGATTGATAAAACTAGCAAATCTTTGGAGAGCCAGACAAAGAAGAAAAGAGATAAGACACCAAAACTGAAAAAAAAACGTTAGTCCTTTGGATAGATTGACAAAACTAGCAAATCTTTAGAGAGCCAGACAAAGAAGAAAAGAGATAAGACACCCAAACTAAAATCAGAAATGAAAGTGGGGACATTAATAACAGCCTTGGGGCAGGGCCAACATGGCCAACTAGAAGCAAAAGTGATCAGAAACTCCCATTGAAAAGAACCATGACAGCATGTGAATCCTGCACTGGCAACCGAAGTATCCAGGTTCTCTCATCAAAACTGACTAGGTGGCTGTTGTGACCCATGGAGAGCAAGGAAGAGCAGTGTGGTGAGGTGGCCCACCTGAGATCCACAAGAAGCAGGGGAGCCCCCATCCCCTAGCCAAGGGAGGTGGTCAGTGAGCATTCTACTCAGCCTGGGAAGTCGTGATTTTTCCAGGGAACTGTGCAACTCACGGATAGGAAGATCCCACTAGTGAACCCATGCTTCTGGGGCCTAGGGTTCCAATCACAAAGTCACACAGACTCTACACAGCCTCTCACCTAAAATCTAATTAAGGGTGCCAAATTCCTTGGGGGAGGGACGACCAGCACCACAGCTGCAGCTGCCTGCTGTCTAAGTCTTTGAACTTCTTGGGGGAGGGGCGGCAGCCAGCACTGGGACTGATAGCTGCCTAACACGCTACACTTTCAGGGTGAGGGAAGGGCAACAGCCATCTCTATAACTCTGGGCCATGCTTTTCCTCTGCTGGAGCCAGGGAGACAGAACGGCTAGGTCACAAGAGATATCCCCCACAGCCCAACACGCCGGCTGTGGCAGAATGCGGCCAGAGTGCATCTTCAGGTCTAACCTTGACCTATCTCTCCCAGCACGTGGGATCTCCCTGCAAAAACTCCAACTCTAGCTAGGACCTTAGGTACAGAACGCTGATCTTCCTGGACCTGAACCCATAGAGGGAAGGGTGGCCACGGTCTCCATGGACCAGCAGACTGTCTTTTCTCTTGCTATTTCTGAGGAATCCAGGCAGCCCAGATGAGCGGGTTTTTCCCCCAGCAAAGCACACCACCTCCATCAAGAGACAAAGTGCTTCATAAAACAGGTCTTGCTCCCTGTGCCACCCAACTAGGTGAAAACTTCCAACAAGGGTTGTCAGACACCCTATACAAAAGAGATCCTACTGGCATCAGCTTGATGCCTCTTGAGATCAGAGATCCCAGAGAAAGGACTAGGCACCCATCTTTGCTGTTCTGCAGTCTCCATGAATGACATCTCCAGGAGCGGGAGTGATCCAGATGAATAGGGCCTGAAGTGAACCCCCAGGAAACTGCAACAGCCCTACAGAAGAGGGACCTATAGAAAGAAAAACAAACAGACAGCAACAACAACAGAATCAACAACAGAACAAGTCCACACACAAACCACATCCAAGGGTCAGCAGCCTCAAATATTGAAACTTGACAAACTCATGAAGTTGAGGAAGAATCAACAAAAAAACGCTGAAAACACTTCACCTCCAAATGATAATAATCCCTCTCCAGCATTAGACAAAGGATAAGATGGATGAATTGACAGAAGTAGGTTTGAGAATGTGGGTAATAACAAATTCTGCTGAGCTAAAAGAGCATGTTCTAACCTAATGCAAATAAGCAAGGAGCCTTGATAAAAGGTTACTGGAACTGCTCACCAGAATATCCAGTTTAGAAAAGGATGGAAAAGGATGTAAATGACCTGATGGAGCTGAAAAACACAGAACGAGAACTCCATGAAGTATACACAAGTATCAATAGCCAAATCAATCAAGTGGAAGAAAGGATATCAGAGTTTGAAGACCTTGAAGACCATATTGCTGAAATAAGGCATCCAGACAAGATTAGAGCAAAAAGAATACAAAGGAACAAACAAAACTTCTGAGAAATGTGGGACTGTGTAAAAAGACTGAACTTATGATTGATTGGAGTATCTAAAAGAGATGGGGAGAATGGAACCACGTTGGAAAACACAATTCAAGATATTATCCAGGAGAACTTCCCCAACCTAGCAAGACACAACATTCAAATTCAGGAAATAGAGAGAACACCATTAAGATACTCCACAGGAAGATCAGCCTCAAGACACATAATCATGAGAATCTCCAAGGTTGAAATGAAGAAAAAACTGTTAAGGGCAGCCAAAGAGAAAGGCCAGGTCACTTACAAAAGGAAGCCCATCAGACTAACAGTGGATCTCCCAGCAGAAACCCTACAAACCAGAAGAAAGTGGGGGCCAATATTCAACATTCTGAAATAAAATAATTTTTAACCCAGAATTTCATAGCCAGCCAAACTAAGCTTCATAAGTGAAGGAGAAGTAAAATCCTTTCAGACATATAAATGCTGAAGGATTTCACCACCACCAGGCCTGCCTTGCAAGAGCTCCTGAAGGAAGAACTAAATACGGAAGGGAAAAAACGATACCAGCCCTTGCAAAAACACACTGAAATACAAGGACCAATGACACTGTGAAGAAACTGCATTAACTAGTGTACAAAATAACCAGACAGCATCATGATGACAGAATCAAATTCACACACAAGGATATTAACCTTAAATGTAAATGGGCTAAATGCCCCAGTTAAAAGACACAGACTGGCAAGTTGGATAAACAGTCAGGACCCACTGTTGTGCTGTATTCAGGAGACCCATCTTATGTGCAAAGACACACATAGGCTGAAAATAAAGGAATAGAGGAAAATTTACCAAGCAAATGGAAAACAAAAAAGTGGGGATTGCAACGCTAGTCTCTGACAAAACAGACTTTAAACCAGCAAAGATCAAAAAAGACAAAGAAGGGCATTACATAATGGTAAAGGGATCAATTTAACAAGAAGATCTAACTATCCTAAATATATATGCACCCAATACAGGAGTACTCAGATTTATAAAATAAGTTCTTAGAGAAATACACAAGGACTTAGACTCCCACACATAACAGTGGGATATTTAACACCCCCCTGTCAATATTAGACAGATCAATGAGACAGAAAATTAACAAGGATTGTCAGGACGTGAACTCGGCTCTGGATCAAGTGGTCCTAATAGACATCTACAACACTCTCCTAAAACAAAACAACAGAATATATATTCTTCTCAGTGCCACATGGCACGTATACTAGAATTGACCACATAATTGGAAGTAAAACACTCCTCAGCAAATGCAAAACAACTGAAATCATAACAAACAGAATCTCAGACCACAGTGCAATCAAATTAGAACTCAGGATTAAGAAAGTTACTCAAAACTACACAACTACATGGAAATTGAACAACCTGCTCCTGAATGACTCCCGGGCAAATAATAAAATCAAGGCATAAATCAAGAAGTTCTTTGAAACCAAAGAGAACAAAGAAACGACATACCAGAATTCCTGGGACACAGCTAAAGCAGTGTTAAGAGGGAAATTTATAGTACTAAGTGACCACATCAGAAAGCTAGAAAAATCTCAAACCAAGACCTTAACATCACAATTAAAAGAACCAGAGAAGCAGGGCAAACAAATCCAAAAGCTGGCAGAAGACAAGAAATAACTAAGATCAGAGCAGAATTGAAGGAGATAGAAACGTGAAAAACCCTTCAAAAATCAATGAATCTGGGAGCTGGGTTTTTGAAAAAATTAACAAAGTTGATAGACCGCTACCCAGACTAATAAAGAAGAAAAAAGGGAAGAATCAAATAGACACAATAAAAAATGATAAAGGGGATATCCGCACAGACCCCACAGAAATACAAACTACCATCAGAGAATACCATAAACACCTATCCACAAATAAATTAGAAAATCTAGAAGAAATGGATAAATTGCTGGACACATACACTCTCCCAAAACTAAACCAGGAAGAAGTTGAATCCCTGAATAGACCAATAGCAAGTTCTGAAATTGAGGCAGTAGCCTACCAACCAAAAAAAGCCCAGGACCAGACAGATTCACAGCCGAATTCTACCAGAGGTACAGAAAGGATCTAGTTCAATTTCTTCTGAAACTATTCCAAATAACCAAAAAGGAGGGACTTTTCCCTATCTCATTTTATGAAGCAAGCATCATCCTGATACCAAAACTTGGCAGGGATACAACAACAACAAAAAAAACTTCATGCCAATATCCCTGATGAACATCAATGAGAAAATCCTCAATAAAATACTGGTAAATCGAATCCACCAGCACATCAAAAATTTGTCCACCATGATCAAGTCAGTTTCATCCCTGGGATGCAAGGCTGGCTCAACAGAAACAAACCAATAAACATAATCTGCCATATGAACAGAACCAATGACAAAAACTGCAGGATTATCTCAATAGATGCAGAAAAGACTTTCAATATAATTCAACACCCCTTTATGTTAAAAACTCTAAATAAACTAAATATTGATGGAACATATCTCAACATAAGAGCTATTTATGGCAAATCCACAGCCAATATCATACTGAAAGGGCAAAAGTTGGAAGCATTCCCTTTGAAAACCAACAAAAGACAAAGAAATCCTCTCTCATCATTCCTATTCAACATAGTATTCGAAGTTCTGGCCAGAGCAATCAAGCAAGAGAAAGAAATAAAGGGTATTCAAATAGGAAGACAGGAAGTCAAATTGTCTCTGTTTGTAGATGACATCATTCTATATTTAGAAAACCAAATCGTCTCCGCCCCAAAACTCCTTAAGCTTATAAGCAACTTCAGCAAAGTCTCAAGATACAAAATCAATGTGCAAAAATCACAAGCATTCCTATACACCAAAAATAGACAACCAGAGAGCCAAATCATGAATGAACTCCCATTCACAATAGCTACAAAGACAATAAAATACCTAGAAATACAGCTAACAAGGGATGTGAAAGACCTCTTTAAGGAGAACTACAAACCCCTGCTCAAGGAAATAAAAGAGGATACAAACAAATGGAAAAATATTCCATGTTCATGGATAGGAAGAATCAATATCGTAAAAATGGCCATATTGCCTAAAGTAATTTAGAGATTTAATGCCATTCCCATCAAACTATCACTGATATTCTTCACAGAATTAGAGAAAGCTACTTTAAATTTTATATGGAATCAAAAAAGAGCCCATACACCCAAGACAATCCTAAGCAAAGATAACAACGATGAGGGCATGCTTCCTGACTTCAAACTATACTACAAGGCTACAGTAACCAAAACAGCATGGTACTGGTACCAAAACAGACAGATAGACCAATGAAACAGAATGGAGACCTAGGAAAGAACAGCACACATCTATGACCATCTGATCTTCGATAAACCTGACAAAAACAAGCAATGAGGAAAAGATTTCCTACTTAATAAATGGTACCAGGAAAACTGACTAGCCATATGCAGAATACTGAAACTGACCCTTTCCTTACAACTTATACAAAAAAATAACTCCAGATGGATTAAAGGGTTAAATGTAAAACCCAAGTCCATAAAAACCCTAGAAGAAAACCTAGGAAATACCATTCAGGACACAGGCATGTACAAAGATTTCCTGACAAAAATGCCAAAAACAATTGCAACAAAAACCAAATTTGACAAATGAAATCTAATTAAACTAAAGGCTTCTACACAACAAAAGAAACTCATCAGAGTGAACAGACAACTATAGAATGGGAGAAAATTTTTGCAATCTTCCCATCTGACAAGGTTTAATATCCAGAATCTATAGGAAACTTAAACAAATTTACAAGAAAAAAAAAACAGCCCAATCAAACAGTGGGGAAAGGACATAAACAGACACTTCTCAAAAGGAGACATTTATGTGGCCAAAACAAACCTAAGAAAGCTCAACATCACTGATCATTAGAGAAATGCAAATCAAAACCACAATGTGATACCATCTCATGCCAGTTAGAATGTTGACTATTAAAATGTCAATAAAAAATAGATGCTGGTGAGGCTGTGGATAAATAGGAATGCTTTTACACAGTTTGTGGGTATGTAAATTAATTCAACCATTGTGGAAGACAGTGTAGAGATTCCTCAAGGATCTAGAAACAGAAATACTTTTTGACCCAACAATTCCGTTAAAGGGTACATACCTAAAGGAGTATAAATCATTCTACTATCAAGACACATGCATTGGCCGGGCGCGGTGGCTCAAGCCTGTAATCCCAGCACTTTGGGAGGCCGAGACGGGTGGATCACAAGGTCAGGAGATCGAGACCATCCTGGCTAACACGGTGAAACCCCGTCTCTACTAAAAAAAATACAAAAAACTAGCCGGGCGTGGTGGCGGGCGCCTGTAGTCCCGGCTACTCGGGAGGCTGAGGCAGGAGAATGGCGTAAACCCGGGAGGCGGAGCTCACAGTGAGCTGAGATCCGGCCACTGCACTCCAGCCTGGGTGGCAGAGCAAGACTCCATCTCAAAAAAAAAAAAAAAAAAAAAAAAAAAAAAAAAAAAAAAAAAAAAAAAAAAGAAAAAAAGACACATGCACATGTATGTTTATTGCAGGCCCCTATTTACAATAGCAAAGACATGGAACCAAGCCCACCAATGATAAGACTGAATAAATAAAATGTGGTTCATATACACCATGTAATACTATTCAGCCATAAAAAGTAATGAGATCATGTTCTTTGCAGGGACGTGGATGAAGCTGGAAGCCATTATCCTCAGAAAAGTAACACAGAAACAGAAAACCAAACACTACATGTTCTCACTCATAAGTGGGAGGTAAACAATGAGAACACATGGACACAGGGAGCAGAACAACACACACCTGAGCCAGTGAGGGGGTGGAGGGTGATGGGAGGGAGAACATTAGGACAAATAGTTAATTAGGAGAGATATTAACAAATAGTTAATTAGGGAGAGCATTAGGACAGATAGTTAATGCATGTGGGGCTTGAAACCTAGAGGACAAGTTGATAGGTTCGGTAAACCACCCTGGCACATGTATACCTATGTAGCAAACCTACACATTCTGTACTTGTATCCCAGAACTTAAAGTAAAATTAAAAACAAACAAAAAACCAAATAAATAACTAACTAACTAAATAAATAAATGAATAAATAAATATTGATTGTGGAATATGGCTTGAATATAGGCTCCATTACTGATTAGCTGTATGTCTCATTTTTTAAAAAAAAGCTGTTGAAATGGACTACATAACCAGTTTTAGCTTTTTGAAATCAAGTCTAACTTAAATATTTATTCTAAGTCTTGCCTGAATTTTGATAATAAGAACATCATAAGACAGGGTCCTACTCTTTGTGAGTCAGTATTTTATCCCAGGCACCTAGCACATGCCTTGCTTGGAGTCGGTGCTCAGCAAAACTCTGTGGAACAAACAAAAGAATGAATAAATAAATAAATGAAGGTTTGTCTGCAGCTTACAAAACAAAGAAAAGAAAGAAAGAAAAAAAAGAAAAGAAAAATTAGCCATCAGAGGCATGTTAAAGATGGGTTTACTCCAAACTCTCGAACCTGATGGAAAGCTTAAATGAAATTGAAAAGGGCACACTTTTCTGTTTAAGAGATTCAATGGTTAATTCTGTGTCTGTGTATGCAACCTAAGAGCATCTCGTGTCCAGTGCCAACAATCCCCAAAAGATAGGCACAATAATATAAAATTGATGCTTATAGAAGTTCCTGTTTAGGTGCAGAATATATTTCTGAGAAATACCTCGTCTCTGGTAACGTCAGAAAAATTTTGAGTCAGTGGAATAAGTCCTGCTTTTCTGGTCTAATCCATGTATTCCTGCACTCTCAATTAAGTAAGAATATTGTCTTGAGTTTCGCCACAGTAGAAATGGCAATGCAACATACCTACACACACACACACACACACACACACACACACACACACAGAAGTAAAAGTCAGTTTCAGGAGGAATTACAAACTGAGAAATCAAGAAAAGTTATAAAGGGAGAAAAAATATTGTACATCAATACTAATAAATATATTTTAACATAAGCTTTTGTAAAATACATATTTTAAAAAATGTACAGAAATAAAAATAATTGTAAGAAAATATTATGAACAGTTGTACACCAGCAAATCAGATAATATAGATCAAATAAACAAATTCCTAGGAACATAGTCATTACCAAAATTGATTAAAAAAGAAATAAAAAATCTGAACAAAATTATAACACAGAATGAGATTGAATCAGTAATAAAAAACGTCCCAATGAAGAAAAGTCCAGGCCCAGATTACTTCATTGGTGAGTTTCATTAAACATGTAATGAAAAATTAACATCATTTTTTCTGAGACTTTTCAAAAAATTTAAGAGAAGAAAACACTTTCTAAATTATTTTGTAAGGTCTGCATTACTCTGATACCAGTCAGAAAAGACATTGCAAGAGAAGAAATTCACAGAGCTATATTCTTTCGGAACATACATACAAAAATTCCTGAGAAAAAAAATGAGGAAAACAAATCCAACAGCATATTAAAAGGACTGTAGAGAGTGGCAGAAGATGGATATCAGAGGACTTGGATCTCATCTAAAGGGGAGTATTCCAGCTACTGAACTTGTAGTAAGAGGATCTCTTGAAAGTCATAATCTTCTGACAGTTTTGTGTGTGTGTATGAAAAATGAACTTTTACCTAGTCATCCTCTTGAACTTTCAGAAGAGAATTTCCAGCTTAACCAAGATAAAAGGAATATTTCCCCACTGAGAAACATTCAGTGGTTATTTGCTCCACTAAAATTATAAATTGAAATTTAAGGCAGTGCAGCAGATTTGATGTCTTCCATTTCTTTTGAGCTCAAACCCTTCATTGGATATTTTGAGGGGTAATGAAGAGACTACCAGATTTGAAGCTATTCTTATCTGTCACAAAGTTAAGTAATGGGAGAATGACACTTGGTGGAATATAAACTCAATTTACTATAATACAATATGCTATTCATGGAAATAGAGGGGCTGCATCTTGTTTATAGTCACTTCTGTACTATAATTTGATGCACACAACATTGAAAGTACTGACACATGGGAATTTTTGCACAAGTAGCCTCAGTGGTCATTTGAAATTTTGGGAGTGTTTGGTTTATGGCCATGTGACAACTGAAGGCACTAAAGACAGATGATTTTAATGTTTCTAATTTATATTAAAAAATGGCCTTCTATGTCTTTAAAATTACTGCTCATAAATATTATAAAATAGCCCACAGGTTGAAGATGAACCTGTTGTCTAAGTATTCCATAAATCTGAATAACCATTGTAAACATTTGAGTCTATAAACTTTATAGTAGCACCTTTCAAAATAAACATTTGTAATTGATTTCAGTGGCAAATTGAGTACAATATGAGATATTTATACATAATTATACATATTTCAGTATAGTCCATTAATACTATTAAGAATGAGATACTTACTGTATTGATGCTATTTTAGAATTGTAGCTATTCTCTTTCATTATTATTATTATTATTATTATTATTATTATTATACTTTAAGTTCTAGGGTACAGTACCATTCAGGACATACGCATGGGCAAAGACTTCATGTCTAAAACACCAAAAGCAACGGCAGCAAAAGCCAAAATTGACAAATGGGATCTCATTAAACTAAAGAGCTTCTGCACAGCAAAAGAAACTACCATCAGATTGAACAGGCAACCTACAGAATGGGAGAAAATTTTTGCAATCTACTCATCTGACAAAGGGCTAATATCTAGAACCTACAAAGAACTCAAACAAATTTATGAGAAAAAAACAAACAACCCCATCAAAAAGTGGGCAAAGGATATGAACAGACATTTCTCAAAAGAGGACATTCATACAGCCAACAGACACATGAAAAAATGCTCATCATCGCTGGCCATCGGAGAAGTGCAAATCAAAACCACAATGAGATACCATCTCATACCAGTTAGAATGGCTATTCTTTCAATTTGAAAAGTACAAGTTCAGAGGTTTTGGGTTTCATCTTGTGTTTAAAGTGAAAAATTAAATAAAGCAACCAGCAAATGTAGGTTTAAAAAAAAAAGGGTTGTATACCATAACCAAATGAGATTTGTCCCAAGAATACAAAAATGGTTCAACCTAAAAAAAAAATCAATAAACAGAATGCAACACATAAAGAGCATTTAAAAACTCCACGTGAGCCTCTCAATTGAGGCAGAAAAGGCATTTTACAAAATCCAACACACTTTCATGATAAGGAAACTCAGAAAACTAGGGGTAGAAGGAAATGTCCACAATGTGATAAAGGGTATATAGGAAAAACTCACAGGACATAACACGCTTAATACTGAAAGACTGAAATATTTTCCCCTAAGATCAGGTAAAAGACTAGAATGTTCAAATTATCACTGCTATCCAACATCATATTAAAAGTCATAACCAGGGAAATACATAAGAGAAAGAAATTTTAAAAATCCAAATTATAAGAAAAGGAAAACTATATTCACAGATGACATGATCCTATAAATAGGAAATACCAAAGAATCCTCAAAAAAAAAAAAATCTACTGGGCCTAATAAATTAATTCAGCAAAGTTGCAGATCGGCAATGAACAATCAAAAAAAAAAAAAAAAAAACCACTAAAAACACAATTTCATTGAAATAACATACAAATAATAAAATATCTAGGAATAGGTTTAACCAAAAAGGTGAAAATCTTGTCAATGGAAAACTATAAAATATTTCTGAAAGAATACCTAAATAAATAGAAAGACATTAATGTTCATGGATTGAGAAATTTAACATTGCTAAAATACCAATACTATTTAAAGCAATCTACAGATTTCAACAGCCTTTCTTTTCAGAAGTCAAAAAGCTGATTCTCAAATGTATATGAAATTTCAAAAAGCCCTGAATAGCCAAAACAATCATGACGAAGGACAACAAAGTTGGAGGACTCACACTTCCTAATTTCAAAATTGAGTACACAGCTATAGGAATAAAAACAATATGAATAGTCATATAAACAAATGGAATATAGTTGAGAGTTCAGAAATCAATCTGTATATTTATGGCCAATTAATTTTTTATTTTATAGGTACATAATAGTTGTATATATTTATGGGGTATATGTGATACTTTGATACAATCAAACAATACATAATGATAAAATCTGGGTAATTGAGATATCCATCACCTCAAACATTTATAATTTGATTGTGTTGGAAACATTCTAAGTCTTCTCTTTTAGCTGTTGTGAAATGTACAACTTTTTTTGTTAACTATAGTCACCCTATAGTGCTCTAGAAGACTAGAACATATTCCTTCTACCTAACTGTATTTTTGTACCCACTAGCCAACCCATCTTTATCCCCTACTCTCCACTACATTTCCCAGCTTCTGGTAAGCACTATTTTATTCACCATCTCCATGGGATCAATTTCTTTTTTTTTTTTTTTTTTTTTAGTCCTCACACATGAGTGGAAAAAAAAGTGATATTTGTCATTTTGTGCCCTGGTGTAACAAATTGATTTTTGACAAGGGTGTCAAGTTTATTCAATTGAGAAAGAATAGTTTCTTCAATGAATTGTGGTAGAATAACTAAATTTCCAAATGCAAAAGAGTGAAGTTGTACCCCTACGTTAAACTGTACACAAAAATAATCTCACAATGGATAAATTACCCAAATATAAGAGCCAAAACCTAAAATCTCTTACAAGAAAGCACGGGGATAAACTGTCATGGCCTTGAATATGGTAATGGGTTCTTAGATATGGCACTAAAAACATGAACAACAAAAGAAAAAACTGTATATATAATAGACTTCGTCAGAATTGAAAACTTTCATGTATCGAAGGACATTATTAAGAAATTAAAAAGACGGCCAGGAGCAGTGGCTCACGCCTATAATCCCAACACTTTTGGAGGCCAAGACGGGTGGATCACGAGGTCAGGAGATTGAAACCATCTTGGCTAACAAGGTGAAACCTTGTCTCTACTAAAAATACAAAAAATTAGCTGGCGTGGTGGCATGTCCCTGTAGTCCCAGCTACTTGGGAGGCTGAGGCAGGAGAATTGCTTGAACCTGGTAGGCAAAAGTTGCAGTGAGCTGAGATTATGCCATTGCACTCCAGCCTGGGTGACACAGTGAGATTCCATCTCAAAAAGAAAAAGAAAAAGAAAAAATGTAGAAAAAAAGTAAAAAGACAACTTACATAGTGGAAGAAAATATTTGCAAATTACATACCTAAGAGATTATTACAGAGAATAAAGAATTCCTACAATTCAACAACAGCAAAAATCAAACAACCCAATTAAAAAATGGGCAAAAGAATTGATATTTCTCCAAAGATATAAAGGTAGGCAATGAGCATAAATAAGATGTTCAACATCATTAGTCATTAGATAAATGCAAATCAAAACCACTTTACACTAATTAGGGTGGTTGTAATAATAAAAAAAAAGAAAACAACAAATGTTGTTGAAGATGCACTAAAATTGGAACCCTTGTACATTGTTGATGCAAATGTAAAATGCTGCAGCTGCTATGGAAACAGTTTGATAGTTCCTCCAAAATTTAAACATAGAATTGTCATATGAACCAGCAATTCCACTCCTAAGTGTATATCCAAAGGAAGTGAAAGCAGAGACTCAAACAAGTAATTGTATGCCAATGTTCATTGTAGCCTTATTCCTAATAGCCAAAAGTCAGAAGCAGTCCAAGTCTCCATCAACAGATGAATGCATAAGCAAATATGGCATATAAATTCAATTGAGTAATATTCAGCTATAAAAAGTAATAAAGTTTTGTAGCATGATATGACATGAATGAACCTTGAAAGTTTTACACTAAGTGAAATAAGCCAGACACTAAAAAACAAATATTGTGTAATTTCATTTACATAAAATATCTAGAATATGCAAATTTATAGACTAGAAAGATTAGAGGTTAACAGAAACTAGAGGCAGACATGAATGAGAAGTCATTGCTTAATGGTAGAGTATTTCTGTTTGGAGTGATGAAAGTTTTGGAAATAGATGATGGTGATTATTTCACAAGATTGTGAATACGATTAATGCCACTGAATTGTATACTTAAATATGATTAAAATGGTCAATTTTATGTTACATATGTTTGACTGCAAGAACCTTTCAAAAATTGCATTGTACCCAGATGTTATTGTTCAGTATTTTCTTTTCCCAGCTAATCATTTTTTCTTTCAACTTTTGTTTTAGATGATAAAGGGGGAACATGTGTAGATTTGTTACGTAGGAATACTGCGTGATTTTGAGATTTGGAGTACAGATCCTGTCACCCAGGTACTGAGCATAGTACCTAATAGGTAGTTTTTTAACCCAGCCCGTCCCCACAGCCACCTAGTTCACAGTGTCTATTGTTAGCATATTTATGTCCACGTGTGCTCCGTGCTTAGCTCCCACTTACAAGTGAGAATACGTGGTATTTGGTTGATTAGTTTTAAAAAAAGAAAAAGAATCCTATCGGCAGGGTTAATTTCATAATTGAAACATTTTAACTAAATTTTCTACGTATTAAAATTCTGCTAAATGAAAACTTCATTTCACTTTAAATATCAAATCAGATAAATTTATGTTGTCAATATATTTAGAGTTAGGATGGATATAAAATCACTCATAAGATACAGAAAATATTTTAATGAAATTCGTCCTTTTAAGAGAAATGAAAGTTTTTATCAAAATATATTTATACTCAAATAGCTTTAATGTCCTATGATCTGTTATAAACTTAAAGTTAATTAAATTCAGTTTATAGCAAAAGGAGCAGAAAATTCATGACTTCAAATCATCGATTACATTGGAATTTTTGCTATATCAAATTTTGGAGAAAGGTGAATAGCAGCAAAACAAGCTAATAGCAATAAGTAGAGAAAATGAAACACAAACCTCCAAGATGTCTTGGACTCAGTATACTAAAAGTATGTTCAAAGTTTTTCTGCTCATATTTACATTTATAGACTTCTATGATGTGAACTACTTTTTCTGAAAAATGCCCCCAAAACCTGTGAGTTTTCAACCACAAAAATGATTGGATTATTTTCATTAGACTCTGCCACTAAGGCTGAAAAAGCGATTCATACATTCTGGAAAGATTTTCGATAACTATTAAGATAAATGGATCTTTTGTTAATCTTGTTTCCTGCAAATTCAATTAATCTCAAAGACATCTTCTACCTCTTTCTCAGCTCTCACATTGAATTAGTCAGCTAGTCCCTTCAGATTTCTTATATCTGTTTCTTGTTTCATTCCTACTGCCATTGCCTTTAGCTCAGATCTTCATTTCCTCTTTCCTAGACTATCACAACAGCTCTGGTTCCTCTCCTTACAACCCATCTTTCCCACCGAAATCAAAATTATCTTCACAAATCATTAGTCTGAACTTGTTGCTCTGCTGCTCAAAAATCAGCAGCAGTAACCCAGATGCTTTGCGTAGTATTCAAAGCTCTCACCAGTCTGGTCTCTCTCTATATCTCTGGTGGCATTTCTTTGTTATTGACTGAATGTTTGTGTGCCCCCCTGCCAGCACATTTGTTAATTGAAGCCTGAATCCCTAAATCCCTAATGTGATGATATTTGGAAAAGAGGTGTTTGGGAGGTAATTAGAGTTAGATAAGGTTATGAGAATGGTGTCCTCATGATGGGATTAGTGCTCTTATATGAAAAGATACCAGAGAGTTTGTGTGCTTGCTCTCTCTCTCTCTCCCCCCCTCTCTCCCTCTCTCTCTCTCTCCTCTCTCCTCTCTCTCTCTATCATGTGAGGTCATAGCAAGAAGGCAACTGTCTATGTGCCAAGAGGAGAACACTTATGAGGAACTAAATACTGAATCAGCTGGCACCTTGATATTAAACTTTTCAATCTCCACAACTGTGAGAAAAATAAATATTTAAACCATCCAGTCTATAGTATTTTGTTATGGCAGCCAATCTAATACAGTCCGCAAATTACTCCCTTACTCCATATACTTCTAATCACATGTGTTGATGTCCCAACCTCTAACATATGCTGTTCCTTTATTTATGCTCCTCTGTCAGCCTTAAATGCACTCCTCTATTTTTATCTTTTTTGTGATTGGACTTTTTAAAAAGCAGTTTCAACTTTTATTTCAGAATTAGGTGTACACGTGCAGATTTGTTAAATGGGAATTTTGCATGTTGCTGAGGCTTAAAATACAAATGATATCGTCACTCAGGTAGTGAGCACAGTATCCAATAGGTAGTTTTTTCAGCCCTCTCCCCTTCCTTCCCGCTCTAGTAGTCTTCGGAGTCTATTGTTCCCATCTTTATATTCCTGGTTACTCAGTGTTTAGCTCCAACTTGTAAGTGGGAACACGTGGTATTTGGTTTTTGTTTCTGCATTAATTTGCTTGGTATAATGGCCTCTATCTGCATCCATGTTGCTGCAAAATACATGATTTTGTTACTTTTTATGTCTGTGTAGTATTCCGTGCTGTATATGTACCACATTTACTTTAACCAGTCCACCCATAGTTGATTCCCTGTCTTTGCTTTGTGAATAGTGCTGTAATTAACATATAAGTGCATGTGTCTTTTTGTTTGAAGGATTTGTTTTCCTTTGGGTATATACCCAGTAATGCAATTGTTGAGTCAAATGGTAGTTCTGTTCTTAGTTCTTTGAGAAATCTCCAAACTGCTTTCCACAATGACTAAACGAATTTATATTACCATCAACAGTGTTTAAGTGTTCTCTTTTTCCCACAGCCTCATCAGCATCTGTTATTTATTGTCTTCTTATTAATAGCCATTGTGACTGGCATGAGATGGTATCACACTGTGGTTTTGATTTGCATTTTTTGATGAGTAGTGATGTTGAGAATTTTTTCATGTCTGTTGGCCACAATGTATATGTCTTCTTTTGAGAAGTACCTGTTTATAGCGGGCACAGTGGCTCACGTCTGTAATCCCAGAACTTTGGGAGGCCGAGGCGGGTGGATCACCTGAGGTCAGGAATTCAAGAGCAGCCTGACCAACATGGAGAAACCCCGTCTCTACTAAAAATACAAAAATTAGCTGGGCGTGGTGGCACATGCCTGTAATCCTAGCTACTCGGGAGGCTGAGGCAGGAGAATCACTTGAACCTGGGAGACGGAGGTTGCAGTGAGCCAAGATCGTGCCATTGCACTCCAGCCTAGGCAACAGAGTGAAATTCTGTCTCAAAAAGAAAAAAAAAAAAAAAAAAAAAAAGAAAAAAAAGTGAGAAGAGCCTGTTCATGCCCTTTACATATATATATATGTAAGCCTATATATATATATATAGGCTGCTGAGTTGTTTAAGTTCCTCATGGTTTGTGAATATTATATTTTCTCTTATTATTAGGTTATCTCCTTACTATGTTGATAGTTTATTGTTTATTTCATTGTGCAGAAGATCTTTAGTTTAATCAAGTCCCATTTCTCAGTTTTTGATTTTGTCACCATTGCTTTCGGGAACTTAGTCATAAATTATTTGCCAAGGCTGATGTCTAGAATGATATTTCCTAGGTTTTCTTTTAGGATTTTTACAGTTTGAGGTCTTACATTGATGTTTTTAATTCATCTTGAATTATTTTTGTATATTATTTGTATATTTATATTTTATATATATATTTGTATACAAATAATATTTAGTAGTATATAGTATAACACTACAGTAGTACATAGTAGTATTATATAGTGTATTAGCAGTAGTATATATTATAATAAAATTATAATAGTGTATAGTAGTAGTATAAGCATATGGTATAATATTTGTATATTTTGTATACATTTGTATATTTTTGTGAAAGATGGGGTTCTAATTTAATTCTTCTGCATATGTCTAGCCAGTTATCATAGCACCATTTATTGAATAGGGAATGTTTTCTCCATTGTTTATTTTTTTCCAACGTCATGGAAGATTCAATGGTTGTAGATGTTCAGTTTTATTTCTGGGTTCTCTATTCTGTTCCCTTGATCTATGTGTCTGTTTTTGTACCAGTACCATGCTGTACTCATTACAGCAGCCTTGTAGTGTAGTTTGAACTCAGATAAGGTGATACTACTAAGCTTTGTTCTCTTTGCATAGAATTGCTTTGGCTATTTGGGCTCTTTTTTGCATTCATGTGAATTTTGCAATAGTTTTATTTTTATTATTTTCTAATTCTGTGAACAATGGCATTGGAGGTTTGGTATGAATAGTATTAAATCTTTAAAGTGCTTTGGGCAGTATGGCCATTTTAATGATATCAAATCTTCCAATCTATGATTATGGAATGTTTTTCTGTTTGTTTATGTCATCTCTGATTTCCTTCAGAAGAATTTTGTAATTAATTCTACTTCTAGATATCTTTCACCTCCGTGATTAAATGTATTCCTACGTATATTTTTTGTGTGTCAAATGTCCTCCACTTACTCAATTTATTCCAATGCTATATATCTATAAGTTCATTTTGTGCTGTTATGATAAAATACCATAGACGGGGTAATTTATAAAAAGTAGAAATTTATTAGATTAGAGTTCTGGATGCTGGGGAAACCAAGGTCAAGGTGCCAGCATCTTCTGAGGGCCTTCTTGCTGCATTATCCCATAGGAGGTGTGTGTGTGTGTGTGTGTGGAGAGAGAGAGAGAGAGAGAGAGAGAGAGAGAGAGAGAGAACATGATATCAACATTAATACATTCATGAGGGCAGAGCCCTCATGATTTAATCGCTTCTTAACAGTCCCACCTCTTAATACCATCAGAATAACAAACTTCAGTATGAGTTTTGTAAGGCACATTCAAGCCATGGCAACAACCTTTAATCCTACCTCAAATATTGCCACCTCCTCTATGAAGCTTTTTCAGTCTTTAAAATAATAATTAATTATTTTATTCTTGAAATTCCTTTAATTCTTCATTTTTCTAGAATAACACTCAATATATACTGCTTTATAATATATCCAAGATGTTTTAAAGAAGTCTAACAGCCCCATTAAACTCTAAATACCTTGAAGGCAGAATGTTTTGTTCTTGTGTTTCCTTATGATTTTTAGCATAGAGCATACTTACAAAAGGTAGATATAAATGTAGAATGGACTAGACCCTTTCTTCCCTGAATTTGGAGTTTAATATAATTTGACTGTATACATTGTTTACCTTTGTCTCCTTTTTCAAATATAGAAGTTATGATCCTCAATGAGAAAGCCCCAAAGAACTCAAACCCTGATCCCTTTCTGAGGAAAGACTCCTGTTCATGGCTATATACACACATACAGGTTGGTGTCATGAGTATCCATCCTGTGTAGTTGCATAAGACAGCCATACACAGACAGACCCTAGGGTTGGTTTAAAGCACTGCTATCAGCATTTTGGAATTCTTAACAACTTTATCTGTGAATTATATTCAAAGTTTTGTAAGTGAAGACCAATAGCACAATGGGGCATGTGTGTGAGGAGAGGAAATGTGCACAGTGTGAATGTCTACCATTTCTTGCTACCAGTTTGCATACAGAACTTGTGAGGTTGATGGACACATGATACGTAGTAGGTCAGTAAGACTCAAAACAAATATGAGGTATGTGCATTAACATTACTATGACTGAGTAAACCTGGTCTCTGAGAGGTCTTACGGATCATATTTTCTTTTGCACCAGAACTTGCTTCAAATGCAGAAAGAAGGCAATGGTGTTCTAAGAAACAAGAATAACCAAAAAACAAAAACAAAAACAAAACAAAAAAAAAAAAAACTATTAGATTGTTTCTTATTCATGTTACTTTATTTTATTAGCCAACCACTTTTCCTAGAAATGATGACATAGAATTAAAGGGAAAGATAGAGCAAGATATATATATACACACACACACACACACACATATATGTATATGTATATGTATATGTATTAGTTTCAGTCCTTTCTTACTCAATAGGGAGCCAAAAGTAGAGAATGTTGGTAGAATGTATGCTTTGTCAGGTGGTGTAATAAAAACAGTTGAGTTGGTTTTGTGCAGCATTTCCACTGCTTTGGTAAAAACAAAGCATATGTGCATGTACAAACTATGAAATAAGAATTGTGTAATATAGGTGATTTCACATATAAGCTATATTTGAATTTAAATGTTTATATTTGCATTTAAATCTGACTGAAAAATACAAATATTAATTGTAAACTTCATGCTAATATTTTAACTTTTAATTTCTATTTACTTGTAACCACAATAAAAAGCAAATAATAAACACAATTACACATCTAGAGAGAGAGATTGCAAAAGAAAGAAAAACAATTTTATGTTTTAATTATTTTAATAGTACTTTTTCCCTGCATTTTGAACAAGGAGAATCACATTTTCATTTTGCACTGGGCTCTGCAAATTATATAGCCAGAGAAAATGCCCTTGTTTTTTGGCTACATGGCTGCAACTGCTATTTGGTTAATCTGCCCCTTATATTTGCAGGCTCCTCAATTTTTCTTTTCTCAAAAAAAAATCCAATAAACCAATTCTGTATTTCTGCTAGAATATTTTCCAACTTCCTCCAGAGGTGAAGTGATGTTTGAAGCTAGGTCAGATGTTCTTTTCCTTTTAACTCAGGTTTACCCCACTTGAGTTAGCTTATGGAAATCCTTTTTACAGACCACCTAATCAGGTTAAAAGAGTAAGCTTTTTACTCAGCTGGATCTGAATGTGAATTCTGACTCCACTCTCTATTTGCAGGGTCATCTTGAGCAAGTTACCTATCCTCTTTAAATGAGTTTGCCAAGCTCCACCCTCACAGATTCTGAGGCACTCTGACTTTGTAATCAATTGCCTAAGTGACTTATATGTAGATAGTATGCATACTGCTACTTGGGATTTCCTGTATAGGATAATTTTTAATTTGCCTTCTTATCCTATGAGTTCATGATTCTATGAAGTATTCAAGCTCCTCAGGTCCTTGCTGTGTATATGCTTTAGAATGAGGTCTTTTCTATTTCCTATAAAAAGGGCCAAATTCCTCATTAAGACATGATCCTCAACAACATGGTATGCAGGATGAAGTAAGTCTTTCTTAACCTGATCCAAATAACAAGCAAAATGTGATATCATTATGAGGTTATAGATTTTCCCTTGGTAGAAAGTAACACTTCAGAGTTCTGGTACATGGAACTACCAAAACAAGTTGTATATGGACATGTGACCTAAGGAAGGCATCCTTCCAAAAATAGTTGCTGATATACTGGCAATATATTGGGCCCTATTCTTCCATATAAGGTTAGTGGAATTACTGTGAATATGTATAAAATACAGAAGATTGATTAATATAGGCAGTTAGAGACTATAGATGTACAATCCATTTGATCTGTCAGTTACAATTTAAAATGGATAAAAACACATGACTTAATAATAATTAATCACATTTTTATTTCCCTGAAAAATCTAGCCCTAAAATCACAGAAGAGGCTTTGGGGAGTCGGGGAAGGAATGGAGAAGACTTTTGAAAAGAGGTGAGTTGCATGTTGAGGTAAACAAGACATCAGGGTAAGTTGGCTGAGGAATGGGGAACTGGATTCAGACAGCCAGAGAAAAACCTGAGGAGATTTGAGGTGAGACAGGGGTACAAAAAGTTAAGTGAGAACGTACTGTTGCAATTTCAGCAAATGTACTTGCAACAGAAAGTCTGAGAGTGCCCCTCTTAGCCCTCCTTCTATGGCTTACTGCTACCTAGATTGCTGCACTAATTAAGAACATTATAAGAACATATAGAGTACCTAAATGTGCCTGTTCCTGCACTCTAATATTTCCACCTTCATGGTTATGACCCCAAATAGTTCCTTATTGATAATTAACATTTATTCCCTACTTTCTAATTGTAAGTCTTGTCAGGAGGTCGGTGAGGTTGGGTTTCAGTATTAAATAATTTTACCAATTTGTCCTGCTCTGCTTGCTGCTTTGCAGATTTCCCAGTTAGTTCACCTTTCCTGAAGCTACACTCCTATGTTGAGGTAACTAGAGCCACTCAAAAATCAATAGATCAGCATCTCAAACAAGCAGAAATCGATGGGATTTTTTTTTTTTTTTTGTATGCGACTGCACATTCCCTGTGTGGATGTTCAATAAGATTATGTACTGGGTGTTTTTCTCTGATACACTTCTATCCCAAAAACTAGATGGATGGGTCATATATATAAAAGAGAGCCAGTGTTTGGATATTGCCTAGTCTGCATGTGTTGTGTTATGCTAATGACTTTGTAAACATATATTTTCTCTCTCGTAATCTAATTATAAGCCTTCTCATTTAAAATATTGCAGGAGAGTAGGTCATTATGCTAATATACTTAGGGAAAGAACTCAGAATCACTGAAGCTAATCCTCGTCCAACTTTCTAATTGAGAGGCTCTTTAAAGTGACCAGGAAAAAATGCCCTGTTTTATAAACCGGTGGGCATGGTCTCAGACTAAGAAACATTTCCTTCAAAGCATATTTTAAAGTTAAATATGCCGGCGGGGCGCGGTGGCTCACGCCTGTAATCTCAGCACTTTGGGAGGCCGAGGTCCGCGGCTCAGGAGGTCAGGAGATCGAGACCATCCTGGCTAACAGAATGAAACCCCGTCTCTACTAAAACTACAAAAAGTTAGCTGGGCGTGGTGGCGGGCGCCTGTGGTCCCAGCTACTTGGGAGGTTGAGGCAGGAGAACGGCGTGAACCCGGGAAGCGAGCTTGCAGTGAGCAGAGATCATGCCACTGCACTTCAGCCTGGGCGACAGAGCAAGACCCCGTCTCAAAATATAAAAACAAAACTAAATAAAATAAAATAAAGTTAAATATGCCAAATACATTCTTTTTTAAAAGAACTTTGCATTAATGTAGCCATTGAAAGGAGCTTTTGATTTCTTGAAATAATTTTTGTTGTTTTTCTGAAAGATTTAGTTTAGAAACGTGAAGAACTTTGAAATATTTGGTAGTAATATGAACACAACAGTTTTCAATTAATTTTAAAGATTTGAAGATGAAGGGCTGGCAGTCCTGTGAAGTCATAGTATATTTATATCTCATATGCAGACATAGAGGTGTGGTAGAAGACAATGATGCTAATGTTGGCTTCAGCTATGTGTCCTTATTCGGACTGGTCCTCATTCCCCCACACCCCTTTTCTGGATACAGAAAAGGAAAGAAGATGAGACCTAACTTACTGATGCATGGCACTATTCTGGAATCTTTACAAATACTTAATCATTTGGCTACTTTATCCTTCCTGCTGGACTCCTTTCTGGTATATCTGTTGTAAAGCCTTAGAAATTTTAAAATATTTATTGAATGACAAGATGAAAATGATATTTTTATCTTGTATTCCTTTTTAAGAGTCATGAGAAATTGGTTTTATTATAAAGTGCAGTAATTAGGCCATTGAGCAGGACATACACATTTTTTCTTCCTATCTTCATTTCTCTTTCTCACACTCACTTGCTCGCTCTCATTCTTTTTTTTTTTTTTTCTTTTCCTGGAGGCGTATCTAAGTGCCATCACCAGATGACGATCACAAAGGAAAATAAGCAAGAAATGGAAACTGGCTCCACATTGAAAGAGTTTCTCTCAAACATGATGTCTGTTTTTCTATGAGATCACCATTTCTAAGACATTTTTTCATTTTTTGAAAAAATGTTGGTATTTTTTGATATAAAAGAGTTATCTACAATATACAGTTGAACTCCCAACACAGTGAAGAAAAAACTTGGTGCTGATCATTAGGGACAGGCTAGGGATAAAAATTGATGCTGAAAAACATGTTCGGATTTACAATGTGGGGGAAAGATATCTGCAATTGTCTCTTTTACTTAGCAAGAAGAAAGAGATATATTTGTGACTGTGGTGTATCATTTTAAACAGAATTTCCAGTTTCTCTTTTTGATATCGATTTTCCTATTTCAATTTTTGCTCCTCCGTGTTGATTTTATTTCTGTTACAATGATTTAAAAAAGAACAAGGAAGGGAAACAGGGCTTCCTTCTCTGTTATTTATTTCTCCCTTGGCTATCAGATGGCTTAGTTTTAAGAGACATGTGTAATACATCCTTTTCCTTGATGCCGTTTTGAATACCATGGTTGCAGCTGCCAATCTCTTACCAGATCTTTTGCTTTGAGGAAAAAAAAATATTTTTCTTAAATACTAAAAGGTGTCTTAAAGTCTTTCCATATGTATGCTTTTCACCCATTTTTATATGGAAATATGATCTCTTGCTTTTGGAAAAGTCGTTTTTTGTAAATGAACAGAAAGGACCTGCCATGATAGTTTTGGCAGTGTCCCCACTGGAAAAAAGGTTTAAAAACAAGGTAGATGTAGTTTGATCAATTTTTTTCCCAAAGAGATACACGTCTGAACAAACACTGGTTATCCTTTAGCCTCGCCATCTTTGAAAAGCCTCTCCTGACTACTTAACCTTCACTGGTCTCTACTTTTCCAAGTTCCTGTATTTCCAAATATTCATCTTAGGCAATTTTAGGACAGTCTAACTTGTCTAAAGTCATTTAACAGTTAAATAACAGAGCTAGGATTTTAACCCAGGCAGTCTGGCTTCAGAGTCTGCCTGAACTCTTAATCACCATTCTATACTACCTTTTCATGACAGACCCTCTGATATGAGGAAAAACTTTGATTAGGTGAATTTAAACTCTGGAAGAAAAACAGAGAAGAGGTCTGTACACGTTGACTTGCTTTCATTGCAGAGTTTCATTTTATTCAAAGTATGCTGTTACATTCAATGGCTTTAAAATTTGTTGGTTCAAAGGAATGTGAGAGTACCTGAGAAAACTGAGATGCTCATGTTTCAGACTCACTCTAAAAATGTCTTTCTATTGCTGGGGATGTAGGGATTAGGGAGAGGGATGGTGGTAAAAATTGAACAAGTGTTCCTGGTCAGGGCTATCTTGGAAGCCCCAAAGCCAGAGGAGATGAAATTAGCTATGCAAGCCTGACTTAAAAAATGGCACTGGGCCATAGAGGAAACCCATTCCCCTAGCTTACTCTAGTTCAGTCAATGGGCTTTGTCTTCATTACTACTGTTGTTTTTCTTTTCTAATCCACTGTTATTTATGAATTTTTTAAAATCTGTTTTTCTCATTTAATTCCCCATCACTTCTCAAGATATTACAATATTTCTGACAAGCCTTCAGGTTTCTATAAGATTGTTCCTGAGGATGGCCCATTTGAGCTTGCTCCTTAAATGTCCAAACCCTTTCTTTTCCAATCCTCCTCCAAGAAAAAAAGAAAAAAGAAAAAAATTATAAAATTTTAAATAAAAAAGACCACTTATATAAGCTGGGTGACAGAAATGAAAGCATACGTCTTTTATAAGCCTGAAGCTGGTAGCTTGATGTTAGGTTTTCTAGGTCTCAGCCATTTGGTTCATCTTTGTTGGTTCATAACTGTATGACTTTGAGCAAATAGAATCCTCTTCTCTGGGCCCATTTTCTCATTAATAAATTAGTTAGAGTGGCCAATGAAACAACTTCTTTAGTACAAAAGTAAACTCTAGCAAGGAATTATCCATGAGCATCTCTAATTTGTACTGACTTTAATCTTCTAATGTCAATCTATGTCTCAATATATATTACCAAGGAGAATTAAGTCATAATAATATCTAATACTTAGAGTGGTGTTCACTACATGGCAGCCACCCTTTAAATTAATTCCAAGCTATTCAGTCTGCACAACAATCCTAGCATATAGACACTACCATTTCCTTCATTTTACAGCTGAGGACACCCGTACCCACAAGTGAGGCTAAAAACACTTAGGCAAATTCATACAACTAGTAAGTGGCAGAGTTACAATTTGAACTCAGCCAAACTGGCTCCAGCAACCATGCACTCAACTATCATACATTAGCTGTGTTTTCTAATAGTAATTGAAAAAATAATGAATATTAATTGAAAAGGGTGCAAATATTAATTGAAAAAAGATAAAATTAGCAAATATTTACAAAGCCCTTTCTGTCCACAGGATTCCAAAGTTTATATACAAATGCCCATCTATTTCTGCATTGCTTTCCTTTCCCCAAAGTTGAATACACGTGGACATTATTGAACTTTTTGTTAGTTAGTTTTACATTTTCAAATCTATCTTAATGAGAACACAGTAAAAAGTCATAAGGGAATGGATTGTGCCTGGGCAGACTCATTCATCTATTTGTAAATATGGATGGATGTGTTTTTCACACACTCCTTGTGGTAAGGACAGAATTACTCTGATCTGCTTATTTGCAACTGAGCTCTTATCTGAAAATAGGCTATAATGTAACATGGGTAATGTTCAAAAGCCTCATAGGTTTAACCTCTTTTTAAAAGCTATTGTCCTTAATTTTTCATAACAGAAAAAAACTGTATTTGCAACTAAATTAAATCCCTTCAATCAAAGAACACACAAAGCCCTCTTGCTCTTTTGTACTTAGGTAATGTCCAATTCCTGATGGCTGATTTTGATGACAGGTAAAATTGCTTAATTCACAGTGGTTTTATACACACACAATTCACACACTCTATTTTACCATTTTCTATTCTTGCTAGAGATACTTAAAGGGTACTCTCACCTCTTTACCACATCTCTCCCAAGTTACCTTTAGGTTCACATTTACTGGTAACTGTTTTACAAGGAAAGAGATCAGATTAAGGTCAAGTAGTGATAATTATGAACTCTCTGGCTGGCTGAGTCTACACACACACTGAAGTGGATAATTGAGACAACTATCAAGATAATTCAAGGCAAAAAATGCTTCTTGCTTTAATTATCTGACTATTTCAGATGACTGTGTTTTGAACTGAATTATCCACCTAATTGCTTTAATTTTCCACTTCACTTTGTCTGGGGTGCCCACAATTTGCTGCAGTGTTTAACTGATAAGTATATCTCCCCAAATCTACTTCTTTCCCCACTTCCATTTACTGATTTTTACACCAGCCTGGCCTTTTAAAAATTTAGTCCCTGCGGGGAATTCCAGATAATTTCAGACTTGGAGAGTTGAATTCCAATGTGACCTTGGGCAGTTAGTGGTACCTCTCAGGGCTCTATGCAAAATTTAATAATCTCAGAACCATCCCAGCTCTGACATTCTATGAATGATTTTGTCTCATCAGACTAGACTTAGAAAAAACAGTGATGCTTAGTGTCAGGCCCCATCTATCTGTGCAACTTATATCCATGCCGAGGATGCCAGATACCGACGGTCTGTGGCTGAGCCTCATATCCAGAACTGCAGTCCCAGGAACAATCTATTCCTTGATACAGAGACTTTCTGGCTTCTGCCTTGCTCTGAACATTTGGCTAGGAGAGCACCATCATTTTCAGAAGAAAAATATTCCATGTGTTTGTGCATACATACATTTGAGTGTCTGCTGTTGCTATTCCTGCAAAACATTTTATCTCCAAAGGAGTGACTGTTAACAGGCAGCAGAAACTGGCTGCAAGGAACACAAAAAGAAAGTGAAAGGTGAGAGGCTAGTGGAGTTGCCTGGAGGTGCCGAATACTTATTAAACGGAACTGTCAAGCTGATTTTCAAAGGGCTGTGTTTCAGAGACCTGTTAATGAGTTGAATTCATTTTCCATGCCAATTACTTGGAGTCCAAGTTTCTACAGTAGCCTGCTGTTATCCTCCCATGTAAACACTCTCAACTGCTTATGTAGCTCTTCTTATGGAGCCAAGCCTAATCGAAAGCTGTGCTAGGTTTCACTTGCAAATAGAAGACAGTAATGGTAAATTGTTCACCCTTTCCCTGGAAAGGTTGTCATCAAACCTATTCTGCCTCCCTAGGTTTAGCTTGTGCAGATAACATGTTAATGAACTTGCTGATGAGCTATAATAACATTGGTAGAATTTCCCAAACTGAGTTGACAGCCATATCTGTAGGTACTATCTTTTAACTATTTTTGCATTATTTGAATATGAAGGGGAAATTAAAAGGGCATCCCTAGACTATGTTCAAAAGTTTCATGATCCTGTCTGAACAGATTGTTGAATATATGATCACATTTCCCAAATTTCTTGTTTTGTTTACATTTTCTCTAGGCAAATTGAAGTGCAGAGCTTAAGTACCCAATTAGAAAAGGCAAAAATGTAGCTTTCCTTATTTCTCGCACGATAGTCTCACTGTGAGAAAAATTTTAAATATTTTTCTTATTACAAATTCATGGTACTTAAAAATGTGTTTCTTTTCTACTGAATACAATGAAGACATCCATAATTATGCAAGATTTATACTGATATTTGGTATATTCGCTCAGAGCTCAAAATCTTGCAAGGAATCATCAATGGCATAGTAAAATTGCTTTTCAAAAATTCTCCTCAATGCTTTAAAAGATCAATATGACTGCAGAGTGGATCATGATCAGAAAGTGGCAATAATCATTATCGTTTAATAAAATAAATTTTATTTTTAGAATTGTCACTTTAGGCAGCTGTAAAGTTTTGCACTCTGGCCCATGAGAGCAGGGCTAACTTCGTGGGCATGTTACCTGTGTAGTCACAAGAACTGCACACTCAAACGTGTGTGCTGTGCTTGTGCTCGAGGTTTAATGCTCAACAGTCGCTGTCTTGAAAATCTTAGTCATTTTATTTTTGAATTGTGTTTTGTACATAGTGTTCAATAAGACAATGGAGCATGTGACAGGAGCTTGGAGCCTGGCCTTACCTGCAATTCCTCTTCCCACTGCCTCTCTTCCTGCCCAGGACGAGTTCTTGGCACTCAAGGTTGCCCAGCAACATCTGTTGCCTTCACCCCAGAAGAAAGGGTTGAAGCTCCTGTGAGTCTTGGGCTGGGGCTTGTTGACTGCCATTCCTGCCCTGAGCTGGCAGTCACTACAGTGAATTTGTCACGTGCCTCCGTAAGAGTGAGCCTTTCATCCAGCCATCTCCCCCAATCCAGGAGTAAGTAGTGGTGTGGGAAAGAGATATGCCTTTCTTTATTTCTTCCCTTTCCCTGGAAGGACATGGCATTTTGGCCCAGTGGCTGCCAAATGGGAGAACGCAGCAGCAAATGGGCACACATGAAGGCAAGGGGCATGAATTCACCTCATGAGTATCACTATTCGTGAAGGATTGCAACATTAGATAGCAAATTTTTAAAAGCTATGACAGGTCAAGAGAGATGAATCATAAAAGGAAGAAAAAAAGCTTTAATGATACTTGTGCCCACTTTTTGAACAAGGAGCTCAGCATTTTACATTTGTACTGTGTCCCACAGATTATGCAGCCAGTCCTGCTATTGAGGTAGTCAACCAACCAATTTTATGTGCCAATCCAAGTGGCCTATTGGCAAGCTAAAACCATATTAATAGCATTCTTAATTTGAGCATGGTGTGATGGTCAAAACCCTAACTAGGGGGTCAGAAATCTGGATTTAAAACAACTCTGCAATCTACCTCACTCTGTGATCATGAAGGAGTTTCCTCACTCTCTGATGTTCAATTTTTTCATTAGTGAAATAAAAGGGTTATATTTTGTGTGTTTTTCAAAGCCATCCAAATGTTAGAATTCTGCCTTTCTGTACATGTTTTATTACAAATGATTTTTGTTTTAGCAAGTAGTGTACAGTACAGCAATTCTATTCTCTCTATATCACTGGTGCTCAATTGAGGGAATTTTGTCCCCAAGAGAATGTTTGGAAATATCTGGAGATATTTATGATGGCTGCACTTCAGGGGAAGAGGGTATGCTATTGAATTCTGGTGTATAGGGAGCAAAGATACTGCTAAACATCTTACAATGAACAGTACAGCCCCCTACAACAAAGAATAATCCAATCCAAGGTGTCAAGTGCCAAGGCTAACAACCTCTGGCCTGTGAAAAGCATACTATCTCTTTGAATTCATATGGAAAATCCAATTTTTCCTCTAACAATGGATTGAGGCTTCATAATGTTAAGATCAAGGCCATGTGACAAAATCAAAACATGAAAGATGTTGACTAACATTGTTATTGAATTCTGGCATCTGGAAATGGGAACATATGTCTCCTGTAATGTTTTGTTTGTCAAGATAGAAAGAGAGTGATGAAGTACTGTTATAAAAGTATCTCACACATAATGTATGGAGAATCATCGTGAGAACTGCTGTCTTGGGCTAAGGATTAAGCAATTTTGCCACTGGTATACTTCGTTGTATTGGGGAAAAGTTAAAGGTGATAATTTCTTTGCAGCCACAGTATTTTTACACAATAAATAGAGTGTTCTAACAAGGTTAGTCATTACTATCACTAGTAACATTGGGATGAGTAAGGAGGATGCTACTGACTAACTCCAATAATTATTTATTTACTAACTCATTAATACATTCATTTATTCAATAAGTTTTAATTAAAATCTTACCATTTTCTATTCTTTCAGAGAATATAGTGATTAGTAATAGTTTTAAAAATCTACATAAATCCTTACTTGTGGTCTAATAATTGCAGTGAGACACAAAATCACTAAAGCAAATACATAGCTAATAATGAGATAGCTATGAAGAAAGTATGGAGTAAGTGTCACAGGTTGTAAAACAAAAGAGAAAGAATTATTTAGGTGTTCAAGGAAGATAAAGAGGTTGTTTCTGACTGACGTGATCAGGAAGTCTTTGTGATACTGGTGATTATTGATCTGGATTTTATTCATGAGGCAAAATTCAGATAGTGTCTTATCTGCCATATTGTGAAGGGAATGGCAATATCCAGGTGAAGAAGGTAAAAAATGCAAATACATTCTTAGAATCAGATTTCTGTAATTGAATGGTATAGAGAGAGGACTTTGTTATTAGAAGTATCAGAAGCCCAACTCAAACAAATTAAGGCTAAAAGGAGAGTTTATCTTAAGGATCTTGAGGTATCTCATGAAAACCAAGGAAATAAGGAAAGATAGAAAAATGAGCATGTGCACAGAGTAAAACAGAGACTAGAAGAGAAGAGTCCTGGTTGAGTTCCAGACTCTGATTCCAGTGATTTCTGAGACCTAGATGCATTTCCTATGAATCTCAAAAATGGGCCTTACTTGGGTTTGGTGCCCACTCCAGATCAATCGACTCTGGTAAGAGGTGGAGATACATGTACTCACAACTCAGCACTCTCAACTGCTATATAGATAGAGTTGAAGTGGGGTGGCAATTTCCAGAAAGGGTATGTTTTGCAGGAATAATGGAGTATACTGGATGAAAGGTGTCCACTAGACATAGATGTTTCTACATTATTTCCATAATCTTATCCAATCATCTTTGAAATTAAATGACATTTCTTACATTTATAGAGTGATATATGCCAGAGAGTCTCACCTAAATTCCAAGAGTCCTATGCAAAATGTACCACTATTACTAGAAATCTTATAGATGAGCAAACCTAGTTTATAAGATATAAAAATAATTTGATCAAGGTAATATATACATTTGATAAAGTAGAGAGCCATGATTCAAACACAGATACTATGACTCAATGGTAACACAATACTGCTTCAAATATTTTTGTGAAATAGTTGTATGGTCAGCTTCATGGTCATGTAATGAGTACAATCACATATGGCCACATGCTTAGAAGGGCCTCATACTTGGGATTTAATGCTCTGTGGTCCCTGGCTGAAATTCTTAATATTTTTATATTTGAATTTGTATTTTGTAAGGGAAGTCAGATGTGACAATGAAGTGTGAGCCAAAGGCTTAGAATCTTGGTTCATGTGAATCTCAACCTTCTACCTCCCTGCCTTCCTGTGAATATCCCTGTTCCTGGGGGTGTGTGACATTCAATGGCAAATAAAAAGTACCATGACAAGTTGTAAGAGAGACTGTGGAATAAAGAAACAAAGCTGTTATATTTTAGTATCTTTGACAGTACCCCATCACCTTGCTTTTTTAACAAAGAGTACTGCATTTTTGTTTTGCACTAAGCCCTGAAAATTATGTAGCAAACCCTGAACAGTTGTTAGAAATGTGATTTTATTTCCAAATAGAGTTTCTGTGATCCTCAAATAACTGCCTGTTAGGGAAAAAATACTGCCTATATTCTAGCCATGTCAGATCACTATCCAAGAAAAAATACCTAACAATATCAGATACTATTAAGGCAGGTATGTTGGGCCCCATTACCTAACTATCCTGAAGTATCACAGCATAGTGACTTTGAGTGCAAATTCTGGAACCAAATGGTTCAGTTCACAACCTAACCTTCTTTAATGTGTATCGTTGAGCAAGTCAGTTAGCATCTCTGTGTCTTAATTTCCTTATCTGTAAAAGAAGTGTGATGATAATAACAATAATACCTATTTTATAGAATTGTTTTGAGGATGAAATAAATTGATATATGTAAGATGCTTTGAATATTGCCTGATACTTAATACATACTTAGGAAATGTCTTTATTCTGGGTCTATGGACCCAGCATATGAGGATGACACTATAGCATGATTAACGAAGGTGATCACAGAGTTTGTATCCAAAAGACTACTATTGACCTCTGCCCTGAACTTTAAATATATCTACAAGCTTACTAACAGTGTAAGTGGTCCAGAAACTATGTTTCCAATGCTTACTAAATTATGAAATAAATGGTTCAAGGTAATAAAGTTTCATTCCACAAGAAATGTAGATGGGGTACTGTGCATAGCACATTTAATTTTGAAAAGTATTTTGACCCCAAGGAAAACATTTGAAATTAAGTTGAACTTCAGTAGCAAGTTCAGCACATGAGGATTTTGTAATTGTATGTATTTAGTCTTGCAGCCTAACAGGTTGTAATTATAAATTCACACAGAAGACATTATTGCCTAAATAAAATTACACATGTAACTACTAGCATAGTTCCTGACGTAGATAAATGCTCAATAAATGGTAGCTATTAGTATTAATATTGAAATCTTTTGAAACTTCAGTGGCTAGGATGCAATTCAGTTCTCTGACCACTTGGGAGTGATTGAAACTAAAGCTCTTTTAAAGGATTTCAGATCATTCATTATGATGATGCATTTTATGGTCGAATAAATTAGTAGCGATTACCTTTTGGGGAAAAAGTGAGGAAAGGAATATTATGAGAAAGGTCACAGATGTGAATTTTATGGACAGTTTTATTAAAAATCCATTAGATGGCAACAGTAGTTCACAAAGTTGTTCTGCTATTTAACATCGTTACCTACAGGTGCTGAATGACAGTATAAAATCGCAGAAGCACAGAATATGAGGTCTTCCAGAGCCTCTGAAAGCACACAACACCATAATTAGGCACATAGGAGGTACTCAAATGCGAGTATATTTGTCCTCTTCCAGTGAGATTGTATATAGTCCAACCTCTCAATTTTCAAATGAAGAAATGAGAGAGAGTGACTTGTCAAGGTTATGCAGGTTTATTTTTCTGGTTGAACAGTAATTAGAATGTCTACAAAATGTCTCAGAAGACTCAGAGGATGTTCTTCATTTTGAAATAAACTGATGAACCCTGAGAGGAGAGCTTGGGATATAAAACAGCACAAATAATGAGCTTCCTCTCCTTCAACAGCAAAGCAAACAAAAGCAGCCAATACGACAACTTATAGAAATCCCACCCTTTGAACAAAGACTCACCTATTGCTGCCCCTGTAACTCCCCCAACCCCTACCAACTCTTCTCCAGTCTGTTAACCAGTGTTCCTACAAGGAAATGTCTCAAATAATCACACACTCTCCTAGAGCTAAATGACACTTTTATCCAACCATTTTCCCAAAGGCAGGAATTCCTTGTCTAGCATCGCTAACCCATAAGTTTTACATTCTGAAGGCTAAAAATCCTCAGTTCTTTCAACAATTCTTTGTATGAAATTATTTTCTGAAACTTTTAAATGCTCTGTAATTTAGCAGAGTCAATACTGTTGTACCTAATTATGATAAATTGGATTATTCGTCCTGATTTTCCCCTCTCTTGATAATAAAATTGTACATCCACACATTTTGCCAGATACATTTGTAGTGTCCTCTCAATGTGCAGTGTATTCTTAGCCTTTTGACTTGATTTGCCCAATAAAAGATTAGTGAAAATAATGCCAATAGATGTTTAAAATGTATGTGCATGATTTGGCTTGTCAGGTTGCCCTTCCGTGATCTGTCATGAGAAATATACACTCTGATTAGTTCTGCTAGTTCAAGAAGAAGGAATATGAGGAACATACTTAAATACAATTCATGGTACATCCAAGACTAATGAACTCAAAGTCCTAGTCAGAGGTTTACGAAATGATTCACAGATCTATAATAAGAAATACAATTTTTTTGTTATAATTCACTGTGTTTCTGCAATGAATTATTACATAGTATCATTTCAACAATAGCCAATTAATACACCCACCAAGACCTTCAATGGTTGACTACTGACAATAGCCATAGAGTTTCTCAGAATCTAGATATGGTATAGACTAACCAGTAGGTTTCTTCATTCTTTTTATTGAAAACTTTTTTATTTTTCTTTTATGGAAATCACTCTCGATGTGTGACAAATTTTGGTTTTACATTTTTCCTTTTCATAAATCACCATTATGTGAAACTTTAAGTGAGCTGAAAGGATCCTCCACTGAACTCCTGACTTGCATAACTTGTTCTAATACTGGACAAAATGACAAGTTGCTCAAATGGAAATTTTCTGCAGAAGAGAAAGGTGGTTTATACCATGGAGACTTTCCTCAAATCTACACTGAATCTTGCAAATGCTCCTTGAGAGAGTTTCTGTAGAAAGTGGTTTCAAGATTTTTTCTTCTTCTTTTTTTTTTTTTTTTACTTACATGCTGTAATTGTATTTTAGAACAAATTATATTTTCCAAACATCTATAAAATTCTTAACAATGGTACTGAGGAAAAATTTTTAAAGAAGATTTGATGGCTGTGGGGGTTATAACCCTAAAGAGCCAAATTGTCAGAGGATCACAATTAGTCTTCTTTTTTGTTTTGGTTCTTTTTTTTCATTTATTTTTCAGCTGCAACTAGTTATGGGTCCCAAAAGTGCACCTGCACTTTGCCACTGAATATCCTTAAAAAAAAAGCAAGTGGCCAATTATGTTGGCAAGTGGCTAATTATGCACACCAGGAGCCAAGTGCAGAAGCAAAAATGTACACCCCAAAACAGGAAGACTTCTTTAACATGTTGAGTCTTAGGGTAACTTACACATACTGTGTGTTTGTCATTTAATGAAGGAAGCAACAATTGTGACCAGATATTAACAAACATTTGTTTATCTATATATTTATATGTTTAGGTATTTATGACTATTTTCAATTAATCATTGTGCTACGGAGATACAGAGATAAACTGTTTTTGCCCTGAAGTAACTTAGAATTTTGCTGAGATAAGGTGTGTACACATGTAACAAAGACAATAAAGGCAGTATATTAGACATTTACTCTTTACGAAATATGTTTAAAATAAAATAAACTGCAGTATCCTAAATCAGCAGCTTTCAATGTCCGTTATTAGTAAGAATCGTACATTGCCCAAACTCATGTGTAGGTTTCTTGAGTATACAATATAACATAAAATTGGAAAGATCAAGAGAGTTTCACAGGAGAGAGAGGAAGATGGAGTGGCCTCTTTATTTAATGTTTATTATTTAATGTTTATTTTTATTGTCACCTTTTCTACTATTTTTAATGCTCCAGAATTTATGGTTTTATACAACTATAGGGAGACCATGAAGGATAAAACAACATTCTTATTTTATTTATTTGTATCTCCCCTTTTGATATTAAATACAGTCTATTTTCATTGCTGTTTAGAGGGTTTCAATATATTTAACATGTGAAATCTAGCACAGAACAAAAACACCACCACTTGAGAAGCCATGGGCTACTTCTCACTTTTTAAAAAAATGTCAGGAACAAATGCATCTTTACTACTTGTCCCCTCACTGATTTAATCTAAAATATTAATCAATGTGACAACCAACTTATAATTGCAAACAGTTCTTCTAAAGCTTCGGAGTTATTAGAGGATAGTCTATCATACAATTTTTTTTTTTTTTTTTTGAGACAAAGTCTTGCTCTGTCTTCCAGGCTGGATTGCAGTGGCGGGATCTCGGCTCAGTGCAACCTCTGCCTCCCGGGTTCATGTGATTCTCCTGCCTCAGCCTCCCAAGTAGCTGCAGTTACAGGTACCCACCACAACGCCCGGACTAATGTTTGTATTTTTTTAGTAGAGATGGGGTTTTATCATGTTGGCCAGACTGGTCTCAAACTCCTGCCCTCAAGTGATGTGCCTACCTCAGCCTCCCAAAGTGCTGGGATTACAGACATGAGCCACTATGCCAGGCCAGTCTATAGTGCAATTCTGAATTGTCCCTGTAATTCTGTCCATAACCCCTAGTATTCAAGTATTAGGATGACAGCACCAGGAGACTGTCCTAGCAACTGACTACTTCCCACCATTCTTCCAATTTATTTGCTTTTCTTTTAAAATGTAAATAGGCCAGGGGAGATAGATGTTTTTAAAGACCTTAAAGCTTAGACAAGTATTTATTGAGTTGCTACTATTTAAAAGTCATTGTTGTGGAAAAGAGGAAATGTAATGCAAAGCTTATGCTCTCAGTAAACTTAGCACACTGCTGTCATCCATATATTTAGCCTGAATTACTTTATTGATATGGTAAGACATTTTTATTCTCAGAGTCTTTACAAAATTTTGATTATTGGGGGCTAGAGTGGAAGATTATGTTGAAGCATTTCTGAGGAGGGAAGGCCTTTGAAGACATTTGGTATAGCCAGAGAGTGAATATGGAAAATGACAGGAGCATGATGGTCTTGAATGGGGAGTTGGAAAAGAGTGAAAGAGAAAGAAAGGAAGATAGCAAAAACAGACTTTTGAATACTATTTTAGCATGGCTTCTGTTTCTCCTAGACAATAAAAGGCATGAGAATAGATCTGTTTATCATGTTTCTATCTCTTCAAATAAATTGTGAGGGCAGAGATGACCATTTTACCTGTAAGGCCTATCCCAGTATCTGGTACACATCAGACATTCAAGAAACATTTGTTGAATGGAAAAAAAAAAATGAAAGCATCTGTTCAAAATAAGAATAACTGCTGCTATCTATTTCTACCTATATTTAAGTCAGTGGGGGACCTTTTTTTTTTTTTTTTTTTTTAGATAGAGTCTCGCTCTGTCTCCCAAGTAGGAGTGCAGTGGTGCAATCTAAGCTCACTGTAACCTCCAGCTCCCACGTTCAAGCTATTCTCCTGCCTTAGCCTCCTGAGTAGTTGGGACTACAGGCATGTGCCACCACACCTGGCTAATTTTTTTGTATTTTTAGTAGAGATGGGGTTTCACCATGTTAGCCAGGATGGTCTCGATTTCCTGACCTTGTGATCCACCCACCTCGGTCTCCCAAAGTCCCAAAGTGCTGGGATTACAGGGGTGAGCCACTGTGTCCGGCCATAGTCTTAAACTGTTCCCACATTAGGCAAATTTAAGCTCATAACACAACTTGTCCAAGCAATATCTAGTTTTTTTTTTTTTTTTTTGAGACGGAGTCTCCCTCTGTCACCCAGGCTGGAGTGCAGTGGCCGGATCTCAGCTCACTGCAAGCTCCGCCTCCCAGGTTTACGCCATTCTCCTGCCTCAGCCTCCTGAGTAGCTGGGACTGCAGGCGCCCGCCACCTCGCCCGGCTATTTTTTTGTATTTTTTAGTAGAGACGGGGTTTCACGGGGTTAGCCAGGATGGTCTCGATCTCCTGACCTCGTGATCCGCCCGTCTCGGCCTCCCAAAGTGCTGGGATTACAGGCTTGAGCCACCGCGATTGTCTCTTTTCCATAGGTGACTTGAGAAGGAGCATGAACTGTCCAGTTCGCCTCAGTCATTGCTCCTCCCTACTATCTAATGCCCAGTCTATGTCACTCCCTGAAATTACTTTTTCTGGACTAAAGGCATTTGAAATTGTGATCCTGTAAAATATACTTTTGTTCCCACCTCAGTTCTTTGCTCTAGAATTGTTATCTGTCTTGCCTCCTCTTCTCTCCATTCCCTCCACATCAATTTTCTCCTCTAAGTTATTTGATGACTTACTACAAACTAGATCCTGTGGTAGGTACTACCGTAATAAATAAAAGACACATTCTCTGTCCTGGGAGAGCTCACAGTACAGTTGGGCAGACTGACAAGTAAATAAACTCTTATGACACACCTTGATTAGAATAATGACTAGCGTTCTATAAGAATGTATAGCTACTCATTAACTTTATCTGTTTCATTTTCCTCTTTAACCATTTCTTTTCTTTCCCCTTTTTTCTTTCTTATTTCTTTGGAACTAAGAACTATTTTGAACACAGGACTGAGATAAGTTGGGTCATAATTTCTGCTCATTCAGAAAGGGAGAAAATAAACCATCTAGACATTTATTCATCCTTGCCAAATAACATAATGAAAAGCACCTAGAATTTGGAATACAATATAGGTATGAATTATTATGCTGTCAGTGAGTAATTTATATAAATGACTTAAACTTTCTAAAACGCAGTTTTCTAATTTGTAAACTGAGGATAATGGAACCTGTCTTAGATTTGGATTGTTAAAGGATTCAAGAAGATATACATGATACATGCAAAGCATGTTACACACTACCTAACACTTAGTAGGCAATCATTATTAATAGCTCTTGTTATTCATTCTTTCAGTATATTGAGTACTTATTTTATGTCAGGCATGTCTCTAGGTTCTGAGGAAATACTGCCCAATCCCTGACTTCAGAGATTGGGACTCTAGTAGTGACTGTATTCCAAGACAGATAACTGAAATCATCGTTTTAGTACTTGATCATAAGATGAAAATAATTATGTAAAAAATAAAAGTAGATTGTATTTACTTAATTTTTATAATTTACTAAATTTTTTAATGTTTGTGCTTTCCAATGAACAATTTCATGTAGAATCTTTAATTTTCTTAAATTGTAGATGTAACACCAATAGACTTTGGAAATCCTCATCTTTTTAGGGTTTGATTATCATCATAGGTCCCAGGTCGTGGTACTTTCTAATTTTTAATTCATTACTTCCTTTCTAGATCCTCAAAACTTAGGATAGCCTATTATGTGACCACACACACACAGAGACAGACATACACACACAGAGGGGTGATATACCTGCTTGTGGAGGCAGCACTTGCTGTAGGGAATCATTGTAGTACAGTGGTGAAGAGCACAGATTCTAGAGCCAGATGTCTAACTTGAAAACTCACTCTAGTATTTATTAGTTGTAAAATCTTATAAATGTAACACAACATCTCTGATCTAAATTTCCCCATCTGCAAAATGAGGATGGAAATAATTCCCATATTTCAGAGTTATTATGAGGATTCAATTAGTGTATGTATATATATATATATATATATATATATATATATATATATATATATATAAAGTACTTAGGACAATGGTGCATTACAAGTACTATAGAAGTGCTAGCTATTATTGTTGATTATGTCAGAAATATAAGGTAAGAGTGACAAAAGCCACACCTTTCTGATAAATATCTGATATCAAAATGGAGAATATAAGAATCTTTGTTGCAATTACTCTTAATTGGAGGGCAGGTGGGCTTGTGCGACAGGGGAAGAAAAAGGTTGGTATTCTTTTTTTCAGTGGGAACAATACTAAGAGTATATTTGATCCAGCAATGATGAGTAAATCCAATGAGGGAATGGGTCTTTCACTGGAGAAGGCAGGAGAGAGGGAGAACTCTTTACGTGATCGTCAGGCTTTGGTAGGGTTTTATAGGACTAGGGGAGCCAAGAGTAACTGCAACAAACCCAGAGATAAGTAGCCAAGATTAATTTTACCCTCTTCAAAATGTTTCTCAGAGGAACATAGAGGCCGTTAGTATGAAAATGTTGTTATTTATTCATTCCACATACTGAATATTGTTGTATTAGAATGAAGTGTCTAGACTTGGAAGGACTTCAGAAAACCACTATGTGTTAAAATTAGGTCATTATGATTGTCATGGATTCATTTTTACTTTCTTTCCAAGTTTAGTGGCTGCCTTCTCCAAATCTGTTGAAAATAGGAAAGAATAATTCATATAATTTTAAATCAGCTTAGAATGTTATCTTTTAAATGAAATTATGTTTTAAACACTAGGTTTTTAATTGTGTTAGGTGTTCAGTCTTAAATTTTTTCACAACTGAAAGAGTACAACAAAAAAAGATTCTCAAAATTATGTAATTTAAATGTGGGTGTCGTCAAATTGCTAACATATTTTTCATTAGCTTTACATTATATAGATCACTGTTCCAAATACCCTAAAATACCCCTTTATTCATCTCTGGTAGAAGAAAGTCCAATTACAATAAAGGTATTCAATTGTTTTTGCTAGGATTTGTAGTACTACTGGGAAATTTTAATAATTTTATATTTAAAACAAAAAATAGATTAATATATTGTATTTATTTATTTAGTTTGAGACAAAGTCTCAGTCTGTCGCTCAGGCTGGAGTGCAGTGGGGCAATCTTGGCTCACTGCATTCTCAGCATCCTGGGTTCAAGAGATTCTTGTGCCTAAGAACCTCGAGTAGCTGGTACTACAGGCATGCGTCACCATGCCTGGCTAATTTTTGTAGTATTTGTAGAGATGGGGTTTCGCCATGTTGGCAAGGCTGGTCTCGAACTCCTGACCTCAGGTGATCCACCCGCCTTGGCCTCCCAAAGGATTTACATATTTGAATCAAGGCTCCTATGCCTGCAGCTAACTTCTAGCGGTCTGTGTGATTTATACCGAGATATCTTAGCTTTTTTTATAGGAGACATTCTAAGTACAGTTAATTTGGATAAGCATAGTATATAAAAGGCCATTTTTCTTTGGTTGTAATAAGGCCTAACATTTGACCTAATGATAAGACCAAAACAATATGTTTTTATATAACATATAATTATGCTATGAAGCTCTAGATATTTCAAGGCACTATCCAGGAAAATAATAATACATTTCAAATATAAAACAGATGTAGAAATAATAGTACATGCAGCATCATTGGTTACCTAAAAATAAAGTCACATCAATCATTGGTCTCTGACTAGAAAAGTTAGAAAGGAGTCAGCTGATTTATAGTTATGGATTTATGGAGTTCAAATGTCCCTCATCTTTTTCCAAAGCATGAATGGTAAGTTATCACGCTAAGTACTAGATTTTTAAACTGAGTTTCTTACAATTATTTAATAACTCCTGTTTTCACCATAATGAGTGGTTTAGGTTAACACTATTTTCTGTTTTTCTTGCCGTTATTGTCATGGGAACAAATTAATACATATTATGACATCTTTTATTCTCATTACAAATTTTGTCTTGCAAATGAAATTGTTTTTACCCAATTCTTTCTTGTTGCAATGTTTATGGCCAGAGTAAGATACAATAGTTTTAATGCCCAGTACAGTCTGTGAAAGACTATAAACATTTAATAGACTCATAAGCATAGACTTTAACCTTTTCAATATTCTGCATTTTGATTGGCTGCCCATACTGCTTTATCTCTACAGGTTACTGAGAGTGTAAACAGGAAGGAATGGATAGTGAATCATATTGCACAAGCCCTGAAAAGGTCAAAGTTGTGCAGTTGCTTATTTTCTTACCTAGAATATTTCACAATTTCAAATATTCAATATATTTCAAATATTCTAGGAAAGGGAATAAGCAACTGCACAACTTTCAGGGAAGCCTTCTTGGATTTAAGTTAGAAATAGGTATAGAAATAAGAAATATGAATCTTTTAAAATAAGTGATGAACATGAAGGAGATATTTCATTTTCTAGGAATTCCTATGTTATTATAGTGGAGTCACTTTTCAATTTTCTTCATTAATGGGAATAAGACATAGTGGTTTATAAAGGTTAAGCTGGGATAACAGTGTTACTTGCTTATGCTTTAGGTTGGAAAACCCATAGATATCCCTGTACACCAGCAGTTTTCAGTCTTGGTGTGACAGCAAACTATTGTGTTTCAATATGTTGTGGGGTGCATCAAAAAGAATGTGTCTTGCTAATGGTAGTTGCAGTACCAAAGTGTGAGACTTGTATGCCTTGTTTAAAATAATAATAATAATAAATAATAAATATAAATAAAATAAAAATAAATAAAATTTGACAGGCTCACACCTGTAATCCCAGCACTTTGGGAGGCCGAAGCGAGTCGATCACTTGAGGCCAGGAGTTCGAGACCGTCCTGGTTAACATGGAGAAAACCCATCTCTACCAAAAATAGAAAAAATTAACCAGGTGTGGCAGTGTGTGCCTATAATCCCAGCTACCCAGGAGGCTTGAGTATGGGAAGTGTAGGTTGTAGTGGGCAGAGATCTCACCACTGCACTCCAGATAGAGTGACAGAGTGAGACTCTGTCTCCAAAGAAAAGGAAAAAAGAATCAGAACAGATTCAAGGTTTTTCTTGATGATATAGCACTCGTAAGGTCCTACATTACAGTTAATGTCCAAGGCATTGCACATAATGCTGGGGGAAAAAAGTATGTTGCTCATATAAGTGTCAATTGTCATGTATGTTAAAATGGGGAAAAAAGATGTTGTGAAGCACTACAGTAGTCAATAATGAAGAGGAAAATTCCTCTCCACTCTTTTTAAATGAATTTCAACCATATTGCAATTTTCTGCATAATACAGAACATAGAATAGGAAGAGAAACAAACAGAGCAATAAGAGCTAATAGCAAGTCAGTGCTTTACGTCAGGCACCAAGGTAAGCGTTTTGTATGATTATATTATTATATTTTACAGCAACTTTATTAGATAGGTGCAGTTATTATTCCCATTTTATAGGCAGAAAAACTGAGATACAGATGTTAAAAGACTTTCTCATTCTCCCACAGCTAGATAGGCTGCAAACCTAGAATTCAAACTCAAATTGAAATCCAAACTATAAAAATAAATCCCCAAAAGCAATACCGATTTCAAAAATCTGGTATGTGGTAGGTGCTCAATAAATGTTTGTTGAATTAATGAATGATTCTGAAATTATTAAACTCATATTTCCACAAGGGATTCCATACCTAGTTTTTGAGGGGTTATTCCTCAGGTACTCGTTTAATTGGGGTGCCATTTCCTGGGTTGGTATTGTGGCTGATATTGTAAGCAGTTACCTTAGCTATGACAAGAAATCAATCAGAAAGCATTCCAGGTGTATGATCAGGATTTCCAGTGTCCCAGTGTGGGATTGAGGGCTCTGTAGGTGCCAGAGACAGGAGCTTATTGCAAGTTCAAGAAAAACTCAGAAGAGCCTGGTTTTATTCAGATGCTGCTTCACCCAAAACTTTCCCTCACAACAAAAAAGAAGAACAAAAACAGAAAATGAAAATTACTGAATGTTAGAAAAATAATTTGAGTTAACTTTTATCTAATTGTTAAACCTGTGCTTTGAGGTTTTTAATTGAAAAATTTTTAGAGATAATTGTAGATCTGCAGAAAGTTTTAAGTCTAGTATAGAAACACCCATGTGCCCTTTACCTAGTATTTCCCAGTAGTAACATATTGCAAAACTATAGTACAATATCACAACCATAATATTGATGGACATGAATACATCTGGGTTAAGCCTGACAAACTCAAAATGCATTTGTTCAGTCTTTTAGGATCTTATTGGAGCATTGTTCACTATTTCACCAATGCAACTCTACCGGAGTTCATCTCTGTTCCCTGAAGAACATGACTGATACAGTAGCAGTCTGTCCTGAAAAGCTTAGGGAGGCAGACAGGGTTTTCGTGAGATTGTCTACTGTATTTCTCGTCCTTTCCCCTAGGATAAGCATGCTCCTGTCTCTCATTACTCTGTGTTGAGAGTGCAAATGCAGACCCATTCAGAAAGATTTTCTTATTCCTCCCTGATTATGTCTTTTATCAGTGTTAGGGAACATATTTCACGCTGAGCATATTTTCCACAAAATAATTGGAAATTTTGAAATAGTGCTGCAAGCTTTGCTTTGTAGAATGCATTTCAAAAAGAGAAAAATACATAAAGAAGAGAAAACAAAGACAGAATGCATTCCATGCTTAATGAGTTTTTGTTAGAGATTTAGGTTTCTTCAAGTTCTGAATATCATCCTTACAAGTCGACTAAATAGTCACACTTTAAACATCAATGCCATTTCCCCATAGGTTGCTGAATTCATAGAAATGAATCCATACATTGCTAGTCAATGGAGAAAGGTACTACTAAATATCTCAATGAGGCCGACTTTTAGCTGGGGACAATTTGATTACAAAAAGCTGTTACCAATCTGGTGGAGGTTTTTAGTTTCCTTCCCTGTTTTAAAACACAATACCTGTAATTTTTCAAACAGAAATTTCTAGTCTAGAAATGTATTTTTCATGCTTATCTTTGCCTAATGTTCTTACCATGTCATAAATCTGATGGAATGAAGTCCATACTGGAGCAGAACTATCATACAGAAACTCCTTGCCTTGCAGTCTGATTTCCAGCACTTGCTGCTGAGTCTTTCTCTCCTCCTTAACCCAAGCACTAACTTAACTCATGTAACTAGTTACATAATTGTGAGACAGACACATTCTCTAATTAGAAAAGGACTAAAAAATTAGGGGAGGTGAATGTTTCACATTGCTCAGGTTACCTGCCAATAATTCCCAGTTTTCCAAATGGGAAGCAGAGGAATAGAAGGTGATTTTTAGAAGCTTGCAATGTGTTTATTCTTCTACATTTTATCCCTTTAAAAAGCATTTTCTTAGAGTCCAGGCTGGGTAGTTTATTCCTATAATCCCAACACTTTGGGATGCCGAGAGGAGAGAATCATTTGAGGCCTGTAGTCCCAGCCACTCAGGAGGCTAAAGTGGGAAGAATCACTTGAGCCCAGGAGGTTGAAGGTGTAGTGATCCATGATCACCCCACTGCACTTCAGTCTGGACAACAAAGTTAGAGCTTGTCTCAAAACAACAAAAAAAAATACCTTACAAAAATTATTCAAGCTCATCAGAGCTAAATTCAGTTATAGGAATTTTCATATAAACAGTTTTATTGTCTAGACATAGAAATCAACTAATAATTGCATCTACTTGGGTTTCAACAAGGATGCACAATATTGTTAAAATAGCACAAAGAAATGTTATATTTGAGTATGAATGTGTATTATAAAAAAGGAGCAATAAAAATAGAGAGCAGTGGCATCCACGTTGACAGTAGTACATATCTCTAGCAGTCCTTTATTTAACAGTTATATACATTTATATCTTATTCTTATCTTACCACAGCGGTTGTTAGCCCTTTGAAGCAAGCTCCTTTCCTTACTCCACATGCTTCTCATGCCACTTTAACAAAGTAGGTACTCAATACATTTTTGTTGAATTGAATATTGTTGCCATTTTTATTCTGCAACTTATATATGCAATCTGAACATATTTATTCAGCAGAACGTGCTGGTTTTTGAAATTCATATGTTTGTATGTGGGAAAGTAGAGAAAAGCTTTAAGCTATTATTTATGCTGCTCCATTCTTGTCACTTTTTAATTTGACACTGAACTTTGAGTGGGTGCTGCAAAATTCTGACAGCCAGAGAGAGGCATGAAACAGGGTTAGGACATGCAAAGAGTTTTAGAGCCACACATATATTCCGGCAAATATTCAATATCATAACAGCTAGGTTGATTCTTGATAGGTTTTTCAAAACATTTTTTAAAATAGTTGCATACTATCAGGGGGTAATGGTAATATAATTTGAACTTCTTTTGCTATAGAGGAGTCACCATTTGTATCACATATCTCATTGTCCTAGGGGTTAAAAATAAGCCAAAAGATAAGTTGATCTCTATTAAACTCTTAAGGGTCTCTGACATGAGAGTCCTGTTTTAATTTAATTTACTTAAGACATATCACCTTCCCCCACAATATGAACAGCTTGATCATTTTTACAAAACACAGACCAAAATATAGATAGGTGGTAGCATACACACACACACAAACACACACACACACACACGCAAATGAGAGTCTGCGATTTTCAAATTGGCTATTTTTTCATTACGTTTTTCACAAATGTTTACAACTTTAATTTACAGTATCACATATCTTAAAGGCACAATTACCTTTGAGTATTTTTGGTCTTTCAGTTACCAAAATACTTGTTTTTCTCCAGAATATTCAAAGACAAATTTAATCAATAATTTTCTAATGTTTTTGTGTTCACTTTATTTGCCTATTATCTCTTATATGATACGAGTTTTAAATGTTGGACTTGATTTGTTTGAGATGTGAGTACAAGCGCTTTCATTCTCTCACACAGCAATGAATGAGACCCATGGCATATACTGCCCTTTAATTGTGCACAAGATGCCTATTGATATTAATGAGCTTTTTGCCTGGACTTAGTGTGATCATTTTGTGTGGCCTGAAGTGGTCATTCTGTTGTGCTTTGCATATTGGTTGTTGCAGAGTATAGTGTGCACATCATTTCCAAATTGCTTAGGAATCTTTAGGGAGGAAAGATAGTACTTACATTTAAAAGATTATTATTGCCTTTAACTTAAATTTTTCTATTGTGAGTTCTCAAAATCATGCATAAAGGAACACAGTAATACAAAGTGCAAATAATTGTGCAGAGAAAGCTCTAGAAAATAAAAATATGTCAAGTTAGCAATTTTGAAATTACTTGTTTACACATAACTTTAATCCACTGAAAAGAAAGCCAGTTAGTTTTCAAATTCAATCGAAAACATCAAACTAGGACATGCAGAAGCAGATCATCAAGGAGTAGAAGAGACTATAGGACTTGATCTTATCAGTTGATTTTTCACTGTAGGTGAGAAGCTGGAGCTCTCAGTGTAGGCAGCAGACCCTTTGTCTTGCAATCCTTTCTACACCAACTTCCTTTACCTGCTCTGAGGAGGCTGCTGGGGACATCTATAGAGCCAACATTGCCCACTTTTCCATGGACGGTGATGGTGGGAAGACTCAGGGCACATGAAATAACTACCTGAAAAATTACTTTATTTTCACTTTTACTATAAAATCTGGAGGAGTTAAAGTATTGTCACACAGGAAATAACATGGAAAATGAAGGTGATTAATACAAGTATGTTTATCTAGAATTTTAAACACTCTTACTCCAATGAAAGGCTCAGAATTCAGACTTTCAGGTTAAACACACTCAAATACTCTCTTATGGTGAAAGAAATTCATTTGTAGAGAACTGCTGTCCACTGAGGAGCAAGTCAAACCCTATTGCTTAAAAGTGGCTACTATACACTGTTCTGAACAGACGTAGTCCCTGATTATGCCAATATACTACAAAAATATGATTTTCTTCTGTTTAATTTCTACATCACTAGAGGTTTGAGAGAGACTTCTGTCTTTGATTCAGATCTTTTCTATATGCATGTATACACATGCTCCTATGGCAATACATTGTATAGAAAAAAAATTATGTTAATTAAACATGAATACTACCAGTACCATGACAAGTAGAGTGTGAATAGTAAATCATGAAGAAAAATACTATTCCTCTGTGCAAGAAGTCCACTCAGGTATCCATTTCTGCAACTTGGAATTACATGCCATTTGAAGACCAATGAGCTACTGCTCCTGGTCCATAGCCCCCTATTTTTTGTGCTTTAAAAATATGATGTCTAGTAGTGATCTTTGCAAGTGGTATGGGTATGTGTGTGGTTTTCTGTGCTCAAATTGCAAGAATTATGGTAGAGGGAAATATCTTACCAAATATAAATTATGTGTAAAAACCTCTTTTTAGTATTGGTCTGCTGGTGGGGGATTGCTAACATCCACTTTACAAGCTTTACACTTTACGTTTGTAGCAGGCTTTTCCATGTCTGTAAAAAGGGGTCAGGGTAAGGGCTGGTCTCCAGTCTGGCCAAATTTGAGAGTTAATCAGCTACATTACAATGAGATTCTACAGTATGTGAAAAATAACTAAGGAAGATGAGAAGTAATCAATATTAAAAATGTTTAGATGGTCCTCTTTCTCCCAAGAAGCAATGCTAATATAATAGAAATTGCTTACAAAATACCAACACAAGCAGTCAATTCTGTATATATCAGAGTTGGGGAAAGGATCACTCAAACTAGGTTTGAGGCATTACATAGATAAAACAGAGTTTGACAGAGTGATTTTTTTTTTCTCTTTTCAATTGACTGCACCAGAATTGTGTGGACACAGCTTGACTAGGAAGACAGATGAAAAGGCAAACTTAATAAATTGGTCAATGAGTTGATCTCTTCCTTTTTGGTCTTTGAGGGACAGTCTGCTTTCTGTTAAAACATTGTGTCTGTGTGCAAGTGCAAGGGTGAGGAAGTAGGGTTTGAGGGGAAGGAGAAGGAATGCATTTATGGCTGCATCTACACAATATACTTGTATTAAATACTGTAGAATTTCAACCGAAAGCAAGCTGTCCCTAGATTCCCTCCCTTCAAGGATGAGTGCACTTCATAATAAGGCCCTTTTGGTAGTTGAATAAACACCCTCCTTGGAAGCCATATAAGATGAACCTTATACCAAATCCTCCTGATAACAAATAGTGTTGTAAAGAGAATCCAGTCTTCTATCTAGTTAATTAAATAATGTGTGAAGTGTGAATAGGTGTAGTTCTATTCTCATGTTGATGAAAGAAAGCATAGTGAGGAAATGCATTTTTTACTGGAATGCACAAGTTTTTAATTTTGTGGATTTGATTTATGGGAACAGAGTCTAAATTCTTGTCTCTCTCCCTTCTTAGAGATTGCAGAAGTTAACTAAATTTTGTTTTCAAGACTATATTCTTTTAACCTAATCCCCTAATTTGGGAAATGCTGCACCAGCAGTGCTCTTAAGAAAAGGTGCTTTTATATTTCATCTTATTAGAAAAAAGTCTTAATTGGTTTCAAATATATTTTATATTCACCCTTCTTAATGCTTTAAAAACCAATATCAGTAATTGAATAAGCTGGGGGATTACTATTTTAAAATTACTATCAGGGGCATGTATAAAGAATGTCTACTTTTTTATTTTACAGAATGGATGAGTGTGAGTGACACTCAATTTTAATGGCACTGTGCTGCATTGTTACTTTTTATTCCTTTCAAGACTTTTTTTTTGAAAGGGTCACATGTTTGGAGTTTTAAGTACTTAGTCACAGAAAAAATTTCCACAATTCTGAGGTTGCATATGTGTCTTTAAAAAGATCTGACAGGTGGGAAAATACGTTATTCTCTTTGGAAAACTGAACTGTTTAACCTGTAACCATTTTCTGCTTCTCCATTCTCCTCTTTCTTCTCCTCCCCAATTCCCTGCCCTTGCCAAAAAATTTTTTTAAAATAAAACCAGAAATGTATGTTTCTACTTTTAGCCTACAGGCAATTAATACAACAACAGCAACCTGATTTGGGAGCAAGAGAAATATGTGAATGCTAAATACTTCCAAGGGAATAGTCTTTGATTTTATTAAAGAGAAGCACAGCTCATACACTAATTTAAGCAATATTTTCCCTTACCCTTTTCTTTTAAAGGTAAGAAACCAATTTCCAGGGATAATATTCATTTTCTTATTTTATTGTTGGAAATATAAATGCTTGATTTTAGTAATCTATTTCCCTTTTGTTACGCATGCAGACAGCCACAGCCATTTAAACAACCAAGGTATGTTTATATGCATATTTATAGTTGATTTGCATATTTGACTTTGTTTACACATCTGTAACACCTGTATATTCACTCTTTTCACATCCTACCTCCCTCCACAACCTCTGCATTTTCTATTGTTCGGATCTGGTGAAGGAGATGGAACTTTCTTGCTTTTACCCCATTAGATATGATTTACTGTTGTTGTTCTTTGGAACTTACCAATTCTTATTTCATGAGAAAGAGAGCTACTGTTGTGAAGGCCTGAGAAAAACTGAAGATAAAACCACTTTTTTTTCTTTTTTTCTTTTTTTTTACAAAGGCCTTGGTTTGAAGCAGGATTAGCAGCAACTCAAAATAAAGGAAGCCCCAGGCAGAAACACCAACACCTCCTGATTTTTAATGAAAATATGTTCATGTTGCAAAAATGTTGATCAGAAAAACCAATTAAGACTTGATTATATTTCAGGAGAAAGAAAAGGAGCAGTAAAGAAAATAAATCTGATAATACATATAAAATATATGAGTAATGTATATTAGTAAAAGCACTGATGATCATGATAAATGTGTATATATATTTTTGTACCTCCTGAAATATCTACATAGGCCTCCATTAAAGAGTTCAGGATGCACTGAAAGTTGATATTTGTATAGTTTTGTGAGAAAACCTATAACTTTTTAATCAATTCTAATTTTTATAGGATACAGAAAGAGAAGGACGTTAGTTGGTATGAACTTTTGAAAGAGAACCAAGAGGCTTAAAACTATGGGTTTTGTGCTTGTATATATACCTGTATAGAATAAATATTATTTATAAAGAGTGACATACCCATGACTATATACACAGCATGCGGCATATTTCATACACAACAATCTTGTATGTGGTGCACCATGGAGCTGTAAATTATTAGGCAATTTGAAAAATACAAGACATCATATGCTGTAATCATTACCTATTCAAATGATTAAATCATTTTGGGTTGTCTAACAAAAACATCTACTTCAGACTATGAATTGAGGGGGGTTTACTGCTGGGAAATTATCATTAAATGTCCTGCTCATTGCTTCATATGCATCTACCAAAAAATAGTTGAATAAGGCATGCCTGTACATACAAAACCTTAAAACAGAACTGGTTCAGATTTGGTAATTTACTCCTCAACTATCACTACAGTTAACAGTCACTTAGTTGATGGAGGGTCTTGTGAAATAAAATAAGACAAATGAAATTGTGTATGGGAGTGGGAAGAAGAGTGCAATCAAACTTCCACCCCCAAAATGTCTCCTTGTACTATGTTTTCCTTTCCCCCATACTCAGATAAGAATGGACAGAGTTCAGCATTACTGGGAAAAACAGTTTACCTGGGTTTCTGGGCCCAGGAAGAACCTTAAGAGGGAAAGTGCTTCTCCTAATCATCATCCCATCCCTCCTCAGGGGAGTGAGGGATCAGGTAGCAAAAGGGAACCTAGCAGAATAGGGAGGAAGAAGAAGGATTGATGCAGTGAGGCGAAATGAAAGCCTTATAGAAGATCTGAGTACAGTTTCAGGAGGGGCAGGTTTGAAGAAAGGTCTGTCCACTGGTAGAGAGAGAGAGCGAGAGCGAGCGAGCCAGCGTGCGAGAGAGAGAGAGAGAGAGAGAGAGAGAGAGAGAGAGAGAGAGAGAGAGAGAGAGAGATTCCCTTTTTGGAGAACATTAGTAAGGTTGCACTTCCTAAAATAAAACCCACCTCGAGCCTTCCCTATGCGGGTTCCCACAATTTGTGCTGTGCTTTGCGTGAGCGTGGGCTCCAGAATAGGCCATGCCAGTGTGTGCCAGTGTATTTCAGAGCTGAGCTGAAAGGCCGAAAGTCAGAGGAAGGGAATCAAGAATCAAAACAATGACTAATGATTTATAAGCTGAAGCAAAACAGAAGCGCTGTTCACCGGGAATGTGCCTCTGTTTAAATGCTCCACCTCACACAGCACACAATAAGGACAGGAGAAGAAAACATTTTTTTTTTTTTTTTGGAAAAATGTTTTATTTAAACCTTTTTAATCTTTTACAACAATAAAATATTGCGTCAATATAAACCCCTTGACTAAAACTTCACATCAAACATTACAGCAAATTGTTTTCTTTTTGACATCCAACTTATCTGTGAAAGAATTTCCTTTTAAACACAATGAAGAATTTATTGAAAATAAATAATTGTTGGCAACTGCAATAGGCAATTTGAATAAAATAGTTGAAAAAGCAACTCTTAATGAAAATAGCGTTTATTATACATCAGTTACTAAATGAATAAACTAAATGATCTTCTTTAAATTAATAACTTCAAAAACGTTTAATATACAAAACTGTACAGTTATAAAGTCGGCAGAAGTATTTGGGTTAACTCAGGTTCGAACCATAGCAATTAACTGCAAAGAAAAAAAATCGAAACAAACAAAAAACTCCCAACAGTTGTAAAACATGAACTCAATGTGGGGGGAAAAAAATCTCAAAACTAAAAACCTAATTACCACCAGAATGCAGAGACTTGACAAAAAAAGTAAAAGGGTCCGGGATTTGAATTAACACATGCTCTTAGACCTGCAGCTGAGGGAGACACAGTGTGGTGGACCAGAGGCCTGACAACTCATACTAACACATCCTCGACAACGGACCGGGCTTTCTGGTCCTTAGGTAGTTTGAAGCTTTGTCTACAGCAGCTGCGCCTAAAGGCCGGACTAGGCGGCCAGCAGTGGCGTGCAGCGCCCCCAGCCAGGTCTGGCCGGCGGCGGCTGGGTGTTGGGTGCTTGGCCGGCCTCACACGTGTGTGCTCCTTGGGAATGAGGTTCGCCTGTGGACCTGGCGTGTGGATACTAGCTAGCAATAAAGCCACAGCAACTGCATATTTTTGGGATCTCTACACAGCCTAGCAAGATTTTTTTTTTGTACTTTTTGTTTTTGTACATAGTAACACGATACACACAGCTATCTACACACACACGTTTGCACGCGCACACACACACACGCACAGAGACACATACACTCAGAGATTTAAAAATATATATATATATATTTTAAAAAGCAGGAACCCAGCCTCCCGGGCGCTCGCTAGCTCGCTGGATCGTCGCTGTGGGCTTCCACCAGCTGTGCTTCTCAGAAACGCCGAGACAGCTCCCCACGAGCCCACTCACAGACAGCGGTATATACATGGGGGGAGAGGTGGTACGCGGATGGACCAGAATCCCTGTGACCTTTGCCAATCATTTCATTGTCGTTCTGCACTGAGCAGAGAATGCCTATCCCCCACTCCCTCACCACCCCTCCCCGAGGGTTTCTCACTCAGAAGGGGTGGTGAACTGGAGGTGAACCGAAATGGGAGGCGCTGGCCCAGTCGCCAGCGTCTCTGGGTCGTGATCTCCAGTGAAAGTAATCGCGTGTGAAGGCAAAGTCTTTCCTCTAGTAGGGCCGAAGTGAGGTCGCGCGGGAGGTCGCCCTAGCGAAGCTGGGGGCCTGGATTTCTGCGCGCAGGAATCCAGGACTCCGGTGGGTGCGGAGCCCTCCCAGACTGTCAGGCCACCTCTTTGGCCCAGCGTTGCCGTGGAATCCTTCTCAGATACCTGGATCTGTGCTGTGGTAGCCTGCGGGGGGACTCCACACTTCCAGGAGGGAGGGCAGAAAGCTGCGAAATCGCCGCTGCTACTTCGCACTAGTTTGCAAACCTAATAGGCTTCTCTATTCTGCCCTTCCCAGGCACCCCACCCCGGAAAAAAATATATAACCAATATCATCATCAACAACTTTCTTCGTTGTATTCTCCTCCTCATACAGATTTGGAAAGGGGGGTGAGTAGATAGGCATCTCTCTCCCCGCCTATTCCCATTCATCTCCTCCCTTTTCTAAGCAATTAAAAAGCCATCAGCTCAACGAAGTAGTAATAATAATAGCAATAATAACATGGAGTGGTCGATTAGATACAAATTATCTCACAAATATTGTGTACAGATTGTAGTAAAACACCTCAGACATTTAGAAACGCTATAGAAGTTTTTAAAAATGCAAAACTAGTCTATTGTAAAACAAATTTCACCTGAAATACAGCTGCTATAACCAAGGCGCTGAAAGGTTATTCAGAGGCACACATCTGTCTTCCCAATCCCTCCCCCGCCCCACCCCGCCCCCACGTTATCCCACTCCTTGTTCTTCCTAGAGAGGAGCGACCAAACAAACCTTACTCTGAGTAAACAATATGTATTGATCAGCAGAAAAGGCTAAAGGGAACTGTTGCCCGGGGAGCCGGAATATGAGATCCCAGCTTGGACTGCTTAATATAAATGTGTATCAGCATTGAGAAGCCTGAATGCGAGAGTATGTGTTTCCTTTGTCAACAGAAGTTAGAACCTCTTACGAAAAGGAAAGGAGAGGAGAGGAGAGGGGAGGAGAGGAGAGGAGAGGAAAAGAAAGGAAAGGAAAGGAAAGGAAAGGAAAGGAAAGGAAAGGAAAGGAAAGGAAAGGAAAGGAAAGGAAAGGAAAGGAAAGGAAAGGAAAGGAAAGGAAAGGAAAGGAAAGGAAAGGAAAGGGATGAAAGGGAAGAGAATGGGGAAAGGAAAGAAAATGAAATGAAAGAAGAAGAAAGGAAAGGGAAGAAGAAGGGTAAGAAAAAGAAAGGGGAAAGGAAAGAAAAAGGAAAGGAGGGGAAAGAGAGAGTACGAGAGAACGAGTGAACGAGAGAGAGAGAAATAATAAAGAATGCTAGAATGAAAGGAAGAGAGTGAGAAAGAGAAAATCCGCGCTGCTCCCAGTGCGGCCGGCCGCCTCCTTGCTTCCTCCAGTCAGAGATCATGGCAAGACGTGTCTATTTTCACGGTGTGCGAATAAACCTCATGTGGCTGCTGATCCCCTGGCGGAGTCATTCTTTTCTCTTTTTGTCTTCGATTACAGAACCAGACACGCACCACTTCTTTCTCCAACTGGAGGCTGTCTGCCAGCGAGGAGATCTCCTGCGCGGCAGGCTTGGGACACTTGAGGAAATGCGTCTCCAGTACGCCCTTGACACTCACCTCGATGGAGGTCCTCTTCTTGCGCTTGCGGCCCTGTGCAGCGATCTTGTCAATGCTGGTCGGGCTCCCTGTGGACGAATCAGCCTCCTCCAGCCACTTGTTCAGCAGGGGCTTCAGCTTGCACATATTTTTGAAGCTCAACTGCAAGGCCTCGAACCTGCAGATGGTGGTCTGCGAGAACACGTTACCATACAGTGTGCCCAGCGCCAACCCCACGTCGGCCTGCGTGAAGCCCAACTTGATTCTTCTTTGTTTGAATTGTTTGGCGAACTGTTCCAACTCATCAGAGGTTGGCGTCTCTTCGTCGGAGTGATCCTGGCAATGGTGCGAGCCCAGTTCGCCGTGATCCGGGGGCTCTCGGAGCACCGGGTGCAGGCTCTGTGCAGAGGCGGCAGCTGGAGGTGGGGTGAGTCCCCCGTGTTCCAGCATGCCACTCACGGTGAAGCCAGGCTGCGAGTACACGTTGAGGGGTTGGCCGCTCGACGTGATAGACGGGTTCGGTGCCGGGCTCGCCCCCCAGGCGTTGGGGTGGTTAGTGTGCGGTGAGTGGTGGGCTACGTGTGGCGAGCGGTGATGGATGATCGCACCCAGTTGCAGGTCTTCGCGCCCGGGCTTCACGTCCTGCTGGTCCAGGGGGCTGGCGGCCAGGGTAGAGGACCATGGGCCCCCGTCGCTCAGACTGGTCACCCAGTGATGCCCCAGGGGATGCCCATTGCTGGGAACTCCCTGCAAGTAATCACTTTGGAGAAGTTTCTGAGGGTTGCGGAAAGGACTCCCCTGCTGCATGCCCGCAGAGTCCGCATGGACTAGGGAGGTGGAACTGAGAATGCTGTAGGGATTCGAGGCAGCTGTGGCCATGGTCGGTGAGGATCCCCTACTAGTTATAATGTGGCAAAGGGAGCAGCTTCAGCCTTTGACATCTACGGTGCGGGGGAGCCAAAGACGCTAGCACGGGTTACCGGCACCCACTACGGCCAATCGCAGCGCGTCTCGGCCTGGCCAGGAGTAAGCCCGACCAATAGCGGTGCGGGAGGTCGGGCTAGCTTTCCAAATTAGGCTGGTGAAGCTCCGGAGTTTCAATGAGACCCAAGCAGGAAGTGAATCAATCTTTCAGCCCCATTGGCTGCCTAGCGCAGAGTGGCGGCCGTACATTTGATTACCACTCCCCCACCCCGGGGTTTATGTTGATGGGGAAAAGATGTGAGGGATGTACTGGGGGGGGGGGAGGGTGCGGGGGCGGGGGGGGGCAGTTAGGGAGTGAGGTGGAAAATTAAGGTTGTAGAACTCCTTTTTGATTATTTAGATTAAATAAACAAAAAGTAAAACAAGTTTAAATGTCATTTTGATCGCAGTGAACAGGGATTTTTCAGACTCACTCGGCGGTCTGGGCCAGCTAGTTGTGTGCCTAGGACTGCAAAACAAAACGTCGCTACAAACTTTGAGCAAAGTAACGTCTTTGATTGAACCCAAAACCAATAAAGTTGAAATCAGTGATTCCAGTAAGAACATTTCAGTTTATTTCATTGTATTAAGGACCTCGATATCAAGATCTGAAAGCTTCTAAAAGATGTCCTGTTCTTTCAATTTTTCTGAAAAATTTTTTAGGTCACGAAGAACTGAATTATTCTGGGAAAGTAAAATCTAATGTGATACTGACAATATTCAGTTATTTCGAAGTTTACTTCCCAATCTAGCTGGTCAATTGGAAACCTTACTTTCTTACTGCTTCATATCAGCTCCCATCACAGATCCCACAACTTCTGTCAAAGGTTCTGCTTGCTGAAGCGGGCAGCCTTCACACTTACCCCAAACACTATGCAGATCCACTACCAATAGGTATACAGGAAAACGTTCGTGACCCTGTGTCCGATGCTGTCGCCTAGGAAAACTGTTTTTAACATTCACCGCTCCCCCACCCTCCTCACCGGCCCCGCATTTAATGTGCCCAGGAAATTCAGAGAGAGAAATGGCGGGATGTTTGGCATCAAGTACCGCCCCCACTTCCCCAATCCCCATCAAGCTTGAATTTGCTTTCAGCTTGAAAAGACAGGACTGCTTTTTCATTTTGGATAGAAGAAAAGAGATGAAACACTTGTGCTCCTCCTAAGCTTTTATAAGTTAGGAAAGGACAAGCCCGTGTGCTCCACAGTCTTGCGCAAAGGCATTGCTTGGAAGCAGAGTTGGGAGAAAGGCAAAGATTTAAGATTTGTTCTAGCTGAGAAAAGGCAACACCAGATACCCAACATGGTCTTTGAAGTTAAAAAAAAAATGACCTTTCATTGAATAATTTTGGAGGTAACCTAGCTGCCTAATTATATTTGCACTTACAGAAGACAGCATCAGAGTTCCCTTATTGGTTTGAAATTCCATTAAATATATTGCAAGAACGCCTAGGTTAAGCTTGATTTAAATTTGCATACATTTTCATATATTTAGCAGAAATAAAAGAAGGCTTGCTGCTACCAGAAAGTCATTAAGGCATTAGTTTCTCTAAGAAGACAGATCTGAAGAATGTGCAAGAAAATGAGAAAAAAAATAAAAACAAGGTGAGCTTATTCCGCCATTCCTTTATATAGCTAAAGAGCATCTATTTCCTGTGAAATGAGTAATTTCTTATGAGAGCACAGAGCAATAGGAGCTGATATTGGTAAGTGTAAACGTGTCTATTAGGCATGAAAACCTAGCATCTGATTCAGATCTATTTCTTTTTTCCACTCTTTTTTTTTTTTTTTTTTAAAGATAAACACTTAGTAATTATTGGCAGAGAAGATCATTTGCCATCTTACCCCCTCCTCCTTCTCTCTCATTGAAACTGTAGCTTCATTTGCCCATGTTCTATTGTAGAGGCTTATCTGCTTTTAGAAATTGGGTTTTCCTTTCTTCTCTCTCTCTCTCTCTCTCTCTCTCACTCTGCCCCCAACTCCCCACCTTTTCTGCTGAGGAACTCATTTCTTTACTGCTAACTGTTTCCATCTTCCTTTGCAAGAATGCAATCTCATTTGTGCCTGAAATTCCACTTCTGGAAGAAACAAGAACTTGTCAAAATCAAACAAAAGTAAAGTTTTTAGGTGCTCTGTTAAGCTGGCCTTTCGAAGATCCATTTGTGAGTCTGCATCGGCTCAATTTAGAGGTGAGAGGGAAACGCGTTGAAGAAACCTTACGTGCAAAACGATCATGATCATTGCCACGCTGTTTTTGTTGTTGTAGGTTCCCCACCCCCACCTTGCAGCTGCCTTTGGGTGAGAGTTGCTAATCTTAGGCCATTCAGGGAGTTAAGGTAATTATCAAATGATAAGGCTTTTGCATGAAGAAGGAGATCTTTTTTCAATCTTGACTTGCCTGAGTTCTTACAATCAACCTTCCTCTTGCCCATGGCCTCTGCTCCTGGTACCCTATTTTGCCAGCCGCATCAAGTGGTTCAGACCATTTGCCAGAGGCTTGGAGGGGGGAGAGGTAAGGAGGGAGATCTGATCCCAGGGACAGGTTTTTTACACCCTTATTTTGCAGTTTTTTAATGTAAAAACTCGCTTTTTAATGGAAATAATAGCTTTCGTCAGGAGCACAAACTGTCATCGCCTTTATTTTTCTTTTCTCTTTCTTTCTTTCTTTCTTTCTTTCTTTCTTTCTTTCTTTCTTTCTTTCTTTCTTTCTTTCTTTCTTTCTTTCTTTTCTTTCTTCCTCTTCCTTCTTCCTTCTGTCTTTCTCTTTCCTTCTTTCTTTTATTTAAAAAAAATGTTTCCACGAATATAGATACTGCCTATTGAATTCAGGTCCAATTACATCCTCTAGCAACTGTGATATAATCTTCTCTAGCATGTAAGGTGTTTTGTTTTTTGAATAAAATATCTGCATATAGTCAAATCTTCTTGCTGTTCTAACTAATCTGCTGGAGAGGTTTCCTTCGCCCTCTCCTGTCAGTTTTACTTCCCAAGTGTAACAGATGCCGCTCTCAAGCGCTCCTTTCTGCAGCTTCTCTTTATTCAGCTTCACATATTTCTCCCCATGATCTGGGTTTCCATAGAGAGAGGAATAAAAGGGGGGACCATGGTCACAAATCCCCTGCCCCATGCAAAATAAAAGAGCCACATTCAATAGACGACCCGTCTGGACATGGGAGAAAAATAAGTTGATACGCAGCTACTGTTGCAAAGAGCTGGTAACTTATTTTTCATAGACTGCATTTTGCCTTAAACTCTAAGTTACCACTGGCAAGCTTGCTCTCTCATGCAGCTGGGCTACATACACACTTGATGTGCTCCACATCCTGATCTTGAAGTCCAAACCCGGTCCTCAGATCTGCTTCTCCCCACCCCCTCTAGAGCTTTGGTTTGAATAATATAACAATAGCTGTGGAACCTACCGGGTAGGGGCAGTTAAAAGTCGCCCTAGAGAGGAGCCGGGCTTTGAAGTAGACAAACTGTAATTGTAGCGAATCCCCACCTATCTTCAGCAAAGCAGCACAGGTTTCAATTCCTGTGCCAGGCAAGAACCTGGCACAATTTTTATTTCTTGTTAAGTTACCCTCACACTCCAATTACACACCCCACCTTATCCTTTCCCCTTGCTTTGTTTCTAAGAGCGCAATTCAGATCATTTCTAAAAGAAAGTCAGACTGGCTTTATTTATATATGTTCATTTATTTGTAACTTCAGAGTTTGCAGTGGATTTCCTTCCTCACAAGATTTAGGGATACCAGCTCCTGAATGTCTTCACAGATACCCACGCCCCTTTCTTTCTAAGCAAGGAAAGACTCACAAAAGAAATTAAGCAGATTAATGTGGTTCAGGTTGTGCTCCTGTGGAAACATCTGAGCATGGCCGCAGCTGGGTAGCCTGCGTCCTGGCTCCTTTGGAAAGTACCCCAGCCATAGGGATTGTGTCTCTTGCAGATTTCATATGTGAGTGTAGATTATGAAGCATTCTCATTATGTGTACAAATTGAGGATGGGGAGAAGAACGTGGTTTGGGGCTGAAACTGGCAGGGGGTAAGGACGGTGAGTAGCGGCGGGGGAGGGGGGAGGAAGGGTTCAGGAAATAAGTTCAAAAGGCCAGATTTGATTGTGTGCAGTATAGCATGAAGCTCCAAATGGCAGGACATGGAACGCAGGCATTATCTCAAGATGAAAACTTCACCTTCAACCCAAGTTCACTTTGGAAACAGAGCAAGTTAGATTGGGTTTGGTAGGGACAAATGTACATTTTCTTTTTAACACCAGGAGCTCATAAGGGAAGGAAACAATTGAACAGACTTCTCAAAGCAGCAGAGAAAAAAAGCTGTTTTCCTGGTTTCTGCATATTGAGCTCATAAGGCTCTTCTCGGTGTGAGACACAGCTGTCCTTCAGAGCACTAGCCCACTGCAGCTCCTCTTATAGTAGCCTTCTTTCTTCTCCTTTTTTCTTTTTCAAAAGCTGCATGGGCTGGGGGGTGGGGGGCATGGTAAGGGCTCCTAATATTCTGCGGAATTTTTTTTAAAAAAGAATTTAGATGACATTAGGAGACATTGCCAATACTGATGGTAGGACATGGCAAAATAGTTCATAGGCATGAACTAATTGAGCTCAAGCTCAATTAGTTCATTTTTTTTTCAGGTCTCTATTGGCTTTCCTGAACGTAAGAAAAAGAATCTTCAGAGAAAAAGGAAAGAGGAAGAGGGGAGGGGGTGAGTACACACAGTGAATGCTGCAGCAGAAACAGGGAAACTTAAAATACTCCTCATGTAAAATCTAATACAAATACCCCAATCTGTGAGAACCACTAGTCGTTTGCTATCAAAATTGAATGCTGGGGAGAAGTGCTGAGGCATTGTGTGGCTGGAGCCTCTGACGGGATGGTTAGAGGACAGGCTGGGACAATAGAGACCCTCACTACCAAGGGAAAGGATGCTTGCTCCTATAACTGCGTTGGCCAGATTGTGTCCATTCAGTCTCAGTTTCTCTTTGGGGATCACATTTTTGCTGTTGCAGTGTCGGTGGGTGAACCCTAATTTTACAGTATCCCAGAGAAAAGAGCTTTGCAGAGACAGAGCTATTGTGTCGTACTCAGCATAGCTATCGTTTTCCTGGCACCAGGATTTGGGGTGGTTAGGAATCATTGTGCAGTTTTGCACTGCAGACCAAGCCTAGAGTCGAGGAACCCAGCGGATGGTTTTACAAAATACATAACACACGAGAAATTACACTTCTATCTAAAAAAAAAAAAAAAAAAAAAAAGCGGCAGAATGCTTCCAAATTTAAAATGCAATGATAGTTTTGATTTTTATTTTAATTATTTTTTTAAAGTAAGACTTGGTAGATGTATTTAAAAAAGAGAAAAAAATAGTTATAGCTGCATGAATGATCAGAGGGCGGGTAGAAATCTCTTACTTTAAACCTTGCGCGCATCGGTATTCGAGTCATCAATAAGTCTTCTGGCTGAACATTAGACGCTTTTCTTAAGTCACTATAGTAGCTAATAGAGCCTCCCCAAATTGTAAATCACTTCCTTCTTCATGGATGGATTAAGGTTTTAATGTGCAAAATTGTAAGAATGCTTAGGCTTCATTCCTAACTGAGGTCCTGTGTTCCCTGCCACCCTGTCTCCCCGCCCCTTAGTAAATGGTATTTATTTGTCTGAAATGGCGAGCGTTCCACGTCCCTGTGCGGTTATGGGACTACAGGAAGCTTGATTATAGATTGATATATGGGATCCTTCTGGAAATGTCTGTTAGTAAGTAATCTGCTCAGTGTCTTGGGCTCACATTACCATTTCAGGGCCCCACAAAGAACAAGAATGTAAGTTTATCACTTTGAAAATGAGCAAGCGACCAGATTTAACCTGCTGTCATTTTTCAGAAATTTCAGTTACTATTATCATTATTTTCCAGGAGGAAAGAGTAGAGAAGGGGCTGCTGATGATTGTGAAAATAATGTGGTGTGCGTGTGTGTATGGGGGGATTGTGGCCCCCCACCCAACAAAATGTACACACACACACACACACACACACACACACACACACACGGGAGGGGGGAGAGAGAGTGTGTGTTTGGGGAAAAGTCCAATTTGCAAGGGCATTTGGGGAACCCATTTTTAACAAGAACATTAATGTTTCCTCTGTTGTGATTGCTGTTTTGTTAGTTCTTCTGGGGGAGGGGTGTGAGTTTCCTGAGTGTTCTTAAAATTTCCCTTTCCTGTAACTTTTCTTTGGGCCGACATCTCTTGCACTTTGCCTCACTATGGATTTGAAGAATCGATTTAGTTCCCCTGCCCCAAGAAAAGTTCCATTCGGTCGGGTATTTCGGTTTCCCGCTCCCTGTGAATACATCAGTCAGGCCATCGTGGGTGTTGTGCGTGCACACACACATTTAATATCCAATAACTTTTTGGAGTCTCTTTTCCAAGCACAAGAGCTCAGGTAGCCAGCAGAACCTGTCCCCTGACCAGTGCTTTTTGCCCTTGGTGATTCTGCTCCTGGCTCAGGTGGTTGTGACTCCCCCAGCCAGCTCGCTCCCATACTGGTGTTGCCGCGAACCCACGTCAGCTAGCTCCATTCTACCAAAGTGCAAAGCCATAAAGAATCAAGGAGCTTCCCCAACACATCAGACAAGGCATCGGCAGGAGGGGGCGCGATTTGGGCAGCAACAGGATCCCTCACCTTCTGGAGAGCCTAGCTAAAATGTCCAGATGTTTCGGAACGGTGGACCTGACTTTAGCCTCCTGGACATATACTGAATAGAGGTGGTGTGGTGGGGGTCGGGAACATTCTACGGAGAGGTATTGTTTAAAGATAACTCCGCGGGTGGCAATTCTTTAGGCCAAATGGATTCTATTGCGACACGGGGCAGCTGGCTAGAGGGGCTTATTTTGACAGCCTTCAGGACTTCATTGCACCCTCAAACTCCCCAGCCTCTCTTCTATTTGAAGCAGCATCTGAACGATGGTGGCAAGGTCATTTTCCCTCTGTTGGAGGTGGAAGGAGGGGGCAGGGATCTAGAAGCAAGACACCAAAGTGTCTGTATTAGCCTAGAGCTCCCGGCCTCCCAACCCGACCATAGTGGCCACCTGCTGTTCTTTTGGGAAAGCCCTGGGCCTTTTCGGCCTGGCCAAGGGAATATCCTAGTCCCTGGACAGCCTCTACTGCTCCGCCAGGCGAGCCCCTTCTAGGTCCAAGGCCCCTTTTGCCTCTTGAACACTACTAAGCCAATTGTCCTGCTCTCTAAACCTGCACCTATGTAAAGGGCTCAAGGTAGTGCTTTCTCAGGAGACAAGGCCCATCTCCTTCCCCAAGAAATGATGTGTGTCACCACAGCTCTGCCGCAGTGACGCCCCCCTTCGGGGGGGATATGCTCGAGGACCAGCACCCCTATTATTCCCCTGGTGTGTTAAAGTGACAGTTGCCCTAAAATATTTTGTTCCGGCAATAAGATGTTAACACTGATAACATTAAGGGAAGAATTTAAAGTTGCTTAATCCTCTTCAAAAATAAGAAATTTCATGTGTTTAACAATTGAAGGGGAAAGAAAATCTTAGGCTTCTAAGGAAAGACATGTAGGGCAATCTAAATATCAATACTCAAATGTCTTTGGTATATCCTAAATATTTATTTTAACTTATTCAAATAATAGTGAGAATGAGGCTTTTGCTTTTCCTCACTTATCCTCTTCTTAATATTTCTACTTTTGGGGAGACATTGGAATTCTTATTTGCCAATAAACAATAGTTCAATCGCATCTGCTCTCATCTTAACCTTTAAACACAATATTTTCTTCCGGGTGCTTGATGTAAACATTACGTATGTTACCACCTCTCTTAAACAAATGGATCACTCACATCTTTGCGCATGTGGCAAGGGGCAGTGGGTGTGAATTTACAGGGTTGGACCTTTGCATATTGGAGAACAAACCTATTTGAATATAAATTGCATTCAATAATGATCTCAACTCTTGAGTATGGATCTCAGCTCAGCTGAAGCAGAATCTTAGAGTTGTGGAGGATTGGTTTTCTTTTAACAGTTAGTTGACAGTTTTGTAAAGAACTGAGATTGTCCTATGCAGACACCCACATTAGTGATGGAAAGGTGCCTTTGAGTCCCCCCTACTTTTATTCATCGCTTAGAGTAAAAGAACTGCATTTTCAAACATTTTCTCTATGTTTTCAGTAGCATCAAGGGGTCTTAGAAATTTTTTTACAGAAGAGGGCATTAAGTTACAACATACAAATAGAAACACTTTGGGAAACATAGAATATGTTTATTTTCCTAAAATTTACTACAAATGGAAAAAAGTCAAGCTTTCTTAAACCGGTTTTTGTGAGATGATAACTTGCATTATAAATATATTTACACTTCTCATTTTATGTCATTAGAATAAGTCTCATCCCACACAATTGAATTTTAAATTCTATTTAATATTCCATCCTACCACATTTTAAAAGGAGGACTATCTGTACCATGCTATGAAAAGAAACCAGAATATATTTATTGTTAAGGTATGAAGGATATTGAGGAATAATACAATGAAGTTTGGAATAAAAATATGTTCAGTTAATTTGTAGTAGCCTTTACACATTCATTATTAACTCTTCCAAGTAGTCGTTTGGAAATAAAAATTATGTCTGCTATGTATAGCATATCAAGAGTATTATGTCTTTATGGAATAATGCTTAGTTTTGTAGGTGATTATTGAATGTAAATTATGTTCATGAACTAAGCTAACTCAGATGATTCATAGAAGTACGTTAAAAAGATATGTTAAAGTGTTTTAGCTTACATTCGTATAGTTGGACACTCTGTTTTTAGATATGTTGCAGTATTTCTCATTTGGTGGATCCACAAACTGTTTTGAAATGACTAGTAGAGTATAAGTAGATTGCAAGTAAACCTAGTGAATTAAGATGATTCTCTATCAGTTTAATTTATGTTTTATAGTTAGTTTAGTATTCTGATTTGATTGCCTTAGTAATGTGAATTGCCTACAGCTGCTGATGATACAGCTTTAATTCTGTTTTAAAGGTCATGTAAACATGTGCCTGTAGCATAAGGAATGCAAATTCAATTCCCTTTTAATGTTTCCTCACATTCACTTCACCGCCTTCACCTAGAAAATTAGTGAGACTTAATATAAAGTATTCTAATGTTATGATTTCATTAAAATCCTTTTTCAATGCTTTACTTTTCCTTTTGCAGGGTAAAGGACTCTTCCCCCGCTTTGCAGTGCATAGCTCATGCAACATACATCACTCATACTGGAGGCAGAAAAACATTTCTGTTATGATCTATTTACTTTTCTGATGCTTTTACTAATAAAGAGCTGAGAACTTCATTTCAGTTTCTCTGTAGCCGCAGGTGAAAAGGACACAAAACAAACTAGATAGTATAGCCACATTTTAGATTGCAGTTGAGAGGCAAAATATTGTACAGATATGTAGGAGCCTCTAGTCACAAGCATAGAATGTGAAAAATATAGAAGTGGAAAAATATATATGAATACATTTATTTGTTAGCATATTGTTAATATAACAAAAACAAAAATAAAAGCACTTATAAATGAAATTGGAATGTAATCATTCTCCAATGTAGTTTAATTTGGTATTGAGGAACTGTAATTCAAAGGTACAGACCTCAACTTTGAAAGATTACTGCTGTTGCATTTTAAGAAATGTGTTTTGTTCTGTGTTTGTGTGTTAAAATAGTTACCCATAACACGTGAACAACTATGAATGCCCATTGAGGAAAGGGCTATGGCCATGAACATCTTAGGTGCTGATATAAGTGGTTGATTTTCATATTTTGCCTCTGACTTACTGCTCACAGTTTTCAAATACTTCTCTTTCCCTCATTTACTTAGAGGGGACTCGACATACAAAGTTTATATGTAAAGCTTCGAGAAAATGCTACATTTTCATTAGCACTCTGGACTCTAGCAATATAATACTGCAGAGATACCTGACTGATGATAAAATCAGCGTGAAATTAGACTCTATTTTCTGTGATTTTGCCCTCCTGCTTTATGTCAGTATAAGTTACAAATGAAATTGCTTGGAGAATTTTTTTTTGTTTTAGTTTTGCGCAATCTTATTGTTAATGCATATGTGTTCTTAGAATGAAAACCACAACTGGAAGAGCTGTGTTACACATAAATTGTACAAATTCCCAATGTGTTTTGTCTTTGACAGAAGACTTAGTCATACCGTTGATGTCTTGCCTAAGGAAATTTAAATTGTGCAATGATATAGTCCTACATTTTTATTTATTTATTTATTTTTTGGAATTTGGCATTTTGAATAATAGATTCAAATGAGCAAGTTTCTAGCTTTTCATTCTGAAAAAAATGTAAGAACTCTGCTCATAAATGTATCCTTTTAAATAGAAATGAACTGTAAATAAATTAGGACCCCCCCCCAAACAAAATCACTGCATGGAGGTCTATGTGTTGTGTCTATGCTGAACACAGGAGGTCTATGTGTTGTGTCACTCATTTGCTTGTGTGCGTTTGATATCACATTAGTCAGATGATATTGCACCTACAGGTGTCAGTTTCAATATAGGTACACATTTTTTCCTTGATGGCAATATTAGTACTATTATCCTATCAAAAAGATACAGAGATACAATTGAAAGTTAGCTATTTCATGACTGCATGCTCTCCCACTAAAAGAGCGAACAGTGTTCATGTGTGAGTAGCATGTATCTCAGAGATAATCCCTACCTGAAATAGCTAAAAATAGCATTTTTTTAAAAAAAAATAAAGCACAAAGAGACAAAAAAAAGTCAGCATTTACATTTAATCCATGTATGCTGTAATCCATTTGCAAGGCAGTTAATAGCCACACTTCTTTAAATTTTGTGCATACCCACACACACATTCTGAAAAAAATTAGGGTGCTTTTTAATGTAGCTACCCCCTACAATTTATTTTCATATTTTTTCCACTGCATTTTATTTCCACAATTTTCTAATATCCTATAGCTTCCCCCATTGTATAATGGTACTTACTATTTGTGTTCTGAGAATGAATTATTTGAACACAAACAAGGTATACAGAAGAATTTTGTGACTGATTCTATTAATTTTTATCCTTATCATTGCTTGGCTTTAAATATAAAGAATGTTAAATGACTTTGTTAAGTTAAAAATAGCATTACAAAGCACCTGTGGTAGTCTCTTATCAAATCTCTGTATAGTAACAATGAAGAAAATTTGTTGTTATAACTATTCAGAGAAAGTTTACAATTTACTTAAAATCAATTTAACTAGAATAACTGAGAGAAATAGTGTGCTTGAGACAATGAGCCACAATTCGATATTTCCTAATAATGTATGTTCTTGCATGTTCTACTATGTGTTTTTCTTCGTTATCTTCTTATATCTGAAGTTCTATTCCCACCCCTCTTCCCTCCACCCCATGTATTTGATCATCTCTTCAAGTCCCTTGGCTGAACCAATCTCTTTTCATGCAAGGATAAAAAGAGAAGAACTTCAAAGTAGGTTCAGGTAATTAACAGCTGAGGGGAATATAATCTAAACCATAGGCCCTGCTTTGCACCCAGGCTGGCTCTCTGAGCCAGCCGGCAAGGGAGTGCCTATTCCCTATAGCATCTAAATCTGCTTCCTCTGAACAGCTCTGCCAGGCCTCTAGTTATCACATCTGCATTTCAAACACCGTGGCTCTGGCATTAATTATTAATTAGCCTACAGTCACCCTAGAGGATTCAAGTTCCAGTCTGCACATACTTATTCATTGACCTCTATCTTAGTTTTTGTTGGGGGGGGGGGGAACTCAGTAGAATGCTTAATAATTTTCTTTCTCTTAGACCTTCTGTTCTAGTTTCCTGAAGAGAAAACAGTATATTTTCCAAGTGGGAATAATCACAGAATGGCTCCCAAATTTGTTTACAGTAAAATATTTTGTGAAAAATTGAAGGACATAGAAGGAATAAAATGATTTTTAGAGAGTATTGAGTGTAGAAAGGCTCTTTTAAATATTCTACCAATTGACTGACTGTAGTTTCCTCAAACTGGGAGATAACAATCATGGGAGAAAGCCAAATAATTCCTTAGTTCTCAGTGCGAGCAACTGCAGAGCTTGTAAAGTGAACTAGATTCCATCCTTGGATAATACGTATGTATAATCAATGAGACTTATAGTGGTAGGTGCTACTGAAAGCAGGAATGTCCAACAAATCTATAAACACAAAATGATTTTTAAAAAGATAAATCTTCTTATTTTTGGATTATTTCAAAAAAATTTAAAGAAACTCCTTTCTTACCAGCAAACATTTTGATGTGTACTAAACTATTATGCTATTCGTGACAAACCTTCGGGCCTAAATGTGAAAGCCTTTACAGAGTAGTATAAAGGTTAACTGAGTGAGCTGAGCGCTGCTATTGACTAAATGACCTTAAATCTCATATCGTCTCTGAGACTCTGACTTCCCTTTAGGAAAATGAGGGTAGCATTAGACCCTACCTCATGGAATTGTTATGAGAATTAAATGACATAACGCAGAAAATAGTTCATCATAGTGTCTGACATATAGAAATGCTTAATTAGTGTTAATAGTTGTAAAAAATACTTGTTCCATTATTTTATGAGGATTTGAGAGTTTTTCATTTTCTTATTTAAATATCAGTTCCTCTCCAAAATAAATGAATAAATGTCAGTTCCACGCTTCATGTTCTTCCCAATGTGGGGTTTTTGAACAACCGTGTATGAGCGCAGCCCCTGCTGTCCTACTTCTAAGTTATTTTTACTAGTGCCCCTATTACCATTCAGTTGCCATCATAATTGCTCTCTTCTTCACCTCAAAATCCTGTTTTCTTGTTTTGTTTTCTGGCAGTTCTTCTGGAATCTAACCATCTCTGGTGCAAATCTTTCTCCCTAATACAGGAGCCCCTGTGGAGTTTTTCCAAACATTTCAACTTTTGTCTTTGACCTGTTGAGTTCCCTCTGGAACCACAGTCTTCTTAAGCTGGTGGGATTGGGGGAGGGGTCTTGTTACCTGTGCCAAGACTGGGAATGTGGTTCCTATACCGATGTAGAAAATAGCAATCCCACCATTCACGTTTATTATTTTGATAATTTTCCCTGTATTAGTTTCTTTGGTTTTAAATATTTGTAAATATGATTGTGATACTGCTTTATATGCAGTTTCACGTGCTTTTCTTTTTCAACATGACATTACACGATTTCCCTATGTCATTGTAAACTCTTACTATTAATATTTTTTAAAGGTATCATGTTATTTCATATTCAAAGTGTAACATAATTTACATAAACATTCCTTTTTTGTTGACTTTTCCAATATTATGAGTACAGTGTAATTTATATTTGAACACAAATTTATTTGTAAAATATTTTATGACCTGTTTTGGTACTCAGTTTCAGTCTATGGACACACAAACACACACACACACACACACCCCTTATTTTCTTTATCTCACACGTTAGCTATCCTTAGGATTGTGTCATGTGCAAATTAAAGATCCTTCTACATCTTGGTCCACATTGAAAATAATGTTGAAAACGATAAGGCAAAAGAGAGAGTCAAAGTTTTACCACTTGAGATTTTGGTCAGGTTTACAAACTTGCATATCAAATTATAAATCCCTTAGCATACAGCAAAAATGTATCTTTATTTGTACCACGTGAAACCCATGGGATTTTTAAAGTCAAAATACACTTTAGATCAGTGATCCCCAACCTTTTCGGCACCAGGGACCAGTTTCAAGGAAGACAATTTTTCCACAGACAGGTGTTGGGGAGAGTTTCAGGATGAAACAGTTCCACCTCAAATCATCAGGCATTAGTTGTATTCTCATAAGGAGTGCACAACCTAGATTCTCTTGCATGTACAGTTCACAATAGAGTTTGCACTTCGATGAGAATCTAATGCCCCTGCTGATCTGGCAGGAGTTGGAGCTCAGGCGGCCATCCTCGCTTGCCCGCTGCTCATCTCCTGCTGTGCCACCTGGTTCCTAACAGGCCACAGACCAGTACTGGTCCTCAACCCAGTGGCTGGGTACCCCTGCTTTAGATGATTATACAGTCCAGGACCTTAACACAAAATTTTGAATGACTGTTAAAAGCCCACCACGTCTGTACCAGTTCCACTTGAATTTTATAAGACAAAGAAATGGGGTTGGTTCAACGTGACTTGTTTTTAATGAATCTATAATGGCTCCCAATAAACATCCTTGGATATTTTTAGGTCCTTACAAAGTTTTTAATAATAAATTTGAGAATTTTGAGGGGCATTACCGTTAAGCTTATTTGTCTATATTTTCTAGAATCTATCATTTTCCCCTTGTTGAGATTTAGTTGTTCTCTGCCAATTGGCTAGCTCTTACTTAAAGCAATAATATGCCAAAATTGCAGAACTATAATTTTTTATTGTTAATCAGCAACGATGTTGTGAGGTAAAAATATTATAGAGATAGCAATAAAAATTAAATATACAAGAATCATTATCTCCTCCAGTCAAGGTACTATAGCAGGAGGTATATAAAGCATGTATAGAAATAGAAGTGGGTGAACCATGATTAAACTAGATGACTTTAAAGATATTCAGTACTCAGATGCTCTAAAAGACATTTACTAAAATTATTCTAAGACTAAGATGTGCTAATTAACCTATTATAAATTGTTGAAAATGAATTTCAAGGTTTTGTCTTTAGAGATGTTTTAAATGATGAATTTAGGTTTCATCAAAAAATAAATTTTTTTATTCACTATTTTAAAGTAGTAGTATTTATTATATGAAGTTCAAACTGTGAGATAATTATATAGTCCAAATATCTCAAATGTATTTTTAAAAGCAATTTAAATTTTACCCCAATAGAATTTTAAATTGTTTTAGCAAAAACTTGTATATTTATATATACAAGTATATATAAGTGCTAATTGAGATACTGATGGAGATGATGAACTGAGATTCTAAATTACCCAGAAAAAAATGCCTTGTGTGGATGAGCTAAAATGACATGACATTATCTACAAGTAGTGAAAGAATCAATGGTTTAAGAAGTGAAGGTTTTAAAATGATTAATAAAAAGCTTATGTGACTAAATTGTTGTATAAAGTAAAAGGAATTGATATGTGACTGACCATATAAATACCTGCTCCACTATGTTATCTATTATTTTTAAGTAGTAAACGAGAGCTTTTGTGATAGAAGAAATTTAAGATTTGTAATGAATCATATTTGGGTTCAAATCTCATCTCTACTCCTCTTTAGATGTATGAGAAAATCATTAAAACTCTCTAAACCTCAGGTTTTTTGAAATATTTGTGAAATGGAGATAACAAAATAATATAGTTTGCTGATTTATCTTAAGAATTAAATTTTTCAAATCTGAATAGTTTTTAGATCTGTGCATGACACATGGCAGAGATTTCAGCAAAAGGGAGTTATTTTTATTGCTACAACATTTTCTGTGTAAATGTGTATTTGACAGATAAAAATTTTACCTCTAAATGGCCCAAAAAAGCCTTTAAAAATTTATCAATTTGGATTTAAACATTTATATTGCATTCTCTCATTCTTTCAGTGAGCTATAGTGAACATAACTGACATATTTCTTAGTGGTCCTGGGTAATCACAAGGAATTCTCATGTCTTTGCTCTTCTTTCATGTGGCAATGACCTTGGCCTGCTAATTTATTAAGAGCTGTGTTTGTCCCATTTCTTAAATTGTTCTAAGCTGTGCATTCTCAGATCTTTATCTGATTTTTCCAGTTTTTTTTTTTTTTCTGTTTAAGTTCAACTTTCATAGATAAAAGATGCTGTGAATATACCTGCTTATAGTAACCTCCACCTCGTTTTCTTTCCCCTTTTTTTCTAACCTGCTGTAGGCTCAGAAAACAATAACAGCAGCATATCTACATTGTGCTTTACAGTCTACAGTGTGCATTCATATTTAACACTTTGGACTGAGCATTTGACACTTTGGAGTGAATAGATATAATTATCCTCAGTTTACAGGTGGGAAAATGAAGGCACAGAAAAGGTAAGAGATGTGCTCAAGGTTTTACAACTCAGATTCAAACCAATCCTTTTGACTAAAGACTTCATAAAATGTATTTTGACTAATCAGAGAACTTATCTTTACATTTGTATTGCTTATTATAACTCACATACCACATATAAAAACATAAAAGTACAACTTGGAAATGATTCTAAAGCAACCCCCATGTAATTCCTTAGGGAAAGAAATAAAACACTCTCAACACCTGTGTACATTTTCTTAAATACAGCCCTCTCCCCCATTAAGAGCAACCCTCTTCTGACTTCCATGGTTTGCTTTGTAATTTTTCTACCCGTGTTCTGAAATAACAGTTCAATTTTGCCTATTTTTGAATGTTATTTAAATGAAATCATACAGTATATGCTATTTTATATGTGGCTGCTTTTGATCAATATAATATGAGTGTGTGTCACCCGCATTGTGGCATTAGTTGTAGTTCATTAACACTTCTGCATAGTATTTCATTGTGTGAATACACTATAATTTATTTATCCCTTTGTATTGTTGTTGGATATTTGTGTTACTTCTAGTTTTTGCTCTAAGGAATGCTACTATGAGCATTTTTGCACATGGATCTTTTACATGTAACTTATATTTCTGTAAGGCACATATATCTAACATTGGAATGTTGTGTTTAAGTTATCTCCAATTGCTAGATTACTCCAAATTATTTTCCAAAAGGATTGATCATATCAATTAACAGCCTTACACCCATTCAGACTATGAGATTTCTCATTGTTTCATTTAATCTTTCCTTTTTTGTGACATTCCTGTTGTCATTTGCACATATTGGGTTGCCTTACTTTTTCATATTCTATCTTTGTAGTAATGCTTTCTGTGTCCTTAGAAGGATCCCTTTGTTGGTTGTATTTTTCAACTATCTTCTCCCATCCTGTGACTTACCTTTTAAATTTCTTAATAGCTCTTTTAATGAATATAAATTCTTAATTTAAAAAGTCAAATTTATTCATATTTCCCCTTATAGTTAGTGTTTCTTATGAAATTAAGAAATATTTTCTTGTCCTGGGAGCATAAATGTATTCGTTTTTTGAGACAGAGCTTTGCTTTGTCACCCAGGCTGGAATGCAGGGGCATGACTAGGTTCACTGCAGCTTCAAACCCCCAGGCTCAAGCACTTTGGCCTCTTATAGTGCTGGGATTACAGGAATAAACCACCGTGCCTGGCTGATAAGATATTATTTTATTATCTGAAAGCTTTGTTGTTTTGTGTTTCAAACACAGGTCTATAGTCTACATGGATTAATTTTTGTGACCATATGATATGGGGCTCCAGTTTTTATTTTTACCTATATGGGCAACTTGTTTCACCGTTATTTATTGAAAAGACTGATTTACATTGTTAATGTTATATAAATCAAGAGATCCTACATGCATTTGTCTGTTTCAAGGTTTTCAATTATCTCTCATTTGGTCTATATATAAATCTGTGCAATTGCCATATTCTTTTTATTTTATTTTATTTTCCTGAGAAACAGTCTTGCTGTGTTAACCAGGCTGGAGTGCAGTGGTGCAATCATGGCTCACTGTAACCTCAGCCTCCTGAGCTCAAGAGATGCCCCCCACTTCAGACTCCTGAGTGGCTGGGACTACGGGCGCATACCACTGTGCCTGGCTAATTGTATTTTTTTATAAAGATGAGGTTTTTGCCATATTGCCCAGGCTGATGTTAAACTCTTAAACTCAAGCTGTCCTCCAGCCTCCTCTTCCCAAAGTTCTAAGATTACAGGCATAAGCCACTGTGCCCAGACCATACTTTTTATTACTACAATTTTATAATTTCCTAAATAAACTTGCTAAAGGTTGCTTTTTTCTCCAAGAATGTCCTTTCTACTTTTAGACTTTTGTGTTTCCATATGAATGTTAAAATAATCTTGTCAATTTAGAAAAAAAGCCCATTGAGATATTAATGGAGATTCCATTGAATTTATACATTTTTTGACAATATGAGGTCTTCCAATCCATAAACATGACATCTCTCTCTCTCCCTGTCTCTCTCTCTCTCTGTTAATAAAGTTTTATATCTTTCCATAGAAATCTTGTTCATTATTTTGTCGTGTTTTGTATTGGGCACCTTTTACAAATGTCACTTTATAAACATTTGTTGCTATTGTATAGAGATATGATCGATTTTGCAATTGGTTGTTTAGTTTCCCTAAACCTTGCTAAACTCTTTAATTAATTTTAATATTTTATATATAGATTTTGTTAGATTTTCTAGGAACACAAAGATATAACTTAAAATAATAAATTTTATCTATTTGCTTCATAGCTGTGAAATATGAGATTTTTTCATCTATTCACTACTCCTGTGTAATAGGATCATACAACCCAGAGCATTGTCATGCGACTTGCTTGTGCATCCCTTTCCACCCACCAGTACCTGTGGGAGGGCTATACTTTCTGCATCAATGACTTGATAACTGGAAATGGAACATGGTTTGGGTGATACCATGTGAATGAATATGATGTGTGCCATGTTTGAACACAAGATTTAAACTGCCATCTTGTAGATTGGCTTAGACTCTCTTGCACCCGTATGTCCTCTGTCTGAGGAAGAACATAACTCTAATGGGGCTGGTGCTTAACCTGGGTCTAAGAATAAGAAGACATGTGAAGCTAAGCACAGCTGTGTAGAACTGGAATCAACCCGCAACCTTCATGTCATGTAAGCAACAAATAAGTGTTGCTGAAATTACTGGAACTGTTATTATAGTAAAAGTCGAAATAAAATACAATCATTTTAGCTTTTACTTTTGCAGCAGTTATTAAGCTATTGTCTTTCTGCTCTAAATTTACCCTTCTATTCTCTGCTCTGTGGGACTGGGGTGAAGCTCAGCATAGCATATTTTTTCTTTGCGACTTGGTTCTGCATTATATTTCTTCAACAGTGGACCTTAGGAAGAGATTTTCCGGTTGGAGAAGTGGGGGAAGGAACTTATTCTTTCTTCCTTGCTTCCTGTTTCATTCCAGCAATGACTCTTCACTCCAGTAGTGACATTTGGTTTCAATAGCAGTTGGTTCCAATGTCCAACATTTCCCGACACTCCCAGATCCAACCCCATCATAAATACTTGGAGGTGTTAACACAAACTAGAGGTATTACCTGTGGCCTATCTTCAGAGGTCTGAGTCCCTGATCCATGAGATCCCTTTCCAAACTCCTGAATACCATCGCTAGTCAGGCAGCATCCTCTCATAGAGGATTGGGTCCCAACTTCTCAAGTCTTTTTCTCCAAGTTTCTAGGTTCTGATAACTCTAATCTCTTTCCTTTGTCTCTCTAGGTCTAGGGTTGGTATCTGTTTCTGCAGTTACTCTCTTATTACCAGTGTTTGCAACAGCCTTTCCAGTCTTCTAACACCTATTTACATAACTCACATTATTAACTTATCTCTGTTAAATGGACCATTTTCTTGAGTTACTGCACTGGCTAAGACCTTTAGAACAATGTGTTTTTGTTTTGTTCCCTATCTCAAATTGAAAGTACTTTACAACATGTCATCATTAAGTATGATTTTGCAGTAAATTTTTCTGCTTTACATTTATAAAAATCAAGGAGGTTCCTTTTCATTCCTTGTTTTCCAGAAAGCTTTATCATTAACGAAAGTTGATTTTACAAAAAATTTCCATATATTTAAATAATCCTATGAATTTTCTTCTTTAGTCTGATATTGTGAGTTTCTGAGTATTAAATCACCACAGAATTCCTTGGATAAAACCAACTTGGCCCTGATATATTATTACTTTTACATATTGTGAAAATTATTTTGCAAATATTTTGTTTGTTTTTTTTAATTTAATTTTTTATTGAGGTAATATATATATATATAAAATTTATTATCTTAAAATTTTAAGCATACAGTTCAGTGGTAATAATTACATTTACATTCTTTTTTTTTCTTCTTCTTCTTCATCTCTCCTCTCCCCACCCTTACCAGTCTTGGGTAACCACCAACCTACTCTCTGTCTTCATGATATCCATTTTTCGCTCCCACAAATGAGTGAGAACATGTGATATTTAGCTTTGTGTTTGGCCTATTTCATTTAACATAATGACTTCCAGTTTAATGCATGCTGTTGAAAATAAAAGAATTTCATTTTTTAATGGATGAATAATATTACATTGTGTATATATTCCAAATTTTATTTGTCCATTCATCCATTGATGGGTACTTAGATTGATTTCGTATTTTGGCTAGGTGAATAGTGCTGCAATAAACATGGAAATGCAGATATCTCTTCATTATATCGATTTCCTTTGGGTATATATCAGGTACCAGAATTGCCAGATCATACAGTAGTACTATTTTTCACTTTTTGAGGAACTTCCATACTGTTCTCCATAGTGGGAGTGCTAAATTACATTTCCACAAACAGTATGTAAGAGTTTCCCTTTCTCCACATCCTCACCAGCATCTGTTATTGCCTGTATTTTTGATATAAGCCATTTTAACAGAAGTGAGATGATAGCTCATTGTGGTTATGGCTTGCATTCCTCTGGTAATTAGTGATGTTGAACATTTTTTCATATACCTGTTGGTCATTTGTGTGTCTTCTTGTGAGAAATGTCTCTTCAGATCTTTTGCTCATTTTATACTAGATTATTTGATTTTTGCTATTGAGTTATTTGAGCTCCTCATATATTCTGGCTATTAATCCCTTGTCAAATGAATAGTTTGCAAATATTTTCTACCACTCTGTGTGTTGTCTCTTTACTTTGTTGATTGTTTTCTTTGCTGCATGGAAGCCTCTTAGGTCAATGTAATCCTGTTTTTTACTTTAGTTGCCTGTGTTTTTGAGATCTTAACATACACACACACACAAAATTTTTTTCTCTGACTAATGTCCTATAGCAATTCTCCAAAGGTTTTGTCTATAGCAATTCCCCAAAGGTTTTTTCTAGTAGTTTCATAGTTTCACAGCTTAGATTTAAATCTGTAATCAATTATGATTTCATTTCTGTGCTTGCTGAGAGACAGGGCCCCATTTTCATTCTTCCATATATAGTTATCCAGCTTTCCCAACATTAGTGACATTGACCTATTGTTTTTGTTGTTGTTGTATCTTTGTCTGGTTTCAGTATCAGGGTAATGCTGACCTTATAGAATGAGTCTGTAAGTATTCCCTCTGCTCCAGTTTTTCTTAAAAAAAGAATTTAAGTAGAATTGGCACAAGTTCTTTAAACGTTTGGTAGATTTCAACAGTGAAGACATCAAGGCCTGAGCTTTGCTTTGATAGGAGACTTTTTATTATGGCTTCGATTTCATTACTTGTTATTTGTTTGTCAAGGTTTTCTCTTTCTTCCTGGTTCAGTCTTAATAGGTTGTATGTGTCCAGAACTTTATCCATTTTTTTCCTAGGGTTTCCAATTTGTTGTCATATGGCTGTTCAAAATATTCTGTAATGATTCTCTGTATTTCTAAGATTTCAGTTGTTGTGCCTCCCTTTTCCTTGTTTGTGATTTTATTTATTTGGGTAGTCTCTCTTTTTGCTTGCACAGTCTAGCTAGAGGTTTGTTTATTTTGTTGATCTTTTCAAAAAACAAACTTTTCATTTTATTGATCTATATTTTTGTTTTAGTCACCATTTTATTGATTTATTCTCTCATCTTTATCATGCCTTTCCTTCTTCTAATTATGGGGTCATTTTTTTCTTGCTTTTCTCATTTTTGAGGTGCATCATTAGGTTGTTTATTTGAAGTCTTGCTACTTTCCTTTTACATAGGTGTTTATTGCTGTAAACTTCCTTCTTAGTACTGCTTTTGTTGTATCCCACAAATTTTGGTATTTCCATTTTCATTTGTTTTGAAAAATGTTAATTTTTTTCTTATTTTCTTCATTGATTCATTCATCATTCAGGAGCATGTTGTATCATTCACATGTGTTTGTGTATTTTCTGAGGTTCCCCTTGTTTTTCTTGGAATTTATTTCTAGTTTTATTTCATTGTGGTCAGAAAAGATACCCTATATGATTTCTATTTTTTAAAAAAGATTGTTCAGACTTGTTTTGTGGCCTAAGATATGGTGTGTTCTGGAGAACGTTCATGTACTGATGAAAAGAATGTGTTTTCTGCAGCAGCTGGGTGAAAACTCTGTAAATATCATTGAATCTTATTAGATCTAGTGTGTGTAGTTTAAATGTTCTGTTTCTTTGTTGATTTTCTATCTGGAGGATCTGTTCATTACTGAGATTGGAGTGTTAAAGTTGCCTACTATTATTGTACTGCAACTTATCTCTTCCTTTAGATATATTGATGTTTGCTTTATATACTTGGGGGAGCTCCAGTATTGGGTTCATAGCTATTTATGTTTGTTATATACTCTTGCTGAATTGACTCCTTTATTACTACATAGTGAACTTCTTCGTCTTTTTCTACAGTCTTGGATTTGTAGCCTGTTTATCTGATATAAATATAGCCACTTCGGCTCTTTATCAGTTTCCACTTGCATGGAATATATTTTTCTACCCTTTCACTTCCAGTCTGTGTTTGCCTTTGTAGGTGAATTATGTTTCTTTAAGGCAGCATATAGTCAGGTCATTCTTTATCCAGTCAGCTTTTTAATTGGATAATTGAGACTGTTTACATTCAGCATTATCATTGCTAAGGAAGAACTTACTTCTGTCATTTTGTTGCCTGTTTTCCAGTTATTTGGGATTCCTCTCTTTTCTTCCTTTCTTACTATGTTCTTTTTTAGTTAAGTAATTTTCTCTGGTAATACGTTTTAATTTGTTGCTCTTATTTGTAGTGAATCTATCATGGCTTTTAGTGCTGTGGTTTCTATGAGGTTTACGTATACAGTTTATGGATTTAACAAGTTATTTTTAAAGAGATGAAAGCTTATCTTAGATCACAAGTATAGAAATAGAAATGAAGGCAAAACACACACAACAAATTCTACACTTTATTTCCATATCATCCATATTTTGACTTTTAGGTGTCTCAATTTACATATTATACAATACCTATATCTTAACAGGTTTTCATAGCTATGATTTTTTTTGGTACATTTCTCTTTTGGACTTCATAATAATGTTACAAGTGGACTGCACAATACTCTACAGTAATAGAGTATACTTGATTTGTCCAAGCACTTAATTTTACTGGTGGGTTTTAAGCCTTCAAATGTTTTTTCTGTCTTTCTTTATTTTCACATTAGTAGTTTTATTTTTTGTTAGATTGAAGAGCTCCCTTTAGCATTTCATGTAAGATGACTCTGGTGGTGGTGAAATATCTCAGGTACTTAGATATTGTTTTCTGTGAAAGACTTTATCTCTTCTTCATATTTGAAGGGTAATTTTGTTTAGTACATTATTCTTGAATAGTGTTTTTTTTTTTTTCTTTGAGCACCTTAAAAATGAAAGATCATACAACTCCCTACTGTCCTGTATGATTTTCCTTGAGAAGGCTGTTGCCAGATGAATTGGAACTCCTTAACATGAGTTCCAATTGCTTATTTTCTTGTTATTTGCTTGTTTTCTCTTGCTGCTTTTAAGATCCTCTACTTGTTCTTGCCCCTTGAAAGTTTGATTATTATATACCTTGGGATTGTCTTATTTAGGTTGAATGTATTTGGTGTTCTCAGACTTTCCTATATCTGAATGTTTATATTTTTTCAAGTTTTGAATAGTTTTCTGTTATTATTTCTTTTATTAAGCTTTCTATCCCTTCGTCTTGCTCAGCTTCCTCTTTAACACCAATTCTTAGATACGGTCTTTTGAATTATTTTCTATTAATATATCTTGTAGGCATCTTCATATTTTTGGTCCTTTTTTCCCTCTCACAGTGCATTGTCAAATAGATGACCTTTGAGGTCCCTGAATTTTTTACTCTGCTTGATATATTCTCCTGTATGGAGCTTCTAACTTGTTTTTCAGTTTAGCAAATATATTTCTCAGCTCAAAGATTTATACATTTGATTTTTTAAATGATTTCAACCCTTTTTGGTACATTTATCTAATAAGTTTCTGGATTGGTTTTCTGTGTTGAAGACCACTGAGTTTCCTTAAAAATCCTGGTTTTTTATTTTTTAATTCATTTTTTATTTAAATAGTTTTTGGGAACAAGCAGTTTTGTTTACATGGATAAGTTCTTTATTGGTGGCTTCTGAGATTTTGGTGCACCTATCACCCAAGCAGTGTACACTGTACTCAGTGTGTAGTCTCTTATCTCTCACCATCTTCAGCCCCTCCCCATGAATCCCCAGGGTCCATTATATTATCCTTCACGAAACAGTAAAGTCATCCAAATTGATAAAAAGAAAGTTAAACTGTTGCTGTTTGCTGAAACCCCAGAAAACCCTCAGACTGCTACAAATATATGGAAATTAAATAATCTTCTCCTGAATGATCTTTGGGTCAGCAATGAAATAAAAATGTAAATTTAAAAAACTATTTGAACTGAAGGATAGTAGTGACACAACCTGTGAAAACTTCTGGGATACAGCAAAAGCTGTGCTAAGAGGAAAGTTCATAGCATTCAACTCCTACATCCAAAAGTCTGAAAGAGCACAAATAGGCAATCTAAGTTCACACCTCAAGGAAATAGAGAAACAAGAACAAACCAAACCCAAACCCAACAGAAGAAAAGAAATAACTAAAATAAGAGCAGAACTAAATGCAATTGAGACAAAAAGTACAAAAGATGAATAAAACAATAACTGGTCCTTTGAAAAGATAAACTAAATTGATAGACCATTAGTGAAATTAACCAAGAAAAGAAAGAGGAAGATCCAAATAAGCTCAATTAGAAATGAAATGGGAGACATTACAACTGATACCACATAAATGAAAAAGATTATTAGATGTACCATATGACCCAGCCATCCCATTACTGGGTATATACCCAAAGGATTATAAATCATGCTGCTATAAAGACACATGCACACGTATGTTTATTGCGGCACTATTCACAATAGCAAAGACTTGGAATCAACCCAAATATCCATCAGTGACAGATTGGATTAAGAAAATGTGGCACATATACACCATGGAATACTATGCAGCCATAAAAAAAGATGACTTTGTGTCCTTTGTAGGGACATGGATGCAGCTGGAAACCATCATTCTCAGCAAACTATCCCAAGAACAGAAAACCAAACACTGCATGTTCTCACTCATAGGTGGGAACTGAACAATGAGATCACTTGGACTCGGGAAGGGGAACATCACACACTGGGGCCTATCATGGGGAGGGGGGAGGGGGGAGGGATTGCATTGGGAGTTATACCTGATGTAAATGACGAGTTGATGGGTGCTGACGAGTTGATGGGTGCAGCACACCAACATGGCACAAGTATACATATGTAACAAACCTGCACGTTATGCACATGTACCCTAGAACTTAAAGTATAATCATAATAATAAATTAATTAATTAATTAAAAGACTACTATGAACACCTTTACATACACAAACTAGGAGATAGATAAATTCCTTGAAATACACCTTTCCAGATTAAACCAGGAAAAAATAGAAACTCTGAACAGAACAATAACAAAAAGCGAGATTGAAATGCTATTTTAAAAATTGCCCAAAAAATCCAGGACCAGACGGATTCACAGCTGAATTGTGCCAAACATTCAAAGGAGAATTGGTATCAATCCTGGTTAAACTATTCCAAAAGATAGAGAAAGGAGGAATCCTCCTTAAATCATTCTATGAAGCCAGTATCGCCCTAATACCAAAACCAGGAAAGGACATAACAAAAAAAGAAAACTACAGACCAATATCTCTGAAGAACATAGATGCAAAAATCCTCAACAAAACATTAATTAACCGAATCCAAAAGCATATCAAAAAAATTTATCCACCATGATCAAGTGAGTTTCATACCAGGGATGCAGGGATTGTTTAACACACACAAATCAATAAATGTGATACACCACATAAACAGAATTAAAAACAAAATCATATGATCATGTTAGTAGACACAGAAAAAACATTTGACAAGTTCCAACATCCCTTTATGATTAAACCTCGCAGCAAAATTGGCATCGAAGGAACATACGTCGACATAATAAAAGCCATCTACGACAAATCCACAGCCAACATTATACTGAATCAGGGAAAAGTTGTAAGCATTTTCCCTGAGCACTGGAAAAAGACAAGGATGCCAATTTTCAACACTTCTGTCAAAATCCTAGCCAGAGAAATCAGACAAGAGAAAGATGTAACGGACATCCAAATCGGTAAAAAAAGAAGTCAAACTGTCACTGTTCCCAATGATATTATTGTATACCTAGAAAACCCTAAAGACTTGTCTAAAAGACTCCTCAATCTGATAAGTGAATTCAGTAAAGTTTCAGGATACAATATCAATGTACACAAATCAATAGTACTGCTATACATCAACAATGACCAAACTGAGAATCAAGTCAATAACTCAACCCCTTTTACAACAGCTGCAAACAAACAAAAAACTATTTTGAATTATTGGTCAGAGTGCTCATAAATTGCTGTTTAGTTAGGGTAAGTAACTGGATTTTTGCTCTGTCGCTTTGTGGCAGTCAGGTTTTCTGTTCATGCTTGTTTCTTGTAGGTATATGTCTATATCTTGTCATTAAATGATTAATTGATTATTTATGTCAGTTTTCTCTGTACAGATTTTACCAAAAAAATGGCGATATTTGCTTAGTAAGTATTTACTCTCAGTTGCTTTGTCCTTTTCACCTCTAGGTCACACCTTAAGCCCAGTTTCACTTTGGCTCTAGTAAATGATATAAGCGCTGCCTGTCCAGAATAGGAAAGATCTAATGGGATTATACAAGCAGTGTGGGAAGGCAGGCTAAAGAAGGGTTTGTGCCCAAGAGACTAGTGAAATGCACCTTATATAGCTTGGTGCTGTTGAACAGTCACTCTAATTTGATGTATCCTTTGGCTGAGTTACACAGATGTATTTCCAGGACTGGGGATGGTAGTCCCACTCCCCATTTTGTTTCTGCCTGTCCTCAGGGATATTTCTTCCTTCAGGCAGTTACAATGCTTCCTGTAGGTTAAGGCAAGAACAGATCTCCTGCCAGGGAACCCAGAATGGTGGCAGAGATTGTTTACCACCTCAATCTCATTTTCTCCACTGTAGAAATTGCGAATTGGGGAAATATTTTTCATACACTTGTTGCCAAACAGAATACAAGAGTAAGAGCACTGCAGATGTGGAAGTCTAATTCTCCTAATGTGGAAGTCTAATTCTCAGGATTTTTCCACTTCTCTGCAGCCCTGGGATCTGTCTCATCCCTATATTTGAGTTCTGGGTTGTTTCTGTTGAAAAACTTGGTGCTGTATTGTTTTTTGTCTTCTGTTGGTGGTGAAGAGTGAAGCCAGCTTGCTTACAAGCTGACATTTTAAAACCGTTTAAGTTCTTGTTTAGGGTATTTTCATATACTTTTATATGTGAGATTGGCTGGTGTTTTTTCTTTCTTCCTTGTTTTTGTGGTAAAAAGCATATAACATGATATCTATACTGTTAATACATTTTTAATATACAGCACAATATTGTTAACTATAAGGACAATGTTGTACAGATGATCTCCAGCACTTTTGCATGTTGCATGTCTAAAACTCTATATTCTTTAAACGGCCACTCCTCATATCTTTTTTTCTACAGTCCCTAACAAACAATATATTATTATTATTTTTACATTGCATGGTTCAAACAGGGATAAATTCAAATTCTTGATGGTGAATGATTATTTTGATGTGCTGTTATATTTAGTTTGCTAGTATTTTATTGATGATTTTTGCATGTATATACATCAGGGATATTGACCTGTTGTGTTCTTCCTTTGTAGTGTCTTTTTCTGACTAACCTCATGTAATGAATTTGAAAATATTCCTGCTCTTCAATCTTTTGAAAGAGTTTGAGAATAATTGGCATTAATTATTCTTCAAATGGTAAAATTCATGAGTGAAACCACCTGGACTTGGGCTTTTCTTCATTGTGAGATTTTCATTACTGATTCAAGTTCATTATTTATAGGTCTGTTTATGTTTTCTACTCATAGTGCAGTCTACTTTTACAAATAGAGAAATGGAAAATTACTTGCTCATAATAGAGGTCACATATTAAATGCCCACTGATATGGTTTGGCTGTGTTCCCACCCAAATCTCATCTTGAATTGTAGCTCCCATAATTCCCACGTGTTATCAGAGGGACTCAGTGAGAGATAATTGAATCATGGGGGCGATTTCCCCCATACTGTTCTCTTGGTAGTGAATAAGTCTTGCGATATCTGATGGTTTTATAAGGGGAAACCCTTTTTTGCTTGGTTCTCATTCTCTCTTGCCTGCTATCATGTAAGATATGCCTTTCACTTTCTGTCATGATTGTGAGGCCTCCCTAACCACGTGGAACTGTGAATCCCTTAAACCTCTTTTTCTTTATAAATTACTCAGTTTGGGGCAAGTCTTTATCAGCAGCATGAAAACTGACTAATACGCCCACAGATAACATCATATTTAATGATGAAAAGCTGAAATATTTTCCTCTAAGGTCAGAAAAAAAAAGTAAAGTAAGTATGTTTATAGGAGTTGATCCATTTTTTTTCTAGCTTATCCATTTTGTTGGTGTGTACTTTGTTTATAGTGGTCTTTGTAATCCTGTTTATTTTTATGGCATCAGTTGCAATGTATCTTTAATTTCTAATTTTATTTAATTTCACTTTCTCCTCTTTTTCTCTGTTAATCTAACTACATGTTTTTCAACCTTGTTGGTCTTATAAAAAATCAATCCCTAGTTTCATTGGTTATTTTCTCTTCTCTGTTTCATTTATTTCTGCTGTAATTTCATTTTCTTTCTTTTGCTAACTCTGAGCAGAGTTTGTTTTTCATTTTCTAGTTCCTATAGATGTAAAGTTAGATTGTTAACTGGAGATATTTCTTCTTTCTAATATAGGCACTTATCAAAATAAACTTTTATGTTATTACTGCTATAGTAATATCATATAAGTTTTGGCAAACATCCCATAAGTTTTGGCAAATGACAGTGTTTTGTTTTCAATTTGTCTCAATATATTTTCTATTTGTTTATTTTACTTTTTGTTTTTAGTTCTTTGGCTATTCATAAATACATTGTGTAATTTCCACATATTTGTAAATTTTGCTGTTTTTCTTCAGCCACTTTTATTCCGTCATGGTTAAAAAATATACTTGGTACGATGTCAATCTTCTTAAATTTGCTTTGTGGCATAAAATATGTCCTATCTTGGAGAATGTTTCTTACGTACTTGAGAAGAATGTTGAGGATGTTGCTTTTGGGTGGAATGTTCTCTATATGTCTTTTGTATCTATTTGATCCATACTGTTGTTTACATCCCCTTTTTTGTTTGTTTGCTAGTTTGTTTTTGAGACAGGGTGTCCCTCTGTTGCCCAAGCTGGAATGCAGTGGCGTGTTCTCAGCCCTTTCCAACCTCTACCTCCTGAGCTCAAGTGATCCTTCCACCTCAGCCTCCCAAGTGACTGGGAATACAGGCACAAGCCACCACAACTAGATAATTTTTGTATTTTTTGTAGAGACAAGGTTTGCCATGTTGCCCAGGTTGGTCTCAAACTTCTAACTTTAAGCAATCTGCCCACCTCAGCCTCCCAAAGTGCTGGGATTACAGAAGTGAGCCCCTGCACCCGGCTCCATACTCTGTTTTTGTATTCATCTTCTGTCTATATGTTCAACCTAGGATTGAAAGTGGAATATTGAAATTCCCTACCATTATTCCTACTGTTATTCTGTTGTCTGTTTCTCCCATCAGTTCTTTCAATATTTGCTTTATATTTTGGGGTCTCCTGACATCTGGTGTGTGTGTGTGTGTGTGTGTGTGTGTGTGTGTGTGTGTGTTTATTTTAGGTTAAGGGTACATGTGTAGTTTTATTATATAGGTAGATTACGTATCACAGGGGTTGGGGATACAGATTATTTCATTATTCAGGTAATAAGCATAGGTTATGATAACATGATAGGTAGTTTTTCAGTCCTCATCCTCCTCCCATCGTCCACCCTCAAATAGACTCCAGTGTCTGTTGTTTCCTTCTTTGTGTTCATGTGTACTCAGTGTTTAGTGCCCACTTGTAAGTGAGAACATGTGGTATTTGGATTTCTGTTCCTGTGCTAGTTTGCTAAGCATAGTTGTCTCCAGCTCCATCCATGTTGCTAAAAAGGGCATTATCTCATCCTTCTTTATGGCTGAAGAGTATTCCATGGTATATGTGTGCCACGTTTTCTTTATCCAGTCTACCATTGATGGACGTTTTGGTTGATTTCATGTCTTTACTGTTGTGAATAGTACTGTGATGAACATGTGTGTGTATGTGTATTTATGATAGAATGATTTATATTCCTTTGTATATATACCTAATAATTAGATTGCTGGGTCAAATGGTAGTTCTGTTTTAAGCTTTGAGAAATCACCAGACTGTGTCCCACAGTGGCTGAAATAATTTATATTCCCACTAACAATCTATAATCATTCCACTTTCTCTGCAACCTTGTCAGCATCTGTTATCTTTTAACATTTAGTAATAGCCATTCTGACTGGTGTAGAATGGTATCTCATTGTGGTTTTGGTTTGAATTTCTCTAATGATTAGTGATTTTGAACATTTTTGTTCATATGCTTATTGATTACTGTATGTCTTCTTTTGAAGATTATCTGTTCATGTCCATTGCCCACTGTTCAGTGGCATTGTTTATTATTTTGCCCGTTAATTTAAATTTCTTGTAGATTCTGGATATTAGACCTTTGTCAGATGCATGGTTTCCAAACATTTTCTCACATTCTCTAATTGTTCTGTTTACTCTGTTGATAGTTTCTTTTGCTGTACAGAATCTCTTTAGTTTAAACAGGTCCCATTTGCCAGTTTCTGTTTTCACTGTAATTGTTTTTGGCTTTTTCTCCATGAAATCTTTTCCAGAGTTTATGTCCAGAATTGTATTTCATAGGTTTTCTTCAAGGATTTTTATAGTTGTAGGTTTTACATTTAAGTCTTTAATCCATCTGGAGTTGGTTTTTTAATGTGATGTAAGTAAGTGGTCTGCTCCCTTCAATCTTCTGCAAATGGCTAGCCAGTTATTCCAGCACCATTTATGGAACAGGGAGTTCTTTCCTCATTGCTTATTTTATTGACTTTGTCAAAGGTTATATGGTTGTAGGTGTCTAGCTTTATTTCCGGACTCTTTTCCGTTCCATTGGCCTATGTGTCTGTTTTTGTACTAGTACCAGGCAGTTTTGATTACTATACCCCTGTAATATAGTTTGAAGTTAGGTAATGTAATATAGTTTGAAGTTAGGTAATGTGATGTTTGCAGCTTTGCTCTTTTTGCTTAGGACTGATTTGGCTACTCAGGCTCTTTTTTGGTTCCCTGTGTATATAAAAACAGTTTTTTTTTTCTTTTTAAAAAGTACCATTGATAGTTTGATAGATATAGCTTTGAATTTGTAAATTGCTTTTGGCAGTATATCCATTTTAACAATATTGATACTTTATATTCATAAGCATGGAATGTTTTTCCATTTGTTCGTGAATTCTTTGATTTCTTTCAGCAATGTTTTGTAATTCTTATTGTAGATATCTTTTCCCTCCCTGGTTGGCTATATACATAGGTATTTTATGCTTTTTGTGTGTATTGTGAATAGGATTGTTTTCTTGATTTGGCTCTCAGTTTTGATGTGGTATATTTATAGAAATATTACTTACTTTTGTGCATTGATTTTGTGTACTGAAACTTTGCTGAAGTGGTTTATCAGATCTAGGAGCTTTTGGCAGAGACTATGGGATTTTCTAGGTGAAGAGTCATGTTGTCTGCAAACAAATAGTTTGACATCTTATTTAGATAGGTTTTATTTCTTTCTCTTGTCTGATTGCTCTATTTTGGTCTTCCAATACTACCTTGAAGAGGAGTGGTGAGAGTGGGAATTCTTGTCTTGTTCTGGTTCTCAACAGTAATGCATCAGCTTCTGCTTATTCAGTATAATGTTGGCTGTGGGTTTGTCAGAGATGGCTTTTATTATTTTGAGGAACGTTCCTTCAATGCCTAGATTGTTGCAAGTTTTTAATATGAAGGAATGTTGAATATTACAGAAAGCTGTTTCTGCCTCTATCGAGGTGATCTTTTTTTTGTTTTTGGTTCTGCTTATGTGATGAATCTCATTTACTGATTTGTGTATATTGAACCAACCTTATGTCACAGAGATAAAACCTACTTGATCATGGTGGATTAGCTTTTTGGTCGGCTGTTGGATTCAGTTTGCTTGTATTTTTTTGATGTTTTAAATCTATATTAATCAAGGATTTTGGCCTAAAGTTTTCTTTTTGTTGTTGTTGTGTTTCTGCCAGGTTTATCAGAATGATGCTGCCCTCATATAATAAATTAGGGAGTCCCTCTTTCTCATTTTTTGGGGGAATATTTTCAGTAAAAATGGTACCAACTCTTCCTTATACACTTAGTAGAATTCATCTATGAACCTGTCTGGTCCTTTGGTTGGTAGGCATTTTCTTACTAATTCAACTTTGGAATTCATTATTGGTCTTTTCAAGGATTCGGTTTCTTTCCGATTCAATCTTGGAAAGTTGTACATTTCCAGGCATTTGTCCATTTTTCTAGGTTTTCCAGGTTGTGTTCATAGAGGTGTTTGTAGTAATCTTTGAGGGTTTTTGGTATTTCTGTGGCGTCAGTAGTAAAGTCCCCTTTGCCATTTCTGATTGTGTCAATTTGGATCAGCCCGTGATCTATCAATCTTACTTATTCTTTCTAAGAATCAGCTCCTGGATTCATTTTTTTTTTTTATATAGTTCAGTTCTGATTTTGGTTGTTTGTTGTCTTCTGCTAGCTTCAGGGTTGGTTTACTCTTGTTGTTCTATTTCCTCTAGGTGTAATGTTACGTTGTTAACTTGAAATCTTTCTAAATGTGGGTATTTAGTACTACAAACTTTTCTCCTAAAACTGCTTTAACCATGTTCTAGAGATTCTTGAATGATGTATCTTCATTCAATTTTTTTTTTTAAATTTAATTTTGTTGTTCACCCCAAAGTCATTCTGGAACAGGTTGTTTAATTTCCATGTAGTCGTATGGTTTTCTGTTCTATAGATGTCTTTCAGGCCCATTTGGTCAAGCATAAAATTCGGTTCCCAAATATTTTTGTTAGTTTTCTGCCTCAATGATCTGTCTTATACTGTCAATGATGTTTATGTTTCCCACTATTTTTGTGTAGTTATCTAAGTCTCTTCATAGGTCTCTAAGGCTTGCTTTATGAATCTGGATGTTCCTGGGTTGAGTGCACACATATTTAAGATACTTAGATTTTTCTGTTGAATTGAACCCTTTACAATTATGTAAAATCCTTATTTGTCTTTTTGATATTTGTTTGTTTAAACTCTATTTTGTCTGAAATTAACACCACAACCCTGTTTTCTTTTTCCGTTTTCTCTTTGCTTGGTTCATTTCTCTCCATCTCTATATTTTGAGACTTTGAATGCAATTGCATGTGAGATGGGTCTCTTGAAAATCACATACAGTTCAGTCTTGCATCTTTAGCCAGCTTGCTACTCTGTGCCTTTTAATTTGGGCATTTGTCCTGTTTATGTTCAAAGTCAATATCAATATTTGCAGATTTGATCCTGTCAGTGTGTTTTTAGCTGGTTATTATGCAGACTTCATTGTGAAGTTGCTTTATATTATCAACTGTGTATGTAGTTAAGGTCTTAAGTATAGTTTTGTGGCATCCAGTAATGATCTTTTCTGTTCATATTTAGCATTCACTTAAAGAGAGGGCTAGTGATAATAAATTTCCATTGGATTTGCTTGTCTGGAAAGGATCTTAGTTCTCCTTTGTTTATGAAAACTTGGTTTGGCTGGATATGAAATTCTTGGTTGGAATTTCTTTAAGAATGCTGAACCTAGGCCTCCAATCTATTCTGGCTTGTAGGGCTTGGGCTGAAAGGTGCACTCTTAGTCTGCTGGGGTTACCAGTGTAGGCATCTGAACCCTTCTCTCCAGCGGCCTTTACTTTTTTTTCTTTTATTTCAGCCTTGGAGAATTTGATTATTATGTGTCTTGGGGATGGTCATCTCTCTCTGGGGTTTTCTGTATTTCCTGAATTTGCATGTTGGTCTTTCTAGTGAGATTGGGGAAATCTTTATGGGTAATATCTTCATATACGTTTTCCGAGTTGCTTGCTTTCTCTCCCTCTCTTTCAAGGATGTCAACGAGTCATAGATTTGTCATCTTTACATAAATTCATATTGCTCAAAAGTTGTGTTAATTTTTCTTTATTGCTTTTTCTTTATTTTTGTCTGAATGACTTATTTCAGAAAGCCAGTCTTTGAGCTCTGGGATTCTTTCCTCAGCTTGGTTGATTCTGCTGTTAATAATGGCAATTATATTATGAAATTCTTAAAATTAGTTTTTCAGCTCTATCAGATCAGTTGGATTTTATCTTAAAATGGCTATTTCCTCTTTTAGCTCCTCTAAAATTTTATTGTATTCCTTAGATTCCTTGAATTAGGTTTTCATTTTCTCCTGAATCTCAGTGATCTTCATTTTTTTTTTTTTTTTTTTTTTTTATCTCAAAAGTTATTTTATTTTGAGGACTGAAGAGAATGCCTATGAAGCACAGTGTGAAACCCATAGTAGGCTATGGATATCTAGCAGGTTGTGTTAGGTTGGTGCAAAAGTAATTGCAGTTTTTACCATTACTTTCTTTCTTTTTTTTTTTTTTTAATTTATTTATTATTATTAAACTTCACGTTGTAGGGTACATGTGCACAACGTGCAGGTTTGCTACATATGTATACTTGTGCCATGTTGGTGTGCTGCACCCATCAACTCGTCATTTACATCAGGTATAACTCCCAATGCAATCCCTCCCCCCTCCCCCAGTGATCTTCATTTCTAACCATATTCTAAATTCTATTTCTGTCATTTCAGCCATTTCAGTCTGATTAAGATCCATTGGTGGGAAAGCATTATGGTTGTTCTGAAGTAAGAAGGGAATCTGGCTTTCTGAGTTGCTGGAGTTCTTGTGAAGATTCTTTATCATTTGTATAGGCTAATGTGCCTTCAATATTTGAAATTACTCTCCTTTGGATGGAACTTTTTGCTTTTATCTTCTTTGATGCCTTTTGGGGTTTAATTGTGGTATAAGTTGAGTTCAGTAAAATGGTTCAGTAAAATCTGGGAGATTTTAAGGAACCAAGGCTCAATTCTGCACTCCTGAGCTGTGTTCCCTAACTTTGGGGGACTTGAACGAGGCCCTTGACTTTTTTTCTCTGGCCCCTCAAGGTTAGGAACCTGTTGTGCTGGAGCAGCTGAGGTGTTTCTCATCGGCTGACAACACTTTAATAGGTGGTGACAGCCAAAGCACTGTGTCGTGGCAGTGGCAGTGGGAATCATGCTCGCCTGCACATGCCAGCAGATATGACAGTGTCGTGGGGTGCTTACACATCTGCTGGGGCAGGACACCTGATACCTATGGTTTTATAATTGTTATATATTCCTGGTGAACTGACACTTTCATAAATGTGTAATGGCATCTTTATCTCTTTTAACAATTTTTGACTTAAAATCTATTTTTTTCTGATATAATTATGCCCAACCTGTTCTCTTTTGTTAGTACTTGCATGGAATATATTTTCTCATCTTTTCACTTTCAGCCTATGTGTGTTATTAAATCTAACACAAATCTCTTATAAAGAGAATGTAGAGGTCGTGTATCTTTTATTAAAAATGTTTGGGACAAGAAGTGCTTTTAGATTTTGGATGTTTTGGGATATTGAAATATTTGCATTGCTGCTACTGGTTAGACATCCAAAATTCAAAAATTCAGAATCCGGAATGATGCAAGGAGCATTTCCTTTGAGCATTATATTGGCATTCAAAAAGTGTTGGTATCTGTAGCATTTAAAATATTGAGTTTTTGCATTAGAGATGCTTGGCTTATAGTTAAAACTTTGGAAAAAAATCCATTCGGCCACTTTATTATTTAATTGTGGATTTTAATCCATTTTGTTACAGTAATTCTTGATAATGAGGCACTTGCTATTAACATTTTTATTAATTTTTCCTTGTCTCTGTTGTAACTGTTTTTCTCTCTTTTCCTCTCCTGTTGTATTCTTTTGTACAATGTTGTTTTTTTGTGATTACGTGTTTTGGTTCCTTCCTCATTTTCTCTTGTGTATATTCTATTGATCTGTCCTTAGTGCTTACCATGAGACATACATAAAATACCTTATAGTTATAACAATGTATCTTAAACAGATAGTGACTTAACTTCAATTGCATGCAGATAGTCTACACTTTTACTTCTTCCCCACACTTTATACTATTGATGTCACAAATTGCATTTTTATATTTTGTTTCCAGTGACATATTTTAACAGTAACATTTATTTTTGAACTTTTGTCTTTTATCTTCTAAAGCAGAATTAAAACAGGATTTGTTTATCACCATGATAGTATTAGAGCATTCTTCATTTTTCTATATATTTACTTTTACCAATGAGTTTTATACTTTTGTATGTTTTTGAGTTGCTGTTTAGAATGTTTTTATTTCACCTTGAATGATTCTTCTTGGCATTTCTTGTAAGGCAAGTGTAGTGTTGGTGAACTCCTTCAGTTTTTCTTTGTTCTAGCAAGTATTTATCCATCATTGTTAAAGGATAATTTGCCTAATACAGTATTTTTTTGTGGGCAGTTTGTTTTTAACTTTCAGTACTTTGAATATATTATCCCACTGTCTTCTGTTCTGAAATGTCCCTGCTGAGAAATCCACTTACAGTCTTATTGTAGTAATTTTGTATGTGACAAGACACTTTTCTCTTCCTTATTAAATAAAAACTGTCTTACTTTTGACAGTTTGATTGTCTTGGTGTGGATTTCTTTGGATTCACTCTAGTTAGAGTTTATTGGACTTCTTTAATATGTATGTTCATTTTCTTTCCAGATTTGGGAAGTTTAGGACAACTATTTCTTGGAATAAGCTTTTTCCTTCTTTTCTCTCGTTTTTCTTTCTAGAACTTTCTTAATTCTTAATTTGCTCCTCTTGATTGCCTTCCATAAGTTCCTCAGGATTTTTTCCCTATATTTAATTTTATTTTCATTTCTATGACTGCATAATTTCATATGACTGATTTTTGATTTTGCTAATTCTTACTTCTGTTTGATCTTGCCTGCTGTTGGGTTCTTCTTGTGAATGGTCCAGTTCAGTTTTTTGAATTCTTTAACTCTAAAATTTGTTTGCTTTAAAAAATACATGTTCTATCTTTTGTTTATGTTCTTATTTTCTTCACGAATGGTTTTCTCGAGCTCATTGAGCATCTTTATTATGATTTTTTTGAACTTGTTTCAGGTAAGTTGTATGTCTCCATTTTTTAAAGATCAATTTCTAGAGATTTATTTTCTTCCATTTCTTTCAAAGTTTAAAAATGTTAGTTTATTTCATTGCATGTTCCATTTAACCAATTTACTGCCTACATATTTCTCATGGCTAATTCTAAATATGATTTCATGATTATTTATGCTCTTCTACTTTTGTATTTTTTGTATAGTACATTCATTTAATATTTGTGATTCCTAAAGAATTTTGGACTGACGACACAGATTCTTAAGCAAGAATTAATAATTATTTATATTTGTTGTTAATTCTACATACCATGCTCATGGATAGGAAGAATCAATATTGTGAAAATGGTCATACTGCCCAAGGTTATTTATAGATTCAATGCCATCCCCATCAAGCTACCAATGAGTTTCTTCACAGAATTGGAAAAAACTGCTTTAAAGTTCATATGGAACCAAAAAAGAGCCCGCATCTCCAAGACAATCCTAAGTCAAAAGAACAAAGCTGGAGGCATCACACTACCTGACTTCAAACTATACTACAAGGCCACAGTAACCAAAACAGCATGGTACTGTTACCAAAACAGAGAGATAGACCAATGGAACAGAACAGAGTCCTCAGAAATAATACCACACATCTACAGCCATCTGATCTTTGACAAACCTGAGAGAAACAAGAAATGGGGAAAGGATTCCCTATTTAATAAATGGTGCTGGGAAAATTGGCTAGCCATAAGTAGAAAGCTGAAACTGGATCCTTTCCTTACTCCTTATATGAAAATTAATTCAAGATGGATTAGAGACTTAAATGTTAGACCTAATACCATAAAAACCCTAGAGGAAAACCTAGGTAGTACCATTCAGGACATAGGCATGGGCAAAGACTTCATGTCTAAAACACCAAAAGCAACGGCAGCAAAAGCCAAAATTGACAAATGGGATCTCATTAAACTAAAGAGCTTCTGCGCAGCAAAAGAAACTACCATCAGAGTGAACAGGCAACCTACAGAATGGGAGAAAATTTTTGCAATCTACTCATCTGACAAAGGGCTAATATCCAGATCCTACAAAGAACTCAAACAAATTTACAAGAAAAAAACAAACAACCCCATCAAAAAGTGGGCAAAGGATATGAACAGACATTTCTCAAAAGACGACATTCATACAACCAACAGACACATGAAAAAATGCTCATCATCACTGGCCATCAGAGAAATGCAAATCAAAACCACAATGAGATACCATCTCACACCAGTTAGAATGGCGATCATTAAAAAGTCAGGAAACAACAGATGCTGGAGAGGATATGGAAAAATAGGAACACTTTTACACTGTTGGTGGGATTGTAAACTAGTTCAACCATTATGGAAAACAGTATGGCGATTCCTCAAGGATCTAGAACTAGATGTACCATATGACCCAGTCATCCCATTACTAGGTATATACCCAAAGGATTATAAATCATACTGCTATAAAGACACATGCACACGTATGTTTATTGTGGCACTATTCACAATTACAAAGACTTGGAATCAACCCAAATGTCCATCAGTGACAGACTGGATTAAGAAAATGTGGCACATATACACCATGGAATACTATGCAGCCATAAAAAAGGATGAGTTTGTGTCCTTTGTAGGGACATGGATGCAGCTGGAAACCATCATTCTTAGCAAACTATCACAAGAACAGAAAACCAAACACCGCATGTTCTCACTCATAGGTGGGAACTGAACAGTGAGATCACTTGGACTCGGGAAGGGGAACATCACACACTGGGGCCTATCATGGGGAGGGGGGAGGGGGGAGGGATTGCATTGGGAGTTATACCTGATGTAAATGACGTGTTGATGGGTGCTGATGAGTTGATGGGTGCAGCACACCAACATGGCACAAGTATACATATGTAACAAACCTGTTCGTTATGCACATGTATCCTAGAACTTAACGTATAATAAAAAAATAAATAAATAAATAAAAAGAAATACATTTTAACATAATTTCAGAGATGGCTATAATTTTCATTCAGTGTTGATTTTTTAAGCCACTTAAAAAATTTTTTTTCAACTTTTATTTTATTTTCAGAGAGTACATATGCAGGTTTGCTATGTCGGTAAATTGTGTGTCATTGAGGTTTAGTTTACACATAATCCTCTCACCCAGATAGTGACATGAATAGACACTTCTCAAAAGAAGAGATGCAAGTGGCCAAGAAATAGATGACAAAATGCTCAATATCATTAATCATTAGAGAAATGCAAATCAAAACCACAATAAGATACACTCTCATACCAGTTAGAATGGTCATTATTAAAAATACAAAAAATAACCAACGTTGGCAAGGTTGCAGAGAAAAGGGAATTCTTTCTCCCTGTTCGTGGGAATGTAAATTAGTTCAGCCACTGTAGAAAGCAGTTTGGTGATGTTTCAAAGAATGTAAAACAGAACTACCCTTTTACCTTACAATCTCATTATTGGGTATGTGCTCAAAGGAACATAAATCATTCTACCAAGAAGACATATGCACTAGTATGTTCATCACAGCACTATTGACAATAGCAACAACATGGAATCAACCTCAATGATTACCATCAAGGGCGGACTGGTTAAAGAAAATGTGGTACATATATAGCATGGAATACTATGCAGCCATAAAAAGATAAAATTATGTCCTTTGCAGCAATATGGATGCAGCTGGAGGCCATTATCTGAAGCAAATAGCACAGAAACAGAAAACCATGTTCTCACCTGTAACTGGAAGCTAAACCTTGTGTCTAAATTGACATAAAAATGGAAACAGTAAACACTGGCAACTACTGGAGGCAGAAGGGTGGGAGGTGGGTGAGGGTAGAAAAACTACCTATCAAGTATTGTGCATCATTTTTGTAAAGCCATGTTTCCCTGCTTTTTTGTGTGTCTCGTAACTTTGTACTGGGATCTGCACATTTGAAAAAAAAATGTCACCTTTCCCAGTACTTATGGACTGGCTTCATACCAGGAGAGACCCTCACTGATTAGCCTATCTTTAGATTCTGTGGGCCTCTGAAACCGGTTTTGGGGAGATGTCACTTATCTGGGTCTGGGCATGCAATTTCTGAATTTCTTGGGCTCATAGCTGGTAATTTCTTGCTCCCTCTGGTGTCTGTTTGTGGCACTCCAAGTTGTATGCTTCTGTAATGTCATTACATACCACTCTTTTGTTCTTATCATCCACTAGGCATCCAAATTATGTCAGCTCTTTATCAGTGTCTGAAGTAAAATGAGACAATGCTAATCCCTTAGGCAGCCCTTTAAAACTATGAAACAGTGGATAAAAATTCCAGTCTTCTCTTTCCCTTCATGGGAGGAGCCTCAGATTGTGCACCTTCTCCTGATTTTGCCAATCTGTGCTGGCCTCAGTAAGCTGCACCTCCTGCTCTTCTTTGCTTTTAGTGGCCCCCAGGCATCTAAACTATGCCAAGCCCATCAGCACTCTGAGTGAAATGAAAAGTCATTCTTTCAGGAAGGCTGAAGAAAAGCCAAAAATTGGACACATTTTCTACTTTTTTCTCCCTCTCTCTTCCTCTAGGGAGAGATAATGAGTTGAGACATTTTTTCTCTGGAACAACTTGTGCTGTCTTGGGAAGTGGCTAATGTTGGTAAATTTTAATTGTTCTTCTTTCCCATTTCAATGTGACTGTTCTCAGCTCTATGCTTCCCAGGAGTACAGCAAATTCCTATCTGGAGTTTGGAAATATCATAAAAGTATTTTGGTCTATTATAATTGTTCAATTGTTGTTTCTGTGGGACTTCCTATTCTGCTATCTTTCTGATGTCACCATCTGCTTTTGTGTGGTTTTGATATTAAGAATACGCGAGTCTCATAAAACGAATTGTGAAACATTTCTGCTTTCTCTATTCTTTGGGAGAACTTACGTACGATTAAAGTTTCTTCTTTGAAGGTTCAGTAGAATTCATCAGTGAAGTACCTGCTTGTGAATTTCCATTTCCGTAGTGGATAGGTTTTGCTTATGAATTCAATTTTCGATTAGTTATAAAAAAATTTGGTCTTTCTATTCCTCTTTTGGGTAGTTTTGGTAATGTATGTTTCTAGAAATATGTTCAACTAGATTTTCAATTTGGTGTGTCATACATGTATCATTTATGATCTCTTATCTTTATAATTATTGCAGAAATTGTCATTTTTGCCACTGTTTTATTCCAGATGCTGGTTAATTGTTCTTGTTTTCTTTTATCCTTGCTCATTTGTCAGAAGTGTGCTTATTATTAACCTTAGAGCAAACTGATTTTTACCTTCATTGATTTTCCCTATTGTAACATTGTTTTTTCACTAATTTCCGCATTTATCTTATTTTCCTTTCTATATATTTGGGTTTATTTTAATATCAATAACTAATTTTCTTAGAAATATTATTAGCTAATTAATTTCCATAGTTTTTATAACATAAACTTTTAAGTCTCTTTATTTTTATCATGTTCTACATCAGCTGCATTTCATAAGTTCTGATATTTGTTACTTTTATTACCATTCAGTTAAAACTTTTTTTCATTATCTATCTTCTGCTATTTGAGTATTTAAAGGTATACTCTTAATTTCCACACATATGGAGATTTTTTAAATTCATTTCAAGCACACTTGCATTGTGACATGAGAATGTATTTTGTATTATTTTAGTTCTTTTATATGTGTTAATGTTAGCTTTTGGGCCACAAATGTGGTCCTTCTATTCCCAAGTGTTTAATATGTTCTTGAAAAAAATGAGCACTCTGCAGTTTTGTATGCATAGATAGAAATATATCTGCATTAAGTTTGCTAATTGTGTTATTTAAATCTATATTCTTAATGATCTTTTTGTTTCTCTGTCTCTGTAACAGAGAAGTTTGTTAAAATCTATTATGATTGTGAATTTGCACTATCAAGTTTTGCTTTATGCTATTAGGTGTATACTCATAGATAACTTTTATTTCATCCTGATGAAATAAATATTTTATCATAATATTTTGATCTCTGCTTCTAGTCATCTTTTTGTCCTACCATTTATATTTGGCTGATTTTTTTTTAAAGACCCGGGGTTTTGCCTGTAGTCCCAGCTACTCGGGAGGCTGAGGCAGGAGAATGGCGTAAACCCGGGAGGCGGAGCTTGCAGTGAGCCGAGATTGCGCCACTGCACTCCAGCCTGGGCGACAGAGCGAGACTCTCCGTCTCAAAAAAAAAAAAAAAAAAAAAAAAAAGACCCGGGGTTTTATTGGGGGCTTACACACAGGGGAGAGAGTCCGGTGGCATGCACTGGACAGGAGAACCGCAACCGCTTGCCAATAGCATGCAGGTTATACAGCATTTTCACTTAACATACTCCCTCTAACGACCTCCAACCAGCAATCTTCATTTAACCCAAAACGCAGGGCCTCGGTCCCCTGCATAGCGTGTAGGGGGTGTTTGGGGTACGTGTGTGTACTTTAGAGATCCGAGTGTTGGAATTCATTGCCCACGTTACTTGCTTTGTTTGGCTGATATTTTTACAGCCAAACCTGCTTTATTTTATTTCCTGCTTTAATGGTCTTTTTATTTTAACATTTTTGTATCTTTATATTTTAAATCTGTTATTTGTAGTTAACATTAAATTGAGTTTTTTTTCCAGTTTGACAATTTTTTTAAATGATAGCATGTTGTCCATTTACACTTAATGTAATTAATGATACATTTGTGATTTAAATCTACAATCTTATGTTGTGCTTTTAATGTCTTATCTTTTCTACTTTCTTTTTCTCTCTTTAAATGCTTCATTTTTAATGTAGTGAGTAATTTTTATTATTATTTACCTTCCCCATTCTTTTAGTTTGGAGTCATAAACACTTCATTTAGTTACTTTAAAATGTACTATATATGTTTTTACAAGAAATAAAACAAACTACCCCATAAAAAGGTGAGCAAAAGATATGAACAGACACTTCTCAAAAGAAGACATTTATATGGCCAACAAACATATTAAAAAGGTCAACATCACTATTCATCAGAAAAATGCAAATCAAAACCACATTGAGATACCATCTCATGCCAGTCAGAATGGTGATTATTAAAAAGTCAGGAAACAATAGATGCTGGAGAGGGTGGGAAGAAATAAGAATGCTTTTACACTGTCCGTGGGAATGTAAATTAGTTCAACCATTGTGGAAGACAGTATAGCGATTCCTCAAGGATCTAGAACCAGAAATACCATTTGACCCAGCAATTCCATTACTGGATATATACCCAAAGGAATATACATCATTCTATTATAATGATGCATGCACGTGTATGTTCATTGCAGTACTATTAACAATAGCAAAGACATGGAATCTACCTAAATGCCCATCAATGAGAGACTGGATAAAGAAAATGTGGTATATGTACACCATAGAATACTATGCAGTCATAAAAAAATGAGATAATTTCCTTTGCAGGGATATGGATGGAAGCTATCATCCTCAACAAACTAACACAGGAACAGAAAACCAAACACTTCATCTTCTCACTCATAGGTGGGAGTTGAACACTGAAAACACGTGAGCACGGAGAGGGAAACGACACACACCAGGGCCTGTTTGGGTGTGGGGGTGAGGGGGTTGAGGCAGGGTGAGGGGCGGGTACTTAGAAGATGGGTCAATAGGTGCAGCAAACCACCATGGCACACGTATACCTATGTAACAAACCTGCATGTTCTGTGCATGTATCCCGTTTTTTTAAAAAAAGAAATAAAGGAAACAATATATATGTCTTTAAATTATGAAAACTGAATGATAATATGTACTTTATCCTTATCCACGACTCTATTTTTTTCTCTGTTCCTGACTCTTATGCTGTGTACTATATTTTAATCCTTCTTCTCCTTTTCATCTTTCTCTTCTCTCATTTTTACTTTCTCTCTCTCCCTCTCTCCACATATACTTGTATTAGCACAAGATATTATATTCTTATATATTGAATATTAACATAGATCTTCCTGCATATTTAAGACTTTCATTTTTTCCCATAACTGTGACTATTTTTTTTTTTTCACTTCTAACTGATGAATACTTTAGTATTCCCTTTAGTGTATGGTTTCTTGTGGTGAACATTCTCAGTTGTTGCCTGAAATTGTCATTATCTTGTCTTTATTCTCTTATTTATTTATTTATTTATTTATTTAGAGACAGTGTTGCTCTGTCACCCAGGCTGGAGTGCAGTGGTGCGATCTTGGCTCACTGCAAGCTCCACCTCCCAGGTTCGCACCATTCTCCTGCCCCAGTCTTCCCAGTAGCTGGGACTACAGGCGCCCTGCCACCACGCCTGGAGATATAGTATTTTTAGTAGAGATGGGGTTTCACTGTGCTAGCCAGGATGGTCTCGATCTCCTAACCTCGTGATCTGCCCCCCTCAGCCTTCCAAAGTGCTAGGATTACAGGCGTGAGCCACGGTGCCTGGCTTGTCTTTATTCTTGAAGGATATTTTCATTGAGTAGGGTGGCAGTTATTTCCTAATAGTGCATTGAAGATAATGCTCCCTTGTCTTTTGTCTTCCGCTGAAGCTATCGAGAAATCAGATGTCTTCTTAATTTCTGTTTCTTTGAAGGTAAACTGTTTTATATTCTGACAAATATTAAAATATATTTATTTTTGGTTTTTCATAGATTCTCTATGGTGTGTGGATTTCTTTTAATTTTTCTGCTTTGAATTTTTTGGAGGTATTGAAATTATGAACTACCAGAAATAGTTTTTTCTAGTATTGACTATGTATATTTTTTCCCTTCCCTCCTTCTGGGACTCCAATTAACTGTATCAGATTGTATTTTTTATGTATCATCATCTCTTTCATTTTCTTTTTGTCGTAATGTCTCATAAGAATTAATTTTGCATAATTTCTTCTGACTTTTTCTCCAGTTCACTAAACTTATATTCAGCTGTGTATAATTTATTGTGCAGCCCAATCATTCAGTTCTTAATTTGTCATAGTATTTTTCAAGTCCAGAATTTTAGTTTGTATTTGTTTGTATTTCTTCTGTCTCACTTTCCTGATAAAAGTTTCAAATTTGTTGGTTATCTCCTTGTATAAGATACGCATAGTTGTTTTACAGTCTGTGTTCATAATACGATTATCTGAAATCCTTATGTGTCTTTTTTTTCTGTTTTGTTTTCTTCTGTTTCTAGCACATGAGGTCTTTTTGTGTGTCTAGCTGTCTCTATATGTGTTCTGCACATTAATTGCATTTTGTACAAATAATTTGAAGCCTGGGATGTTTCTATCTTTCTGCAAAGACGATGTCAGTTTGTTTTGTTAGGTTCCTGGGGACACTAGCAAATCAGCAAGTTCACGGTTTATTGTTTTCTGGGCCTCAAATTCAGGCTGCAATTTTATGAAGGTTAGTTTCCTTCTGTCTTGCCCTTGCACCTAGTGTTTAACTCCTTACATTTTTAGTCCAAATTAAAGGAAAATATGTTGGGCCTCCATCTTTTGCAGACTCTGCACTTTGAATTTTTTTCTGACTGATGTTTAGAGACAAATAATACTCAGTTCAGTTTTTCAGCTGCTTATTCTAGATCTGAAAATACCTGAAGGGTAAAAGTAGCTTTGATTCTTTTCCCTTGCCATATCTCAAACCAGAAATTTCTCATTATCATCTGATATTTTTTAGGATTTTAAGAACACTGACAACATTTTTTGCTAGCTTTTTCCATTGTGAAAATCAAAAGCCGGAGAGAATTAAGTTAAATCAACTTGTCTGCCCGTATAAAAAGCACACATCTTCAGAGGGTTTTATTTTTATCTTTTTCCTGCTTCTTGACTGTGCTACGGAATGTGAGTCTTAGTAATAAATTGACTTTCAGAAAGATGTTTTTAAAAAATAACAAGTTTTTCCTTGCTAATGTGAACACTTTAATATTAGGCACCATACTTTTTATTCTTAGCATGTGGCATTTGATAAATGAATGAATCAATTAACTAAAAACAATATAGCAAGTATATTCCAAATAATGAACATCTTGCTACTATTATCCCACCATATTTTAGTTTGCATTTGGTCTGATACAACTCTAGATAGTTGTGACTAATAATTATATAAAAAATATTAGAGTGATTCTGTAGTGGAAGCTAGCATCCCCTAGAATCTTCTGAGACTGTAATAATAATATCTTTTGGACATAAATAAAATTCTACTTCAAGTTTCTAGATTAGTAATAGAAGTTTTGTTTAGAAACACACTTCTTTCATACTATATTATATATCTGGACATTAAATGAAAGGAATTATCATTTTTTCATTCATGGCAGCTCTTTTTCCAAGGTGATTTTGGTTGTTGCAGAATTTTAAGAATTATATTTAACTGTGTTTAATACAAAAACTGGAATAATTGTTTCAGAAAATATTGTGGTAATGTTTTGCATAACATATTGGGGTGAAAGTAAGAGTGGTAAGGGCTCCTAAAATGTCTAAATATATTTATTTACTATTATAACATTTTTGAAATAAGTTATTCAAGAGGACAGATGAATAAAACAGCACCTACTGGTTAATAATTGAAGAGCATCTGTGTTATGTGATATGCATTTGTAAAGCATGTTAATACTTAGTATAGTTTACAGTTAACTCTACATACTCAATTGCATCTTTTCTTCTTAAAATACAATAAATTTTATGTTTCTTTTTGTGTGCTTCTGGGTAAAGGGAGTAGTGTTCGCATGTAGGGATAGAGGAAGAATAAGATCCAATTATAGGTCCAAGTATGTTAGGCCCAAGTAAAGACCCTGTGACAACTTGAAAGGACAATGTGAGGTCATTGAGGACCTCTTGAAGCTATAAAGTAGTTAATATCAGAGAGGAGAGGAGTAATTAAAATAAAAATTAACTAAATAATTAACACCTGGAACAGTAGAAGGCTTATCTTCAAAAATACAAGGGCAAATATCCCGATTTCTGCTCTCAGGCCATTTATCTTCTACTAGGGAGATGAACAAGAACTATATTCAAGCACAGGAACTGATGAATTGAAATGAACACAAGCCTTAGCTATGGCAGAGTACTGGAGGCCCCTTGCTGTTTGAGATATTAATCATTTAGTTGCTTGGTCATTGGAAGCTTTTTTGGAGGGGTGTCCTAAAAGTGCTAGGAGGCATATGAGGTGAGATTTAGGACACTGGATATTTACCAACCTGTACAGCATTATTTTATTTTTATTTTTATTTTATTTATTTAGAGACAGGGTCTTGCTGTGTTACCCAGGGTGGGTCAAACTCTTGGGCTCAAGAAATTCTCTTGCTTCAACCTCCCAAGTAACTGGGACAATAGGCATGCACCACCTCACACAGCTAGAAGTATTTTATTATATTTATTTATTTTTTTGAGACACGGCTTCACTCTGTCCCCTAGGCTGAAGTTCAGTGACATGATCACAACTCACTGCAGCCTCAACTTCCTAGGCTCAGGAGATTCTCTTACCTCAGCCTCCCAAGTAGCTGGGGCTACAGGCATGCACAACCGTACCTGGCCAATTTTTTGTATTTTTTTTTTTTTTTTTTTTTTTTTTTTAATAAATGGGGTTTTGCCATGTCGCCCAGGCTAGTCTCAAACTCCTGGGATGAAGCAATTTGCCTGCCTCTGCCTCCCAATGTACTGAGATTACAGGCATGAGTCACCACACTCAGCCATATCTTAATATTATAACAACTACTAGGATTATATTAGGGCTTAAAAAGCTCTGGGTTCAAGACATGCAAATAATGACAAAACATAATAGAGGCTTGTATAAAGTATTGAGCTCCATCTAGTGTTAGACTTCACAGTGGAAGCAACACTAACTGAGTCTGAGTCTTGAAGTATCAGTTAAGAGTTAGACATGAAGGTAGCGGAGTAAGATCATCCTCTAATTACTCTGCTCAATTGACATGTCAGTTGAAAGAAAGTAGGTGACAGATAACGGTGCTAAGGAAGTAGGTAGGATAATTGATTTGCTCAAAGTCACACATTCAGTAAAATAGAAGAGTGATTATTTAAAACCTGTCTCTGTCCAGCTCCAAATATAATACTTTTTCCACTACACTTGCACTTTTTTTTCTTTTTTCTTTTCTTTTCTTTTTCTTTTCTTTTTTTTTTTTTTTTTTGAGATGGAGTCTAGCTCTGTCGCCCAGGCTGGAGCGCAGTGGCGCGATCTCGGCTCACTGTGAGCTCCGCTTCCGAGGTTCATGCCGTTCTTCTGCCTCAGCCTCCCGAGTAGCTGGGACTACAGGCGCCAGCCACCACGACCGGTTACTTTTTTGTATTTTTACTAGAGACGGTGTTTCACCTTGTTAGCCAGGACGGTCTCGATCGCTTGACCTTGTGATCCGCCCGCCTCAGCCTCCCAAAATGCTGGAATTACAGGCGTGAGCCACCGCGCTCGGCCCTATACTTCTATTTTATTACGGTTCTTTTGTTGAGGGAGAACATTTTTTAAAATAAAATCTTATTCAGAATGTATACAAACTTTTAAGATTTAATATGCTTTGTTTGAAGTAGGGCCTATATTTGGCAGCCCCCTAATTACATCTCTGGTGAAATCCATTGCTCTATCTGCACTCTTCTTCCCTCCATCTCTCTCCCTATCCTGCACATTGCATGGGTAAAGATTTATGGGAACCCAGGAGAGAGTGGCTGATTCATTTGGTAGAAGTCAGAAGAAGATTCATAATGGAGGTATCATTCGACCTGGGCCTTGAATGTGAGAGAAACAAACATTCATCAACCAAAGAAGAGAGGAGTGAGACCACAAAAGGGATGGAGGAAGGAAATCATGACTCTAGAAGAGTAGTTTTGGCCTGCTTTTCCCTAACTAACTTGGGCATTAACCTATAAGCAATAGGGAGTTGTTGAAAGATTTTCATCAGGAGAGTGCTGCAAAAAACATTGCCTTTTGAAAAAATATTTCTGACAGCAGTGTGCAGAATGTCATGAAGGATCAGGAAGGCCAGATGAATGTAAGTCATCTAGGGGGAAACTGCTTCACCAAGAGATGAGGTGAGTCTGAACTTAATGCCCCTTAGGAGAAGATGACTCTCCCTTCTGAATTGTGGGGAGGTAATGGAAATGATTCATTGTTATCTGATTATTCAGTGTTCATGTATGGATATTTTAATTATAAGCAAAATAAATCACCTGATGGGGTTTATTGCAAGGTAAAATTAACCTTTCTTTCATATGTTGTTTGATAATTTGGCCTTCCATTCCTCATTGCCTTTGTAAATGCTATTCATAAACTTTAAAAGACTCCTAACAGTTTTATGATATTTTCCTTAGCTTTGAAATTGGCTTCTCAGAAACAAAAATTCAGCAAAATTATAAAGGAGTCTATGACCCACACCCTTTGTATACTTTAAGTGAATGTTCCAAGTTGTGACTGGATACAACATGCTTAGCTTTTGGTGTGCCAAAGCACTCTTTAGCCTCGTTTGTTTCCCTTAGAGCAGGAGATGTAATCTGAAGGATAGTGAGAAAATGCATTAAAACATATTATTTAATTACATAAATAAAATAGTCTAATTTGTATATTACACATTATTTCTTGGCTTTTTGGCTAAGATCAAGTGTAATTTATATATTATATATGCTATATATTATATATATTATTTTCTTTTAACTCCATTTTAACTACTGCTATTTCACTTTATCACATATCCCATGTGTGAACATTTTCTTCTTTTGATGATGAATGTGGTTTAAAAATATTCAGTCACAGAGAAGTCTGTACCAGACAAACTGCTGGTACAAACTCATGGGCTGTTCCTTTCCTTCAAGTTGAGTTGTAAAGAACACAGAAGAAATTTAAATATTTTCCAGTAGGACTGATTTGGTGAGGATCATTCCACTTATAAGTTCATCTGTCCAAGGTAGTGTTATGTGACTGAAACATACAACAGTAGTATATGTGGAAGCAAAAGAAGGTTCTAATAAAGAACTCTTACTTTTAAGAATGTGCTCTTTCCATCTTGTGGTGTAAAGTCTGACTTACCTGCAGCCTTTGATCTGAAGATAATGGTGCTATTTCTTTCCTCTTCACCTTTCCACAGCTCATTATGATCTACTTGGGTGTGCATCAACCTATTTAGTTATCATTTCTTACTTCTTCAACTTTCCCATTTAATGCAAAATACCTCCATTTTGAAGACCATTTTTGGGGGAGGGATAGTGTTTTTCATGTCTCACTTATATACTTATGGTATCAGTTCATTATGTTATTTATTTATTTATTTAGAAACAAGATCTGACTCTGTCACCCAGGCTGGAGTGTAGTGGTGTGATCATAACTCACTGCAACCTTGAACTCCTGGGCTCAAGTAATTTCCCTGTCTGACTTTCCCAAGTAGCTAGGGACTATACCCAGCTAACATTTTCTAAAATTTATTTCAATAGTTTGGGGGGAACAGGTAGTTTTTGGTTACATAGATAAGTTCTTTAGTGGTGATTTCTGACATTTTGTTGCATTCATCACCTGAACAGTGTGCACTGTACCCACTGTGTAGTCTTCTATCTCTCAACCCTCTCCCAACCTTCCTTCCAAGTCCCCAAAGATCATTATATCATTCTTAGTCCTTTGTGTCCTCATAGCTTAGCTCCCACTTATAAATGAGATCATACAATATTTAGTTTTCTATTCCTGAGAATAGAAATAATAGAATAGAATGGTTTCCAACACCATCCATGTTGCTGCAAATGTCAGTATTTCCTTTCTTTATATGGTTGAGTAGTATTCCATAGTGTGTGTGTGTGTGTGTTTGTGTGTGTGTGTTTGTGTGTGTGTGTGTACACTACATTTTCTTTATCCACTCGTTGGTTGATGAGCAATTAGGTTGGTTCCATAATTTTGCACTTGTGAGTTGTACTGCTGTGAACATGAATGAGTGACTTTTTCATATAATGATTTATTTTCCTTTGGGTCGATACCCAGTAGTGGGATTGCTGAATCAAATGGAATTTCTACATTTAGTTCTTTAAGGAAACTCCATACCATTTTCCATAGTGGTAGTACTAACTTACATTCCCGCCAGCAGTGTGAAAGTGTTCCCTTTTCACCACATCCACAGCAAAATTTATTTTTTATTTATTTGTTTTTATTGCAGCCATTCTTGCAGGAGCAATGTGGTATCTCATTGTAGTTTAAATTTGAATTTTCCTGATAGTGATACTGGGCATTGTTTCCTATGTTTGTTGGCCATTTGTATATTTTCTTTTGAGAATTGTCTATTCATGTCCTTTGCCCACTTTTTGATGAGGTTGTATGTTTTCTCTTACTGATTTGTTTGAATTCCTTGTAGATTCTGGATGTTAGTCTTTTTCACATGCAAGGCTTGTACTGTGGGTTGTCTATTTACTCTGCTGATTATTATTATTATTTTGTTTTTGCAAAAGCTTTTTAGTTTAATTAGGTCCCATTTATTTTGTTTTTATTGGATTTGCTTTTGCATTCTTGATCATTAATTCTTTGCTAGAAGAATTTTTTTTTGATGTTACCTTCTAGCATTTTTATGGTTTCAGGTCTTAGATTTAAGTCTTTGATTCATCTTGAGTTGAGTTTTGTATAAGGTGAGAGGTGAGGATCCAGTTTCATTCTTCTACATGTGGCTTGTCAATTATCCCAGCACCATTTGTTGAATAGGGTGTCCTTCTATGGAGTCTCATTATGTTGCCCACTCTAGTCTCAAACTCTTGGCCTCAAGTAATTCTCCTGCTTCAGCCTCCCAAAGTGCTGGGATGACAGCTGTGAGCCACCATACTAAGTCCATTATTTTATTTTGATGCTAGTGATAGAATAGAAAATGTGGTGTGTAAGCCTTTCACTACTTGTGCCAGCTTTCACTACTTTCCCCACCGTCTATGCTTCTTTCTTTTTCTCCATTTCCCCTTCTTCAATATTTATTTTCTCTTTTTAGTTCAATGAAGCAGGAAGTTGGTGATGAGGTGAGGAGAGTGGTGTAGAAGTAGGAAAACCCAATTTCTTTTCTCCACTTCAAGCCCTTATCCATATGGTATCAACTCAAGTGCTTGAGAGGTGAAGATGTGCAATTAAATCAATTTCTGTTAATTAATGGCATCCTGGAGTTGGCTGTTATTGGCTAACAAGAGCTGAGTTAAATTTTCAAGAAATTTTTGAGCCAGATGTTAAACAGAGCCATCATTAAAGGTAAATTATGTAAATTTACAATTAAATAAATTATGATAAAAACAAAGATAACAAGTACTTATCACTTCTTAACTATTTTACTACATTTTACCATTATGTATGCTCTTGAAGTTATTTATACCTATCATAGTCACATAATGGTAATTGTATTTACATAACAGGAATATTTTACAATGAGAGAACTTTATAATGGGAATGATTTATAATGATGTGCCACTGTACAACTCTTTCCAAGTATTTGCACTAAGGAAATAGTCAAGAGCTATAAATCAGGGTTTGATTTATTGTTTTCTTGATTCTTTAACCTAAGGGTCAGCAAACCTCAATTAATGGGCCAAATCTAGCCTACCATCTGATTTAGTAAATAAAATGTGACTGGAGCATAACCAGTTCCAGTTGCAGTGCTGCAACAGTAGAGTTGAGTAGTTGAAGCAGAGACTATACGGATTGTAAAGCCACAAATATTTCCCACCTATCCCTCTACATAAAAAGATTGCCAACTCTTGGTTTAAATTAGAGAAAATGTTGGAGAAAATGTTAATAATTCAGATTAAATTCACAAGTAAAAATAAAAATATCATCCAAGATTCATGCTTGAATTACACTTGTTCATCACTTACAAGCATAATTTGTCTACGGTTAAAAAAATTTGCGAAAAATCCACCAAAGTGTTTTCTGAGATGCAACCAATTATGTGGAATTTACATAAAGCATATTGTATATTTTATTATTGTTTGCAAATTATGTGCCTCAAGTCCTTTATGTCAGAAAAAAATCTATAATTCACATATATATCATTAATACATTCATACATTTTAAGGAGAACTGGTTGATAAATATTTACCAACATGACGTAGTATAATCGAATAGTTACTACATATTGGATGTAGTGAGAAAAAAATGTAAACGAAGTACAAATTACTACTGAACTTATTTGGACTAGTTTTAAATATAGTTGGATGATAAACTCTTAGGATAGGAATCATTCATTCCTTTGGTCTTAAAGCATCTAGCACAGTACTGAACACATAGTGGCCACTCAGCTAATACCTTTCAATAATAAATAATGGTTCTTGCTTAAAAGGAGACCTTTGCTTTATATTTGTATAAAACAAATTCCCAAATATTTATTTTGATCTTCCCAAGAAACTTTTAAGGACATAGGGCAGAAGTTGTTAGCTCAATTGGACCAATTAGAAAACTGAGACCCATGATGGTTAAATATGCATGCATGTGTGTGTGTGTGTGTGTGTGTGTAGTTACATATATATGTTTAGTTGACCTTTGAACAACACATGTTTGAACTGCTCATGCCCACTTACACATGGTGCAACTTATATGTGGACTTTTTTCAACCAAGCAGGTATCAACAGTTACAGAATTATGCGTGAGGCATAACTCCTATATAGAGAAGGGCCACCTTACAGGTCCAACTGCAGGACTTGAGTATGCATGGATTTGGGTACACACAGTGTTCCTGGAACCAATCCTTGTGTATACCAAGGGATGAGTATATATGCCCTTGCTCTTTGAAGTGTGTTTCTTGGATGAGAAGTCATCCATCACTTGTTATAAATGCAGTATTCCAAGCGCATCAAAGACCTACTGCTCAGAAACTTAATATTAACAAATTTCCCCAGTGATTCCTGTGCATGTAAATCTAGTCCAAGAAGTTCTGGGAAGAGTGTTGTTGCATATTGCCTCTTAATATACTATGCTTTTATATTTCAAAATATGAGAAACTAAGAAAATATTGCAGTTTCCTGGATCCAAGAAATAAGATAAAAATGACCTTTATTTACTCCAACGCTTTTTTTCCCCTTTTAGCTATGTTACTTGATTTGATTCTCTCAAATTTTTTCTGAGGCAGAAAGGGTGAGCATTGTCATGCCTTTATTAACGGTGAGTTAATAAAGGTACAAATAACTGATTACTGATTTAATCAAGCTTAAACAGTGTGTTTATGACAGACTGATCAGGTGAGCTTTCTATATCAATTTGCTTTTCTATCAAAGTCAGTGAATGGAGATGGGAATTCATAAATTCACTTCAGATAAATCTGATAAATTCAATTTGCTCATAACATCCGTCTGGGTATTGCAGGATCCCAAACAACCTACCAGCCCTGATTCCACAAATTTATGAAAACATTAAAAAAATTTAAGGATTAACCTAGAAGTGTTCAGGTAATTTTGCATAAGTCTAGCCTCTACTTATTTAAGTATATCTGTAGGAGGGATTTTAATGCCTAAAATTTCTAATTGTAAACAATGCCCAATTGCCCACAATAAATAACTAAAATAAGGGCAGATGTTGTCTTAATTTGACTTAAAAATGAATTAATTAAATGAATTTTTCATGGCAAAGTAAAAAATCCAATTCTTTTAAAAATAACATAAGTTTTAGTCCACTGAAGAAATGGCATCAGTGGATAATTAAACAAGTGTCTTATATTCATGTTCAGAGCAATGTAACTAAGTAGATAGAAGTATTTCCATCTATTGCTCCATACTAATTTACTGTATATAATATTTTATTAATTTGAATGTAATGTATGAAATCTAAAATATATTGGCTTTCTTATATGGTAAATTTTCTACTTCTTCCAGGTATCCCTCCCTGTTCCTCCAACCCCAAGAAACTAAACAGAGATATTTGTATACACACTCCATTAATCCTGCATTTCCTAGATAGTATCTGAGCCATAGTGGGTTTCCACAGAAATTAATTTGTCTTGACAATAGGCCTAAAGATTGGAGTCCAGGGATCACTTGGTAAATTTCCTTTAAACCAAGCACAATAATAAACAGAAAACTGATAATGACATTTCTAAAAGATCATACAATAAGAACCAAGAATAGATCTTCTGTCTGTATATCTGTGAATACTTTTGTTAAACTAGCTTTCAGAAGCTTCATGCTTACTAGGATTCTTACATAATGATTTATAAATGTTTTTGTATTACATAATTTAGCAGATACCACAAATTCACATTTTAAACCAATTATTTAAGTATAAATAATAAACTTCATCAATAATGAGAACTCATTATCACTATTGAAAAGAGTTATTAATTTATTTTTAATATTTGAACATTCAAGAACAATTTTTACTAATCTATTGATTTATAATTCATCACAATCTGTTTATTCTTATCAGAAAGTTGTAAGGTAAAATTTAATGTATGCAAATAATGGTTCACAAATCTTTTAGTTGTAGTTTAGTATTATGGTAGTATCAGTAATGTTTTACATGTTTATTACACAGTTTTCATTCAAATTTAAATTTTCTTTGAATAATTTTTAAATAACAATTTATTTAATACTGGATAAGAATAGAGAGCTTAATTGGTAGTAATATTATAGTTTTATTCTTACACTGCTTGTCTCATGCTAAGCTATTAAATGAGTGTTGTTTATTTTAAGATTCATGTTGTGCTGTATTTATACTACATGTATTGTATGGCACTTGCATTAATTCCCATTTCTATTCTTTTAATGGCTAACCCTCCCTGTGAAGGAAATGAAAAGAACATAGTCAAATTGGTAACTGAAAATGTTGGAAATGTGTAACTTGCCAATACATGTATAAAAACACCATTCTTTTCTTTTATTGGTGACTTCTATGGTCTTTTTTAGTCACATGACTCTCTTTATATGTGTGATAAAATCTACCAAGAAATTTCTGCTTCTTTGCCCTGAAGACATATGTTAGAGTATGTAATGAAATGTGAGAGATATGGATGGTATTGTTTAAAACACAAGAAGATGATTTGAAAGTAAAGTCTAGTTTTTATTTCAGTGACCAGGGATGTGTTCTGAATGAGCCTTTCAATGTACAGAAAGGGATATGTGAATGTATTATTAGAAGCAAAATAGAGTGTTTGACAAGCATAATGACGTACCTAATTGCTCAAGTCATATATTATTATCTCTACAAATCTCAGGGATTTTTTTAGATGAATTTTGGCTCTGTTCTTTAATATAATCGTTTTAACCCCCTCAAAAATGCATTATCCTTCCTCACACAAATTTTTCAGGTAAAACATGTATGTGCTTGCAACAAATGGAAATATTAAAGTTGTAAATCTGGAAACCCTAGGGAAAAGAGAGACTAAATTAACCTACTCAATGTTCCAATGCACAGCAACAATTCAAGGGGAAGAGTCATATTGTGGGAGTGTTATATTATTATGCAGGGGTGGGTGGCAGTTTGTCAGCATCTCCCTAGTTAAAGACTTGGAAAGGCTGTCTCTGGCATTTGAGAAGAATATGTATGTTTAAATAAAAGTTTCTGTCTACACATTTCCAGCATAAACATTTTTTATGTAGTGGGAAATAATCAGTTATCTACCAAATTTTCAATTTCAGCCTGATGTATCTTCTTGTAGAAAAACAATACTATATAATAATGTCCATTGATAAAGTATGTGGAAAAATTAATATATCTCAACTGATTTACCTTCAGCAAACCTTTGAACTAGTGCCATTCATATTCATGATTTGATATTTCTTTTGTATAGGGAAAAATTCATACTAGTTTCTGTGCTATTTTTTCTATCTTTTTATACCAAATCAAATTGGACTGCCATTTCTTTTAATACACAGTTTTGTAACATAACAAGACCGCATAACATAAATTTTGTTATATATAATCCACTTGTGCCTTTAACCACACAGTATATTAGCTGATGGTCTTACGAGAGCAATAATAAATTTTTGAAAAAAAAAAAAAAAATATATATATATATATATATATATATAAAATTTGAATAAAAGCCCATGTAGTTCTAACCTTGTGTCCTAAAGGCTGATTTCCCTGAAGAGTCATTATCATGCTGCTCACATTGTCATTCACCTACATTGTTGAACTTGCTATCAAATAATCTGAAAAAAAGTACAAGTTATTATATGTCATAAGGCAGATTTATGATAAACTAAGTTTGAAACAAAATAATGAATTCTGTACATTTATCTTGTCTTTAATAACATGGCTACTAATTTCATCAGATTTAATATTAAGTCAGGAAGTTGCATTTCCTCTTTTTATATCATAGAGGAATTCCTCACACATTTCCTAGTTGAATATGGCTTATGACTATATGTATTTCCAGGTCAAAAGTAACAATTAAAAAACATTTTTAAGCGCTAAACTGGTTACGAGAGATTATTGTGACTTTCTATGCGGATTAAACTACAGGAGACCTTTCCGTCTATACTAATTAAAATAACTAATGATCTTCTAACAGCTTCCAGAGACAGTAAATCTCTGAAAAAGGTGAGAGATATTTTACCTAATTGCACGAAGTTAATGGTGCACATTATGCAAACATACACTACAATAATATAATACTCAACAAATCACTAGGTAAACAGAGACAGTGATTTTGTAACATTTTTGGTGGTTGAGATCCTTCTGGCCGGTATGGGAGTAGGGTGCAAAAATCAGGTGGGCCCTCATAGTACCTGATTTTAATCACATATCGCTGAAAGAGGCACAGAAGAGATATAATAATCAGTCTTGAATTGCTGGTGCCACCCCTCCCCCATCCCCTGGCAGTGGCTGCATGATGCCAAGAGCATCTCTGGGCACTGGGAGAGGGAGAGCATAGCAATTGTGAGGCAGCAAATTCAGTACTGTCCTGTTAGAGCAGAAAAGAAAATCTGACAAAACTCAATTGACACCTGTCCTCAGAGGGAGCATTTAAACCAACCCTAGCCATAAGGGAATTACTGTTCCTGGTGTTCTAAACTGGAGTTCCTGCAAACCTTGTCACTGAGGTATAAACTGCTCTGAATCTCTAAGTGAACTTGAGAGGCAGTCTGGGCTATAAGGACTTAAACTATTAGATGAGTCTTAGGACTGAACTGGGCCCAGAGACAGTGGATGGGGGGCAGCATCCTACCTACTAAGACACCAGCTGGGGCAGATAAGGGAATGTTGGCATTACTCTTCCTCTAACCCTAGGGTGCACAGCTTGCGCCTCCAAAAGAGACTCCTTCCTTCCACTTGAGGAGAGGAGAGGAAAGAATTGAGAGTACTTTGTCTTGAATCTTGGATACCAGCTCACTCACAGCAGGATAGGGCACTGGTCAGAGTCATGAGGCCCTCATTCCAGGTCCTAGCTCCTGGATGACATTTCTAGACACACCCTTGGACAGAAGGAAACCTGCTGCCTTGAAGGGAAGGACCCAGTCCTGGAAGAATTTGTCGCCTGCTAACTGAAGAGCCCTTGGGCCCTGAATAACCAGCAAGAATACCCAGGTACTTTGTCAAGAGCTTTGAGTGAGTTTCTAAGACTTGCTGGCTTCAGGTACCAGCATGGATACAGGGAGATAGAGCACCAAGTGGGCTCTTGGGGTCCCTGACTCTAAGGCTTGACTCTTGGATGGCATTTTGAGACCTGCTCTGGGCCAAAATGGAGCCCACTGCCCTGAAGCATGAATCCCAGGTGAGGTAACACTCACCACAAGGTGGCTTAAGAGCCCTTGGGCCTTAAGGAAACAATGATGATAGTCCGGTAGTACCCTGTGGCCTGTTGTGGCAGTGACTATGTGGTAAAGTACTTTTGGAGAGGGGAGGGGAGAGTGGGAAGGTCTGTATCTTGTCGCTTGAGTGCCAACTCAGCTGCAGTACAATAGAACACAAGGTAGAATTTTAAGGTTGTCGATTCTAGTGCCTGACCTCCGTATGGTAACTCTGGACACACCTGGGGCCTGAGAGAACTCATGGACCTGAAGGGAAGGACACAAGCCTGGTTGGATTTGCTACCTGCTGATTGTAGGGCCCTAGAACCTTAACAAAAAAGGCAGTAGACAGGGAGTGTTTACAGCAGGCCTTGAGTGAGACCCACAGTTGTGCTAGCTTCAGGTCTGACCCAGTGCAGTCAGTGTTGGTGGCCCCAGGGGTGCTTGTGTCACTTGACCTTCAAGTTGAGGTGGCTCAGAATAGAGAGAGCAAGACTTCCTTTGTGTGGAAGAAAGTAAAGGAAGAGAAAAAGAATCTCAGACTGGTAATGCAGAGAATTCTCCACAATCATGTCCATGACCATAAAGGCAGTGCCTCTACATGTCTAAAATAACTACAATGATACTGGGCTTTGGGTGCCCTCAAAGCTGATGCAGCTTAAATTATAACACCCATGTCCTTTTAAATGTCTGGAGAGCCTTTCCAAGAAGGACAGGTACAGATAAGCCCAGAGAGTGAAGATTAAAATAAATACCTACCTCTTCAATGACCAGGCACTGAAAGACATCCACTAACATCAACACCATCCAGGAAAACATGACCTTACCAAATGAATTAAGTAAAGCAGCAGGGATCAATCCTGGAGATAAAGAGTTATATGACCTTTCAGAGAGAGAATTCAAAATAGTTGTGTTGAAGAAACTCAAAGAAATTCAAAATAATGCAGAAAAGACATTCAGAATTCTATCAGGTAAGTTTAACAAAGAGATTTAAAAAGAATCAAGAAAAAATTCTGGAGCTGACAGATGCAATTGACATACTAAAGAATGCATCATAGCCTTTCAATAGCAGAATTGATCAAGCAGAAAAAAAAAAATCAACTTGAAGAGAAACTATTTGGAAATACACAGTCAGAGGAGACAAAAGTAAAAGAAATAAAAAACAATGAAGCATTCCTACTGGAACTAGCAAATAGCCTCAAAAGGGCAATTCTAATGGTTTTTGGACTTAATGAGGAGGTAGAGAGAGAGATGGGGGTAGAAAGTGTATTCAATAAGATAACAACAGAGAACTTCCCAAACCTAAGAAATGATATCAATTTTAAAGTACAAGAAGGTTCCAGAATACCAAGCAGATTCAACCCAAAGAAGACTACCTCAAGGTATTCAATAATCAAACTCTCAAAAATTAAGAATAAAGAAAGGATCCTAAAAGCAGCAAAAGTAAAGAAACAAGTACAATACAATGGAACTCCAATGCATCTGGCCATAGATTTTTCAGTGGAAACCTTACAGACCAGGAGAAAGTGGCATGACATGTTTATATTGTTGAAAAAAAAATTATCCTAGGATGATGTATGTGGTGAAAATATCCTTCAAACATGAAGGATAAATAAAGACTTTCCAAGACAAACAAAAGCTGAGGGATTTCATCAACACAAGCCTTTTCCTGCAATAAATGCTAAAGGGAGTTCCTCTGTCAGAAAGAAAATGATGTTAATAAGAAATAAGTAATCACCTGAACATACAAAACTCATTAGTAATAGTAAGAACAAAAAAACAGATTACTGTAACACTATGACTGTGCTGTGTAAGCTACTCTTATCCTAAGTAGAAAGACTAAACAATTAGCAAATCAAAAATAATAACCACAAACAACTTTGCAAGATGTAGGCCATACCATAAGATATAAATAGGAACAACAAAATGTTAATAAGTAGGGGGATGCAGTTAAGTCTTAGAGTTTTTATTAGTTTTTTTCTTTGGTTTTTTTTTTTTTGTTTTTTTTTTTTGTTTTGTTTTTTGCTTGATGGTGGTTTGTTTATAAAAACAGTGTTAATTTGTTATCGGGATAAAATAATGGGTTATGAAATAGTATTTGAAAGCCTAACAGTGACCTCAAAGCAGAAAACATATAATGGATACACATAAAACAAAAAGCAAGAAACTAAATCATATGAACAGAGAAAATCACTATCGCTAAATGAACACAGGAAGGAAAGAAAGAGGGAAGAGAAGACCACAAAACAACCAGAAAACAAATAACAAAATGGCAACAGTAATTCTTTACTTATCAATAATAACATTGGAAGTAAATGGACCAAACTCTCCAATTGAAATTCACACAATGGTTGAATGGATGAAAAACCAGGACCCATTTATCTGTTCTTTACAAGAAATACACTTTGGCTATAAAGACACACATAGACTAAAAATACAGGGGTATAAAAATATGTTCCATCTGAATAGAAACCAAAAAAGAGCAGGAATCAGTATACTTATATCAGAAAAAATAGTTTTCAAGATGAAAGCTATAAGAAGAGACTAAAAGGTCACTATATGAGATAAAGTGGTCAATTCAGCAAGAGGATATGATAATTTAAAATATTAATATATATGCACCCAACACTGGAGCACTCAGATATATAAAGCAAATATTACTAAAGCTAAAGAGAGAGAGGCCCCAAAACAATAATAGCTGAAGAATTCAACACCCCCCTTTTGACATTTGACATATATTCCAGAAGAGAAATAAAAATATCAGACTTAATCTGCACTACAGACAAAATGGATCTAATAAATATTTACATAACATTTTATCCAATGGCTGTAGAATACACACGATTGACCACAGCACATAAATGATTCTCAAGGATATGCCGTATGTTAGGTTACAAAATAAGTCTTAAAACATTAAAAAAAAAAAAAACTTGAAAAAAAATCAGATTTCTTTCCTGACCACAATGAAATAAAACTAGAAATTAATAACAAGAGAATTTTGGAAACTATGCAAATACATAGAAATTAAACAGTATGCTCCTGAATGACAAGTGGGTCATGAGAAAGAAATTGATTTTTTAAAACAAATGATAATGGAAACACAACATACTAAAACCTATGGGGTATAGAAAAAGCAGTACTACCACGGAAGTTTATAGCTATAAGTGCCTATATCAAAAATAGAAAAAAAAAAAACAACAAATAAAAGCTTCAGTGCATCTTAAAGAACTAGAAAACCAAGAGCAAACCAAACTCAAAATTAGTAGAAGAAAAGAAATAAAGATCAAAGCAGAAGTAAATAAAATTAAAATGAAAAAAACAATACATAAGATCAAAGAAACAACAAGTTGGATGTTTGAAAAGTTAAACAAAACTGACAAACCTCTAGCCTGACTAAAAAAGAAAAAAAAAAAAAAAAAAGAGAGAGAAAATCCAAATAAATAAAATGAGAAATGAAAAAGAAGACCTTACAACTCATACTGCAGAAATTCAAAGGATCGTTACTGGCTACTGTCAGCAACTCTATGCCAATAAATTCACAAATCTAGAAGAAATTGAGAAATGCCTAGACACATAACAACATACCAAGACTGAACAAAGAAGAAATCCAAAACCTAAACAAATCAATAACAAGTAAAGAGATCAAAGTCCTAATAAAAAGTTTTTCAGTAAAATAAAAATCCCAAGACCCAATAACTTCACTGCTGAATTCAACCAAACACTTAAAAAATAACTAATACCAACCCTATTCTAACTATTCTAAAAAATAGAGGAGGAGAAAATACTTCCAAACTCATTCTATGAGACGAGTATTGCCTTGAAACCAAAGCCACCCAAAGATACATCAGAAAAAGAAAAATACAGGCCAACAGTGTTGATGAATATAGATAAAAAAATTCTCAAAAAATACTGACAAAAGGAATCCAACAATACAAATTAGAAAGATCATTCATCATTACCAAGCAGAATTTATTCCAGGTATGCAAGGATGGTTCAATATACACCAATCCATCCATGTGATAAACCGTATCAACAGAATGAATGATAAAAACCATATGATCATGTCAATTAATGCTGAAAAAGCAGTTGATAATATTCAGCATCCCTTCATTTGAAAATTTTTATAGTATTTGCATAAATATAGTAAAACTTTTTCTTCCTGTTTTTTTTTTTTGCTTTTCTTTAAGTGTAATATGTACTCTCCAAACATAACTTTCTTAAAAGTAGTATGTGCAAAAAATCCCCAAAACAAAAAAGCACGTCTTTTGTGTCATTTCAAAAAGATAAAGAAATAGAAAACAAAACAAACAGAAAAAGAAACAAACAAACTCAAAGGTATAGGGTACTTTGTCTAAGAGTTTAAAGTTGTAGAAGACAGAAGATGACATAAGCAAAAGTGGAAAGACTCTTTTCTATTTCTTATTCACTGAAACATTTGTTGAAAAGTTAAAAAGAAAAAAATAAACAGGAAAACCTAGGCAATGTAACAATAGTTTTTCCCACAGCAATGGGTTTATAGCGATTAAAAAAATCAGCAGCAAGCCCAGAGGTAAGTTAAACAAATACTATGTTGAATAAAAATTAAAGTCATGGAAACCTGTTTTGTCTTATTACCTGAGTTACTTTTTATGGTTCCTTCTCATTTGGTTAGACTATTTCTTTAAATTTTTCTCGAATTTATTTTTAATTGGACTGTGTTTTTAAAGTTTTTTTGTTCTCTCTAAAGAGTTGACTTAATATTTATTTGAGCCTAATTTGATTCCTGGTGCCTCTAGGGGTTAAAACTTTGTATGAATTCTTTAGTTATAGAGAATCTTTGTGCACTGGCTTTCCCAGATGCTGGTTGTAGTAGTTACATTCTTGGTGTGGGGTGAGTTCACTGTTTCTTATGGAGTTGAAATGACACGGTCTTCTTGAAGTGTACCTTGTTCTCTAGTGGTGTACACTTTATTTATTTAACCTTTACCCAGTACTTTATTTACTGAGTTGACAATTCAGGCTTCAGACCAATAGCGGGGATATTCTTGGGTAGACATCAGTTGTAGCTAAGGCAGGTGGGTAGATGTAATACCCAATGGTGTGCTGAGGTCTTGGCCTTAATGAGGTTGGTTGGGGTGAGGTCTTTATTACATGCACTGAGGTTTAATCAGGGTAAAGAGTGGAAGGTACCTCAGCTTCCCTGTCAGGCCAGAAAGGAAAGTTATTCACCTTACAGCCTTGCTCCTGACCCAGAATTTCAGCTATTTAAATCTTACAGGCATCTTTTATTCATAATTTAAAAATCAAAAAATAATAGATGTGGGTGTGGATGTAGTGAAAAGGGAACACTTTTACAATGCTGGTGGGAATGTAAACTAGTTCAACCACTATGGAAAACAGTATGGCTATTCCTTGAAGGACTAAAAATAGAACTACCATTTGATCCAGCAATCCTACTACTGGGCATCTACTCAAAGAAAAATGTTATATGATAAATACACATGCACACACACGTTTATAGCAGCACAACCACAATTGCAAAAGTATGGAACCAAACTAAATGCACACCAACCAACAAGCAGATTAAGAATATGTGATACACACACACACACACACACACACACACACACACCCCCAAGGAATACTACTCAGCCATAAAAAAGGAACAAAATAATGGCATTTGCAACAACATGGATGGAGCTGGAGCCCATAAATCTAAGAAAAGTAGCTCAGGAGTGGAAAACCAAATATCGTATGTTCTCACTTGTAACTGAGAGCTAAACTTTGAGGATGTAAAGGCATAGGAATTATATAATGGACTTTGGAGACTTGGGGCAAAGGTTGAGAGGGGGGTGAGGTATAAAAAACTGCATACTGGGTACAGCATACACTTCTCAGATAACGAGTGCACCAAATATCTGAAATCACCATGAACACACTTGTCCATGTAACCAAAAACCACCTGTACCCCCAAAACTATTAAAATGAAAAAGTTAAAATCAAAAAGAATATGTTACTTTTTTATTACTAACTTTATGAAGTGATTGAAAATGCATTATTCTGCATGTTCAAAAAATAAAATCTTGGAGAATAATCCTAATGAGTCTTCATATGTTACAACTGGCAGAGTCTACTGATTCAAACAACTCTTCAAGTCAGTAAAAATTTACTCAATTATTTGGCAGAGTTGACTACTCTGTTGATATACTGGTTAAGGCAACATGTTTTAGCTGTTTCTTGTAGTCAAAGCGTTGTTTGTAATGGAGATAATGAGAGCTTTATTTTGCTCCATGTACATCAATGTACATCTCGAATTCTGTTCTTAAAATTAGTTGCCTCCATTGTCAGCATTCCTGTAACATTGTGTCATTCAGAAAAAGTAATATATTTAATCTGGTCTTCACATGGAGGTGCAAAGGAAAGGCATTATAATCTTTTTGATATGTAAGACCTCTAAAGGTCTTAATCCAGATATTAGTGCCACATTTGAAAAGAATTATTGAAAAACTGAAGTCTATTCAGGGGGGCATAATTGTATTCATTCAATAAGTCAAGTCAGCCATTATAAAAAATACTTGAAATAGTAGGAAAGTGACTAAGATGATAAAAATGAAGAAATCCCACATCACATGAGAAATAATTGGAGGATATTTAGTTTTAGAAAAGACAGTTCTGTTTGTTTAATGCAGGCTGGGAGTTGGGAGATTAAAGCAGATTAGAGGTCTTCAAACATTCAAAGAACTATTATATAGAAGAAGGACTCAAGTTGATTTTTATGACTCTGACAGGCAGAGTTACATCAATAAATGGAAGTTAAAGGGAGTCAAATGTTGTCTAATTTAAACCAGGAAATTTCTAACAGCAACTGCTGATCCTAATTAAATGTCCTGTCTATGTCTCTTGCGATGTTCAAACATCTCAAGATAACTGTATGTAGGGATGTTGGAGGGAAAAATCAGATATTGGCATAATTAGAAAAACAAGTAAAATATATAAAATTTAATGGAGATAAATGTACTTACTTTTTTGATTATGAAATGTCTTAAAAATGGTGTTAGATGAAAAACTTTAAAAATGTTTTTATTTAGCTAAAAATATGGCAACTTAATGTTAGTCTTCTTATAAACATTGGAAGACTAAAGTATAAATTGCTGGTCAGTGGAATCAAAGTTTTTTGAAACACTGAATAAAATGATTCTCAAGATTCTTTTCTATGTTGTGTATCTAATTGAGATATTGGGGATGGTAAATGGTAAAGTGTTGAAGTCTCCTTGCAGTTAATAATTATTTGCTGTGAATGGCTTCATCAGATTGCCTTTCCCCTTAAAGGTAGGCCTGGTCATTATTCACAATAACAAAGACTTGGAACCAACGCAAATGTCCATCAATGATAGATTGGATTGAGAAATGTGGCACATATACAGCATGGAATACTATGCAGCTATAAAAAGGATGAGTTCATGTCCTTTGTAGGGACCTGGATGAAGCTGGAAACTATCACTCTGAGCAAACTATTGCAAGGACAGAAAACCAAACACCGCATGTTCTCACTCATAGGTGGGAATTGAACAATGAGAACACTTGGGCACAGGGTGAGGAACATCACACACTGGGGCCTGTCGTGGGATGGGGGGAGTGGGGAGGGATAGCATTAGGAGATATACCTAATGTAATGTAAATATTAACAGGTGCAGCACACCAACATGGCACATGTATACATAAGTAACAAACCTGCACGTTGTGCACATGTACCCTAGAACTTAAAGTATAATAATAATTTTTTTAAAAAGGTAGGCCTGGCCAACGTAAGAGCTCTATAACTCTGGCATGGAAAGAAGGTACTGGAAAGAAAGGCAAAAGATGCAGAGGATGTCTAATCCAAACACGCACTGCTTTAACATTTTACTCTTGGTAACTTTATTTTGCGTTCTTCTCTATTGTCTTGTTATTTCCCTTTGAACTTCTCTGTAGAGCTCCGCCTTAAAATCTCTATTGATTTAAATAATTATTCAATTAGAATATATCATTAAAAAATAGGTCAATGTTGCTGCTAAGTAAAATATTCCATGCACTTAAAGGAGTCATTTTGGAAAGTGTCATTTCCAATATTAGAGTCTCACAGGTGTTGTTTTATTCACTTCTTAAAATCTTATGCTCTTGTTTGACAGTGCACTGTACTGAACATATTTCAGTACTGATCATTTAATAGGAATTTCTCAGATTAGCACCCTCCTGCATTTGTCTGCATGTAAAAGGGTTGAAAACTTCACAATTAGAAATATACTTTCATTAAATGGTTAGTTTTTTACATAGAACAGATTGAGGTTTTAAAAATCTCATAAATGTAAGTACTCCTTATGTGTAAACATTTGATTAACGATATGAAGACATTACAAGTTTTTACTGCCTGTGGTGCTTAAATTTTAAGTAAATACTACTTCTTAGCCAAACTTCTTAATCATAATGTGTACAATTTTGAATCTAATATTATATATTTATGATAGAAAAATCTATTTATAAGTTCAGTTCATTTTTCCTCACTAATAGATGAAGCAAAATTGCTTGACATTTATGTGTATTAAAATATTATTCTAAAGACAATTTATAAGGAATAATTATGTAATATATCTCAAGTGCTTCAAGTATGAAAATTCTCTTCACTCACAGTAAAACTGGATTTCATGGCTACCTTTAGAAAATATTGTTTTGTTTTTCATATTTATTTTTATGTATTTTTAATTGCCAATAATTGTGTATATTTATGGAGTACAATGTGATGTTTTGATCTACATATACATTACAGAAAGATTCATTCAAACTAATTAAGATGCACATCATCTCACCATACTTATCATTGTTTTAAATAGTAGACATAAAGCAACTTCTGTTTAATGTAATACAATTTATTTAATGCCATTATTTTTACAGATATAAATGTGACCACATCACTAAAAGTCTTATGTGTTGAGCTTCCCAGAAATAAAAGAGAAGAAACTTGGTAAGCAAAGCTGGAGAGTCTAGATATGTAAAAATTTCAGAATTAAAACTCTCTCTTTGTATGTTTTTCGAAAACAATACCATTCCAAATACTTCAAAGCTGCTCATTTCCTTTCTCTTTGCAAAAAGGCTAATGAATGTGTTTAAAAGTTAATGCAGAGTATTTGTTTCACTTACTAAAATACCCCAATTATCCTATGTGTCAAAATCTGATCCATTCAAGGTTTTTAATTGAAATGATGTTCCAGCGGCTGATGTTATTACAAAGTAGTAGAAAAGCTGAGCAACGTGGGATAACTGGCTAGTCATATGCAGAAGACTAAAACTAGACACCTTCCTTACACCACACACAAAGATGAATTAAAAACCTAAATGTACAACTTAAACCTATAAAAATCCTGAAAGATAACCTAGGAAATACCATTCTCATCATAGGCCATGGCAAATATTTTATAGAGAAGAGGCCAAAAGCAAATTGCAGCATCTCTCTCTCTCTCTCTCTCTCTCTCTCTCTCTCTCTCTCCATATATATATATATGTTCTCTCTCTCTCTCTCCATATATATATATGCTCTCTCTCTCTCTTTCTCCATATATATATGTTCTTTCTCTCTCCCTCTCTCTCTATATATATACACACACACACATATATATATATACACACACACACACACACACATACACACACACATATCGCCAGACTGCGGCAGTGGCATCATCTTGGCTCACTGCAACCTCTGCTGCCCAGGTTCAAGCGATTCCCCTGGCTCAGCCTCCCGAGTAAGTAACTGGGACTACAGGTGCACACCACCATTCCTGGCTAATTTTTTGTATTTTGGTAGATATGGGGTTTTACCATGTTTGCCAAATGGTCTTGATCTCCTGACCTTGTGATCTGCCCACCTCAGCCTCCCAAAGTGCTGGGATTACAGGCATAAGGCACCACACCTGGCCAAAAATAAATATTGACAAATGGGATGTAATTAAACTGAAGAGCTTCTGTACAACAAAATAAACTATCATCAGAGTAAACAGACAACATACAAAATGGGAGAATCCATTTGCAAACTATGCATCCAACAAATATCTAATATCCAGAATCTGCAAGGAATGCAAACAACTAACAAGAAAGAAACAAACAACTCCATTAAAAAGTGTGCAAATAACATGAACAGACACTTTCCCAAATAAGACATGCATGCTGCCAACAAGCATATAAAAAGCTGCTCAACTGCTCAATATCAGTAATCATTAGAGAAATACAAATCAAAACCAGAAGGAGATATCATCTCACACCAGTCACAGTGACTATTACTAAAAAGTTAGATATTCTGGCCAAGATGGTTGACTAGAAACAACTGTGGTCAGAGGCTCCCATCAAAAAAGGATTATAAATCATGCTGCTATAAAGACACATACACACGTATGTTTATTGCGGCACTATTCACAATAGCAAAGACTTGGAATCAACCCAAATGTCCATCAGTGACAGACTGGATTAAGAAAATGTGGCACATATACACCACGGAATACTATGCAGTCATAAAAACGGACGAGTTTGTGTCCTTTTTAAGGACACGGATGCAGCTGGAAACCATCATTCTCAGCAAACTATCGCAAGAACAGAAATCAAACACCTCATGTTCTCACTCATAGGTGGGAATTGAACAATGAGATCACTTGGACTCGGGAAGGGGAACATCACACACCAGGGCCTATTATGGGGAGGGGGGAGAGGGGAGGGATGGCACCGGGAGTTATACCTGAAGTAAATGACGAGTTGATGGGTGCAGCACACCAACATGGCACAAGTATACATATGTAACAAACCTGCACGTTGTGCAAATGTACCCTAGAACTTAAAGTATTAAAAAAAAAAAAAAAAAAAAAAAAACTTAGTTTACAAAAAAAAAAAAAAAAAAAAAAAGCAAAACCAAAATGGCGAATGAATCCTGCACTAGCAACTGAGGTATCCAGCTTCTCTCACTGGAACTAACTAGGTAGTTGGTGTGACCCACAGAGAGCTAGGGAAAGCAGGGTAGTGTGACAACCCACCTGAGAGCCACATGGGGCAAGGGAAGCTCCCACCTCCAGCCAAGGGAAACAGTGAGTGATTGTGCTACCTTGCATGGGAAATGGTGCTTTTTTCATATTCAGTGTAACCCACGGATAAGGAGATTCCACTTGTGGGCCCATGTCAACAGGGCCTTGGGTCTCAAGCACAGAGCTGGGCAGATTCTCTGTGGCCATTTGGCTGGAGACTGCCTAAGATTACCATGTTCCCAAGGGGAGGGACAGCCATTATCACTGTGTCTGCTTGCTGCCTAAGACAACTGAGCTCCCTGGAGGAGGGGCAGCAGCCATCACTGAAGCTCTAGTCTGCAATTTTTCCCCTCCCGGTGGTAGGGAGATAGGATGGTTTGAATCCAGCAGGAATTCCCCAGAGCTGCAGCACACCAGCAGTGGCAGATCATGGCCAGACTGCCTCTTTACGCTGGCCCTTGACAAATTCTTTCTCACCAGGTTGGGCCTCCCTGCAGGAATTTCAGCAACCCCAGCCATAGGGTATAGGAATTCTGATCCCCCTGGACCTGAGCCCCCGTGTAGCTATGGTCTCTGTGTATCAGCAGATTTAGTGTTTCCCCCTGCTGGCTCTACAAATTCTGGACAGCCCAGATGAGTGGGACTCCCCAGAGTGTGGCATACCCTCTCCACCAAGGGGCAACCAGAGTGCTAGTTAACTGGGTCACAGATACTGTGCCCCTTGACTAGGTGAGACTCCCCCAACAGAGTTTGCCAGACACCTTATACAGGAACATTCCTGCTGGCAACAGGTCCGTGTCCCTCAGGGACAGAGATCCAGAGGAAGGAGAAGGCAGCCATCTTTGCTGTTCACAGCCTCCTCAGGTGACATGTCTCAGTGCAGGAGGGACCCAGGTGAATATTGTCTGAAGTGGACCCCCAGAAAACTGCAACAGCCTTACAGAAGAGGAAGTTGGCTGTTAAAAGAAAAACAAACAGAAAGCGACAACAACATTCACAAAAAGTCCCCACAAAAAACACATCCAAAGTTAACAGCCTCGAAGATCAAAATTAGACAAACTCATGAAGATGAGAAAGAATCAAAGTAAAATCACTGAAAATTCCAAAAGTCCAAGTGTCTCTTCTCCTCCAAATGATTGCAACACCTCTCCAACAAAGGCACAGAACTGGGCAGAAGGGGAAATGGATGAATTGACAGAAGTAAGCCCCAAAAGGTAGGTAATAACGAAATTAACTGAGCTAAAGGAGAATTTTTTACCCAATGCAAAGAAGCTAAGAACCATGATAAAACATTACAGGAACTGTTAACCAGAACTACAGGAGCTGTTAACCAGAATACCCAGTGTAGAGAAGAACATAAATGACTTGATGGAGCTGCAAAACACAACATGAGAACTTCACAATAAAACCACAAGTATCAATAGGAGAATAGACCAAGCAGAGAAAATAATTTCAGAGCTTGGAGACTATCTTGCTGAAATAAGACAGGCAGGCAAGATTGGAGGAAAAAAAGAAAGAAAACAGAAAAGGAATGAACAAAACCTTCAAGAACTATGGGATTATGTAAAAAAAACTGAACCTGTGACAGATTGGGGTACCTGAAAGAGATGGGGAGAATGGAACCAAGTTGGAAAATATACTTCAGGATATCATCCAAAAGAACCTCCTCAACCTAACAAGTTAGGCCAACATTCAAATTCAGAAAATCTGGAGAACCCAAGTAAGAAACTCTATGAGAAGGTCGACCCCAAGACACAATCATTAGATTCTCCAAGGTCGAAATGAAGGAAATAATATTAGGTGCAGCCAGAAAGGAAGACTACGTTACTCACAGAGAAAAGCCCTTTAGACTAACAGCAGACCTCTTAGCAGAAACCCTACAAGCCAGAAGAGATTGAAGTCCAATATTCAAAATTCTTAAAGAGAATAATTTACAACCTAGAATTTCATATCCAGCCATATTAAGCTTCATAACCAAAGTGGAGATAAAATATTTTTCAGACAAGCAAATGCTGGGGGAATTCACCACCACCAGGCCTGCCTTACAAAGAGTTTCTGAAAGAAGCACTAAATCTAGAAAGGAAACACCATTACCAGCCACTGCAAAAACACACTGAAATACAAGGACAAATGACACTATGAAGCAACTGCATCAACAAGTCTACAAAATAACCAGCTAGCATCATGATGACAGGACCAAATTCACACATAGCAATATTAAACTTGAATGTAAATGCGCAAAATGCCCCAATTAAAAGACACGGAATGGCAAGCTGGATAAAGAGTCAAGACCCATTGTTGTGCCATGTTCAAGAGACCCATCTCATATGCAAAGACACACATAGGCTAAAAATAAAGGGAAGGAGGAAAATTTACCAAATAATTGGAAAGCAGAAAAAAAGCAGTGGTTGCAATCCTAGTTTATGACAAAACAGATTTTAAACCAAAAGAGATAAGAAAAAGCACAAAGAAGGGTATGACATAATGGTAAAGGTATCACTTCAACAAGAAGAGCTAACTATCCCAAATATATATGCAACCAATACAGGAGCATCCAAATTCACAAAACAAGTGCTCAAAGATCTCCAAAGAGACTTAGACTTTCACACAATTATAGTGGGAGACTGTAACACCTCACTGTCAATATGAGTCATATCATTGAGACAGAAAGTAACAAAGATATTCAGGACTTGATCTCAGCTCGGGATCAAGTAGACCTGGTAAACATCTATAGAACTCTCCACCCAAAACCAATAGAACATACATTTTTCTTAGCACCCTATGGCACTTACTTTAAAATCTATCACAGAATTGGAAGTAAAACACTCTTCAGCAAATGCAAAATAACTGAAATAATAACAGTCTCTCAGACCACAGTGCAATCAAATTAGTACTAAAGATTAAAAAAACTCACACAAAGCCACACAAATACCTGGAAATTGAACAACCTGCTCCTGAATGACTCCAGGGGTAAATAATAAAATTAAGTCAGAAATGAAGAAGTTATTTGAAATCAATGAGATCAAAGAGGCAATGTACCAGAATCTCTGAGACACAGCTAAAGTAGTGTTAAGAGGTAAATTTATAGGATTAATACCCACATCAAAAAGCCAAAAAGATCTCAAATCAACACCCTAACATCACAAAAAAAGAACTAGAGGACCAATAGCAAAGAAATCCAAAAGCTAGCAGAAGACAAGAAATTATTAAGATCAGAGAAGAACTGAAGGAGATAGAGACACAAAAATCTTTCAAAAAACCAATAAATCCAGGAGCTGGTTATTTTTTAAAAAATTGATAAAATAGACCACTGGATAGACTAATAAAAAAGAAAAAATATAATAATCAAACTGACACAGTAAAAAAAGATGAAAAGGATATCACCACTGATCCCGCAAAAATACAAGCAACCATCAGCAAATACTATAAAACCCCCTATGCAAATAAACTAGAAAATACAGAAGAAATGAATAAATTTCTGGACACATACACTCTCCCAAGACTCATCCAGGAAGAAATTGAATCCCTAAAGAGACCAAGAAATAGTTTTGAAATTGAGAAAGTAATAAATAGTCTACCAACCAAAAAAAGCCCAGAACCAGATGGATTTGCAGCTAAATTCTACCACAGGCACAAAGAAGAGCTGGCACCATTTCTTCAGAAACTATTCCAAACAATTGAAAAAGAGGAACTCCTCCCTAACTCTTTCTATGAGGCCAACTTCATCCTGATACCAAAACCTGGCAGAGATACAACACAAAAAGAAAACTTCAGGCCAATATATTTGATGAACATCGATGCAAAAATTCTCAAAAAAATACTGGCAAATGGAATCCAGCAGCACCTCAAAAAGCTTTTCCACCATGATAAATTTGGCTTTAGTCCTGGCATGTAAACCTGATTCAACATACACAAATCAATAAACATAATTCATTACATAAATAGAACTAAAGGCAAAAACTACATGATTATCTCAATAGATGCAGAAAAGGCCTTCAATAAAATTCAACATATCTTCATGTTAAAAATTCTCGTCTGTAGCCAGACTGCCTCTCTAGATTCCTCCTCTCTGGGAAGGGCATCCTTGAAAAAAAGCCCCAGTCAGGGGCTTATAGATAAAACCCCCATCTCCCTGGGACAGAGCACGTGGGGGAAAGAGCGGCTGTGGGCACAGCTGCAGCAGATTTAAATGTACCTGCCTGATGGCTTTGAAGAGAGCAGTGGATCACTCAGTACAGCATTCGAGCTCTGCTAATGGTCAGACTGACTCCTCAAGCAGGTCCCTGACCTCCGTGTCTCCTGACTGGGATACCCTTCCTTTAGCAGGGGCCGACAGACACCTCATACAGGAGATTTCTGGCTGGCATCTGGCAGGTCCCCTTATGGGACAAAGCTTCCAGAGTAAGGAACAGGCAGCAATCTTTGCTTGCTGCAGCCTCCACTGGTGATACCCAGGCAAACAGGGTCTGGAGTGGAACTCCAGCAAACTCCAGCAGACCTGCAGCAAAGGGGCCTGACTGTTAGAAAAACAACTAAAAACAGAAAAGAATGGCATCAACATCAACATCAACAAAAAAGACATCCACTCAGAAACCCTATCTGAAGGCCACCAACATCAAAGACCAAAGGCAGATAAATCCACAAAGATGGGGAGAAACCAGCACAAAAAGGTTGAACATTCCAAAAAACAGAACACCTCTTCTCCTCCAAGGGATCGCAACTCCTCGTCAGCAAGGAAGCAAAACTGGACGGAGAATGAGTATGACAAATTGACTGAAGTAGGCTTCAGAAGGTGGGTGATAACAACTCCTCTGAGCTAAAGGAGCATGTTCTAACCCAATGCAAAGAAGCTAAGAACTTTGAAAAAAGGTTAGAGGAATTGCTAACTAGAATAACCACTTTAGAGAAGAACATAAATGGCCTGATGGAGCCAAAAAACACAGCACAAGAACTTCGTGAAGCATGCACGAGTATCAATAGCCAAATCGATAAAGCAGAAGAAAGGATATCAGATATTGAAGATCAACTTAGTGAAATAAAGTTCAAAGATAAAATTACAGGAGAAAGAATGAAAAGAAATGAACAAAGCCTCCAAGAAATATGGGACTATGTGAAAAGGCCAAACCTAAGTTCGATTGGTGTACCTGAAAGTCACAGGGAGAACAGAACCAAGTTGGAAAACACTCTTCAACTTGGATATTATTCAGGAGAACGTCCCCAACATAGCAAGGCAGGCCAATATTCAAATTCAGGAAATACAGAGAACACCACGAAGATACTCCTTGAAAAGAGCAATTCCCAAGACATGTAATCATCAGATTCACCAAGGTTGAAATGAAGGAAAAAATGTTAAGGGCAGCCAGACAGAAAGGTTGGGTTATCCACAAAGGAAAGCCCATCAGACTAACAGTGGATCTCTCTGCAGAAACCCTACAAGCCAGAAGAGAGTGGGGGCCAAAATTCAACATTCTTAAAGAAAAGAATTTTCAATCCAGAATTTAATATCCAGTCTAAGCTTCATAAGCGAAGGAGAAATAAAATCCTTTACAGACAGCCCCTGAAGGAAGAATTAAATATAGAAAGGAACAACTGGTACCAGCCAAGAAGTACAAATTGTAAAGACCATCGACACTATGAAGAAACCACGACAACTAATGGGCAAAATGACCAGCCAGCATCATAATGACAAGATCAAATTCACACATAACAATATTAACCTTAAATGTAAATGGGCTAAATGCCCCAATTAAAAGACACAGACTGGCAAATTGGATAGAGTCAAGACCCGTTGGTGTGCTATCTTCAGGAGACCTATCTCACATGCAAAGGCACACATGGGCTCAAAATAAACTGATTGAGGGATATTTATATTTACCAAGCAAATGGAAACAAACAAACAAACAAAAAACGGAGTTGCAATCTTAGTCTCTGATAAAGCAGGCTTTAAACCAACAAAAACCAAAGGAGACCAAGAAGGACATTACATAATATTAAAGGGATCAATGCAACAAGAAGAGATAACTATCCTAAATATATATGCACCCAATATAGGAGCACCCAGATTCATAAAGCAAGTTCTTAGAGACCTACAAATAGACTTAGACTCCCACACAATAACAGTGGGGGACTTTAACACCTCACTGTCAATATTAGACATATCAATGAGACAGACAATTAACAAGGATATTCAGGACTTAAATTCAGCTCTGGACCAAGCAGACCTAATAGACATCTACAGAACTCTCCACCCCAAATCAACAAAATATACATGCTTCTCAGCACCATATTGCACTTATTCTAAACGTGAACACATAATTGGAATTAAAATACTCCTCAGCAAATGCAAAAGAATGGAAATCATAACAAACCATCTCTCAGACCACAATGCAATGAAATTAGAACTGAGGATTAAGAAACTCACTCAAAACCGCACAACTACATGGAAACTAATCAACCTACCCCCGAATGACTACTGGGTAAATAATGAAATCAAGGCAGAAATAAATAAGTTATTTGAAACCAATGAGAACAAAGACACAATGTACCAGAGTCTTTGGGACACAGCTAAAGCAACGTTTATAGGGAAATGTACAGCACTAAATGCCCACAAGAGAAAGCAGGAAAGATCTAAAATTGACACCCTAACATCACAATTAAAAGCAAGAGCAAACAAATTCAAAATCACAAATTAAAAGCAAGAGCAAACAAATTCAAAACCTAGCAGAAGACAAGAAATAACTAAGATTGGAGCAGAACTGAAGGAGATAGAAACATGAAAAACCCTTAAAAAATCAATAAATCCAGTAGCTGGTTTTTTGAAAAGATCAACAAAATAGCTAGACTGCTAGTCAGACTAATAAAGAAGAAAAGAGAGAAGAATCAGAGAGATAGTATAAAAAATGATAAAGGGGATATCACCACCAATCCCACAGAAATACAACCTACCGTCAGAGAACACTATAAACAACTCTACACAAAGAAATTAGAAAATCTAGAAGGAAAGGATAAATTCCTGGATACACACACCCTCCCAAGACAAAACCAGGAAGTCGAATCCCCGAATAGACAACTAACAAGTTCTGAAATTAGGGCAGTAATTAATAGCCTATGAACAACAACAACAACAACAAATTGCCAGGACCAGAAGAATTCACAGCCGAATTATACCTGAGTTACAAGGAAGAGCTGGTACCTTTCTTCTGAAACTATTTCAAACAACAGAAAAAGAAGGAATCTTCCCTAACTCATTTTATGAGGTCAGCATCATCCTGATACCAAAACCTGGCAGAGACACAATAAAAAAAGAAAATTTCAGGCCAATATCCCTGATGAACATAGATATTATTGTCAAAAAGCTTATCCTCCACGATCAAGTCAGCTTCATCCCTGGGATGCAAGACTGGTTCAACATACACAAATCAACAAATGAAATGCATCACATAAACAGAACCAATGACAAAAACCACAAGATTATCTCAATAGATGCAGAAAAGGCCTTTGACAAAATTCAACAGTCTTTCATGCTAAAAACTCTCAATAAACTAGGCGTTGATGGAACATGTCTCAAAATAATAAGAGCTGTTTATGACAAACCCACAGCCAATATCATACTGAACGGGCAAAAATTGGAAGCATCCCCTTTGAAGACTGGCACAAGACAAGGATGCCCTCTCTCACCACTCCTATTCAACACAGTATTTGAAGTTCTGGGCAGAGCAATCAGGCAAGAGAAAGAAATAAAGGGTATTCAAATAGGAAGAGAAGAAGTCAAATTGTCTCTGAAGATGACATGATTGTATATTTAGAAAACCCTATCATCTCAGCCCAAAATCTCCTTAAGCTGATATGCACCTTCTGCAGTCTCAGGATACAAAATCAATGTGCAAAAATCACAATCATTCCTATACAACAATAATAGAAAACAGAGAGCCAAATCATGAGTGAACTCCCATTCACAATTACTACAAAGAGAGTAAAATACCCAGGAATCCAACTTACAAGGGATGTGAAGGACCTTTTCAAGGAGAACTATGAACCACTGCTCAAGGAAATAAGAGAGGACACAACCAAATGGAAAAACATTCCATGCTCATGGATAGGAAGAATGAATATCATGAAAATGGCCATGTTGTCCAAAGTAATTTATAGATTCAATGTTATCCCCATCAAGCTACCATTGACTTCCTTCACTGAATTAGAAAAAACTACTTTAAATTTCATAAGGAACCAGAATGAGCCCTCATTGCCAAGACAATCCTAAGCAAAAAGAAAAAGCTGGAGGCATCACGTTACCCAACTTCAAACTATACTACAAGTCTACAGTAACAAAATCAGAATGGTACTGTTACCAAAACAGACATATAGACCAATTGAACTGAGTAGAGATCTCAGAAATAAGATCACACATCTACATCTTTGACAAACCTGACCAAAACAAACAATAGGAAAAGAATTCCCTATTTAATAAAGGTGCTGAGAAAACTGGTTAACCATATGCAGAAAATTGAAACTGGACTCCTTCATTACACCTTATACAATCATTAACTCAAGATGAATTAAAGATGTAAATGTAAACCCCCAAACTATAAAAACCATAGAAGAAAATCTAGGCAATATCATTCAGGACATAGGCAAGGGCAAAGATTTCATGACAAAAACATCAAAAACAATTGTAACAAAAGCAAAAATTGACATATATCATCTAATTAAACTAAAGAGCTTCTGCATAGCAAAAGAAACTATCATCAGAGTGAACTGACAACCTACAGAATGAGAGAAAATTTTTAGAATCCATCCACCGGACGAAAGTCTAATAACCAGAATTTACAAGGAACTTATACACCAGGAGATCATATCCCACACCTGGCCGGGAGTGTCCCACACCCACGGAGCCTCCCTCATTGCACTAAACAAATTTATAAGAAAAGAAAAACCTCATTAAAATGTGAGTGAAGGACATGAAGAGACATTTCTCAAAAGAAGACATCTATGTGGTCAACAAATACAAGAGAAAACGCTCAACATCACTGATCATTACAGAAATGCAATTAAAAACCACAATGAAGTATCTCATGCCTGTCACAATGGCGATTATTAAAATGTCAAGAAACGACAGATGCTGGCAAGGCTATGAAGAAATTGGAATGATTTTACACTGTTGGTGGGAAGGTGAATTAGTTCAACCATTGTGGAAGACAGTGTGGTGGTTGCTCAGACCTGGAACCGGAAATATTTTACCCAGTAGTCCCAATACAATCCCATTATACCCAAAGGAATATAAATTTTTCTATCATAAAGATACATGCACGTGTATGTTCTCTGTAGCATTATTCACAATAGAAAAGGCATGGAATCAACAGAAATGCACATCATTGACAAACTGGATAAAAAAAAATGTGGTACATATACACCATGGATTACTATGCAGCCATAAAAAGGAAGGAGATCATGTCCTTTGCAGAGACATGGATGGAGTTAGAAGCCATTATCCTCAGCAAACTAAGACAGGAACAGGAAACCAAACACCACATGTTCTCACTTATAAGTGGGAGCTGAACAATGAGAAAACATGGACACAGGGAGGGGAACAACACCCACCCTGTGATGGAGGTGGGAGGAGGTAGAGCATCAGGATAGATAACTAATGCATGCTAGGCTTAATATGTAGGTAATGGGTTGACAGGTGCAGCAAACCACGATGACACATGTTTACCCATATAACAAACCTGTACGTCCTCCACATGTGTCCTGGGATTTAAAATAATTTTATTTTAAAGTCAAAAAATAACAGATGAAGGTGAGATTGCAGAGAAAAGACCATGCTTTTACATCGCTGGCTGGGATGTAAGTTAATTTAGGCACTATGGAAAGCAGTTTGGTGATTTCTCAACGTACTTAAAACAGAATTACAATTTGACCCAGCAATCCCATTTCTGGATATATACTCAAAAGAATATAAATAATTCTAACATAAAAACACAGGCACCTGTGCATTCTTTACATCACTACTCACAATAGCGAAGACATGGAATCAACCTAAATGCTCATCAATGGTTGATGGCCTAAAGAAAATATGGTACATATACACCATAGAATACTAAACAGTTATAAATAAGAATGAAATCATGTCTTTTGCAGCAACATGGATTGAGCTTAGGTCATTATCTTAAGTAAACTAACACAGAAACGGAAAACCAAACACCACATATTTTCACTTATAAGTGGGAGTTAAACATTGAGCACACATAGACCCGAAGAAGGAAACAACAGACACTGGGGCCTACTTAAGGGTTAAGGGTGGAAAGAGGGTGAGAATTGAAAAATCCCTATTAGGTACTATGTTCATCAACTGCGTGACAAAATAATATGTACACCAAACCGCTGTGACACACAATTTACCTATATAACAAATTTGCATATGTACCCTTGAAAGACCTGTTGGGGGGTGTGGGACTGGGAGAGGGATAGCATTACAGGAGGTACCTAATGTAGATGACGGGTTGATGGGTGCAACAAACCACCATGGCACGTGTATACCTATGTAACAAACCTGCACGTTCTGCACAGGTACCCCAGAACTTCAAGTATAATAAAAAAGCCAAACGTAGTCTAAAAAAAAGATAAAGAAGAAAAGCTGATCAACTGAGAATTAAGAATCAATCCAGTTACACTGCTGCTTTTCTAAGTACATAATTCATTTTTTAATTAATGCAGTTAAGTCTAATGAGATGCCTTTCTTACATAACTATGCATTCAGCTCTTGCTATGACCAGATGTAGTAGAAACTGTATCAATTTTATTGTGGAGAATTCAATATTCTTTCAATTCTTCAATAATTATTTAACATACAGCTGTGTCAGGCACTGTTCTATGTACTAGGAAAAAAAGAGATGAGTAGAAAATGACCCCTTTCCTCAGGGAGCTCATAGTTTGATGGTAGGATTGGAGACACATTGAAAAATAAATAGTTACTGTCTGTGTAATCCCTTCTTTATTCAGCAACTCTTCTTTAGCGTTCTAAAAATTGTAATCAACCAGAATCAACCATTGGAAATATAGTTCAATTAAAGGGCAATCATTTTTTCTAGGTTTCTACAACTACTGTTTTTCAGTAACCGATGGCCAATACTGGGGAAACAAGAGTAGACTGTTACAATAGCCCTATCTACTATAGGCTCCTTTGGGCTAATGAAGAGAGAAGTGTTTGCCATGTGCTTGAGCTCCATGAGAGAAGGAGATATATTTGTTTTGTCTCTGATTATATCAATACTGCCCAGCCCTGTGCTTAGCTCATAAAAGGCATTTAGCAAATGATAGATGAATATATAATTGATCACTAAGATATAGTAATTGATATGATTAGGGTATGTTTTCATTTAAAAGAACTTTTTAACATTTCTGTGGATATACTGTAGGTGTATATATTTATGGATATATGAGATATTTTGATACAGGCATGCAATATATAGTAATCATATCAGGGTAAATGAGATATTCATCACTTCAGGTATTTATCTTTTGTGTTACAGACAATCCATTTACACAATTTTAATTATCTTTAAATTTACAATTAAATAATTATTGCCTATAATCACCCTGTTGTGCTATCAAATACTAATTTTTTAATTCTTTCTACTTTTTATACCCATTAACTATCCCCACTTCCCCCTCACCCTCCCAATAATATTTGAGGCTTCTAGTAACAATCATCCTACTCTCTATCTCAATGAATACAATTGTATTAAGTTTTAGCTTCAACATATAAGTGAGAACATGAGAAGTGTGTCTTTCTGTGCCTGGCTGATTTCACTTAACATGATGACCTCCAGTTGCCATCATGTTGTTGTAAAAGTCAGGATCTCATTCTTTTTCATGCTCAAATAGTATTCCATTGTGTGTATGTACCATAATTTCTTTATCTATTTTTCAGCTGATGGACACTTAGGTTGTTTCCAAATCTTGGCTGTTGTGAAGAGTGTAACAATAAACAAGGGAGACAGATATAACTTTGATATACTGATTTCCTTTTGGAGGGTATATACTTAGCAGTAGCATTGCTATATCAAATGGTAGCTCTAATTTTAGTTTTTTGAGGAGTCCCCAAACTCTCCATAGTGCTTGTGCTAAGCTACATTCCCACCAACACTGTGCAAATCTTTTCTTTGCTCCAAATCTTCGCCAGCATTTGTTATTACCTGTCTTTCGAATTTTAAAAAAATTTTAAATTTTAATTTATTAACATTTTTGTTGGTATTTAGTAGTTGTATATATTTATGGAGTACATGAGATGTCTTGATACATTCATGCAATATAAAATAAACACATATGGATAATGGGGTACATATCCCCTCAAGCATTTATCATTTGAGTTGCAAACAATCCAATTACATTTCTTAAGTTAATTTAAAATATACAATTCAGTTATTATTGACTATAGTCACCCTACTGTGCTATCAAACAGTAGGTCTTATTCATTCTTTCTACTTTTATTGCACCAGTTAATCATCTCCACCTCCCTCCAGGTCCCACTGCCATTCCCAGACTTTGGTAACTATCCTTCCACTCTTTATGTTCATGAGTTCAATTAATTGCATTTTTAGATCCTACAAACATGTGAGAACATGTGATGTTTGTATTTCTGTGCCTGACTTATTTTATTAAGCACAATAATATCCAATTCCATCCATGTTATTGCAACTGACTGGATCTCATTATTTTTATGGCCAAAGAGTACTCCGTTGTGTATATATACCAAATTTTCTCTATCCATTCATCTTTTGATGAACACTTAGGCTGCTTCCAAATGTTACCTATTATAAACAATGTTGCAACAAATACAGGAGTGCAGAAATATCTTTGACGTACTGATTTTCCTTCTTTTAGGTACATACCTAACAGTGAAATTCCTGAATTATATGTTAGCTCTTAGGTTTTTTTTTTTTTTTTTTTTTTGATATTTCTTTTTTTTTTTTTTAATTATACTTTAAGTTCTAGGGTACATGTGCACAATGTGCAGGTTTGTTACATATGTATACATGTGCCATGTTGGTGTGCTGCACCCATTAACTCGTCATTTACATTAGGTATATCTCCGAATGCTATCCCTCCCCCAGCAATAGGATCCGGTGTGTGATGTTCCCCTTCCTGTGTCCAAGTGATCTCACTGTTCAATTCCCACCTATAAGTGAGAACATGCAGTATTTGGTTTTCTGTCCTTGCGATAGTTTGCTGAGAATGATGGTTTCCAGCTGCATCCATTCAGTTTTTTAAGAAACCTCCAAACTGTTCTCCATAGTGGTTGTACTAATTTACCTTCCCACCAACAGTGCACAAAAGTTCCATTTTCTTCACATCTTCCCCTGCATTTGTTATTGCCTGTCATTTTGATATAAGTAGTTTTAACTGGGGTAAGATAATAGCTTCTTGTAGTTTTGTTTTGCATTTTTCTGATGGCTAATGATGTTGAGCACCTTTTCATATGCCTGTTTGCCATCCGTATGTCTTCTTTTGAGAAACGTCTATGCAGATCATTTGTTGGCTCACTTTTTGATCAGATTATTAGATTTTTTTTCTATAGTTTAGTTTGTGATCTTTGTATATTCTGGTTATTTCTCCCTTATAAGATGAGTGGTTTCCATTTTTTTTTCACCATTCTGTGGGTTGTCTCTTCACTTTGTTGGCTCTTTTTTGTTTCCCGAGCAAAAGCTTTTTGACTTGATCCCATTTTTCCATTTCTTTTTTGGTTGCTTGCGTTTGTGGGGTATTGCTCAAGAAATATTTGCCCAGTCCAGTGCCCTGGAGAGTTTCCCAAAAGTTTTATTTTAGTAGTTTCATAGCTTGAGGACTTATATTTAAAATTTTAATTCATTTTGATCTGATTTTTGTATATGATGAGAAATAAGCATCTAGTTTCATTCATCTGCATATGAATATCCAGTTGTGCCAGCACCATTTATTGAAGGAAATATCCTTTCCCAAATGTATGTTCTTGGCATATTTGTTGCAAATGAAATCACTGTAAATGTATGAATTTTGGGGAGTTCCTATTTTGTTCCACTGTTCTACATGCTTGTTTCCATGCCAGTACCCTGCTGTTTTGATTACTATAGCTCTGTAGTATAATATGAAAACAGGTAATGTGATCCCTCCAGTTTTGTTCTTTTTCCTGAGGATTGCTTAGGCTATTCTTGGTCTTTTGCGGTTCTATATAAATTTTAAGATTTTTTTGTCTATATCTGTAGAGAATGTCATTGATATTTTGAAAGGTATTGCATTTAATTTGTAAATTGCTTTGTGTAGTGTAAACATTTTAGCAATATTGCTTCTTCCAGTCCACAAACTTGGAATATATTTCCAAATTTTGGTGTCCTCTTCAATTGCTTTCATCAAAGTTTTATAGTTTGTGTTGTAGAGATCTTTCACTTGTTTGACAAAATTAATCCTTAGGTATTTAATTTTATTTGTAGCTATTACAAATGGAATTTGTTTATGTTTCAGAGTTTTTGCTTTTCGCATATAAAAATGCTACTGATTTTTGTATGTTGATTTTGTATCCTGCAACTTTACTGAATTTGTTTATCATTTCTAATAGTTATTTTGTAAAGTGTTCTGTTTTTTCTGCAAAGAAGGGTAATTTGATATTTGGAAAAATTATTTGATTTCTTTCTTTCCAATTTGGATGTACTTTTTTTCTTTATCTTATCTGATTGTTTGAGCTGGAACTTCCAGTACTATGTTGAATAACCATGGTCAAAGTGGGCATCCTGTTTGTGTTCCATACACAACCAGGGCATCCTCACTTTCTGTTTTTTCCCATTGAGTATGATACTAGCTGTGATTCTGATTTATATGGCTTTCAATATGTTGAAGTATACTCCTTCTATACCCTGTGTTTTGAAGACATTTATTGTAAAGCGTTGTCTGTTTACTCTGTAGATAGTTTCTTGTTTTGTTCAGAAGTTCTTTCTTTTAATTAGATATCATTGCCAATTTTTGCTTTTGTTGTAGTTGATTTTGGCGTCTTCATCCTAAAATCTTTGCTCATTCCTATGTCTAGAATGGTATTGCCTAAGTTGTTTTCCAGGCTTTTTATAGTATTGGATTTTACATTTAAGTCTTTCATTTATATTTATTTGACTATTGTATATGGTGTAAGAAAGAGGTCCAGTTTTAATCTTCTGTATGTGGCTAGCCAGTTTTCCCAGCATCCTTTTCCCATTGCTTGTTTTTGTCACTTTTGTCAAAGACCAGTTAGTTGTAAGTGTGTGGCTTTACCTGTGGGCTCTCTATCCTGTTCCATTGGTCTACATGTCTGTTTTTGTAGCAGTACCATGCTGTTTTGATTACTGTAGACGTGTAGTATAGTTTGAAAAGTGGTAGTGTGATGCCTCAAACTTTGTTCTTTTTGATTAGGATTGCCCTGGCAATTCAGGCTGTTTTTAGGTTCCTTATAAATTTGTAAATTTTGTTTTCTAGTTTTGTGAAAAAATATCAATGGCAGCTTAATAGGAATACCATTGAATCTGTAAATTACTTTGGGCCATATGACCATTTCAGTGATACAGATTCTTATTATCTATGAGTATGGATTTTTTTATTTGTTTATGTCATCTCTGTTATTTCTGAGTAATTTTTTATAGTTCTCTTTGTAGAGATCTTTTACCTTCCTAGTTAGCTGTATTTATAGATATTTTAGTTTTTTGATGCAATTATGAATGGCATTGCATTTTTGATTTGATTCTCAGTTTGACTGTTATTGGTGTATAGGAAGCCTACTGGTTATTGTATGTTCGTTAAATATTTTGAGATTTGCTGGAGTTGTTTATCAGTTTAAGAAGTTTTTGAGCCAAAACAATGAGTTTTTTTTTCTAGATATGGGACCGTGACATCTGCCAAATGATATACTTTCACTTCCTCTCTTACTATTTGGATACCCTTCCTTCCTTCCTTCCTTCCTTCCTTCCTTCCTTCCTTCCTTCCTTCCTTCCTTCCTTCCTTCCTTCCTTCCTTCCCTCCATCCCTCCCTCCCTCCCTCCCTCCCTCCTTTCTTTCTTTCTTTCTTTCTTTCTTTCTTTCTTTCTTTCTTTCTTTCTTTCTTTCTTTCTTTCTTTCTTTCTTTCTTTCTTTTCTTTCTTTCTTTCTTTCTTTCTTTCTTTCTTTCTTTCTTTCTTTCTTTCTTTCTTTCTTTCTTTCTTTCTTTCTTTCTTTTTGTATCTTTTTTTTTTCCTTATTGTTCTGGCCAGGACTTCCAATACTATGGTGAATAGGAGTGGTGACAGAGGACATCCTTGTCTTGTGCTGGCTTTCCAGACAAGTGCCTCCAGCTTTTGCCCATAATGTTAGCTGTGCATTTGTCATAGATGGTTTTTATTATTTTGAAGTGCATTCCATCAATACCTAGTTCATTGAGAGTTTTTAACATGAAGGGGTGTTGAATTTCATCAAGTCTTGTCTGCATCAATTTAGGTAATCAAGTGGTTTTTGTCTTTAGTTCTGATTATGTGATGAATCCCATTTATTGATTTGTGTATGTTTAACCAACCTTGCATCTGGGGGAAAAAGAGCCCACTTGATTGTGATGGATTAGCTTTTTTATATGTTGCTGAATTTTATTAGCCAATATATATATTTTTTTATTTTGAGAATTTTTGCATCATGTTAAACAAGGATATTAGACTAAAGTTTGCTTTTTTTTTTTCCTTTGGGGCATGGGGGTGGAATCAGTCTCTGCCTGGTTTACTATGAGAATGATGCTGGACTCATAGAATAAGTTAGGGAAGAGTCCCTCCTTCTTAATATTTTTGAAACAGTTTTAGTAGGAATGTTACCATCTCTTCTTTGTACATGTGTAGAATGCAGCTAAAAATTCATCTGGTCCTGGCCTTTTTTTGGTTGCTAGTCTATTTATTACTGATTCAATTTTGAAGCTTGTTATTGGTATGTTCAGGGAATTAATTTCTTCCTGGCTTAGTCTCAGAAAAGTATATGTGAATAGGAATTTATTCGTGTCTTCGAGATTTTCTAGTTTGTGTTCATAGAAGTGTTCATAATATTCTCTGATGATTATTTGTATTTCTGTGGGTTCAGTGGTAATATTCTCTTTGTCATTTCTAATTGTGGTTATTTGGATCTTCTATCTTTTATTCTTTATTAGTCTAGCTATCAGTATATTTTATTAATTATTTAATAAATACCAACTCTTAGATTCATTGATCTATTAAATATATATATATTTTTAATGTCTCAGTCTCTTTCATTTCAGTACAGATTTAGGTTATTTCTTGTCTTCTGGCCTTGGCACTGAGTTTCTCTTGGTTCTCTAATTCTTTTAGGTATGAGGTTAGGTTGTTAAATTGAGATCTCTTTAACATTTTGCTGTGGGAATTTAGTGTTATATATTTCTCTCTTAACATTGCCTTACCTATTTCTCAGAGATTCTGGCATGTTTTATCTTTTATTACTTTCAAATAACTTCCTCATTTCTGCCTTAATTTTATTATTTAACCAGAAGTCATTCAGGAGCAGGTTATTCAATTTACTTGTAATTGTATTGTTTTGAGCAAATTTCTTTCGCTTGATTTCCAATTTGATTGTGCTGTGGTCTGAGAGAGTTGCCGTTATGTCAGTTATTTTGCATTTACTGAGCAGTGTTTTATGGTCAATTATGTGATCAATTTTAGAGTTGTGGCATGTGGCAATGAGAAGAATGTATATGCTGCTGTTTCGGGGTGTAGAGTTCTATAGGTGTCTATCAAATCCATTTGATCCAGTGCTGAGTTAAGGTTCTGAATATCTTTATCAATTTTCTGTCTTTATAATCTGTCTAATACTGCCAGTGTGACATTGAAGTCCTCCATTATTGCTGTTTGGGAGTCTAAGTCTCTTTGAAGGTCTCTAAGAACTTGCATTATGAATCTGGGGGCTCCTGTGTTGAGTGCATATATATTTAGAATAGTTTAGCCTTCTTGTTGACTTGGACCCTTTACCATTGTATTAGTTCATTCTCTCATTGCTATAAAGAAATATTTGAGACTGGGTAATTTATTTAAAGAAAGGTGTAATTGGCTTGTGCTTCCACAGACTGTACAGGAAACATGGCAGCATCAGCTTCTGGGAAGGCCTCTGGAACATTTTACCTATGGCAGAAGGCAAAGCAGGAACAGATATTTTAACATGGCCAGAGCAGCAAAAAAGCCAAGAAGGTGGGATGTGCTATACACTTTAAAACAACCAGATATCATGAGAACTCATTCACTATATGGTACCAAGGGGTAATGGCGCTAAACCATTTAGGAGAACTCTACCCCCATGATCCAATCACCTCCTGCCAGGCCTCTCCTCTAACACTGGAGATTACAATTCCACATGAGATTTGGGCAGGGACACAAACACAAACCATAGCAACTATTATGTAATGCCTTCCTTTGTTGTTTTTGAGCCATGTTGGTTTAAAGTCTGTTTTGTCTGAAATTAGTATTGCAATCCCTGCTTTTTTTTCTGATTTCCATTTTCTTGTTAGATTTTCTTCATTCTGCTCCTGGCCTCTCCCAAATCTCCTGTCTTTCTAATGTTTCAAAATACAATCATGCCTTCCCAAAAGTTACCCAAAGTCTTAACTCATTCCAGCATTAACTCAAAAACCCACAGTCCAAACTCTTATGCGAGACTAGCAGTGTTGCTTTGGACTATGAGTCTGCAAAATCAAAATGAGTTAGTTCTGTCCAAGATCCAATGAAGGTACAGACACTGGCTAAATTTCCCCACTTTAAAAGGGAGTAATCAGTCAAAACAAAGGGCCTACAGGCCCAATGTAAGTCTGAAATCCAGCAAGAGAGTCAAGATTTAAGCTTTAAATCTTAAAGCTCCAAAATAATCTCATTTCACTCTATATCTCACATCCAGGTCATACTGATGCAATGGGTGGATTCCCAATCTTTGGTCTGCTTTGCCCCTGTGACTTTTCAGGGTTTAGTCCCTTTGGCTGCTCTCATGAGCTGACATTGAGTGTCTGCAGCTCTTCTAAAATGAAATTGCAAGATGCTAGTCGATCTACCATTCTGGGGTCTGGAGGGTGGTGGCCCTCTTCTCACAGATCCACTAGGCAATGCCCCAGTGGGGACTCTGTTTGGGGGCTCCAACCTCATTTTTTCTTCCTCACTTCCTTAGTAGAGGTTCTCCATGAGGGCTCTGCTCCTGCAGCAGGCTTCTGCATGGAGATCCAGGCCTTTTCATACATCCTCTGAAATCTAGGCAGAGGTTCCCAAGACTTAATTCTTGCATTTTGTATACTTGCAGGCTTAACACCACATGGAAGCTGCCAAGACTTATAGTTTGCGGTCTCTGAAGCAGTGACCCAAATTGTATCTGGGACCCTTTCAGGAATAGCTGGAACTGGAGCAGCTGAGATGCAGGCACCAGTGTCCTGAGGTTGTGCAGGGCAGTGGGTCCCTTGGCTTGATTCATGAAACCATTCTTCTCTCCTAGGCCTCCAGGCCTGTGATCAAAGGGGATGCCACAAAGGTCTTTGAAATGCCTTTCAAGCCTTCCCCCATTGTCTTGAATAGTAACAGTTGACTTCTTTTTACTTGTGCAAATTTCTGCAGCCTGCTTGAATTCTTCCCCCTAAAAATAAGCTCTTCATTTTTACCACATGGCCCAACTGCAAATTTTTCAAACTTTTATGCTCTGATTCCCTTTTAAATATAACTTTCAGTTTTACATCATTTCTTTGCTTATGCATATGAACATAGGTGATTAGAAGAAGCCAGGCCACATCTTGAATGCTTTGCTGCTTAGAAATGTTTTTACACCAGATACCCTAAATCTTCATTCTCAAGTTCAAAGTTCCACAGCTCCTTAGGGCTGGGGCACAATGCAGCTAATCTCTTTGCTAACTCGTAACAAATGTGACTTTTGCTTTAGTTCCCAATAAGTTCCTTGTCACCACCTAAGACTTCCTTAACCTAGACTTCGTTGTCCATATCACCATCAACATTTTGGTCACAACCATTCAGTCAGTCTCTAGGAAGTTCTGAATTTTCCCTCATCTTCCTCTCTTCTTCTGAACCCTCCACACTCTTCCAAACGTAGCCAGTATAATGATCCATCCTCACATTGCTATAAAAAAAAATCCGAGACTGTGTAATTTACAAAGAAAAGAGGTTTACTTATCTCACACTTCCACGGGCTGTACAGGTATCATGTCTAGGAAGGCCTTAGGAAATTTTTAATCATGGCAGAAGGCAAAGGGGAAGCAGGTATGTCTTCACATGGTTGGAGAAGGAGAGAGAGAAGGGGCAGGTGCTACACACTTTTAAGCAACCAGATCTTGTGAGAACTCACTCACTATTATAAGAACAGCAGGAAAGAAATACACTTCCATGATCCAATCACCTCCCACCAGGCCCCTCTTCCAACATTGGGAATTACAATTTGACATGATATTTGGGCAGGGACACAAATCCAAACCGTATCAACTGATTGCCTAATTTCAAAGCTGCTTCCACATTTTGAGGCATCTTTATAGCAATGCTCCACTCCTCAGTACCAATTTTCTGTATTAGTTCATTCTCACATTGCTATAAAGAAATACCTGAGCCTGGGTAATTTATTAGAAAAAGAGGTTTAAGTGGCTCACAGCTCCACAGGCTGTACAGGAAGTATTGCAGCAACTGCTTTTGGGGAGGCCTCAGGTAGACATTACTCATGGCAGCATTAAAAACAGGAGAAGGCATCTTCACATGGCCAGAGCAGGAGGAGGAGAGAGAAAGGGGGAGTTGCTATACACTTTTAAAGAAGCGTATCTTGTGACAATTCACTACTATACAGTACCAAATGGAGATGGTGCTAAACCATTTATGAGAACTCCACCCCCATGATCCAATAACCTCCTGCCAGGCTCCTTTTTCAACATTAGGGATTACAATTCCACATGAGATTTAGGTGGGGATACAGATCCAAACTATATCAACCATTACGGAATGCCCTTCTTTGTCATTTTTTATCTTTTTAGTTGAAAGTCTGTTTTGTCTGAAATAAGAGCTGTAACCCCTGCTTGTTCCTAATTTCCATTTGCTTGGTAGATTTTCCTCCATCCCTTTATTTTCAGACTATGAGTGTCATTGCACGTGAAATGAGTCTTTTGAAGAAAGAATTCCATTGGTTCTTGCTGTTTTATCCACCTTGCTACTCTGTGCCTTTTAACTGGGGAGGTTAACCTATTTACATTTAAGGTTAGCATTGGTATGTGTGAATCTGATCCTGTCATCATGATGTTTGTTAATTATTATGCAGACTTGTTTGTGTGGTTATTTTTTAGTGTCATTGATCTGTGTACTTAAATGTCTTTTTGTAATGGCTGGTAATGGTCTTTTTCCATATTTAATGTTTCCTTTATGAGATTTTGTAAAGTAGTTCTGTTGGTAACAAATTCCCACTGCATTTGCTTGTGCAAAAATGATATTTCTCCTCTGTTTATGAAGCTTAGTTTGGTTGAATATGAAATCCTGGGCTCGAATTTCTTTTTTTTTCTTTTTTCTTTTTCTTTTCTTTTCTTTTTCTTTTTCTTTTTTTTTTTTTTTTTTTTTTTAAAGAATGTTGAATATTGGCCGCCAATCTCTTCTGGCTTATAGAGTTTCTGCTGAGAGGTCCACTGTTAGTCTGATGAGCTTTCCTTTGTAGGTGACCTGAATTTTCTCTTTAACTGCCTCTAACAGTTTTCTTTCATTTTGACCTTAGAGGATCTGATGATTGTGTGTCTTGGGAATGATCTTTTGGTAAGGTATCTTACTGGAATTCTCCGCATTTCCTGAATATGAATGTTGGCCTCTCTAGCTAGGTTGTATAAGTTCTCATGGATGATATCCTGAAATATGTATTCCAAGTTGCTTACACTCTCCCCATCTCTTTCAAGGAAACCAATGCATCATAGATTTGGTCTCTTTACATAATCTCATATTTTTCAGAGTTTTTGCTTGTTTCTTTGAATTATTTTTTCTCCATTATTGTCTCAGTGTCTTATCTCAGAGCCAGTCATCAGGCTCTGAGATTCTTTCTTCTGCTGTGCCTGTTCTACTATTAATACTTATGTTTGCATTATAAAATTATTACAGTGTGTTTTTTAGGTTTTTCAGGTCAGTTATGTCATTTTTTACACTGGATATTTTGTCTGTCAGCTCCTGCATCATTTTATGATTTTTAGTTTCCTTGGATTAGCTTTAAACATACTCCTGCATCTCAACGATGCTATACATATTCTGAATTTTATTTCTGTCATTTTAGCCCTCTCAGTCTGGTTCGGAAGACTTGGTGGAGAGGTAATGCTGTTGCTTGAAGGAAAGAAAGCACTCTGGCTTTTTACATCTTCAGAGTTCTTGCATTAGCTGTTTTCTCATGTTTGTGGGCTTATGTTTCTTCAGTGCTTGATGTTTCTGACCTTTGGATGGATTTTATTTCTTTTATCTTATTTGATGACCTTGAGGATTTGATCTTGGTAAAAGGTGGATTCAGACAACTGGCTTTATTAATGGTAGATTTTAGGGGACCAGCACTCAGCTCCCAACTCCTGGACTCAGTACTGTAACTATGGGGGACTTTTATGAGGCTCTGACTTTTTGAATGGCTCCTCCAGGTTAGGAATCCACTGTGCTGGGGGTGGGAATGGGGCGGGGGCAGAGGTTGCTCCCAGACCACTCTGCACTACCCTTTAACATGTGGTGTCAGCCAAAGCATTTCATAGTGCTGTGACAGCAGGATTTGTCCTCATTTGCGCATGCCAGCAGCCCCCAGTAGTGGCAGTGCAACTGGTTGCATACTCATTGGCTGAGGGAGGGTGGTAGCGCCTGCTGGGCTGCCTGTCTTAGTGTGGGAGTTCACCACAATGTTGGGGAAAATGTAGCTGGGGGGCGGTTACGCGGTGCCTCTGCAGGTGACTGTGTGTGCAGTCACAGTGGTAGTGGTGTTTGCATGGGGCGGGGCACTGGTGGGCCCCGGTTTGTGTGCGCTCTCTGTGTGTTGCAGTCAGGGGTGGTTACTGAGGGCAGGGGAGGGTCCGCTCTTCCTACCTAGTTTCACTTTTGCGGCACTGTTGATGCAAGGGTGAAGCACTGGTGGGTGTGGGGCTGGCTGGTGCTGTGCCCATCAAGGCTCTGCTTGCGATGATGGTTGGCAAGGAGAGGAATGGGTGAACTGCGCTCTCGCTGCAGCAGTGGCAGGGCAGGGTGCATGCACACGCGTGCACTGGCAGGGCAAGAAAGGCACGCACATGCCAACAAAGCAATATGGGCATTACTGGGGGCTGGCTGCAGTTGCAATATGGGTGACGAGTAGGTAGGCTGGCGTGCGGCAGTGGGGGCCACCGCACTTGAGCTCTCTGCCGGTAAGTCATGGTCCGCCAGCACAGGAGGCATTACTTGAGTTCCCACGACACTTGAGGCTGTCCTGCAAGCCTATCAGCCAGGCTGGGGCCCCAGTAGAAGCCAACAGACCAAGGGGTGCTGAGATTGGACCAGCTCCGTCTGATGGGCAAGACCACCCTGCAGAATTGAGCCCCAACAATTCCCCTGGGGCTAAAGTCCTCTATGCGAGCAAGTGGAGCCTAGGAGGATAGCTGACCGTGTCCCTGTTCAGCTACACATGCTCCCGCATCAGATTCTCTAGGCTCCACATCAGCTGGTTTGCTGCCCCCTACCACTTCTCTAAGCACCTCTGCCCGCCACCTCTAGTGTCAGGTGGCCGAGGGATTTCCTTCTGCTGGGATTCCAGAAGCCCATGGCGAGAGCAGGTTGCTTTTTGCCAGTAAAACTCATCCATTCCTCCAAGTCATTGGGGGCCAGGAATGAGTCCTGGTGTGCGATCATGCCCTGGAGAGTTCCCAGCATTCTTCCCCTTCAGCCTAGCTTCTGTGTCTTCCCTCCATGTACTCTAGGTGCTTTCCCTCTGAAGATCTGTTAGGAATGCACCAGTCATCACCTCGGTCCCTCGGTGGCAGCTGTTCCACCTGGCTGCGTATAGTAAGCCATCTTGCCCTCCCTCCCCAGCCATGTCTGAAATATATTTTTTCTTATTGTTGACTTTGTCCTTTAATTTTACAGGACTGGGAATAACTGGTTTCTCAAACCAACTGAACTCTCTCTTAATAAATTGTTAATTTAGTCCTTCTCATTTTGCTTTCAGTAACAACATAAGAACACTAAATTCAGTTATTTTTTGCCCAGAGCTAAGTTGTAGTTTCACTCCATCAGCCATAAGATAAAGGCATGCTGTTGACTTAATTACTCATTTTACTTCTGCAGACTCATAATTCTTCTTATTCCACCAAAAAGCTCAATTTTCAGAGAGCTTCATGGCTTCTTTGTTCTTTCTATTGCTTCTCTCAAGCTTTCAGATGTAAAAATGATGTTTGTTTTTAAGTCTGGATTATGGCAAAGTCTTGGGGGAAGCTGGCTTAGCAAATATTGTAAGAACCACATAAGTATACTTTGGGAGTCAAACATTCATATAAAAAAGAATAAATTTCAGGGACTCTAAGATTGCTACCTGCACCTTCGCTGACCATACTGTCCCGGGTGGTACTTTCTGCCGCCGCCACAGCAGCCCCGTCTCTGAAGAATGCAGCCTTCCTAGGTCCAGGAGTATTGCAGGCAACAAGGACCTTCCATACAGGGCAGCCACACCTTGCCCCTGTACCACCTCTTCCTGAATATGGAGGAAAAGTTCGTTATGGACTGATCCCTGAGGAATACTTCCAGTTTCTTTATCCTAAAACTGGTGTAACAGGAAACTATGTGCTTGGAACTGGGCTTATCTTGTATGCTTTATCCAAAGAAATATATGTGATTACCGCAGAGACCTTCACTGCCATGTCATTAATAGGGATAATGGTCTATGGAATTAAAAAATATGGTCCCTCTGTTGCAGCATTTGCTGATAAAATCAATGAGCAAAAACTTGCCCAACTGGAAGAGGCGAAGCAGGCTTCCATCCAGCAAATCCAGAATGCAATTGATATGGAGAAGTCACAGCAGTCACTGACTCAGAAGCGCCATTACCTTTTTGATGTGCAAAGGAATAACATTGCTATGGCTTTGGAGGTTACTTACCGGGAACGACTATATAGAGTATATAAGGAAGTAAAGAATCGCCTGGACTATCATATAGCTGTGCAGAACATGACGCGTGGAAAGGAACAAGAGCACATGATAAATTGGGTGGAAAAGCACGTGGTGCAAAGCATCTCCGCACAGCAGGAAAAGGAGACAGTTGCCAAGTGCATTGCGGACCTAAAGCTGCTGGCAAAGAAGGCTCAAGCACAGCCGGTTATGTAAATGAATCTATCCCAATTGAGACAGCTAGAAACAGTTGACAGACTAAATGGAAACTAGTCTATTTGACGAAATCTTTCTGTATTGATGTCTACTGAAGTTATAGTTTACCCTTCCTAAAAATGAAAAGTTTGTTTCATATAGTAAGAGAACAAAATCTCTATCGGCCAGTCAAATGTTTCTCATCCTTCTTACTCTGCCTTTGAGTTGTTCCATTATCACTTCTGAATAAGCAGTTTGTCTTTATAAAAACTTGCGGCCTGACTAAAGATTACCAGATTATAGTTTAAATTTGCAATTAATTCTACCATCTTGCAATAAAGTGACAATTGAATGAAGAAAAAAAAAAGAATAAATTTCAGGTTCAGAGTAAATGAACAGCTAATGCATGTCATAATATTCTAACTACTAATGATTCCTCTATGTAGACATCCATAAAATGAAGTTCTTGAATTTTACTTAGTCTTAAATTGTTAATGAAGGCCATGGAATCTATTTCCACTTTCTACATGCAAGTTAGATGTTGGCAAATTGTTTCTTACTTTTTCATTTCGTTTGTACATTTTAATTTGCTTTAAAATAGAGATTGAAATTTTATATCACTTTAGATAAAATTTTAGATGGTTTCTTAGCAGTCTAGCTGTAGTCTTTTGGGTATTCAGGTTTTCTATTTACTAATATATCACATTAATCCACATACCTGAATTAATTAAACAATCATTTTTGTTTGCTAATAGGGCTTGGACACCCAGAGCAAACTGAACGCAAACTGTTTTAAGTTACAAGCACTAGAGCTCAAATAATTTTTAACAGGTATCATCTTTGTCCACCTTCAGTTATGTTTCTTTTATTAGTTGATTTATTTCATCAGAAAGATAGAATTCACAGGTGGAAAGTGCACTTTGTTTTTAATGCAGTAATTTTTATTTTATTTATGGGTAAGTTTTTTATTTATTCATTAGTATTCCTCATTTCCATAGTCATCATAATAAAGAAAAAATAATCATTAACAAAGCAGTCTTTTCAACTCACACAAGGGACAAAGAACAGCATCAAAGAACGGAAGTCTAGGAATAGCCCTTGGTTAAAGCAGAGTGTCATTCCTTGAGAGATCTGAGAATTTGTGAGCAGGCAAGGTGCACATCTTTTTGCCACAATCAGTTGCCCTATTATAGTAGCAATTTTTTTTTTTTTCTTTTTTTTTTTGAGACGGAGTCTTGCTCTGTAGCCCGGGCTGGAGTGCAGTGGCCGGATCTCAGCTCACTGCAAGCTCCGTCTCCCGGGTTCACGCCATTTTCCTGCCTCAGCCTCCGGAGTAGCTGGGACTACAGGCGCCCGCCACCTTGCCCAGCTAGTTTTTTGTATTTTTAGTAGAGACGGGGTTTCACCTAGTACAGGTGTTAGCCAGGTTGGTCTCGATCTCCCGACCTCGTGATCCGCCTGTCTCGGCCTCCCAAAGTGCTGGGATTACAGGCTTGAGCCACCGCGCCCGGCCCTATAGTAGCATTTCTATTTTTTTTTTTTTTTTTTTTAATTTATTTATTATTATTAAACTTCAAGTTGTAGGGTACATGTGCACAACGTGCAGGTTTGCTACATATGTATACTTGTGCCATGTTGGTGTGCTGCACCCATCAACTCGTCATTTACATAAGGTATAACTCCCAATGCAATCCCTCCCCCCTCCCCCCTCCCCATGATAGGCCCCGGTGTTGCAGCACTATTCACAATAGCAAAGACTTGGAATCAACCCAAATGTCCATCAGTGACAGATTGGATTAAGAAAATGTGGCACATATACACCATGGAATACTATGCAGCCATAAAAAAGGATGAGTTTGTGTCCTTTGTAGGGACATGGATGCAGCTGGAAACCATCATTCTCAGCAAACTATCACAAGAACAGAAAACCAAACACCGCATGTTCTCACTCATAGGCGGGAACTGAACAATGAGATCACTTGGACTCGGGAAGTAGCATTTCTTAACAGTGGAAAATTGCTTCTGTCTATTATCATACTCACCAAATCCCTTAGCTTGTCTACCATTTTGTTCACTGATTAATTTTCTTCTAAGATAAGAGACATGACTCTAACTAGGTTAGGTAAAATTCACTACTTCATATTTTTTCTAAGAAGCAAACATATGAAGCTTTTAGTCAGGTATGTAGTCGTCACAGGCTGGGTATTAGTAAGACTTTCAAGGCCATCATTTCTCATCCAAATAAGATTTTTTTTTTTCATAAAAAAGTGTTATTACTTCTATTAATACTATTACAAAAGCAGTAATTATAAACTGTAACTCTCCAGGAAAACCAGGGCTATAGCTGCTTAGAAATAGAAGAGTATGAAAACCAATGTCCAAGTGTGAAGTAAATTTCAAAACACGTTTGAATAACAGGTAAAAATGAAAGTAAGATATCAGCCTCAAAGAAAGATGATGGTAAATAGATCTGTAATCAAAATACCAAACTCACACGTTCAGTTTAAAAGGCACCCTGGATTACTAAACACACATGTCATGATCCTTGAGTTAACAGTAGACAGGCCAAGCCAAAAAATGACTTCGAAAAAATTGTGACATTTACTTATATTCATTCAGATTTTAAAATTTGGTATTTTAATATGCCACTAAACATAGAAAATGACCAAGAAGAGTGAAATTCTTTACCCATGTACAATGTTCTCTTGTTGTATGGTGAACAATCCAGCAGAGGGAGCACACAATAGTAAATGATGAAATACTAGAAGAGTTAGACCTCTACAGATGTCCACAATAATATGGATATATAAATCATAGAGTTAACCTGTGACTTAAACGTTTTCTTTCACTTCATGAAAAAATTACTATGGAGGCATGTTCCTTTCTAAAACAAATTATGTCTCTTTTTGTTTTCAGTAAGATTTTTTTCTGTGTGTATGCCGTTGAATGGTGTCTCCAATTTCTCCACAAAGAAAATTCTCTGTGATGTCTCAGACAGAAGAAAGGAAGGAATGTTTGTATGTGCACTTCTGCATCTAGAATGCCAGTATTTTTCTTGTGATTATTTCCATTTAAAATTTTGAGGACACATTATGTTTATGAAATATTTTGTCTTCTCAGTCTTTATAATGCATAACTAATATGCTAAGTACTAAAGACTCTATATATCAGTCTTGAGGAATAATGGCAACACAATATTCCATTTATTTTGGAAAGATTACATTTGGTTTTATGGATTTTGGTATATAATTATACTGCAAAGATAATTCCAACTAGGACTACACCCAAAGATAATATTATACCCAAAGATATATTATGCCCAAAGATAGTACTAAAATAGTGTTTATACCCAAAGATAGTACCAACTGGTGAAGATCAGACCAAAGCCACAGAACAAACAGTTCATGATTGATTTCAGGTTTGACTGAACCAAATGAATATGGCACAATATGTTTTTGGTAAATATAAAATGTCTTTGCTCTTTAGTTCACTAAGGTAAACATATATTATTTAAAACAGAAAGTGAGTCGCCAATGTCCAGTATATGTTTACTTCCTAGTTTTTGTTTTCCAAATTAAAAATAGTTGTATTGCTTTTTATAACTTGTATAAAATTTACAAATGCAAAAAAAGAAGAAAATATAATTATACATATTCAAAAATAAATGCTACTATTATTTTCTTAATGTTTTATTTTTGATTTTGGGGAGTACATAGTAGGTGTATGTATTTATTGGGTACATGAGATATTTGAATACATACAATGCATAATAATCATATTGGTGTAGATAGAAAATCCACAGTCAAAAACATTTATTCTTTGTGTTACAAATAGTCCAATTATACTCTTTTAGTTATTTTAAAATGTACAAGGTATTATTGACTATAGTCACCCTGTTGTGCTATAAAATGCAGGAGCTCATTCTTTTTTTCTAACTAACTAACTAACTAACTAACTAACTAACTAACTAACTATATGTATTTTGCTCCAGTAACTATCTACACTTTCACCACCCTTCCCAGCCTCTGGTAACCATCCTTCTACTCTCTATGTCCATGAGTTCAATTGTTTTAATTTTTAGCTCTAACAAATAAGTGAGAACATGAAAAGTTTATCCTTCTGTGCCCGTCATATTTCACTAAACAAAATGACCTTCAGTTCCATTTATGCTATTGTAAATGTCAGAATTTAATTTTTGTTTATGGCTGATTATCACTCTGTTGTGTATATGTACCACATTTTCTTCATTCATTCATCTGTTGATAAACACTTAGGTTGCTTTCAAATGTTGGCTATTGTAAATAGTGTTGTTAAAAACATAGGAGTGCAGATATACCTTTGATATATCAACTTCCCTTTTTTGGGGGAACATATTTAGCAGTGGTATTGCTGCATCATATAGCATGTGTATTTTTAGGTTTTTTTGAGGAATCTCCAAGCTGTTCTTCATAGTGGTTGAATTAATGTACATTCTCATCAATAGTATACAGTTTTCTCTTTTATCCACATCCTCACAAGCGTTTGCTATTTCCAGTATTTTGGATAAAAGCCATTTTAGGCCAAGTGTGGTGGCTCACACCTGTAATCCCAGCACTTTGGGAGGCCAAGGTGGGTGGATCACCCGAGGTCAGGAGTTCGAGACCACCTGACCAACATGGAGAAACCCTGTAGCTACTAAAAGTACAAAATTAGCCGGGCATGGTGGTACATGCCTTTAATCCCAGCTACTAGGGAGTCTGAGGCAGGAGATTCGCTTGAACCCGGGAGGTGGAGGTTGCAGTGAACCGAGATCGTGTCCTTGCACACCAGCCTGGGCAACAAGAGTGAAACTGTCTCAAAAAAGAAAAGAAAAGGAAAAAGCCATTTTAACTGGAAGAAATGATATCTCATTGTAGTTTTGATTTGCATTACTCCAATGATCAATGATGTTTAACACCTTTCCATTTACCTGTTTGTCATTTGTATATCTTCTTTTGAGAAATGCCTATGCAGATTTTTGGCCCATTTGTTAATTGGATTATTAGATGCTTTCCTAGCTTTCCTATTGAATTGTTTGAGCATTTTATATATTCTGGCTATTAATCCCTTGTCAGATGGATAGTTTACAGATAATTTTGCCTATTCTGTGAGTTGTGTCTTCTTTTTTTTTTTTTTTTTTTTTTTTTTTTACCGTTTCCTTTGTTGTGGAGAAACTTCTTAACTTAATGCGATCCCCTTTGTCCATTTTTGCTTTGGATGTCTGTGCTTGTGGGGGTACTAGCCAAGAAATCCTGGCCCAGTCTAATGTCCTGGAGAGTTTTCTAAAGTTTTATTCCAGTTGTTTCATAGTTTTCATTAAGTCTTTAACGCAGTTTGGTTTGATCTCCTTATAAGGAAAGATATATTGGTCTAGTTTTATTCTTCTGCATATGGATATTTTGTTGTCCCAGCACTATTTATTGAATAAATTGTTGTTTTCCTGATGTATGTTCTTGGAATGTTTATTGAAAATGAGTTCACTGTGGATGTATGAGTTTGTTTTGGGGTTCTCTATTCAGTTACATTGCTCTGTGTGTCTGTTCTTATGCCAGTACCCTGCTGTTTTGGTTATTATAGCTGTGCCATATAATTTGAAGTCAGGCAATGTGATTCTTCAGTTCTGTTGTTATTGTCCAAAATAGCTTTGGCTATTCTGGGTCTTTTGTGGTTCTGTATAAATTTTAGGATTTTTTTTTTTCTGTTTCTGTGAAGAATAACAGTATTTCGAGAGGCATTATATTGAATCTGTGGATTGCTTTTTGTAGTGTGAACATTTTAATAATATTGATTTTTCTAACACATGAATGTGAAATACCTTTTCACTTTTAGGTGTCCTCTTTAATTTCTTTTAGCAAAGTTTTACAGTTTTTATTCTAAAGATCTTTCACTTAAGTAAATTCTTAAATATTTAATTTTATTAGTAGCTATTGTAAGTAGGATTTTTAAAATTTCATTTTCAGATTTCTTGCTGTTGGCAAATACAATGGTATTAATTTGTGTGTTGATTTTGTATCCTGCAACTAAATTGAATTTGTTTATCAGTTATAATAGTTTTTGGGTGGAGTCTTTAGGTTTTTCCAAATATAATATTATATCATCTGCAAACAAAGATAATTTGATTTCTTCCTCTCCAATTTGAATGCCATTTTCCCCTTCCTTCCTTCCTTCCTTCCTTCCTTCCTTCCTTCCTTCCTTCCTTCCTTCCTTCCTTCCTTCCTTCCTTCCTTCCTTCTTTTCTTTCTCTTATTTGATTGTTCTAGCTAGAACTTCCAATATGTTTAATAACAGTGATGAAAGTGGGCTTATTCATCATATGATTTATCCTTCATTCTGTTGATAAGATGTATAGCATTGATTGATCTGCATATGTTTTTTGTTTTGGTCATATTACATATCTTACAGAATAGGCTTTCAGTTTTTCCTCACTGAGTATGATACTAGTTGTGGGTTTGTTGTATGTGGCTTTTGTTGTGTTGAGGTTTGTTTCTTCCGTCCATGTGTTTTGAGGGTTTTTGTCATAAAAGGATTTTGAATTTTATCAAATGCTTTTGCAGCATCAGTTGAAATGACCATATAATTTCTTCCTTCATTCTGTTGATATGACGCATCACATTGATTCATCTGCATATGTTAAACTATACTTGCATCCCTGGGACAAATCCCATGTAGTCATGATGAATGATATTTTTAATGTATTGTTGAAATTGGTGTGCTAGGGTTTTGTTGAGGATATTTGCATTAATATTTTTCGGTGATATTGACCTACAGTTTTTTTTTTTTTAAATGGATCTTTGGTTTTTATATCAGGGTAATTCTAGATTCACAAAATTAGTTTGAAAATATTTCCTCTTCCTCCAGTTTTTGGGGTAGTTTAAGTAAGATTGGTATTACTTCCTTTTAAATATTTGGTAAAATTCTTCAGTGAAGCCATTGGGTCCTGGGGTTTTTCTTTATTGGGATACTTTCTATTATGACTTTGATCTAGGTACTTGTTTTTGGTCTGACCAGGTCTTGGCTTTCTTCATGGATCAATCTTGGTAGGTTTTATGTGTCTAGCAGCTTATCCATTGCTCCTAGGTTTTTCAATTTATTGCTGTATATTCGTTCAGATTAACCTCTAATGATTTTTTTGAATTCCCGCAGTATTGGTTGCAATGTCTACTTTTTCATCTCAGATTTTATTTATTTTAGTCCTTTTTTAAATTTATTTTCCTGGTTAGCCTGCATTAAGATTTGTCATTGTGCATTTTTTCAAACAATATTTACTTAACTATATGAGTGCCTAATATGCTATCAACACATTTAACTTAATAAATCATATGACTTTCTTTGTATTTTCAACTATCAAAATGACATATAATGATACTTTAGGCAATATACCTAAGAAGTGTTTCACATACTAAGGTATCTATTTTGTGGTATGTACTATACAAGTTAAGGCATTACTAGCTTTCATAACAAACTCTGAACAAAACACAATAGAAATTTATTTCTCACTTGCAGAAATACCAAATCGAGAGGTAAACTACAAACATGGTGATTTAGGGACATAGGCTCTTTCCATTTTGTGGCTTAGCCACTTTCAAAACATGATTTTAAGTCTTCTCCATTCAGCAAGCAAGTTGGAAAAGGGAGGGAGACTGTGCAGGAGAGTCTATCTTTTTGTATAAACATAAATTTTCATTCCCCTGGAAAAAAGTGTGTAGAATTGCAATTGCTGGGTCAAATGGTAGTTATTTGTTTAGCTGTATAAGAAAATGTGAATGAAGTTTTTATGAGTCAGGTCTCAAAATGGTGTGCTTCAAATTCTGCCTACATTCCATGGATGAGAAATAGAGTTAATAGTCTCCCCTAACTGAAAAGGGGTTTAGGAAATATATTCTACTTGCCTAGGAGAAAGAGAAACAGATTTTAATGAACACATAGCAATATTGCTATCCTTAGTATGAGCTTCATTCATTTAGCTTGCTAAAATCTGTGTTTATCTTCATTTGGCCAAAACTCATAATTGCAGTCAGAATAAAAACTTAGTTGGAAGAGTCAGAGGAAAAAGAAGTTATTTTTTTTGTAGGTAATTTTGTCTACCCCTGATGTTATTTTTTCTCATGTATATATGGCACTGGCAGCTATTACTCTAGAAACAAAAAATCTTGAGGCAGGATATCAAAATATAATTGCACTCTTTATTTCTTTGGGTAAAGAATGCAAAACTGATTTAGCAAAATTTTAAAAAAATTCAGTGTATTATGTTAAAATAGCTCTATGAAACGTCTTATTCTGTTTTGGGATGCTATAAAGAAATACTTGACACTGGGTAATTTATCAAGAAAAGAGGTTTAATTAGTTCATGGTTCTGCAGGCTGAGAAGTTGAAGGGGCTAGCTCTGGTTTCTGCTGAGGGCTTTTGTGCTGCATCACAATATGGCAGAGAAGGTAGAAAAAGATGCAGACACAGGTGAAGAGTGGAAACACTGAGGGGCATCCTGACTTTATAGCAACCCACTCTCCTGGGAACTAATCCATTTCCGTAAGAATGAATCTAGTCTCTTGAGTGTAACAGCTCACTCAGTGATACTAGAACAGCACCAAGTCATTCACAGGGGATCCACTTCCATTACCCAAATACCTCCCAACAGGCTTCACCTCTCAACACTGCTACACTGGGGGGCAAATTTCCACATAAATGTTGGTGGGCACAAATAAACCTGTATCCAAAACATAGCAGAGGATATGATATAAAATAAGTTGCTTTACCCTGCCCATGCCCTTCCACATTGAAGTAATTATTTTGTACTATGTAATGCAACCCAAAATTGACTTTGCTCAAGTGTTATTCTTTGAAAGAAGACAATCAATTTTTTATTTTTACAAGTAACTCAAATAATAGGAATATAAAAGTAACCCTTGAGGGGACTTGCTGAACTGCCTGCCCATGCCCACATTGTTTAAGACAATTTTACCTTATCTCTGGGAGGGTAATTTCTGGGTTAATGATTTTTAGTAGTTTTAATCACTTGATCAAAATTTGATGATTTTGGTTTTCATAAATGGGTAACATCACTTTCTCTCCCACTTTCCTGTTTCCTTAGCTTATGCTATGAAGTCACGTCTGATATTGAAAAAAGGACTGTGTTTCAAATAAAAACCATTACAAATATTACAGTATGTATTTTTTGAACAAATACTTTGTTCCAGATACTGCCCTAAATATTTTATGTGCATTATCTCATAAAATTCCCACTATAATCTATAAAGTAGATAATATTATTTTTTACGTATTAAAGAATAAATACCTGGAACTTAGATAAGTTGCACTAGGCAAGATAGCACATACATCAAAGTTTGCAACTTGGACATAGGTCTTTGTAACTCCCTATCTCAGGTTATTAACCATAATGAAATTTTGTATCTCTCCTACTGTGGGTTTACCCCTTGGGCAAATGATGTGAACCTCTGTACAATCTTAGTTATTGTTCAATAAATGAAAAGGGGTGTGCAAACATCTACTTGAGATTCTGCATTCAATTCTATTATATATATATATGCTCTGAAGTCGATTGCAGAGTAATAAGGAAATTGTATATTAAATTTTTTGAGGAACATCCACACTGGTTCCCATACTGACTGCACAATTTTGTATTCCAACAAACAGTGCAAAACAAATAAACAAACAAAAAACAAACAAACAAAAAAACCCCACAAATTTTCCACATCTTCACCATGAGTTGTTATTATATTATTTGCTTTTACAATTGCCATCACGACTGTAAGTTGATATCTTATTGTGCTCTTGATTTGCATTTCTCTCAAGGATTAGTGATTTTGAGCATCTCCTCATGTGATCATTGAACACATATATATATTCTTTGGAGAAACATCTACTCATTCATTTGATCATTTTTAAATTTGGTTGTTTGCATTTTTCTTGTTGAATTGGAGGAGTTCTTTATATATTCTGTAAAATCCATTAAAAATGTATTATTTACAAATAATTTCTGACATTCTATAGGTTGCCTTTTTACTCTGTTGGTTGTGCCTTTTGATGCACAGAAGTTTTTAAATTTTGAAGTGTTCCTATTAACCTCTTTTTACTTTTAAACTTTTTAAAATTTTATATGTACATAGAAGGTGTAAATATTCATGGGGTACATGAGATACTTTGATACTGGCATAAAATGCACAATAAACACATCAATGTAAATGAGGTGTCCATTACCTCAAGCATTTATCATTTTGCAATGTTGCAAACATTCTAACATACACTTTTGGTTATTTATTTATTTATTTATTTATTTATTTATTTTGACGTCCTCCCTTATACTTCATTTTACTTTTATTTAAATATTTATTGATACATAATGTCTTATAAGGCACATATCAGCGTTGGTTACACGCACAGAATGTATAATAGTCAAGTCGGGGTATCTACTACCTTGAGATTTATCATTTCTACGTGTTGGTAACATTTCAAGTCCCCTCTTCTAGTTACTTTGAAATATACAATATATTGTTGGAAAGTACAGTACCCCTAATCTGCTATCAAACATTAGAACTTATTTCTTCTAAATAATTATATGTTTGCACCCATTAACAAACCCCTCTTCAGCACCCCCTCCCACTTTCCCTCCTTCCCAGCTTTTGGTATCTGTCATTCTATTCTCTATGTTCAGGAGAGCAAGTCTTTTAGATCACGTATATGAATAGGAACATATGGTATTTGTCTTTCTGTACCTGGCTTATTTCACTTGACAAAATGACCTCCAGTTCCATCATGTTGCTGCAAATAACATGGTTACATTCTGTTTTATGGCTGAACATATTCCATGTAATTACTCTGTTGTGCTATAAAATACTAGTTCTCATTTGTTCTATCTAACTATACTTTTTGTACCTACTAACCATCCCCACTCCCCACCGTACCCTTACCAACCTAGGGTAACCCAGTTTGTTTACTTTTGTTGTTTGTGCTTTAGGTGTCATGTCCAAGAAATCATTGAAAATTCAATGTGATAAAGTTTTTCCTCTACATTTCTTTCTAAAAGGTGTATAATTTTAGCTTTTACATTAAGTCTTTCACCATTTGAGTTCATTTTTTGTAAGTGGTGTAAGTTAAGGGTCCAACTTCATTCTTTCCCATGTGGATATTCAGTACTCTTAACACAATTTACTGAAAAGATTTTCCTTCCCTCATTTGAATGGCCTTGGCAACTTTGTCAAAAATGATTTGACCATATATGTGCGTATATATTTCTGGGTTCTCAATTCAATTCTATTACAGTGGATTGTAGGTCTGTCATTATGTCATTAACATGCTACTTTGATTACCATAGTTATACAGTAAGTTTTGAAATCAGGAAATGTGAGAACTCCAATTTTGCTCTCTTTTCTCAAGACCATTTTGGTAATTTTGAGTCCTTTGAAATACCATACAAATTTTAGGATAGATTTTACTATTTTTGCAAAAAAAAAAAATTAATAGGATCTTATAGGAATCACACTGAATTTGTAAATTGTTTTGGGAAATATTGACATATTTTTATTTTTATTTTATTTTAGATTCAGGGAGGTATAAGTGCTTGCTTTTGCATACTAGTGAAGACTGGGCTTCTAGTGTACCCAATACCTAAATAGCAAACATTGTGCCTCATTTTTCAACTGTCTCTTCATTCCCATCTTCTACTCTTTTGGAGTTAGCGGTGTCTATTATTTCCATCTTTATAATCATATGAACCTGTTGCTTAGCTATGACTTTTAAGTGAGAACATTGTGATTTTGATTGTCTTTTTCTGAGTCAGTTCACTTAAGATAATCGTCCCCAGCTCCATCCACGTTGCTGCCAAGGGAATACATTCATTATTTTTATGGCTGTAAGGTAGACCATGGTGTATTTTCTTTATCCAGTCAACCACTGATGGACAGCTAAGTTGGTTTCATGACTTTGCTATTATGAATAGTGCTGCAATGAACATATGAATACAGGTGCCTGTTTTATATAACCATTTGTTTTCCTTTGGGTATATATCCAGTAAAGGGATTGCTGGGTTAAAAAATAGTTCTATTTTTAGTTTTTTGAGAAATCTCCATACCGTTTTACATGGAGGTTGAATAAACTTACATTCCCAACAAAAATGTGTAAGCATTCCACTTTCTCCACAAATATGCCAACATCTGATGTTTTCTTTTCCTTGTTTTACTTTTTAATAATAGCAATTCTGACCAGTGTGAGATGATATCACATTGTGTTTTTTTATTACTATTATATTATTATTAGGGTTTTATTTTGCATTTCTCTGATGATTAATAATGTTGAGCATTTTCTCAACATGATTAATGTGTTAAAATACAAGTGTTTATTGACCACTTGTATTTTTTCCTTTAAGAAATGTCTGTTCATGTTCTTTGCCCAGCTTTTAATGGAGATGTTTGTTCGTTTTTTCTCGTTGAGTTGTTGATTTTCTTGTAGATTCTGGATATTAGTCCTTTGTCACATAAATAATTTGCAAATATTTTCTCCCATTCTGTAGGTTGTCTGTTTACTCTGTTGATTGTTTATTTTGCTGTGCAAAGGCATTTTGGTTTAATTAAGTCCCATTTGTCTAACTTTGTTTTGGTTGCATTTGCCTTTGAGTTCTTCATCATAAATGGTTTGCCTCGGCCAATGACCAGGAAAGTTTTCTCTAGATTTTCTTCCAGGATTTTTGTAGTTCCATGTTTTTCATTTAAGTCTTTAATCCATCTTGAGATCTTGAGTTGATTTCTGTATACGGTGAGAGATTGGGGTCCAGTTTCATTCTTTCGCACACAGCTAGCCAATTTTCCCGGAAGCATTTATTGAATAAGGTGTCCTTTCTCCATTTTTTATTTCTGGCAACTTTGTTGAAGATCAATTGGTTGTAGTATGTGGCTTTATTTCTGGGTTCCCTATTTTGTTCTCTTTACCTATGTGTCTATTTATGCTCCAGTACCATGCTGTTTTAATTACTATAGCCTTGTAGTTTAACTTGAAGTCATACAGTGTGATACCTTCGGATTTGTTCTTTTCACCCAGAATTGCCTTGACTAATTTTTTTTTTTTTTTTTTTGGTTGCTGCTCCATATGAATTTCAGGATTGCATTTTTCTAATTCTGTTATAAAATGATGTTGGTAATTTGTAGGGATTACTTTGAATCTGTAGGTTGCTTTGGGCAGTATGCTCATTTTAACAATATTGATTCTTTCAATCCGTGAGCATGGGATATTTTCTATGTTTGAATCATCTACAATTTATTTCATCAGTGTTTTAAAATTCTCTTTGCAGATATCTTTTACCTCATGGCTAAATGTATTCCTAGACATTTTATTTATTTTTGGTTATTATAAATGGAATTATTTATTTGGTTTTCAGTATGGACTTTATTGGTGTACAGAAATGCTACTGTTTTGCACATTGACTTTGTATTTTAAAAATTTAGTGAATTTGCTTATCAAGTCTAGGAGTCTTTTGGGGGAATATTTAAGGTTTTCTAGGAATATAATCATCACCAGCAAAGAGATAATTTGATTTACTCTTTCCCAATTTGAGTACTTTTAATTTATTTCTCTTGCCCAATTGCTGTGATTAGGACTTCCAGTATTAGGTCGAGTAGGAGTGGTGAGATTGGACATCCTTGTCTTCTTGCAGTTCTTAGTTAGAATGCTTTTAACTTTTTCCCATTCAGTATAATGTTGGCTGTGGTTTAGTAAGAGATGGTTCTTATTATTTTGAGGTACATTCTTTTGATGTCTAGTGTGTTCAGGGTTTTTATGATGAAGGGATATATTTTCTGGATTGCTTGTTCTGCATCTGTTGAGATGGTGAATCACTCTTATTGATTTGCAGATGTTGAATCATCCTTACATCCCTGTAATAAAACCCACTTGATTGTGATGAATTAACTTTTTTGATGTGCTGTTGGAATCTGTTTGCTAGTACTTTGTTGAGGACTTTTGCATCTATGTCATCAGAGATAATGGCTTGTAGTTTTCTTTTTTGTTTTGTCCTAGCCTGATTTTGGTATCGGAATGACACTGGTAATACAGTTTCATAGAATGAGTTAGAAAGAAATCCCTTCTCCTCAATTTCTGGAAATAGTTTCAATAAGATTGTTACCAGCTCTTCTTTTTGTGTCTGGTAAAATATGGCTGTGAATCTTTCTAATACCAGGCTTTTTTTGTTTTGTTGAAAAAATTTTATTACTGATCCAGCTTCTTTACTCGTTATTGGCGTGTGTACGATTTTTATTTCCTCCTGGTTCTATCTTGGGAATTGGTATGTTTCCAGGAAATTATCAACTTTTTACAGGTTTTCTAGTTTTAGCACATAGTAGCATTCATAGTAATCCCTGATAATCTTTTGTATTTGTGTCGTATCGGTTGTAATGTCCTCTTATTTCTGATTGTATTTGTTTGCATCTTGCCTCATTATATCTTGGCTAATCTAGTTAGCTGTCTGTCAATTTTGCTTATCCTTAAAAAGAAACGACAACTTTTTCTTTTGTTACTTTCTTGTTTCATTTTTTTTGTCTCCCTCTCATTTAGTTCTGCTCTGACCTTTGTGATTTCTTTTCTTCTGTTAGCTTCGGGTTTGCATTGTTCTTGTTCTTCCGTTTCCTTGAAGTTTGATGTTTGGTTGTTAATTTGGGATAGTTGTAATGTGGTCATTTAACGGTATAAATTTTTCTCTTAACTCTATTTTTGCTGTATCACATAGTTTTTGATATGTTTTATCTCTATTTTCATCATTTTGATTTCTCTTTATTTATGCCTTAATTTTGTCGTTTACTCAAAGGTCATTCAGAAACAATTTGTTTAGCTTCCATGTACCTGTGTAGCTTTTAGAGTTCCTTTTGGTGTTGCTTTTAAATTTTGTTTCACTGTGTTTGAAGAAGATATTTATTATGATTTTGACTTCAAAATATTTAATAAATCTTCTTTTATGGCCACCATATGGTCGATTTTGGAGAATATTCTATGTGAAGGTGAGAAGAGAATATATTCTATTCTCATTGTATAGAATGCTCTGTAAATGTCTATTATGTTCCTTTGGTCTACAGTTCAGTGTAAGTTTGAGTTTCTTCGTTGCTTTACCACTTTAGTGATCTGTCTACTGGTTTCAGTGGTTCCCTCATTATTACTCTATTGCCATCCATATTTTTTTTAGGTCAAGTAGTATTTGTTTTATGAATCTGGGTGTTCCAGTGTTGGGTGTATATATATTTAAGATGATTAAATCTTCTTGATGTACTGAAGCTTTTATCATTATATAAGGCCCTTCTTTTTTTTCTTTAAACTGCTGTTGGTTTAAGGTCTGTTTTATCAGATATGGGGATGGCTGCTCCTGCTCACTTTTGTTTTCCATTTGCATGACGAATCTTTACTCACCCATTTAATTTAAGTCTGTAGATGTATTTAGCCAGTAGATGTGTCTCTTTTAGGCAACAGATTGTTTTTTTTTGTGTGTGTGTTTTAATTAATTAACTAATTAATTATTATTATTATTATACTTTAAGTTCTAGGGTACATGTGCATAACATGCAGGTTTGTTACATATGTGTACTTGTGCCATGTTAGTGTGCTGCACCCATCAACTCATCAGCACCCATCAACTCATCATTTACATCAGGTATAACTCCCAATGCAATCCCTCCCCCCTCCCCCCTCCCCATGATAGGCCCCGGTGTGTGATGTCCCCCTTCCCGAGTCCAAGTGATCTCATTGTTCAGTTCCCACCTATGAGTGAGAACATGCGGTGTTTGGTTTTCTGTTCTTGTGATAGCTTGCTAAGAATGATGGTTTCCAGCTGCATCCATGTCCCTACAAAGGACACAAACTTGTCCTTTTTTATGGCTGCATAGTATTCCATGGTGTATATGTGCCACATTTTCTTAATCCAATCTGTCACTAATGGACATTTGGGTTGATTCCAAGTCTTTGTAATTGTGAATAGTGCCACAATAAACATATGTGTGCATGTGTCTTTAGAGCAGCATGATTTATAATCCTTTGGGTATATACCCAGTAATGGGATGGCTGGGTCATATGGTACATCTAGTTCTAGATCCTTGAGGAATTGCCATACTGTTTTCCATAACGGTCGAACTAGTTTACAATCCCACCAACAGTGTAAACGTGTTCCTATTTCTCCACATCCTCTCCAGCACCTGTTGTTTCCTGACTTTTTAATGATAACCATTCTAACAGGTGTGAGATGGTATCTCATTGTGGTTTTGATTTGCATTTCTCTTATGGCCAGTGATGATGAGCATTTTCTCATGTGTCTGTTGGCTGTATGAATGTCTTCTTTTGAGAAATGTCTTTTCATATCCTTTGCCCACTTTTTGATGGGGTTGTTTGTTTTTTTCTTGTAAATTTGTTTGAGTTCTTTGTAGATTCTGGATATTAGCCCTTTGTCAGATGAGTAGATTGCAAAAATTTTCTCCCATTCTGTAGGTTGCCTGTTCACTCTGATGGTAGTTTCTTTTGCTGTGCAGAAGCTCTTTAGTTTAATTAGATCCCATTTGTCAATTTTGGCTTTTGTTGCCATTGCTTTTGGTGTTTTAGACATGAAGTCCTTGCACACGCCTATGTCCTGAATAGTACTACCTAGGTTTTCCTCTTGGGTTTTTATGGTATTAGGTCTAATATTTAGGTCTCTAATCCATCTTGAATTAATTTTCGTATAAGGAGTAAGGAAAGGATCCAGTTTCAGCTTTCTACTTATGGCTAGCCAATTTTCCCAGCACCATTTATTAAATAGGGAATCCTTTCCCCATTTCTTGTTTCTCTCAGGTTTGTCAAAGATCAGATGGCTGTAGATGTGTGGAATTATTTCTGAGGACTCTGTTCTGTTCCATTGGTCTATATCTCTGTTTTGGTACCAGAACCATGCTGCTTTGGTTACTGTAGCCTTGTAGTATAGTTTGATGTCAGGTAGCGTGATGCCTCCAGCTTTGTTCTTTTGACGTAGGATTGTCTTGGAGATGCGGGGTCTTTTTTGGTTCCATATGAACTTTAAAGCAGTTTTCTCCAATTCTGTGAAGAAACTCATTGGTAGCTTGATGGGGATGGCATTGAATCTATCAATTACCTTGGGCAGTATGGCCATTTCCACGATATTGATTCTTCTTATCCATGAGCATGGTATGTTCTTCCATTTGTTTGTGTCCTCTTTTATTTCACTGCGCAGTGGTTTGTAGTTCTCCTTGAAGAGGTCCTTTACATCCCTTGTAAGTTGGATTCCTAGGTATTTTATTCTCTTTGAAGCAATTGTGAATGGAAGTTCATTCATGATTTGGCTCTCTGTTTGTCTGTTACTGGTGTATAAGAATGCTTGTGATTTTTGCACATTAATGTTGTATTCTGAGACTTTGCTGAAGTTGCTTATCAGCTTAAGGAAATTTTGGGCTGAGACAATGGGGTTTTCTAAATATACAATCATGTCATCTGCAAAGAGGGACAATTTGACTTCTTCTTTTCCTAACAGAATACCTTTGATTTCTTTCTCTTGCCTGATTGCCCTAGCCAGAACTTCCAACCCTATGTTGAATAAGAGTGGTGAGAGAGGGCATCCCTGTCTTGTGCCAGTTTTCAAAGGGAATTTTTCCAGTTTTTGCCCATTCAGTATGATATTGGCTGTGGGTTTGTCATAAATAGCTCCTATTATTTTGAGGTACGTTCCATCAATACCGAATTTATTGAGCGTTTTTAGCATGAAAGGCTGTTGAATTTTGTCAAAAGCCTTTTCTGCATCTGTTGAGATAATCATGGGTTCTTGTCTTTGGTACTGTTTATATGCTGGATTATGTTTATTGATTTGCAAATGTTGAACCAGCCTTGCATCCCAGGGATGAAGCCCAGTTGATCATGGTGGATAAGCTTTTTGATGTGCTGCTGAATCCGGTTTGCCAGTATTTTATTGAGGATTTTTGCATCGATGTTCATCAGGGATATTGGTCTAAAATTCTCTTTTTTTTGTTGTGTCTCTGCCAGGCTTTGGTATCAGGATGATGTTGGCCTCATAAAATGAGTTAGGGAGGATTCACTCTTTTTCTATAGATTGGAATAGTTTCAGAAGGAATGGTACCAGCTCCTACTTGGACCTCTGGTAGAATTCAGCTGTGAATCCATCTGGTCCTGGACTTTTTTTCGTTGGGAGGCTATTAATTATTGCCTCAATTTCAGAGCCTGCTATTGGTCTATTCAGGGATTCAACTTCTTCCTGGTTTAGTCTTGGAAGAGTGTAAGTGTCCAGGAAATTATCCATTTCTTCTAGATTTTCTAGTTTATTTGCGTAGAGGTGTTTATAGTATTCTCTGATGGTAGTTTGTATTTCTGTGGGGTCGGTGGTGATATCCCCTTTATCATTTTTTATTGCGTCTATTTGATTCTTCTCTCTTTTCTTCTTTATTATTCTTCCTAGCGGTCTGTCAATTTTGTTGATCTTTCCAAAAAACCAACTCCTGGATTCATTGATTTTTTGGAGGGTTTTTTGTGTCTCTATCTCCTTCAGTTCTGCTCTGATCTTAGTTATTTCTTGCCTTCTGCTAGTTTTTGAATGCGTTTGCTCTTGCTTCTCTAGTTCTTTTAATTGTGATGTTAGAATGTCAATTTTAGATCTTTCCTGCTTTCTCTTGTGGCCATTTAGTACTATAAATTTCCCTCTACACACTGCTTTAAATGTGTCCCAGAGATTCTGGTGTGTTGTATCTTTGTTCTCATTGGTTTCAAAGAACATCTTTATTTCTGCCTTCATTTCTTTATGTACCTAGTAGTCATTGAGGAGCAGGTTGTTCAGTTTCCATGTAGTTGAGCGGTTTTGATTGAGTTTCTTACTCCTGAGTTCTAGTTTGATTGCACTGTGGTCTGAGAGACAGTTTGTTACAATTTCTGTTCTTGTACATTTGCTGAGGAGTGCTTTACTTCCAATTATGTGGTCAATTTTGGAATAAGTGCAATGTGGTGCTGAGAAGAATGTATATTCTGTTGATTTGGGGTGGAGAGTTCTATAGATGTCTATTAGGTCTGCTTGCTGCAGAGATGAGTTCAATTCCTGGATATCCTTGTTAACTTTCTGTCTCATTGATCTGTCTAATGTTGACAGTGGAGTGTTGAAGTCTCCCATTATTATTGTATGGGAGTCTAAGTCTCTTTGCAAGTCTCTAAAGACTTGCTTTATGAATCTGGGTGCTCCTGTATTGGGTGCATATATATTTAGGATAGTTAGCTCTTCCTGTTGAATTGATCCTTTTACCATTATGTAATGGTCTTCTTTGTCTCTTTTGATCTTTGATGGTTTAAAGTCTGTTTTATCAGAGACTAGTATTGCAACCCCTGCTTTTTTTTTGTTCTCCATTTGCTTGGTAAATCTTCCTCCATCCCTTTATTTTGAGCCTATGTATGTCTCTGCGTGTGAGATGGGTCTCCTGAATACAGCAGACTGATGGGTCTTGACTCTTTATCCAGTTTGCCAGTCTGTGTCTTTTAATTGGAGCATTTATTCCATTTACATTTAAGTTAATATTGTTATGTGTGAACTTTATCCTGCCATTATGATATTAACTGGTTATTTTGCTCGTTAGTTGATGCAGTTTCTTCCTAGCCTAAATGGTCTTTACATTTTGGCATGTTTTTGCAATGGCTGGTACCGCTTGTTCCTTTCCATGTTTAGTGCTTCCTTCAGAGTCTCTTGTAAGGCAGGCCTAGTGGTGACAAAATCTCTAAGCATTTGCTTATCTGTAAAGGATTTTATTTCTCCTTCACTTATGAAACTTAGTTTGGCTGGATATGAAATTTTGGGTTGAAAATTCTTTTCTTTAAGAATGTTGAATATTGGCCCCCACTCTCTTCTGGCTTGTAGAGTTTTTGCCAAGAGATCTGCTGTTAGTCTGATTGGCTTCCCTTTGTGGGTAACCCGACCTTTCTCTCTGGCTGCCCTTAAGATTTTTTCCTTCATTTCAACTTTGGTGAATCTGGCAATTATGTGTCTTGGAGTTGCTCTTCTCGAGGAGTATCTTTGTGGTGTTCTCTGTATTTCCTGGATTTGAATGTTGGCCTGCCCTACTAGGTTGGGGAGGTTCTCCTGGATGATATCCTGAAGAGTGTTTTCCAACTTGGTTCCATTTTCCCCCTCACTTTCAGGCACCCCAATCAGATGTAGATTTGGTCTTTTTACATAATCCCATACTTCTTGCAGGCTTTGTTCATTTCTTTTTCTTCTTTTTTCTTTTGGTTTCTCTTCTCACTTCATTTTGATCATTTGATCCTCAATCGCTGATACTGTTTCTTTCAGTTGATTGAGTCTGTTTCTGAAGCTTGTGCATTTGTCACGTATTTCTCGTGTCATGGTTTTCATCTCTTTCATTTCGTTTATGACCTTCTCTGCATTAATTACTCTAGCCATCAATTCTTCCACTGTTTTTTCAAGATTTTTCGTTTCTGTGCGCTGGGTACGTAATTCCTCCTGTAGCTCTGAGAAGTTTGATAGACTGAATCCTTCTTCTCTCATCTCGTCAGAGTCATTCTCCGTCAAGCTTTGATCCATTGCTGGCGAAGAGCTGTGCTCCTTTGCTGGGGGAGATGTGCTCTTATTTTTTGAATTTCCAGCTTTTCTGCCCTGCTTTTTCCCCATCTTTGTGGTTTTATCTGCCTCTGATCTTTGATGATGATGGTGACGTACTGATGGGGTTTTGGTGTAGGTGTCCTTCCTGTTTGATAGTTTTCCTTCTAACAGTCAGGACCCTCAGCTGTAGGTCTGTTGGAGATTGCTTGAGGTCCACTCCAGACCCTGTTTGCCTGGGTGTCAGTAGCAGAGACTGCAGAAGATAGAATATTGCTGAACAGTGGGTGTACCCGTCTGATTCTTGCTTTGGAGGCTTCCTCTCAGGGGTGTACTCCACCCTGTGAGGTGTGGGGTGTCATACTGCCCCTAGTGAGGTATATCTCCCAGTTAGGCTACTCAGGGGTCAGGGACCCACTTGAGCAGGCAGTCTGTCCCTTCTCAGATCTCAACCTCCGTGTTGGGAGATCCACTACTCTCTTCAAAGCTGTCAGACATAGTCGTTTGCGTCTGCAGAGGTTTCTGCTGCTTTTGTTTACGGTGCCCTGTCCCCAGAGGTGGAGTCTACCGAGACAGGCAGGTTTCCTTGAGCTGCTGTGAGCTCCACCCAGTTCGAGTTTCCCAGCGGCTTTGTTTACCTACTTAAGCCTCAGCAATGGCGGGCACCCCTCCCCCAGCCTCGCTGCTGCCTTGCCGGTAGATCACAGACTGCTGTGCTAGCAATGAGGGAGGCTCCGTGGGCATGGGATCCTCCCGGCCAGGTGTGTGATATAATCTCCTCCTGTGCCTGTTTGCTTAAAGTGCAGTTTTGGGGTGGGAGTTACCCGATTTTCCAGGTGTTGTGTGTCTCAGTTCCCCTGGCTAGGAAAAGGGATTCCCTTTCCCCTTGCACTTCCCAGGTGAGGGGATGCCTTGCTCTGCTTCAGCTCTAGCTGGTCGGGCTGCAGCAGCTGACCAGCACCAATTTTCCGGCACTCCCTGGTGAGATGAACCCAGTACCTCAGTTGAAAATGCAGAAATCACCGGTCTTCTTTGTCGCTCGCGCTGGGAGTTGGAGACTGGAGCTGTTCCTATTCGGCCATCTTGCTCCGCCCCCCAATGTTTGGTTTTCATTTCCTGATTTATGTTACTTAGAATAATGGTCTCCAATTCCATCCAGGTTGCTGTGAATGACATTATTTTGTTTACATTTATGGCTGAGTAGTATTCTACGATGTATATATTCCACATTTTCTTTATCCACTCATTGATTGATGGGCATTTGGGCTGGTTCCATATTTTTGCAATTGCAAGTTGTACTGGCTATAAATATCCATGTGAGAGGATCTTTTTCATATAATGACTTCCTTTCCTCTGGGTATATACTCAGTAGTGGGATTGGTGAATCATATGGTAGTTCTGTTTTTAGCTCTTTACAGAATCTCCACACTGTTTTTCATAGTGGTTGTAGTAGTTTACATTATCACCAATAGTATAGAAGTGTTCCTATTTCACAACATCCATGCCAATATCTATTTTTTTTTAATATGGTCATTTTTGCAGGAGTCAGGTTGTATCGTATTGTCGTTTTGATTTGCATTTCCCTGATCTTTAGTGACGTTGAGCATTTTTAATATGTTTGTTGGGCATTTTGATATCTTCTGTTGAGAATTGTCTATTCATTTTCTTAGCCCACTTTTTGATGGGATCTTTTCTTCTTGCTAATTTCTTTGAGTTCCTTGTAGATTCTGGATATTAGTCCTTTTTCAGATGTATAGATTTTGAAAATTTTCTCCCACTCTGTAGGTTGTCTGTTTTTCCTGCTCATTGTTCCTTTTACTGTGCAGAAGGTCTTCAGTTTAATTAAGCCCCACCTTTTTATCTTTGTTTTTATTGCATTTGCTTTTGGTTTCTTGGTCATGAAATCTTTCCCTAAGCCAATATCTAGAAGGTTTTTTTGATATTATCTCCTAGAATTTATATATTTTCAGATTGTAGATTTAAATCCTTAATCCACCTTGAGTTGATTTTTGTATAAGGTGAGAGATGAGGATCCAGATTTATTCTCCTACAGGTGGCTTGCTGATTATCTCTGCACCATGTGTTAAATAGGGTGTACTCTTCCTACTTTATGTTTTTATTTACTTTGTCAAAGATCCATTGCCTGTAAGTTTTAGGGTTTATTTCTAGATTCTCTATTCTGTTGTATTGGTCTATATGCCTATTTGTTTGCCAGTACCATGCTGTTTTGGTGACTATGGCCTTATAGTATAGTTTTAAGTCAAATAATGTGATGCCTCCAGATTCGTTCTTTCTGCTTAGTCTTGCTTTGGCTATGCAGGCTCTTCTTTGGTTCCATATGAATCTTAGGATTGTCTTTCCTAGTTCTGTGAAGAATGATGATGGTATTTTGATGGAAATTTCTGTAAATATCTGTTAAGTCCACTTGTTCTAGGGTATAGTTTAAGTCCATTGTTTCTTTGTTGACTTTATGTCTTGATGACCTGTCTAGTGCTGTCAGTGGAGTATTGAAGTTCCCAGCTATTATTGTGTTGCTCTCTATCTAATTTCTTAGTTTTAGTAGTAATTGTTTTCTAAATTTTGGAGCTCCAGGGTTATGTGTTTTATTTTGCTTTTGGACAAGGCCTTTTATCATTGTATAATGTTCCTCTTTGCCTTTTTAAACTGCTGTTGCTTTAACGTTTGTCTTGTCTGATATGAGAATAGCTACCTCTGCTTACTTTTGGTGTCCATTTGCATGGAATTTCTTTCCCCAGCCCTTTTACCTTAAGTTTTGGTGAGTTCTTATGTGTTAGGTGAGTCTCTTCAAGGCAGCAGATACTTGAGTGGTGAGTTCTTATGAATTCTTTATCTTTAGAATGGAGCATTTAGGATATTTACATTCAATATTCACATTGAGATATGAGTTACTATTCCATTCATTGTGTTATCTGCAGCCTGAATACCTTTATTTATTATTGTATTTTTGTTTTATAGGTCCTGTGAGATTCATGATTTAAAGAGGTTCTGTTTTGATATTTCTTTTCGGGATTTGTTTCAAGATTTAAGGCTCCTTTTAGCAGTTCTTACAGTGCCAGCTTGGTATTGGTGAATTCTCCCAGCATATGTTTGTCTGAAAAAAAAAAAAAAAAGAAAAAAGGATCTTTCCTTCATTTATGAAGCTTGGTTTCACTGAATACAAAATTCTTGGATGATAATTGTTTTGTTTAAGAAGTCTGAAAATAGGGCTGTGAGGCAAAAGCACAAGGTAACTCATCAAGGAAAAACTATCAGATTAACAGCAGATTTCTCAGCAGCAGAAACCCTCCAAGCTAGAAGGGATTGGGGCCCCACCTTCAGCCTCCCTAAACAAAGCAATTCAGAGAGTTTTGTCTTGGTTTGCATCCGTTGCTGGTGAGCTAGTGTAATCATTTGAGGGTGTTAAAGAACCTTGTTTTGTCATATAACCAGAGTTGTTTTTCTGATTCTTTCTCATCTGGGTAGACTATGTCAGAGAGAAGATCTGGGACTCAAGGGCTGCTGTTCAGATCTTTTTTTTCCCACAAGGTGATCGCTTGATGTGATGTTCTCTTCTTTTCCCTATGGATGGAGTTTCCTGAGAGCCAAACTGAAGTGATTGTTATTTCTCTTCTGTATCTAGCCACCCAGCAGAGCTACCAGACTCTGAGCTGGTACTGTGGGGTGTCTGCACATTGTCCTGTGCTGTGAACTGTTGAGGTCTTTCAGCTGTGTATACCAACACAGTATTTGGGCTGTCTCTCAGGTCCTGCAGGAGAAATCTGCTTCCTTAAAAGGGTCTGTGAATTATCTCAGCCTTTGTGGTATTTTCTTACAGTAGTTCTTTGAGTGGAAGTTTACAACGCAAGTCTCCACATGCTGCTCTGTCCATCTGAATGGGAGCTACAATTTATTTCTGCCTCCCGTTCACAATTTTTTTCATGATCCAGTTGTCTATTCTGTTCCATTGGTTCATATGCCTGTTTTTATACCCGTACCATTTCTTGTAGTGCTGACTTTGTAGTGGTGAATTCTTTCAACACTTGTTTGTCTGAAAAAGACTGTATCTTTCATTTTTATGAAGGTTAGTTTCAATGGATACAAAATTCATTGCTGATAATTGTTTTGCTTAAGGAAGCTGAAAAAGGACTTGAATTTCTTCTAGCTTGTAGGGGTTCTGCAGAGAAATTTGCTATTAATCTGATAGATTTTCCTTTATAGGTTACCTGATGTTTTTGCCTCACAGTTCTTAAGATTCTTTCCTTTATCTTGACTTTAGATAACATAATGGCTAGGTGCCTCGGCGATGATCTTTTTTGTGATGAATTTCCCAGGTTTTCTTAAAGCTTCTTGTTTTTGGATGTCTGAATTTCTAGCAAGGCCAGGAAAGTTTTCCTAGACTATTTCCTCAAATATGTTTCCAAACTTTTAGATTTCTCTTCTTCCTTGGGAACACCAATTATTCTTAGATTTTGTCCTTTAACATAACCCCAATCTTCTTGGAGAAGTTGAGAAGTTGGTTTACTTGTTATTCTTTTTTTTTTTTTTTCTTTTTTGTCTTTGTCAGATTGGATTCATTTGAAAGGGTTGTCCTCAAGCTCTGAACTTCTTTGTTCTACCCGTGTGATTCTACTGTGGAGACTTTTCAGTGTATTTTGCATTTTTCTAAGTGTGTCCTTCATTTCTAGAAGTTGTGATTGTTTTTTATTTATGCTATTTATTTCATGGAAGAATACTGTTTTCATATCCTGTATCATGTTTTTGATTTCTTTAAATTGGTATTCACCTTTCTCTGGTGCCTCATTGAGTAGCTTCATAATCGAATTTCTGAATTCTTTTCTGGAAATTCAGAGATTTCTTGGTGCATATCTATTGCTGGTGAGCTAGTGTGATCTTCTGGGGATGTGAAAGAAACTTGTTTTGTCATATTACCAAAATTGTTTTTCTGATTCCTTCTCATTTGGGTAGACTATGTCAGCGGAAAGATCTGCTGCTCAAGCACTACCATTTAGAATCTTTTTGTCCCATGGGGTGCTCCCTTGATGTGTTGCTTTTCCCCTTCCCCTAGAGATGTAGCTTCCTAAGAGCTGAACTGCAGTGATTCTTATTTCTTTTCTCGGTCTAGCTGCCCAGCAGAGCTACTGGGCACCAGACTGGTATGGGTTAGTGTCTGCAAAGAGTCCTGTGATGTCATCTATCTTCAGGTCTCTAAACCATGGATTCCAGCACCTGGTCCAGTGGAGGTAGCAAGGGAGTGAGGTGGACTCTGTTTGGGACCTAGGTTGTAGTGTTGTTTAGTGCACTGGTTTTCTCAAATGTTGGTTGTGCTGGCAGTGAAACTGTCATTTGGATGGACTTAGGACCTCTGGTTGCAGGATGTTACAGGTAGTGAAGTTTGCTGTTATTTTCTCATTTCTTAGGGCAGGGTTATTCTTTTATGGGTTTCCGTAATGGTTTATGTTCGTTGGCCTCCATCCAGGGTGTGTCACTTTCAAGAGAGCATCAGCTGTGGTAGCATAGGGAAGATACAAGCTTGCAGTAGGGTCACCTGGATAAGTACTCAGGTTTCTCAGGTAGTAGGTGGGGCCATAGAGCTTTCCAGAGATTATGCCAGCTACTAGGGTAGGTAGAGAAAGACAGTCAGGTTGGGGGCAGGCTTAGGTGTTTCTGAGCTCAGACTCTTCTTGGGTGGGGCTTGCAGCATCCACTGTGGGAGATGGGGGTGTGTTTCTCAGACCAATGGAGTTATGTTCCCGGGGGATTATGGCAACCTCTGCTGCAACATACAGGTTACCAGGAAAGTAGGAAAAAGCCAGCAGTGACAGGCCTCACATAGCTCTCATGCAGCCAGAAAGGCCAGTCTCATTTCCATCATACTCCTCCAACGACACCAAGCCTGTATCCGGGCAGCTGGTGAACAGGGGTGGGAACTTGCTCCAGGTTACAAGCCTCCCCTCTGAGAAAGCAAGTAGGGCTTTCAGGCTTTGCCCCTCCCCACTACAGTTTCTGTGCTCATACCTGCACTTCCTGTTCTCCTCCCACCCCTAGACTCTACCCTAGAAAATTCATGCTCAGTCAAAATTGCTACAAAGTTTAGCTGGAAATTTTCTACTCCTTGTGGTCCTTCCCCAATTCCACTGGCAGCCCTCCCCAAGGAACCCTGTGAGATAAAGTAAAAAATGGGTTCCCTGGGCTTTTTTGGGGGACGGGAGTGCCTACAGGGCTCTTCCCATTTCTACGTTTATATTTCATTTGGCTCTTTAAATTTGTTTCAGCTCTAGGTAAGGTTAAATCCTTCTTCCACGATCAGAATTTTCAGGCTCCCTAGTGAGAATGTGTGTTTGGAGGCGGACTTATCCTTTCTCACACTTTGGGCGCTCACAGATTTTTGGCTGTCTCTCAATGTTTGCAGCAACAAGTTGCTTCTTTCAAAGGGTCTGTGAAATATTTTTGTTATTTAGGCATGTTCCTGTGGTAGTTCTTGGAGCAAAAGTTCATAATGTGAGTATCCACACACTGTTCTGTCCATATGAGTGAAAGCTGCAAGTTAGCCCTGCCTTCTATCCACCATTTTCCACCTGATGTGCCATTTTTGATGCCCAGTTATAATGATTGGGTGTAGTCTCCATGATGGGTATCAATGTGGCCATGCATCTTGTACTCAACATGAATGGCCACTTGGAAAGTCTCCTGAAAAAGTCTGAAAGCACATAGATTCCGCAAGGATGAGACATTTTTGGCAAATTAGGTTTAATGTGTCCCTCAAGGTAAACAAAAATCTTTGAAGAGATTGCTTAAATAACAAACAACTTATAATACCTAATAAGTACTAGTCAGTTGAGAACTTTGGAAGGACCGCAAAACAAAAAGTGAGACAAAAACAGCTTAAGAGTCCAAAGGCTGAGTAATCAGGGCATTCCATCCAAAAAAAAGGTAATTATTAATGTAGCAAAAGTATCAGCCAAATGGAAAACAATCACAATTCCTTGCTCACAGAATGTGAGTGATTTAAAAATGTCTCACCCCTCCCAGAGCCATAATAAAACAGCACTTGGCAAAGCAATTATAGTTAACTAGGTAGGCTGGGACTGCCATATTTCTCAACATGGCTGAAAGGAAACTGAGCTAAATGAAGCAGACAAACCTCTCTCCAATTTGCAGCACTAGAAAATTTTTAAAAATTATTATTATACTTTATGTTCTAGGGTACATGTGCACAATATGCAGATTTGATACATAGGTATACGTGTGCCATGTTGGTTTGCTGCAACTATCAACTTGTCATTTACATTAGGTATTTCTCCTAATGCTATCCCTCCCCCAGCCCCCTCCCCACGAGAGGCCCCAGTGTGTGATGTTCCCCGCCTTGTGCCTAAGTGTCCTCATTGTTCAATTCGCACCTAGGAGTGAGAACATGCAGTGTTTGGTTTTCTGTCCTTGTGATAGTTTGCTGAGAATTATGGTTTTCAGCTTCATCCATGACCATGCAAAGGACAAGAACTCATCCTTTTTTTTATGACTGCATAGTATCCCATAGTGTATATGTGCCACATTGTCTTAATCCAGTCTATCATTGATGGACCTCTGGGTTCGTTCCAAGTCTTTCCTATTGTGTATAGTGCTGCAATAAACATACGTGTGTATGTGTCTTTACAGTAGCATGATTCATAATCCTTTAGGTTATATATCCACTAATGGAGTTGCTGGGTTAAGTGCTATTTCTAGTTCTAGATCCTTGAGGAATTGCCACACTGTCTTCCACAATGGTTGAACTAATTTACACTCCCACCGACAATGTAAAAGCGTTCCTATTTCTCCACATCCTCCCCAGCAGCTGTTGTTTTCTGGCTTTTTAATGATCGCCATTCTAACTGGTGTGAGATGGTATCTCATTGTGGTTTTGATTTGCATTTCTCTGATGGCCAGTGATGATGAGCATTTTTTTAATGTGTCTGGTGGCTGCAGAAATGTCTTCTTTTGAGAAGTGTCGTTCATATCTTCTGCCCACTTTGTGATGGGATTGTTTGTTTTTTTCTTGTAAATTTGTTTGAGTTCTTTGTAGATTCTGGATATTAGCCCTTTGTCAGATGGGTAGATTGTAAAAATTTTCTCCCATTCTGTAGGTTGCCTGTTCACTCTGATGGTCGTTTCTTTTGCCATGCTAAGGCTCTTTCGTTTAATTAGATCCCATATGTCAATTTTGGCTTTTGTTGCCATTGTTTTTGGTGTTTTAGTCATGAAGCCCTTGTCCATGCCTATGTCCTGAATGGTATTGCCTAGGTTTTCTTCTGGTTTTTTTATGATTTTAGGTCTAGCATTTAAGTCTTTAATCCATCTTGAATTAACTTTTGTATAAGGTGTAAGGAAAGGGTCCACTTTCAGCTTTCTACATATGGCTGGCCAGTTTTCCCAGCACCATTTATTAAATAGGGAATCCTTTCCCCATTTCTTGTTTTTATCAGATTTGTCAAAGATCAGATGGTTGTAGATGTGTGGTATTATTTCTGAGGGCTCTATTCTGTTCCACTGATCTATATATCTGTTTTGGTACTAGTACCATGCTGTTTTGGTTACTGTAGTCTTGTAGTATAATTTGAAGTCAGGTAGCGTGATGTCTCCAGCTTTGTTCTTTTGGCTTAGGATTTTCTTGGCAATGCTGGCTCTTTTTTGGTTCCATATGAACTTTAAAGTAGCTGTTTTCAATTCTGTGAAGAAAGTCATTGGTAGCTTGATGGAGATAGCATTGAATCTATACATTATCTTGGGCAGTATGACCATTTTCACTATACAGATTCTTCCTATTCATGAGCATAGAATGTTTTTCCATTTGTTTGTGTCTTCTTTTATTGTGTTGAGCAGTGGTTTATAGTTCTCCTTCAAGAGGTCCTTCACATCCCTTGTAAGTTGGATTCCTAGGTGTTTTATTCTCTTTGTAGCTATTGTGAATGGGAGTTCACTCATGATTTGGCTCTCTATTTGTCTGTTATTGGTGTATAGGAATGCTTATGATTTTTGCACACTGATTTTGTATCCTGAGACTTTGCTGACGTTACTTATCAGCTTAAGGAGATTTTGGGCTGAGATTATGGGGTTTTCTAAATATGTAATCACGTTATCTGCAAACAGGGACCATTTGACTTCCTCTTTTCCTAATAGAATACCCTTTATTTCTTTCTCTTGCCTGATTGCCCTGGCCAGAACTTCCAGCACTACGTTGAATAGGAGTGGTGAGAAAGGGCATCCTTGTCTTGTGCCGGTTGTTAAAGGGAATGCTTCCAGTTTTTGCCCATTCAGTATGATATTGACTGTGGGTTTGTCATAAATAGATCTTATTATTTTGGGATACATTCCATCAATACCTAGTTTATTGAGAGTTTTTAATCATGAAGGGCTGTTGAATTTTGTCAAAGGCCTTTTCTTCATCTATTGAGATAATCATGTGGTTTTTGTCATTGGTTCTTTTTATGTGATGGATTATGTTTATTGATTTGCGTATGTTGAACCAGTCTTGCATCCCAGGGATGAAGCTGACTAGATCATGGCAGATAAGCTTTTTCATGGCAGCACCAGAAATGTTGATGGTTTTTGTGAAACCTTTGTTCTGGTCGTTTTAGTTTAGAAGAACTTAAGCAAGATACATACAGCAAAGGAGAGGCAGTATAGAAAAATGTATTGCAAAAGAAAAACAATATTCTGAAATTTAGTCACAGAATAGTCAGAAAAACTGAGAGATGATTCAGAGTGGGCTGCTCTGAGGATGAGGTAACAAAGACTGGCACTGTGGACATTCCCTTTATGGAAGCTAACATGATTGTTCAAAAGGGGTAGAAAAGGGCATTTCTAGTAAGCATGTTATGGACGACCTTTGGTTGCAAGTACACAGTAGCTGTCATGCTTGTTTATACATCACATGTCTCATTAGCATCTTAGATCTCCATCCAGGGCTGTAACTTTTACTATTGTAAGAGACAAAGCATCAGTCTGAGGGCAAGTAAAATAAAAATGTCCCTGCTCTCCATAGGAGAACTTCCCTACTAGAGAGCGCTTTTCTTGAATGAGCTTGACTACAATGCCAAAGCTGAGGCTTATTGTGTTGACAGTGGATCACGCAGGTTGCTGCATCCTGAGGACATGGTTACTTCCTTGCTTACTAATCTTGCCTTAATACAAACAAAACACCATGTTTTATGAGGACTTAAAAAATAAAAATCTTAGAGATGTTTAAAAATATGTCTTATCAGCTCCTTTATTGCAAGAATAGCCATGAGCTTAAATAGCTTTTGTTGGTTAATTCACTAGAGTGGCTTTGACAAAGTATCACAGATGGGGTGGCCTAAAAAACATAATTTTTTTTTAATTAGTTGGCTCACAGGGTTGTGGAGTTTGGCAATCTAATATCTGGGTATCAACAGAGTTGGTTTATTTTGAGGCCTATCTCCTTCGTTTGTAGAAGGCTGTCTTCTTTCTGTGTGATTACATGGTCTTTCTTCTGTAGCTGTCAGTGCCCTAATTTCCTCTTCTACAGGGACGTCAGTTACTTTGGATTAGGGTCCACCCTAATAACCTATGTAACTTAATCACATTTTTAAAGACTGTATCTTCTACAGAACTGCAGAATGAATAAGAACTGACCAACCCACTATCTGCTACTTTGAAGAGACTCACATAAAACATAAAGACTCACATAAACTTAAAGTAAAGGGGTGGAAAAGGCATTTCATGCAAATGGACACCAAAACTGAGTATGGGTAGCTATTCTTATATCAGACAAAACAAACTTTAAAACAACAGCAGTTAAAAGAGATGAAGAGAAACATTATATAATGGTAAAAGGCCTTGTCCAACAGGAAACTATCATAATCCTAAACATATATGCACCTAACACTGGAGCTCCCAGATGTATAAAACTTCTACTACCAGAACTAAGAAATGAGATAGACAGCAACACAATAATAGTGCAGGACTACAATACTCCATTGACAGCAATGGACGGGTCTTCAAGACAGAAAGTCATCAAACAACTAATAGTTTTAAACTCTACTTTGGAACAAATGGACTTAACAGATACATAGGGAACATTCCATCCAACAACTGCAGAATACACATTCTATTCGACAGTGCATGGAACTTTCTCCAAGATAGACCATATGATATGCCATAAAATGAGCCTCAATAAATTTAAGAAAACTGAAATAATATTAATCACTGTCTCAGACCACAGTGGAATAAAACTGGAAATCAACTCCAAAAGGAACCTTCAAAACCATGCAAATGCATGGAAATTAAATAAACTGCTACCGAATGAGCATGGGTCGAAAATGATATCAAGATGAAAATTTAAAAATTCTTCGAACTGAATGGCAATAGTGACACAACCTATCAAAATCTCTGGGCTACAACAAAGGCGATGTTAAGAGGAAAGTTCATAGCCCTAGACCCTCACATCAAAAAAACTGAAAGAGCATAAACTCATAATCTAAGATCACTCCTAAAGGAACTAGGGAAACAAGAACAAATTAAACCCAAGACCAGCAGAAGAAATGAAATAACCAAGATCAGAGCAGAACTAAATAAAATTTAAACAACAACCAAAAAAGCAAAAGATAAATGAAACAAAAAGCTGGTTCTTGAAAAAGATAAATAAAATTGATAGATCATTAGCAAGATTAACCAAGAAAAGAAGAGAGAAAATCCAAATAACCTCATTAAGAAACAAAATGGGAGATATCACAACTGACACCACTGAAATACAAAAGATAATTCAAGGCTACTATAAACACCTTTCTATGCATAAACTGAAAAACCTAGAAGAGATGAATAAATTCCTGGTAAAATACACCCTCCTAGCTTAAATCAGGGAAAAAAGAGATATCCTGAACAGACCAATAACAAGCAGCGAGATTGAAATGGAAATTTAAGAATTACCACCAAAGAAAGTCCAAGACCAGAAGGATTCACAATAGAATTCTAACAGACATTCAAGGAAGAATTGATAACAATCCTTGTGACACTATTCCACAAGATAGAGAAAGAGAGAACACTCCCTAATTCATTCTATGAAACTAGCATCACCCTAATATCAAAACCAGGAAAACACATAGACAAAAAAGAAAACTATAGACCAATATCCTTGATGAATATAGATGCTAAAATCCTTAACAAAATACTAGCTCACTGAAATCAACAACATATCAAAAAGCTAATCCACCATGATCAAATGGGTTTCATACCAGGGATGCAGGGATGGTTTAACATACACAAGTCAATAAATGTGACACACCACAGAAACAGAATTAAAAACAAAAATCACATGACCATCTCAATAAATGCAGAAAAAGTATTCAACAAAATCCACTTCATTCACTTATGATTAAAACTCTCAGCAAAATCAACATATAAGGGACATACCTCAATGTAATAAAAGCCATCTATGACAAACACACAGCCAACATAATAATAATAGGGAAAAGTTGAAAGCATTGCCTTTGAGAACTGGAACAAGACAAGGATGCCCACTCTCACTGTTCCTCTTCAATGTAGTATGGGAAGTCTTGGCCAGAACAATCAGAATAGAGAAAGAAACAAAAGTCATCCAAGCCGATAAAGAGAAAGTCAAACTGTCACTGCTGACGGTGTGACTATTTACCTCAAAAACCCTAAAGACTCCTCCAGAAAGCTCCTAGAACTGATAAAAGAATTCAGCAAAGTTTCCAGATACAAGATTAATGTACACGAATCAACAGCTCTTCTATACACCAGCAGTGACCAACCAGAGAATCAAATCAAGAATTCAACTCCTTTTTTTCAGTAGCTGCAAAAAGTAAAATAAAATAAAATACTTAGAAATATGCTTAACCAAGGAGGTGAAAGACCTTTACAAAGAAAACTACAAAACACTGCTCAAAGAAATCGTAGATGACACAAACAAATGGAAATACATCCCATACTCATTGATGGGTAAAATCAATACTGTGAAAATGACCATACTGCCAAAAGCAATCTACAAATTCAATGCAATCTCCATCAAAATATTACCAACATTCTTCACAGAATTAGAAAAATCAATTCTAAAATTCATATAAAACTAAAAAAGAGCCCTCATAGCCAAGGCAAGACTAAGCAAAAATAACCAATCTGGAGGCATCACACTACCTAATATCAAAGTATACTATAAGCCATAGTCACAAAAACAGCATGGTACTTGTATATAAGATAACATTGGAAAAACCCTTGTAGACATTGGCTTAGGCAAGGATTTTATGACCAAGAAGCCAAAAGCAAATGCAGTAGAAACAAATATAAATAATTGGGATGTAATTAAACGAAAGAGCTTTTTCGTGGCAAAAGAAGCAGTCAACAGAGTAAACAGTATATATATATATATATATATATATATATATAGACACACACACACACATATATATACACACACACACATATATATATCTCACAATGATTTATATATAATTCATTCATTCTTATGGCTGATTAGTATTCTATCATATATGCTACACAGCCATAAGAAGGAATGAATTAACGGCCTTTGCATTGACCTGGATGAGATTGAAGACTATTATTCTAAGTGAAAGACTATTATTCTAAGTGAAGTAAGTCAGGAATGGAAAACCAAACATTGTATGTTCTCACTAATATGTGGGAGCTAAGCTATGAGGATGCAAAGGCATAAGAATGATACAATGGAGTTTGGGGACTTCGGGGGAAGGGTGGGAGAGGAATGAGGGATAAAAGACTACAAATAGGGTGCAGCGTATACTGCTCGGGTGACGGGTGCACCTAATCTCACAAATAACCACTAAAGAACTTACTCATGTAACCAAGCACCATCTGTACCCCAATAACTTACAAAAAAACTTTAAAAAGCAACTGAAATACTAACCAAGCAACCAAGCAACCAAGCAATCAACCAATCAAACAAAGAATAAGAACTGGCCCCAGACCAATAAACTAGTATCTTAATGAATGGGTTCTTCCTAGGGCATTCTACTGTGCAGCCAACATTGAGAAACACTGTCCCTCGGAATATTCTCCTAACTTCTCTGCTGATGTGAATCACCTGGAATGCTTGCTAAACATACAGCTTTCCAAGGCTCTCTGGATATTCTGATAACCGTGCATCTGGTTTTAAGCCCAGAAATTTGTGTTTTTAACCGGTGCAAGGCTTTATCTTGCCTGCAATAGTGAGATAAAAATAATCATCTTCTACCAATGTAAAAAAAGAAAAGACTGTATATTCAAATACAATCACATTCTGAGGTACTGGGGGTTAGAGCTATACAAATAAATTTTAGGGGGCATAATCCAGTGCATAAAATACAAATTTAGAACTTGTGGACCATCAAGCAGTTAATGATTTTGGACAAATTATAATGGATTTTTTACGTTTCTGAGAGGATGTTGTTATTCACCCCCTTATCTATTTCTTTCAATCATACGTTTTTCATCTGTAGGAATTAGAGAGGTAGCTCAGAAAACAAGTAAAAACATCGATTTTGAAATTGTGAAAAATATGTTTTCATGGTAATATTTATCTCGTAGGATTTTCTTAGGGTTAAATGAGATAATATATGTAAATCACTCCACACATTGTCTGGCACATGGAAGTTGCCTAACAAATTCTTCGTTTCTTCTCATTGTGGATAGAGCTCCTTTCCCTTAATTAGGTGTCATAGCTTGGTCTTGGCTCTAGGGGCATAGTTAACTCAATTCCTGAGTAAAATTTAAGATCTGATCTTCACTATCCAGGTTGTCTTTTAGTCTCCTCTTCTATCCTGACCATAGGCTATTTCTTGAACGTCCTTTTTTGTTTGTTTGTTTGTTTTTTTATAGACTTTTAGTTCCTTGCCCTTCACCTCATTTGATTCTCTCCCCATTTACTGCACCCACTATTGGTCCTATTTAAAGCCCAGCCTGCATTCTTGCCTTAATGTGTTCCATGCCCAACTTGTCCATTGCTGTTTTTTTCGAGAGTGACCTCAGCATATTTCATGACCAGACACTCCCAAATAAATTAAATGTGCAATCATACTTTTAGCTGCTTCTCTATAGTTTTACATCCCCAATCCATAAGCATATTTCCTGTTCTATCCATAAACCTTCAGTTTGTATTTTCATCATTCTCTCATGGTGTTGTGTATCTCCAGCATTTCTCACACCTCCAGAATTCAAGAGATATGTGTTAGTATGCAAACAAACTGACAAAAACCATCAAATAACAACAAAACTTAGATTCAAAGTCAGAAGCTTATACATAAATGCCAGACTTTTATTGAATTTTCTGGAACTCACTTAAGCTAGGTGGTATGAATTTGGGATACACTCTTATTGGGGAATTTGGACAGGTTGTAAGAGGCATTATTAATAATACTTAATACAAATTAATATGACCACTGCCTGTTTTTCTTGCACAAAAATTTTTGCTTTAAACAAATGGGTGTTGATATGTTTGTACATCTCCATTTTGTTAAATTAGATTCCTCACATCCTCACACTAGAGTAGGCTGGTCAAAGTATGCAATTTCTCACGTTTTGGAGAAACACATAGACTATATAATTCCTTTTTTATGAGCTACCTAAAGTAGTCAGATTCTCAGAGACAGGAGGTAGAGTGGTGATGCCAGGGGCTGGAGAGGGAGGTTTGAAGCATTGTTGTTTAAAAGGTAAAAAGTTTCAATTTTGCAACATTAGAAGAGTTCTGGAGATTGGTTGTACAATACTGTTAATATACTTAATATTACTGAAATATACACTTAAAATGATTAAGATGAGAAATTTTATGTTGCATGCATTTTACCATAATGTTTGCTCTTTCAGACTGTGATTTAAATTATTTTTAATATATATCAAGAAATTGAATTGCTGAATCATACGGTCATTCTACATTTCTGCTTTAATTATTTTAGGTACCACCATACTGTTTTTTTTTTTTTAATTATTATACTTTAAGTTCTGGGATACATGTGCAGAACATGCAAATTTATTACATAGGTATACATGTGCCATGGTGGTTTACTGCACCCATCAAGTGACTGCACCATTCTACATTTCCACTAACAAAAGTAAAAATGTACCAATTTCTCTACATCCTCATCAGCAATTGTTATTTTATTTAATTACTGTATACCTTTAAGATGTACACCGTAATGTTTTGATATATATAGATATAGGTATATACACACAGTGAACTGCTTACTACAGTCCAGAAAATTAACATATCCATCATCTCACATAATTTTCTTTCTTTCCTTGTGGTAAGAGTACCTACAATCTACTCTTTATAATAGTATATAATACAATAATTATATGATATAATTAGTATATAATATAGTAATTATATCATATAATTAGTATATAATACAGTAATTATATCATATAATTAGTATATAATACAATATAATATAATAATATATAACACAATGATATTAACTATAATTCTAATACTATATATTAGATCTCTAGACTTATTCATTCTATAAGAAAACTTTTTACCCTTTGTCCTACATTTCCCTATTACCTACCCCGCCCTGCCCCTGTTAACCACATTCTACTCTGTTTCTATATATTAAATACATATAGATATAGATATACAGATATATAGATTTAGATTCTACATATAGGTGAGATCATGCAATATTTTTATTTATCTGGTTTATTTCACTTAACACAATCTTCTCTAGGTTCATCCACGTTGTCACAAAAGCAGAATATTGTTCCTCCTTAGGGCTGAATAATATTCCATTTTATATATATACCATGACTTTTTAAATCTATTCACCCATCAGTGGACATATATTCTCTCCATAATTTGGCCGTTGTGAATAATAATGCAATGAACATGAGAATGCAGATATATTTCTAAGATGGTGATTTCATTTCCTTTGGGCAGATAAGCAAAAGAGGGAATGAAATATATCTCATTAATGTAATAAAAAATATAGATCATAATATCTCAATAGATACAGAAAAAGGAATTAACAAAAAATCAACAACCTTTTATGATAAAAATACTCAACAAAAAGGAAGTTTCTCAACATAATAAAAGTCATTTGTGAGAAACCCAGAGCTAACATCGTAATCAATGGGAATAAACTAATATCTGGAACAAGACAAGGATGCCCATTCTTGCCACTTCTATTCAAAATAGTACTAGAAGTTCTAGCAAGAACAATCAAGAAAGGAAAAAAAAAAATAAGGCTTGAAATCAAAAAGGAAGAGTAAAAAGTATTTATATTTGCAGATGATATGATTCTATATGTAGAAAACCCTAAGCTTCCAAAAGTGAGTACAATTAGAATAAATGAATTCAGTAAAGTGTCAGGATAGAAAATCAGCATACAAAAATCAGTTGCATTTATTTACATCAATAATGACCTGTCCAAAAAAGAAATCAAGAAAATAATATCATTTACAATAGCATTGAAAAGAATAAAATACTGAGGAATAAATTTAGCCAAGGAAGTAGAAAATCTGTACATTGAAAATTATAAAACATTGATGAATGACATTGAAACAATCATGAATAAATATAAATATGTCCTATATTCATGTACTGTAAGAATCAATATTATTAAAATGTCCATACTGCCTGCTATGGTCTGAACATGTCTCCCTAAAATCATGAGTTGAAACTTAATGGCCCTTATGATAGTATTAAGAGATATAATCTTTAAAATTTAATTAAGTCAGGAAAGCAAAGCCCTCATGGATGGAATTTGGGCCCTTACAAAAAGATTTGAATAAGTAAGTTCACTGTTTTGTTTTTCTGCCATGTAAGGACACACATTTCATTCCTTTTTGCTCTTCCATCCTTTCTGTCATGTGAGGACACTTAGATGGTGTTATATACAAAAAGTAGGCCTTGAACAGAGTCAAAAACTGGCGGCACCTTGATTTTAGACCTTTCATTCTCCAGAATTGTGAGAAATAAATTTCTGATGCTCGTAAATTACTCAGTCTCACATATTTTGTTACAACAGCACAATTGAACAAAGGAAAAGATAAAGAAAATAAGCAAAGATCCAGACTATACATTTCTCCAAAGAATACATAAAAACGGCTGACAGGTAAATAAAAATATACTTAACATCATTAATAATAAGGGGAATGCAAACCAAAACCACAATGATATAATACCTCACTGCTGTTAAGATGGCTATTATCAAAAAGATAAGATAACAAGTGTTGACAGGGGTCTGGTGAAAAAAGAACCCTCGTACAGTGGGAATGTTGGTGGAAATGTAGATTCGTGTAGCCATTGTGGAAAGCAGTATAAAGATTCCTGAAGAAAGTAAAAACAGAGCTACCACAGGACTCAGTAATCCCTCCGTTATTATTATTACTATTAATTTTTATTATTTTTGCCATCTTAAATGAGTAATGTTGAGTATTTTTTCATTGTGGTTATTTGTATATTGTCTTCAGATATATATTGATTAAAATATATTGCCCAGTTTCAAAATAGATTGTTATGGTGTTGTGCTTGAGTTGTAGGAGCATTCTATATGTTTTGAGTATTATCCCTTAACAGATATACGATTTGCAAACAATGTCTCTCATTTTGTAGGTGGCCTTTTCACTGTATTGATTGTGTCCTTTGATGTAAACAAATTTTCAATTTCGTTGTATTTCAGTTAGGCTATTTTTTTCTCTTGTTGCTTGTGCTTTTGGTGTCATATCTGAGAAATCATTGCCAAATTCAGTTATGTAAATTTTCCCCCCTTGTTTAAATCTGAGTTTTATAGTTTTAGCTCTTACATTTAAGGTTTTTTTTTTTTTTACTTAATTTTTGTGTATTGTAAGATAAGGATGGAACTTTATTCTTTTGCATTTATACATCCAGTTTTCTCAACAGTCTCCTTTCCCCATTGAATGATCTCAGCACCCTTGTCAGAAATCATTTGAGCATGTATGCAAAGATGCATTTCTGGGATATCTGTTACTTTCCATTGGTCTATATGTCTGTCTTTACGCTAGTACCACAATGTATTGCATACTGTAGTTTTGTAACAAGTTTTCATATCAGGAAGTGTGAGAACTTCAATTTTGTTCTCCAATATTTCTTTGTTTATTTAGAGCCCATTGAGATTCCATGTGAATTTTAGAATGGGGATTTTTCTATTTCTGAAAAAACAATGTTGGTATTTTGATAGCAATTACCTTAAATCTGTAGATTGTTTTGGGTAGTATTGACATCTTTATGGTATTGAGTCTTTTATCCATGAACATAGAATAATCTTCAGTTCAACCTCATGTTGAAATGCAATCCTTAATGTTGAAGGTGGAGTTCAGACAGAGTTGCTTGGGTCACTGGGCTGGATCTCTCATGAATGTTTTGGTGTCCTCCCCATGGTAATCAGTTTTGGTATCAGGATGATACCAGCTCCTATACGTATTTATGGTAGAATTCAGCTGTGAATCTGTCTGGTCTTGGTCTTTTTTTGCTTGGTAGGTATTAATTACTGCCACAATTTAAGAGCTTGTTATTGGTCTATTCAGGGATTGAACTTCTTCCTGTTTAAGTCTTGGTAGGTTGTATGGGTCCAGGAATTCATTCATTTCTTCTAGATTTTCTAGTTTATATGCATAGAGGTGTTTGTAGTATTCTCTGATAGTAGTTTGTATTTCTGCTTGGTCGGTGGTGATATTCCCTTTATCATTTTTTATTGTGTATACTTGATACTTCTTTCTTTTCTTCTTTATTTATTTATTTTTTTTTTTTTTGAGACAGAGTCTCGCTCTGTCGCCCAGGCTGGAGTGCAGTGGCCGGATCTCAGCTCACTGCAAGCTCCGCCTCCCGGGTTTACGCCATTCTCCTGCCTCAGCCTCCCGAGTAGCTGGGACTACAGACGCCCGCCACCTCGCCCGGCTATTTTTTTGTATTTTTTACTAGAGACGGGGTTTCACCGGGTTAGCCAGGATGGTCTTGATCTCCTGACCTCGTGATCCGCCCGTCTCGGCCTCCCAAAGCGCTGGGATTACAGGCTTGAGCCACCGCGCCCGGCCTTTTTTCTTCTTTATTAGTCTAACTAGCAGTCTATCTATTTTGTTAATTTTTTTAAAAACCAGCTCCTGGATTTGCTGACGTTTTCGAGGGTTTTTCATGTCTCTATCTGCTTCAATTTTTCTTTAATCTTAGTTATTTCTTGCCTTCTGCTAACTTTTGGATCAGTTTGCCCTTGCCTCTCTAGCTCTTGTAATTGTGATGTTTGGCTGTCGATTTTAGATCTTTCTAACTTCCTGATGTGGGCATTTAGTACTGTAAATTTCCCTCTTAACAGTGCTTTAGCTGTATCCCAGAACTTCTGGTACATTGTGTCTTTCTTCTCTTTGGTTTCAAAGAACTTCTTGATTTCTGCCTTAATTTCATTATTTAGCCAGGAGTCATTCAGGAGGAGGTTGTTCAATTTCCATGAAATCGTATGCTTTTGAGTGAGGTTCTTAATCCTGAGTTCTAATTTGATTGCACTGTGGTCTGAGAGACTGTTTTTTATGATATAAGTTCTTCTGCCTTTGCTGAAAAGTGTTTTACTTCCAATTATGTGGTCGATTTTAGAATAAGTGCCATGTGGCACTGAGAAAGATGAATATTAGTTGACTTGAGGTAGAGAGCTCTGTAAAGGTCTACTAGGTCCACTTGATCCAGAGCTGAGTTCAAGTCCTGAATATCCTTGTTAATTTTATGTCTCATTGATCCATCTAACACTGACAGTGGGGTGTTAACATCTTCCACTATTATTGCCTAGAAGTTTAAGTCTCTTTGTAGGTCTCTAAGAACACGTTTTATGAAGCTGAGTTCTCCTGTATTTGGTGCATATATATTTAGAATAGTTAGCTCTTCTTCTTGAATTGTTCCCTTTACCATTATGTAATGAAAGTTGTCTCTGTTTGCACATAAAATGATTTTACATTTAGAAAACTCCATCATCTCAGCCCAAATCTTCTGGAACTGATATACAACTTCAGCATAGTGTCAGGATACAAAATCAATGTTCAAAAACCATAGTCATTCCTATACACCAAAAAAAGGCAAACAGAAAGCCAAATCACAAATGAAATCCCATTCACAGTTGCTAAAAGAAGAATAAAATACCTAGGAATACAGCAAACAAGGAATGTGAAAGACCTCTTCAAGGAGAACTACAAACCACTGATCAAGGAAATAAGAGAGGACACAAACAAATGGAAAAACATGTCTTCCTCATGGATATGAAGAATTAATATTGTGAAAATGGTCATAATGCCCAAAGTAATTTAAAGATTCAGTGCTATTCCCATTCAACTACCATTGACATTCTTCATAGAATGAGAAAAACTACTTTAAATTTCATCTGGAACCAAAAAAAGAGCCCATAAAGCCAAGACAATCCTAAGCAAAAAGAACAAAGCTGGAAACATCACACTACCTGACTGCAAACTATACTACAAGGCTACAGTAACCAAAACAGCATAATATTGGTACTAAAACAGACATATAGAGCAATAGAGAAGAACAGAGACCTGAGAAAAAACATCACTTATCTACAACCATCTGATCTTTTACAAACCTGATAAAAACAAGCAATGGGGACAGGATTTCCTACTCAGTAAATGGTCCTGAGAAAACTGGCTAGAGATATGCAGAAAAATGAACTGGCCCCTTCCTTACACCTTATACAAAAATTAACTCAAGATGGATTAAATACTTAAATATAAAATGCAAAACCATAAAAGCCCTAGAAGAAAACCTCATTTCCTGACAGGTCCCAGTGTGTGATGTTCCCTTCCCTGCGCCCATATATTCTCATTATTCAACTCCCACTTATGAGTGAAAATATGTGATGTTTGGTTTTCTGTTCCTGTGTTAGTTTTCTGAGAATTATGGTTTCCAGTTTCATCCATGTCCCTACAAAGGACATGAACTCATCCCTTTTTAAGGCAGCATAGTATTCCATGGTGTATCTATGTCACCTTTTCTTTACCCAGTCTATCATTGATGGGCATTTGAGTTGGTTCCAAGTCTTTGCTATTGTGAATAATGCCACAATAAACATACATGCATGTGACTTTATAGTAGAATAATTTATAATCCTTTGGGTATATACCCAGTAATGGGATGGCTGGGTCAAATGGTATTTCTAGTTCTAGATCCTTGAGGAATCACCACACTGTCTTCCACAATGGTTGAACTAATTTACACTGTCACCAACAATGTAAAAGCGTTCCTATTTCTCCACATCGTCTCCAGAACCTGTTGTTTCCTGACTTTTTAATGATCACTATTCTTACTGGCATGAGATAGTATCTCATTGTGGTTTTGATTTGCATTTTTCTAATGACCAGTGATGATGACCTTGTTTTCATATGTTTGTTGACTGCATAAATGTCTTCTTTGAAAAGTGTCTTTTCATATGCTTCACTCACTTTTTGATGGGGTTGTTTGTTTTTCTCTTGTAAATTTGTTTAAGTTCCTTATAGATTCTAGGTATTAGCCATTTGTCAGATGGACAGATTGCAAAAATTTTATCCCATTCTGTAGGTTACCTGTTCACTCTGATGATAGTTTTTCTTGCTGTGCAGAATCTCTTTAGTTTAATTAGATCCCATTTATCAATTTTGGCTTTTGTTGCAATTGCTTTTGGTGTTTTAGCCATAAAGTCTTTTCCCATGCCTATGTCCTGAATAGTATTGCCTAGGTTTTCTTCTAAAGTTTTTATGGTTTTAGTCCTTATGTTTAAATTTTTAGTTCATCTTGAATTAATTTTGGTATAAGGTGTAAGGAAGGGGTCCAGTTTCAGTTTTCTGCATATGGCTAGCCAGTTTTTCCAACACCATTTATTAAAATTACATTTTTAGTCTGGAAATGGTGGCTCAGACCTCTAAGCTCTGCATTTTGGGATGCCAAGGCAGGCAGATCACTTGAGCCCAGGAGTTTAAGACAAGCCTGGGCAACATGGTGAAACCCTATCTCTACTATTTAAAAAAAAAAAATAGCTAGGCGTGGTGACTGGTATCCATGGTCCCAGCTACTCAGGAGACTGAGGTGGGGGAATTATTTGAACCCAAGAGGCAGATGCTGCAGTGAGCTGAGTTTGCACCATTGCTCTCCAGTCTCCTCTGTCACTCAGGCTAGAGTGCAGTGGCGTGATCATGATTCACTGTGCCTCAACCTCTAGAACTCAAGAAATCTTCACCCTTCAGCCACCTGAGTAGCTGGGACTACAGGCATGTACCACCACAACAAGCTAATATGTATGTATTTACTTATTCATTTATGTATTTATTGTCCCATGTTTCCCAGGCTGGTCTCAAACTCTTGGGATCAAGCGATCCTCCCACTTTGGTCTCTCAAAGTACTGGTATTATAGGTGCAAGTCATGGGTATAGGCACAAAAACTCTATATGGAGGTTTGTGGAATGGATGATTCTATCATGCAGATAGTGAACATAGTATAGATAGTTTTTCAACCCATATCCTTCTCCTTTTACTACCTCTTAAATTTAATTTTTTAAAAAAGACTCTTTATATGTTTTGGATATTTGCCCTTTATCACACATAGTACTGATTTTTAAAAGCAGTTTTTCACTGGTCTTTTAACTTTGATTACAGGTTAATTCTTCTCGTGTAAGTTTTTAATATGTAAAGAAAGAATTATATTGTACAAATTCTTTTAGAATGTTAATTACCAACTTAATATAATGTATAAAATGTCTATATATCTGTCTTATTGGTTAAGTTCTACATAGCTTCCCACCATATAGATCTGCCATATTTTATTTAACCAGTCCTTTTTTAACTATATGTTTAGGATATTTTTTCTGGCTTTTGTGACTGAAATTCTTAAGTCAATGAACTTTCCTGTACCTTCATCCTTCTTTGTAAATGGTTAGATATATTCACAGGACACAGTAAAATAGCAGTGAAATTGTTGCATTCTAAGTGTAGGCAAATTAAATATTATAAGAGACTGCCAAATTGTAGGAAGGAATGGGTTCTCACTGTTGGAGACTGATTGAGATTTGAGCAGTTAGGAATAAAGATATTGCAGGAAGAAGGGAAGGAATATATTAAGACATGGAGTTCCCCACTCATCTCCAAATGTCCACAAGAGAAAGCAGGAAAGATCTAAAATTGACACTCTAACATCACAATTAAAAGAACTAGAGAAGCAAGAGCAAACACATTCAAAAGCTAGCAGAAGGCAAGAAATAACTAAGATCAGAGCAGAACTGAAGGAGACAGAGACAAAAAAATACCCTTCGATAAATCAATGAATCCAGGAGCTGATTTTTTTTTGAAAAGATCAACAAAATTGATAGACTGCTGGCAAGACTAATAAAGAAGAAAAGAGAGAAGAATCAAATAGATGCAATAAAAAATGATAAAGGGGATATCACCACCGACCGCACAGAAATACAAACTACCATCAGAGAATACTATAAGCACCTCTACACAAATAAACCAGAAAACCTAGAAGAAATGGATACATTCCTGGACACATACACTCTCCGAAGACTAAACCAGGAAGAAGTTGAATCCCTGAATAGACCAAAAACAGGCTCTGAAATTGAAGCAATAATTAATAGCCTACCAACTAAAAAACGTCCAGGACCAGATGGATTGACAGCTGACTTCTACCTGAGTTACAAAGAGGAGCTGGAACCATTCCTTCAGAAACCATTTCAATCAATAGAAAAAGAGGGAATCCTCCCTAACTCATTTTATGAGGCCAACATCATCCTGCTACCAAAGTCTGGCAGAGATACAACAATAAAAGAGAATTTTAGATCAATACCCCTGAAGAACATCGATGCAAAAATCCTCAATAAAATACTGGCAAACCAAATTCAGCAACACATCAAAAAGCTTATCCAACACCATCAAGTTGACTTCATCCCTGGGATGCAAGGCTGGTTTGACATATGCAAATCAATAAATGTAATCCATCAAATAAACTGAACCAAAGACAAAAACCACATGGTTATCTCAATAGATGCAGAAAAGGCCTTTGACAAAATTCAACAGCACTTCATGCTAAAAACTCTCAATAAGCTAGGTATTGATGGGATATATCTCAAAATAATAAGAGTTATTTATGACAAACCCACAGCCAATGTCATACTGAATGGGCAAAAACTGGAAAAATTCCCTTTGAAAACCGGCACAAGACAGGGATGCCCTCTCTCACCACTCCTATTCAACATAATGTTGGAAGTTCCGGCCAGGGCAATCAGGCAGGAGAAAGAAATAAAGGGTATTCAATTAGGAAAAGAGGAAGTCAAATTGTCCCTGTTTGCAGATAACATGATTGTATATTTAGAAAACCCCATCATCACACCCCAAAATCTCCTTAAGCTGATAAGCAACTTCAGCAAAGTCTCAGGATACAAAATCAATGTGCAAAAATCACAAACATTTTTATACACCAATATCAGACAAACAGAGAGCCAAATCATGAGTGAACTTCCATTCACAATTGCTTCAAAGAGAATAAAATACCTAGGAATCCAACTTACAAGGGATGTGAAGGACCTCTTCAAGGAGAACTACAAACCACTGCTTAATGAAATAAAAGAAGACACAAACAAATGGAAGAACATTCCATGCTCATGGATAGGAAGAATCAATATCATGAAAATGGCCATACAGCCCAAGGTAATTTATATATTGAATTTATTGTAATATTATTAATATTATATTGAATTTATTATCCAATGCCATCCCCATCAAGCTACCGATGGCATTCCTCACAGAATTGGAAAAAAACTACTTTAAAGTTCATTTGAAACAAAAAATGAGCCTGCATTGCCAAGACAATCCTAAGCCAAAAGAACAAAGCTGGAGGCATCACGCTACCTGACTTCAAACTATACTACAAGGCTACAGTAACCAAAACAGCATGGTACTAGTACCAAAACAGAGATATAGACCAAATGGAACAGAACAGAACCCTCAGAAATAATACCACACATCTACAACCATCTGATCTTTGACAAACCTGACAAAAAGAAGAAATGGGGAAAGGATTCCGTATTTAATAAATGGTGCTGAGAAAACAGGCTAGACATATGTAGAAAGCTGAAACTGGATCCCTTCCTTACACTTATACAAAAATTAATTCAAGATGGATTAAAGACTTAAATGTTAGACCTAATACCATAAAAACCCTAGAAGAAAACCTAGGCAATACCATTCAGGACATAAGCATGGGCAGGGATTTCATGACTAAAACACCAAAAGCAATGGCAATAAAAGCCAAAATTGACATATGGGATCTAATTAAATTAAAGAGCTTCTGCGCAGCAAAAGAAACTACCATCAGAGTGAACAGGCAACCTACAGAATGGGAGAAAATTTTTACAATCTACCCATCTGACAAAGAGCTAATATTTAGAATCTACAAAGCACTTAAACAAATTTACAAGAAAAAAAATCAAACAACCCCATCAAAAACTGGGCAAAGGATATGAACAGATACTTCTCAAAAAAAGACATTTATGCAGCCAACAGACACATGAAAAAATGCTCATCATCACTGGTCATCAGAGAAATGCAAATCAAAACCACAATGAGATACCATCCCACACCAGTTAGAATGACGATCATTAAAAAATCAGGAAACAACAGGTGCTGGAGAGGATGTGAAGAAATAGGAACACTTTACACTGTTGATGGGAGTGTAAACTAGTTCAACCATTGTGGAAGACAGTGTGGCGATTCCTCAAGAATCTAGAACTAGAAATACCATTTGACCCAGCTATTCTATTACTGGGTATATACCCAGAGGATTTTAAATAGTGCTGCTATAAAGACACATGCACACGCATGTTTATTGCGGCACTATCCACACTAGCAAAGACTTGGAATCAACCCAAATGTCCATCAATCAGAGACTGTATTGAGAAAATGTGGCACATATACACCATGGAATATGCAGCCATAAAAAAGGATGAGTTCATGTCCTTTGTGGGGACCTGGGTGAAGCTGGAAACCATCATTCTCAGTAAACTATCACAAGAACAGAAAACCAAACACCGCATACTCTCACTCATAGGTAGGAATTGAACAATGAGAGCAGTTGGACACAGGGTGGGGAGCAATGCATACCGGGGCCTGTTGTGGGGTGGGGTTCTGAGGGAGGGATAGCATTAGGAGATATACCTAATGTAAACGATGAGTTAACGGGTGCAGCACACCAACATGGCACATGTATATATATGTAACAAACCTACCCATTGTGCACATGTACCCTAGAACTTAAAGTATAATAAAAAAATGAATAAAATAGAAAAAAGAGTGAATAATGATGAATTTAACCTAATCCAAATATATGGAGGTTTTCAGTAGAAAATAAAGTCAAATGGTAAGATAGTTTGTCAAAAAGCAATCAAACTCATATAACACTCTTATTTTCTGAAACCCTAAAGCAGTTGTTTTTAAATAGTGTTTCATAAAACCATAAGATTACCAAAAGGGGAGAGGGAGGACAGTCCCCAGCTCAGCTTCCATCAAAACATTTCATATTAGATTTATTTTATATATTGGGGCTCAACATGAGATTTCATTTCACAGATAGGTATATATCGCTGATAAGCAAAGAATAAGATACATAATTCTATAGGAAATATATTACACTAAATATATCTAGGATTATATTCAAATGCTTTGATCTCAAGATTTTTTTTCAATCAAAAAAATGAGTTTATAAAAATCTTTCATTTTGTAAGTCCTATTTATTAATATTTCCTATATTAAAATTAAAATTGAGTTGAAAAATGTTTTTTCTGTTTTAACAAATAGTTTCATTTGACAGATAAAATTGTATACATTAATTATGTACAAAATAATGTTTTGATGTATATGTATATACATACCCATTGTGTATCAAGCTAGTTAACATATACATTACTTCACATAGTTGTCATTATTATGGGGAGAACACTTAAAATTTACTCTCAGCATTTTTCATGAATTCAATATTTTGTTTTTAACTTTAATCACTATGTTGTACAACAGATTTCTTAAACTAATTCCTCTTATATGACTGAAATTTTGTAAACTTTGGCCAACCACCTGATCTCCCCAACCACCTTTCCCACCACTACCCAACCTCTTGGTAACCACCGTTTTACTCTCTATTTCTGTAAGATCAACACTTTTAGATTCCCCACGTTAATGAGATCACACAGTGTTTGTCTTTCTGTGTCTGACTTCTATCACTTAATATTTCCCAGGTCCATCCATGTAACAAATGACAGGATTTTCTTCTTTATGACTGAATAATATTTTATTTTCTATGTATTATAAATATAAAACTTATATTTTTATATATTTTATCTATCCATTCATCCATTGATGAATACTTAAGTTGATTTCACATCCTGGCTATTGCTAAAACACTTTAAAAAGTATAGGAATATTGACATACTGATTTCATTTCCTTTGGATATAAACTCAGTAGTGGGATTGCTGTATCATATAGTAGTTCTGCTTTTAAATTTTTTGAGAAAACTTCATACTGTTTTCCATAATGTCCATACTAATTTACATTTCCACCAACAGAGTGTAAGTTTCCTTTTTTTCTGCATCTTCATCAACCTTTGTGATTTTTTGTCTTTTTGATAATATTCATTCTAGCAGGTGTGAGGTGATATTTCATTGTGGTTTTAATTTGCATTTCCCTGGTGATTAGTGATGTTTAGCACCTTTTCATTTATCTATTGACCATTTGTTTGTCTTCTTTGGATAAATGTTTCCTCAGGACTTTTGACCATTTTTTAAAAATGGGTTATTTGTTTTCTTGCTATTGGGTTGTTTGAGTTCTTTACAACTTTTGGATATTAACCTCTTATAAATGTATGATTTACAAATATTTTTCTGATTCTCTAGATTTTATCTTCATTTATTTGATGTCTTCCCTGGCAGTGCAGAAGCTTTTTAGTTTTATGTAATCTCATTTATCTAATTTTACTTTTGTTTCTTATGCTTTTAGGGTCATATAAAAAAATGTTTGCCCAGACCAATGTAATGGAGCATACTCGCTATGGTTTTGTCTAATAATATCATTATTTTTGGTTTTTGTATAAGGTGCGAGATAAGGATTTATTTTCATTCTTCTACCTGTGAATATACAGTTTTCCTAACACCACTTATTGAAGAAACTGTCCTTTCCCCCATTGTGTGTTTTTGACACCTTTGTCAAAATTCGCTTGGCCACAAATGTGTGGATTTATACCTTGTCTCTCTATTCTGTTCCATTGGTATTTATTTCTGTTTTTATGCTAGTACCGTGTTATTTTGGTTACTATAGTTTTGCAAGACATTTTAAAGTCACGTAGTGTGATTTTTCCAGTTTTATTCATTTTGGTCAAGTTTCCTTGGCTATTCGGGGTATTTTGTGGTTCTATATTACTATTAAATTTTTTTCTATTTCTATAAAAGTCGCCATTGGTGTTTTGATAGGAATTGTGTTTAATCTGTAGATCACTTTAGCTACAATGAACATGTTATCAATGTTTATTCTTCCACTCCATGAACATGGACATCTTTCCATTTACTTGTGTCTTCTGAAATTTCTTTCATCATGTATAGTTTTCAGTTTAGAAATCTTTCATCTCCTTGGTTAAATTTATTCCTAAGTATTTTATCTTTGTAGTTATTGTCAACAGGATTTTCTTGATTCCTTTATCACATAATTCATTGTTTGTATATAAAAAGTTACTTATATCTGTATGCTGATTTTATATCCCGCAACTTTACTGAATTTAATTATTTCTACCAGTGTTTTGGTGAAATCTTTAGGTTTTCTAGGTATAAGATTATGTTGCCTGGGCTGGGTGCAGTGGTTCATGCTTGCAATCCCAGCACTTTGGGAGGCCGAGGCAGGCAGATCACCTGAGGTCATGAGTTCAAGACCAGCCCGTCCAACATGGCGAAACCCCGTATCTACTAAAAATAGAAAAATTAGCTGGGCATTGTGGTTTGTGCCTGTGGTACCAGCTACATGGCAGGCTGAGGCAGGAGAACTGTTTGAACCTGGTAGACAGAGATTGCAGTGAGCTGAGACCACGCTACTGTGTTCCAGCCTGAGAGATAAAGTGAGACTCAGTTTCAAAAAAAAAAAAAAAGATGTTGTCTGTAAACCAGTCCAGTTTGACTTCTTCCTTGCAAATTTGGATGCCTTTTATTTCTTTCTGTTGACTAATTGCTCTAGCCAAGACTTCATTTTTATGTTGAATAAAAGTGCTGAAAGTAAACATCTTTGTCTTGTTTATGATCTTAGAAAGAAAGCTTTTAGTACTCCTTATTGAGTATGATAATGGCTGTTTGTTTGTAACATACAGACTTTATTGTGTTTAGGTGCATTCCTTCTATACCTAATTTGGTGAGAGTTTTTATCATGAAAATATGTTGTATTTTGTCTGCATCTATTGAAATGATCATATAGTTGTTATTCTTTATTCTACTACTGTGGTTTATCTCATTTTTAGTTTTCTGTATTTTGAACTATCCTTGTATCACAGGGGTAAATCCTACTTGATCATGGGGAATGATACTTTTAATGAAATGTTAAAATTGGTTTGCTAATTTTTCCTGAGGATTTTTGTATCTGCGTTTATCAGGGATATTGGGCTGTAGTTTTCTACTTTGTGGTGTCTTTGTCTAGTTTTTATATCAGGATAATATTTATTTTAATAATTTAATTTTATATCAATTTAATTAAAATTTATTTTTAAAATTGTTGTTTAAAAGTGATTATAATAAATCCATTACATGTTAACATAAATAACTGACATTTTATAAAATCTATATTTTTCTAACCAAAAAAAATTGTGATAAGAGTGGCATTGTTTTACTATTTTTGCAAATCTTTGGAATATCTGGTACAATGGAAAACAGCTTTAAAGGAACAATCTCATTCTATTTTGAATGTTTGACTATTCACAGCTTTCAAGCTTCATCTTTCTCTTTCCTTCTCTTGTCTCACATCTGGGAAAGCTGATAAGAAAGCATGTGCACTCACCCTTTGGCACCAGTGGGAAGTTCAAAGCACATAATCGCTGGTACAGCCCCAATTTCCTAAATAAAATAATAGCCATGGCCAGTCACCCTTCCTTTGTTTCTCAGTTCATTTTTGGACCTGCTTGGGAGCCACTCTTGCTCTCTCCAGAGAGCCTCATTATACATGTCATAAATTTTTGCAAACCTTTTTGGTGCATGTGTGGCATGGTTAGTCTCAACATTCAAACCACATTTGGGTGGAGTGTCCATCCCAACTCTTTGGTGTGACCACAACACAGCTGGATTCTTTTATATGCTTCTCCATTCAATCTTTTCCATATGTTGTTTTACTTTAAATATATAAAGAAACTTCAGCGTCACACAGATATATAGATGGAAAAAGCATTATTCTACTAACTTTTTTAGAGAATTGTGAATATTCCCCTTTAATACTTTACCAAAACTTGGTAAGTGTTAGTTGCAATAGATAAGGTAGTTTCAGTGTGAAATTTTATACCATGTTAATGAATTTGACATTTAGAAAATGTTTGCTGCTAGGCGTGATGTCTCATGGCTGTAATCCTAGCACTTTGGGAGACCCGGGAGGGTGGATCTCTTGAGTCCAGGAGTCTGAGACTAGCCTAGGCAACATGAAGAAATGTTGTCTCTCAAAATAAAATAAAATAAAATAAAATAAAATAAAATAAAAAATAAAATAAAATAAAATAAGCCAGACATGGTAGCACTTGCCTGTGGTCCCAGCTACTTGGGAGGCTGAGTAGAAGGATTACTTGAGCCTAGCAAGTTGAGGTTGAAGTGAGGAGTGATCATGCCACTGCACTCCAGCCTGGGCTACAGAGTGACACCAAATAACAAATATTTTTGACAAATATTGTCATTTATTTTTCACTGATGTTTTGCTTCCTTTATTTTTGAGAAAAATAATCTACCAAATACCAGTCTAAATAACCATGATTTTTCTCTCATTGTTTCAAATAAAACAACGTGTTGTTTAAGTTTTAAAATGGCTAACATCTTTTACCTCAAACAATCATACAATTGCTTTTTCTGGAGACAACCATCATACTTTAGTATACAACAAAAGTGCTTTATGTCCACGTCCCATTTTATCATAAAAATTATTAAAAAGTTGTATATTCAAGGATTTAGATTTAATAGCCTTGATAGTCTTTACCGCTTCATCAAGAATATTTTTAGCTATAACTGACTTGTTTCTACTTGCATATGTGTGACAGTAAATAACGTAATGACTATTAGCAGTTTGGTACCACTGCCCTGATTTTTTCTAGGGTGCCAGCATTTTTAATTCCTATTGATTTTCTGCCATATGCCAATATCTACACAATAAAAAAAGGCAGATCATATTTTGGCATTTATATGGAAATAATTTTGATGTCACAGACTTTAGGGAAGAGTATCAGTAATCACAAGGACACTTGCACGACTATTTGAGAACCATATTTAGGGGCTTAGAAAAAAAGGAAATATGTGAGAAATATGTGTAATTAAATAACGATTTTACAGAGAAAGTGTAACTTTAGTTGGGATCATAAAGATTGACATTTGGACAGGCAACCATGGGAAGGAAAAGCATTCCCAGTGGTTCCCTCTGCATGAATGTAACTGTTGTGATATATAGGAGAAACAACCATGGGTCTGGTGAAAGATTACAGAGTAAAAGAAAGATGGAAATAAACTACCTGGTTAGGATGAGATATGAGTATAAAATCAGGCACTCTAATAATGAGTGGCATGAAGATAAACAGGTGAGAACTTTTGAATGTGAAGTGAAATATTAGCAATAAGAGGAAATAAAATGCTCAGCAAAATGTAGGCCCTTCATTGTTTATCAGAATTATTAATTAGCAATTTTCAAGTATCTTATTATATAAATTAGGTGGAAACACAAACATGATTTTGCTAAATGGGAAGCATAGTTTCAGAGAGGTGACAAACCAGTAAACACCTTCACAAGCAAACATTACTTTAGTAGTTTTAATTAGTGGATTTGCTCTTATTTAATTTAATTCATTCATTCCTCAATCTTCTGAGAGTCATGTTTGTAAAGAAAATTTTCTGAGACAATTGCTGACATATTTTTTCTTCTTCCTGTGAGAGGGTTTCTTTTGTGTTGATGGTTTACACACTCTGTATAGTCCAATGAAAGGATCAGTGCTTTCTCTCAGCATGGCTCGCAGATGGAAAGCTATGAAAACAACCATATACGTCAGCATTGCTCAAAATGAATACTGATTTGGGAAAAAACAGAATGCTAGAAGGCACTAGAAAGCACTAGAATATACTAATCATGTTTGGATGCAAACAAGAATTTTGGTGATTTATCTGGCCTGAGTGAAGAATGCTGCATGCATTTTTCTTAATAGACTTTGTTTTACTTATAGTTTTAAAAGCAACCAACATTTGCAAACAAACTGCATGTGAGGTATAGTTGCTTTATTTTATTAAGTCAGTCAAACAACAAGTTAGACTAACCCCACTCCCACTCCCAACTAAATTAACAGGTTGATGGAATTTAATAAATTGGTTGTTTTGGTTCATTGGTGATTATTATTGCTTCTTCCTTTTTTCCTTTTCATTATACAAGAAACCCATCTAAACATTTTACAGCAGAAAACCCCAAATAACTTAAGGCCTTGTTTAATATTTTGAGTTTTCCTTATTGATTTGGTTTAAATTACCAATAGGTTCAGTGTTTGGCGAAATCTCTACTTTTATTTAATAGAAGATAAAGGGACCAGGGTGGTGATTGATTCATGCTTGTAATCCCAGCACTGTGGGAGGCCATGGAGGGGGGATCACTTGAGGGTGGGTGGATCACTTGAGCCCAGGAGTTAGAGATCAGCCTGAGCAACATAGTAAGACCTTGTTTCTACAAAACATTTTTTTAAAAAGCCAGGTGTGGTGGTGTATGAAGCTGCAGCTAGCTGTGATTGTACCATTGCACTCCAGCTGGGGCAACAGGGTGAGACACTGCCAAGAAGAAGAAGAAGAAGAAGAAGAAGAAGAAGAAGAAGAAGAAGAAGAAGAAGAAGAAGAAGAAGAAGAAGAAGAAGAAGAAGAAGAAGAAAAGAAGAAGTTCTTTGTAAGTATCTCTGTGACCCCTCAACACTGAGGAAAATAAATGTCACTCCCAAAACAAATAAAACAATAAGACAAATCTTTGCATTTATTCAGAGGTATTCCACCAACTCTTTTAAAGTGGAAATCTATTTATTTTAAAATTTAAAAATGACTTTTTTAAATCACAAAAGCAGTACCTATTCATTACATAAATCTTAAATAATAACATACTCAGTATTTTCAACCTAATATTGGAAGAAAGTCATGCTTTTCTGCAATACTGCAGATTTGCAAGTGTCTCTCCATTGCAATGAAGACAACGTTTACATATACATGTTTTTGCCTACTGAAACCTCAATTCACTATAAGTCAACTAAGCAAAACGTTTTACTAATGTAGGGTTGCCAGATTTATAAAATAAAAATACAGGATGCCCAGCTAAATTCTTTAATTTTCAGTATATGTATGCCTCAAATATCATCTTGTATTTTAATTTGCAACTTCATAGCCTGAACTTTAATATTATTATTTGCCTTAGAATAAAAGGTGAAAAATTAAAAATAACAAAAAAGAGCAAAACAAATTCTTATTATAGAATAAGTAAAACACAAAACAAGCAAATAATTATATTCCAGACCTTAACACACATCTAGCCTACTCTACCATACTTACAGTCCTCCAGTCCTGAACGTTAAGAGGCAGATCCTTATTTAAGTGGAGACATTCAGAGCACAGTTGATCTTATTGTCAGACTGATCTGTCTACCGCTAATTCTCAACTTTCAATTTCTTGTCTTTAAAATTAAGATAATACCTACGTAAGTTGATTGATATAGAAATTAAATGAGATAATATGTGGAAAGTGTTTTACATGTAGTTATCTGTCATTTTCTTCAATCAAGTAAAAGAAGATAAGATTATATTTACTAAATTCTATAGGGGCAAAATCTTGAAGCTATTACATTTTAGACTGTTTTAATTTTTATTATAAAAATTTCAAATATGCACAAAGGTAGAGAAAATAACAACAATAAAATGCCATGTGTTTAGTACCTAGACTCAAAAATTATCAACATTTTACCATTCTCATTCTCCTCCTTTTTTTTTTTTCCTGGAGTATTTTAAGTATATTCTTGAAAAAAATATACTTTTACCCATTCATATTTCAATATGTATTAGAAAGATATTTAACAATAAGGATTAATCCCCTTTTCCAAAAATTAGCTGGAAATTGGAATCTCCTTTCCAATTATTTGCACCTTCCAGTTAATTGGTGTACATTCTAAATTAGATGTCAAAAGGAAGTCAGTAAGGAGATGCTTAGATTTTAGCTCTGCAGACTGGAAATGCAAATAACGTTACAAGATTATATCTTGCATAATAAAAGCACAAAGAAACAAACTTTCACCATCAAAAATTAAAAGCAATTTTATAAAAACAGAAAACAAAATTCTCAGGAAATGAGAAATTTTTACTTGCCATTGCAGTCGTATTTGTGCACCAGTAGGATGAAATTATGTACTTGGAGCTAACGGAAAACTGCTAGTGGATATATTTTACATTTGAAAGTCTTCAGTTTTTGACCAGGCACGGTGGCTCATGCCTGTAATCCCAGCACTGTGGGAAGCCAAGGCGGGCGCATCACCTGAGGTCAGGAGTTTGAGACGAGCCTGACTAACGTGGTGAAACCCAGTTTCCACTAAAAATACAAAAAATTAGCTAGGCATGGTGGTGCGCCTGTAATTCCAGCTACTCGGGAGGCTGAGACAGGAGAATCGCTTGAACTGGGAGGCAGAGCTTTCAGTGAGCTGAGATTGCGCCATTGCACTCCAGCTTGGTCAACAAGGGCGAAACTCAGTCTCAAAAAAGAAAAAAAAAAAAAAAAAAAAAAAAGGCTTCACTTTTTAAGGTTACCTGAAACCTATACATAGTAATAAATGCACTAAACTGGATTATTCTTCTAACAACCTGTTTTTTTCTTTCTCCCTCCTGTGTAAACTTTAATGCTGAATGCACCGTTGTTCACTCATATGTAATATTTAAAGGAAGCAGCTCCATAATGGTAAAGTAAAAGTGAAAAGCCCAAGTGAAAAATAGAATGCACGTGTATAAGCCTTCTACTCGAACGTGTACTGAGAATTAGAAAAAATTTAACCAATATTAATTCACTGAAAATCTTTTAAACTCAGTGGAATAGAGTGGAAAAAAGAGAAGAAATTCAGATTTGGAACACCTAATAAACGTTCTCAAGTTCCACTACTAACTAGCTGGATGGACGGAACAAGGACGATGTGAAGATGAATGCCCTCCACTTTAAAAACATTACGTACAAGACATTGTTTTTATTGTTATATACAACTATTTTTTTTTAAGTGTTAGAAAGAATCTTATAGCTTTATTGAAACAGCTAAGCTGCCAGGTGATTTAGAGGTTGCTGTGGTAACTGTTTCCCACCTAATAGCAGAATATGCGAATATAAATAAGCATGCAAGTTGAATGTATCAATGCCTGAGGGCAGCATATAAATCCACCATCTATTTCAGCATCTATTTTCAGAAATTGTGCAGTTTTACCCAAATATGCTTGCATTCAGATGCCTTCTTTTTCCTCCCTTTTGTTACCTCTAACCCGGTTTGTGTTTGTACACCCTTCTGACCCCGGAGATGAGGTGATAATGGAGAGATCCTTGTGGGGAGCAGGGAGAATGATTGATGAATTTTCGAATAGGCTTAATTGAAAAACAAAGCTAGTTACATTTTATCATTTGCTGTAAACATTCTTTGAACAGAGTGGAATTACAGATTTTTCCTTGTAAAATCAATGAGTGCTTTGTACTTTAACTGGGAATTTATTAGCCTCTACATTCAATAAGTTTGCATCACTAATGTGAATCAAACCACTACAGTCTGCTCAAATACTTTTGATTTTGGCATCTGAGAAGAACTTTGTTGGGATGTGTGTTCCCTACGTGCAGGTAATATTGAACTGGAAACGGGAAGCAAGTCCAAATGGGAACAGATGTCTTCTCCACTACCAGTTTCCAGTTTCAAGTTCAATATCTGCACATACCAAGTACAATCAGTGTTTTATTTAAATATGTAAATGTATTAAATTTACACCAGTGAATTTTAGGAATGGAGCCTTTATGGGACCTCTTTTCCGACTTGCTTCTCCACTCCATTTTAAAATTCTCTACTGGAGTTTTCCTTCCTCTACCACAGTGCCTGCATTTTGCAAAGTAATTCATGAATGCAGCTAAAAAGAGAAGCGTTTAACAGCTAATCTGCATTTTTTTGCTTCAGCATAATATCGATCTGACAGTAACAGTTTTGATAAGGTGCACTTTTTGCAGGGTGGAACAAAGAGCAATAAATTAGTTTTGAACTTCTATGATCTTGTATTATAGAGTCTACAACAGACGTTGTATTCAAATCAATTGTCAAAGTGAAGAAGGATTAATAACTGTTGTACTATATAACCTTTTACATAACTGCAGGCTGAGGAAGGGAAAACTTTAAGATCTACTGCCGGTATTTCATTATTGTAATTCCTAATAGAAGACCCTTTTCATTATAGAAAAAGGGGGGAAAATAACATCTTAGTTTGTAGATTTGTTTGTAGAACTTGTTTTAATTTCTCTTGACATTATTGGGAGATGAAGTTGAAAGTAGACCCAGAGAAGAAAATTCCCAAGAGAAATTTTGGATTATGAGGTCAAAGAAAAGAATAAATAGCAGAGATGTTGCTTTTCAGAGACATTGCATTAGATTACATGGCCTTTCTATTGTTTTATCACTGATAAAGTGCCTTTGTCTGAAAATCTTGAAAATTTCTATAGATCGAGTAATGGTAGTGGGTCTTAGGGTCATAAGTAGATGATTCTGGAATCAATATTGCTTTTTACAGAGAAAGAAACTGAGTCACAAAATGTTTCAATAACTGCTTCAAGATAATTACCCAGCTCAGTGATTCTGTCCTATAATTTAGTGTCTGAATGAAGAAGAAACCTAGACCTTCAGACTCCTATGTTAAATCATCATACTCTACTTACCTCCACTTGGTGATTATGGCCCTTTCACAGAAATTCTAAAATAAAGTTAACCTCACTGTTGCTAAGAATTTTTGTACAATATAGAAAAGGACAGCATCTTTGTTGTCAAAGACCAGTAGAATATGATTCACTACGGCAAAGGCAAGGAGGCTTTTCATTTTAGATTGCAGCTTGGCTGGAAGACATTGAAAGTATTCGAAACCATGTGGAGTCAGACAGCTCCCCAAGATGCCAAGGCCTAAAATAATACAGTGACAGGACGATACTCTAAAATGGGCTTTAGAATCAACTTCAGAAACAGAACAGAGAATTAGGAGTCAGGAGACTTAAACTCTAGTCCCTGACCAGCTGTGAGGCTTTGGACAATTCCTCTCTCATTGCTCCCATTTTTCTATCTTTAAAAGTATTAAAAGGAGGAAGTTAGGTTAGAATTAGTGACTCTCCTTGCTTATTCAGATCAGGATTCAATCAAATATCATGAATTTTTTTTTCTAATGTAATAGACCCACACCATTTTGTTCTTTATAAATGAGTTTTTGAAGAGATGGGAACCATGATTCTACAGAATGTTTGATCTTCTAGATTTAATGACTTCCTTTCTTGTAGTATGTAATTCATTGCTCACATCCCTGAATTTCCTGTGAAGTGAAAGTTAGGTTTAAAAGCTGTATGAGATTTTTGGCAAGTACGTTGCATAGGTGCTGCTTCACACATTATACTGCATTTTATCAAGAGGCTCATACTGACTGCTTATCCACTATTAGTGATCATAAGTAATTGTTGTTTAGGGTGGTAAGAACTTTGTACCTACAACGTAAACTTTTAATTTCCCCTTAAAACTAGCAAGTGCTTGTGGCCATGACATTTTTGAAGTCTGAAATAGTAAGGATAAAAACTTTATTAAAAATATCCCAAAATGTGGTTTATTACGTTTTCTAATTCTTTCCACAAATCCTTTTAAATTAACTTTTGGTGTTTGAGACTGTCCTTTCTCTTCTATTATACTTTTACTTTCTCTATGAAACATTGGCAAGTAACTGGTGATATGTTATTTTAAGAAATGTCCTTGTAAAAAAAAATCCAAATATTTGATTTTAATGATAATAATAAATAACAAGAAATTACCTAGAAATTAATTTTTAAAGGAACAATTTTAATAGTAAACAATGGTTTTCAAGACCATATATAGGAACAGAATTTATTTTGCAAAATTCTCTTAAAACAAGTTTTTTTTTTAAGTTAACCTTTTTTTTCTTTTGCAGTGTAGTATTGAGATTTATGTATGCTTACATATATTTTTTTCAGCTCATTTGCCGCAGAGTACCTCACCTAATTATATAAACGTCCCTTTTCTCTGTGTATTTATATATTGTATGTGTTAATTTTACTGGCCTAGGAAGGACTGTTAAAACTGCAGAACGGCCTAGTTCAGGTTTGTCTTCAATGAATTGAGTTGCCCTATCAATTGGAGGGTCATAAGCAGGTATGCTTAATGGGAAATAATTATTGTAACAAGCCTCTGTGAAAAAAATTACACAAAAATTGCTTCTGAGGAATTTTTTTAATTACTGATTTTTAATAAACTCATCTACTTGACTGAAGATTTGAATGTAGAAACAAAAGAATCTAAAATTGCCTTAGGGAGTGAGGTCAGGTGAAGGTTAGTCAAAGGAAGGGGGAATTAAATGGCATTCATGGCTTTGGAAAATGTTTAATCATTGCACACACATACACACTTAGCATCAGAGCACTGATAGGTAGGCTCTGTAAATATGATTTTATAAAATTAGATGAATGTTTCCTTTTATTCTTATGATTTGGCTTTCTGAGTGTATTTCACTTCATAATAGAATTTTGAAATTTGAAAGATAGGGAATGTTAAAACAACTATGGGGTATTAAGATATTCAAGTTATTATTTTGGCTTAGAATGAGGATTAATTTTAGTAGAACACTGAAAGAAGGCTTTATGTATTTAGAATTTGTAGGGGACATTAATGAGGAGGAATATGCAGAATTTCTATAATCAAATGTTCTAGTCCATAAAAAAAGTAGAAATAGTGACTAGTTTCTATACACACTTAGCTGGAAATTGAGGATGTAAGCAGAAATTCCTTTTATTATGAAGCAGTTGGTTATAAACAAGAATGTTTTATTCTCAACATAGGACAGTTTCTTATGAAGAAATACTTCAAATGGGTTGTATGTTCTCAGGCAATATTTTAGTAGTTAAAAACGCCTGATTAAATATTAATTCATCCCATTTTTTGCTGATTTTTACTCTACTTTTTCTAGATTAAAAGCAAAATTAAATTAATAAACAAATCTTAAAAATATGTTGCTTTAAGATTGATGAGCTTTCTTTAAAAAATTTTCTGTTAAGTATACTTAATTTTTGCAACAATCTTTTGGATACTTTAATAAGATGGGGTCAACCTTTAGTAACTTTATTACTCCCTGAGACAATTGCCTCACGGTAAGACAATCTTTATTTCTTTTCATTTGACTATATACAATTAATGTTGTTTAGAGATTTTGTGGATGTAAGACAGGGATTTCTTCCTTTTTCTACTTCCACCAACTATGTTGCTGAAGAAGAAGGCAGTGAGGATGAAGAGACTAAAGTTTCACTTCATTATTATTAACATGAAAATCTGGAAAAAGTATTTTAAACTCTCTAAAATTATTAGATCACCAGCAGTTATTATATTAATTTTCTAATAAAATCTTCTGAAGAATTCCTTCTTACACCAACAGTGATAACTGCAATGCAATTTATCTGAGGATACACTGGCAGACCTTTGCAGATTTAATAAAAATGGATTTAAAGAAATTATACTGAGCAAAAAGCCTTTTATGTGAAACAAAACTGATGAATTTTGCACCGTGTTGGTTTGCAAAATTATGGAAAGGAAAAAAAAAAGTGGTGTGCTGTTATAACTTTGCCGAGTTTCTTCCTCCTCAAAAAATCTGTTTTTCTCTTTTCAAATTTCCCCTTTGTGGCACAAAATAAAGCTAGTGAGATAGATTTGCAGAATAGAGACAACTAATATGTCCAGAATCTAGAATACTTTAATATTTCTAGGATCTGCATTTTTACCATATAAAAGCCTTTAGTGTCTTATCTGGAAGATGCTATCAAAAGTAGTATTATGAGAAAATGATGTGCTTTTTTGTTTTAAATTTTGGAACACCAAAATAACTCAGTATTTGTTAACTTGGTTAAAAACCCTATCTATTTTGTAAAAAAAAAAAGAAAGAAAAAAAAGAAAACAAAACAAAAGAAAAAAGAAATCAAACCAACAACCTAGGAAAAACTGTCCAGCCCTTAGTATTGCTCCCAGAATAACTGTTACTCATTTCTCTTTTATTTGGAGATGAAGAAGAAAATGTTCTCCTACTTTTAGACAATGGGAAAATATATTAGTATAGCTGTGTACTTAGAACTAAGTTTTACAGAAGGGAAGGCTAGTCAAAAAGAGAGTTAAGAAAAAAATCTGAGCATGGTTTTTACTTATTTTATGGGATTTATCATTTAGGCCAGGTTTATGAAATTATGAGTGACTCAAAGTGGAGCTAACAATCAGACAGAAAGGACTTATTTAATGACCGATAAGTTAATGCGGTTTGAGGGGGAGTTTTTATTATTCTTGAATTTTTAATTAACTCATAAATGCAGATGAATATTGTGCCTAAAGAAAATGAACAAGTCACACAATCTCACTATTTGTTCCTTTACCTATACAGATAGAGAAAATAATATCTACTAATACGGTTATTGTGAATGTTCGAATGGGAAGAAAGAATTTTAAGTTGTATCTGATTGGAAGCGTTTGTATAGATCTAAAACAAAGGAGTAAAATGAAGTAATTGTCCAGAGAATCTGGGTAGAAAACTCACTTTAGTCTTCTTTATTTGATATTTTTAAAGGAAATATTTGTGATTTGAGCCAACTTTATATTTGAGCCTTTGTTTTTATGCAAATTCTATAAAAATACATTTTTTACTCTCATAAAAAATTTCAAAAGCTGCAAAATGCTACTTTATTCCTTTTAGCATTTAAACCTCTTATTCCTTGTAGAACTTAATAGGGCGCATCAGAACCTGAAAAAAAGTATAGCAACTGTTTCTGTCTGTATAAAATGAAGGTAACAGGATTGTAGTAGGGATCAGCTCCTATAATATGCATAAATATGCTTTACAGAAAAAAAAAGATTTTATACAAATTTTAATTATGTTTTTCTCTTATTTATGCTGGCTCTTGTACATTGAGAGATATTATCAGGAGAACTTCTTCCAAGGAAGTTTTCTTGTCATGAGCCTGGGTTTGCAATGAGCCAGTCACACTTACCTGGTTTCCCTTGTGACAAAATTAGGCGTTTGCCATTTGGCTCACTAGGGTGATGGCTGCAATTTGTGTTATTGAAAATAAGTGATGCTAATTGGCCCATGTGGAGATAAGTCTTGTCGCCTTGGTCTCATTAATGCCATGATTTAGCCAACAGAGCTAAGCAGCAACGAACTCAATGATGGAGCTACTAACTTCCCATTGCATTATTTTCCCACACTCTCAGCTTTCTCACATTTACATTTTTCACTATATTCACAAAAAAAGTATATTTATGCCCCTAAAGATTTTTCGGATTCTAAAAAGTCTGACAGTGAAACTTTATCATACAGAAAGTTGTTTGCAAATGTGCTTGAAACTTAATAAAAATGTATAGCTTGAGAGACTTGGCAGTGTTTTAATATATGCACCTCCCAAGTTTTACCCAGCTGGAAGGAGGAAACCCTGATGAATTTTTATGCCTCTTGGAGAGCTAATAACAATATTTGTTGAAGGGAGGATTCTTTCGGGAGCCCTTGAGGAAAAATACTATTCTCCTCTTTGAGTCGGTGAAATTTGAAGAACAACTTCAAGCAGCAACACTGTTGTCAAAAGAAACAGATGGGGCAGTTTCTGAGGTCATTTCTTACAGTATCTAAAATTAATTTACAGTAAAATATCTACCTAACTAGAGGCTAATTCCTTTTAAGAATTTCTGAACTGGAAAATGAGCTCACCAGCTTCCTGCTTCAAATTTCTCTTTGTAGAACCGATCAAGCGGAAGGATGGGTATTATCTGAAATGTAGATCTGAAAAAAGAACATTAACAATAATGACATTTCTTCACGGTGCTCATTTAGAAATATGAGTGTAACAAGAGTGTGTACATAGAAGATGCCTTCACTTAAAACCCATCTGTCCTCAATGGGGTCATCAAAAGGTCAGATATTGTGTCACCTTGGGCCATTTAGCAGAAACTAAAGCTTTCTTTCCAACCTTTAGGCCTTCTTTTATTTCCTGGAGACTGGTTTTCCCTTGGCAACAATTCAAAGTGCTAATTCCATAGGTTGAAGGCCTTTAAAATGGAAAATGAAAATCCCTCTTGACTCCCTGTAGTTGATTAATTTGCACTAAATGTGGGTGAGAGACAAGAAAAGCTGTCATTTTTTTTTTCCAAAAGAAGAAAAGAACAGTGGGGCAGAACTGATTGCAATTAAATATATGTTTTAACAAACATGAGAGAGAATTAAGGAAAACAAATATGTATAGAATATCCAATTGACTGTGTCTTCAAGTTTATGGGTTTTTTTTAAGTATAAAATAATAAGATTTCTTATGTTTATCATCATGTTGTTTGTTGATTCATATTACAAATACTGGAAGCATTTATGTTTTTCATATTTGCTTTTTGAACTTCCTCAGAGATGTGTTGTGACTGAGAAGTTACTCTCGACTCACTCCCTCCCCCTCCCCACCCCCCCACACATACATAATGGTACGTGATATATCATTAATGCAAACCAAAGTTTTGGCAAATATGTGTGACTGTGAATATTTGGAATCATCACTCATGATGAAAAACTCTTTGTCTCTTTGTCACAATGTTGGTTTGAAACAAATGGTTTCAGCACTAATGAAGAGTATAGCCCAGACAAAATACTTAATCAGCAGGTAATATTGTATGACTGTGTTGGTATGAAAGGAGAGTGACCAGTTTTTATCATTTTTTATAGTTTTGGTTTCTGTTAAAGCTATATAGGTAAATGACACTCAAAGAAGTAAATAGTAGTACGCTATAAAACACAAAAGAGCTTTTAGAGACCATCTAGTCCAACCGCTTGTTCAACGGAAATAAAATGGAAACTCAATAAAAGTAGTCATCTCATTAAACACAGAAAGGTTATTAGTATGTAGTTTCCCAGACCTATGATTCCTTCCACTACATTATGCAAATGCTATAGGTTTACCCTGTCTTATCTTCAGCCACTCCTCTTCTTGATCTCTTATTTGTTAGTTTGCTTGCTTGTTTTGTTTATAGACAATATGCAACTTGAAAAATTTGTAGGTCGAAATAATAGTTTATTCGTATCATATGAAGACAATCTCTGTTCTATAAGAATCAGAGAATGTTAGAGTTGGAAAAGACTGTGCTGAGTATAGAAATCCGTTTCTCGGTATCCTTGTTGAGAAGTTATTTTGTTTTTGCTTGGACACTTCAGAATGGGAGCTCATTTTTTCTTTTTTTTACAAGGAAGGCTATTTTATTATCTGATAACATTGTTAGAAAGTTTTAAAGTATTATACTAACCTTTGTCTCTTTGTGATTTGCATCTATAGTTCTTTACTTTTCTTCTACATAGGACCATATAGAGCCACTTTTATTTTTGTTTCATGTGACAGCATTTCTACACTTGAGCAAATTTAATCATGCCCTTCTTGCCTTCTAACGTCTCCCAATTCCTTATGTGAGAGCATTTCCAGATCTTTCAAGATCCCATGGACTTTTTTCTGCATGGTGTTCAGTGGGTCAATACTCCTCTTCGAAATGGATGACAATTTACAGATTTATTTTGAGGAGTGCAGAATGCAGAAGGACAACTTTGGTCCAGAGATATATATATATTTTTTTTCTATCATGGGCAATTAGTATTTTGAGTGTTTACTATGAGTCAGAAACTGCTATGTACTTTATATGAATTATTGAATTTAATCTTCAACATTACCCCATGAGCTAGGTACTTTAATTATTTCTATATCATACATGACAACACCGAGGACCAGAGACATTGAGTTAGTTATTCAACGGCTCATAGTTAATAAATGGTAGGCATGAAACCAAAATTTCTTAACTTTCAAAATTGGAGTGTGGACTGCTACCTTATGCTGCCTCCTATACAAACTGAGTGACTTATTTGCCTACCCTCCTACTGTTGGTTCATTTTAATATTGTACATAATCTGGTCGGGCAGGGTGGGTCACACCTGTAATCCCAGCACTTTGGGAGGCCGAAGCGGGTGGATCATCTGAGGTCAGGAGTTCGAGACCAGCCTGGCCAACATGGTGAAATGCCATCTCTACTAAAAATGCAAAAGTTAGCTGGGCGTGGTTGTGCACCTGTAATCCCAGCTACTCCGGAGACTGAGGCAGGAGAATCGCTTGAACCAGGGAAGCAGAGTTGCAGTGAGCCAAGATTGTGCTACTGCACTCTAGCCTGGGTGACAGAGCAAGACTCTGTCTCTCTCTCTCTCCCTCTCTCTAAATATATATATATAGTACATAATCTTAAATTATTCTGTTTCACACAAATAACAATTAAATTTAGTTTGTACTTGTACACCGGGCTTATAATCAATTGCTAGTAGACAATTATATTTTTTCTTTTCCGTTTTTCATCCTGAAAGTATTGCTCTAACCGTCTAAATTTTTGAATACTACTTCCTCTCTTAGATGTGTCATTTATCGTGTCGACTAACAAACCATTAACATCTTTAATTAAATTATCTATAAATATTGGACAGAACAGGGAAAGCCTTTCAGGTTGATATAAATTTGTTACCTCATATTGTATATGAATATCCAATCAGGTGCAACATCACCTTATAGTACTGTCATATAGCTTATGTTTTCCATGTCATTCACAAGGATATTACAGGAAACTGTCAAGTACCTTGCTAAAATAAAGCTACCTTGTGGTTATAGCATCCTCCAATTAATTCAATAATTATTTATTTAACATCTACTACACAAGAATGGGATGAAAAGATAACTACTGACCTTAAAGCACTCATTGTCTTGTAAAGAAAAGAAGATTGTAAAATAGGCTGGATGCTGCGGTTTATGACTGTAATCCCAGCACTTTGAGAGGTTAAGACAGGCAGATCACTTGAGTCCAGGAATTCGAGGCCAGCCTTAGCAACTTGGTGAAACCCTTTGTCTACATAAAAATACAAAAATTAGCTGGGTGTGGTGGTGCTTGCCTATATTCTCAGCTATTCAGGAGGCTGAGGTGGGAGGATTATTTGAACCCAAGAGGTTGAAGCTGCAGTAAACTGAAATAGTGCCATTGCACTCCAGCCTGTGTGACAGAGTGAGACCTTGTCTTAAAAAAAAAAAGAAGACTGTGATACAATTAACTCTAATGGACCTTAATCTGTTTAAAAACAGAGGTACAAATAATATGCTTTGATGGTCAAAGGGAAGAGGAATTATTTCCAATTTATGAAGAGAAAAAGAATGTTTATCAATCTAAGGAAACTCCAAAAAGGGAGGTTTACTTAATTTGGGGATTGCCTATTGGTAAATCAATTCTAAATCTTGGTGATTGTTTCCACTTCTGTCACAAAGTATAAATCCTTAGCCGTACTTTTCTGTCAAAAGAATCACTTGTTGGATATTTGATAATTTATGCTAGGGTAAGTCAGTTTGGCAAGCTTAATGTCTTGGAACTTAAGACACAGTTATTCTGTGTTCTTTCCAAAAACATATGAAGTCGTCTCTTCAAACTACCTACTTGAGGACTTTTCTAGTAACCTCAAGGAGTGTTTTCTTATCTTTACGGGTCATTTGCATCACAAAGGATCACTTCAACAAAACTTTTTAACAAAAACTTTTTTAACAAAACTTTTCCAATGTGGCTTCCTCTCAGAATTCTACTTCTCACAGGGGGCTCTGCCCTTTTGTTGTTTGGAATATTTTAAACTCCTTTGAGCAGACAGAACAGAACCATTTAAAAACATAACTACACAGTGTTTTCCTCAAACATGCATACAATATTTACAAATTAAGCCTATGTCTATATGGTGCTAAAATATCTGCTGAGTTCCGTCTTACTTATTGTTTTGTTGTCGCTGTTGTTGTTGTTGTTATATAGATATAGTGACCATGTGCCCTGAGTTTAAAAAGATGATTTTAATTTCAAATAGTTTGTCTCATTGCCCCCATAATTATGCTTATATCTGTAGAAACATGTGTCCTATTTTGAGGAGGGGGGAAAAAGTTTATCTGCTTACTTTATCGATAAAATATTTTAAAGATTGAATTATTTACATGGGCCAGATATTTTGGTGTTCTGTAGATGAACCCTCGATGTCATTAGAATATGATATGTTGGATACGTTGCTCTTTCTATTCATGTCTCTCTCCTTCACCTAACACATGGTTTGAGAACTCATAAGCAAACCAAAAGCTAAAACAATTAATCTTGGCAGCACTAAAGCTTATTGGGTTCATTATTATAAAAAACACGATGTAGATAAGAATATTTTAAAATGTAATTCAAAAGACAATGGCAGAGACACAGTCACTCTTTTAATGTTTCTTAACGCTCCACAAGGCAGATCACCATATTGAGGCACATAAAATTATTAATTATTGAACATGTTCTCTACATGAAGGAGCAGTCACTCATCACCTCTGAGCCTCTGTTTCCTTTTTTATAAAATGAGAATGACAATAAATAACAGCACCTATCCCACTAAGGTGTTATAAAAATTAAGTAAAATAATTTAAAATTGTTTAGTGATCCTGCTACAAAGGAAGTACACCATGAATATTAGTTACTAATATCATTATAACCAGGAAACATATTTTTTTAATAATTCAATGTAAGGATTGTATAATACATTCAGGCAAAAGGAGGGTTTGGAGTTGAGCTTATAGTTAAGAGAACAGGCAAAACTGATGACAAGAAAAAACCTTAGAGGAAATAGATCTTGAACAATGAATTAAAGAAAGGAAAATATAAATTACATGGATAGATAGGAAAACAAGGGGCGACACATACAAAAAGACACACTTGACTGTTACGTGAACACTAAAACCTGATTTATTGTAATAAACACAATATTCTATGTACTAATCTAGCGCATTGCCAATCAAATGTCATAATTTTAGTTTGTCATTATTTCAGGTAGTTTTTGTTTTGTTTTGTTTTGTTTTTTTGAGACAGAGTCTCACTCTGTCGCCCAGGCTGGAGTGCAGTGGCACGATCTTGGCTCACTGCAACCCCTGCCTCCCAGGCTTTAGCGATTCTCCTGCCTCAGCTTCCCCAGTAGCTGGGACTACAGATGCGTGCCACCACGCCTGGCTATTTTTTTTGTATTTTTAATAGAGACGGGGTTTCACCGTGTTAGCAGGATGGTCTCCATCTCCTGACCTCATGATCCGCCCATCTTGGCCTCCCAAAGTGCTGGGATTACAGGCGGGAGCCACGGAACCTGGCCTCAGGTAGTCTTTTTAAAGCCACATCTAGTTACAATAGTCGAATTCAAAAAGTTGAACTAATCAGCCACCTGAACCTACTGTTACTAGGGTCACTCTTTTATGGGGTACCTCATATCAGTCTCTGTAATTTTTTTTCAATTTCTGTCCTTTACCAAACTTTTACTTAGAATTGTGATCTTTGACATCTGTGGTCTGTATTTTGAGTTTTTACATGGTTGATTGGTGATATCTGGGTGAAGAATACTTATGGTAACAATTTCTTAATAGCATTTATTATGCAATAATTCCTGGACTTAGTACCTTAGATCAATTACCTCATTACGTATCTCATAAGGTAATCTTATTATCATCCTTATTTTACAGATGAAGAAATGAAGGCTTGGAATGGACAAGTAACTTATTGAAGGACACATAGCTAAGTGGTAATAGTTGGATTTTGAACTTAGGCAGTTTGGCACTTGATTCTATTTTACTACATCACACTGCTGCCTATTAGAAAGTTCAATGACTGATAATATTGCCTAACAAATAATAAATTCATTATAAACATTTATTGAATGAATGAGAGAGAATGAATGAATTAATGTTGATATGAGTTAAACTTGTAGAACAATCTCACTATGCTAGTATTGTTATAAGGAAGAAAACTAGGTAATTATTCACTACACTTAATCCATATTAATGACCAGGCCAGGTCAAACACTCATTTATGACTCAATATTATCTTCTTTTTTTGACCAGCTATTATAATTACCTAAACCATACACTGAGAATTTCCTAAAACAAAGCAAAAGGAAGAAGGTATAATATCAGATACATTTGGTGTCTAACTCAAGACCAATATTTCACATTTCAAGTTATTCCACAGACCAGTATAATCTAAATTTATTACTAAAGATGCCAACAGACATGGAAAAGAGAAAAAAATTAAGAAAGTCATAATATAACCACTGTCAAAGCAGATGGGGTGGAAAGGAATCTAGGAACTAAACATTTGACTTTCCTGGACTAATCCATGAGATTATTGTTTAGAAGGATTGCTCTCTTCTGCACAATTCAAGTTTACCTCATACTATTTGTGTGTGTTTCTCTATGTCTATCGCTACTGAGTTTTCTAGTTTGACAATGGACATTATTCTGGTGAGCTAGCTAATTTCCAAGACTCCCTTTTATTTCATAACAGATAGAATTAGCCACAATTTCTATTTCACACTGCCTATGTGTAGACACAGGGATCATTCAATTTGCGAGAAGAAAAAGAAGTTACCGTGTTGGAGAGGAATTTCCAAAAGCTCTCTCTTCATTTCTGACATAATGTGAAAGCTCAAGGAATGTAATTAGAGTTTCTTTTATGACACAGCGAAGTATAGTCATGAACTTTACAAAGTTACTGCCACCTAGATACTTTGGGTTCAATATGGGAATGCCTCATACAAGAGATTCATTGACACCTATCCATTTATCTATGTATCTGTGTATCTATCTAATCACGTATCTATATTTGGTAATATGTTTTTATCTTTAAAACAAGAAAACGGGAGTCTGAAATTTGTGTACTGAATTCCTCTGGCTTTATTTTTAAAAAGCTAGGCTTTATTTCATCAAATCAGTAAGTTTCATATTTGTGTTTTGCTTCCTTTTTTCTGTCTCTATTTCAAAGGTAGATCAGACACTACTCTATTGAATAAAAGTTTAATTGAATGAAATAATCATTTTTCAGTTTCACTGCAGTGGAAAATGGAATAATCTCTTAGTTTGCTGATTATGCTATTAAAATTAGCCAGAAAATATTTCTTTTTACTGAATTTGTTTTTACGTCAATATATATTCTTTAAATGTTTTACAATTAGCCCATCTATGTACACTTTGAAGTAATGACCTTTTGAAATATTCTTATATTCTAATATTAATATTTATATTCTTTTCTGAATTTGAAACTTTGTGCATAGTGTATGTAAGTTCAGTGGCTTCAGGTCTGAAACTTAATTTTTCTCAGTATAACAGCATTAGCATTCAGCTGTGAGTATGTAAGATAATAGTATTAAAAGCAACTTCCATTCTGTTGTCATGGATGCAGCACAGCCCAATACTGGTGACACTATACCACTAGCCTTTGTACAATCTCATTTTATCTACTAATTTTAATTTCATTACATGTAAAATTAAATCACTATACAAAAAAAGTTGTGATTTATTTGATATTTGAGGCATTAAAATGTTAGAATCTATTGGTTATTTTTGAATATAAGATTCTTTAAAAATGTTTTTTAAAGCCTTGTATGTCACTGTCAGTTATGAAAAATCAGAAACAAGAATCAAGAAAAACATAACATCATATAAGGAAGAGAGTATTTTTTAAGTGAGTCAGTGATTCGGTATATACTCTTTTTGTGTGTATGTTATTTGACGAGAAGTAGTAGTATTCTATAAATAAATTATAGAAATAGCATGTACTTTTTTTAGTTCGTGGAGAATTGTACCATTTTCAAAAAGTATTTTTTTTTTTTTTTTACAAAAGCTATACCATTGTTTCTAAAGAACATATTTTGTCGAAAGAAGTACACATTTGCTTGATAACTAATCATGGTAGTGGAAAAAACATTGGTCTCAAGAATATTTGTCCCAGAGCTGATGGCCATAACTGGACCTAGAAAAACAATATGCAACTCTATAGAAGGCAGGAATTTTAGGGTTTGTAAGAAATTTACTTTTCATTATCGAATAACCTGAAGTATATGTAAGGACAAAGGAAATGCATAAGAAAATAGCCAAATTTATAGCTGATTGCCTAGAAAGTATAATATCCAATACATCCTCTCTTTATTTGTGGGTATGTATTTATTTGTTCTTTTTGTGAATAAAATACCACTTTGTGATGTTCGTTCATAAAAAAGTCTTCGTCCTTTTACATACTTTTCTTTTTTACAACAAGAGATGATTGGCATTTTAATTTTAAAATTGCAATTAAAGAGATCCTTTATCTGTTAAAAACAATTTTTTTCCTTATCTGTGTTTTAATTCCGATAGTTTGTATTTATATGGTGTGAGAGCAAATTTTGAAAAGGTACTTTACGAAGCCTTCATAATATTTTTCAATAATTTTTTATTTAATGGTTGCTTTTCTGCATTCTTTGAAATATAAAATGAAAAATAAAAATTTCAAAAGTAGCTTTGGATATTAACTTTTGATATATTAGTAATAAAATATTTTGATCTTATATAATTAAATTTGTCTCCTGTTTTTTAATAATTTGAACCAGATAGGTTGTTTTTTTGTTATGATTACACCAAACATCTTTCACCTTATTTACATAAAGAAACCTCAGATTGTATATTGCTTTGGCTGAGGATGATTGTAAAATGGGGAGGCTATAGAGTGGGGGAAATTTGGGCCCACTTATAATTAAACAACAATGAAACTACATGCATCAGTCAGTAAAAGCAGGCACCTACATTATGGAGTGAAAATTAGAGAGTCAAACATCCGAATATCTACTGTATCTGCCTGCTGCTAGACACTGAAGCATGGAGAACAGGATACACCTTTATGGATGGATAGATTTCCTTATTAAAAAAACACAGTGGGAAGCACAGTAGGGGAACTTACTAAAACAAGGCTTTGTGTAATTTCCTTGAAAGAAATTTCCCAAGACAGCAACTTGAAAAGCTTTTAATTGTATGACTAGCTATAGAGTGCGCTTTGCAATTGGTTGTATTTAAAAATTCCATTAGTTTGCAACAGATCTGGTAGAGCTTCCCAAACTCTTCTCTCTTTTATTTTTTTCCTTATAAAACATTTGATATCCGGACTCATTAAAATACATACATATTTGTGTCTGAATCCCTCTAAAATATTTTCTCAATTATATATTAGCTATTTTTATTTTAGATGAAAAATTTGACATAGAAACTGACATAATGGCATCACCAAATAAAATAATAAACTTTTATCGCTGTATTTACTGCTTCATCCATTTAATGTCTCACATGTTTTACCAGGTGAATACTGAAGGCAGTGTGGCATCTTTTTACTACTTATAAAAAGTCAACTTAACTGCTATAAACCTATCTTACTTCACACTATTCACTCCTAATAGTTGAAAAGAAATATGTCAAATGTCAGTTTGGAACTACTTGAAATAGGTTCTATTCTACTGCAAACTTTTTTTTTCTTATCTTAGGTGTGACTTGTATTTTTGGAAAATTAATTTTTTTTGAAATTGAGTATGCCTGTTATTTACATTGTCCATTAAATATATTTAAACAGTTAAGACTTTGAGAAATTATCATTTAAAATTATTAAAAGAAGGCTTTTTGAATGGTAACCTATTGGTGGAGCATGATTGAGCACCTTGTGAATTTTTTGATATTCCTTAAATAGATTTCTAGTAATGTGACCAATGTTTTTCTAATATAATTAATCTATTTACATGTATTGTACTCTTAGACATATGTTAAGGTTCTGGTTATAGTAGACATAGAATAGAAACTGATATAATTTGGAGCAAGTTAACAGGAAGGCTCAGGGATTTTCGGTTCAAAAAAACACTCAAGTTTATGTTAAAATAAGCATTAGGTTCATATTTATTAATTGTAGATCTAGATAATTCAACCTCAACATCAGAAATCGACTTTGAATTTTACATAATTTGTTCCAAAACTTATAAAAATATAACTTAATAAAATCTAACTTGATTAGATAGACAACAGTATGTGTCGAAGTAATAGATAGCTGCATACTATCTTCATCAACCTTGATTTATAAACATGTTATTTTTATGCAGTCATTAGCAGCAACGCTTTAAAGTTGAATTTCCTCCTTCGAGTAGCCCTATTTTAAAAATACACCCAAAAAAGCTATTTTGCTAAAAATGGTGGGATTTTTTTTACCTTCTTGTTTAGTAATGTAATTATGATCTCTAGGTATTTGTATTTTTCTCATAAAAAGGAGCTACACAAATATTTCATAAATATAAATCTTGAGAGAACAGCCAATTGTTTCTTTACTTTCATGTTGTCTTTATTTTAACACAAAGACATTTTTAATATATTGGTATTAATTCTGTAGGTGGTACATAGCAGAAGATTTTAAATTAATCTTCTTTCTTTTAGGGTAACACTTGTAAAATTCAGTGGTATAGTTTTTGTTTATTTCATTATATTTGATCATCTTCCTACTAAATTTAATTTGCAAATTTATTAAACTACTCCAAGAAGGAGCATCTAAAGTGAAAGGATTATGTGTCTAAACTACGTCTACGTTTTGCCTGATGTTTTTTTAGCTGTCTGAAATTGTATTAGAAAAACTTTCTTTTTTTTTTTTAACTGTTGATATGTTCCTCAGTGTCAGGAATGAAAACTATTTCCAGTTTAAAGTCGAAAGGCTTGGATTTCAAAAGAAAAAAGAAAGTAGTGCTTAGTGGCACTTAAAATTGAATTGTCAGTTTTATTGAGAACATTGTAATATACCACATTTGAAGATATATATATATATATTTAAATAATTACAAATCATATTTGTTGAGTTTTGAACAATCCTAGATTTGAAAAGAAGAATAAGGGTAGAAGGCCAATGAGATGATTGTTATTTGATAATGGGGTAATTTCTCATTGTAAAACTCATGCAATCTTCATTTTTAGGCATTTTATTTTCTATAACCTTAAAATCCACATGCACTGTAATAATTACAAACTTTGGACTGAAAAATACTCATGGTTTTAGAAAGAGGAACATATTTTTCAGTTTGCATTTTAAGTTAAAAATCTGATGTTCATACATTTAAAACAGTTTTCACATCACTAATGTACAGTTGCTACTTATAACAAATTTATTTTATGGTTCTTATAACCTCATCCAAAAATAAAGTATGGGAAGGATGGAAGATTTTCATGGGAAAGATTGCTTATACATTTCTACATTTTCAAGACATCAATGTGACTGTGGAGGGAAACTAAATTTCAACATCATATGCTTATGCTACAAAAATGACCAGATATAATTTTGTTTTATATATTTCAGGGGGATTAAAGAGTTCCTGCAGGGAAACAGTTAATCTATGTTTAACTAAAGCTCTACTTTTATAATCTATCCAGTGCTTCGAGTTCTGTCATTGATCTATGATTTATGTGATTTAAACCACCTCTTGGCTGTAACACTGGTTTCTGTCCAAGATGCTGAGTTGAATACTAATTACAAGATCAAATTTATGCTGTTGAGTTAGGCAGCTGAATGAGTTCTCCATGAGGGACTCCCTTATCCATTCCCTGCCACAGTTGAACCTTAGGGAAGTTTTGTCAGAGAAAATAATAAGAAGAGAAATAAATGAATCAAAGAAAACTATTCTATATGCTTTAGTTTATTAAGCAATTATTTTTGAATCACACATATGCAGACATGAATGGAGATGTGGTTGTACAGATAGAACACATAAACTGCATATTTACTGACTCATCTGTGTATCTATGTGTGTTTGTGTGTGTGTGTGTGTGTGTGTGTGTGTGTGTGTGTGTTCATGTATGGGAACACAGAATAAATACTCAAATAAACATCTACGGCTTTCTTCATAACTCAAGTTAAATTAATGGCTAAGATCAGCTCCACAGAATGGCAACGCTTCCATTCTTTGACTACACTCAAAAATTTCCAAACTCCAGATAACCAATTATTTTATTAGAGGTAACAGAATTTATTTGTTGAGAGAATAATTTAAGACATGTAGGTAACTAATTTCTGTCTAAAGAAGTAGTACCCAAGTGGGGATGACTTTGTCCTCTAGGTGACATTTGGCAACGTCTGGAGACATTTTAGTTTTAACTGGGAAGACAAGGTGCTACTTGGCACCTTGGCATCTAGTGAGTAGAAGCCAGGGGTGCTGTGCATTCTACAATGAACAAAACAACTTCTTAAAACAAAAAATTACCCAGCCCCATATGTCAATACTGACACTGTCGAAAGTCTTGGTCTAGAAGTACCATACACTTGTCAGGCATTGCTGGAAAAATGACAGTAATTGGTGTTTTTCACGTTAAAAAGAAAAGTCATGCAAAATAACTAGGCCAAATAAATGGCAGGATTGGAGTGCTAGGATGTAGCTGTGAACAAAGCACAATTTAGAAGAATGTAAGACTTGAAGGCCCACTCTAAAATGTGACTTTTTCAATTTCAGTGGGGCTTTGAATTCAGTTTATTTTTTAGAAACAGAGCCCTGCTTCCCATATGTGCATGCATACCAACTTAAATCCTCTTTTCTTGAACTCACCCAAATACACATTTATGTATTATTGGTATATGCGTGTATTTTAAATTTGGAGACCTATATACTTGTTTGTATATAGGTTCGATCCGTTTGGGCATCTTTTTAATTTGTGGCAATTATACAGTTGAATTTCCTGTAGAGTAATGAACACTTATTCTTGAGACACATTTGCTATTTAGCCAGGTCATTTATTGTTTCTCCAGAAATGGAGACTTAGATTGAACTCGTCATGTAAAATCTGCAGCTAAAAAGCAGTGAGGTCTCAGTTTCCATGATGGAACAAAAGCTGAATGCTCTGATTAGTCCTTTAAGCTGAAGAACTCAGAGGAGTGTGTGCATGTGCATGTGTTTGTGCCTATATGTGTGTAATTCAGGTTAGGAATGCCTGTTGATATTAAAATGTACGCTTTAGATTTAACAACTAACTGTCCATCACATCTTTGACAATGATTGTGATGCTTTAGTTACCACAATGGAATGGGGTTGACTAGAAAAAAATGGAAGCTAAAAATCAGACTATTTCCTAGTTCTGTCACCTTATAATAACTAAACGCTATGTCTTACTTTCTCTTCTATAATTTTTGAATAAGAGTACCTACATCATAGGATTCTTTATGAGTTGAATAGGGAAATTAATCAGAACTTTAATAATAATGATTGTTATTAGAGTCTCAAACTTGCAATTCCAATTTAGAAAAAATAATCTATTTTTTGCTTATTGATTTTAAATCAGCATAATGTTTATTCAGTTAGTACAGGCTTCCCTGATTTAATTTCCATTATTTTATAATTTATGGGAAATAATTATTCAGAGAAGGTCCAGTTTCCTGGCACAACTCATTTAAGGAGGAAGAGTCTACTATAACAATTGGTAACAAGAAGACCCAACATGGAAGAACAACTTATTTTGACAGGTTATCTGCCCATAGCAGTGGTGAAGTCAGGAACAGGTGACATTTGGAGAACCAAATAAGCAGGCAGAAATATGGCATCAAGGATGGCAATCAGTAGGTACCAAAGCTGTCGTCAAAGACTAGGATTTGGAAGAGAGATTCCCAGTCTTGGAGGGGAAGTGGCAAAGTTTATCACTGCCACAGTGAGTTCGCAGGAAGGCCATTTTTTTTTTTTCAGAGAAATGGGACTGGAGAGAAATAAAGAATATTCTTTAAAGGATTTGGGTACTACCACTTGAAATCTAGTACTACAGTGGTTTTGCCATAAGCAGCAGTTATTTTCTACTTTACTGCCCCTCTTTCTACAAAGTATGTAAAATATAAGAGACTAGGATTAATAGAAGGGATTTATATATCTGTAATAATCCATGAGTTTTTCTCTAAGAAAGTCCATTGATCCTTTCTTAAAATAATGTTTATATTTTTTACTTTATATAGCTAAAAATTAATGTGAGTAATTTTTTAAACTTTTATTTTAGGCTCGAGGTACATTTAGAGGTTTGTTACAGGAAAACTTGTGACACAAGGGTTTGTTGTACAGATTATTTTATCACTCAGGTATTATAACTTAAGGAGATTTTAGCAAGTCCAGCAAGGTAGTAATCTATTTCTAAAAACTGTCTTTAAAATGAATAGAAACATAGTGTCATCTGTAAGATATTTTAAGGGTAGATATTAACCACAGTCTATTTAAAATGTCTCTGGTGATCTGTATAACTCAAGACTGGTAGTAGTAATGGAGATTGTGGACATTTTAATTATGTCCTGCTCTCATTTTACTGGTCATCTGTGGACCCAGTCTTATAATTAATATACTAGACTGTAGAAGGGTGAGATTTAAGATCTTCTACTTTAAGTATTTTGAACTGGATCTGTTATTGTACTTTAAGTGCAATTGTTATTATATATAAATGATGCATGGATTAAGGAGGATTTAATTAAAAATATTTTCCCAAATCTGTTTTATAGAGATAGTAATACATATATTCAGATAACACAATATCTTATATACATAGAAACTTGAATCATGGTCAAATTGCATTATAAAATTTTGCTAATTTTGCGCCTGAAATAGTCATACCCTTATTGTCTCCTACTTAGATTATTGAAATAGCATATTAACTAGTTTCTATGATTCCAGTTTTACCTCATTCTAATTTATTATTCATGTTAAAGCCAAAATCTGGGTGGAAACCTTCTAATTCCTTTCTTACCATTGTCAAGAAGAGGTACTTAAGTTTTATTATACATCTGTGTCACCCAAATAGATTTATAATATGTAGATGCCTAGGTCCCGCCCCCCTCAAAATTGGTTCATAACATGGAGTAGAGCTCACTAATCTGAATTTTAACAAGCTTCTAGGTGTCTCTAATGTATGACTTCCTTTTACTACACTTTAAAAAATAGTGGCATTATGAATAAGGCCCAAAATCTTTCTCACAGCTTTTAGCATGCTCTAAAGAACAAAATGATAATTCCCGTTTGGGAATTCAAAGATCTTAATTCTGATATTATCAAACCCAATATATCAGAAGCTATTGTAACGACTACAGAAAAATGAATATAGATTATTCATGAATCTACAGGGTCACAAAAAGCTAATAGTTTACTTCAGCAGCCTCTCTCTCTTTCTGTGTGTGTGTGTGTGTGTGTGTGTGTGTGAGAGTGAGAGAGAGAGAGAGAGAGAGAGACAGAGACAGAGACAGAGAGAGAGGAGGTTATTAGCCAAATGATTCAGTGCATTTTATGTGGAAATCTTGGAAGCGTTATTTCCCTAGAAATAAAGATAGCTTCCCTTGTTACCATTCATTGTCAATACTACTCTCACTCTCTGGCTGTAATCTAACTCCTTTATGCCTCTCTCCACTCTGATAGCCCAATATCAATCCCGTACCTCATCACTGTTCTTTTTGGGACCACCATTTGGTCAGATGAGAGAATGCATTGGGAGATATTGGCACAATGGTGAAATATTTTTGGGGTTCTGGGATTTGTGACCACAACACATGATATGGGCTTAGCTCAAAATATGGACTTTCTGGGTCAGTCACGGTGGCTTATGCCTGTAATCCCAGCACTTTGGGAGGCTGAGGCAGGTGAATCATTTGAGGTCAGGAGTTCAAGACCACCTTGGCCAACATGGTGAGACTCCCGTCTCTACTAAAAATACAAAAATTAACCAGGCACAGTGGTGTGTTCCTGTAGTCCCAGCTGAGGTAGGAGAATCACTTGAACTAGGAAGTGGAGATTGCAGTGAGCTGCACTCCAGCCTGAGCAACAGAATGAGACTCCATCTCAAAAAAAAAAAAAAAAAAAAAAAGTGGACTTGCTAAGGTTTAGAGGCACATGGTCAGGAAGAGTCAAAAAGAAAAATCAGGTAAATAGATCACTGTGACTTTTTGATGAACTCATTAACTCTTTAAGGACCAATTGTGTAATGGAACAAAATGAACTTCTCAACTCATTTGAATCTGAACATTTCATCAAGTAGTCATAGTTGAGTTGCTAAAACACTGGCCCCATTTGTTGAAAACTGTTTGTATAATAGGGTTTTCATACATTTTTGCTGAAACACATTTTCTTTCTCAAAATACCTTTCTTTTGTCAATGCTTTGAAAATTGGGAGAGCAGGTATGATAAAAACGTAGACTCGCTGCTAACCAAAATTATACTAAACCAGACTATTCTACATTTGAATTCCTTTGAGTAAAAGAACATCCACTGCATTTGATATAATGTTTCTATTTTTCTATGTGGAGACTCTGGTCAATTTTTTTGTTGTTGTTAAACCTGATGTCCAATATCAACCCATGAAGCAAAAAGAATTTATAATGTCTTTAATGTGTTTTCAGCATTGTGCTAGGCAATGCTGAAAACTAAGAAAATAAAGATAAAATCATTTATTTGTTCTTTCGTTTGACACATATTTATTGAGCACTTATTATATGCAAGGCAATGTGTTAGCAAAACCAGTTCTTGATTTTCTCTCATAGAGCTTAAACATTGTTGGTAGCAGCAAGGAAACATACATTAATCAAATAATCACACAAATAACTATTATATTTCAACTGGTAGAGAGGTCTACAGTACTATGAAAACATTTAAGAGGATAATTTTTTCTGGTCTGGGAAGTAAAATCTGTCTTCTTTCATATGAGAACTGAGGGATGAGTAGATGATAGAGTTGAAGAGGAAAGGTTAAGAATGTGCTAAGCAGAGAAAGGGGCTGTATCAAGATGAGAAATGGCAGTTTTGAGAAAGTGAAAATCTACTGTGAAGGGAGTGCAGAGGCTGTGAGGAAGACATGGGAAATGAGGTAAAAGGTAGATACGGTACAAAGGTAAAACTTTAAGAGGTTTTAAATAGGAATTGGTGAGGTGATGTAATCAAATCTGTGTTTTAAAAATATAACTTTGGCTTATGTGTAGAGAGTTTACAGGTGGGTGCCAAAATGAAAGCAGGAAAATAAAACATACTATTGCAGTAGTCCATGTGAGAGATGATGATAGTTTTAATGTGCTAGCAGTAGAGGAAAGAAGTACACACATTAGAGAGATATTTAGGAGGCAAAGTTTAAGCTTTTAAAACTACAAAGGTGGTTTTTGAAATGGATTATACTGGAAAAGATGGAATGTTTCTCTCGTGGAGGAGGTGGGTAAGAATAACTTGTATTTCAGAATATATTTGCCTTTTAATTACTTACAGTGCCCTTGGGAAAGGTAAGACATACAGTAAAACCATTAGAGTAGAAATAACAACAGTCCATAACGATACTTTCTTGTAGGTGGTTTAGCCTTTAATTGTCCTGGAAGCATTGGGAGAAGAGAGAAATGTCTATTGTCCCTTCCATGAGTACATAGATTCAGGTTTGACAATGCTGGTGGTGTGATAAGTTTATTTTACAAGTTGGTAGAACCCACAAATGGAATCCAAAAAGAGATAAGAATCCACCTATCACCAAAGTGAACTCAGTTCTCCCATGCTAGCTATTGAAGGCTGTAATATGAAAATAGTGGGATTGACAGAAGTGGATGGTTTAAGGCCAATTACATTGACTGAACTCTTGAAACTTATCACTCATAAATTTGAAGTTATTTTCTACTAGCAAGTTTCAAGAGTCCTGGAAGTAGTAGTCAGACTAAGTTAAAAAGCAAATAATAGAATAAGAGCAAGATGGCCAAAGAGAAACAGCTCCAGTCTCCAGCTTCCAGCACAAGCGACACAGAAGACAGGTGATTTCTGCATTTTCAACTGAGGTACTGAGTTCATCTCACTAGGGAGTGCCAGATAATCGGTGCTGGTCAGCTGCTGCAGCCTGACCAGCGAGAGCTGAAGCAGGGTGCATCCCCTCACCTGGGAAGGGCAAGGGGGAAGGGAATCCCTTATCCTAGCCAGGGTAACAGAGACACACAACACCTGGAAAATCGGGTAACTCCCACACCAATACTGCACTTTACCAAGGGTCTTAGCAAACGGGCACACCAGGAGATTATATCCCACACCTGGCTGGGAGGGTCTCATGCCCACGGAGCCTCCCTCATTGCTAGCACAGCAGTCTGCAATCTAACGGCAAGGCAGCAGCGAGGCTGGGGGAGGGGCGCCTGCCATTGTTGAGGCTTAAGTAGGTAAACAAAGTCGCTGGGAAGCTCGAACTGAGTGGAGCTCACAGCAGCTCAAGGAGGCCTGCCTGTCTCTGTAGACTCCACCTCTGGGGACAGGGCACAGCTAAACAGCAACAATAACAACAACAACAACAAAAAAGCAGCAGAAACCTCTGCAGACGCAAATGACTCTGTCTGACAGTTTTGAAGAGAGCAGTGGATCTCCCAACACGGAGGTTGAGATCTGAGAACGGACAGACTGCCTGCTCAAGTGGGTCCCTGACCCCTGAGAAGCCTAACTGGGAGACATACCCCACTAGGGCAGACCGACACCCCACACCTCACACGGTGGAGTACACTCCTGAGAGGAAGCTTCCAAAGCAAGAATCAGACAGGTACACTCACTGTTCAGCAATATTCTACCTTCTGTAGCCTCTGCTGCTGATACCCAGGCAAACAGGGTCTGGAGTGGACCTCAAACAATCTCCAACAGACCTACAGCTGAAGGTCCTGACTGTTAGAAGGAAAACTATCAAACAGGAAGGACACCCACACCAAAACCCCATCAGTACGTCACCATCACCAAAGACCAGAGGTAGATAAAACCAGAAAGATGGGGAAAAAGCAGGGCAGAAAAGCTGGAAATTCAAAAAATAAGAGTGCATCTCCCCCTCCAAAGTAACACAGCTCATCGCCAGCAACGGATCAAAGCTGGAAGGAAAATGACTTTGACGAGATGAGAGAAGGCTTCAGTCCATCAAACTTCTCAGACCTAAAGGAAGAATTACATACCCAGTGCAACGAAACTAAAAATCTTGAAAAAAGAGTGGAAGAATTGATAACTAGAATAATTAATGCAGAGAAGGTCATAAACGAACTGATAGAGATGAAAACCATGACACGAGAAATAAGTGACAAATGCACAAGCTTCAATAACCAACTCAATCAACTGGAAGAAAGAATATCAGCGATTGAAGATCAAATGAATGAAATGAAGCGAGAAGAGAAATCTAAAGAAAAAAGAAGAAAAAGAAATGAACAAAGCCTGCAAGAAGTATGGGATTCTGCAAAAAGACCAAATCTAGCTCTGATTGGGGTGCCTGAAAGTGAGGGGGAAAATGGAAGCAAGTTGGAAAACACTCTTCAGGATATCATCCAGGAGAACTTCCCCAACCTAGTAGGGCAGGCCAACATTCAAATTCAGGACATACAGAAAATGCCACAAAGATACTCCTCGAGAAGAGCAACTCCAAGACACATAATTGCCAGATTCACCAAAGTTGAAATGAAGGAAAAAATCTTAAGGGCAGCCAGAGAGAAAGGTCGGGCTACCTACAAAGGAAAGCCCATCAGACTAACAGCAGATTTCTTGGAAAAAACTCTCCAAGCCAGAAGAGAGTGGGGGCCAATATTCAACATTCTTAAAGAAAAGAATTTTCAATCCAGAGTTCCATATCCAGCCAAACTAAGTTTCATAAGTGAAGGAGAAATAAAATCCTTTACAGATAAGCAAATGCTTAGAGATTTTGTCACCACCAGGCCTGCCTTACAAGAGACTCTAAAGGAAGCACTAAACATGGAAAGGAACAACTGGTATCAGCCATTGCAAAAATATGCCAAAATGTAAGGACCATCAAGGCTAGGAAGAAACTGCGTCAACTAACGAGCAAAATAACCAGTTAATATCATAATGACAGGATCAAGTTCACACATAACAATATTAACCTTAAATGTAAATGGACTAAATGCTCCAATTAAAAGACACAGACTGGCAAACTGGATAAAGAGTCCAGACCAATCTGTTTGCTGTATTCAGGAGACTCATCTCACATGCAGAGACATACATAGGCTCAAAATAAAGGGATGGAGGAAGAACTATCAAGCAAATGGAGAACAAAAAAAAAAGCAGGGTTTTCAATACTAGTCTCTGATAAAACAGACTTTAAACCATCAAAGATCAGAACAGACAAAGAAGGCCATTACATAATGGTAAAGGGATCAATTCAACAGGAAGAGCTAACTATCCTTAATATATATGCACCCAATACAGGAGCACCCAGATTCATAAAGCAAGTCCTTAGAGACTTATAAAGAGACTTAGACTCCCTTACAATACTAATGGGAGACTTCAATACCCCACTGTCAACATTAGACAGATCAACGAGACAGAAAGTTAACAAGGATATCCAGGAATTGAACTCATCTCTGCAGCAAGCAGACCTAATAGACATCTACAGAACTCTCCACCCCAAATCAACAGAATATACATTCTTCTCAGCACCACATCACACTTATTCCAAAATTGACCACATAATTGGAAGTAAAGCACTCCTCAGCAAATGTACAAGAACGGAAATGATAACAAACTGTCTCTCAGACCACAGTGCAATCAAACTAGAACTCAGGACTAAGAAACTCAAACAAAACCACTCAACTACATGGAAACTGAATAATCTACTCCTGAATGACTACTGGGAACATAACGAAATGAAGGCAAAAATAAAGATGTTCTTTGAAACCAATGAGAACAAAGATACAACAAATCAGAATCTCTGGGACAATTTAAAGCAGTGTGTAGAGGGGAATTTATAGCACTAAATGCCCACAAGAGAAAGCTGGAAAGATCTAAAATTGGCACTCTAACATCACAATTAAAAGAACTAGAGAAGCAAGAGCAAACACATTCAAAAGCTAGCAGAAGGCAAGAAATAACTAAGATCAGAGCAGAACTGAAGGAGATAGAGACACAAAAATCCCTCCAAAAAATCAATGAATCCAGCAGTTGGTTTTTCAAAAAGATCAAAAAAATTGATAGACCGGTAGCAAGAATAATACAGAAGAAAAGAGAGAAGAGGCAAATAGATGCAATAAAAAATGATAAAGGAGATATTACCACTGACCCCACAAAAATACCAACTACCATCAGAGAATACTATAAACATCTCTACGCAAATAAACTAGAAAATCTAGAAGAAATGGATAATTTCCTGGACACTTATACTCTTCCAAGACTAAACCAGGAAGAAGCTGAATCCCTGAATAGACCACTAGCAGGCTCTGAAATTGAGGCAATAATAAATAGCCTACCAACCAAAAAAAGTCCAGGACCAGACAGATTCACAGCCGAATTCTACTAGAGGTACAAGGGGGAGCTGGTACCATTCCTTCTGAAACTATTCCAATGAATAGAAAAAGAGGGAATCCTCCCTAACTCATTTTATGAGGCCAACATCATCCTGATACCAAAGCCTGGCATAGACGCAACAAAAAAAGAGAATTTTAGACCAATATCCCTGATGAACATCGATGCAAAAATCCTCAATAAAATATTGGCAAACCGGATCCAGCAACACATCAAAAAGCTTATCCACCATGATCAAGTGGGCTTCATCCCTGGGATGCAAAGCTGGTTCAATATATGCAAATCAATAAACGTAATCCAGCATATAAACAGAACCAAAGACAAAAACCACATGATTATCTCAGTAGATGCAGAAAAGGCCTTTGACAAAATTTAACAACACTTCATGCTAAAAACGCTCAATAAATTCGGTATTGATGGAATGAATCTCAAAATAATAAGAGCTATTTATGACAAATCCACAGCCAATATCATACTGAATGGGCAAAAACTGATGACATTCCCTTTGAAAACTGGCACAAGCAGGGATGCCCTCTGTCACCACTCCTATTCAACATAGCAAAGGAAGTTCTGAGTAGGGCAATCAGGCAAGAGAAAGAAATCAAGGGTATTCAGTTAGTAAAAGAAGAAGTCAAATTGTCCTTGTTTGCAGATGAAATGATTGTATATCTAGAAAACCCCACTGTCTCAGCCCAGAATCTCCTTCAGCTGAAAAGCAACTTCAGCAAAGTCGCAGGATACAAAATTAATGTGCAAAAATCACAAGCATTCGTATACACCAGTAACAGAAAAACAGAGAGCCAAATCATGAATGAACTTTCATTCACAATTGCTTCAAAGAGAATAAAATATCTAGGAATCCAACTTACAAGGGATATAAAGGACCTCTTCAAGGAGAACTACAAACCACTGCTCAGTGAAATAAAAGAGGACACAAACAAATGGAAGAACATACCATGCTCATGGATAGGAAGAATCAATATTGTGAAAATGGCCATACTGCCCAAGGTAATTTATAGATTCAATGCCATCCCCATCAAGCTACCAATGAGTTTCTTCACAGAATTGGAAAAAACTGCTTTAAAGTTCATATGGAACCAAAAAAGAGCCCACATTGCCAAGACAATCCTTAGTCAAAAGAACAAAGCTGGAGGCATCACGCTACCTGACTTCAAACTATACTACAAGACTACAGTAACCAAAACAGCATGGTCCTGGTACCAAAACAGAGATATAGACCAATGGAACAGAACCGAGTCCTCAGAAATAATACCACACATCTACAGCCATCTGATCTTTGACAAACCTGAGAACAACAAAAAATGGGGAAAAGATTCCCTATTTAATAAAGGTGCTGGGAAAATTGGCTAGCCATAAGTAGAAAGCTGAAACTGGATCCTTTCCTTACTCCTTATACGAAAATTAATTCAAGATGGATTAGAGACTTAAATATTAGATCTAATACCATAAAAACACAGAAGAAAACCTAGGTAGTACTATTCAGGACATAGGCGTGGGCAAGGACTTCATGTCTAAAACACCAAAAGCAGTGGCAACAAAAGCCAAAATTGACAAATGGGATCTCATTAAACTAAAGAGCTTCTGCACAGCAAAAGAAACTACCATCAGAGTGAACAGGCAACCTACAGAATGGGAGAACATTTTTGCAATCTACTCATCTGACAAAGAGCTAATATCCAGAACCTACAAAGAACTCAAACAAATTTACAAGAAAAAAACAAAGAACCCCATCAAAAAGTGGGCAAAGGATATGAAAAGACATTTCTCAAAAGAAGACATTCATACAGCCAACAGACACATGAGAAAATGCTCATCATCACTGGCCATCAGAGAAATGCAAATCAAAACCACAATGAGATACCATCTCACACCAGTTAGAATGGTAATCATTAAAAAGTCAGGAAACAACAGGTGCTGGAGAGGATGTGGAGAAATAGGAACACTTTTACACTGTTGGTGGGATTGTAAACTAGTTCAGCCATTATGGAAAACAGTATGGCGATTCTTCAAGAATCTAGAACTAGATGTACCATGTGACCCAGCCATCCCATTACTGGGTATATACCCAAAGGATTATAATTCATGCTGGTATAAAGACACATGCACATGTATGTTTATTGCGGCACTATTCACAATTACAAAGACTTGGAATCAACCCAAATGTCCATCAGTGACAGACTGGATTAAGAAAATGTGGCACATATACACCATGGAATACGATGCAGCCATAAAAAAGGATGAGTTTGTGTCCTTCGTAGGGACATGGATGCAGCTGGAAACCATCATTCTCAGCAAACTATCGCAAGAACAGAAAACCAAACACCACATTTTCTCACTCATAGGTGGGAACTGAACAATGAGATCACTTGGACTCGGGAAGGGGAACATCACACGCCGGGGCCTATCATGGGGAGGGGGGAGGGATTGTATTTTGAGTTATACCTGATGTAAATGACGAGTTGATGGGTGCTGACGAGTTGATGGGTGCAGCACACCAACATGGCACAAGTATGCATATGTAATAAACCTGCATGTTATGCACATGTACCCTAGAACTTAAAGTATAATAATAATAATAATAATAATAATAATAATAATAATAATAAAAAGCAAATAATACCCAAATTGTCAAAGTCTCAGCAAACACTTACCCACAGTAAGTCTTGATTGCCCTTCCTGGGAATCATGGTCATATGAAAGTATCTAAATCTAACAATAAATATCTCCAGGCAGCTCTATCTCAGTTTATCTCATTTGGGGATTGTCTTTCAGAAAACATAATGTTGTTGATAAAAATGAGCCCAGGAAAGGATGATGGTAAAAATAATAGAAGAATGAATCATTCTCTGCCTTAATATTCTTCAGAATGCAATAATTATTTAAATATATATTCTTGATTATCCCAAAGCTTCTTATAAATGTCAAATATTCTGTATTTATAAAGTAGAGAGGTTAGAAATTAAATGGCTTATTGATCATTAAATACTTCATTGAGATGAATCCTATTTTTTTCAGAAGTTGGTTAGAAAACAAACTCACCATTTGAAATTGTTTTGAATTTCATTAGATTTAATTTTTTTGATTAAATAATATTTCTGTCTCCTTCCTGTACCCTCCCTTCCCCATTAAAAAAGTAACACAACCACAACAACAAAACTTTTCTTATCCCTTGTTAATAATAGATACGTTAGATATGGAAATTGTTACTACAATGATTTATCAAGGTCAGAATTAGTTTTCTGACAAGAGCATTTATCTCAGTGTCATTTTATAGAAAAATCTGGATGATCTTACTGCTTTAAACCTGAATTTGAACTGATCCAACACCTATGTAGACCACATTTTAAGTGCACTATATTTGTTGATTAAAACAATTTCTTCTCAGTAGTTGTTTCTCCTTCAAATTTTGATTCCCTAATTGATTTCAGGCAGACCACAGATATTTTGTATCTCTGAGGAGCAGATTTGTAAATTATTTTTTATTGTCACAGTAGCTTGTTGTTCTTTACCTTAAAATAACAATTTCTAAACGGAATAAAATGCCAAAACAGGCACGGCTGGATATTGTTTTGGTATATTAATTTAATCCCCTTTGCTGTCCTCATATTTAATTTCCCTGTCTCTGGGAAAGTATGTTGCATGGAGTTGCCTGAGAATTTCCAGCTTTGTTTTTAAGATACTAAATCTGTGGGAGATGGTAAGGTTTGCAGAAACATTTTGAAGTTATTTTTGACATATTCTTTTGGTTTCTCTCATAGCCCACATCGCAATCCATCCGCTAAGCCTGTTGGCTATACCATCAAAATATATCAGGAATCTGACCACTTTCATTTCTTACTCAGATGCAATTCTAGTAGGAGTCACCATAATCTACTCTCTGGATCACTTCAATAAAGCACAAAGTGGTCTACATTTTTCTCCTCACCCCCAAACCCCCGAGTAGTTTATTCTCAACACAGTGGCCAGAGTGATACTTCAAAAATATAAATTATATTATTGCTCTTCTTTGAACTTTCTAGTTCAAGGGTTCTTAACCTTTTTTATATCATGAAGCCCTTTGGTTTCTGGTGAAACTCCTTGATCCCTTCTCAAAATATTTTAAAATGCATAAAATTGAAAATTCAAATTAACCAATGATTTTGAAGTACAGTAGCCAACATATTTTTAAAAACAAATTTATAATTTTATCTTTTCTCCTTAGAAGTGAAAGAATGTTAATAATATAGGGTGTGCTGAAAGAGAGTTGAGAGGGGAAACAAAGAAGAAAAGGGAACAGGTGTGTATACAAGAATGAGTTGAGAAAGCATGATGGGTGTAGGATGTCAAGATCCCCCCACTCTGGGCTGGACAAATTTCATGGGTTCAGAAATGGTTTGGAAAGGGTGATTTTGGTTAGAACAAACAACGTACTGGAGGTAATAAATAACTAAATAGATTTTTTAGTTAATATGGGTGTTTCTTAATGAATACATTAAATCACAAGATTTAGAGGCAGGTCTAACAACTACCATAATTTTTAAGTAGTAATAAGTTTGAATAATATGTGGAGATGTCTATAAAAGCTGTGCAAAAATATGATATGAAACCACTTGTGATTTGTCTTAGTGACAAAATTGCAGGTACTGTTAATAATACTGTGATTTATTGCTACATTTGTAATAGAAGAAGATGCAAAATTTGAGTTAAGAGTTAGTGAAAATAAAGATGTAATGTTTTTTGGCCAAGGTTCACAGGCCTCCTGAATTTTATTCAAATACTCTCAGGGAGGAAATCCTGCAATGTGATGGATCGAGAGAGTGGTGATGGAAATCCCACAGCAGTTCTGAATTCTGATCCTGCTTGGCTGTTTACTGGCTGTCCAGTGGTGGGAATATTCCTCATGTCTTCTGAGCTTTTATGTTATTCCAAAAGAAGGTCATAAGTACTCCCTTTAAGTTTGTTTCTGTGAATATATACTTTTAAATGTAAAAATTCCTAATACAGTTTAAAGATTAAAATGTCCCTCAAAAAATATTATCAAGGTGAAGAACCTCTGCTCTAGTGTCTTCCCATCTCAGAGTAAAAGCTAACATCTTTAATAGGATTTATAAGCCATTACGTGATCTACTCTTTTTTTTCTACTTTCTATTCTGTTATTCTATCCCTCAGTCACTTTACTCTTGCCACAGTAGGCTCTTTGAACATACGAGGCATGCTCCTACCTTAGAATTTTGGCATCGACGGTTTTATGTTGTTTCCCTTTTTATTATTGATTTATGGGAGCTCTTTTTGTATTCTAGATAGAAGTACTTTGTCTAATATATGTGATAAAAATATTTTCTTCCTGTCTATGACTTGCCTTTTCATTTTCTTAGCAACCTCTTTTAAAAATCAAACATTCTCAGAGGTTGGAAAACTTCAAAATTGGAAAAGAGGATGGTTTTGTTTGTACATACAATATATATAGGGAAATTGTGAGAGAGGAGATTGAAAGGGTAGAACACAACTTTGCTTCTTGAAATGCATTATACCACTTTTGATGTCCTATTCCAAGTGTTGGGATCAAAAAACAATCTACGCATTAGATAAATATAACCCATACTATGAATGTTAATTTTCCCAGGCCCCAGTCCTCCTTGGAAGCAGAAAGAGTAAGAGTTTCAGAGATTTCAAATATAGGCTCTACCATATATTAACTCTGTAGCTTTAGAACAGTCATTTAACCTATTTGGATCAATACTTTTTTCATAGTCTAAAATTAAAGTGGAGGTGAGTGATAATACCTATACAATTGCGATGTATGAGTATGATGAGATTGTACATGTGAAAGCACATAGCAAAGTATTTAACATATAGTATGTTCTCAATCTAATTTCCATTCCTTTTATTCCGTTAAGCCACAGAAATGCTTTAGTCAGTAACAAAACTTCTATACAGACATGTTACTTGTCAGCCTCTTGCCAGTTTGTGCCCTCTCCTTTTGCAATTTCTCAGCCCAAGTTTTGGAATGACTCTGAAAACAAAGAGGCTAAGTCAATTTGACAGACTAGATTTTTGTTTATTTGTACCCATGGCTCATTAAGATAATACACAAATATTTTATTCAGGAGGTCAAGGGTTTGAAGATGCAGGTAGGTACTCTTGATCCTGGCTGGTCATGTGATAAAGTAAGACCTTATTTAGAAGACTAGATGTGGCAATGAAGGTGGTTTCCTGCAAACTCATTGCTACTATTGGAGAAAAAATATTCAAAGCACATGTTTTACTTTGGGTGGATCAAGTGTGTCAACTTTGTGTGCAAAGTCAACCTGTTATGATTCTAACCTAGAAAATATGCCTGGAAAGATAACTGCTTTTAAAGTCATAGTACATGGGATTTGTGTATTTCTCGTTTAAAATGTTTAATATTTAACCTTCCCAGAACACTTTCTATGTGCCTGGCTCTATACTAGGCTTTTTTTTTTCATATATAATTACAATCTTTTTTCAACTTTTATTTTAAGTTCAAAGTTACACGTGCAGGTTTGTTATGTAGTAAACTCATATCATGGGTGTTTGTTGTACAGATTATTTTGTCACCTATGTATTAAGCCTAGTACTGCTTAGATATTTTTCCTGATCCTCTCCTTCCTTCCACTTTTCTCTCTCTGGTAGGCCACAGTGTCTGTTGTTTCCCTCTATGTGTCTATGTGTTCTCATCATTTAGCTCCCACTTATAAGTGACAGTATATGGTATTTGGTTTCCTGTGTTTGCATTAGTTTGCTAAGGATAATGGCCTCCACTTTCATTCATGTTCCTGCAAAGAATATAATATAATTATTTTTTATGGCTACATAGTATTCATGGTGTGGATGTACCACATTTCCTTTATCTGTTCCACAACTAATGAGCATTTAGGTTGAGTCCATGCCTTTGCTATTGTGAACAGTGATGGAATGCACATATGCAGCATGTGTCTTTATGATAGAATGATTTATATTCCTTTTGGTATATACCCAGCAATAAGATTGTGATAATGGTAGTTCTTTCCTTAGGTCTTTGATGTATTGCCTAAACTGTTTTGCACAATGGTTGAACTAATTTACACTCCTGCCAATAGTGCATATGTGTTCTCTTTTCTCTGTAACCTTGCCGGCACCTATTAGTTTTTTTGACCTTTAAGTAACAGTCATTTTGACTGGTGTGAGAAAATATCACATTGTTGTTTTGATTTAAATTCCTGTAATGATCAGTGATGTTGGACTTCTTTGCATATGCTTTTTGGCCACGCGTATGTCTTCTTTTGAAAAGTGTCTGTTCATGTCCTTTGCCCACTTTTTTTATAGGGTGTATGTTTTATTTATTTTATTGTAGATTTTTAAAGTTCTTAATAGATGCTGGATATTAGACCTTTGTCAGATGCATAGTTTGCAAAAAATTTCTCCTATTCTGTAGGTTGTTTACTTTTAATAGTTACTGTTGCTGTGCAGAAGCTCTTTAATTAGATCCCATTTGCCAATGTTTGCTTTTGTTGCAACTGCTTTTGGCATCTTCTTTATGAAATCTTTGCCAGGTCCTATTTCCAGAATGGTATTGCTTAGGTTGTCTTTCAGGGTTTTCAGTTTGGGGTTTTACATTTAAGTCTTTAATCCATCGTGATTTGATTTTTGTGTATGGTGTAAGGAAGGTATTCAGTTTCAATCTTTTGCATGCAGCTAGCCTGTTACCCCAGCACAGTTTCTTGTATAGGGAGTTCATTTCCCATTTCTTGTTTTTGTCAGCTTTGTCAAAGATCAGATGGCTGTAAGTGTGTGGCTTTATTTGTGTGCTCTCTCTTCTGTTCCATTGGTTTCTGTGTCTGTTTTTGTACTAGTATCATGCTGTTTTAATTACTGTATCCCTGTAGTATCATTTGAAGTCGGATAATGTTATACATCCAGCTTTGTTCTTTTTTGTTTAATATTGTCCTTGCTATTCATGCTCTTTTTGGTTGCATGTGAATTTAAAAATAGTTTTTTCCTAGTTCTGTGAAGCATGTCATTGGTACTTTGATCGGATTAGCATTGAATCTATACATTGCTTTGGATGGTATGGACATTTTAATGATAGTATAATTACAATCTTAACCCGATAAAGCAAATACTCACACTTCATCATTTTACAAATGAGAAGACTAGGGCTCAAAGAGATTAAGTAAATTGTCTATGCTTATAACAATTGTAAGTGGTTAAGACCATATGTGAATCAGGTAATTTTACTTTAGAACCCAAATGCTCAACTGGTATTCCAGAGCAATAAGAAATATTTTGACTGGATATTACCTAGATATCTACCATTTATTATTGTTTTAGATGTGACTTTAGCACAGGTTTGCCACATCCAACTTTTCTTGGTTTCAGATCCAGCTTTCTAGGTCAATCATAATCTTTGTACCTGTTTCCTTACCTAAAATTCAGAAAATGTGTAACTACCTTGCAGGATTGTTTTAATAATCAATTGAAATAATTTAATTAGTATCAGGTAATATGATATATACCAGACAATATGATTTGTGCCAGATAAAATATGTTATTACATTTAATATTTTAAAATAACAATGATTATAATTATAATAGTACTTGCTATTTACTGTTGGTTTACTATTAGTCTTTGAATTGAGCACTTTTCATGATTATCTCTTGTAATCACCAGAACACGAGACAGACAGTATTATTATTTCTATTTTACTATAGGTTGGTGCAAAAGTAATTGTGGTTTTTGCCATTAATTTCAACGCATCAACTTAAAAAAGCCACTGAGGTACAATAAGTGAAATTTTGAGCATCACACAGCTGGCAAATTGCAAAACCAGAAGGGAAACTCAGGTAATGTACTGCTTTTCTTGAATCAGTATCAATCAGGTTTTTTCCTTTTCTTATTATTTTTTGACACCTACTGCTATCCAATGATGGATCAAAGCTGTCTTGAAACTGACCATATTTTCTCTTTGTAAATGGTTCTTCTGTTTCCAGCAGTAAAACTTGATGTACTCCTTTCAGGTTATGTACTAATGTGCTTAAGGAATAACAATGATGTCAGAGTAGATGGAGTGCAGTGAGCAAGGTAGGGTGTGGTAGGAAGGTGAGAGAGAGAGAAACAACTAAGAATTCTGTAGAGAATGGATTATATGGAAACAGAGTGGCAACGAGGACAACAGTCAGGCAGCTATTACAGTAATTACTTCCCTTTCTTCTTGTCCTTATGTAATCATGGCAAAATTTTTATTCCACTTAGAAGTTCTCTATGTCAAATTCAAAAGAATTAATAAAGTTATCAAACTATCCAGTAAAGCCAGTGATTGAGATTCATGAGCCTTTTCCCAGATGGTGTGGGAGATATTTTATTCAAGTGAATATTAGAACCAGTTAATTTTTTTCTAGAATCATATATGAATTACCATTGTCGTTAATAATTTTTCTAAGATACCATCACCTGAACCAGGCAAATAGTTGCTAGATTATACTTCTCTGCAGCCTCCACAACATAAATTTGAAGGGTGTCCAGGGCTACAGAAAGGGCTATTTATAAATTATTGGTCTGGGCCTCAATCAGTAAAGAAGTTTACCATAGAATTTTACCTTTTTAAGTGAATTATCCACTACTCTACTTAATGTAATTGCTTTTTATTTACTCCTTTACACATCATCTACTGTGGGAACTTTCAGCAAGATATTTAGCTTCTCCGCTATTCAGTACTTTGAAATGTAAATTGTCTATTTCCTAGTCATTTGTTTGTTTGCTTTCTAAAAGGATTAAATAAATAACTCTATGTAAAGTGCATAGAACAGTGTCTGGTACTTAGTAAGCACTCAATAAGTCTTTCTTCTTCATTCAGTATCCTGGTGTTTAGCTTTTGTTTAACATTTCATTAATGGAAACTGTATTATTTCCCTTTTACACTACTATAAAGAACTGCCCGGGACTCGGTAAAAATATAAATAAAAGAGGTTTAATTGACTCACAGTTCCTCATGGCTGGGGAGGCCTCAGGAAACTTACAATCACGATGGACGAGGAAACAGTCAAATCTTACACAGCAACAGGAAAGAAAGTGTATGTGAGTGCAGGAAAAACTATCATTTATAAAACAATCAAATTTCATGAGAATTTACTCACTATAATGAGAACAGCATGGGGCAAACTGTCCTCATAATCCAAACACTTACCTCCCTCAATACATGGGGATTCCAGTCCCTTCCTTTACACATGGGGATTACAATCTGAGATGAAATGTGGGTAGGAACAGAGAGTCAAACAATACTATTCTGCCCCTGCCCATCCACAAATCTCATGTCTGTTCACATTTTAAAACCAATTATGCCTTCCCAACAGTCTTCCAAAGTCTAAACTCTTTCCAACACCAACTCAAAAGTCCAAGTTAAAAGTCTCATCTGAGACAAGGCAAGGCCCTTCCCCCTAGAAGCCTGAAAAAATAAAAACAAGTTAGTTATTTTCAAGATACAGTGGGGATACAGGTATTGGATAAAAGCTCCCATTCTGCATAGGAGAAATTAGCCAAAACAAAGGAGTCACAGGTCTTAATGCAAGTCCCAAATCCAGTGGGGCAGTCATTAAATATTAAAGCTCCAAAATAATCTCCTTTGACTCCATGTCTCACATTCAAGTCACACTGATGCAAAGGGTGGGCTCCCATGGCCTTGGGCAGCTCTTCCCCTGTGACTTTGCAGGGTACAAACCCCCTACCCCCTCACCCCAGCTGCTTTCACAGCCGGTGTTGAGTGTCTGTGGCTTTTCCAGGCACACTGTGCAAGTTGTTGGTGGATTTATCATTCTAGGGGCTAGAGGATGGTGACTTTCTTCTAACAGCTCCACTAAACTATGCCCCAGTGGGGACTCTGTGTGGGGGCTCCAACCCCATATTTCCCTTTTGCACTGTCCTAGCAGAGGTTCTCCATGAGGACTTCACTCCTGCAGCAGACTTTGGGGTGGGTATCTAGGCATTTCCACACATCTTCCGAAATCTAGACCGAGGTTCTCAAACCTCAATTCCTGTCTTCTGTGCACCCACAGCCTCAACACCATGTGGAAGCTGCCAAGGCTTGGGGCTTGCACCTTGTGAAGCAACAGCCCAAGCTGTCCCTCGGCCCCTTTTAGTTACGGCTCCTGGCCCACAAAACCATTTTCCTTCCCAGGCCTCTGGGTCTGTGATGGGAGGGGCTGCTGTGAAGGTCTGTGATATGCCCTGCAGACATTTTCCCCCTTGTGACTAACATTTGGCTCCTCATTACTTATACAAATTTCTGCAGCCAGCTTGAATTTCTCTCCAGAAAATCGGTTTTTATTTTCTATCTTATCACCAGGCTGAAAACTTTCCAAACTGTTCCAATCTCTTCCTGATACCCATTTCCAAAGTCATTTCCACATTCTCTGGTATCTTTATAGCAGTACCCCACCCTCAGTAGCAATTTACTCTATTAGTTCCTTTTCACACTGCTATAAAGAACTGCCTGAGATGGGGTAATTTATAAATAAAAGAGGTTAAATTGACTGACAGTTCCTCATGGCTGAGGAGGCCTCAGGAAATTTACAATCATGGTGGAAGGGGAAGTAGGCACATCTTACATGGCAGCAGGTAAGAGAGAGCATGTGTGAGTGCAGGAAAAACTAAAATTTATAAAACCATCATAACTAATGAGAATTCACTTACTATCACAAGAACAGCGTGGGGAAACTGCTCCCATAATCCAATCCCTTCCTTCCCTTGACACATGGTGATTACAGTTCTTCCTTAGAAACACGGGGATTACAATCTGAGATGAGATTTGTGTGGGGACATAGAGCAAAACCATATCAAATAACGATTCTGTTTACTTTTTAAAACTATTAATTGGTTAGTTCTGTGTAATGTATATTTTGCTATGCATTGTGGATAAAAAAGACAGCACATTCATTTTTTAAAGAAAAGTTTCATAATGAAGAATGTAGACATGTAAACAAAAACTCCAAAGGTAGTTAATGCTAGAAACCCATAGGCAAATTACAGAGTGTTAATAATAAGCCTAAACTATGAATCCCATCCTAGAGTTTGTATATTCGAGGTAAGTGAATCCTATCAGATTGTGATTCCCATAATTCCTCAGCTTTTCAAAGAATATGCATGTTTTGTCAAGTTGCTTAGTGACAAAGGAGCAAGTTCACTTATTTATGCCAACAAACTTTGCAAGATTCAGTGCCATTGTTATCTTCATTGAAATAGTACATAGACTTCTGTACATTTTAAAGGAGTAGTTCAGCTTCTTCCATGACTTACAGACGGGTAACATCAGTATAATGACTAATTGGCAATTCCCCGCAAGTGGCTAAATAAAGCTCATCATTCACTTAACAAACAGCTCGACATGTGTGTCTTGATTCCATCTTCGAATGTTTTTATTCTTCTAAAAGGGTCAATTTGCACTTGGCAGTCTTTTCTGCCAGAGGAACATAAATCATAAAGAATCTTTCTCAACAAACACTTAAAAGATAATAAAATGGTAAATTGACTTGTTGTAAATGTCATTAGGTATCTTTTGGACAAAAGGTACAAAACATTCAGCATGAATGAGGCTAAAAAAAAAAAAAAATGTAAATGTATGATGCAGAAACTGGGGAATGAGTACCTTTTTCCCTAAAGAAAATGTACAGTCATTATCTGATCACTGAACTAACCAAGAAGAGACTTCAGTGGACACATAAATAAAGAATACAAGCTTTATAGAATTATTCCAAGAAGTCACTAAACAAACAGCAACAATAACAAAAAGAATAAGAAACAGCAACAACAATTAATTTGACGGCTGTGTTACAATTTTTTTAGTTGCTGTATTATATTGCCACATCATGTTTTAAATATTCAGTTTTCAAGAAAGAAAACCCTAGGAGTCAGAACAAAAAACAAGAAATGATATAGCCCATACACAGAAAAATAACTAATAGTCAATAGAAACTGTCCCTTCGGAAGCTCAGATTTTGAACTTAATAAACAAGGACATTAAATCAGATATTACAATGTGATTAAGGAAGTAAAGGAAGCCATTTTCATTGAATTAAAGAAAAGTATGGGGATAAAATCACACCTACTAGTGATCAATAAACAGACAAAAACTTTAAAAAAGAACAAAAGAGAAATTCTAGAGTTGCAAAGTACAATAACTGAAATAAATAAATTAATTTTTAAAAACCCGCTAGGTAGGTTCAAGAGCAGATTTGTACTGGTAAAAATAAGAATCAGCGGACCTAAAAATAAGTTGATTGAGTTTATCTTTTTTTTTTTTTTTTTTTTGAGGAACAACAAAAGAAAAGAATGAACAAAAATGAGCAAAGCCTAAAACACCTGTGAGATACCATGAAGTGTACTAACATACACATAATGTGAATTCCACAGAAGGAATGGGTTACTTTATAGTAATAGAAGGATCATCTCAGCAGGAACATATATACATCTTATCATATAATAATAGATTCCCCAAATAGAAACAGAAGCTAAATTGAAAAGAGAAACATAAATCAACAATAATATTTGGAGACTTCAATATATTATCTCAATAATTGGTAGAAAAACTAAACAGAAAATTAGGACAGAGTTGTATTTTGAATAACCACTCCATCCAACAACACAGGAATAGATAGATTTTTTCTCAAGCAAATATGGAATGTTCTTCAGGATAAACCAAACACTGTGTCATGAAATAAGTATCAATAAATTTAAATGATCAAAATCATACAAAGTAACTCTATAACCACAATGGAGTAAAATAAAAACTCAAAAAGCAAAACACAATTTAGAAAACCCACAACTATTTGGAAATTATGCAACATATTTCTTTTTTATTATTTTATTTCAAGTTGAAAGAAAATTTTATGTATGTATCACATATAACATGGTATTTTTAAGCTTATATACAGTGTGGAATTACTAAAATTCGCTAATTAACATATGCATTAGCTCACATAGTTATAATTTTTCTGGTGAGAACAGTTATCTGCTCTCTCAGCACTTTAGTTTTTTTTTAGCATTTATTTTAATTTTAGGGATAAATGGACAGGTTTGTTATGTAGATGAATTAAATGTCCCAGGGTCCTTGTTATAGAGTATTTCATCACTGAGGTAATAAGTATAGTACCTGAGAGGTAGTTTTTCAATCCTCAGCCTGCTCCCAACCTCCACTCACAAGTAGACCCTGGTGTCTAGTTCCCTTCTTGGTGTCCATGTGTATTCAATGTTTAGCTTCCACTTGTGAGAACATGCGATATTTGGTTTCTGTTCCTGTGTTAGTTTACTTAGGATAATGGCCTCCAGCTTCATCCATGTTACTGCAAAAGATATGATCTCATTAATTTTTATGTCTGCATAGGATTCCATGGTGTATATGTATCACATTTTCTTTCTCCAGTTTACCATTGATGGACATTTAGGTTGATTCCATATATTTGCTATTCTGAATAGTGCTGTGTGAACATACAAGTGCATGTGTCTTTATGTTAGAACGATTTATAGTCCTTTTGGTACATATCCAATAATGACATTGCTGGGTTGAATGGTAGCTCTGTTTTAAGTTTGTGGATTTTGTGGATATATCGCCAAACTGCTTTCCACAATGACTGAGTTAATTTATATTTGGACCAACAATGTATATGCATTCCCTTTTCTCTACAATCTAACTAGCATCTTTTATTTTTCAACTTTGTATTAATAGCCATTATGACTGGAGTGAGATGATATCTCATTGTGATTCTGCTTTGTATTTCTCTAATGGTTAGTAATGCTGAATATTTCTTCATTTGTTTGCCATGTATATGTCTTCTTTGAGAAGTATCTGTTCGTGGCCTTTGTTCATTTTTAATGGGGTTGCTTGTTTTTTGCTTGTTAATTTGCTTAAGTTCCTTATAGATTCTGAATATTAGACATTTGCCAGATGCATAGTTTGCAACTAGTTTATCTCATTCTGTGTGTTGTCTGTTCACTCTGTTGACAGTCTCTTTTGCTTTGCAAAAGCTCTTTCATTTAATTAGATCCTATCTGTCAATTTTTGGTTTTGTTGCAATTGTTTTTGATGTCTTCATCATAAAATCTTTTCCAGGGCCTGTATCCAGATTGATATTTTTTAGGTTTTTTTCAATGGTTTTCGTAATCTCTTCGTAATCTCTTCATGTTAAAAACCCTTAACAAACTAGGCATTGAAATAACATACCTCAGAATCATAAAAACAATCTATGACAAACCCACAGCCAACATTATATTGAATGGGGAAAAGCTTGAAGCATTTCCTTTGAGTATTGGAACAAGACAAGGATGCCCACTCTCACTAATTCTGTTCAACATAGCACTGGAAGTTGTAGCTAAAGTGATCAGCCAAGAGAAAGAAATTAAAGACATTGAAATAGAAAGAGAAGAAGTCAAACTATTCCTGTTTGCAGAAAATATAATGCTAAGAAACACCATAGTCTCTGCCAAAAAGCTCTTAGATCTTACAGACAACATCAGTAAAATTTCAAGATACAAAATCAAGGTACAAAAATCAGTAACATTTCTAGATGCTAACAAAGTCAGGACTCAGTGCTAAATCAAGAACACATTCCAATTCACAATAGCCACTCACACAAAAATATAATACTTGGGAATCCAGCTAACTAGAGAGGTGAATGATCTCTACAATTATAATTACAAAACACTGCTGAGTCAAATGGTATTTCTAGTTCTAGATCCTTGAGGAATCGTCACACTGTCTTCCACAATAGTTGAGCTAATTTATACTACCACCAACAGTGTAAGAGCATTCCTATTTCTCCACATCCTCTCCAGCAGGTGGCAAAGCCATCTAGGCCTGTGTTCTTCCCTTCAGAGCAGCGAGCTCCCTCAGGCCCCAGGCAGTCCCAAGGTGATGTCCTGGAGCCATGGACTAGAGTCAAAAACCTTAGAATTCTACGTTGTTCTCTTGTACTGCAGCTGACCTGGCAGTTTACCCACAAAATGCAGTCTTTTCCACTCTTCCCATCCCTTCTAAAAGACAGAGGAGCCTCACCTGGTGGCCACCATTTCCACAGAACCATGGGGAGTATGACTAGACTACAGCCAGTGTTCCATTAAGGCCCAAGAACTCTTTAGTTAGCTTGTGATGAGTCATGCCCAGTCTGGGTCTTACACTTCAAGACAGTCAGCTCCCATCTGACCCAAGGCAAGTCCAAAAATGCTGTCCAAGAGCCAAATCCTAGAATTGGGGACCCCAAGAGCCCACTTTGTGCTGTACCCAACTCTGGTCAAGATGGCACCTATACACAAGACAAAGTTCCCTTTACTTTTCTCTCTGCTTTTCTCATGCAAAAGAAGTCTTCCCCATAGCTGTCACAGCTAGAAATGTGCTGAGTCTCACTTGAAGCCAGCAAGTCTCAGAATCTTGTCCAAATCCCTTGATATAGTACCTGGGTATTACTGCTGCTCGTTTTTCAGGGCCCAATGTCTCTTCAGTTAGTAGGTGATGAATGCTGCCAGGACTGGGTCCTTCGCTTCAAAGAACTGGGTTCTCTTCTGGCCCAGGGTGTGTTTAGAAATATCATCTTGGAGCTAATCCCTGGAAAAAGGGTTTCATGATTTTGATAAATGCCCTATCCTGCTGTGGCTGAGCTGCTATCCAAGATGCAAGATAAAGTCCTCCCCACGTTTCTTCTCCTCTCCTCAAGCAAAAAGAAGACGTCTCTGTTGGAGCCACAATTTGTGCTGCCTGGAGTTAGAGGAGGGGTGATGCCAACACTCTCTTAGCCACCCCAGCTTGTGTCTTTTTATATTGTGCCACCCCATCCTATAGCCCAGTCTACTGGCTCTGGTCCCAGTTCGGCAATAGGACTTGCCCAAAAGTTGCAGTATCTGTGGCCTAGACTGCCTTTCAAGTTTATTTAGAGCCTCAGAGAATTTTGGCCCATGGTACCAAGGCTTGTGGGACCTCAAGTTTGGACCTCTGAGATTGGCGATTCTCCTCTGGCTAAGGCTAGTTTAAATGTTCCCTGTGTGGGAAGGCATTATCTGAGTTTGTTGAGTTTGTTTCAGTTTTGCATTCTGCTATAACAAGTGCAGCACTGAGTTCAATGTCTCACAGTTCCTACTCTGCTCCTCTCCCAGTGCACAGAAATGGTCTTAGCATGATGCTGCCACTGCCTGGGGGATGGGTAAGGGGTGGCATCAGTGATTAAAGACTCTTTTTGTCTAACTATTGAGTGCCTCTTTCAGTGATACAAAGTTGAAACAAAGTATTGTGAGTGCTCACCTGATTTTTGGTTCTTATGAAGGTTTTTTTTTTTTTGTTTTGTTTTTTTTTTTTTTTTTTTCTGTGTAGATAGTTCTTGGTGTCCTCATGGGTGGATGATCAACGGAGCCTTCTATTCTGCCATCTTTCTCTGCCTCTTCCTCACACGTTCTTTTTTACAGAAGCAGTCAATGAGAAAAAGAAGTGTATGTTGCTTTTGTATCCTGCAACTTTACTGAATTTGTTTATTAGTTCTAAAATTATTTCATGGAGGTTTAAGGGGTTTCTATATGTATGATTATGTCTCTAAACAGGGACAATTTAACTTCTTCTTTCTAATTTGAATGCCTTTTGTTTCTTTCTCTTACCTAATTGCTCTGGTTAGGACTTCCACTGCAATGTTGAATATAAATGGTGAAAGTGGGCATCTTTGTCTTGTTCTGAATCTTACAGAGAAAGTTTTTCCTTGTTGTGATGTTAGCTATGTGTTTGTCATATATGGTCTTTATTGTGTTGAGGTACATTCTTTCTATATCTACTTTGTTGAGTTTTTTTTTTTTTTTTTTTTTTTGAGACAGAGTCTCGCTCCGTCGCCCAGGCTGGAGTGCAGTGTCTGGATCTCAGCTCACTGCAAGCTCCGCCTCCCGAGTTTACGCCATTCTCCTGTCTCAGCCTCCTGAGTAGCTGGGACTACAGGTGCCCGCCACTGCACCCAGCTAGTTTTTTGTATTTTTTAGTAGAGACGGGGTTTCACCATGTTAGCCAGGATGGTCTTGATCTCCTGACCTCGTGATCTGCCCGTCTCGGCCCCCCAAAGTGCTGGGATTACAGGCTTGAGCCACTGCGCCCTGCCAAGTGTTTTTAATCATAAAAATATTGAATTTTGTCAAATGTTTTTTTCTTTACCTATTGAAATTATATTATGGTTTTTGTGTTTCATATAGTTAATCTGATGTATTACATTTATTGAAATTGAGCAATGCATTTCTAAATAGTTCCTTGGTCAAGTAATAAATTATAAGGGAAATTCAAATTTTGAGCAGCTTGAAAATAAAAACACAACATATCAAAATTTATGGAGTGCAGCTGAAATGTTTAGAAATTTTATACATTTAAATGCCTAAATTAAAAGAGAAGAATGATATCAAATTAATAATCTCATGTATCATCTTAAAAATCTAGAAAAAGAAGGGCTAACAAAACTAATGGCAAAGCTCATGGGAAGAAAGTAATAAAGATTAGGACAGAAAATAGTTAAATTAAAAATAGAATAATACAGACAGATTAATAAAATCAAAGTTAATTGTTTGAAAAGATAAGCAAAACTGGCACACCTTTAAACAGATAAACTATGAGAAAAAGAGGAAAGACACAGATGCTGGGAGCTAGGAATGTGAGAAGGGACATTACCACTGACCCCTGAGGATTTAAAATGATTATAAGAGAATGCAATGGAAAACGTTATGTCAACACATTTCACAACTAAGACGAAATAGACAAATCCTTAGTAAGTCACAAATTAACAAGACCCACTGAAGATGAAATAAGAACCTAGAATAAAAATGTAACAAACGAAAAAATTAAGTTAGTAGTTAAAAATCTTTTCACAAAGACAGACTTACACCCAGATGTGAATTTTATTAAATATTTAAACAAGCAATAATCCTAATATTTTATTAACTCTAAAAAATTTAGGAAGTTGAAACATTCTTCAACTCACTCTATGAGACGAGTATCAGCATCACACCAAAACCAGGCAAAGATAACTACAGACCAATAGCTCCTATAAATGTAGATGTAAAACAATCCTGAAAAATATTAGCTTAACAAATCCAAAACATGTAAGAAAGATTAAAGATGATGATCATGTGAGATTTGTTCTAGGAATGCAAGGTTGGTTTAATATCCAAAAATAAATTAATATAATGCATCATATTAATATAATGAAGTGCACAAGCAATGCAGTCATTTTAATAGACTCAGAATATACAATTAACAAAATGGAACGTTCATTTCTGATAAAAATTCTTACAGAATTGGAACAGAAGAAAAGTTTTTCCAACCTGATAACAATTGTGCCCTGTGTTATTTTGAAATCTACTTAAACTTTTCTGATGCAGTTATTCAATAAGTTGAAATAAAATTAACATAATGTAATCTTTAACAAAGAAACTCTGAAGCAGGTTAAAGTGCTATAGTGGTTCAGAAAAAAATAAAATTTATTTTTATTTTGAGTCATGTAAAGTTTTGTTTCTTAATAATGAGGAAGCCAGAAAGTTTAGACAGTAATCAGCACTTTCCACTTTCTAACATTAGAGTTTCCTTACAAAGGATCTTAGGTTGGGGAAAACACCAAAGCATGACAACAAGAGAAATGGTCCCTAATCTCTCACCTTGTCCTCACATTACAACCTTGTGACTTCACGATCTATGCATCTCTCAGATGTTGTGTGGAGGAGTCAGTGAGGACATGGCTTTTTCAGTCCACAGCTAGGACAGAATTTCGTGCTTATTCTTTCTTTATTCTGCTTTTATTGTACCTAAAGAGTGTATGTAATTAGTTTACTTAATTGATCTTTAACTGATGAGAATTTTTTTCTTGCAACAACATGCATTCTCTTTGTGTTGTTGATTTATTGTGTGAGTTCATTAGGTGATTTAAGCTTCAGAAGGTGAAATACATTACTTGTGAGTTACTGACACTGTGAGAGTCCTTCAATGAATGTAAACAAAGGAGCAAACTATTCCAGACAACTTCTTCTTTTTATCTAATTAGGAAAAAACTAAGAAATAATGAACATGGTGAAGCATAGAAAAATCGTAATTTTTACTCTTTTAAAACTTATATGTAGACAACCTTTCAACTTTGAATGTAAATCAGGTGTTAATATTTTAATAGTGTAGTTTATGTCTCTATTGAGGTTAATGTAGTTTACGCCTCTTTCTCCTACATCTGGGAATAAAATTATCTATGTTACTGGCTGCAGAATATCCAGAATTCCCACCTTAGCTACTCTTTGGACTAAGGGTTTCAAAATCTTCTGTAAACATATAAAGAGGTTAACATATTATGTCTTCATTAGCCGTAACACTTTTAGTTATTATAGATTAGTTTAGTACATTAGTTCCACATTCCCAGTGGGGAAATGATGATATAGAATGGAGACCGATAATATGGGTATGGGGTAACACCTTGCTCAGTTGAGACAAATAGGGGTTTCTTGGTAGCCAGAATGGAGTTTTCAGCCTCTTAGCATATAGAAATATTAAGAAAATGTGAAAAGCACTGATTTTGGAGGTCACAAAAGTAATGAGAGAGAGCGTAGAAGAGACATTTTAAGCATCAAAGTGCTTAAGCCTGAAACCTGGAGGATACTCATAGTGGGGTGTAGATCTTAGAGCCCGTGGGTCCTTCATAGGCCCCCAATCTAGAGGTTCCTCCTCCCTCCTTTGCATTCAAAGACAACCTTAGCCTCATCTCATTTCAAATCTAACTAGGCCCCTGTTCTGTACAAGCTCCAGATTGAGCAGTGGGGCTTGAAGTCAAAGCAGGCTATATTATTTCCTTTCTGGAGCTCATGGTCTGGTAAGGGAGATAACTCACAGGCTTTTCCACTTTACTAAGAACTTAACATTGGGTAGGTCACTTAACCGCTCTAAACTTCAGTTTTCTCATCTGGAAAAGAATAATAATAGTGCCTACTTCACACGGTTGTTAAGAGAATTCAGTGGGATAAAGCTGGTGTGGTAAAAGATGAAGTGAGTTATTATGGATAATTACAATGATGAAGCACTTAGCAAAATGCCTGGTGCAAAGTAAGTACTCAGCAATTATGATCTGTTATAAGCAATTATTACTGACATACATGATGGTTATAGCTTTTGTGAGTCCTGAGATGACTACTTCAGATTACAGTATGAATATTAGCATTAGCTATTCCAGAAAATTTCCCAAGGTTCTTCATTTCTCATTCCATTGTGGGCCATTCTGCTTCTGGTGACATAGACTGACAGTGATTCTTATACTTTAGTATGTAACAGAATTACCTGAGGAACATGCGAAAAATATACTTCCTGGCACATTGTCCAAAGATTCTGATTTACTAGTTCTAGAAGTCACTTTCAAGAATCTGAATTTTAAACAGGTATCATATGAGTACTGATGGAGATGATTTTTGGACTGCATTTTGAGATAGTCTGGCCTGGAAATTCTCCAGTTGTCTTTTGGGAATATGGTGATTTTCTGGATTGTTTTTCTATGTCTATCCAAATTCCTCCCAAACCAACTGTCACACCCATGAGAAGAAAAGGCTGGGAAAGATTCCATAAAGTCAGCCAGGATAGAGAGGAAGGACTAATAGATACCAAGGGAAGATAAGATTTAAGGAGGGCAGAAGTAAGCCTTTTCCAATTAGGTCCATGGGGCTGCTTCTGGCACAGCAGGCACTCAAAGAGCAATAGTGCTTCTCACACTCACTGAGTTGGAGAAGAGTCAGGGTGCAGCTGGAAATGGGTATTCAGGAGCGTGATCCTTAACAGAGCTTAATGAACAAAAATATAGTAACACAAAATCTTGCTAATGCAGTCTAATTGGGGCCTGAATAATTTTTTTAATTAACTTTTTTCAATTAAAAATGATAGAATATTTGAAAGGCAATTTTATTATAGTCAAGGAGCTACAGCAACCCGAACCAGTCCAACAAAGTGTTGCCAAGTAGAGGGCCTCTGGGAGCTAGTGTAATGAATTGAGAATTATTTGTCATCAGGAATTTGTATGTAAATGGATTTGTATGTAAATGGATGCTCCATAAGTGCTTGAAAACAGTTTGTTCTTCTAAGGGATATAAATATGCCCCTGGTAATCATGTTTGCATGATTTTACTCACAATCTCCTCAATCCTTCCGTCAGCTAGACAGTCCAGCTTGTACTTCTGGTAGAATTATTTCAAGTTAATTTGCAAAGCTCTGGAAATTATAATTTCCACTTAGAGAGTGAATATGTAGCAAATTTTTGTTAATAGAGCCAAAGTAAGTCTGAACTGGAAGGGAGCTTAGAGATTATTAATCCTGAAACTCATTTTACATATGGAGAAACTAAGGCTCAGAGCAAGAATGTGACTTATTAAAGGATGTACAGAATTGGGGTAGAGTAGACCTGGATCCCAGATCTGGCACATTCCAGAGCAGCCTGCCTTCTACTGCACAGACCAACTCTATGCCTCCTACTGAATGTCATTTACTATAACTTATACTGACAAGTAATGAATTTTTTCATTAGAATCCTGTTGTTTAACAATATCCTTTGTTTACTATCTAAATGTGAATTAATGAAACTCTCTATGAAGATAATAAGATTTGCATTGGCTTAAGAAGCAAAATTCCAAATTGGTATTTAAATTGATAACATAAGGTTTATTAACAAGAGAAAACATTGCTCTTACTTCAACATGCAGGTGAAACATACAAAAAAATATTAACTCAAGAAATGGATAAATTGTAAGAGAAGTAATTAGAGCTCCTGCCTTCAGCAAAATTGGGTCAGCAAGGTGTATCTGCATCAACCTCCACCTCGCCTTGCCCATTTGTTCTTTCTATCCTCTGTCCCATCTTCTGACATATTTGAGAACATTTGTTAAAGAATAAAAGATGTAAATTGATGTCAAATGTTCTGGCAATGTCATTCTTATGCAAACAGGAGAAAACTCAAATGGGAAAAGGTTGTATAATTTTCAGTAACCACTTTTATTGCTATGGGTGAAAGGTAGACGGCCAGATAATTTATTACATGAATACTTTTGAGATTGAAAGGGGATGCTATTAATACTTACACTGGAACAATAGGCAGAAACTGTGACTGTCCCAGGCAAACAAAAACGTATCATAATTCATGAAAATAGAAAGAACACAGTGTTAAGGAAAGCAGAGTACACAGTACCACATGACTCAGATGTTCACAGAAGAATGACTTATTTCACTTAGCATAACGTCTTCTAGATTTATCCATGTTGTTGCACATGACAAAATTTCCTTCTTTTTAAAAGTTGAGTGGGATTTCACTATGTGTATACTCTATGCTCATTGCAGCATTATTCACAATATCCAATATATGGAAACTTAAAGCTAAATGCCATAATGAATGAATGGATAAAAATATTGCATATATGAACAAAAAGAAGGCATGGAAAGACAAATACGAAATATTCTTATATGTGGAATCTAAAAAATCAAACTCATATAGATAGAAAGGGTAGAATGGAAGTTATCAGAAGATATTGAGTGTAGTGGACAGGGAATGGAGTGATGTTAGTCAAAGGTAAGAAACACTTTCTATTAGATAGCAAGAATAAGTTCTAATGATCTATTGCATAGCATAGTTATTATAGCTAATAATAAGCTCTTATATATTTCAAAATTGCTAAAAGAATAGATTTTAAATGTTCCCTCCACAAATAAATAATAGGAATAATAGGTATGCAAGGTGATGAATACATTGATTAGCATGGTTTAATTATTCCACAATGTATAAATGTATCATAACATCACATTATACCTCTTAAATATAAAAAAATAATATTTGTCAATCAAAAAACTAAAAATTTTAAGGAAGGCCTGAGAGAGACCCTTCTCCTCTTTTACCATGTGAGGACACAGCTAGAAAGCACCATCTCTGAACCAGATATTGGGCCCTCACCAGAGACTGAATCAGCCAGCACCTTGATCTTGGACTTCACAGTTACCAGAACCATGAGAAACAAATTTCTGTTGTTTAAAATCAGCCCAGTGTAAGGTATTTTGTTATAAAAGCCTAAGTCTAGTGGACTAAGACAAAGCTAATTTGCATTAACTTCAAAACTTGTTATCATCTTTATGACTAGCACTATCCCTTCCAGAATGGTTGTAAAGCCTCTTAGTTGGTATTCCTCCTTCTATTCTTCTCCCTGCAGTCTCCTACCCACAAAGAATTCAATCCAGTATTTAAAAATTGTAAATAGTGTTTTTCACTCCTCTGTTTAAAACACTGACCTTTAAAACCATTGCATTTATAATTAAATGTAAACAGCATATCATAGTCCTACATAATTTGACCTTTGCCTACCTCTACTCACTCATCTTATCCCACTTTCTCCCTAACTTACAATATTCCTGCCACAAATGCTTCTTGTTTTTCCTCAAACGCAAGAAGTTCATTCTTGACTTGTGACCTTTTCAGTTTTTGTTTCCTCTGTCTAGACTGGTCTTCACCAACATCTTTAGTTGGATAGTTCTTTGTTTTTGCAAATGTCATTTACGTGGAGTTACATCCTGTAACCATTTATAGCAGTGTTCAACTCTCTATCCTATTACCTTTTAAAATTTTCTTCTTGACATTTGTAACCATCCAAAATTTGTCTAGACAGTCATTCCTTAATATCCATGAGGGATTGGCTTCAGGATATCCTGCAGATACTATAATCCATGAATGCTCAGGTTTCTGAAATAAAATGGTGTAGTATTTGCACGTAATCTGTTCACATTCTCCCATAGTTTAAACTACTCTAATCATCTCTAGATTACTTATAATAGCTAATACAAAGTAAATGCTATGTATATAGTTGAGGGCATAATGACAAAGGAAAAAAAGCCTATACATATTCACTACAGTTGCAATTTTTTTAATTTTTTATCTGTATTTGATTGAAGCCATGGATGTGAAACTCTCGGATATGGAGAGCTGACTTGTATTGCATTTCCTTTGTCACCATGTTAAAATGAAAGATTTTTTGTGAGCAGGCACTTTCTTTGTTCCATTTTCTGCTGCATCGCTAGTACTGGAACAGTGCTAAGCACATAGTAGTCACTCAAAAAACAGTGTTGAATGCATGACTATAGAAAAGTCATTATCTTTTGAATAACTCAAGGAAACATAAACCCATTGCTAATATTAGGTAGGGGGAAACTCACTATCATTTACTATTCAAACCAAAAACGTATCTCTGGTTATGCCAAAATGTACAATTCACAACACTGACACTGACTTAATGGAAACTTTAAGCCAAAACTGTGACATCCAAAAACTTTAATTGTAACAACAGTCTCTCTTTTTTTTATTATTATACTTTAAATTCTAGGGTACATGTACACAACATGCAGGTTTGTTACGTATGTATACATGTGCCATGTTGGTGTGCTGCACCCATTAACTCGTCATTTACATTAGGTATAGCTCCTAATGCTATCCCTCCCTCCTCCCCCCTCCCCACAATAGGCCCCAGTGTGTCATATTCCCCTTCCTGTGTCCAAGTGATCTCATTGTTCAATTCCCACTTATGAGTGAGAACATGCAGTGTTTGTTTTTCTGTTCTTGTGATAGTTTGCTGAGAATGATGGTTTCCAGCTGCATCCATGTCCCTACGAAGGACACGAACTCATCATTTTTTATGGCTGCAGAGTATTCCATGGTGTATATGTGCCACATTTTCTTAATCCAGTCTGTCACCGATGGACATTTGGGTTGATTCCAAGTCTTTGCTATTGTGAATAGTGCCACAATAAACATACGTGTGCATGTGTCTTTATAGCAGCATGATTTATAATCCTTTGGGTATATACCCAGTAATGGGATGGCTGGGTCAAATGGTATTTTTAGTTCTAGATCCTTGAGGAATCGCCACACTGTTTTCCACAATGGTTGAACTAGTTTACAGTCCCACCAACAGTGTAAAAGTGTTCCTATTTCTCCACATCCTTGCCAGCACCTGTTGTAACAACAATCTCTTAACCTACAAACTAAGTCTACTTTACTTTTGGATCTCCGAAATCTGTATAATGTCCTGATGTTTATGTTTTGAAAATCATCTCTCTATAAAAACATATAATTAAATATATTGTTTAAAGAAATTGGACTGAATGAAAATGGAGAATTACCTAATAACTCCTGACCATCAGATGAAGAATTGGGTATTCCTAATCTGGTCTGGTCATGTAAAATCAAAGGCTATTGGCAGAGAAAGTTCAGTCTAAAGTCATATTCTTTGCTGCTGATATTAGTTTTTGGGACTTTACTGGATTTTCTTCAGCATATTGATTTATTTTGCAGAGGTAAAAGTTTAAGTTGGATCAGTTTATCCTGTTACATATTACTAAGGATGTGCTCAAATGGTGACTTAGACTTGGTGTTTGTTTGACATGGCCAAAATGGTTAGTTATTTTAACTGGCAAATAGCAAACTATGTACATCTGTCCAGGCAGGATCCAGTAGCTGTCATAAAGGAAGCAAATGACTGCTACTTCTAGATATTTTCCTCTTTAATGTCCCAAGAATCTCCTTGAGTGAGCTTCCCCACGTTATTCTAGAATATGTGATGGCTACAGTTTGTTGACCTACCTGACCAAGCCAATAATTTATGCTTGGAATGATTTAGTTTCCCAAGGGCTGAGTTTAATCCCAGAGGTTTCTAGGACCTAGGCCATTTATTATTGACACTAAGGGGTTTACATTTTCTCTCATTCTCTCTTTCCCTATATTTCTCTACTTCTTCCTCTTACTTTTTTTTTTTTAAACATAATGTCTTATTTTTTTGAGACCAGATCTCATTCCATCACCCAGCATGGAGTGTATTGGTGTGATTACAACTCATTGCAACCTTGACCTCCAGGATCAAGCAATTCTCCTACCACAGCCTCCCTAGTAGCTGGGACCACAGGTGCACAGGATCACATCAAGCTATTTTTTTTTCTTTTAAGAAGAGATGAGGTCTCACTATGTTGCCCAGTCTGCTGTCAAACTTCTGGGCTCTAGCAATCCTCCCACCTGGGCCTCCCATAGTGCTGAGATTACAGGCATGAGCCACCATGCCCAACCTAAGATGATGTATTTTACTCCTTTTTTATTTATTTGTTTCTTTCTTTTTACCCTAACCTTTTAAGGAAAAAATATTTACTTTTTGGCCCCTGTATTGAAACTATTCCTTAGGGCATTGGTGGTCTAAATATAGTCAGTAATTTTTTTTCTGAGCAATTACTGTGTGCCCAGTAATGTTGAGCAGCAGGGTGTCATTTTTGGATTGTGCTTCTCAGACTTCAAAAAGATTCTGTGATACTGTGTCAGAACCATCTCGGAAGTAGGTTGTAGGAGTTCAGTAGAGGAGTTCAGCAGAAGGAGGAAAAGTACGGCCAAGTGGATGGAATCTGTGTCATCAACTCTGTTGAATAAAGGCAGACCTGTTTTTACCTATTTTATTCATTGATATCCTGTGTTAGATAGATCTTTTTAAAAAAAAAGATCCACCACTAAGGAAATGGTTGAAAATTACTGGTATTGTGGAAAGAGCAGGCAAGCATGGGCATTTGTTTAAACCTTAGCTAACATTTTAGTTTGAAAGATCTGTAGTTTAGACAGCCTATATACATATATTTGGGTGAGCCTATTTAAATCCTCTAAGCCACAGAATACTCATTACTAAATGAAAGAAAATGTTTATCTTACAGATTTTCTCCTGGATTAAATGAAATAAGAAAACATAGGCCAGGGGCAGTGGCTCACACCTGTAATCCCAGCACTTTGGGAGGCCCAGGTGGGTGAATCATGAGGTCAAGAGTTCAAGACCAGCCTGGCCAACACGGTGAAACCCCACCTCCACTAAACATACAAAAATTACCTGGACATGGTGGCACATGTCTGTAATCCCAGCTACTCAGGAGGCTGAGGCAAAAGAATAGCTTGAAACCGGGAGGTGGAGGTGGCAGTGAGCCAAGATCATGCCACTGCACTACAGCCTTGGAAACAAAGCAAGATTCCTTCTCAAAAAAAAAAAAAAAAAAGAAAGAAAACAGTATCTGGCAGGCACTATGCAGTCAATGAATATTAGTTTACGAAGTGCTATGGTGGATAGAAAAAAAAAACAGTAAGTAAATATTCTAATTCACAGAATGTTTATATTCTAGCTAGGATTAACTGATTAATCTACTTGAGACTATTAAAATATAGTTTATTATTATATGTGGGTTTAGATAAGAAAAATATAAATTCTGAAGAGATAGGGCTGCAGGAATATTTTGGATAGATACTTTTGCTTAAGTTGCTTATCAGATCTCAGAGCTTTTGGGCATACACTATGGGGTTTTCTAGGTATAAAATCATATCATCTGCAAACATTGATAGTTTGACTTACTCTATTCCTATTTGGATGCATTTCATTTTTGTCTCTTGCCAGATTTCTCTGGCTAGGTCTTCCACTAGTATCTTGAATAGGAATGGTATGAGTGGGCAACCTTGGCTTGTTCTGGTTCTCAATAGGCATGTTTCTAACTTGTGTCCATTTAATATAAACTTTGCTGTAGGTTCATCCTAGATGGCTGTTATTATTTTGAGGTATGTCTCTTCAATGCCTGCATAGATTGTTGAAGGTTTTCAACAAAAAGGGATGTTGAATTTTATTTAAATAATTTTCAGTATATATTGACTACATTATGGGGTTTTTGTTTTTAGTTCTGTTTATGTGATTAATCACATTTATTGATTTGCATATATTAAACCAACCTTGCATTCCAGGGATAAAGCCAACTTGATTGTGGTGGTTCAGTTTTTTGATGTGCTACTGGATTTGGTTTGCTGGTATTTTGTGGAGGATTTTTCATTTATGTTCATTAAGGATATTGGCCTCAAGTTTTCCTTTTAGTTGTATCTTTGCCAGGTTTTGGTGTAAGGATGATGCTGGCCTCATAGAATGAATTAGGGTGTATTCCCTTCTCCTCAGTGTTTTGGAATACTTTCAGTAGTAATGGTGCCAGCTCTTCTTTATGTGTCTGGTGAAATTCAACTGTGAATTCATCTGGACCTGGGTCTTTTTGGTTGGTAGATTTTCTATTATTGGTGCAATTTCAGAACTCCTTATTGATCTGTTCACATTTTGAATTTCTTCCTGGTTTAGTTTTGGGAGGAGGTATGTTTCCAGAAATGTATCCTTTATTTTAGATTTTCTATTTTGTGTGCATGTAAATATTCATATGAATCTCTATTGGGTTTCTGTCTTTCTGTGAGATTGATGGTAATGTCCACTTTTTCATTTCTTCAAAAAACCAACTTCTGGTTTTGATGTCTTTTTTTTTTTTTTTGCATCTCACTTTTATTCAGTTCAGCTCTGATTTTGGTTACTTATTGTCTCTGCTAGCTTTGGGGTTAGTTTGCTATTGTTTATCTGTGTCCTTAAGGTATAATGTTAAGTGGAGATCATTGTAACTTTTTGATCTGGGCATTTATCACTATAAACTTATCTCTTAGCATGGCTTTAACTATGTCCTAGTGATTCTGGAACGTTGTGTTTTTATTTTCATTAATTTCATAGTTTTTTGATTTCTGCTTTAATTTTATTGTTTACCAGAAGTAATTCAGGAGAAAGTTGTTTCATTTCTATGTAATTGTGTAATTTTCAGCAATCTTCTTAGTACCACTTTCTATTTTTATTGCACTGTGGTGTGAGGGACTTGTTAGTATGATTTCAGTTGTTTTGCATTTGCTGAGGATGTTTTACACCTGATTGTGTGTTGCTTTTAGAGTATGTACCATGTGCAATTGAGGGGAATGCACATTTTGTTATTTTGAGTGGAGATTTCCATAGATATCTATTAGGTCCATTTGGTCCAATGTTTAGTTCAAGTCCTGAATATCTTTGTTAATTTTCTGACTTGATGATCTGTCTAACGCTATCAGTGAGGGGTTGAAGTCTCCCACCATAATTGTTGGGAGTCTACCTCTCTTTAAATAACTCTACCTCTCTTTAAATAACTCTCTTTAAATAACTCTAAGTCTACCTCACTTTAAATAAGTCTACCTCTCTTTAAATAATATGGGTGCTCCTGTGTTTGGGTGCATATATATTTAGTATAATTAGGTCTTCTTGTTGAATTGAACCTGTTACCATTATGTAATGTCCTTCTTTGTCTTTTTTGATAATTGTTGTTTTAAAGTCTGCTTTATGTGAAGTTAGAATTACAACCCTGATTTTTTTCTGCTTTCTGTTTTCTTGGTTCATTTTTCTCCATCCCTTTACTTTGAGACTATCACTGTCATTGCATGTGAAATAGGTCTCTTCAGGACAGCATACAGTTGAGTCTTGATTCTTCATCCAACTTGGCACTCTGTGACTTTTAAGTGGGATAATTAGCATGTTTACATTCAAGGTAAGTGTTGATATGTGCAGATTAGTTCTTGTAATCGTATAGTTAGCTTATTGCTTTGCAGACCTGATTGTTTAATTGCTTTATAGTGTCAATGGTCTATATACATTTTTTTTTTTTCCTAGTCACTGGAAACAGTCATTCCTTTCCATGTTTAGCACTCCTTTAAGGACTACTTGTAAGTTGTGCCTGGTGGTAACAAATTCCATTAGCATTTACTTGTCTGAAAATTATTTTATTTCTCCTTCACTTTTGATGCTTAGTTTTGTTGGATATGAGATTCTTGGCTAAAAACTCTTTTCTTTAAGAATTCTAAATATAGGTCTTTAATCTATTTTGGCTTGTAGTGTTTCTGCTGAAACACCCACTGTGAGTCTTATGGGGTTCCTTTTATAGTTGAGCTGCCTCTTCTGTCTAACCACCTTTGACAATTTTTTTTATATTGACCTTGGAGAATCTGATGACTACATGTCTTGGGGATGGTTGTCTTGCATAGTATCTTGCAGGAATTATCTGTATTTCGTGCATTTGCATGTTGTTCCCTCTATTGAGGGTGGGGTAATTTTAGTGAACAATATTCTCAAATATGTTTTCCAAGTTGCTTTTTCTCTCTTTTTTTTTTTTTTTTCCTGGGACACCAGTGCATCTTAGATTTGGTCTTTTTATATGGTCCTGTATTTCTCAGAGGTGTTGTTTATTCTTTTTTATTATTTCTTCTTTATTTTTGTCTGACTGATTTAGTCTGGAGCACAAGTCTTTGAGCTCTGAAATTCTTTCCTCATCTTAGTCTGTTCTGCTGTTAATACCTGTGATTATATTATGAAGTTCTTGTAGTATGGTTTTCAGCTCTGTTAGATAAGTTTGGTTCTTTCTTAAAATGGCTATTTTGTCTTTCTGCTCTTATATTGTTTTATTGTAGTTCTTACATTTCTTGGATTGGGTTTCATTTTTTTTCATGAATCTCAATAATCATTGTTCCTATCCATATTCTGAATTATATTTTTGGCATTCTAGTCATTTCAGCCTAGTTAGGAACCATTGCTGGGCAACTAACGTGGCCCTTTGGAGGAAGGAAGACACTCTGGCTATTTGAGTTACCAGAGTTCTTTTACTGGTTCTTTCTCATCTGTGTGGGCTGATGTTCCTTTAACTGTGGTGGAATTTGCATACAGTCAGTTAACTTTGTATCTGAATGTTTTCAGATATTCATATCTGGATGTTTTCAAAAGAACGAGGATTTATGCTGGGTCTTTATTTGTAGCTTAATTCTTATCTTTGTTTCACAGGGAGGTATATTAGCAAAGTATTTTTGGTGGTTCAGTTTATCCTGTAATTCAGTAGATGGCACTTACACTTAATGGCCTGTATGTAGACTTTTGCTTAGCCACATGGTTCTTCTGTGTTTTCTCACATTTGCACCTGCACTCCCTCTTAGTGTTTTGTATGGACTCCTCTACTACTTTAGTGCTGGCTGCAGATCTCAGCTTGGCACTCCTGGACTTCAGGTCAGTTGAGGAAGGAGCTGGAAAGCAGCAAAAATTGTCCTCTTGTTACCAGTGGAAGGTACCCAGGTTACCGGCAGCAAATCTCTTTGGATCTTCAGCAACCTCAATTTTTGCCTACTCAGAAAAAAGAATTTGACTGAGGGGTATAAGGCATTAAAAAAGACTGAGGCAAGTTTCAAAGAAGGAGTGGAAATTTCTTTAAAAAGGCTTTAGAACAGGAAAGAAAGGAAAGTACACTTAGAAAAAACCCAGTAGGTACATGAAGGTCAAATGCGGTATTTAACCTTGATCCTAGGACATTATAGGCTGATCTCTTTTTAAGGATTCTTCCCTTAAGGTGGACTGTCTGTATGTGCAGTGCCCTGCTTACCCTTGGGAGGTTAGCACATGCAGTGAGTTTAGGAAGCTGTATGCAAGCCCATCTGAGGTTTTCTTCTCCTTTCCAGTGGAGTGCCCCAGAAGGTCATACTCTGCCACTTTGTCTCTTAATCCACATGCCCAGGAAGTTGCTTCTCTCTGGCATTTGCATTCAATTAACGCTTTAGTGTAACAGGTGTGAACCATCAGGAAATGGCTTCTCCCTGGCACTGGCTGCCAATTTGTCACTTTTAGAGAGGCAATGTGATAATTGCTGAGCCATCGCCTGACATTCCTAGTGGGTGGGGGACAGCCCTCTCCTGCCCAGCTCATGCCTATTTAACCACCTGTAACACTCCCTCCTTCCACTGGCAACTCTATCCCAGGAAATGTAGAGTTGTGACTGGCCTGAGAGCCCAGGTTGTGTTGGGTGGCTGGGGTTCCAGATTGGGAGATAGTAGCATGGGCATAGTGAGTAGTAAGGGCATACACCTACATGGAAAATAGTCTGGCCTCTTTTACATAATGCAGCTGTGCCATGCTGTAATCACTTCACTCCTTCCCGAGGCTGAGGACAGTAGGAGTGGGAGCTGTGAGACAGAAAAACTGGTGAACCTGTCTGATCCCATTGGGTGCTCCATCCCAGGGAAGTGCAGGGCTGTTACTGCCCTGAGAAATCAGGTGGGGCTGGGGTGACCATGATAGCATCACAAGCCAGTGGGCCTTGTCCAGCAAGGAGCACTGGAGACAAGGCCTACAGTCTGTCTGCTTTTTAGTCCTGTAAATTCAGCCCCTATTCTGGGATCATGTGAGGGAGCCTTGCCTCACCTGTTGATAGAGCTGCAGCCACTGATGCCAGGGTGTCTGGGTATCCAAGGCACTTGGGACTCCAATTGGGCCTAAGCAGTAGCTCTGCCCAGACTCCATGTAGCTCTCTTTATCAGTCTGCATGTGGAGGCCCAGCTTCGCGTGCAGGTCATGGGGATCTCCTAAGCCCCAAATTCCAAAAGTCTCTGGCAGAAACGTTGCTACGCAAGGGTTCTCAGTCACTCACAACTTCCCCTGGTGGGGAACCTCTCCCTCACTCCAGGCCAGTCTCAGGGCGGGTGGCTGTCTTTTTTTTTTTTTTTTTTTTAAACTTCTGTCTGTTCTCTGTGGGTCTTGTTGCTTCCTTAATGTATCCCAACATGTTAACCTGGATATTCCAGTTGAAGAACTAGTGTTTACTCACCACTCTTTCTCCTCTCCATTAGAGCAGTTCATACTAACTACTTCTAGTCAGCTATCTTCCAGGTTCGTTATCCCCAGATATTTTACTTTTTATTGTAGCAATTTTCAATGGGATTGCATTCATTATTTGGTTCTCAGGTTGATCATTATTGTTGTATAGAAATGTTACTGATTTTTAAAATTGATTTTTGTATCCCAAAACTTTACTGAAGTTGTTTATCAAATTTAAAAGTCTTTGAAGGTGTCTTTTGGAGATGTTTTAGATACAGGATCATATCATTAGCAAACAGAGATAATTTGACTTCCTGTTTTACAATTTAAATACCTTTTCTTTTTCTTGTCAGATTCCTCTAGCTAGGATGTCCAGTACTATGTTCAATAACAGCAGTGAAATTTGGCATCCTTGTTTTGTTCCATTTCTTAAGGTAAATGCTTTCAACTTTTCCCCATTCAGTATAAAATTGGCTGTTGGTTTGTGTTATATGGATTTTTATTATTTTGAAATATGTTCCTTTCTATGCCTAATTTGTTGTGGGTTTTGATAATAAAGAGATACTAAATTTTCTTGCAAATTTAGAGACTTCTGAAAAGAAGATATTTATGGGGCCAACAAACATATGAAAAAAAGCTCATCATAACTGGTCATTAGAAAAATGCAAATCAAAACCACAATGAGATACTATCTCATGCCAGTTACAATGGCAATCATTAAAATGTCAGGAAACAAAAGATGCTGGAGAAGATGTGGAGAAATAAGAACACTATTGGGTGGGAGTGTAAATTAGTTCAAGCATTGTGGAAGACAGTGTGACGATTCCTCAAGGATCTAGAACCAGAAGTACCATTTGACCCAGCAATCTCATTACTGGGTATATATCCAAAGGATTGTAAATTATTCTACTATAAAGACACATGCACATGTATGTTTATTGCATCACTATTTACAATAGCAAAGACTTGAAACCAACCCAAATGCTTATTAATGATAGACTAGATAAAGAAAGTGTGGCACACATATACCATGGAACACTATGCAGCTATAAAAAAAGAATGAGTTCATGTCCTTTGCAGGACATCATTCTCAGCAAACTAACATAGGAACAGAAAACCAAACACTGCATGTTCTCACTCATAAGTGGGAGTTGAACAATGAGAACACATGGACACAGGGAGGGGAATATCACGCACCAGGGCCTGTCATGCGGTAGGGGGATAAGGGAGGGATAGCATTAGGAGAAATACCTAATGTAGATGATGGGTCGATGGGTGCAGCAAACCATGATGGCACATGTACACCTACATAACAAACCTGCACGTTCTGCACATGTATCCCAGAACTGAAATATATATATATAAAAAGAGATACTAAATTTTATCAAATTATTTTTCTGCATCTATTGGGATGACCTATGGTTTTGGCTTTTTATTCTGTTTAAGTGGTAAATTACATTTATTGATTTGTGTATCCAGTTTATTATGTGATATTATTTTTTTGATGTGCTGTTGGATTCTGTTTGCTATTATTTTCTTAAGATTTTTGCATCTGTGTCCCTCAGGGATATATGCTTGTAGATTTCTTTTGTCGTTGTGTCTTTATCTGGCTTTGGTATCAGGGTGATACTGGATTCATAGGATAAGTTAGAGAAGATTTTCTCATCTTCGATTTTCTGGAAGAGTTTCAGGTGCATTGGTACTAGTTCTTTATAAAACTGTCTGGTCCTGGGCTCTTTTGGGGGCACGGGCGAAATTTGTTGTTTCTAATTAAATACCACTACTCATTATCAGCCTGTTTAGGATTTCTGTTTCTTCCTGGTTTATTCTTGGGAGGTTGTATGTTTCCAGGAATTTACCCATTTCCACTAGGTGTTCTAGTTTGTGGGTCTAAAAATATTTACAGTAGTATTTGATTATCTGTTGCATTTCTGTCATATCAATTTTACTGTCTCCTTTTTCACTTCTGACTATGTTTATTTGCATATTCTCTCTTTTCACTTGGTTAAGCTATCTATAGCTATATCAATTTTGTTTATCTTTTCAAAGAACCAATTTTTTGTTTTGTTGATCATTTATATTGTATTTTCATCTCAATTTAATTTTATTCTGATCTTTATTTCTTTTCTTCTGTTAGTTTTGCAGTCAGTGTATTTCCAATTTTTAGTTGCTTGCAGCGTGATATTAGGTTGTTAATTTTCAATCTTTCCATCTTATTGATTTAGGCATTTAACACTGTAAACTTCCCTTTTAGCATGGTTTCTACTGTATCCCAGACGTTTTGCTATGTTGTGTGTCTACTTTCATTCATGTAAATTATTTTTTTAATTTTCATTTTAGTTTCTTCATCAACTCAAATATTATTTAAAAGCACGTTGTTTCATTTTCATGTATTTGTGTAGTTTTGAGGATTCCTCTTAGTATTGATTTCCAGTATTTTTCCACTGTGGTCTGAAAAAGATACTTAATATAATGTCAACTTATTTAAATTTACTGAGACTTGTTTCCAACATATAGTCTATACTGGAAAATGTTCCATGCACTGATGAAAAGAATGTATATTCTGCAGTTTGGGGTAGAATGTTCTGTAAGTATCTTTTAGGTCCATTTGGTCTATAGTCCAATTCAAGTCCAGTGTTTCTTTGTTAATTTTCTGCTTTGATGTCCTGTCTAGTTCTGTCAGTGGGGTGTTGACATCCTCTAGCTAATTATAGTATTGCTGCTTATCTCATTTCTGTTTTTTTTTTTTTTTTTTTTTTTTTTTTGAGTGCTCTGATATTGGACACATGTATATTTAGGATTGTTATATCTTCCTTTTGAATTCCCTTAACCACTATATAATTACTTTTTTTTTTTTTTTACTGTTTTTGATGTGAAATCTGATTTAATATAAGTATAGTCATTTCTATTAACTTTTGCTTTACATTCACATGGAATATGTATTTCTATGCTTTTAATTTGAGTCTATAAGTGTATTTACAAGTAAAGTGAATTTCTTCTAAGTGGCATATGATTTGATCCTGTTTTTTATCCATTCCACTAATCTGTATCTTTTAATTGAAATATTTACTTCATTTACATTCAAGGTTAGTATTGATATGTGAGATTTTCTTTCTATCATAATGTTAACTGTTACCTAGTTGCTTTGTAGTCTCTGCTGTGAAATTGTTTTATAAGACTTGTGAGTTTTATACTACCATGTATTTTAATGATGGTGAATGTTGGTCTTTTATTTTCATGTTTAAATCTCTTTTGAGTGCTTCTTGTAGGACAAGTCTGTTCGTATAAAGTTTCCTTAGTGTTTATTTGGGTGGGGAAGACTTTATGTTTCCTTTCTTTATGAAGTTTAATTTAGCAGATATAAACTTCTTGGCTTCGTGTATTTCCTTAAGAACAATTAAAATAGGCCCCTACATTTTTCTGGGTTATAAGATTTCTGCTGAGAACTCCGCTGTGAGTCTGATGGGATTTTCTTTTTCTTTTTCTTTTTCTTTTTCTTTTTTTTTTTTTTCTTGTGAGACAGCGTCTCGCTCAGTCGGCCAGGCTGGAGTGCAGTGGCTCCATCTCTGCTCACTGCAAGCTCCGCCTCCTGCATTCACGCCATTCTCCTGCCTCCCGAGTAGCTGGGACTACAGGCGCCCGCCACCACCCCTGGATAATTTTTTTGCATTTTATGAGTAGAGACGGGGTTTCACCGAGTTCGCCAGGATGGTAGCGATCTCCTGACCCCGTAATCCGCCCGCCTCGGCCTTCTAAAGTGCTGGGATTACAAGCATGAGCCACCACGCCTGGCCGGGATTTTCTTTATTGGTGATTATATGCTTTCCCTTTCTACTATTAGGGGTTTGCTTTCATGTTAAATTTACATAGTCTAATGACTACATGCATTAAGATGTCCATCTCGCAGAGTATCTCTCTAGAGTTCTCCAAGCTTCCTGTATCTGGGTGTGTAAAGCTCTAGCAAGCCTAGGGAAGTTTTCATCAATTATTCTCTTAAATAACATTTACAAACTTTTTACTTTTGCTTCTTCTCCCTCAAGAATACTGACAACTTTTAGGTTTGGATTGTTTACATAATCCCACATAATTTGAAGGCTTTTTTGTTTAATATTTTTTTCCTTTTTAATTATTTATTTATTTATTTATTATTATTATTATACCTTAAGTTCTAGGGTACATGTGCATAACGTGCAGGTTTGTTACATATGTATACTTGTGCCATGTTGGTGTGCTGCACCCATCAACTCATCAGCACCCATCAACTCGTCATTTACATCAGGTATAACTCCCAATGCAATCCCTCCCCCCTCCCCCCTCCCCATGATAGGCCCTGGTGTGTGATGTTCCCCTTCCCGAGTCCAAGTGATCTCATTGTTCAGTTCCCACCTATGAGTGAGAACATACAGTGTTTGGTTTTCTGTTCTTGTGATAGTTTGCTAAGAATGATGGTTTCCAGCTGCATCCATGTCCCTACAAAGGACACAAACTCATCCTTTTTTATGGCTGCAGAGTATTCCATGGTGTATATGTGCCACATTTTCTTAATCCAGTCTGTCACTGATGGATATTTGGGTTAATTCCCAGTCTTTGCTATTGTGAATAGTGCCGCAATAGTGTGCATGTGTCTTTATAGCACATGGATTATAGATTTATAATTCTTTGGGTATATATCTAGTAATGGGATGGCTGGGTCATATGGTACATCTAGTTCTAGATCCTTGAGGAATCGCCATACTGTTTTCCAAAATGGGTGAACTAGTTTACAATCCCACCAACAGTGTAAAAGTGTTCCTATTTCTCCACATCCTCTCCAGTACCTGTTGTTTCCGGACTTTTTAATGATTGCCATTCTAACTGGTGTGAGATGGTATCTCATTGTGGTTTTGATTTGCATTTCTCTGATGGCCAGTGATGATGAGCATTTTTTCATGTGTCTGTTGGTTGTATGAATATCTTCTTTTGAGAAATGTCTGTTCATATTCTTTGCCCACTTTTTGATGGGGTTGTTTGTTTTTTTCTTGTAAATTTGTTTGAGTTCTTTGTAGGTTCTGGATATTAGCTCTTTGTCAGATGAGTAGATTGCAAAATTTTTCTCCCATTCTGTAGGTTGCCTGCTCACTCTGATGGTAGTTTCTTTTGCGGTGCAGAAGCTCTTTAGTTTAATGAGATCCCATTTGTCAATTTTGGCTTTTGCTGCCGTTGCTTTTGGTGTTTTAGACATGAAGTCTTTGCCCATGCCTATGTCCTGAATGGTACTACCTAGGTTTTCTTCTAGGGTTTTTATGGTATTAGGTCTACCATTTAAGTCTCTAATCCATCTTGAATTAATTTTGTTATAAGGAGTAAGGAAAGGATCCAGTTTCAGCTTTCTACTTATGGCTAGCCAATTTTCCCAGCACCATTTATTAAATAGGGAATCATTTCCCCATTTCTTGTTTCTCTCAGGTTTGTCAAAGATCAGATGGCTGTAGATGGGTGGTATTACTTCTGAGGACTCTGTTCTGTTCCATTGGTCTATATCTCTGTTTTGGTACCAGTACCATGCTGTTTTGGTTACTGTAGCCTTGTAGTATAGTATGAAGTCAGGTAGCGTGATGCCTCCAGCTTTGTTCTTTTGACTTAAGATTGTCTTGGAGATGCGGGCCCTTTTTTGGTTACATATGAACTTTAAAGCAGTTTTTTCCAATTCTGTGAAGAAACTCATTGGTAGCTTGATGGGGATGGCATTGAATCTATAAATTACCTCGGGCAGTATGGCCATTTTCACGATATTGAGTCTTCCTATCCATGAGCATGGTATGTTCTTCCATTTGTTTGTGTCCTCTTTTATTTCACTGCGCAGTGGTTTGTAGTTCTCCTTGAAGAGGTCCTTTACATCCCTTGTAAGTTGGATTCCTAGGTATTTTATTCTCTTTGAAGCAATTGTGAATGGAAGTTCATTCATGATTTGGCTCTCTGTTTGTCTGTTACTGGTGTATACGAATGCTTGTGATTTTTGCACATTAATTTTGTATCCTGAGACTTTGCTGAAGTTGCTTATCAGCTTAAGGAGATTTTGGGCTGAGACAATGGGGTTTTCTAAATATACAATCATGTCATCTGCAAAGAGGGACAATTTGACTTCCTCTTTTCCTAACTGAATACACTTGATTTCTTTCTCTTGCCTGATTGCCCTAGCCAGAACTTCCAGCACTATGTTGAATAAGAGTGGTGAGAGAGGGCATCCCTGTCTTGTGCCAGTTTTCAAAGAGAATTTCTCCAGTTTTTGCCCATTCAGTATGATATTGGTTGTGGGTTTGTCATAAATAACTCTTATTATTTTGAGGTACGTTGCATCAATACCGAATTTATTGAGAGTTTTTAGCATGAAGGGCTGTTGAATTCTGTCAAAAGCCTTTTCTGCATCTATTGAGATAATCATGTGGTTCCTGTCTTTGGTTCTGTTTATATGCTGGATTATGTTTATTGATTTGCGAATGTTGAACCAGCCTTGCATCCCAGGGATGAAGCCCACTTGATCATGATGAATAAGCTTTTTGATGTGCTGCTGAATCCGGTTTGCCAGTATTTTATTGAGGATTTTTGCATTGATGTTCATCAGGGATATTGGTCTAAAATTCTCTTTTTTTGTTGTGTCTCTGCCAGGCTTTGGTATCAGGATGATGTTGGCCTCATAAAATGAGTTAGGGAGGATTCCCTCTTTTTCTATTGATTGGAATAGTTTCTGAAGGAATGGTACCAGCTCCTCCTTGTACCTCTGGTAGAATTCAGCTGTGAATCCATCTGGTCCTGGACTTTTTTTGGTTGGTAGGCTATTAATTATTGCCTCAATTTCGGAGCCTGCTATTGGTCTATTCAGGGATTCAACTTCTTCCTGGTTTAGTCTTGGAAGAGTGTAAGTTTCCAGGAAATTATCCATTTCTTCTAGGTTTTCTAGTTTATTTGCATAGAGGTGTTTATAGTATTCCCTGAAGGTAGTTTGTATTTCTGTGGGGTCGGTGGTGATATTCCCTTTATCATTTTTTATTGCCTCTATTTGATTCTTCTCTCTTTTCTTCTTTATTAGTCTTGCTAGCGGTCTGTCAGTTTTGTTGATCTTTTCAAAAAACCAACTCCTAGATTCGTTGATTTTTTGGAGATTTTTTTGTGTCTCTATCTCCTTCAGTTCTGCTCTGATCTTAGTTATTTCTTGCCTTCTGCTAGCTTTGGAATGTGTTTCTCTTGCTTCTCTAGTTCTTTTAATTGTGATGTTAGAGTGTCAATTTTAGATCTTTCTTGCTTTCTCTTGTGGGCATTTAGTGCTATAAATTTCCCTCTACACACTGCTTTAAATGTGTCCCAGAGATTCTGGTATGTTGTATCTTTGTTCTCATTGATTTCAAAGAACATCTTTATTTCTGCCTTCATTTCGTTATGTATCCAGTAGTCATTCAGGAGCAGGTTGTTCAGTTTCCATGTAGTTGAGCGGTTTTGATTGAGTTTTTTAGTCCTGAGTTCTAGTTTTATTGCACTGTGGTCTGAGAGACAGTTTGTTATAATTTCTGTTTTTGTACATTTGCTGAGGAGTGCTTTACTTCCAATTATGTGGTCAATTTTGGAATAAGTGTGATGTGGTGCTGAGAAGAATGTATATTCTGTTGATTTGGGGTGGACAGTTCTATAGATGCCTATTAGGTCTGCTTGCTGCAGAGATGAGTTCAATTCCTGGATATCCTTGTTAACTTTCTGTCTTGTTGATCTGTCTAATGTTGACAGTGGAGTGTTGAAGTCTCCCATTATTATTGTATGGGAGTCTAAGTCTCTTTGTAAGTGTCTAAGGACTTGCTTTATGAATCTGGGTGGTCCTGTATTGGGTGCATATATATTTAGGATAGTTAGCTCTTCCTGTTGAATTGCTCCCTTTACCATTATGTAATGGCCTTCTTTGTCTCTTTTGATCTTTGATGGTTTAAAGTCTGTTTTATCAGAGACTAGTATTGCAACCCCTGCTTTTTTTGGTTCTCCATTTGCTTGGTAAATCTTCCTCCATCCCTTTATTTTGAGCCTATGTATGTCTCTGCATGTGAGATGGGTCTCCTGAATACAGCAGACTGATGGGTCTTGACTCTTTATCTAGTTTGCCAGTCTGTGTCTTTTAATTGGAGCATTTAATCCATTTCCATTTAAGGTTAAGATTGTTATGTGTGAACTTGATCCTGTCATTATGATATTAACTGGTTATTTTGCTCGTTAGTTGATGCAGTTTCTTCCTAGCCTCGATGGTCTTTACATTTTGACATGTTTTTGCAATGGCTGGTACCGGTTGTTCCTTTCCATGTTTAGTGCTTCCTTCAGGGTCTCTTGTAAGGCAGGCCTAGTGGTGACAAAATCTCTAAGCATTTGCTTATCTGTAAAGGATTTTATTTCTCCTTCACTTATGAAACTTAGTTTGGCTGGATATGAAATTCTGGGTTGAAAATTCTTTTCTTTAAGAATGTTGAATATTGGCCCCCACTCTCTTCTGGCTTGTAGAGTTTCTGCCAAGAAATCTGCTGTTATTCTGATGGGCTTCCCTTTGTGGGTAACCCGATCTTTCTCTGTGGCTGCCCTTAACATTTTTTCCTTCATTTCAACTTTGGTGAAACTGGCAATTATGTGTCTTGGAGTTGCTCTTCTCGAGGAGTATCTTTGTGGCGTTCTCTGTATTTCCTGGATTTGAATGTTGGCCTGCCCTACTTGGTTGGGGAAGTTCTCCTGGATGATATCCTGAAGAGTGTTTTCCAACTTGTTTCCATTTTCCCCCTCACTTTCAGGCACCCCAATCAGACGTAGTTTTGGTCTTTTTATGTAATCCCATACCTCTTGCAGGCTTTGTTCATTTCTTTTTCTTCTTTTTTCTTTTGGTTTCTCTTCTCACTTCATTTCATTCATTTGATCCTCAATCGCTGATACTCTTTCTTCCAATTGATTGAGTCGGTTACTGAAGCTTGTGCATTTGTCACATATTTCTCGTGTCATGGTTTTCATCTCTGTCATTTTGTTTATGACCTTCTCTGCATTAATTACTCTAGCCATCAATTCTTCCACTGTTTTTTCAAGATTTTTAGTTTCTTTGTGCTGGGTACGTAATTCCTCCTGTAGCTCTGAGAAGTTTGATGGACTGAAGCCTTCTTCTCTCATCTCGTCAAAGTCATTCTCCGTCCAGCTTTGATCCGTTGCTGGCGATGAGATGCGCTCCTTTTCAGGGGGAGATGCACTCTTATTTTTTGAATTTCCAGCTTTTCTGCCCTGCTTTTTCCCCATCTTTCTGGTTTTATCTGCCTCTGGTTTTTGATGATGGTGACGTACTGATGGGGTTTTGGTGTAGGTGTCCTTCCTGTTTGATAGTTTTCCTTCTAACAGTCAGGGCCCTCAGCTGTAAGTCTGTTGGAGATTGCTTGAGGTCCACTCCAGAACCTGTTTGCTTGGGTATCAGCAGCAGAGGCTGCAGAAGATAGAATATTGCTGAACAGCGAGTGTACCTGTCTGATTCTTGCTTTGGAAGCTTCCTTTCAGGGGTGTACTCCACCCTGTGAGGTGTGGGATGTCAGACTGCCCCTAGTGGGGGATGTCTCCCAGTTAGGCTACTCAGGGGTTAGGGACCCACTTGAGCAGGCAGTCTGTCCCTTCTCAGATCTCAACCTCGGTGTTGGGAGTTCCACTGCTCTCTTCAAAACTGTCAGACAGAGTCGTTTGCATCTGCAGAGGTTTCTGCTGCTTTGTTTTTGTTGTTGTTGTTTAGCTGTGCCCTGTCCCCAGAGGTGGAGTCTACAGAGACAGGCAGGTTTCCTTGAGCTGCTGTGAACTCCACCCAGTTCGAGCTTCCCAGCTACTTTGTTTACCTACGTAAGCCTCAGCATTGGTGGGCGCCCCTCCCGCAGCCTCGCTGCTGCCTTGTGGTTAGATCGCAGACTGCTGTGCTAGCAATGAGGGAGGCTCCGTGGGCGTGGGACCCTCCAGGCCAGGTGTGGGATACAATCTCTTGGTGTGCCCCTTTGCTTAAAGCGCAGTATTGGAGTGGGAGTTACCCGATTTTCCAGGTGTTGTGTGTCTCAGTTCCCCTGGCTAGGAAAAGGGATTCCCTTCCCCCTTGTGCTTCCCAGGTGAGGTGATGCCTCGCCCTGCTTCAGCTGTCGCTGGTCGGGCTGCAGCAGCTGACCAGCACCGATTGTCCGGCACTCCCTAGTGAGATGAACCCAGTACCTCAGTTGAAAATGCAGAAATCACCGGTCTTCTGTGTTGTTTGCGCTGGGAGTTGGAGACTGGAGCTGTTCCTATTTGGCCATCTTGCTCTGCCCCCCTGTTTAATATTTTTTAAAATGTTTGTCTGATTGGCTTATTTAGAAAGACCCATCTTCAAGCTCTGACATTTGTTTCTTCTGCTTTGTCTAGTCTATTGTTAAAGTGTTCAACATATTTTGTAATTTCTTTAATAATATTTTTATTTACGGATGTTCTTTTTTTAAATCTCTCTCTCTAGTAAATGTTCAATTCATATCTTGTATTGTTTTTCTCATCTCTTCGTGTTGGTTTTCAACTTTCTGTTGGATCCCATTGATCTTCTTTAAAATCAATATTTAAAATTCCTTATTTGCTATTTCAAATGTTTTATTTTGGTTAGGTTTCATTGCTGGAGAGTTAGTGTGATCCTTTAAAGGTATTTTAACCTGTTTTTTCTTATTACCAGAATTTTTTCTCTGGTACCTTCTTATGTGAATAAATTATATCATCTTATTTTTTAATATACTTTTGTTTCAATGGGTTTTTTTTCTTCTTGAATATGACACTATGATGTATGTTGTGTATGGTCATTAGGCTTTGATTCTGAGTGCTTTCAGTGGCAAGAACTCTTTATGAGTGTTTATGTTCACTTTTTTGGTGATGGCTTTCTAAAATACTTGTTGCAGTAGTGATGTACTGTGCATGTATGCAAGATCATTCTTTCCTGTGGGGTTGGAATGGCTGAGCTCTCAGGAAACTAATTCCCAAGCACTGTGTGGTTATATCTGCAGATTTTGTGTTGAGTTGTGCAGTTCAACCTCCAGTTCAGTAGATAGTGCTTACAGGTAAGATCCAGCTGCAGCAGGAGCTGAAGCCTATATGTTTGACCTTTGTTTATGGTTAGAAGCTCCCTGTTGCCTCAGACAACTTCCTGGTCTGTGGAATGTTTGGTGTCCTGAGCTAAGCTCAGCCCCAGAGTGGGGAACTAAGATGAGAGGAGCTTGGACACCAAGCTTGGCCTTTGATATCCCAATGATGAGCACAAGTACCTGTCCTGATGGGGCTTGAGGTGGTAGGTCCTGGTAAAATGCTCTGAAGTCTCTGCAGGGAGACAGAGGAATGCCCCAGTTCCATGTTGTTGGCAGGCAGGGACACTGTCTGCTTTCCTATCACTTCCCTGTTCTGGAGCTCAGGACTCTCTGTTCAGACAGACCCTGCCATCTATCTCCAGGCTGCTGTGTAAGCTGAAATGTATGAAAGATACCGGACCCAAGGCTCTCCACTGAAATGTCTTTGGTGCGAAATCTCTTTCCTCTGCTCCAAGCAAGCAGCTTTGTGGCTCTCTTGCTCTCTACTGCAGGTATGTTGCCAGTCCTCGTTGACTGTGAGGGTCCTCAATTTTTATGCCAGCCCAGGCCCAGAGGGAAAACCACCTGTTTGCTGTGCAGCTCCCCCAAATACCCCTATAATTTTCCTCCACAGGAACATCAGTGTCAACCTTCCATAGGGGCAGCCATGACTCTGTCTGTAGTAGTGAGTAGGGAGAGAAGTTTCCTTCGCCGTTTCCCATGCCTGCACACTGTGGCCACCTGGCCATTGGTACAGAACAGCTTTCTCCCACAGAGCTGAGCACAGGACCCATGTCTCAGCTGGAAGAGGCATAGTCAATTTTAGTCCATAAGTGCAGAGCTCTCAGGCAGAGGAAATTGCATCCTCTGGTTTTCTTTGTCTCAGGGGATGCTTTCTTGGTGCGCTGCACTCTCCTTTTTCCTAAGAGCAGCATTCCCTATGCTTGAGACCACTAGGAATCCTGTAACTCCCCTGAGTCTAACCAGCTATATGTGACTGCCACAACACAAGTGGGAGTTAGGGAATATCTATGGCAGGTTCAGTGACGTTAAAACCCAGGGGCTGAGATTCCCTGAGTAGAACAGAATCCTACAACAGTGTGCACCTGGTATGGAGCTCACCACCACAGCTTGGGTCTAGGGGGAGGGCCAGAAATCTTGTGTGAGCTGGTAACCCAGTGCAGTTCCCTCAAGAAGTTTCCAAATTGCTGTCCACTCCAGTGCTTGGGCTCACAAGAGCAGAAAAGCTCTCTGTTTAGAAACCAACGGTTTACCACAGGGGCAAAAGAAGCCAAAAATAACCCCACTTACCTTTTCACAGAATATCAAGTTTCTTGTGGTTTGTTCTCTGCCAGTCTCTTGCTTCCTTCTTTATCAGTGTCCTGGCTTCTTCCCATTACTTGTCTGATGGGTTCTAACACTCTCCCTCTAGTATTCTATTCAAGGATTATTCACCTGTAACTCTGGTTCCTCTTTCTGAGGGTAATTGGCATCCAGTATCTGTACTCAGCCTTCTTAAGACAACGCCTTCTCATTTTTAATTTATTCAATCATTTATTTATTTATTTATTTATTTATTTATTTATTTATTCTGATATGGACTTCACAGATGTTTATTCTTTGGGTTGTAATCTAATACTACTATTATTTATTTTGATGCTTAAATTGTTCCAGCTTTGGTCATGAGAGCTCTAAGTCAACACTTGTATTTTTTTTTTTTTTTTTTTTTTTTTTACATTTCCCCTCACACTTGTTGTTATTACTGTTCTTGTTGAACACTTCCTTACTTTAAGGTACCATAAAATGCTCCACGTTTATCTTGTGTTTTCCTTTCCTCAGGCCTTCTATTGTAGCAGGATGAGCCACAGACAAAACTCCTCAGACACCATGTTAAAGAAGGAAGGGGTTTATTCAGCCGGGAACACCAGCAAGACTCCTGTCTCAAGAGCTGAGCTCCTCGAGTGAGCAATTCCTGTCCCTTTTAAGGGCTCACAACTCTAAGGGGGTCTGCGTGAGAGGGTCATGATCGATTGAGCAAGCAGAGGGTACGTGACAAGGGTTGCATGCACCAGTGGTCAGAGTGAAACAGAACAGACCAGGAAGTTTCACAATGTCTTTTCTATATGATGTCTGGAATCTATAGATAACATAACCAGTTAGGTCAGGGGTTGATCTTTAACTACCAGGCTTAGGTCAGGCAGGCCCAGGCCTGGTTTCAGGTCTGGTTCCTTGGTTTCAGGTCTGGTTCTTAGGCGCTGGGCTACCTGCCTTTTGTTTTACTTTTCTTTGCTTTTCTGAGTACAAAACAATATAAAAAAATATGAGAGGGTCTGTCTGTCTTCTCTCACTATCAACGACTTCATCAAGGAGCCTTGGTTCCTTTTCATAGTAAATGATATTGGGAAATCAAGATCTGGGTGTTAGGTATGCTCATTGCTACTTTGTCATTGATTTCAGACCTTCTCAGTGGACAAAACCAGGAAATGTCAGTACATATACTAGCACATAAACACACACACACACATACACACACCCCTCTACTTATTTCCATATCCATCTCTCTCTCTCTCTCTCTGTCTCTGTATATATCTTTTAAAAGCATGAGTTCACACAGACATCTCTTATACAATACCGTCACCACAGTATTTTTTCTTATTTTGAAATAATAAAACTTACACTTTTGAAAGATTTTTCTCATTAAACACCTCCAATGCAATGGAGATCTTGAAACTTTTTTTGACATTCTTTGATAACGGCATTGCTCAACAATCTCTCAATTTCTAAATGTGGAATAAAATGATGGCTTTTTTCGTCTGTTACATGACTTTAGGAACAAGGTCCCTAAGCACTATCATAGTCAGTAATCTATTACCTTGGAGGATAAAATATCAACATTTGTAAAGATGGAATTTATATTTCTAAAATACAAATGAAATGGAATTTATTCTATCAGATTTTCAGGAACAGACAATGACTCAACTAAGATTAGATATCATTTATATTGGAAAGTCCAGCCTCAAGTTGTTGATGGATAAATAACAGAAATTTCTGAAAAATAATCTTGAAGACACACAGGAGTATGACTGGCTCAGAAAGAAGGTTAAAACTTTTCCCTGGGCTCTTTGAAAGTAGCTGACAAATCTCGAAAAGTTAACTTAAAGTCACCAAAAGAGAAAGAACACTCCATTAAAAAATTAAATAAAAAGTGGTTTATGGAAAAAGGGACAAAGATAGTCAGTTCTATTTACAATCATACAATTTGAATAAAAAATTGATCATTTTTCAAAAACATCTTTGAATTCAGACTCCTCCCCTTGGCTCTACTATACGCCTTACATTTAGTTTGCTGGCATTATTACAAAAGATGTTGATAAAAACACCAAATATTTGGATGAAAACCTTAAATGTGAAATTTAGGTTCTTTAATTGAAAATAAATCATAAAAGAGTGTAATACAGACAACTTAATAGAATGCTCAAAGAGAATATGTGTTATCCAGGTTAATACACAGACATCAAGGACCAAATTAATCCTGGTACTACCTGGTAAACTGAGTCATATATAGCATGCTTATTTGTGTGTTCAACATACTTACCAACACACATATCCCATTTATTCTGTTCTGGTCAATAAAGAGAGAATATTTAATAAAGGAGGACTTTATGGCCAGGGATGAAATAGAATTCACAAGTATTGTTAAAGGAATATAATGAAATTTTTGTTCATCATTATAATAGCTTACTAAACTCCTTACACTTGGAACTCAAGTTTCTAAAATTCCACCAGTCTGGAGATAAAAATAAGGACATAATAATTCTCAAAGAGCCAATTTATCTGAATATTTACCCATCTGCAATTTCAAGAACCTTATTCTTCAAGGTTCTTTTCCAACTATTTATGAATACTTTCAAGAGGGACACACAGATATCCATGACATTATTTTACTTGGTTCCCCTGTCAAATCTGCCATTTTTACCCTCTCCTGATTTATCTCATGTCCATGATGTCTACTCTCTGCCAAAGATGTTCATTTCCCAGGTCACAGGTGGCAGTACTTTAATAAGTCTGCTGGTGCCTGGAAGTCAAAGCTGATAAATATTACTGTTATGTTAAATTGCCAATGAAGCTGCTGTTACTATTAAATTCACTGCAGTTACCTTGCATTTTCTAACATTCTGCAGAGATTTTAATATTTTACTTTATTAAAGTAAATTTAAATTAACTTTAACTTTAAATTTTACCATTTATAATTTATTAGTACATTTATTAATTTAAAGATATTGAACAGCACCAGGTGTTAAACTAGGAATTGGAGGTATAATATCAAACAAAAGCTGACATAGTTTCTGCCCTCATGGAGCATACACATTAATGAAGAAGACACATAGACAATAATGAAAGAATTACACAAATAAATGCTAAATTTCCAATGCGAGAGAATGACTCTGGGGAAGACGGGTGCTGTGAGAGTAACACTAAATGGAAAGGAGGATGCTTTCCTTGGGGAAGTGATCTGAATTGAAAAGGAATGTTGTAGTGGGTGGAGAAGAACATTCCTAAGATACTCCATATCTTAAAACTCAGATTGACTGGGGAACAATTTGAATGAGTCACCTTGCTGGATGTAAACTAGTGTCTCTCATTCTATGCTGGTCCATTATCTTTGGTCAACCTTTTATGTCTTCTCTCTGTTTTTCCTTGGATTGAGTCTTCTTTTTCTCACAGTAGATTCTAAAATCTCTCATGAAAGTAGACTCAGGGTCAGTGTGTCTCATTAGACCTTCCATTGAGGCATACCTGAATCCTAAATTAAACACCATGAATTTCTCAAGCTGAGACCTTTATCACATATTGAGAAGAAATGAAAGATATCTATATTATTTATTTAAATTGTTTCATTCCACTTATAGTGTTTCATTCCACTTATAATACATTTAAAATGTTTCATTCCACTTCTAATAGTGCTTTGGGATTTTCAGAGGACATAGCATCGCTCTTACTCAAAATATACATAAAAGTTAAAATTTTTATTTTTACTTAATGTAGGCTTCAATGGCTACATATGAACCTCTAGAGAGCTATATGTGGCTCCAGAGTCACATATTGCTACTCTCAGGCTTGAGAATTATGAGCTCAATTCTCTATATTGACCTTAGAAAAGCAAAACTGTTTTGCTCATCCCACTATGGAGGAAAGACCAGGGCTCATCCTTATTTTCTTCTTAAAAATCCTTGAATCACACCTTAGTCATACTACTGTCTAGCATTTGAATGGACTTACTTCTTCAAACAGTTTTCAGCAGAAAACTTCTGCCCTGAGAAAGCCAGAATTGGATCTTCTTTGAATGCTTGGTTATTTTCCCTGACTTATTATTTCAGAATATCCATACCTTGGGCATATCTGTTGCCATTGAAGCAGAGATCCTTTTATTTTCTGTGAGCATTCGACTTTTTGTGTTTAAATTTTTATTAAAAACAATTGTAAAATAGTAGAGATAATAGTATAATGATTCCTTCTTAATGTACTCATCACATAACTTGAACAATTATTAACATTCAAATGTTTTGTTTTAGTAGGGTTGAACTTTTTTAAAAAATCAAATACTTATATGAAATATTTTGCTTTAAATAATATCCTGTAATAGAATTTAATTCTCAGGTATTATTATCCTTATTTCTGAACAAAAAACAACAAAGGTTTAAGTGACTTGCACAAGGCTGAAGCATTATAGCAAAGATGAGACTAGATCTCTAGACCCTTCATCCCCTTTCTCACTTTCCTTCACTTGTTTTTTTAAAATAAAGTTACTTTTCTCCTCAAATAAAAGAGAGCTGATTTCATCTTCAGAGTGTTATGCAAAATCTCATTGCTCTTTGAAGAAAAATAATTTAATCTTTCAGATACAAAATCTTCATTTTTGGGGGTAGCATCCTTTATGCCCAACATTTCAAGGAGTAAAATTGACTTTCTGAGTGCAGTGCCTGTTTTATCAGTAAAATTTGTCACCAGCCAATGACTATGTTTTCTGCTTATGTGACTATCTAAAGCACCATCTGACAAACTTCAGCTTTAGCAATTCCATGCACAAATATCAGCTTCCCAGGATTGTTTCAGATCTTCTAGTGTCTGTTTGAGCTGGTCTCCAAAGACTTTTGAAGATTGGTTTGAATTCCTGGCTCCTGGTTGGACTGTCTTTCTTTGCCTGCTTTAGCCTGACCTCCATACACATACTGTACTTGGCAAACTTTCTGGTTTACTGCTTGGACTGCTCTTTCAGACTTTTCACAGTGAACTTCACAATCTTCATGAATAACTGCAGTTCTCTCAACTCAGACTCTGGCATGTGGCAGCTTTACCTCATTGGTTTAGACTACAGTAAATTACAGGGATTGGTTATGCTGAAAAAACACAGTGGAAAAGAAAATTTCCTAAGATATTGCTGTTAGACTGACTCTTAACCCCTGAATCTCTCTGCTCTCAATAGCATGAGTTACTTGGTCCATGGACTCAACCTTGGTCCCAATCCCTAATAGCAACCATGGGCTGAGATAGGAGGGAACTATGAAGCTTCATTAGGGATCAAATCCCTTTACCGTTTATCTGGTGCCAATTTTATGCCCTAGTTTGGCTAGGACTTTTGCCTTCATTTTCTGTGTGATAATTTTTACTTTAGTGCGCCTGCCATTTTAGACTTTAAAGAAGTCAGTTCGCTTCATCGAAAGTCTTGTCCTTGTGACAAGACTACCTGGGACTCAACCTAGATGCTGACAGGGTTTACTCAAACCAATTACCTGCATGGAAGTTAGAGAATGACAGCCAGTTAGATTTCGTATCTCTGCTTTGCTGGCTTTACTAGTTAGATACAAATAATAATAATGAATAATAATGGATAACATGAATTGAGTGCTAACCATGTGCCAAAGGTTAGCCTATAAACTTTCAAAGTATTAAATTACTTATGCCTCACATCAGGCCTGAGGGAAATAATGTTATTTTTGCCTAAATTTCCTGGTATCTGTTACCATATTATTGATACAAAATCAGCTTCCAGACTAGATTTTCTTACCACTTGTAGCTGAGTCTATCTCCTTTGTCTCAGTCCTTTAGCCATCATGCACCCCACTACTGGTTGGTCTGGTTTCATGTCTTTGCTCCTCTCAGCCTGTCCAAAATTATTCATATAGTAAGATCATGTGTATCCATGCTGTGGCATATGACAATGACCCATGTGTGGTCTTTCTAGGATGATAAATTAGTTAAAGATTTGGGATTTCTAGTTAAATTAACATTCAAATTCTGGCTCTAGTGCTTTTTAGTCGTGTGATCCTGTGCTCAGTTTTTCTACCGTAAATGAAATTTGTAAGAATAATTATTTTCATAAGGCTATAATGATAATTAAAATAATTATATATGTGAAGTACTTAACAGCATAGTCTTGGCAAATAATGATAACTCAAACTGATGGATAACACTAATGTGTTTAAGCAAAAGCTTCCTTTTCAGTATTTTATTGAACATTGCACTCCATCGGATTATGTTCTGTCTTTAGTATCCATGGTCTGACAATTGATGCTATCTTCAAAAAAAGAATAATTATTTAGAAACAGAAAAGAAATTTTGTTTTGACTTGCGAATTTCCTTTCTCTAACAAAGAAAGGATTCTCTGAACAATAACCCTAATAGTCACATACCAGTAATAATGCATTTAGAAAAAAAAAAAAAACAGTTCATTTATATTACAAAGAGTGAATATTTAAGATGCTGATATATTTTGGAGAAAATAAGAACATGAGGATGATTAAAATAGAGTTTAGGATCAACTAGTAGAATGTACAACTTGCCTGAGAGTTACTGCCAAAGGAAAATAACTTTCAAATTAAAACTGAACGTGGCAATAATTAACAATAGTAACTAAAAATGGGAACATATTTAAGAAAGTAATCAAATAGAGACCCAAAAGTCCATGCCTGTTTATTACGTACTTTCATTTTCCCGGTCTGGTTCAATATCTTTAGAGTACCAATGGAATATTTATTTGTTTTTAGTAGCTTCCGTATTTCTTAATTCCTGATTATTCTCAATTAGCCAGCACATTTATACTAAGACCTTCTATATGTGAAAGTCATTCAATAAGTATCAGAAGAGACATTAAAAAGCAAGAGAAAGTCTCTGATCTCAAGGACCTTAATGTCTAGACCTAGAGAAGATGTCAAAACATGTGAAAAGCTAAAAATTGTACAAAGGAACAAAAATATAGAAAAAGATGAGTTGCTATAAGGTAATGTGATTAATTGTCTTTATCACAATGAGTGGTGAAGGCAATGGGTTCTAGAAAATTTCAGAGGACAACACATGCACTTAGGCTAAAGTGACTTTGGGAAGGTCTTTCTTTGGACAGGATTGAAGCTATTTTTGAAGGATAAGTACAATTTGGGCTTTCTCAAACATTTTTAATCTATTTATATAATCACCTATTCTGATTTTCTTATTAATGTCCTAAAAGTCACTCAAAGTTTCAAGAGAGCAGAGAAGTATCAAAGGGTTAGAGAATGGGAGCTATAGGTCTCATAACCTACAGTTTCTTACTAAACTTACTAAACATCTGTTAGGAATTTTGTAGTATTAGTCCCACACCTCCTTTGTCCACCCTCTCAGAATTGTCCTGGGAATTACCATCTATAAGGCATAGTTTCATTTGTCAATTTCCATAATAAATGTTTAGGGAAATGGTTGAAATTTACTCATGCCTCAGTCCTCTTGATTGGAAAATGGTCAGCTATCCTAGTCCACAGGAATGTTGTTTCACAAAGAGAGCTAGATACTGTAAAATGTGTATAATGGACTACACATGCTCATTTGTTATTTTCATCATTGCTGACAGTACACAGCTTGCTACTGCTCTTGCATTTTTCATCCATTCATTTTGAGATGCCTAAGCCAGATGCAAATCGTTCCCTTCTTCTCTTCCCTGGGATCCAGATGCTGTTTACAAGACAGAAAAATGTGTGATAGGCTCTTTATAACAAGACAGCACTTGCATTTGAATAGTTACATTATGAAAACTCAAGCTTTTCATGTATCGCTTATCAGTTGTTTACTAGACTCTGAACCCTTGGAGGTGAAAATGCCTCTGTTTGGGAAAAGCTGCCATGGACCTATTCATTATTGCTTTATACTAAGAGAAAATTAAAATGCCAGCTATCTCTGGACTGAACCCTGGCAAATGTACACTTTTTGCTCCTGTACATCTCTTCCTTGGCATCTGAAAATAAAACCAGTTAGTTGAAACAGTGCTTGTTATGGTAAATTAAACTTCTTGAGAGCTTTGAGAATTGAGAGCTTTAAGTTGCATTTGAAATTCAGAGTGGATTACGTAGTTCTTTAAATAACTCATAATTATACCAGGTCAGCCCACTTTGTGAGAGCACTCTCAGGCATAAGTGTGATTTCAAATTCCCCATAAAGTGTAAATGAGGATCTGATTTCACATAAATGACACATTTGCCTCAATAGAAAAATTAATTTTATGTCCTGTAAGAAGCTGATTAATGATGCTGTCACCTCATATTCTAGCAAAATTCAACATTGCATAAAAATAATATGTAATTGAACATCTTAGTTTTCATGAGACTTTTCATGAAATTAGCTGACATGAGATACTAATGTGTCATTGTCTTACAGGTTACCTTCATTGTAATATAAGGAGAACATTGTAGAGTGCCTTTTAATTAAAACAATTGATGTTGATATTTTTATCATCATTAAAATAGATGAAAAAGAAAAATCTACAAATTGTATGTGTGTGTTCTGACAACCAATGAAGAATTAATTGCTCTGATATAAATAATTTTAATAATAAAAATTGTTGTGTTAGGTCATAATTTAAGAAGTTTTTGCTCTGAATCCAATAATGAAGAAAATATTTTGTGACTTAATGAAAGGCTGTCTTTGTTACAAGTAAAGTTTACCAATTATGAATCCGAACCATAGTATCTCGGTTCAAATAAAAGTATAATTTTACAAGTAATATGATGTTGTTATTTTCCACAGGATGCTAAAGTTCTTAACATATTTTTGTATGTTTACTATTTTAAAATTTTGCTAAAAATACTTTATGTATAAGAATAGAATAAAAATACATTCACTGAGAATGAACTGAAAATATAGAAGGGCATATGCTAAAAATATAAGTAAAGTTTATTCCATGAGAAGTAACCACAAAAAGCATTACTTTAAAAAGATTTTTATATCTGTCAGTCTTAAATCCTACTCATTTGTTGAGAAGCGTTCAGGTATTTCTTACTTTTGCAACTCATCAATGACACATTTTTTCTTGAATTCAAGGGTTTCTTTCTCTTTTGTTCTGTATATGAAGGAATAGTTGTTATATTGGTAACATTACAGGTAACATTACAACTATTTCCTAAGCAGAACAGCATAATTTTATTAATATTGTCTTTTTGAGGTAACGTAACATTTACAGGAGCCCACAAGCCACCGAAGGCCAAGAGCTCTATCTCTTTCTAAATTAGAAATATACTGAAAATCCTCCTTTGTAAGCCTTGTTATTCCTGCTTTTGCACTTCTGGGTCAACTTTGCTTTACATGACATACCCAGTAAAACCATTCTTTTACTCTTTTTTATAGCTTGTATGCTAATCAAGTTATTGTAGAAAAATAAATCAGTCTACTGATAACCAGAACTACTTTTCATCAGAGGGAAGTCAAAGATTTTTGTATACCAAACACCCATATTATTAAAAGTCCAATACTCACTTGCTATTGAAAAAAATCTGCTAAGGTGAAAGAATGGGAAATAATTTACTGACAGCTTGTTCTTAGATAAGCTCACAATGGAATCCTGGTTGCTTGACTCATAGTTAAAAGCATCATTTCTCCTTACTTGTGGCACCTGAAAATAATCCTATTAAAAATAGGGGCTGGGCATGATGGCTCATGTTTGTAATCCCAGCAGTTTTGGAGGCCACGCCAGGAGCCTTAAGACTAGGAGTTCCAGACCAGCCTGAGCAGCAAAGTGAGACCCCATATCTACCAAAAATTTAACAAATTAGCCAGGCTTGGTAGTGCACCTGTGGTCCTAGCTACTTGGGAGGTTGAGGCAGGAGGATCACTTGAATCCAGGAGTTTGAGGCTGCAGTGAGATATGATCGAACCACTGCATTCCAGTCTGAGCAGCAGTGAGAACCTTGTTAAAAAAATAGGTGCTGACGTGTAAATATTATTAAATAAAACTGTTTTATGTTTTCTAAAAATATAAAAATTAAAATTAAGACCTGTCTACAGCATGCAAGTTGAAAGAGCCCCATCTCACAGTAGTCAGAATGGCTATTATTAAATAGGAAAACAATAACAGATGCTAACAGTTGTGGAGAAAAAGGAATGTTTATACACTGCTGGTGGGAGTGTAAATTAGTTCAACTATTTTGGAAATCAGAGAGGTGATTCCTCAGAGACCTAAAAACAGAAATGCCATTCGACCTGGCAATCCTACTACTGGATATATACCCAAGTGAATATGAATTATTCTCCTGTAAAGATACATGCATGCAAATGTTCATTGCAGCATTATTCACAATAGCAAAGACATGGAGTCAACCTAAATGTCCATCAATAGTAGACTGGATAAAGAAATGTGGTACATGTACAACAGTGTATACTATGCAGCCATAGAAAAGAAAAAGATTATGTCCTTCGCAGGAACATGGATGGAACTAAAGAACATTATTCTTAGCAAACTGTGTGATGATGGAAATAAATTAAAACAAAAAAAAATCCACCATGGGTAAACACCACACCAATTGTTTCAGTCAAGAATCTTCAATGGATGATAAAATTAGTGGGAAAATCTATTATAAAAAATGGGTAAATTGCATGGGCTCAAAGTATCTTTCTATGAAATGTTTATTAATTACAAGAGGAAAAGTAGTAACTTTGTACTGCAAAAACTAAATTATCAAGGTTAATTTCACCAATAACAAGACATACCAACATCATAGACCTCTTACTATGATGCGTTAAGAGGGAGACAGACATTGTTTCCGTGATGTCTTTGCCACAAATTTATAACCTAAATTTTTTTTACAATACATTTCACTTTTAATTATGCTGTAAACACACAATATATTGCTACCCTCTTTGATTTAGACAATTAGCTAAATTTAGAGAATTTCAAAATGTTTTAAACTCACACATTGTATTTTTACCTCTTTCCAGTCCTCCTCACCTCTTTGTGTGGATCTAAGTTTCTATCTGGTACCACATTTACTCTTCAAAAAGTATCCTTAATATTTATTGTACTACATGTGTGCTGAAAAATGAATTCTCACAGATTTTGCTTATCTAAGAAGTATTTCTTTTGCTTTCAAGTTTTAAAATATATTTCCACTGGGTATAGAACTCGGTTGACAAGTATTATTTTTCTTTCTTTCAGCACTTTAAAGATACCACTTTTAATATGGTTTGGCTGTGTCCCCACCCAAATCTCATCTTGAATTGTAGCTCCCATAATTCCCATGTGTCATGGGACGGACCCTGTAGGAGATAATGGAATCATGGGAGTGGGTCTTTCCCGTGTTGTTCCCATGATAGTGAGTCTCTTGAGATCTGATGCTTTTATAAAGGGGAGTTCCCCTGCACATGCTCTCTTGCTGTCATGTAAGATGTGCCTTTTCTTCTCCTTTGCCTTCCACCATGATAGTGAGGCCTCCCCAGCCATGTGGAACTGTGAGTCCATTAAACCTATTTTTTTTTTTTTTGTTGTTATTATACTTTAAGTTCGAGGGTACATATGCACAACATACAGGTTTGTTACATATGTATACATGTGCCATGTTGGTGTGCTGCACTCATTAACTTGTCATTTACATTAGGTATATCTCTTAATGCTATCCCTCCCCTCTCCCCGAACCCCATGACAGGCCCTGGTGTGTGATGTTCCCGACTCTGTGTCCAAGTGTTCTCATTGTTCAGTTCCCACCTATGAGTAAGAACATGCAGTGTTTGGTTTTTTGTCCTCAAGATAGTTTGCTAAGAATGATGGTTTCCAGATGCATCCATGACCCTACAAAGGACATGAACTCACCTTTTTTATGGCTGCATAGTATTCCATGGTGTATATGTGCCACATTTTCTTAATCCAGTCTGTCATTGATGGACATTTGGTTTAGTTCCAAGTCTTTGCTATTGTGAATAGTGCCACAATAAACATACGTGTGCATGTGTCTTCATAGCAGCATGATTTATAATCCTTTGGATATATACCCAGTAATGGGATGACTGGGTCAAATGGTATTTTGAGTGCTAGATCCTTGAGGAATCGCCACACTGTCTTCTATAATGGTTGAACTAGTTTACAGTCCCACCAACAGTGTAAAAGTGTTCCTATTTCTCCACATCCTCTCCAGCACCTGTTGTTTCCTGACTTTCTAATGATCGCCATTCTAACTGATGTGAGATAGTATCTCATTGTGGTTTTGATTTGCATTTCCCTGATGGCCAGTGATGATGAGCGTTTTTTCATGTGTCTGTTGCCTGCATAAATGTCTTCTTTTGAAAAGTGTCTGTTCATATCCTTTGCCCACTTTTCAATAGGGTTGTTTGTTTTTTTCTTGTAAATTTGTTTGAGTTCTTTGTAGATTCTGGATATTAGCCCTTTGTCAGATGAGTAGATTGCAAAAATTTTCTCCCATTCTGTAGGTTGCCTGTTCACTCTGATGGTAGACCTAAAACCATAAAAACTCTAGAAGAAAACCTAGGCAATACCATTCAGGACATACACATGGGCAAGGACTTCATGTTTAAAACACCAAAAGCAGTGGCAACAAAAGCCAAAATTGACAAATGGGATCTAATTAAAATATAACCAAAATTTTATCTTTAGGATATATTAGACAAAAGAAAAATAAGAAGAATTCCACAAAATAATTAGCTTTTACCCTTCAAATGTATCATCCTAAAATAAAAAGAAATAATGAGAAACGATTTCAGATTTAAGGAGACTAAACAGACAGGACAATTAATGCAATGTGTAATCAAAGATTAAGTCTTGGATCAGAAAAAGGAAATTAGTGGGACAATTGGCAAAATTAAATGTATCTGGAGATTAAAGTCATGTATCAGTGTTAATTTCTTGATTGTGTTAATTGTAATTTGGTTATGTAATATGTTAACCTTTGTTGAATCTGGGGCAAAGTTATACAAAATCACTTTGGACCACTTTTGCAAGTTTTGTGAGTCTTGAATAATTTCAAAAGCAAAAGCCAAAAAATAAAAGCAAAAATAAGTCTTATTTCATTAAACTTTCATTTGTACAGTCAGGACAAGTAATAAAGTTGCTTTCTAAACTATTCAGAGCCCAAACTTCCTTGAAGACCTCATCCTTCTGGTGTCTCCACTTCTGTTGTTCAGATATTTGCTGATGTTTAAAATAACCCCTCACCTTCTCCCCATTGCCGTGAAAAACCTTTTCCTCAAGGGAAAATATAAGACACCTATTTCCTAAAATTGCCCTAGACATAATACTTTCCTATACTTAATATTTCAGGAAACAAAACCAAAATACATCTAAACACTCACGGGCCAGGTTTATATAAGATGTCATTGTCCAAATCATATTGTCTCTCTCCACCCCAAATAGGTTTTTTTCTTTTTTTTTCCTTCAACTTTTAAGTTCAGGGATACATGTATGTGCAGGATGTGCAGGTTTGTTACATAGGTAAATGTGTGCCATAGTGGTTGTTTTGTTCCCCCGATATGTCCATGTGTTCTCATCGTTCAGCTTCCACTTATAAGCAAGAACATGCAGTGTTTTGTTTTCTGTTCCTGCATTAGTTTGCTGAGGATATTGGCTTCCAACTCTATTCACTTCCTTGCAAATTACATGATCTTGTTCTTTTTATGGCTGCATAGTATTCCATGGTGTATATGTACTACATTTTCTTTATACAGTCTATCATTGATGGGCATTTAGGTTGAACATACGTGCAGGTATCTTTACAATAGAATGATTTATATTCCTTTAGGTATAAATCCAGTAATAGGATTGTTGGGTCAAATAAGATTTCTGCCTTTAGGTCTTCGAGGAATCACCACACTCTTCCACAGTGGTTGAACTAATTTACACTCCCACCAACCATGTAAAAGCACATTTTTTTTTTCATATTTCTCAGTTGTCAAGGAATTAAAGCACATTTTAAACATAAAATGTTGTATGACTAGCAGTCAACTATCTTTTCAATGAAAAGCTCTTTTGAACAATATTTTAAAATAAAATTTGAGAAAAGATAAACAAGTTAACCACCTTCTCTGTGGTCTGATAAAGTGAAAAAAAGCAGGAATCAACATAGTTCTTTAAAAAATGCTGTTATTGGTAGAATTAAAAGCCAGACATAACAATAAGAGTTATAATAATTATCATTGACTGATCAGGTACTATGTTTTAGTCACTGTGATATTTGCTTTATATATGTGTTTTCTGTTTTGATGTTCAGAATCCTATGAAACAAGTAGTATTGTTATTCATATTTTGTCGATGAGGTAATCAAGGTTGAAATATTTTTAATAATTCACCCAAGGTTAATATCTAGTAAAATCTTGCCTTTATGAACCAAGTTCTGTCTGTCTCTGAAATTCATAAGTTTTCCACTACCCCATACTCACCAAGTTGGGTTCCCAACTGCTGAATAATAACACAAGACAGTAAACAATTCTTAGGTTTTATTTTTTTTTATGATTCTAAACATTGGAATATTTGAAACATTTAAAGTTTGAACATTATTAAGACACAACATTTAGATATTTGACATTGTTTTCTACTTTGTGTAAGGGGGTTTGGCATCTTTTAGAAGATAGACTAGAAGGTAAGTACAAATATTCTGAATAGTGCAGTATATCATTAAACACAATATCAGAATTTCATTACTCAACACTTATTCCATGGGATTAGAGAGTTCTCCAGTAATGTCCCTTTTGCATAAATTAGACTTTCATATTAATTCACATTTGGCTATCATCAAACAGGTAAAACTCTATATAAATAGAATATTGGGGGAAAGCATGACTTGATGAATAGTTAATGGAAACACTGACTTGCTCTTTCCTGGCTGGGAAGAATGGCATTCTTAGACCTCACTCCATTTAAAAAAATTATTAAGAGAATAAAGGACCAAACAAGCAGAAACATTTTGTGGATAAAACAGAAGTTTGATTGAGAAAAGTTGCTTTACTGTTTTTGTAGTGTGGTAGCTGTCAGCATCTCAGCATATAATCTCCCCAAAACTGTTGAGAGAAAGAAACCCTTTGATTTTCCCCTTGAGATTAGACTGAAATGGAATCTTTGCAGTCCCAGCTCTATCTCAGATGGTACCCCTTTTTTATATTCTAATCTGTAGAAAAAAAATAATTCCTAAGAAGTTAATTAAATAAGTTTCATTATTTAAACTTGCTTTCAAGAGAAAAAGAAGGTAAAGTAAATCTTCCACATACTTTTCTCTTTATTACCAATCTTAAAAGACTAAACATCACATTTCTTGCATCATTGATAATGCAAATTAGTTTTTTTGTGTGTCTCACATAAAACTATAATTAGAAGCAAATATTTAATGCCCAGATCAGAAAATCAAATCTTACACCCCAGAAATGTGTTATCTAGCTACAGGAAGTTAATGTGAGAAAGATTGCAAGTACTGATATTTTTGTTTATTTAATATTTCTTGGTTTTTCTTCACTATTGATGGTTTACTTTGTAACTATATATTAAACAGTAATATATTCCAATACTCTTTTGCTTCCAATTTTCAGGGATGCAAAAAGCATTAAATATTATACATTCAACATTATTAAACAGAAGTGAAAATATGAATATTTAAATTTTACATAATTTCAAAAATATAAAGTGTGGACCATTATTCAGCGTGCAATTATAAAAAGAAGTTTATTGACAGCAGTTTTTTCAATGTATATATGGTGTCATTTTTATAATTTCATTCTGAATACTGCAATTATAAAAAAGAGTTTATAAACAGCAATAAACTCACAAATATATTTTTAACATATACATGTTAAAAAACTAATGTCAATAAACTTTTTAAAACATATATATATGTTTGTTTTTAATTTTTGGATACACAGTAGGGATTTATATTTATGGAGTACATGATATATTTTGTTACAGTCATGTGATGTGTAATAATCAAATCATAAAAATTAGGTGTGCATCCCCTTAAGTATTAATTATTTGTGTTACAAACAATCCAGTTATAATATTTTAGTTATTTTTAAATATGCAATTAAGCTATTATTGACTGCAGTCGCCCTGTTATGCCAAATACTAGGTCTTACTCATTCTTTTATTTCTTTGTACCCACTGACAATACCCGCCTCCCCCTCAATACCCCACTACACTTCCCAGCTTCTGATAACGATTCTTCCATTCTCTATCTTGATGAGTTGAATTGTTTTGAGTTTTAGATCCCACAAATATGTGAAACCATGGTGGTTGCCTTTCTGCACCTGGTTTATTTCACTTAACATAATGACCTTAAGTTTCATCCATATTGTTGCAAATGACAGAATCTCATTCTTTTTTTTGAGACTGAATAGTATTCCATTGTGTATATGTGCCATATTATATGTATTCATTCATCTGCCAATGGAAATTTCTGTGACTTCCAAATCTTGACTATTGGAAACAGTGCTACAACAAACATAGGAGTGCAGATATCTCTTTGATATACTGATTTCATTTTATAAAAAAAAAATATATATATACCCAACAGTGGGATTGCTGGATCATATGTTAGTCCTATTTTTAGTTTTTGAGGAATCTCCAAACTATTCTCCACAGTGGTTGTAACAATTTACTTTCCCAAGAAAAGTGTCTAAGAGTTGTCTTTTCTCCACATTCTCACCAGCGTTTGTTATTGCCTGTCAATTGGATAAAAGTCATTTTAACTGAGGTGAGATGATATTTCATTGTCGTTTTGAGTTGCATGTCTCTAATGATTAGTGATGTTGAGCACTTTTTCATATGCCTGTTTGCCATTTATATGTCTTTTGAAAACTGTCTGTTTAAATCTTTTGCACATTTAAAAATCAGATTGTTAGATCTTTTTCATATAGAGGTGTTTGAACTCCTTGTATATCCTGGTTATTAATCCCTTGTCAGTTAGGTAGTTTGCAGATATTATCTTCCATTCCATGGGTTGTCTCTTCACTTTCTTCATCGTTTGTTTTGCTGTGCAGAAGCTTTTTAACTTGATGCAATCTCATTTGTAAATTTTTGTTTTGGTTGCCTGTACTTGTGTGGTATTACTCAAGAAATGTTTGCCCAGACTAATGTGCTGGAGAGTTTCCCCAATCTTTTATTTTATTCATGTCATAGTTTGAGATATAGATGTAAGTTTTTATTCCATTTTGATTTGATTTTTATATATGGCAAGAGTAGTTTACTTTTATTCTTCTGCATATGGATATACAGTTTTTTCAACATCATCTATTGAAAAGACTGTCTTTTTCCCAACATATGTTCTTAGCAACCTTGTCAGACATGAATTAACTGTGGGTTCATAGATTTGTTTCTGGGTTCTCTATTCTATTCTATTGGTCTATGCATCTGTTTTTATGCCAGTACCATGCTGTTTTGGTTACTCTAGCTCTGTAGCATAATTTTAAGTTAGGTGATATGATTCAGTGAGCTTTGTTCTTTCTGCTCAAGATAGCTATCCTATAACTCATTATTTAAACTGATGACAACAGAACACTAATTGCATAAACAAATAAATGAACACACAAAAATAAAACTAACAAAAACTCTACACTTTATTTCTTCTCCTTAGTTTTTAACTTTTTCCTTCTCTTTGTGCCTAAAAATTATATGTCTTCAAAAATTGTTGTAGTTATTATTTTTTATTGGTTCATTATTTAGTCTTTCTACTTAAGACAAGAGTAGTTTACACACTACAATTACAGTGTTATACTATTCTGTGTTCCTCTGTGTTATTACCATTACCAGTCAGTTTGTACCATCAGATGATTCCTTCTTGCTCATTAACATTCTTTTCTTTTACACTAAAGAGCTCCCTTCAGCATTTCCTTTTTATGAAATTAGGAACAAGATTTTAATTGTAGTGCTATTTCCAATGGGAAAATTAAAAACAGTCTAAGTTCCAACAACAGGAAAATGGGTATCGATATACGGCTTCTAAAATTACAATTTGAAACGCTGTATTGATGCAAAATTTACATGACACAATCATAAGTTTTTTTAAGAGCGGGATACAAAATTATATGTTTCCTTCTTGTAGCCATGTTTTTAAAAGATGGAAATGAAATATACCAAAATACTACAAATTGTTGTGATAGAGTATCAGAATTTAGGAAATTGTTTTCTCTTTAATATTTTCCAAATTTCTATAAACATTTAACTTTTGGCTTAAAAAGTTGTGGATAAGATAAATCTTACTTACTTTGAAAATAGAAAATGTTGAAAGTATAAATATGCATAATGATAACCTTAATCTAAAAGTAAATACAGGATTTTAAATAAATCAAATTTTCCCTTTGTTGCAAATTATATATTCATGTTGATATACAGTTTAAGTCAAGGTTGTAATTCTTCTGTGAATTTTGTAAAATATTGAGTGCCAGAAGGAAATTATAAGTTATATACTGAATTATTTGACTCCTTTAAGTCAAGTGAAAGTTTCTATTTTGGTAATCATTGCTTTTAGATATTTCAGACATTTTGGAATTATATATTTAGGAATGTCAATTTGAGTTCATTTGTGTCACTGAAAGATTACTCTTCAATTTTATTTTGATCATTGTATTTAATTTCCTAGGGCTACTGTAGCAAATTACCACAAATTGGGTGGCTTAAAATAACAAAAGTCTTTATTCTCAGAGTTTTGTATGTCAGAAGTCCTATTTTTTTAAGATTTTTATTTTAAGTTCAGGGGTACATGTGCAGGTTTGTTATATAGGTTAACTTGTGTAATGGAAGTTTGTTGTACAGATTATGTTGTCACCCAGTTATTACACCTAGCCCCCACTAGCTATTTTTCCTGATTCTCTCCCTCCTCCTGCCCTCTACTATCAAGTAGACCCCAGTGTCTGTTGTTCCCCTGTATGTGTCAATATGTTCTCATCATTTAGCTCCTACTTATAAGTGAGAACATGCAGTATTTAGTTTTCTCTTCCTCAGTTAGTTTGCTAAGGATAATAGCATCCACCTCCATCTTTGTTCTTGCAAAGGACATAATCTCTCTCTTCTCTATGGATGCTATGGATGCACAATATCCCATGGTGTATATGCACTACATTTTCTTTATCTAGTCTACCATTAATGAGCATTTAGGCTGACTCCATGTCTTTGCTATTGTGAAAAGTGCTGCAACGAATATACAAGTGCATGTGTCTTTATGGTAGAATAATTTATAGTTTGGATGACATATACACAGTCATCGGATTGCTGGGTTGAATGGTAGTTTCGTTTTTAGTATTTGAGGAATCACCAAACTGTTTCACAATGACTGAAATAATTTACACTCCCACCAACAGTGTATAAGTGTTCCTTTTTCTCTGTAAACTTGCCAGCACCTGTTAATATTAACTTTTAAGTAATAGCCATTCAGACTCATGTGGGAGTTTATTTATGTTGTAAGGAAGGAGTCCAGTTTCAATTTTCTACCTATGTATCTCATTTTGGTTTTGATTTGCATTTATCTAATGATCAGTGATGTTGATCTTTTTTTTCATATGCTTGTTGGGCACATGAATGTATTCTTTTGAAAAGTGTCTGTTCATGTTCTTTTCCTACTTTTTCTCCTTTTTTTTTTGAGACAGAGTCTTTCTGTGTCACCCAGACTGGAGTGCAGTGGTAAGATTTTGGCTCACTGCAACTTCCAGCTCCCGTGTTCAAGCAATTCTCCTGCCTCAGCCTCCAAAGTAGCTGGAACTACAGGCGTGAGCCACCACGTCCAGCTAATTTTTTGTATTATTAGTAATGATGGGGTTTCAACATGTTGGCCAGGCTGGTCTTGAACTCATGATCTCAGGTGATCGACCTGCCTCAGCCTCCCAAGGTTCTGGGATTACGGGCATGGGCCACTGCATTTGGTCTCTTACAGAAGCTGGATATTAGAACTTTGTTGGAGGCATAGTTTGCAAAAATTTTCTCCTAATCTGTAGGTTTTCTGTTTGCTCTGTTGACAGTTTATTTTGTTGCACAGAAGCTCTTTAATTTAAGTAAATCTCATTTGACAATTTTTTTTGATACAATTGCTTTTGGCATCTTTGTCATAAAATCTTTGTCAGGTCCTTTGTCTAAAATGGTATTGCCTAGGTTGTTGTCCAGGATTTTCATAGTCTTTGGTTTTAGAATTAAATATGTAATTCATCTTGAGTTTATTTTTGTGTATGGTGTAAGGAAGGAGTCCAGTTTCCATTTTCTACCTATGTCTAGCCAGTTTTCCCAACATCATTTATGAAACAGGTATTCCTTTCCCCCATTGCTTGTTTTTGGCAGCTTTATCAAAGGTCAGATAGTTGTAGGTGTGTGGCTTTTTGTCTGAGCTCTCTATTCTGTTCCATTTGACTATGTGTCTATTTTTGTACCAGTACCATGCTGTTTTGGTTATTGTAATACTGTAGTATAGTTTGCAAACAGGTATCATGATGCCTCCAGCTTTGTTCATTTTGCTTAGGATTGCCTTGGCTATTTGGGCTTTTCTTTTTGTTACACATGAATTTCCAAATAGTATTTTCTAGTTCTTTGAAGAATGTCACTGGTAGTTTAATAGGAATAGCACTGAATCCACAAGTTGCTCTTGGCTGTATGGCTATTATAATGATATTGATTCTCTCCATGAGCATGAACTGTTTCTCCATTTATTTGTGTAATCTCTGATTTATTTGAGTCATGTTTTGTAGTTCTTTTTTTTATAGATCTGTCATCTCCTGGGTTAGCTGTATTCCTAGGTATTTTAATCATGTTGTAGAAATTGTGAATGTGATTGTGTTGCTGATTTGGTTCTCAGCTTGTCTGTTCTTAATGTACACGAATCCTAGTAATGTTTGTACATTGATTTTTCATTGTTTATCAGCTTAAGCAGCCTGAGGTCAAGAACCTCATGGTCCTCTAGATATAGGATCATACCATCTGCCATCAGGAATGCTTGACTTTCTCTCTTCTTATTTGGATGCCCTTTGTTTCTTTCTCTTGCCTGATTGATCTGGGCAGGACATCCAATACTATGCTGAATAGGAGTGGTGACAGAGGGCATCCTTGTTGTGTACCTATTTTCAAGGGGAATGCTTCCAGGTTTGCCAATTCAGTATGATATTGGCTGCAGTTTGTCATATATGGCTGTTATTATTTTGAGGTATATTACCTCAGGGCCTAGCCTATTAAGAGTTCTTGAAGAAGTTTTGAGTTTTATCAAGAGCCTTTTCTGCACCTATTGAGTTAATTATGTGGTTTTTGGCTTTAGTTCTGTTTATGTGATGAATCACATTTAGTGATTTGCATGTGCTAATCCAATGTCGCATCTCATGGATAAAAGCCTACTTGATCATGGTGGATAAGCTTTTTCATGTGCTGCTGGATTTATTTTGTTAACATTTTATTAAGAATATTTACATTCATGTTCACCAAAAATATTGGCCTGAAATTTTCATTTTTTGTTGTATCTCTGCCAGCTTTTGGTATTAGCATGATGCTGGCCTCAGAGAATGCTTTAGGAAGGAGTCCTCAATTATTTGGTATCGTTTCAGTAGAAATGGTATCTGCTCTTATTTATACATCTGTTAGAATTTGGCTGTGAATCTGACTCATCCTGAACTTTTTTCTGGTTGGTGGGCTATTTATTACTGATTCAGTTTCAGAACTCATTATTGTTCTGTTCAGGCATTCAATTTCTTCCTGTGGATCCAACTCATCCTGGACTTTTTCTGGTTGGTAAGCTATTTTTTACTGATTCAATTTCAGAACTCATTATTGATCTGCTCAGGGATTCAATTTCTTCCTGGTTGAATCTGGGAGGTTATGTGTTTCCTGGAATTTGTCTGTTTCATCTAGGCTTTCTATCTTGTGTGCATAGAGCTGTTTGTAGTAGTCTTGATAACTTGTTATTTAAAAAATGTGTGGGGTTATTAGTAATTCCCCTTTGTCATTTCTGGTTTTATTTATTTGTATCTGTCCTGTTTTCTTCTTTGTTAATCTAGCTAGCTGTTTATCTGTCTTATTTTTCCTTTTTAATAACCAACTCCTGAATTCATTGATTATTTTTAGGGTTTTTAAATCTCACTTTCGTTCAGGTCAGCTCTGATTTTGGTTATTTATTTTATTCTGCTAGCTTTAGAATTTGTTTGCTTTTGTTTCTCTACTTACTATAGGATTAATGTTTGGTTGTTAATTTGAGATGTTTCTGCTTTTTTTAGTGGATATTTAGTGCTATAAACTTTCCTCTTAACACTACTTTAGCTGTGTTCAGAGATTCTGGTATGTTGTATCTTTGTTTTATTCATTTCAAACAATTTATTAATTTTCTCCTTCATTTAATTGTTTGCCCAAAGGTCATTCAGAAGCAGATTTTTTATTTTCCAGGTAATTGCATGGCTTTGAGCAATTTTCTTAATATCCATTTCTACTTTTATTTTGCTGTAGTCCAAGAGTGTGTTCGGTGTCATTTCAATGTCTGATTTTTCTGAGGATTGTTTTATTTTTGATTGCATAGTTAATATTATGTTATATGGAAATGAGAAGAGTGTATATTCCATTGTATTTGGCAATGAGAAAAATGTATATTCTGTTGTGTTTTGGTGGAGAGTTATGTAGATATAGATTAGGTCAATTTGGTCAAGCATTGCACTCAGGTTCTGAATATCTTTGTTAGCTTACTGCCTTGATGATCTATCTAATACTCTCAGTGTGGTGATTACGTATTCCACTATTATTGTGAGAAAATCTAAGCCTCGTTTTAGGTGTTTAGGGACTTCCTTTATAAATCCAGGTGCTCTTATGTTGGGTGCATGTATATTTAGAAGACTTAGGTCTTCTTGAACTCTTTATATAATGCTGATTTTTGAGTTTTTGGATCTTTTTTGCTTTAAAGTCAGTTTTGTCTCAAATTAGGATTGCAACCCCTGTTTTTTTCTGTTTTCAACTTGCTTGGTTGATTTTCTTCCATTTCTTTGTTTTGAGCCAATGAATGTCATTGCATGTAAGATGGGTCTCCTGAGGACAGCATACCAATGGGTCTTGGTTCTTTATCCAGCTTGCCACTCTGTGCCTTTTAATTAAGGCCTTTAGGTCATTTATGTTCGAAGTTAGTATTAATATGTGTAAATTTGATCCTGCCATTATGGTATTAGCTGGTTATTACGCAGACTTGTTTATGTGATTGCTTTATAGTGTCAATGGTCTGTGTACTGCAGTGTGTTTTTATAGTGACTGGTAATGGTCTTTTCTTTCCATATTTAGTGCTTCGTTTAGGAGTTCTTCTAGGGCAGAACTGGCGGTAACAAAATCTCTCAGCATTTGGTTGTCTGAAAAAGGATCGTATTTCTCCTTCACTCATAAAGCTTAGTTTGGCCAGATATGCAATCCTGGGTTTGAATTTCTTCTCTTTAAGAATGTTGAATATTGGTTCCTAATTTCTTCAGTAGGGTTTCTGCTGAATGGTCTGCTGTTAGTCTGATAGGTTTCCATTTTTAGATTGTCTGTCCTCTTTCTCTAGCTGCTTATAACACTTTTTTTCTGTTATTTTGACCTTGGAGAATCTGATTATTAGATTTCTTGGGGATGATCTTCTTGTGAAGCTTCTTACAGGGATTCTCTGCATTTCCAGATTTGGAATGTGGGCCTCTCTACCTAGGTTAAAAAAGTTTTCATGGATGATATTCTGAATTATGTTTTCCAAATTGCTTACACTCTCCTCATGTTTTTCAGGGACCCCAATGAGTCATAGTTTTTTTTGTTTTGTTTTGTTTTGTTTTGTTTTTCACATAATCTCATATTTCTCAGAGGTTCTGTTCATTGTCTTATTTATTTTTCTCTATTATTATCTCACTGTTTTATTTCAGAAAGCCAGTCTGTGAGCTGTAAGATTCTTTCCTTTGCTTGGTCTATTCTGCTATTAATACTTGCGATTATGTTATGAACCTTTTTAGTGTGTTTTTTAGCTCTATCAAGTCAGTTACATTATTTTCTATACTAACTATTTTGTCTGTCAGCTCTTGCATTGTTTATTATTCTTAGCTTCCTTGAATTGGATTTTAATATATTTTTGCATCTTAGTGATCTTGGTTCCTATCCATATTCTGAATTCTGTTTCTGTCATTTCAGCCATCTCAGCCTGGTTAAGCAAGCTAGCTCGAGACGTGGTATGGTCATTTGGAGGGAAAAAGTATGCTGGCTATTTGAGTTGTCAGGGGTATTTTGCTGATTCTTTCTCTTCTTTGTGAGATGGTGTTCCTTCAATCTTTGCAGTTTCTGACCTTTAGATGTCTTTTTAAATCCTATTTGATGACCTTGAGGGTTTTATTGTGGTATAAGTTGAATTCAGCTGACTGGATCCATTTCTGGAAGATTTTATGGTGCCAACACTCAGCTCTAAACCCCTGGACTGCCTGTTCTAACTCTGGTAAATTTGCCTTTGTTCTCTTCCTCCTCAAGGTTGAAAATCCACTCTGCTGGGGGGACAAAGAGTTTCAGGACTGCTGTTCGCTACACTTTGATGGGTGGTGAAAGCAAAGCAGTTCATAATACAGTGATAGTAGGATATATCCTTGTTTGCATGTGCCAGCAGCAGCAGCAGCGCAGTGTGGACGCTTTTCAGAAGTGGTGGGTGCTAGCGGATGCTGAGGTGCCTGCCTTTGTGTTAGGGTTTATCACAATGGCAGAGGCAATGTGGCTCAGCTGGTCTGGGATCCCCTCCTGGCGACTGTGCGCACAGATGCCCTCTTGGTGGTGTTGGCACAGGGAGGAGCTCTGGCAGATGCAGGTTCATGCACACTCTGTGCACTGCAGGTTGGGAAGGTCACACAAGATAGTATCAGTGACTACCTAATTTTACTCCCCTGGCAGTGTTGGCAAAAGGGTGGGGCTGACTGGCCCTGGGCATGGAAAAACTGACTGCAGTGGTCATCGGTGAGGGGAAGGAGAGTGGACTGCACACACGCTGCAGCAGGGGCGAGGCAAGGTGCATATACATACCTGCACTGAAGGGACAAAAATGCAAAACCATCTCACACATACACTGGCAAAGTGATGAGTAGGGTTTCCATGGTCCCAGGGGAAGCTGCAATATGGGCCGGGAGAAATGAGCTGGTGCATGTCCATGGGGCTGCCCTGCTGGAGCTCCCTGGTAGTCAGGTATAGTCCACCAGTGCAGGAACTATAATGTAGGTCCTGAGGGACCCTGTGACTGCCCGGCAAGCAGGCACAGCCATGCTGGGGCCCTGAGAGAGGCCTGAAGACCAAGAGGTGCTCAGGTTGAATTGGCCACATCTGATGGAAAATAACACTTTGCAAAGTTTAGGTCTGACAGTTTCCCTAGGGCTTAAGTCTCTTATAGGAGCAAGTTGACCCTAGGAGAATGGCCATTCCAGTCCGTGCTCTGCTACAGATACTCTCACATCAAATCCTCTGGGCTCCACATCAGCTGCTTTGCTGCCCCTATCACTTCTCTAAGCAGTTCTCCCTGCCAACCCGAGTGTCCATGGTGGTAAAAGGGTGTCCTCCTGCCAGAATTCCAGAGGCCTGTGGCCAGGGTGAGTTGCTCCTTGTCATTTCAACTCACCCATTCCTCTGGAGTCACTGGGACCAGGAACGCGTCCCAGTACATGATAACCACATGCAGGGTTCCAAGCTTCCTCCTCCTTCAGCTCGGCTTCTGTGTCTTTCCTTTGCCCACTCTTGGTGCCTTCCCTCAGAAGATCTGTTAGAAATGCTCCAGTCATCTTGGTTCCTTTGTGGCAACTATTCCACTGGGCTTGATCTAGTAAGCCATCTTGCCCTCTAAACTCACCTTAGCATTTCTTGTAGGAAAGGTTTGGTATTTATGAAATCCCTTAGCTTTTGTTTGTCTGGGAAGCTATTTATTTCTCCTTCACACTTGAAGGATATTTTTTGCCAAATAAACTATTCAAGGGTAAAACTTATTTCCTTCAGCACTTTGTATATCTGAATATAAAAAGAATATCTTGGGGCTGGGCACAGTGGCTCATGCCTGTAATCCCAGCACTTTGGGAGGCTGAGGCTGGCAGATTACGAGGTCAGGAGATTGAGACCTTCCTGGCTAACATGGTGAAACTCTGTCTCCACTAAAAATACAAAAAAAAAAAAAAATTACCTGGGCATGGTGGCACGCAACTGTAGTTTCACCTACTCAGGAGGCTGAGGCAGGAGAATGGCGTGAACCTGGGAGGCAGAGCTTGCAGTGAGCTGAGATTGCACCACTGCACTTCAGCCTGGGCGACAGAGCAAGACTCCATCTCAAAAAACAAACAACCAACCAAAGAATAGCTTGGATAACATCTGAAAGAATTCCCTGGATTACAAGGCAGAGACTCTTCTTTTTCACCTTACTTTGTCCCAAACAAATAGAGTGTCTCTCTCTGTGCAGAGCCACCTGGAACTGGAAGTATGATGACTCAAGCATCACTCTGTCCACCAACATTGAGATAGTGCTGGGTAACACCTGAAGCCAGCACAACACTGGGTCTTGCCCAAGGCAACTTCACTTCACAGTGACAAGCTCCCCAAAGTCCCAGGCTTGTCTAGAGATTCTGTCTGGGAGCCAGAGTTTGGAGTCTAAAACGTTGGGAATTTACCTTCTATTTTACTCTATTCTACAATGATAGAATTGTGGTTAAGCTGACAGACTACAATACCAGGCCCTTCCCACTCTTTCCTCTCCTTTCTACAGAGAAACTGTTGCTTGTTTCTGCCCCCACCACTGCTCTACCAGGGCTTCTGCCAGGACACTGGCAATGTTCGCTTAAAGTCCAAATATTCTTCCATCAGGTTGTGGTAAATTCAGCCAGGCTAGAGACTCACTCCTCAGGAAACTGTGCTCCCTCCTGATGAAGGGCAGGTCTAGAAATGCTGTGCAAGAGCTCAGGCCTGGAGTCAGGGACGAGAACCTGCCTGTTGCTCTAACTTATTGTGACCAAGCTGATACCTAAGGTGCAACACAAAATTCCATTTAGTCTTCCTTCTGCTTTTCTCAAACGGAAGGAGACTTTCACTGTAGCCACCACAGCTGGGAATTTGCTGGGTTACCCTGAAATTCAGTATGCCTCACAGCCCAAGGCCCATGGTGTACAACCTGTATATCACTACTGGTCATTCAGGGCCCAAGGGTTCTTTAGTCAGAAGATGATAAATCCTGCCAGGATTGTGTCCTTCTTTTTAAGGCAGCAGTGTCCCTTTTGGCTCAGAGTGTGTCTAAAAATGCCATCTGAAAGGTAGGGCCTAAAATGAGATCCTCATGACTCTGCCTGCTGCCCTATTCTACTGTGGTTGAGCTTGTATGCATGATGCAAGACAAAGTCCTCTTTACTCTTTGTTCTTCTCTCTTTAAGCAAAAGGAAGAAGTGACTTGTTGTGGTGAGCTGCACTACCTGGGGTTGGGGGAAGGATGGCACAAGCACACATTTAGCTGCACCAGGTGCAGCTAAGGTCACATGCCATTCTAGTTCACAGGTTCCAAGCCCAGCATAGCACTAGCTGTTGCCTAGGCATTGCAGTTCTTGTGTCCCGGACTGCCTTTCAAGTTTACCTAGGACCCCAGAGCACTTCAGCCCATTGTGGCAAGGTGTGCAGATAAAGTCAAGTCCTGATTCCTGTGCTGGATAACTCCCCTGTGGCTAGGGCTGGTAAAAATGTTGTTTTCATGTGTGGGCACTGGTTGAACCTAGTATGACCACATTATCTTTATTTTCTTTTTATTATACTTTATGTTCTAGGGTACATGTGCACAACGTGCAGGTTTGTTACATATGTATTCATGTGCCATGTTGCTGTGCTGCACCCATTAACTCGTCATTTACATTAGATATATCTCCTAATGCTATCCCTCCCTGCTTCCCCCAGCCCAGGACAGGCCCTGGTGTGTGATCTCCTTCCTGTGTCCAAGTGTTCTCATTGTTCAATTCCCGCCTATGAGTGAGAACATGCGGTGTTTGGTTTTCTGTTCTTGCTACAGTTTGCTGAGAATGATGGCTTCCATGTCCCTACAAAGGACATGAACTCATCCTTTTTTATGACTGCATAGTATTCCATGGTGTATATGTGCCACATTTTTTAATCCAGTCTGTCATTGATGGATATTTGGGTTGGTTCCAAGTCTTTCTTATTGGGAATAGTGCTGCAATAAATGTACAAGTGCATGTGTCTTTATAGCAACATGATTTATAATCCTTTAGGTATATACCCAGTAATGGGATGGCTGGGTCAAATGATATCTCTAGCTCAAAGACCCCTGAGGAATCGCCACACTGTCCTGCACAATCATTGAACTAGTTTACAGTCCCACCAACAGTGTAAAAGTATTTCTATTTCTCCATATCCTCTCCAGAATCTGTTGTTTCCTGACTTTTAATGATCACCATTCTAACTGGTGTGAGATGGTATCTCATTGTGGTTTTGATTTACATTTCTCTGATGGCCAGTGATGATGAGCATTTTTTCATGTGTCTGTTGGCTGCATAAATGTCTTCATTTGAGAAGTGTCTATTCATATACTTTGCCCACTTTTTGATGGGGTTGTTTGTTTTTTTCTTGTGAATTTGTCTGAGTTATTTGTAGGTTCTGGATATTAGCCCTTTGTCAGACGAGTAGATTGCAAAAATTTTCTCCAATTCTGTAGGTTGCCTCTTCACTCAAATGGTACTTTCTTTTTCTGTGCAGAAGCTCTTTAGTTTAATTAGACCCCATTTGTCAATTTCAACTTTTGTTTCTGTTGCTTTTGGTGTTTTAGACATGAAGTCTTTGACCATGCTTATGTCCTGAATGATATTGCCTGGGTTTTCTTCTAATGTTTTTATGGTTTTAGGTCTAACATTTAAGTCTCTAATCCATCTTGAATTAATTTTTGTATATGGTGTATGGAAGGGATCCAGTTTCAGCTTTCTACTTGTGGCTAGCCAGTTTTCCCAGCACCATTTATTAAATAAGGAATCCTTTCTCCATTTCCTGTTTTGTCAGGTTTGTCAAAGATCAAATAGTTGTAGATGTGTGGTATTATTTCTGAGGGCTCTGTTCTGTGCCATTGGTCTATATCTCTGTTTTGGTACCAGGACCATGCTGTTTTGGTTACTGTAGCCTTGTAAAATAGTTAGACGTCAGGTAGCATGATGTCTCCAGCTTTGTTCTTTTGGCTTAGGATTGTCTTGGCAATGCGAGCTCTTGTTTGGTTCCATGTGAACTTTAAAGTAGCTTTTTCCAATTCTGTGAAGAAAGTTATTGGTAGGTTACTGGGGATGGCATTGAATCTATAAATTACCTTGGGCAGTATGGCCATTTTCACGATATTGATTCTTCCTATCAATGAGCATGGAAGGTTCTTCCATTTGTTTGTGTCCTCTTTTATTTCATTGAGCAGTGGTTTGTAGTTCTCCTTGAAGAGGTTCTTCACATCTCTTGTAAGTTGGATTCCTAGATATTTTACTCTCTTTGAAGCAATTGTGAATGGGAGTTCACTCCTGATTTGGCTCTCTGTTTGTCTGATATTGGTGTATAAGAATGCTTCTGATTTTTGCACATTGATATTGTATCCTGAGACTTTGCTGAGGTTGCTTATCAGCTTAAGGAGATTTTGGGCTGTGACGATGGGATTTTCTAAATACACAGTCATGTCGTCTGCAAACAGGGAAAATTTCACTTCCTCTTTTCCTAATTGAATACCCTTTATTTGTTTCTCCTGCCTGATTGCCCTGACCAGGCATTCCAACACTGTGTTGAATAGGAGTGGTGAGAGAGGGCATCCTTGTCTTGTGCCAGTTTTCAAGGGGAATGCTTCCAGTTTTTGCCCATTCAGTATGATATTGACTTTGGGTTTGTTTTTAAATAGCTCTTATTATTATAAGATACGTTCCATCCCCACCGAATTTATTGAGAGTTTTTAGCATGAAGGTAGTTGAATTTTGTCAAAGGCCTTTTCTGCATCTATTGAGATAATCATGTCGTTTTTTGTCTTTGGTTCTGTTCATATGCTGGATTACATTTATTGATCTGTGTATATTGAACCAGCCTTGCATCACAGGGATGAAGCCCACTTGATCATTGTGGATAAGTTTTTGATGTGCTGCTGGATTCGGTTTGCCAGTATTTTATTGAGGATTTTTGCATCGGTGTTCATCAGGGATATTGGTCTAAAATTCTCTTTTTTTTGTTGTATCTCTGCCAGGCTTTGGTATCAGGATGATGTTGGCCCCATAAAATGAGTTAGGGAGGATTTCCTCCTTTTCTATTGATTGGAATAGTTTCAGAAGGAATGGTACCAACTCTTCCTTGTACCTCTGGTAGAATTCAGCTGTGAATCCATCTGGTCCTGGACTTTTTTTGGTTGGTAGGCTATTAATTATTGCCTCAATCTCAGAGTCTGCTCTTGGTCTATTCGGGGATTCAACTTCTTCCTGGTTTAGTCTTGGGAGAGTGTAAGTGTCCAGGAAATTATCCATTTCTTCTAGATTTTCTAGTTTATTTGCATAGAGGTGTTTATAGTATTCTCTGATGGTAGTTTGTATTTCTGTGGGGTCGGTGGTGATATCCCCTTTATCATTTTTTATTGCATCTATTTGATTCTTCTCTCTTTTCTTCTTTATTAGTCTTGCTAGCAGTCTATCAATTTTGTTGATCTTTTCAAAAAAATCAACTCCTGGATTCATTGATTTTTTAGAGGGATTTTTGTGTCTCTATCTCCTTCAGTTCTGCTCTGATCTTAGTTATTTCTTGCCTTCTGCTAGCTTTGGAATGTGTTTGCTCTTGCTTCTCTAGTTCTTTTAATTGTGATGTTAGGGTGTCAATTTTAGATCTTTCCTGTTTTCTCTTGTAGGCATTTAGTACTATAAATTTCCCTCTACACACTGCTTTAAATATGTCCCAGAGATTCTGGTATGTTGTATCTTTGTTCTCATTGGTTTCAAAGAATATCTTTATTTCTGCCTTGATTTCATTATGTACTCAGTACTCATTCAGGAGCAGGTTGTTCAGTTTCCATGTAGTTGAGTGTTTTTGAGTGAGTTTTTTATTCCTGAGTTCTAGTTTGATTGCACTGTGGTCTGAGAGACAGTTCGTTGTAATTTCTGTTTTTTACATTTGCTGAGGATTGCCTTACTTCCAACTATGTGGTCAATTTTGGAATAAGTGCGATGTGGTGCTGAGAAGAATGTATATTCTGTTGATTTGGGATAAAGAGTTCTGTAGATGTCTATTAGGTCCACTTGGTTCAGAGTTGAGTTCAATTCCTGGATATCATTTTTAACTTTCCGTCTCATTGATCTTTCTAATCTTGACAGTGGAGTGTTAAAGTCTCCCATTATTATTGCGTGGGAGTCTAAGTCTCTTTGTACATCTCTAAGTAATTATTTTATGCATCTGGGTGCTCCTGTATTGGGTGTGTATATATTTAGGATATAGCTCTTCTTGTTGAATTGATCCCTTTACCATTATGTAATGGCCTTCTTTGTCTCTTTTGATCTTTGATGGTTTAAAGTCTGTTTTATCAGAGACTAGGATTGCAAACCCTGCCTTTTTTGTTTTCCATTTGCTTGGTAGATCTTCCTCTATCCCTTTATTTTGAGCCTATGTGTGTCTCTGCACATGAGATGGGTCTCCTGAATACAGCAAACTGATGGATCTTGACTCTTTATCGAATTTGTCAGTCTGTGTCTTTTAAATGTAGAATTTAGCCCATTTATATTTAAGGTTAATGTTGTTATGTGTGAACTTGATCCTGTCATTATGATGTTAGCTGGTTATTTTGCTCATGCATTGATGTGGTTCCTTCCTAGCAGCGATGGTCTTTACATTTTGGCATGTTTTTGCAGTGGTTGGTACCAGTTGTTCCTTTCCATGTATAGTGCTTCCTCCAGCAGTTCTTGTAGGGCAGGCCTGGTGGTGACAAAATCTCTCAGCATTTGCTTTTCAGTAAAGGATTTTATTTCTCCTTCACTTATGAAACTTAGTTTGGCTGGATATGACATTCTGGGTTGAGAATTATTTTCTTTAAGAATGTTGAATATTGACCCCCACTCTCTTCTGGCTTGTAGAGTTTCACCAAGAGATCCGCTGTTAGTCTAATGGGCTTCCCTTTGTGGGTAACCCGACCTTTCTCTCTGGTTGCCCTTAAGATTTTTTCCTTCATTTCAACTTTGGTGAATCTGACAATTATGTGTCTTGGAGTTGCTCTTCTTGAGGAGTATCTTTGTGGCATTCTCTGTATTTTCTGAATTTAAATGTTGGCCTGCCTTGCTAGGTTGTGGAAGTTCTCCTGGACAATATCCTGTAGAGTGTTTCCACTTGGTTCTGTTCTCCCTGTCACTTTCAGGTACACCAATCAGACGTAGATTTGATCTTTTCACATAATCCCATATTTCTTGGAAGCTTTGTTCATTACTTTCTTTCTTTTCTTTTTTTTTTTTTTTTTTTTTTTTTGAGTTGGCATCTCGCTCTGTCACCCAAGCTGGAGTGCAGTGGTGTGATCTCGGCTCACTGCAAGCTCCATCTCCCAGGTTCACTATATTCTCCTGTTTCAGCCTCCTGAGTAGCTGGGACTACAGGCACCCGCCACCACGCCTGGCTAATTTTTTTGTATTTGTTTTATTAGAGACGGGGTTTCACCATGTTAGCCGGAATGGTCTCAATCTCCTGAACTTGTGGTCTGCCCTCCTCGGCCTCCCAAAGTGCTGGGATTACAGGTGTGAGCCACCGTGCCTGGCCTTGTTCATTTCTTTTTACTTGTTTTTCTCTAAACTTCTCTTCTTGCTTCATTTCATTCATTTGATCTTCAATCACTGATACCCTTTCTTCCAGTGGATCGAGTCAGTTACTGAAGCTTGTGCATTTGTCACGTAGTTCTCTTGTCATGGTTTTCAACTCTATCAGGTCATTTAAGGACTTCTCTACATTGGTTATTCTAGTTAGGCATTTATCAAATTTTTTTCCTGGTTTTTAGCTTCTTTGCAATGGGTTTGAACTTCCTCCTTTAGCTCGGAGAAGTTTTATCATCTGAAGCTTTCTTCTCTCAACTTGTCAAAATCATTCCCCATCCAGTTTTGTTTCATTGCTGGTGAGGAGCTGCATTCCTTTGGAGGGGGAGAGACTCTCTGATTTTTTGAATGTTCAGCTTTTCTGTACTGCTTTTTCTCCATCTTTGTGGTTTTATCTACCCTTGGTCTTTGATGATCGTGACATACAGATGGGGTTTTGGTATGGATGTCCTTTCTATTTGTTAGTTTTCTTTCTAACAGTCAGGACCCTCAGCTGCAGGTCTGTTGGAGTTTGCTCAAGGTTCACTCCAGACTCTGTTTGCCTGGGTGTCAGCAGCGGAGGCTGTAGAAGAGTAAATATTGCTTAACAGCAAATGTTTCTGTCTGATCGTTCCTCTGGAAGCTTCGCCTCAGAGGGGTAACTGACTGTGTGATGTGTGAAGTGTCAGTCTGCCCCTAGTGGTTAGGCTACTAGGGGGTCACTCACCCACTTGAGCAGGCAGTCTGCCTGTTCTCAGATCTCAAACTTCCTGCTGAGAGAACCACTACTCTCTTCAAAGCTGTCAGTCAGGGACATTTACATCTACAGAGGTTTCTGCTGCCTTTTGTTTGTCTATGCCTTTTCCCCAGAGGTGGAGTCTACAGAGGCAGGCAGGCCTCCTTGAGCTGCGGTTGACTCCATGCAGTTGGAGCTTCCCAGCCACTTTGTTTACCTACTGAAGCCTCAGCAATGATGTGAGCCCCTATCCCAGCCTCACTGCCGCCTTGCAGTTAGATCTCAGACTGCTGTGCTAGCAATGACATAGGCTCCATGGGTGTAGGACCCTCCGAGCCAGGCATGGGATATAATCTCCTGTTGTTCCATTTGCTAAGACCCTTGGTAAAGCACAGTATTATGGCAGGAGTGACCCAATTTTCCAGGTGTTTTGTGTCACAATTTCACTTGTTGTGGAAAGGGAATTCCCTTCCCCCTTGTGCTTCCTGGGTGAGGTGATGCCTTGCCCTCCTTCAGCTCTCACTCAGTGGGCTGCACCCACTGTCTGACATGCCCCAGTGAGATGAACCCAGTACCTCATTTGGAAATGCAGAAATCACCCACCTTCTGTGTCGCTCATGCTGGGAGCTGGAGGCTGGATCTGTTCTTATTCAGTCATCTTGGAACTACCCTGATCTTATTCTGTACTGCAACGGAGCAGCACTGAGTTCAACATAAAGTCTCCCAGTCAAAGTCAATGCACTCTCTATATGCAAAGTGCACACATTCACTCTCTTCACTGCATGGCTGCTGCTGGTTAATAGGGAAGGAGTGATGTCAGTGATTCCAGCCTGTCTCTTCTGCTCTTATTAATTCCTCTTTCAGCAATATGAAATTAATCAGATACTGTGATTGCTCTCCTTATTTTTGGTTCTTGTGATGGTACATTTCCATGTGCATATAGTTGTTAACATTTGTTATTTCAGTGGGGGGAAAATGGCATAGGTTTCTCTTCTGCCATATTTCTCTAGCCATCCCATAGTTTTTTACTTTCAGTAGTTTTGTGGGTATAAGTGGTTTTTGGTTGCATGGTAAATTGCATTGTAGTGACGTCTAAGATTTTAGTGCATTCGTTATCCCAGTAGTGCACATTGTACCCAACATGTAGTTTTCTTATCCCTCACTTTCTTCACATCCCCTGCTGATTCTCCAGCATCTATTATACCACTCCATATGCCTTTGTGTACCCATAGCTTAGCTCCCGCTTATAAATGAGAACATACAGTATTTAGTTTTCCATTCCTGAGTTACTTTACTTAGTATAATGGCCTCAAGTTCCATACAAGTTCCTTCAAAAAACATTACTTCATTCTTCTTATAGCTGAGTAGTATTCCCTGGTGTATTAACACCACATTTTCTTTACCTACACAACAGTTGATGGGCACTTAAGTTGGTTCAATATCTTTGCAATTGTGAGTTGTGCTGCAATAAATTTATGTGTGCTGGTGTGTTTTTAATATAATGACTTATTTTCTCTTGGGTAGATACCCAGTAGTGGGATTGCTGAAAAAAATGGTAGATACATTGTCAGTTTTTTAAGGAAATCTCTATACTGTTTTCCACACAGGTCACCCTGAGTGGGAGGGGAGTGATATAGACTGTGAGATTACTTTGTTATAAATAGCTTTAGTGTATTGGCTTTCTCAAATGCCAGTTATAGTACTAATAAACTGGTCATGTGGAGAGACTCAGGAAGCCCTGATTAGTCAGAGTGATGCAGGCAATGGTGATAGCTGAGGACACACACAAGCTTTTTTCTTTTTCTTCTTGCATGATGTTATTGTACCTGCAGATGCCATAATAAACTGTGACAGTTGGCTTCTACCCAGGTGGTGGTGCCTGCAAAAGGGCACCAGTTGCAGTGGTAGCAGTGAGATTTGTCTTGCCTTATGTTACCCAGGCACGGTACTCTGGTGACTCAGGCAATTGCTGAGGCCGTTGAGCTCCCAAAAGGTCTGTCCTTTCTGTTAAACTCCCAGGGTGGTTGGAGGGGCAAAGTTACGTAGGAGCTGGGTCAGGCAAGTCCATGCTCTGGCTCTCCTTGTGTGTTCAAAAGCAGCAGCCCCCATTGGGATCAGAAAGTGGTTCTCTGGCCCCAGGGGTAATGTTCCAGAAAGGAGTGCAGATGCCTCTGCTGCACAGAAAAGCCTGTAAAGGGAGCTGGGGGTAGCAGATGATAGTAAACCCTACCCAGCGCCCATACACTTGGCAAGGAAGGTCTTGCATCCACAGTGATCCACTAACAACAACTAACTAGTTTCTAGGCAGTCTGCACTCAAAACTTAAGATTGCCCCAGGCCATATACCTTCCCTAAGCACACAACACCCCTGGCTTACAGGCCATGCCCCTTGTGGTCTGCTACAAAGCAAGGGCACCTAGCTCCTGCATCTGTGGCTGCAGCACACTTCCTACTTGTTCCTCAGTTCTGCCCAAAGAGTTTTGTCCTTACTCATAACACAAATTTCATTTGGGAGGATCTCTCTGCCTGGGACCACTTCCTGAGTTACCTGTAAAATTTTCACAAGGTCCCCTGTGAGGTGGAATCATGAATGGCTTCCCTCAATCCCTTCTGGATACTGGAAATGCACACAAAGCCTGTCCCAATGCCACATTTTTTTTTCCCCCATATACTCCCCACTGCTCTCTAAGTTAGCTCCAATGCTGGATCAGAGTAAGGACTTCCCCCATGACCTGAATTTCTAGGTTCCCTGTTGGTAGTGTATACTCTGGAGGCAGTTTGTCCTCCTCTCACATTCTGAAGACTTACAGTTTTCCACCTGGCTCATGGTGTAGGCTCCAATCTAACACTTCTTTCAAAGAATCTGTGGTTTCTTTCAGTTTTCCTGTTAACTTCCTGCATTATTTCTTGGAAGAAAGTTCACAATATGAATCTCTACAAACTATTTTGTCTTTCCAACTGGGTGATGCATGCTAATAATGCCTCCCATCTACCATCTTGGCCATGAAGAAGTGACACTATTTCTTGACACTTTTGTTTAAAATATTTGTTAATATACTGAAAATGCAAAACTCCTTGTGGTTTTTTGAGAATTCTGTATATATGGTATATTTATTTTAAATATATTTGAAAAGCATCTATTGGATAAAGGTAATTCCATGTTGGAGAGGATTATTAAGCCAAAATCCTTACTTATGGACTGAATTTTCCAGATTATTTCTGCAAATTCACTTTTTCACTTGCAATGGTATGTGTATATTTAATGTAACTCCCCAGTTAACCCATCACTGTAAAGTATAAATTAGTATAGAATCTCTATTTATTAGAGAGAAAAAGCCAAAACTGCTGGCCAAACACAACTTATAAATTAAATTTCTATTGCACTTAGTTTTTTGGTGGTGTCTACACAAATATTTTAAAAGCATTCTGTTAGGTTGCAATTTGATAATAAAAGTACTAATAAAAGCTGTACTCAAGAATCTGTCTTTTTCCATTCATTTGATTATGAACACCTAGTTTGCTCCCATATTGTAGCTATTGGGAACAATCTGGCAGTAAACAAGGGTGTGCAGATAGCTGTTTAACTTACCGACTTCAAATTATTTGGATATATACCCAAAAGTGGGTTTGCTGAATCATATGGTAATTCTATATTTAGTTTTCTGACGATATTTTATACATTTTCTTAATAGCTATGTTAATTTACATTCCCACCAACAATACCAAGGGTTCTCTTTTCCCCATACCCTTGCGAACACTTGGTATCTTTTGTCTTTCTGATAATAGCCCTTCTAAAAATTTTGAGGTCATATCTTGTTGTGGGATACATACTCAGTGGAATATTACTCATCCTTAAAAAGGAGGGAAATCCTGTCATTTGCAACAATGTAGATAAACCTAAAGAACATTATACTAAAAGAAATAAGCTGGGCACAGAATCCCAAATATTGCATCATCTGACTTATATGTGGAATCTAAAATAGTTGAACTCATGGAAGTAGACAGTGAAATGCAGAGATTTGGGGAGGGGAGTGAATGGGGAAAAGGGAGATGTTCATCAAAGGTTACATAATTATAATTGTATTATTTATACATTCTTATGTATAAATAATTTTCAGTGACCTATTGCACAGAATGGTGTCCATAATTAATAATGCATCGTATATTTCAACATTGCTAAAATAATAGATTTTAAATGTTTTCACCACAAGAAATGATAAGTATATGAGGTGATGGATTTTAACCTGATTTAATCATTCCACACTGTAAATATATATCAAAAATCACATTGTATCCCATAAATATATACAACCATTATTTGTTAATTATGAATTGGAAAAATAATAAAAATAATGTCTTTCACAGGAATTGGTATTTAAACATATACATTGATAAGTATAATAGTGATAGAGTTTGTTTAAATTTGTACTAAGAGATTAAAAAGTTGAGTTTAATAAAAAATATTAAGAACATATTTTGTATATGTTTTGGTTTTCTTAATTTCTTTCAAGTCTATTATCTTAATAAAAAGATTTGTACTAATGTCATACATTTGTAACAATCAAAAGTTAATCTCTATACAAAAAAAAACATAAAGTAGCAGAAAAACAGAGCAGCAAAATTATTTCCACATCTAAGCTAAAATACAATATGAATATGTTTAGTTTTAGTTTAACAAGTATAAATTGTAAGTGATTATTATTGGATTGAGTTTCTTTAGAAAGATTATGAAAGATGCTCTGTAGGAAATAAAAATAGCATTAGCTTTGCCCAAATTCTCAGGTTGTAATGGCTCTATCCAGGGCTCAGTTTTTCTCATTTGAATGGTGGCCAAACTCTGCTGGGGCTCACCTTCCCCTCAGTAGCAAAGACTATTGCCTGTGAACATCTGTAAATCATTTATTTATTTATTTAATAAGTACCTGTTGGATAGCTATAATATGTGTGCCAGGCCCTATTTTAGACACCAGAGAAATGATAGTGAACAAGACAGCCAGACTTTTTTCCATCAAGACTGCCAAAAATTCAGTGGTGGAATAAATCAATTCATCAGAAAATCACAGTAATATTTTATTCTGATCAATCAAGAAAAGCACAGTATTCTAGAATGAGTGTCTTATCAAGTCTACAGGGGTCAAGGAATATTCTTTAGAAAAATAGTGTAAACTGAGTTTGTTTAGCAAACATGAAGTAGGTAATATTTGTAGTAGGGAGAGGGTATTTCAAGGTAAATATGCAGTTTGGGAGAGGTCAAATTGCTTGTCTTTTAGCCTCAGTTTTATTATCCGCAAAATTGGCATACACATATCAATTCTGCATCATTGCTGTAAAGTTCAAATAGATGAAATATGTGAAAATGCTGTGAAAACTATAAATGGTTAAGTGATATAAGGGGTTATTTTTGCTCTCTCAAATGCTTTCTTTCCTTTTATCTTTTCTTGATATTTACCAATCAATGTTTTCATTCCTTTAGATACTCTTTGCTGGATGACAACTTGTCAATCTGAAAAATAATTCTATATTAGTGTGTTAATTGATGGTCATAAATTAATTTCCCTCTTGGGATATTTTATCAGGAGTCTCTTGAAGCGCTCCCTTAGTCTAAAGGAGTAACTGATGGTGAGAATTCCAGCCATGGTGTCAGGCTAATGAAAATGATAGTTTTTTTTTTTTTTTTTCTGTGGAAAGTTGGACTATTTACAGTTCCTGAGCTCTACTAGGTAGGGGACCACCTATTCAGCCCACATATATAACCAGTCTGGGGCATACCAAACCACATTTGTTTCAGTCATCATCTCATTATATCACTTGCAAGACAGGGTCGGAGTTATAGCTAGTAAATGATAGAATATAAAAATAGAACCCAAGTCTTCTGACTTCAAGCAGTGTTCTCTCTACTGTAAGAGTGGCCTTAACCATGTTTACTCCTGTGTTCAAATAAAATCATTTACACAAGCCCAAGATAAAAAACAGGCACAAGTAGAGATGTTTGCCTGGAAAAGGATTTGTGGTCTCAGAGACCTAACTTCTCATCATTTTCTACCTGCCCTCTTTCACAGCCTTAAGGGTCTGCTTAAGGACATCATACCATGCTTTTACAACAACTGCACAACATCATGGTGTTGTATAACTCACTTAATATTTCTCCAGTGTCGTCAACTCTTGACAGCGGACTTCTTTCTCTTAGGACTAAACACATTCCATGAAGTAGCTGATTGATACCATGTTTCTAAGCTACCAGGAGAAACTCCAGGGAGGCATAAGGACATTTTTGCTTGTTTATTCACCTCCAAAGTAATAAACTAAACTATTCAACAAATATATATTGAGAACCTACTATAATTTCGACATTCTTGGCACCAAGGACACACCACTGAACAAAATAGTTAAAAATCTCTGACTTCACAAGTATTATATTTTATACCTTTTTTTAATAGCATGGACATTGTAGTCAAATTGTGTATGTTTTAATCCCAATTCCATCACTTAATATTTGCATGGCCTTGTTCAAGTTACCTAATCTACTTATGACCATTTTCATTATCTGCAAAATAACTATATTGATAATGCCTACTTCCCACAATAATCGTGAAAATTAAACAGTTAATATTTGTAAAATACAGCACATAATGAGCAATATATATGTTTATTAAATTGAAAATAGGCAATAAACAAAGAAATAAACCTATAGAACAACAGATTATGATAAATGCTATGAAGAAAACTAAGGCATGAAAAACATACATGTTGTTGTGGTGTTCTAGGAACCAGGGAGGGGGTTATCGCTGCTGGAACAGAGTGAGGAAGAAGGGAAGGCAGTAGGAGTCATTAATACCATTTTAAATTTCTGTTCAAAGTGGATTGTTCTCTAGTAATAGATGCATACTCTTTTAGGAAGCAGCATACTTCAATGGCAAACCATGGAAGTTGTAGGCTGCCAGGATGCTGCTAACACCTCTTAAGTACCTACAAATAGAAAGTACCCTGAAGAGAGAGAAGATAGTGTTTCTATTTAACAGAAGAATATAAAGTGACTTTCTGACTCGGGATAGGGGAGGAGATGGAGGAAACACACACTATTACTTTTGTGTGTCTTCAATTTCTCCCTTCTAATGTAAGGGTCTGCTTCAGTTGATGCTATAAAACAAAGAGTTCTAAAAATAATTTGTTCTGTCCAAATAATCCATGGTTGGAATTGGGGGTGCTCTTCTTCTCAAATAGATCTGAGCTAAGTTTCAGAGCTGTGTTTAACCAGAGATGAGAAATATTTGACTCTAAAAGAAGCCTCAGAATCAGTTAGTAAAATCATACTCATGTTTTATAACAGAAACTTTCCACCTATCAAAGAACAATTCCTCATTTCGCCCTTTTTCCAGCCTCTGGTAAACACCATTCTACTCTCTGCTTCTATGAGTTTGACTATTTTAGATACTTCATATAAGTGGAATCATGCAGTATTTGTCCTTCTGTGGCTGGCTTATTTAACTTAGTATAATGTCCTCTAGTTTGATTAATGGTATTACAAATGGCAGGATTTCCTTCTTTTTAAGGTTAACTAATACTACATTGTGTGTATGTGCATAGCACATTTTATTTGTGTAGTCATCTGTAGGTGGACATTTGGGTTGTTTAACATCTTGATTATTGGAAATAATGCTGCAATAAACATAAAGTTTTTGAAATCTTCATTTTAATTATTTTGAATATATACCAGAAGTGGGATTGCTGTATCATATGGTTCTTCTATTTTTAATGTTTTGAGAATCCTCCATGCTGTTTTCCATAGTTGTTTCACTATGTTACATAAACAACAAGACATTGTACACTTTAAAATATGTTTAGAAGATAGATCTCATGTTTAGTGTTCTAAAAAAAAAAAGACCAGGGCAATTTTAGAGGTGACAGATGTCTTTAGTACCTTGGTTGTGGTGGTGGTATCTTGGGTGTGTGTGTATGTCCATACTCATCAAGATGTATACATAAAATGTGTACAATTTTGGCATATATTTCAATAAAGCTAAAAAGAAAGGCACACAAAATAATTATAGAAGGAAATATTATAATATGATAAAAGGCTAAAACCCGAGTTTGATTAAACTGTGAGTGAAATATTAGAGATCAGTAACAAAGGTGACATCTTGCATATAAGTGGGCATTTATTTAAATGCATGCACTGACTAGCTTCTCTTTAAATTTAGTTGTTTTAAAATTCTGATTAAGTTCAGCGATATTAAAAATAAGGCCTCTTGAGTTTATGTTTATCTATCTGTCTATCAAGGTATAGGTATCAAAGAAACATTTCTATAATTTTGAGTCTAATGTGTGAAATGATAATTGAACATTCATGCCACACATATTTGCCAAGCATCTTCCGTGATCTAGACAGAGTTCTAGGTGCTAGGGTTGTGGTATTAAAGAAAGCAAGCAAGAAGCCTGCTCTCATGGAGCTTACATCTACTGTGGGTGGTAGATTTTAAATAATCTGAAAAAGACATATACATTAAGATAATTTATATGACTACCTTACTGCCACACAAAAATTCTTTATAGTAATCCACATTTACCAAAAATCAAGTAATAAGGAAAATAACTGGGATCATGAATGAATTTACAAACTCAAGATTTAAAATGGTAATATAAGTGTCACAAGTTCCAAAAACACTATTGATTGACCCAGACACCAATAGGCAAACTCTTATTGTCCTCTAAGGGTATCTATTGACCCAGACACCAATAGGCAAACCCTTATTGTCCTCTAAGGATATCTAAAGTTGTTTTTTGTTGACAGTAATGATCCCTTAGGGCTGTTTTTGGTTTCTGCAGTCTATTTTGGTAAGCAAAGATTCAAAGACTCTAGAGGAAAGAAAAACAGTGGAGGAGTCTAATGGTATCAAGGACACGGGGGCTTCTACAGAACACCTCTGGCAGCTATGCATGTATCAGGCATTGTCACTTAAATCATTCATGTGTTTGACTAGTTGAATACAATGTGTTTTGTTAAACCCTTCTCCCACCTCATTTTGAAAGCCATTTGTTATAATTCAAAGAACAGGTTCATTTTTGTGGCATACTTCAAAATCAGATTTTGACAGAATTTTTGAAGCTGAGGAAGACTCACAAACTCTTTTATAAGCTTTCTGAAAGTTCCTTTTGATAAAACTACTATGTCACAATTTGCCAAGAGAAAGTAGATATAAAACAGAAAAGCTTGGTGACAGTGACATGAGTCACGAGCTTGGTGAAATATCACACCTAGAAGACAATGTCTTATGGAAATTATTAACACAATGCTCAGAACAGCTTTCATAGAGCTCTACCTCTTAGCTGTCCAGACCCTATTATACTCATGCTATGCTGCATATATAATTAGGTTCACAAGTCAATCCAGTTAATGTGGTCATCTCAATGAAAGGAGAAAAAAAATACAAAATTACAACATCTATGTAAGTGGTAGTTTCATTAACAGGGTATTAAAAAGAAACTAAATTTTTACCTATTGAAAAATGCTATCCCTCCTCACTGTTATAAAATCAGTGTTGCAATGGATTATGCAAATAAAAGCAATCCTGTCCTCGAAACATAGTTTTGTAAATGTCAAGTAATTGATAGAATCACAATACAAGAAATTTGACATTGGTGCAACATCCAAACATGGACTTACATTTTGTATATTTTTTATTTTAGTGTAACTTTTATAGTATTTTATTTGTAAAAAAGTATACATTTATGACAAGGTGGATATTTTAAAAACATTCTTCCTCACTGCCTGTACCCATAATCAAAATGTTATGGAATATGTTTTTAAATGAAAAAAGTTCATGTATCTATGCAGGGAAATTTCAATACCCATCAAACATTTCTTATACACCTATTATGTGCCTAATATTGTGTTCAGCATTGGAGATATGGAAATGAATATACACAATATTTCCCCACATGGGGAAATAATGACATGTTGCTGAAATTGTGATCTACAGACAAGCAGCATTGTAGGCTTCATCTGGTATCTTGCTAAAAATACTCAATTTTGGATCCAAGTACAGACCCATTTTAACACATTTTTAACAAGATCCCTAGGTGATTAATGTGCACATTAAAGTTTGAGATGCATTAGGGCTGGGCATGGTGGCTCATGCCTGTAATCTCAGCACTTGGAGAGGCTAAGTCAAGCAGAGGACTTGAGTCTGAAAGTTTGAGACCAGCCTGGACAACATGGCGAAACCTGGTCTCTACAACAACAACAACAAAAGTTAGCTGGGCACAGTGGCATGTGCCTCTAGTTCCAGCTACTCAGGAGGCTGAGGTGGGAAGATTGATTGAGCTCAGGAGGTTGAGACTGAAGTGAGCCATGATCATGCCACTGCACTCCAGCTTGGGAAACAAAGGGAGACCTAGGTCTCAAAAACTTAAATGAAAAAATAAAGTTTGAGAAGCACTGATTAAATGAATTCTATCGGGGCTACTCAGTGGATGTCTAGAGACTGGTGATGGTCTGTCAATTGGTACAAGGCAAGACAAAAATGGAAATAAAGAACAAGTCATTTAAAAATGTTTATAGCAACTTGAGACATTGCTGCAATGTGATCACCAATGTGATCACCAAAGGTGATCAGTGGGGCTGCATTTTGTGTATGTTTGCTTTTTAAATTTTACCTTTCTATTAACTCACTTTTATTGTATTTTACAAAAGTACACTGTTGTAACAGATTATATATATTTTAAAAAGAACCTTCATCGTAAGTAGTTTGAGTAGCACTACATTAGGTCATTTGATCATCCAATGTCTGAGGCATGTAAAAATCTTAATTTTTCAGAAATTGTCTTAAACTAGCTGCAATTGATCTTCCAAAATATTATTTTATATGTTTTATTGACTTAAGAGAAACAGCTTTTCATAAATAAATTTGTGAGAAACTCTTGCTGAAATGCTGTGGAAGATGCAGATGTCAAGCAAATATTTTTATAATAACTACAATTTTGAGAAACAATATCATAACTACAAAGTAAAAATGGAAATTATTTTTCTTGTGAGTGGAAAGGATCTATTATCAAGGTTCTATCAGGGTGGTTTCCTGTTCCTGCTAAGTGAAGAGGACTTAAGAGAGTTCTAAAAGATGAGGGTTAAAACTTAACAGTGAGTCATTTCAGTATTAGGCTATGGAAGGGAAAACCCAATTATTCTTTGAATGTCTGGTAGAATTCTGCTGTGAATCTATCCAGTCCTGGAAGTTGTTTTGTTGATAATTTTTAAATTACCATTTCAATCTCACTGCTTGTTGTTGATCTGTTCAGGGTATCTAATTCTTCCAAACTTAAGCTAGGAGAGTTGTATTTTTCTAAGAATTTGGTCATCTTTTCTACGTTTTTTAGTTTATGTGTGTAAAGGTGTTCATAGTAGCCTTGAAGGATCTCTTGTATTTCAGTGTTTTCTGTTGTAATATCTCCTGTTTCTTTTCTTAGTGAGATTATTTGGATTTCCTCTTTTCTTTTCTGTTGGCTTAATCTTGCTAATGGTATATCAATTTTATTTATCTTTTCAAATAACTAGCTTTTTGTTTCATTTATCTTTTGTATTTTTTTGTTGTTATTTGTTTGTTTGTTTTTGCTTGTTTGTTTCTATTGCATTTAGCTCTGCTCTGATCTTGGTTACTTCCTTTCTTCGACTGAGTTTGGGTTTGGTTTGTTCTTGTTTCTCTAGTACCCTGAGGTGTGACCTTAGACTGTCAGTTTGTGCTTTTCCAGTCTTTTTGATATAGGCCTTTAGGGCTATGAAGTTTCCTCTTAGCACTACCTTTACCGTATCCCAGAAGTTTTGATAGGTTGTGTCATCATTGTTGTTCAGTTTGAAGATTTTTTTACTTTTCAACTTGATTTTGTTTTTGACCCAATGGTCATTCAGGAGCAGGTTATTTAATTTCAATGTATTTGCATGGTTTTGAAGGTTCCCTTTAGAGTTGATTTCAAGTTTTATTCCACTGTGGTCTGAGAGAGCGCTTGATATAATTTCAATTTTCTTAAATTTATTGAGGCTTGTTTTATGGCCTATTATGTGGTCTATCTTGGGGAAATTTCCATGCACTGTTGAATAGAATGTGTATTCTGCAGTTGTTGGAAGAAATGTTCTGTATATTTCTGTTAATTCCACTTGTTCCAAGGTATAGTTTAAATACATTGTTTCTTTGTTGACTTTCTGTGTTGATGGCCTGTCAAATGCTGTCTGTGGAGTATTGAAGTCCCCCACTATTATTGTGTTGCTGTCTATCTCATTTATCAGGTCAATTAGTAATTGTTTTATAAATTTGGAATCTCCTGTGTTAGGTGCATATATGTTTAGAATTGTGATATTTTCCTGTTGGACAAAGCCTTTTACCATTATATAATGTCCCTCTTTGTCTATTTTAACAGCTGTTGCTTTAAAGTTTGTTTTGTCTAATATAAGAATAGGTACCCCTGCTCACTTTTGGTGTCCTTTAGCAGGAAATGTCTTTTTCCACTACTTTACTTAAGTTTATGTGAGTCCTTATGTGTTTGGTGAGTCTCCTGAAGGCAGCAGGCAGTTGGTTGTTGAGTTCTTATCCATTCTGCAGTTCTGTATCTTTTAAGTGGAGCATTTATGACTTTTACATTCAATGTTTGTATTAAAATGTGTGTTCATCATGCTCTTTGTTGTGTGCGTACTTTATTTTTTTGGTTTGTTTTTGCTTTGCTTTTAACTTGTATTTTTGTTTTATAAGTCTTGTATGATTTATGCTTCAAATAGGTTCTGTTTTGATGTATCCAGGATTTGTTTTAAGATTTAGAGCTCATTTTAGAAGTGGCTTAGTAATCGTGAATTCTCTTAGCACTTGTTTGTCTGAAAAAGTTTGTATATTTCTTTCGTACATGATGCTTAGTTTCACTGGATACAAAATTCTTGGTTGATAATTGTTTTGTTTGAGGAGGCTGAAGATAGGGCCCCAATCCCTTCTAGCTTGTGGAGTTTCTGCTGAGAAATCTGCTGTTAATATGATAGGTTTTCTTTAATAGTTTACCTGGTGTTTCTGTTTCACAGCTCTTAAGAATCTTTCCTTTGTCTTAACTTTGAATAACCTGATGACAGTGTGCCTAGACAAACATCTTTTTGCTATGAATTTTCCATGTGTTCTTTGTGTTTCTTGTATTTGAATGTTTAGGTCTCTAGAAAGACTGGGAAAGTTTTTCTTGATTATTCCCTCAAATATGTTTTCCAAGCTTTTGGAATTCTCTTCTTTTTCATAAACACTGATTATTCTTAGGTTTGGTCATTTAACATAATCCCAGACATCTTAGAGGCATTGTTCATATTTTCTTATTCTTTGTTCTTTATCTTTGGTAGATTGGGTTAATTAGAACACCTTGTCTTCAAGCTCTGAATTTCTTTCTTCTAGTTATTCAATTCTACTGCTAAGACTTTCCAGAGCATTTCACGTTTTTAAAAGTGTGTCCAAAGTTTCCTGAATTTTTTATTGTTTATTCTTTAAGGTATCTATTTCCTTGAATATTTCTCCCTTCACTTCTTGTATCAGTTTTTGGATTTACTTGCACTGGGGCTTGCCTTTCTGTGGTCCCTCCTTGATTTGCTTAATAACTAACTTCCTGAATACATTTTCAGGTAAATCAGGTATTTCTTCTTGATTTGGATTTATTGCTGGTGAACTAGTGTGATTTGGGGGGGGATGTTGAAGAGCCTTGTTTTTTAATATTACCAGGGTTCTTTTTCTGGCTCCTTCTTATTTGGGTAGGTTTTATCAGAAGAAAGGTATAGGACTGAAGTCTATTGATCAGATTCTTTTGTCCCATGGGAGGGTTCACTTGATGTAGTTCTCCCCCACTTTTCCTATGGATGTGGCTTCCTATGTGCTGAACTTCAGTGATTGTTGTGTCTCTTCTGGGTCTAGCCACACAGCAAGCCACACAGCTCCAGGCTGGTATTGGGGGTTGTCTGCACAGAGTCCTGTGATGTGAACCATCTATGGGTCTCTCAGCCTTGCATACCAGCACATGTTCTGGTGGCGGTTGGGAGGCGGGGCGTGTGCAATTAACTCTTTGAGGGTTCTTAGCTTTGGTGGTTTAAGGCTCTACTTTTGTGCTGGTTGGCCTCCTGCCAGGAGGTGGCACTTTTCAGAGAGCATCAGCTGTGGTAGCATGGGGAGGAACCGGTGGTGGGCAGGGCCCTAGAACTCCCAAGGTTATATGCTCTTCGTCTTCTGCTACCAGGGTGAGTAGGGAAGGACCATCAGTTGGGGTTGGGGCTAGATGTGGGGGGAGCTCAGATTCTCCTTGGGCGGGTCTTGCTGCAGCTGCTGTGGAGATGGGGGGAAGATTCCCAGGTGACTGGAATTGTGTACCTAGGAGAATTATGGTTGCCTCTTCTGAGTCATGCAGGTTGTCAGGGAAGTGGGGAAATGCCGGCAATCACAGGCCTCACCCAGCTCCAACACAAATGGGAACTCGTCTCACTCCCACTGTGTCACCTCCGACAGCCCTGAATCCATTTTCAAGTAGAGAGTGAGACAGGCTTTAAAACCTGCCCCAAGATACCCTGCGGTTGTTGGATGAAATGTTCTGTATATTTCTGTTAATTCTACTTGTTCCAAGGTATAATTTAAATCCATTGTTTCTTTGTTGACTTTCTGTGTTGACCTCCCAGCTGCTAAAGAAATGGGCTTGGTTTTTCCCCCACCTGTGTAGCCTGCACACCACATTTGGACTACCCTTAAGTTCTGGTCAGGAGGCTTCTCACCTCATTCAAATTGTTACAAAGTTCAGCTAGATATTTCTATGCCATGGGTGTTTACAGTCAGCATTTAGCAAAGACAACGAGGCATATGTTCTTCATTTCAGTGTGGCAATACAACAAACATCACCCATTCAAAAGTCAACACTCACACGAGAAAACAAAGCAGACGAGTTAGAATCAACAAAACAGCAGGCAACAAAAACAAACTTGCAAACTCTTCAAATATTTAAATTAGAAAGGAGCCAAGATGGCTGACTAGACATAGCCGAGAGAAACATCTTCCACCAAGACACCAGGAAATCAAGACGACTGGTACAATCTGAGCACATCTTTGGATGAAAGGTAATGCGAGTGGATGAGAGGAGGATACAGATGCTGGAATGATGTGGGAGAAGTCTGAGAAGCCTGCATGGAGCTCTCAAGCATCAGGATATGTCCTGTGCCCTAGTTATTTCTGGGGAAGGGATGACTTGACCAGGCAAGGAGTGGTCTGCTCTCACCATGGACCTCTGGAATCTTAGCAGTAAGAGACTCTGCAATCCCCACAAAAACTTGACATTGTAAAGGCCGATGCGAAAAGAGGTGGCAGGGCAGCCCTACAGCCTCTGTGAAGCTCAGAGTGCTTAGTGTGTGAACAATCACGATGGAGCATGGACATGGATACCCATCCTTCAAGGTTCTCCATGCTCCCCTAAGAGACTTTGGCCTTGGAGTTACTGCTTGATTTGGATAAAACGGGGTGGTCTTGCCAGTGAGACAGAGCCAGTCTGATCTGTAATCCCCACTGTCTGCTTGCCTTCTTTGGGGCCCCAGCCAGGCTGTGCCCACCTACAGCAAAGCCCCAGATGCCCAACCAAAGTACTTCTACACAGCCTTCATCATAGCTTCTTCATCAACAAACTGCCTGACTGTAGCAGTTCTAGTTCATTCATCACCGACGCTCACTAGCACAACTGCAGGCTCCCCATGCAGCTCTGACGGTACAAACATACCCATGTCTTCCATCCCCACTACCACCACTTTGCTGGCATGCTTGCATGAGCAGACTTCAGCTTACCTCCTCCACCAGTGTAACTATACTCATGAAGACTACTGTACCATCATTGATGGCAGGCGCACACCATGACACCCCTGTCCACTAATGCATGGGTCCCTCCCATGTCACCATTGACAGTACACATGCACACAGGGACATGAATAAACCTACTGAGACCATGTTGCACTGCCTCCTGTGCAAACATACACATACATCAGTAAATCCACCACTACCAGTGCGCCATTCTCACTCCTGCCACCACTACATGTATAAGCACAGTTGTCAACAACCCTAATCTTGCCAAGACACACCCATGATGCATTACCACTGTCACTTGTGAGAGGGCATACAGCATTGCTGCCACCTAACTCCCACCAGTTCCCTGACCTAGCTGATGCACATGCACCCTCTAGCACTGCTGTAGCTGGTGGCATGCATGAGTGACAATGAATGACCCTTCCATTGCCCTAATGAAGGTCTTGGGCCAGCATCACCAATCAGACTAGGAATAGAATAAGAACACGCTGGCTCCTCCAGTGAAGTAGGTTTCTGAACTTAAGGGGAAAGAGAACAAAACTGGGGACATGATAGCAGCCCCCCAGAGTTAAAACACACAGCACAAGAGTGCTGAGCACAATTTTGGCCCGTTAAAATCTTCCGGAAATTAAGCCAGTTGACTTAATGAATTTTAAATCGAATCAAACCCCCAAGGGCATCAAAGACGGTAACAGCTAAAGAATAACAACTTCAAAGATTAAAGGATCATCAACTCACAAAAATGAAAAAGAACCAGTGCAAGTAATCTGGCAACTCAAAAAGCCAGAATATGTTCTTACCTCCAAATGACCACACCAGTTCCTCAGCAATGGTTTTTAACTAGGTTTAAATTGCTGAAGTGACAAGCATAGAATTCAGATTATGAATAGGAATGAAGACAATCAAGATTCAAAAAAATGTTAAAACACGATATAAGGAAACTAAGGAATATAATAAAATAATACAGAAGCTGAAAGATAAAATGGCCATTTCAAGCAAGAATCAAACTCATCTGATAGAGCTTAAAAATTCACTTCACAAATTTCATAATAGAATCACAAGTATTAGTAGAGTAGAATAAGCTCAGAAAAGAATCTCAGAGTTTGAAAACTAGTTATCCAAATTAAAGCAGTCAGACAAAAATAAATAAAAGAGAATAAAAAAGAATGAACAAAACCTCTTAAAAATGTGGGATTATGTAAAGAGACCAAATTTATGACTCACTGGCATCCCTGAAAGAGAGGGAAAGAAAATAATCAACTTGAAAAATATATTTGAAGTTATAATCTATGAAAATTTGCACAACCTCAATGGAGAGGCCATCATTCAAATTAAGAAAATGCAGAGAACTCCTTTGAGATCCCGTAGAAGGTGACCATCCCAAGACACATAGTCATCAGATTCTGTAAGGTTGAAATGAAAGAAAAAAGTTAAAGACAGCTAGAGAGGAGGGGCAGGTCACTTACGAAAGGAACCCCATCAGGATAACAGGGGACCGTTCAGCAGAAACCCTACAGTCCTGAACAGATTGGGGGTCTATATTCAGGATTCTTAAAGAAAATCAATTCCAATCATGACTTTACTATCCAGAATAACAAAGCTTCATAAATGAAGGACAAACATGATCCTTTTCAGATAAGCAAATGCTGAGGGAGTCTGTTATCTCCAGACATGCCTTGTAAGAGGTCCCTAAGGGAGTGCTAAATATGAAAATGAAAGACCATTACCAGTCACCACAAAGACACACTTAAGTACATAGACCATAGAAACTATAAAGCAGTTACACAATCAAGTCTGCATAATAACAGGTAACAACATGATGACAGGACCAAATCCACACACATCATTATTAACATTTAATGTAAATAGAATAAATACCCCGACTTAAAAGGCACAGAGTGCCATGTTAGATAGAAATGTAAGACCCCACTAAATGCTGTCTTCAGGAGACTCATCTGACATGCAATGACACCCATAGACTAAAAGTAAAGAGATAAAGAAAAATGTATCATGCAAATGGAAAACCGAAAAAAGTAGATATTGTTATTTTAATTTCAGACAAAACAGACTTTATATTGATATTGATCAAAAAGACAAGTAAGGACATTACATAATGGTAAATTGTTCATTTCAACAAGAAGACCTAAGTATCTGAGGTATAATGCATCCAACACAGGAGGACTCAGACTCATATAACTGGTTATTAGAAACCCAAAATGATGCTAGTGACTTTTGCACATTGATTTTGTATCCTGAGACTTTGCTGGAGTTGCTTATCAGACAATAGGGTTTTCTAAATATACAATCATGTCATCTGCAAACAGGGATAATTTGACTTCCTCTTTTCCTAATTGAATACCCTTTATTTCTTTCTCTTGCCTGATTGCCCTGGCCAGAACTTCCAACACTGTTGAATAGGAGTGGTGATAGAGGGCATCCCTGTCTTGTGCCAGTTTTCAAAGGGAATGATTCCAATTTTTGCCCATTCAGTATGATATTGGCTGTGGGTTTATAATAAATAGCTCTTATTATTTTGAGATACATTCTATCAGTACCGAATTTATTGAGAGTTTTTATCATGAAGGGCTGTTGAGCTTTGTCTTTTCTGCATCTATCGAGATAATCATGTGGTTTTGGCCTTTGGTTCTGTTTATACGATGGATTACGTTTATTGATTTGCATATGTTGAACCAGCCTCGCATCCCAGGGATGAAGCTCACTAACAGACAAACAGAGAGTCAAATAATCAGTGAACATCTATTCACAATTGCTTCAAAGAGAATAAAATACCTAGGAATCCAACTTTCAAGGGATGTGAAGGACCTCGTCAAGGAGAACTACAAACCACTGATCAATGAAATAAAAGGGGGCACAAACAAGTGAAAGAACATTCCATGCTCATGGATAGGAAGATTCAATATCATGAAAATGACCATACTGTCCAAGGTAATTTATAGATTCAATGAAATCCCCATTAAGCTACCAAGGACTTTCTTCACAGAATTGGAAAAAAACTACTTTAAAGTTCGCATGGAACCAAAAAAGAGCTCACATTGCCAAGACAGTCCTAAGTCAAAAGAACAAAGCTGGAGGCAGCATGCTACCTGACTTCAAACTATACTACAAGGCTACAGTAACCAAAACAGTGTGGTCCTGGTACCAAAACAGAGATATAGACCCATGGAACAGAACAGAGTCCTCAGAAATAATACCACACATCTACAGGCATCTGATCTTTGACAAACCTGACAAAAACAAGAAATGGGGAAAGGATTCCCTATTTAATAAATAGTGCTGGGAAAACTGGCTAGCCATAAGTAGAAAGCTGAAACTGGATCCCTTCCTTACACCTTATACAAAAATTAATTCAAGATGGATTAGAGACTTAAATGTTAGACCTAAAACCATGAAAACCCTAGAAGAAAACCCAGGCAATATCATTCAGGACATAGGCATGGGCAAGGACTTCATGTCTAAAACACCGAAAGCAATGGCAACAAAAGTCAAAATTGACAAATGGGGTCTAATTAAACTAAAGAGCTTCTGCCCAGAAAAAAGAAACTACCATTTGAGTGAACAGGCCACCTACAGAATGGAGAAAATTTTTGCAATCTACTCATCTGACAAAGGGCTAATATCCAGAACCATGCACGTGTATGTTTACTGTGGCACTATTGCCAATAGCAAAGACTTGGAACCAACCCAAATGTCCATCAATGATAGACGGGATTAAGAAAATGTGGCACATATACACCATGGAATACTATGCAGCCATAAAAAAGGATGAGTTCGTGTCCATTGTAGGGACATGGATGCAGCTGGAAACCATCATTCTCAGGAAACTGTAGCAAGAACAGAAAACCAAAAACCGCATGTTCTCACTCATAGGTGGGAATTGAACAATGAGAACACTTGGACACAGGAAGGGGATCATCACACACCAGGGCCTGTCCTGGGGTGGGGGAAGGTGGAAAGGATAGCATTAGGAGATATACCTAATGTAGATGACAAGTTAATGGGTGCAGCACACCAAGATGGCACATGTATACAAATGTAACAAACCTGAACGTTGTGCACATGTACCCTAGAACTTAAAGTATATATATATATATATATATTTAAAAAAGAAACCTAAAAGAAGACTTAGGTAATCACACAAAAATGATGGGAAACTTCAATACCCCACTGACAGTATTAGGAAGATCATCAAGTCAGAAAACTCCCAAAGATATTCAGAACCTGAACTCTATGTTCAACAAATGGGTCAAACAGATATCTACAGAACACTCCACCCAAACCCAACAGAATATTCATTCTTCTCATCTCCACATGGCACAGCGTTGACAATCAACCACACATTCAGCCATAAAACAGTTCTCAGCAAATTCAAGAAACTGAAATCATACCAACCACACTGTCAGACCACAGTGAAACCAAAAGAGAAATCAACACTTAGAAGATGGCTCAAAACTGTAGAATCACATGGAAACAAAACAACATGCTCCAGAATAAATTTGGCTAAATGATAAAATTAAGGCAGAAATCAAATTCTTTGAGACTAATGAAAATAAACATACAAAATAGCAGAATATCTGGGATCCACAAAGCAGTACTATAGGAAAAATTTATAGTGCTAAATGTGCACATGAAAAAGTTACAAAGATCTCAAGTTAACAATCTAACATAAAAACTACAAGAAGTAGAAAGTAAAGAGCAAACCAAATGCAAGGCTAGCAAAATACAGTAGATAACCAAAATTAGAGAAGAAGTGAATGAAATTGAAACACAAAAAAATTACAAAACAGATAAACAAATCCAGTGATGGTTATTTGAAAGAATAAATAATATTGATAAACTTCTAGCTACACTAATGAAAAAAAGAAGATTTAAATAAACACAATCAGTAATGACAAAGGGGACATTATCACTGACCCCGCAAAAACACAGAAAACCCTCAAAGACTACTACAAACACCTTTATGCACGCAACGTAGAAAACAGAAGATATGGATAAATTCCCGGAAACATACATCATCTCCAGACAAAACCAAAAAGAAATTGAATCCCTGAAAATACCAATAAGGTATCCTGAAATAGAATCACTAGTAAAAATCCTACCAACTAGAAGCAGCCCAGGAACGACGAATTCATAGCCAAATTCTATCAGATGTATAAAGAAAAACTGGTACCACCGAAGCTATTTCAAAAAAACAAATAAATGAGAAGAAGAAGGAGGGAATCCTCCCTAACCCATTTTATGAGCCCAGCATCATTCTGTTGACAAGACCTGACCAAAGACACATACACTAAGTAAAATTTCAAGCCAGTGTACCTGATGAGCATGTTTGAAGAACATCTTCAACAAAATACTCTCAAATCAAGTCTAGAAGCACATTTAAAAGCTAATCCACAATGATTAAGTAGACGTTATCTCTGCAATTTAAAGTTGGTTCATAATACACAAATCAATAAATGTTATTCACCATTTAAAAGAACTAAAACAAAAACCACATAATCTTCTCAATAGATGCAGAAAAGACTTTTGATAAAATTCAATAAATATCCTTCAGGTTAAAAACTTTCAACAAACTAAGCATTTAAGGAACATACCTCAAAATAATAAAACAAATCTATGTCCAACCCACAGCTAGCATCATACTGAATGGGCAAAAGCTGGAAGCATTCCCCTTGAGAACCAGAACAAGAAAAGGATGCCCATTCTCACCACTCCTATTCAATATGCTGCTGGAAGTCCTAGCCAGAGAAATCAGACAGGAGAAAGAAATAAAAGGCACCTGAATAGGAGGAGAAGAAATGAAACTATCTCAGTCTGCAAACAATATACTTCTTTACCTAGAAAACAATGTAGTCTTTACCCAAAAGCTCCTACATCTAATAAACAACTTCAGCAAAGCTCTTACATGCAAAATCAATGTGCAAAAATTGGTAGCATTTGTATGCACTAACAACATTCAAGTCAAGGGCCAAATCAAGAATGCAATTCCATTTACAATAGCCACAAATAGAATAAAATACCTAGAAATACAGCTAACCAGGAAGATGAAATATCTCTACAATGAGAGTTACAAAACAGCACGGAAAGAAATCACAGGTGACACAAATGGAAAAAACCATTCCATGCTCATTGATATGGAGAACAAATATTGTTAAAATGGTTTAGGGAGAGCATATATTGTTAAAATGGTCATTCTGCCCAAAGCAAGTTACAGATTCAATGCTATTACTATCAAACTACCAGTGAGAGTCTGCACAGAAATAGGAAAAAAAAAAAAAAAAAACCTATTTTAAAATTCATATGGGCTGGGTGTGGTGGCTTATGCCTGTAATCCTAGGCCTTTAGGAGGCCAGGGTGGGCAGATTCATGTCAGGTCAGGAATTTGAAACCAGCCTTGTCAATATGGTAAAACTCTGTCTCTACTAAAAATACAAAGAAAGAAAAAAAAAATAGCTGGGCGTGGTGGTGGGCACCTGTAATCCCAGCTACTCAGGAGGCTGAGGTGGGAGAATCTCTTGAACCCAGGAGGCAGAGGTTGCAGTGAGCAGAGATCGTGACACTTCACTCCAGTCTGGGTGACAGAGTGAGACTCTGTCTCAGAAAAACAAAAAAACAAACAAACAAACAAAAAACAAAAAAAAAGCAAAAAACATATGGAGCCTAAAAAAGATCCTGAATAGCAAAAGCAATCCTAAGTATAGAGAACAAAGCTGGAGGCCGCACAGTACCTGACCTCAGACAAAGCTATGGTAAGCAAAAGAGCATGGTCCTGGTCCATAAACAGACACATAGACCAATGGAGCAAAATAGGGAGATGAAAAATATGGCCATATACCTACAACCATTTGTCCTTTGACAAAGTCAACAAAAACAAGCAATAGGGAAAAGACAGCCTGTCCAATAAACTGTGCTGTGATAACTGGCTAGCCATATGCAGAATGGTGAAACCAGCCACCTTCCTTATATCATACATAAAAATCAGTGAAGACGGATTAAAGACTTAAATTGAAACCCTAAAACTATAAAAAACCCTTGAAGAAAACCCAGGAAATACCGTTTTGGTCAGAGGCCTTGGCAAAGATTTGTGAAAAAGACTCCAAAAGAAATTGCAACTAAACCACAAATTAATAAGTATGACCTAATTAAACTAAAAAGTTTACGCACAGCAAAAAAATTATCAACAGAGAAAACAGGCAAACCACAGATCAGGAGAAAGTATTTGCAAACTATGCATCTGATATAAGTCTAATATCCAGAGTCTATAAGGAACTTAAACAAATTAATAAGTAAAAAACAACTCCATTACAAAGTGTGTAAAGGATATGAACAGACTCTTTTCAAAAGAAGACATATACCTGGCCAACAAGCATATGGAAAAATACTCAACATCACTAATCACTTAGAGAAATGCAGACTGAATGTACAATGAATAGTATCTGGCTCTGTTTAAAATTTTTATTATTAAAAATTCAAAAAATAGCAGGTGCTGGTGTAGTTGTGGAGAAAATGGAATGCTTATACACTGTTGATGCTAATGTAATCAGTTCAGACATTGTGGAAGGCAGATTGGCAGTTCCTCAAAGAATTTAAAACAGAACTGTTATTTGACGCAGCAATTCCATTATTGAATATATGTGCTAAAAAATATAAATTGTTTTACTATGAAGACACACACATGCATATGTTTACTGCAGTACTATTCACAATAGCAAAGGCATGGAATCAACCTAAATGCCCATCAGTTGTAGACTGAACAAAGATCATATGGTGCATATATACTACCATGGAATACTATGCAGTCTTAGAAATAATCAGATTATGTCTTTTTCAGCAACACAGATAAAGTTGGAGACCATTTCTCTAAGCAAACTGACGTAGAAACAGAAAACCAAATGCCACATATTATCACTTACAAGTGGAATCTAAACATTGAGTACATATGGACAAAAAGAATGGAACAACAGACACTGAGGCCTACTTGAGTGTAGAGGGTGAAATGAGGGTGAAGATGGAAAACTTGCCTGTCAGGTACTATGCTTATTACCTGGCTGATGAAATAATCTGTACACCATACACCTGTGACATACAACTTACTTATATAAGGAACCTCCACACGTACCCCTGGACCTAAAATAAACTTTTAAAAGCCCAAAGAAGGAAATGTTTAAATCATCAACAAATGATAAACAAATACTCTGTCTTACGCTTAACCAACTAAAATTTTATCAGGAATAGCATATTAAAAATTCCTGGAGGTTTGAAAACACACCAAATATAACTGCTAGGACTGAAAATAGGAAATAACAGAATTTTTTTTAAGTCATCAGATTCATTTAAAAAATTAACATAAGTGAAGATATACTTGGTAATCTTGAAGGGGGGTCACAAGAAATTTTCCACAATGCAGCACAAGGAGACAATGAGACAGGAAATATAAATATAGTAACTGTTAAGGGACATATAGACAAAAAGCATTTTTTTCAGAATTAAAGCAAAACAAATCATCTCTCACATCAGGATTCTCATATATTCTATTTCCACAGCCTGAAATGGTTTTCCCCAAGATTTTTACACTGGCAGATGGCTGGTCCTTTCTCATTATTGAGACTGTCGCTTACATGTCATATTCCTGGAGAGCCTTTCTGTGGAGGGTTTTGAGTATTTTATTTTTCAGGCAACAATCTATCCTTAGTTTCTTATAATATGGAGTCTGAAAAACAACATCAAAACACAACAAAACACTGTATAGCTCAGATTTCTTTACACTTAGTCCTGAAAAAATGAGGTTCCACTAATTATATGCACTTCTGTGGGATTAGGAAAGCAGAAAAGAGACAGAAAGCTCTTGTTGTTGCTATATCTGTTGGCAAACAAAATCATGGATTGAGAAGCAATTGTGGTGACTGAACTTAGATTTCCAGTGGCTAATCATCAATTTCATCAATGTTGAGAGGCAACTGAGGCAGCGTTAGCAGTTATTGTAGGAGTAATGACTTTGTGATCTCTGAATCACCGGATAATGATGTTCTCTCTCTTTCCTTCTTTTGGCATTATTTAAATACAATATTTATTTAGATGTCTTTTTATATCATGACATTTACACTTTTAAAGTGTTCAATTCAACTGGCTTTAGAACACTTTTAGCCTTATACCCCCACCACCACTATCTGTTCCAGAATATATTCATTACTCTCCTCCAAAAAACTCTGTATTTAGTAGCATCACTCTTCTCTTCTCAGCTCTTTTCAACCACTTCTCAGCTCTTGCCAACCACTAGTCAAATGTCTGTCTATAGAGTTTCCTGTTCTGGATGTTTTATATAAATGACATCACAATATGACTGTTGGTCTGGTTTTCTTTATTTATCATATGTTTTTAACATTCATCCATGTTGTGGTAGGTATCAGTATTTCATTCTTTCTATGATTAACATTTCCATTGTATAGCTATACCACCTTTTGTTGATCCACTGATCAGTTAATGGACACTAGGTTATTTCCAAGTTTTGGCTATTAGAATAATGCTCCTGTCAACAATCATGAGCACATTTTTTCCATGGACACACGTTTTTAATTTATTGAGGTGCATATCTGGGAATCACTGGGCAATGTGATAATTCTATGTTCAAATTCTGAGGAACTGCCAGACTATTTACCAAAGTAACTACATTTTACACTCTTATCAACAATGTATAATGGTTCCAGTTGTCCACATCTTCTTCAACATTTGCTACAAGCTTTCTATTTTACGTTAGCCATTCTATTGGATGTGCTGAGATATCTCATTGAAGTTTTAATTTACATTTGTCTAATGACTATGTCCAACAACTTTTTAGGTATTTGTTGGGTGTTTGCATATCTTCTTTAAATAAATGTTCATTTACATTATCTTCCCGTTTTCTAGATGGATCATTTAATTTGTTAATATTATTTTTGAGTTGTAAGGCTCCCTTATGTATTTTGTATGCAAATATCTTATCAGATAGGTGATTTGCAAATTCCCTCTCATTCTGTAGGTTGTCCTTTCACTTTTTTACTGATTTCTTTTAAAGAATGAAAGTTTACATTTTGATGAATCCAATTTATCCAGTTTTATTGTATCACCCCTCCATTTGGTTTTATATCTAAGAATCAGTGTCCTTATAAAGGTCATGAAAATTTACACCTATAGTTTCTTCCAACAGTTTTGTAGATTGAGCTCTTACATCTAAGTCTTTGATCCACTGGATTAATTTTAGTGTAAAGTGTGAAGAGTTTAAATGTATTCTTTTGTATGTGTCAACAATGTACAGTTTTCACAGCATACTTTTTAACTGTGATTAAAAATTAATTGATATCCAGTTCTATCCATGTCATTGCAAATGACTGAATTTGCTTGAGAGAATGGATACCCCATTCTCCATGATGTGCTTATTTCACGTTGTATACATGTATCAAAACATCTCATGTACCCCATAAATATTTAAACCTACTATGTACCCACAAAAGTAAAAAATAAGAAATAATTAAATGATTAAAACATTGATAAATAATAATTTTGTTTATATGGGGTATAAGGTGTTGTTTTGATATATGTGTACATTGTAGAAAAATTAAATCAAAATGATTAGCATATTTATCACCTCACCTACTTATCTTGTTTTTGTGGTGAGAATGTTGAAAATACACCCTTCTAGTAATTTTGAAACATGCATTATTATTAAGTATGATCACCATGTTTTGCAATAGATTACTAAAGCTTTTTCATTGTTTTACAATAGATCACTACAACTTTTTCTTTTTGTCTAACTGAAACTTTCTACCCTTTGACTAACACGTCTTCTTTCAGTGTCGTCCACCTCCAGCCTCTGTTAACCACCATTCTATTCTGTTTCCATAGTTCTGTTTGACTCTCTATTTTACTCTCTGACTTTTTTAGATTCTACATTTATGTGAGATTAAAAAGTATTGGTTTTTCTGTGTAGTAACATTTTTAAAAATACTACTCATTCCTTAACTGAAATGTCTTCATGGTTTGCCAAAAATTAATTGACCGTAAGTGCATGGCTTTATTTCTGGACTCTCAATGTGTAGTTCCATTGAACTACACATGCCTACGCTTTTGTTAGTAGCTCACTGTCTTGATTACCACAGCTTTATTATAAGTTTTGAAATGAGGAATTATGAGTCCACTGACTTTGTTCTTCTAGAGATTATTTTGGCTATTCAGGTTATCTTGTATTTGCATATGAATTTAAAATCAGCTTGTCAATTTCTGTGATAAAGTAAGCTGGGATTCAATAGGCATTGCTTTGAATCTGTTAATCATTTTCAAAAATATCACCATCTCTTTTCATTATGATAAAAATACATGAGATATACATAACTGATCATTTTTAAATGCACATAACAGTATTGTTTAGCTATAAATGTAATGTTGACCAGCAGATCTCCAGAATTTGAAATTTTATCTTGCATGACTAAAACTCTACTCCTGTGAAACAATTCACCCATTTTCCCTTATCCACAGCCCCTGGAAATCACTATTCTACTTTCTGTTTCTATGAGTTTGACTATTTTAGATACTTTACATAAGTGGAATCATGCAGTGTCTGTTTTCATGTAACTAGCTTATTTCACTTAGCATAATGTCTTTAAGGTTAATCCACATTGCAACATATGATGGGATTTCCTTCTTATTTATGGCAGGATATTATTCTTGCTCTCTTATTTATAGACATATGTTTATATGTGTATATGTATCTCATATACATTTATATGTATATACTATGTATTACACACATATGTGCAATATATCATAGACACATATAACATTATATAGACAACATATTATATTATATATACAATATTATATATAATATTTATATTATATATGTAGGATATATTACATACATATATACATGTGAATGTATATATGTACATATATATTAGAAAGAGAGGTACACACATTATATTAAACACACATATATACATTTATATTACATTTTCATTGTTTATTCATCTGTTAATGGGCTTTTAGTGTCTTTTCAAATCTTGGTTATTGTGAATAATGACACAGTGAATATGGGATTACAAGTGTCTTTTTAAGGTCTTAATTTTAATTTGTTTGGATAAATACCCAGAAGTGAGATTCCTGAGTCATATGCAGATATTTTTAATTTTTTGTGGAATCTTCATACTATTTTCCATAGCAGCTGCATCACTTTATAATCCCACCAAAAGTGTGTAAGAATTCCAATATTTCCACATAGTCACTTGATATTTTCTGGATTTTTAAAGTAATGACAACTATTTTCTAGATGTTAGTGTTCCCAAAAAATTCACATGTTGAAATCTAACATGAAATGGGATTGTGTTAAGAGGTGAGGCCTTTGGGACATGACTAGGTCATGAGGGCTCCCTTCTAGTTAATGAAGTTAGTACCCTTATAAAATAAGTTGAAGCAAGCTCCTTTGACCCTTTGGCCATGTGAGGATGCAGCAACAAGGCACCATATATGAAAAAGAGAGTAAGTCCTTACCAGACACTGAATCTTCCAGCACTTTTATCTTGGAATTCCCAGATCTCGAATATGTGTATTCTTGGCCACCTTATTGAAGATCAGTTGCCCATATATGTGTGGGTTTATAGAGATCTTAGAAGTAAACCCATACATCTAAGCTCTCTATTCTAGTCCATTGGTCTACATGTCTGTTTGTCATTACCATACTCTTTTGATTATAGTGGCTTTGCAATATCTTTTGAAATCAAGAAATGTGAAGACTCAAGCTTTGTTCTTTCTCAATATTGTTTCAACTGTTTAAGATTTTTTTGTGATTCCATGTGAATTTTAGCTTTGTTTACTATATTTTTTTAAAAAATACCATTGGAATTTTGATAGGAATTGTATTGAATCTGTAGGTTGCTTTGGTTAGTATGAACATTTTTGCAGTAGTCTTCTCAACTATAAACCTAGCAAAATTTCCATTTATTCATGTCTTTTTAAATTATTTTCAATGATGTTTTGTAGTTTTCGATATATAGATCTTTCACTTCTTTGTTGAGTTTATTTCTAATTATTTTATTCTTTTTGGTGCTACTGTAAATTGATTTAATTTTTTTCTTTTTTTTATTATACTTTAAGTTCTAGGGTACATGTGCACAACGTGCAGGTTTGTTACTTATGTATACATGTGCCGTGTTGGTGTGCTGCACCCATTAACTCATCATTTACATTAGGTATATCTCCTAGTGCTATCCCTCCCCCCTCCCCCCACCCCACAATAGGACCCTGTGTGTGATGTTCCTCTTCCTGTGTCCAAGTGATCTCATTGTTCAATTCCCACCTATGAGTGAGAACATGTGGTATTTGGTTTTCTGTTCTTGCGATAGTTTGCTGAGAATGATGGTTTCCAGCTGCATCCATGTCCCTACAAAGGACACGAACTCATCCTTTTTTATGGCTGCATAGTATTGGATCATTCACTGTTAGCATATAGAAACACAATTGATTTTTGTATGTTGATTTTGTATTCTACAACTTTGCCAAATTCGTTTATTAGCTCCTGAAATTATTTTGTGGAACTTTTAGGGTTTTGTATATATAAGATTATATCACCTGCAAACAGAGATAATTTAACTTCTTCCTTCCTGATTTGTATGCCTTTAGTTTCTTTTTCTTGTTTAATTGCTCTGGATAGAATTTCCAGCATTATGCCAGGTAGAAGTGGTAAGAATGGGCAACCTTGTGATATTCCTGATCTTAGCGGTAGAGCTTTCAGTTTTTATCATTGAGTTTAATGTTAGCTGTTAGCTTTGTATACTTTATTGAATGTATAAATATTTAATATGGCCTTTATTATGCATAGTTAATTTTCTTCTATTCTTAGTTTATTGAGTTTATCATAAAATTGTTGAATTTAGTCAAATGCTTTTTCTGCATCTATTAATATGCTCATATACTTTTTATTTTTGAATTTGTTAATATGATATGTCACATTGATTAATTTGCATGTATTAAGCCATTCTTGAATCCTTTGAATTAATTTCACTTGATCATAGTTTATGGTCCTTTCCACGTGCTATTGAATTTGTTTTGCTTGTATGTTGTTGAAAATATTTGCATGTATGTTTATCAGCGTTACTGACCTTTGATTTTATTTTCTTGTACTATGTTTGTCTGGTTTTGGTATCAGAATCATGATGATCTCCTAGAACAAGTTTGGAAGTTTTCACTAGTTTTTGATTCTTTGAAGAGTTTGGAAAGGATTGGAATTTATTATTTAAATGTTTTATATAATTCACCAGTGAAGCTATCTTGCTCTGAGCTTTTCTTTGCTGAAAGGATTTTGAGTGCTGTTCAATCTCTGCACTAGTTGTAGGTCTGTTCAGATTTTCTATTTCTTCATGATTCAGTCTTGGCAGGTTGCATGTGTCTAGGAAAGTATTCCTTTCTTCTAGGTTATCTAACTTGTTTATTTAGTTACTCAGAGTAGTTTCTTATAACCCTTTTAATTTTTATGGAATCTGCTGTAATGCCACCTTTTTCATTTCTGCTTTTATTTATTTGATTCTTCTTTTTTTCTTAAAAATCTAGCTAAAAGTTGGTCAAAATTGATAAATTCTTAATTTCATTGTTTTCTAAATTATTTATTATTTATATATTTAATTTCCATGCAAACTTCTTTTTTTATTAATGTTAAGTTGGCCTTTGTTTGTTCTTGTTTTTCCTAGTTCCCTGAAGTTTCCAGTTAGTTTCTTTATTTCAAACACTCCTTTTATTTTACATAGACATGTATTACTAGAAACTTCAAACACTCCTTTTATTTAACATAGACATTTATTACTAGAAACCTCTATTTTGCCACTGCTTCTGTTGTATATTGTAAGTTTTGGTATGTCATGTTTCATTTGTCTCAAGGTATTTTCTACCCATTAGTGTTCAAGTATGTGTTGTTTAATTTTCACATTTGTGATTTTTTAAAAAAATATTCCATCTTCTATTAATATTTATTTTCATTCAAATATTTTCAGAAAATATGCTTGGAAATTACAGTCGTCTTGATTTTATTAGGAGTTGTTTTGGTTACTGTAGCCTTGTAGTATAGTTTGAAGTCAGGTAGCGTGATGCCTCCAGCTTTGTTCTTTTGACTTAGGATTGTCTTGGAGATGCGGGCTCTTTTTTGGTTCCATATGAACTTTAAAGCAGTGTTTTGACCTAAGTTGGGGAGTGTCAGCATCTTGAACATACTAAGTCTTTCTTTCCATTAACACCAGATATAGTTCCATTGATTTAAAACTTCTTTAATTTTTTCAACAATATTTTGAAGTTTCAGTGTATGTTTTTTATTTCTTTTACTAAACATATTCTTATGTATTTTATTTCTTTTGATGCTATTTCAAGGGAAATGGTTATAGTAATTTCATTTTTAAATTGAAATGCAGTTGTCACTATTTCAAGCTTAATGATTTTATTAAATTCATTTTTAAATTCTATTGTAAGTATAGGACTACAAATTACTCTTATACATTGATCTTATATCCTGCAACCTCACTGAACTCATTAATTAGTTCCAATAGTTTTTAAGATATACCATATTTTTTTCTATATATACAAGTTCCTGTCATCTGGGGAAAAAAATACTTTTATTTTTCCTTCTCTCTGGATGTATTCTCTTTCATTTTTTTTTCTAATTCCTTAGCTAGAACTTCCAGCGCCATGTTGAATAAATGTGGTGAGATTAGACATTGTTCCTCATTTTACGCATGAATTATTTTCTACTCTATCCTCATGATTTTAGCTACAGGTGTTTCATTGATGACTTGGATCTGGAGGAGAAAATTCTATTTTATAGGTAGATTAGTGAGTATTTTTAAAATTAATGGTGTTGGAATTTACTACTGATGTCATGCATTTATTATGATTTTTATTTTTATCTTTTATTAATATAGCATGTTCTATTTATTGATTTTTATATGTTGAACAAACCTTACATTTCTAGAATAAATCCCACTTACTAATGTATTTTTTGTATATTGTTTAATTTGGTTTGCTGTATTTTATTGAATAGTTTTACATCTATCTATATTCACACAGGTTATTGGTTTGTGTTCTTCCATTTGTGATGATTTAGAAAATTATTATTTCTCCTCTTCTTCATGAAGTATTTCTCTTGATTCTTTTTTAAATGTTTGATGGAATTTGCCAGTGGAGCCATATTGACTTATAATTTTTGTAATAATTGTTTTTATTACCAACTCATTTCCTATAGGGCTCTATTTGCATTTCCTATTATGGAGTTAATTTTATTAGTTATGTCTTTCTAGAAATGTTTCCATTTTCTATAGAACATCTAATTTTTTGGTATAGAATTCTTCACAGTATAATCTTATAATCTCTTTTATTTTGGTAAAGTTGGTAGTGATGTTGCTATTTCATCTGTGATTTAATAATTTGAAACTTTTCTCTTTTATTTCTTGTTTAACTAAAGAATCTCCATTTTGATGCAGAACCAACTTTTGAGTTTATTGATTTTTATACTGTTTTACTGTTCTCTGTTCTATTTATTTCTCCTTTAATCTTCGTTTTCTGTCTTCAACTTGCTTTGGATTTCGTTTTATCTTACATTTCCTGTGTCTTAAAGTTGAAGTTTGGGTTACTGATTTTAAACTTTTCTCGTTTTAGTATGAATATTTACAGGTATAAGTATCTTTCTAAGTTGTGTTTTTGCTGTATTTTATAATTTTTCTGTGTTTTCTTTTTGTTTCAAATCACTTTAAAGTATTTTTAATTTCTCTCATAATTTCCTCTCTTACTCATGGGTAATTTAGAGGTGGGTTGTTTCATTACAATATTTTGTCAATTTCCTAAACTTTTTTTAAAAAAATATAGAATCATAAGTTACATATGCAAGTTTGTTACATGGATATGTTGTGTGGGCTTCTTGTGTACCCATCACCTGAATAGTGAACACTGTACCCAATAGGTAATTTTTAAACCCTTATTTCTTACCCACCATTCCCCCTTTTAGAGTCCTCTGTGTCTTTTATTTCTCTCTGTTTGCCATATATACCCTAAAACCAAACTTTCTTGTGTCATTGATTTCTAATTTAATTTCATTGTCTTCAGAGAATATACGTACCATTATCTGAAAGTTTTAAAGGTATCAATGCTTGTTTTCTGGTTTAGAATACTATCTATTCTGAACAATCTTTCATGGACATTTGAAAATAATGTGTATTTTGCTCTTGATCTATGTTATATTCTGTTTATATCTATTTAATTTAGTATAATGTTGTTCAAACCTTCTTTTTTATTGCAGAGCCTACTTGTTCTATACATTATTGAAGAGGAAATACTGAAGTCTTAATCTGTTATCAATTACTTGTTACATCATTGAATAGGAAATATTGAAGTCTTAATCTATTATCAGTTAATTGTGTCTTTCTCCCATCAGTTCTGAAAGTCTTTGATTCATATCTTTGTGACTTTGTTGGTAAGTACATATACACTTAAAATTGTCATGTCCTTTGACAGATTTATTACGATAAAATATCCATTTTCTGTAGTAACATTTGTTTTGTCTTAAGTTTCATTTTGTATGACATCAGTGTAACTGCTTAGTCTCTCTTTTGGTACTTCTTTGTACAGTGTATCTTTTTTGGCATCTTTATCCATTTAACCAATTTGTGTCTTTAAATCCAAATTGTATCCTGTACACAGCTTATAGATAGATAGTGTTTCCTTTTTAAAAAAATACAGATCCACTCTACCTAACTTTATCATCTAATTGGAATGTTTGATAATGTATATTTAATGTAACTATCAATAAGGTATCATTTACACCTGCCATTTTTGCTGTATTTAATCTGATTTATATCTTTGGTTTCTCTATTTCTCCATTACTGGCTTTGCTTTTATTAAATATGCATGTTCTAGTGTACAATGATAATGTTCTTTTTAAAAGTCATCACTTCATGGTTGCCTGAAGATAACAACTAACACCTTAAATATTTTGCTTTGAATCAACATCAACTAAACCTTGATGGTATATCAATCTTTTTTTTCAATAGCCTTATAAGAAAGACCTTTTGTGTGTGTTATTATTGTCATACAAACTGCATCTTTATACTTTAGAAGAGCATCGAAACCAGTTCAAACTATTGCTTTTTATAGATGCCTTTTAAATAGTATAGTAGAATAAAATCATTAAAAACAAAAATGTAATTACTCTTTTATATTTCTCTTGGTAGTTACGTTTATTTATTTATTTATTTATTTACTTGTGGAGCCAATCTACTAGTGACAGATTCTCTCAGTGCTGATTTGCCTGGGAATGTCTTAATTGCTTCTTTAATTTTAAAACTAAACCACCTTGGTTATTTTCAAGTTTTGGCAATTATAAATTAAGTTGCTATAAACATCTGTGTGCAGGTTTTTGTGTGGACATCAGCTTAGGTTTCCTTTGGGTAAATACCAAGAAATGCAATTACTGGATCATGTGGTAAGAGTTTAAGTAAGCTTGTAAGAAACTGTCAAACTGTATTTCAAAGTGACTATACCATTTTTCATCCTCACAAGCAATGAATGAAAGTTCTTGTTGTTCCACACACACCAGGGCATGTCGGGGATGGGGGAGCGTGGCAAAGGGAGGGAGATCATCAGAACAAATAACTAATGCATGTTGGGCTTAAAACCTAGGTGACTAGTTGATAGGTGCAGCAAACCACCATGGCACATGGACTCCTATATAACAAACCTGCACGTTCTGCACATGTATCCTGGAAACAAAAAAAAAAAAAAAAAAAAAAAAAAAAAAAAAAAAAAGGAACATTCTTGTTGTTCCAAAATTTCACCAGAATTTGCTGTCCTTTGCTTTGGATTTTGGCCTTTTTAAAAGTGGTATAGTGTACTATGCCTTCAATTTTGTAGAATAGTTTTGCCATATACAGAATTATTGGTTGACCCATATTTTTTTTTTCTGAACTTTCAAAATGCCACCTAATTATCTTCTTATCTCCATGGTTTCTAATAACAAAAAGGTGTTAATCTTGTTGAGAAATGCTTGAACTCAAGAGTTCTGTCTTTATTCTTTCAAAAACTTTTTTTTTCCTTGATATTGGATAGATTATGAAGGATCTAAGTATAGGCCTCTTTGAATTTATCCAACTGGAGGTTTGAACTTCATGGATATGCATATTAAAGTTTTTATCAATTTTGGGAATAGTTTGGTCATTACTTTTTCCAAAATTTATTCTGCCAATTTATTTTTCTTCTTTCATTCTAAGACTCCTATTATGCATAAGTTTTTATTTATTTATTTATTTATTTATTTATTTATTTATTATTATTATACTTTAAGTTCTAGGGTACATGTGCATAACGTGCAGGTTTGTTACATATGTATACTTGTGCCGTGTTGGTGTGCTGCACCCATCAACTCGTCAGCACCCATCAACTCGTCATTTACATCAGGTATAACTTCCAATGCAATCCCTCCCCCCTTCCCCCTCCCCCGTCCCCATGATAGGCCCGGTGTGTGATATTCCCCTTCCCGAGTCCAAGTGATCACATTGTTCAGTTCCCGCCTATGAGTGAGAACATGTGGTGTTCGGTTTTCTGTTCTTGTGATAGTTTGCTGAGAATGATGGTTTCCAGCTGCATCCATGTCCCTACAAAGGACACAAACTCATCCTTTTTTATGGCTGCATAGTATTCCATGGTGTATATGTGCCACATTTTCTTTTTTTTTTTTTTTAATTTATTTATTATTATTAAACTTCAAGTTGTAGGGTACATGTGCACAACGTGCAGGTTTGCTACATATGTATACTTGTGCCATGTTGGTGTGCTGCACCCATCAACTCGTCATTTACATCAGGTATAACTCCCAATGAAATCCCTCCCCCCTCCCCCCTCCCCATGATAGGCCCCGGTGTGTGATGTTCCCCTTCCCGAGTCCAAGTGATCTCATTGTTCAGTTCCCGCCTATGAGTGAGAACATGCGGTGTTTGGTTTTCTGTTCTTGTGATAGTTTGCTGAGAATGATGGTTTCCAGCTGCATCCATGTCCCTACAAAGGACACAAACTCATCCTTTTTTATGGCTGCATAGTATTCCATGGTGTATATGTGCCACATTTTCTTAATCCAGTCTGTCACTGATGGACATTTGGGTTGATTCCAAGTCTTTGCTATTGTGAATAGTGCTGCAATAAACATACGTGTGCATGTGTCTTTATAGCAGCATAATTTATAATCCTTTGGGTATATACCTAGTAATGGGATGGCTGGGTCATATGGTACATCTAGTTCTAGATCCTTGAGGAATCGCCATACTGTTTTCCATAATGGTTGAACTAGTTTACAATCCCACCAACAGTGTAAAAGTGTTCCTATTTCTCCACATCCTCTCCAGCACCTGTTGTTTCCTGACTTTTGAATGATCGCCATTCTAACTGGTGTGAGATGGTATCTCATTGTGGTTTTGATTTGCATTTCTCTGATGGCCAGTGATGATGAGCATTTTTTCATGTGTCTGTTGGCTGTATGAATGTCTTCTTTTGAGAAATGTCTGTTCATATCCTTTGCCCACTTTTTGATGGGGTTGTTTGTTTTTTTCTTGTAAATTTGTTTGAGTTCTTTGTAGGTTCTGGATATTAGCCCTTTGCCAGATGAGTAGATTGCAAAAATTTTCTCCCATTCTGTAGATTGCCTGTTCACTCTGATGGTAGTTTCTTTTGCTGTGCAGAAGCTCTTTAGTTTAATGAGATCCCATTTGTCAATTTTGGCTTTTGCTGCCGTTGCTTTTGGTGTTTTAGACATGAAGCCTTTGCCCATGCCTATGTCCTGAATGGTACTACCTAGGTTTTCCTCTAGGATTTTTATGGTATTAGGTCTAACATTTAAGTCTCTAATCCATCTTGAATTAATTTTCGTATAAGGAGTAAGGAAAGGATCCAGTTTCAGCTTTCTACTTATGGCTAGCCAATTTTCCCAGCACCATTTATTAAATAGGGAATCCTTTCCCCATTTCTTGTTTCTCTCAGGTTTGTCAAAGATCAGATGGCTGTAGATGTGTGGCATTATTTCTGAGGACTCTGTTCTGTTCCATTGGTCTATATCTCTGTTTTGGTAGCAGTACCATGCTGTTTTGGTTACTGTAGCCTTGTAGTATAGTTTGAAGTCAGGTAGCGTGATGCCTCCAGCTTTGTTCTTTTGACTTAGGATTGTCTTGGAGATGCGGGCTCTTTTTTGGTTCCATATGAACTTTAAAGCAGTTTTTTCCAATTCTGTGAAGAAGCTCATTGGTAGCTTGATGGGGATGGCATTGAATCTATAAATTACCTTGGGCAGTATGGCCATTTTCACGATATTGATTCTTCCTATCCATGAGCATGGTATGTTCTTCCATTTGTTTGTGTCCTCTTTGATTTCACTGAGCAGTGGTTTGTAGTTCTCCTTGAAGAGGTCCTTTACATCCCTTGTAAGTTGGATTCCTAGGTATTTTATTCTCTTTGAAGCAATTGTGAATGGAAGTTCATTCCTGATTTGGCTCTCTGTTTGACTGTCACTGGTGTATAAGAATGCTTGTGATTTTTGCACATTAATTTTGTATCCTGAGACTTTGCTGAAGTTGCTTATCAGCTTAAGGAGATTTTGGGCTGAGACAATGGGGTTTTCTAAATATACAATCATGTCGTCTGCAAACAGGGACAATTTGACTTCTTCTTTTCCTAACTGAATCCCCTTGATTTCTTTCTCTTGCCTGATTGCCCTAGCCAGAACTTCCAACACTATGTTGAATAGGAGTGGTGAGAGAGGGCATCCCTGTCTTGTGCCAGTTTTCAAAGGGAATTTTTCCAGTTTTTGCCCATTCAGTATGATATTGGCTGTGGGTTTGTCATAAATAGCTCTTATGATTTTGAGGTACGTTCCATCAATACCGAATTTATTGAGCGTTTTTAGCATGAAGGGCTGTTGAATTTTGTCAAAAGCCTTTTCTGCATCTATTGAGATAATGATGTGGTTCTTGTCTTTGGTTCTGTTTATATGCTTGATTATGTTTATTGATTTGCGAATGTTGAACCAGCCTTGCATCCCAGGGATGAAGCCCACTTGATCATGGTGGATAAGCTTTTTGATGTGCTGCTGAATCCGGTTTGCCAGTATTTTATTGAGGATTTTTGCATCGATGTTCATCAGGGATATTGGTCTAAAATTCTCTTTTTTTGTTGTGTCTCTGCCAGGCTTTGGTATCAGGATGATGTTGGCCTCATAAAATGAGTTAGGGAGGATTCCCTCTTTTTCTATTGATTGGAATAGTTTCAGAAGGAATGGTACCAGCTCCTCCTTGTACCTCTGGTAGAATTCAGCTGTGAATCCATCTGGTCCTGGACTTTTTTTGGTTGGTAGGCTATTAATTATTGCCTCAATTTCAGAGCCTACTATTGGTCTATTCAGGGATTCAACTTCTTCCTGGTTTAGTCTTGGAAGAGTGTAAGTGTCCAGGAAATTATCCATTTCTTCTAGATTTTCCAGTTTATTTGCGTAGAGGTGTTTATAGTATTCTCTGATGGTAGTTTGTATTTCTGTGGGGTCGGTGGTGATATCCCCTTTATCATTTTTAATTGCGTCGATTTGATTCTTCTCTCTTTTCTTCTTTATTAGTCTTGCTAGTGGTCTGTCAATTTTGTTGATCTTTTCAAAAAACCAACTCCTGGATTCATTGATTTTTTGGAGGGTTTTTTTGTGTCTCTATCTCCTTCAGTTCTGCTCTGATCTTAGTTATTTCTTGCCTTCTGCTAGCTTTCGAATGTGTTTGCTCTTGCTTCTCTAGTTCTTTTAATTGTGATGTTAGAGTGTCCATTTTAGATCTTTCCTGCTTTCTCTTGTGGGCATTTAGTGCTATAAATTTCCCTCTACACACTGCTTTAAATGTGTCCCAGAGATTCTGGTATGTTGTATCTTTGTTCTCATTGGTTTCAAAGAACATCTTTATTTCTGCCTTCATTTCGTTATGTACCCAGTAGTCATTCAGGAGCAGGTTGTTCAGTTTCCATGTAGTTGAGCGGTTTTGATTGAGTTTCTTAGTCCTGAGTTCTAATTTCATTGCACTGTGGTCTGAGAGACAGTTTGTTATAATTTCTGTTCTTGTACATTTGCTGAGGAGTGCTTTACTTCCAATTACGTGGTCAATTTTGGAGTAAGTACGATGTGGTGCTGAGAAGAATGTATATTCTGTTGATTTGGGGTGGAGAGTTCTATAGATGTCTATTAGGTCTGCTTGTTTCAGAGATGAGTTCAGTTCCTGGATATCCTTGTTAACTTTCTGTCTCGTTGATCTGTCTAATGTTGACAGTGGAGTGTTGAAGTCTCCCATTATTACTGTATGGGAGTCTAAGTCTCTTCGTAAGTCTCTAAGGACTTGCTTTATGAATCTGGGTGCTCCTGTATTGGGTGCATATATATTTAGGATAGTTAGCTCTTCCTGTTGAATTGATCCCTTTACCATTATGTAATGGCCTTCTTTGTCTCTTTTGATCTTTGATGGTTTAAAGTCTGTTTTATCAGAGACTAGTATTGCAACCCCCGCTTTTTTTTGTTCTCCATTTGCTTGGTAAATCTTCCTCCATCCCTTTATTTTGAGCCTATGTATGTCTCTGCATGTGAGATGGGTCTCCTGAATACAGCAGACTGATGGATCTTGACTCTTTATCCAGTTTGCCAGTCTGTGTCTTTTAATTGGAGCATTTAGTCCATTTACATTTAAGGTTAAGATTGTTATGTGTGAACTTGATCCTGCCATTATGATATTAACTGGTTATTTTGCTCGTTAGTTGATGCAGTTTCTTCCTAGCCTTGATGGTCTTTACATTTTGGCATGTTTTTGCAATGGCTGGTACCGGTTGTTCCTTTCCATGTTTAGTGCTTCCTTCAGGGTCTCTTGTAAGGCAGGCCTAGTGGTGACAAAATCTCTAAGCATTTGCTTATCTGTAAAGGATTTTATTTCTCCTTCACTTATGAAACTTAGTTTGGCTGGATATAAAATTCTGGGTTGAAAATTCTTTTCTTTAAGAATGTTGAATATTGGCCCCCACTCTCTTCTGGCTTGAAGAGTTTCTGCCGAGAGATCTGCTGTTAGTCTGATGGGCTTCCCTTTGTGGGTAACCCGACCTTTCTCTCTGGCTGCCCTTAAGATTTTTTCCTTCATTTCAACTTTGGTGAATCTGGCAATTATGTGTCTTGGAGTTGCTCTTCTCGAGGAGTATCTTGGTGGCATTCTCTGTATTTCCTGGATTTGAATGTTGGCCTGCCCTACTAGGTTGGGGAAGTTCTCCTGGATGATATCCTGAAGAGTGTTTTCCAACTTGGTTCCATTTTCCCCCTCACTTTCAGGCACCCCAATCAGACGTAGAATTGGTCTTTTTACATAATCCCATACTTCTTGCAGGCTTTGTTCATTTCTTTTTCTTCTTTTTTCTTTTGGTTTCTCTTCTCGCTTCATTTCATTCATTTGATCCTCCATCGCTGACATTCTTTCTTCCAGTTGATCGAGTCGGTTACTGAAGCTTGTGCATTTGTCACGCATTTCTCGTGCCATGGTTTTCGTCTCTTTCATTTCGTTTGTGAGCTTCTCTGCATTAATTACTCTAGCCATCAATTCTTCCACTTTTTTTTCAAGATTTTTAGTTTATTTGCGCTGGGTACGTAATTCCTCCTTTAGCTCTGAGAAATTTGATGGACTGAAGCCTTCTGCTCTCATGTCGTCAAAGTCATTCTCCGTCCAGCTTTGATCCATTGCTGGCGATGAGCTGTGCTCCTTTGCCGGGGGAGATGCGCTCTTATTTTTTGAATTTCCAGCTTTTCTGCCCTGCTTTTTCCCCATCTTTGTGGTTTTATCTGCCTCTGGTCTTTGATGATGGTGATGTACTGATGGGGTTTTGGTGTAGGTGTCCTTCCTCTTTGATAGCTTTCCTTCTAACAGTCAGGATCCTCAGCTGTAGGTTGTAGCTATAGGAGATTGCTTGAGGTCCACTCCGGACCCTGTTTGCCTGGGTATCAGCAGCAGAGGCTGCAGAAGATAGAATATTTCTGAACAGCGAGTGTACCTGTCTGATTCTTGCTTTGAAAGCTTCCTCTCAGGGGTGTACTCCACCCTGTGAGGTGTGGGGTGTCAGACTGCCCCTAGTGGGGGATGTCTCCCAGTTAGGCTACTCAGGGGTCAGGGACCCACTTGAGCAGGGAGTCTGTCCCTTCTCAGATCTCAACCTCCGTGTTGGGAGATCCACTGCTCTCTTCAAAGCTGTCAGAGTCGTTTGCGTCTGCAGAGCTGCTGCGTTTGTTATTGTTTACTGTGCCCTGTCCCCAGAGGTGGAGTCTACAGAGACAGGCAGGTTTCCTTGAGCTGCTGTGAGCTCCACCCAGTTCGAGCTTCCCAGCAGCTTTGTTTACCTACTTAAGCCTCAGCAATGGCGGGCGCCCCTCCCCCAGCCTCGCTGCTGCCTTGCCGGTAGATCACAGACTGCTGTGCTTGCAATGAGGGAGGCTCCGTGGGTGTGGGACCCTCCCGGCCAGGTGTGGGATATGATCTCCTGGTGTGCCTGTTTGCTTAAAGCACAGTTTTGGGGTGGGAGTTACCCGATTTTCCAGGTGTTGTGTGTCTCAGTTCCCCTGGCTAGGAAAAGGGATTCCCTTCCCCCTTGCGCTTTCCAGGTGAGGCAATGCCTCGCCCTGCTTCAGCTCAGCTCTCGCTGGTCGGGCTGCAGCAGCTGACCAGCACCGATCGTCTGACACTCCCCAGTGAGATGAACCCAGTACCTCAGTTGAAAATGCAGAAATCACCGGTCTTCTGTGTCGCTCGCGCTGGGAGTTGGAGACTGGAGCTGTTCCTATTCGGCCATCTTGCTCTGCCCTCAACACTCATAATTTTCTAACTGAGCATTTCAAACATCATTTGAGAAGTTTTTCATAGGATTGTATAATTGTATATATTACAAAATTAATCACTCACATTGAGTGTAAGATCTATATAAAATATCTTAGATGTTGAAGATAAGAGTGAAAAGCCAAATGCTGTTCCATGTTAAAGTTGGAGTGTAAAACAAGGACAGTAGCTATCAAGTAATTAATAAAATGTCATCTCTCCAACAGAGATAAATTACAGTACAACCTACTGGCTTGAGGAGATTTTCTATTATTTATACCTTCAGTCTTAATTAATGAGTCATTTCGGCAACAAACACTGATCATGATAAGTTTCCATTTACTGAGTTGCTTTTATATAGGAACTGTATTAAGTGGTTTTAGATAAATTATCATGTCCTCTAATCCTCATAACAACCCTATGGAATAGATACTAGTATTAAGCCTCATTTGACAAATGAGAAAATTATTGCTTAGCTAAGTTAAGTAACTCGTTCAGGGTCACACAGCTAGTAAATGACAGAGCAAAAATTTGAACTCATGTCTATTTATATAAAGGATAGGTTAATAAACACTGTATTTTATGTCCATTTTTACCACAAGGTGCACTACTGCTTAGAAAAGATTTTCTTTACAGCTTAATAGGTTTCTGGAATACCGAGATTTTTAACTACGGTTACTTTAACAGTGAAAACATGTTATTAATTTTTCTGTCTATTTTAGTTCTATTTTATCAGACATATGAAAAGGTAATTCATATCTGTCAGTATTTTTAAAATTATTTTCCCCGTTTATTGAAACTTCCATTAAGTTAGTGTCTGACATCCGTAAAACCAACCCGCCAAATAAAAAAATTCCTTTAATTTTTAAGAGCAACAGGTACTTCTTGAATTTGAATAAAGAAACATATAGATATGTGGGTTTTACATAAGTGCCTGTTTGTAATATTTTGGTTGTACATGGTGACTAAAGTGGTTTGCAGCCACCACTATTGCATTACTAGGAAACCAAGTACCATCCACATTTATAGAATAAGACTGCAATAGGCATTTTGTCACTAATGAAATACCACTTGTGAGTACTGTGATACATGGAATCAAATATTTCACCATACTTTCTTGCCTTAGTATTTGATATTTCTACCATTAATGCTGCTTTTCTAAGCTGAAGCATATTAAAAGATCAATTGAAAAGTACACTAGAACAGATACACAGAAATCTGAGTTCCAACCCCATCCTATCCATGAACACATTGTTTACTTTGGAAAAGACACTTCAGTTTCTAAACCTGCTTTTTCTAAATAGATGGAGAATTTGGACTAGGAAATCCACCATGTTACTTTAAATTTCAAAATTCGGATCACGGAAAATGCAAATTTGTTATTTTATAAAGATCACCAATTAAGCTATCATCACTCATAAATATCTTAGTTTATCAGTTTAGCTGACTATATTAATTGGCCAGTCACATAGCAATTATATAACTGTATTTAACATACAAGTAATACTTTTATTTAATGGCCTATAAAAAGTTTTTATATAAATAACCTCACTAATTCCTGTCAACAACTATAGAAGAACAGACACTATTTTATTTTTTAAATAACATTATCAGGCTTATTTTCCAGGCAAGAAAATTAACTTGCTAAAGGCCAAGTAGAAAATGATATGCCATGTTTATTTCACGGTAATAATGATAAAAAGATGGACTAACATCAAATTGGGAACTTTTTAAATGCTGAGCACCATGTTGAGTAGATTGCAAGGAATTACCTCATTTAATCTTTACAACCACATCAAAAGATAAATATTATCACTGCTCACATTCCACAGATGAAAACTAAGGCCCAAAAATGTTAAGTTCCCTGGCCAATGTCATGACAGCTAGCAAAAGGTAGACCTGTGTTGGTAAACTCATGTCTTCTGCGACTAAACTCCATGTGCTTGCAATTATAATAACAATAATATTTTATATTTATTGACACATTTCTTATGTGTTAAACTGTAAACTAAGTGTTTACTGGATTAGCCTATATAATTTTCACAATTATCTAGCAAGTTAAGAAACTATTATTATTCTTATTTTATAAATGATCACACTAATTTTCAAAGAAATGATGTGTTCATCATTAACCACTTAGTAAGGGATGAAGATGAGGTCTGAAAAGGAGATGTCTGATTCTAGAGCCTGAGAATGTATTGCTGTGTAGTATCACATAATATATGAGCAATATTTCAACTCACTCTTGAAAATGTACATTTTTTTTTAACAAATTCATCTTGTATTGACTGAGGTTTCTTCTCTCTCCACTATATCTAGAAATGATTTATTTGTTATTACTAACCTTTTCTGTAACTCCCTGTGATAAAAATTCCCTTAATGATATTTAAAAATTCAATACTGAAATAAATTCTGATATAGCTATGTGCTACATTAACATTTTCATTTATCTAGTGGTATAACCTAGATAGTCTACATTAGATTGTAAGGCCCATGACAACAGGTTTTGTAGAGTGGTAGAATAAATATAGGTCAAAGATATTGTCTTTATTTCTGATTTCCATGCTTTAAAAGGGATATTGTAGAATTAATAGAAACTAAAAAGAGAGTGAAACAGATGATTTGGTACCTTGAGAGGCAAAAAGTAAGACTAAGAAAGGAGGGGATAAAGGTATATATTTATTCAACTAATATTTCAGGTTCCCTACAATGTGCAAAATGTTGTTTTGGAAATCAGAGATATAGCTCTGCACAAAACATATTTTTTGTTCTCACAGAACATTTTTTCTTACTATACTGCTTATATTCCAGTAATCAGTTGAGTATACTCATAATGAAATAAAACCCTTTAATTCTAATTTTTCTGATATCTTACAAGTCAAAAACTTCAACTCTCAAATCTCAAGAGGAAAATAATTTGGAAGCACAACACATATAAAATGTGTGCCAATCCAATTATTTTATTTATTACTATATACCTCCATAATTCTCCATTCATTTATTATTCATCCATTTTTTTCTACAAATATGTAATTATCATCTACTGTGTGCCCATCATTGGAATAATTACTAATATATGATACTGAACAAAGAAGGTGTTGACCCTTGTTTAATAGCAAAACCAGATAATAAACAAGTAAAGAAACACTTTTTTTTTTTTTTTTTTTTTTTTTTTTTTGAGACAGAGTTTCACCCTTGTTGCCCAAGCTGGAGTGCAATGGCACGATCTTGGCTCCCCACAACCTCTGCCTCCAGGGTTCAAGTGATTCTCCTGCCTCAGTCTCCCAAGTAGCTGGGACTACAAGAATGCATCACCATGCCTGGTTAATTTTGTATTTTTTTGTAGAGATGGGATTTATCCATTTTGATCAGACTGGTCTCAAACTCCCAACCTCAGGCGATCTGCCCACCTCGGACTCCCAAAGTGCTGGGATTATAGGTGCGAGCCACAGCCTCCAGCCAATAAACATATTTTTTAAACTTATATGTAAGATTAAGAGAGCAAAGAAGATTCAGTGATAGAAAGTAAGAGGAATTTTATATTAGATAAGTAGTTAGGGATGATGTATCAATCAGATTCAGTGAAATGACAAATAATCTATACAGCAAACCTCCATGGCATAACATTTACTGATATAAAAAACTTTCACTTGTATCCCTGAACCTAAAATAAAAGTTAAAAAAAGAAAAATAAACTATTTTAAGTATTTAAAAATAAATTAATTTAATGCAGGAAAGAAGGCACATTGTTGAAAGGTCCTTGAGAGGAGAAGTCTAGGTGCCGTGATTGTATATTTAGAAAACCCCATTGCCTCAGCACAAAATCTCCTTAAGCAGATAAGCAAATTCAGAAAAATCTCAGTATACAAAATCAATGTGCAACAATCACATTCATTCCTATACACCAATAACAGACAAACAGAAAGCCAAATCAGGAATGAACTTCCATTCACAATTGCTTCAAAGAGAATAAAATACCTAGGAATCCAACTTACAAGGGATGTAAAGGACCTCTTCAAGGAGAACTACAAACCACTGCTCAGTGAAATAAAAGAGGACACAAACAAATGGAAGAACATACCATGCTCATGGATAGGAAGAATCAATATCGTGAAAATGGCCATACTGCCCAAGGTAATTTATAGATTCAATGCCATCCCCATCAAGCTACCAATGAGCTTCTTCAGACTAGGGGCAGTCTGACACCCCACACCTCACAGGGTGGAGTACACCCCTGAGAGGAAGCTTTCAAAGCAAGAATCAGACAGGTACACTCGCTGTTCAGAAATATTCTATCTTCTGCAGCCTCTGCTGCTGATACCCAGGCAAACAGGGTCCGGAGTGGACCTCAAGCAATCTCCTACAGCTACAACCTACAGCTGAGGATCCTGACTGTTAGAAGGAAAGCTATCAAAGAGGAAGGACACCTACACCAAAACCCCATCAGTACATCACCATCATCAAAGACCAGAGGCAGATAAAACCACAAAGATGGGGAAAAAGCAGGGCAGAAAAGCTGGAAATTCAAAAAATAAGAGCGCATCTCCCCCGGCAAAGGAGCACAGCTCATCGCCAGCAATGGATCAAAGCTGGACGGAGAATGACTTTGACGACATGAGAGCAGAAGGCTTCAGTCCATCAAATTTCTCAGAGCTAAAGGAGGAATTACGTACCCAGCGCAAATAAACTAAAAATCTTGAAAAAAAAGTGGAAGAATTGATGGCTAGAGTAATTAATGCAGAGAAGCTCACAAACGAAATGAAAGAGACGAAAACCATGGCACGAGAATTGCGTGACAAATGCACAAGCTTCAGTAACCGACTCGATCAACTGGAAGAAAGAATGTCAGCGATGGAGGATCAAATGAATGAAATGAAGCGAGAAGAGAAACCAAAAGAAAAAAGAAGAAAAAGAAATGAACAAAGCCTGCAAGAAGTATGGGATTATGTAAAAAGACCAATTCTACGTCTGATTGGGGTGCCTGAAAGTGAGGGGGAAAATGGAACCAAGTTGGAAAACACTCTTCAGGATATCATCCAGGAGAACTTCCCCAACCTAGTAGGGCAGGCCAACATTCAAATCCAGGAAATACAGAGAACGCCACCAAGATACTCCTCGAGAAGAGCAACTCCAAGACACATAATTGCCAGATTCACCAAAGTTGAAATGAAGGAAAAAATCTTAAGGGCAGCCAGAGAGAAAGGTCGGGTTACCCACAAAGGGAAGCCCATCAGACTAACAGCAGATCTCTCGGCAGAAACTCTTCAAGCCAGAAGAGAGTGGGGGCCAATATTCAACATTCTTAAAGAAAAGAATTTTCAACCCAGAATTTTATATCCAGCCAAACTAAGTTTCATAAGTGAAGGAGAAATAAAATCCTTTACAGATAAGCAAATGCTTAGAGATTTTGTCACCACTAGGCCTGCCTTACAAGAGACCCTGAAGGAAGCACTAAACATGGAAAGGAACAACCGGTACCAGCCATTGCAAAAACATGCCAAAATGTAAAGACCATCAAGGCTAGGAAGAAACTGCATCAACTAACGAGCAAAATAACCAGTTAATATCATAATGGCAGGATCAAGTTCACACATAACAATCTTAACCTTAAATGTAAATGGACTAAATGCTCCAATTAAAAGACACAGACTGGCAAACTGGATAAAGAGTCAAGATCCATCAGTCTGCTGTATTCAGGAGACCCATCTCACACGCAGAGACATACATAGGCTCAAAATAAAGGGATGGAGGAAGATTTACCAAGCAAATGGAGAACAAAAAAAAGCGGGGGTTGCAATACTAGTCTCTGATAAAACAGACTTTAAACCATCAAAGATCAAAAGAGACAAAGAAGGCCATTACATAATGGTAAAGGGATCAATTCAACAGGAAGAGCTAACTATCCTAAATATATATGCACCCAATACAGGAGCACCCAGATTCATAAAGCAAGTCCTTAGAGACTTACGAAGAGACTTAGACTCCCATACAATAATAATGGGAGACTTCAACACTCCACTGTCAACATTAGACAGATCAACGAGACAGAAAGTTAACAAGGATATCCAGGAATTGAACTCATCTCTGAAACAAGCAGACCTAATAGACATCTATAGAACTCTCCACCCCAAATCAACAGAATATACATTCTTCTCAGCACCACATCGTACTTACTCCAAAATTGACCACGTAATTGGAAGTAAAGCACTCCTCAGCAAATGTACAAGAACAGAAATTATAACAAACTGTCTCTCAGACCACAGTGCAATGAAATTAGAACTCAGGACTAAGAAACTCAATCAAAACCGCTCAACTACATGGAAACTGAACAACCTGCTCCTGAATGACTACTGGGTACATAACGAAATGAAGGCAGAAATAAAGATGTTCTTTGAAACCAATGAGAACAAAGATACAACATACCAGAATCTCTGGGACACATTTAAAGCAGTGTGTAGAGGGAAATTTATAGCACTAAATGCCCACAAGAGAAAGCAGGAAAGATCTAAAATGGACACTCTAACATCACAATTAAAAGAACTAGAGAAGCAAGAGCAAACACATTCGAAAGCTAGCAGAAGGCAAGAAATAACTAAGATCAGAGCAGAACTGAAGGAGATAGAGACACAAAAAAACCCTCCAAAAAATCAATGAATCCAGGAGTTGGTTTTTTGAAAAGATCAACAAAATTGACAGACCACTAGCAAGACTAATAAAGAAGAAAAGAGAGAAGAATCAAATCGATGCAATTAAAAATGATAAAGGGGATATCACCACCGACCCCACAGAAATACAAACTACCATCAGAGAATACTATAAACACCTCTACGCAAATAAACTGGAAAATCTAGAAGAAATGGATAATTTCCTGGACACTTACACTCTTCCAAGACTAAACCAGGAAGAAGTTGAATCCCTGAATAGACCAATAGTAGGCTCTGAAATTGAGGCAATAATTAATAGCCTACCAACCAAAAAAAGTCCAGGACCAGATGGATTCACAGCTGAATTCTACCAGAGGTACAAGGAGGAGCTGGTACCATTCCTTCTGAAACTATTCCAATCAATAGAAAAAGAGGGAATCCTCCCTAACTCATTTTATGAGGCCAACATCATCCTGATACCAAAGCCTGGCAGAGACACAACAAAAAAAGAGAATTTTAGACCAATATCCCTGATGAACATCGATGCAAAAATCCTCAATAAAATACTGGCAAACCGGATTCAGCAGCACATCAAAAAGCTTATCCACCATGATCAAGTGGGCTTCATCCCTGGGATGCAAGGCTGGTTCAACGTTCGCAAATCAATAAACATAATCCAGCATATAAACAGAACCAAAGACAAGAACCACATCATTATCTCAATAGATGCAGAAAAGGCTTTTGACAAAATTCAACAGCCCTTCATGCTAAAAACGCTCAATAAATTCGGTATTGATGGAACGTACCTCAAAATCATAAGAGCTATTTATGACAAACCCACAGCCAATATCATACTGAATGGGCAAAAACTGGAAAAATTCCCTTTGAAAACTGGCACAAGACAGGGATGCCCTCTCTCACCACTCCTATTCAACATAGTGTTGGAAGTTCTGGCTAGGGCAATCAGGCAAGAGAAAGAAATCAAGGGGATTCAGTTAGGAAAAGAAGAAGTCAAATTGTCCCTGTTTGCAGACGACATGATTGTATATTTAGAAAACCCCATTGTCTCAGCCCAAAATCTCCTTAAGCTGATAAGCAACTTCAGCAAAGTCTCAGGATACAAAATTAATGTGCAAAAATCACAAGCATTCTTATACACCAGTGACAGTCAAACAGAGAGCCAAATCAGGAATGAACTTCCATTCACAATTGCTTCAAAGAGAATAAAATACCTAGGAATCCAACTTACAAGGGATGTAAAGGACCTCTTCAAGGAGAACTACAAACCACTGCTCAGTGAAATCAAAGAGGACACAAACAAATGGAAGAACATACCATGCTCATGGATAGGAAGAATCAATATCGTGAAAATGGCCATACTGCCCAAGGTAATTTATAGATTCAATGCCATCCCCATCAAGCTACCAATGAGCTTCTTCACAGAATTGGAAAAAACTGCTTTAAAGTTCATATGGAACCAAAAAAGAGCCCGCATCTCCAAGACAATCCTAAGTCAAAAGAACAAAGCTGGAGGCATCACGCTACCTGACTTCAAACTATACTACAAGGCTACAGTAACCAAAACAGCATGGTACTGCTACCAAAACAGAGATATAGACCAATGGAACAGAACAGAGTCCTCAGAAATAATGCCACACATCTACAGCCATCTGATCTTTGACAAACCTGAGAGAAACAAGAAATGGGGAAAGGATTCCCTATTTAATAAATGGTGCTGGGAAAATTGGCTAGCCATAAGTAGAAAGCTGAAACTGGATCCTTTCCTTACTCCTTATACGAAAATTAATTCAAGATGGATTAGAGACTTAAATGTTAGACCTAATACCATAAAAATCCTAGAGGAAAACCTAGGTAGTACCATTCAGGACATAGGCATGGGCAAAGGCTTCATGTCTAAAACACCAAAAGCAACGGCAGCAAAAGCCAAAATTGACAAATGGGATCTCATTAAACTAAAGAGCTTCTGCACAGCAAAAGAAACTACCATCAGAGTGAACAGGCAATCTACAGAATGGGAGAAAATTTTTGCAATCTACTCATCTGGCAAAGGGCTAATATCCAGAACCTACAAAGAACTCAAACAAATTTACAAGAAAAAAACAAACAACCCCATCAAAAAGTGGGCAAAGGATATGAACAGACATTTCTCAAAAGAAGACATTCATACAGCCAACAGACACATGAAAAAATGCTCATCATCACTGGCCATCAGAGAAATGCAAATCAAAACCACAATGAGATACCATCTCACACCAGTTAGAATGGCGATCATTCAAAAGTCAGGAAACAACAGGTGCTGGAGAGGATGTGGAGAAATAGGAACACTTTTACACTGTTGGTGGGATTGTAAACTAGTTCAACCATTATGGAAAACAGTATGGCGATTCCTCAAGGATCTAGAACTAGATGTACCATATGACCCAGCCATCCCATTACTAGGTATATACCCAAAGGATTATAAATTATGCTGCTATAAAGACACATGCACACGTATGTTTATTGCAGCACTATTCACAATAGCAAAGACTTGGAATCAACCCAAATGTCCATCAGTGACAGACTGGATTAAGAAAATGTGGCACATATACACCATGGAATACTATGCAGCCATAAAAAAGGATGAGTTTGTGTCCTTTGTAGGGACATGGATGCAGCTGGAAACCATCATTCTCAGCAAACTATCACAAGAACAGAAAACCAAACACCGCATGTTCTCACTCATAGGCGGGAACTGAACAATGAGATCACTTGGACTCGGGAAGGGGAACATCACACACCGGGGCCTATCATGGGGAGGGGGGAGGGGGGAGGGATTTCATTGGGAGTTATACCTGATGTAAATGACGAGTTGATGGGTGCAGCACACCAACATGGCACAAGTATACATATGTAGCAAACCTGCACGTTGTGCACATGTACCCTACAACTTGAAGTTTAATAATAATAAATAAATTAAAAAAAAAAAAAAGAAAATTATGAGTGTTAAAAATATCTGTTTTACCTTATGATAAAATCTGTACCTTTTTAAAACTCACCGTTGGTCCTAGTTAACTCTCTCAGACCATTTTAAATTGAGATTATACCTTGGGTGCAAATCCAAAATTTCTAATACCTTTTACATAAGATCACCTTTCACATATTTGGAGAGGGATCTTATGTCTCACAGTGAATTTTTCTCTTTCAGTGTAAACATGCAAAATTATTTCAAACATTTCTCATATGGCTTAATTGTATTACTACTCTCACCACACTTTTCTCAATGCATTTTAATTTATCTAAATACTAAAATAAAATGTGATGCCCTGTTAGAAAGCCAAGACTCTGGGTGTCATTTGAGATCTCATTAGTAATATTGCCTCCTTAATGTTAAGTATCATACTTCTGTTAATGACAATAATATCATACAGTGTTTTTTTGGCTTTCATATCATATTTTTTTCTCACACTGATCGTATTGTTAACTAAAAGTTCTGACTCATTATTACACAAGCTGGAAAGACTTCCTTATTCTATCCATGGGCATATTTTCTGTCTTCAAGTACAGAAGTATTTTATTTAATAATATTATATTAATCTTATGTTTTTGTCAATATTTTTGAATGCTGATAATAACAACCATATATTTTGTTTCAAATGCCCCTGGGAGTGATGTTAGCAAAATGGCATACTAGAAATCTCCAAGCTTTTGTCCTCTTATGCAAACATTTTTAAACACCAACAGCAACAAGTAGCAATTGATTTCACCACTTTATCAGAGCTCTGAAAAGCAAAGTTTTACATTAACCAGGCAAATACCCAGTTAAAAGAGAGCTGTCATCAAAAAAGAAGAATCTGTGATACTTTTACTCTCCCTTGTCTCACTTCCTCCTTAGTTTGGTGGCAGTCTTGGTTATGAAGTGATATCAGCCCAGTTCCCAGTTACCTCCCTTGAACCAAAGGGAGATGATGACCTTATTTGCAAATTGGTAGCTGTATTTTTTTCTAACTTGCACATAGGCTACTTAAACTACAGAAGAAAGGTGGACATCTCTGTTTTTCTATTGTGGATCTCCAATGGCAAAAGCAAAGGGCAATGCTTTTGAAGGCTTCAAGTAGACTGCAGACTCACAGAGGCTTGGGGCACGAGTTTATGGAGACATACAATAGACCACCTAAGACATGGAGAAGAATTTGGGGTGACACTCTTTAGGAAATTAGGTTATTCAAAAGCAGACATGTATACAGGGGTATTTAGAAAAAACACAAACATTCCCAAAAAAGATACATGCTCGGAAAAGTTTTAAGAAGACCATAAACTTTCACCTTGAACTAATTTCTAGTCTTAGAAAAAGTCTAGCTAAGTGCTGAAGTGCCCTAGCACAGAGCCAATCAACAAGAACTAGGAGAATTGGGTGTTTTTCTGACTCTCTCTTTTATGGATGGTTTTTTATTGTTTCTTTTAGTTTCTGGTACTTAAGAAAATATTTATGAAAATGTTAGCGTCACACCAGTGAAAGGAAAAGAGACTATAGTGATAACAAATGACAAGGAATAGTCTGCAAAAATAGTTTGAAAAGGTCTCAAAATAGACTATGGTCTTCAACAAGTTGAAAAAAAAAAAGCCAGCAATCTCTAAAGAAGGAGAGGAAAACATTTTTTATACTTAAAACATTATAATAGTCAAATGCCAAATTATTCACATGAAAATATCAATTTATACAAAGAAACAGGAAAACACGGAACACTGAAGTAACAATGAATAACAATTTGGCTCTTATGAAAATTAGACATCAGACTAAATAGAAAGTGTCTTGAAAACAACTATCTTAAATATTCCTAAAATATTAAATGAAAACATAAAAAACTAGAAATATTATAAAAATTATATGAGAACAAAATGAGCATATCAACGATGAAATAAAAACCATAAAAAATCAAACAAAATTTCTGGAGATGAAAAGTATAACTAAAATTAAAAAATTTATAAAAGTAGCTCAACAGCCATTTTGAGCAGAAAAAAGAAGAAATTATTATACCTAAATAAAAAAGTGCAAATAGCATATTCAAAGAAGCAGAAAGAAAAATGAAGGAACATGTGGACACCATCCTGTGGACCAATATTTTTAATACGACTATCCAAAAGAAGAAGAGGTAGACAACAATGCAAATAGATTTTTTAAAGATATAATGGCCCCAGCTGGGTGCGGTGGCTCATGTGTATAATCCCAACAATTTAGGAAGGAGGCTAAGTTTGGGCAGATTGCTTGAGCCCAGGAGTTTGAGAGCAACCTGGTAAACATGCCGAAACTCCATCTCTTCCAAATATGTTAATGTACATATCTAGCCAAGCGTGGTATTGCACGCATGTAGTCTCAGCTACACTGGAGACTGAGATGGGAGGATGGGTTCAACCCATGAGGGAGAGATTGCAGTGAGCTGTGATCATGCCATTGCACTGCAGCCTGGGCAACAGAACCAGACCCTGTCTCAATAAATAAATAAATAAATAAATAAATAGGAATCATTGATCCAAAGTTTGGAAATTTAATGAAATACATAAATGTACGAATTCAAGAAGCTCAATGGAATTCAACCAGTATGATCACAAAGACACCAAGACAGAGATATATCATAGTCAAACTGTTGAACACAAAGGGCAAAAATGCTGTGAACGGCAAAAAAAAAAAAAAAAAAAAAAAAAAAAAAGTGACTCATCACATATATGGATCCTAACTATGATTATCAGCCAATCCCACATTCAAAAAGTTGAAGGCCCCAAAGCATATGGAAGATATATTTAAACCACTAAAATGATAAAACAACAACAAATAATTAATCAAAAATTATACACCTTGCAGCCGGGCATGGTGGCTCACGCCTGTAACCCCAGCACTTTGGGAGGCTGAGGCAGGTGGATCGCCTGAGGTCAGGAGTTCAAGACCAGCCTGGCCAACATGGCAAAACCCTGTCTCTACAAAAAATACAAAAATTAGCTGGACGTGGTGGTGGGTGCCTGTAATCCCAGCTACTCAGGAGGCTGAGGCAGGAGAATTGCTTGAACCAGGGAGGTGGAGGTTGTAGTGAGCCAAGATTGTGCCATTGCACCCCAGCCTGGCAACAGACCAAGAAACCATCTCAAAACCAACCAACAAACAAACATTCCACGTCTTGCAAATTGATCTTCCAAAATGAAAGAAAAAACTGACACTCCTCCAGAAACAAAACTTGCTGATATTTATAACCAGCAGACTTGCCCTACGTAAAATGGAAAATAGCATCATTCAAGTTTAAAACAAAATGCAATATAGTAACTTGAATCAATTTCAATAAAGATCACCAGTAAAAAGAAATACATGAAGAAAACTAAAAGTCTATATTGTAATTTTAGTTTGTAAACACAATTTTATGTTTTACATGATTTTAACAACAAATATATGAGAAGATTAACAAGCTATATAATCAGGCACATAGTGTGTGGAGATGCAATTTGTGATGTCAATATCATAAATGGGAGCAGAGCTTTATCGGAGTTGCATTTTTGTATGTTATTGAAGTAAAGTTGTTAACAATTCAAGTTAGATTGTTATCACATATGGACATTAGCTATAATCCCAGTGGTGACCACACAAAAAAATATATATATATACACACACACACATACACACATAGAAAATACACAAAGGAAAGTGAGAAGGAAATAAAATATGTCACTATAAAAAAATCAACTAAACACAAAAGGCAGTAATGAAGAAACTGAGGTACAAACATTCTAGTAGATATATAGAAAATAAGTTGCAAAATGGCAGAAGTAATACTTTTCTTATCTGAAACTACATTAACTGTGAGTAAATAAAGGTGGCCAATGAAATGTAGAGATCGGTAGAAAAAAATGTTTTTAATGATCTATTATATAATTAAATGTATGTGATTCCTTTTAGATCCAAAGGCAAAATACGTTGAAAGTACAGGAAAAGATATTTCATTCAAATAGAAACTGAAAAAAAAAAGCTAAGGTATCAGCACCAATATCAGACAAAATAAACGTTAAAAGGAAATTATTCCAAAAGAAAAAGAAGAGCATTAAATATAGGGAAGAAAATTAATTCACAAAGAAGATATAAGAATTGAAAACATATATGAACTTAACAACGGAGATCTAAACTCTATGGAGCAACCACTGACAAAATTGTAGAAATGGTTCTACAATAATAGTTGGAGATTTTAATGCCCTGATTTTTTTATTTCTGCTTTTATTGAAGTATAATTGACAATTTAAAATTTGTATATATTTAAGGTGTATAATGGAGTTTTTTAAAATATAAATATACCTGTGTAATGAATCCCACAATCAAGCTAATGTACATGGGCATAGTTTACATGGTTACAATATTTTGTGGTGAGAACTTACAATCCTTTGTATTCCTGTAAAGCCATTAGTAATATTCGTTTTTTAAATTTTAATAATTTGAATCTTCTTTTTTTCTCGGTCAATCTCACTAAAGATTTGTCAATTTTATTTATAATTTCACAGAGCAAACTTTTTATTGCGTTTTCTCTTCATTTATTCTTTGTCTATTTTATTTATCTTCATTCTAATCTTTACTGTATTTTCCCTGATCTGTCTTTCTATTTAGCCTGCTCTTCTTTTGTTAGTTCCTTCACAGTGTACAGTTAGGTTATTGACTTGAGGTCTTTCTTCTTTTTCACCATCTCTGTTTACAACTATAAATATCTCTCTTAGCACTGCTTTACTTGTATCTCATAAGTTTTGGTAGATCGCTTTTTGTTTTCATTTGGTATTTAAAAATCTCCTTTGGCCGGGCGCGGTGGCTCAAGCCTGTAATCCCAGCACTTTGGGAGGCCGAGACGGGCGGATCACGAGGTCAGGAGATCGAGACCATCCTGGCTAACACGGTGAAACCCCGTCTCCACTAAAAAATACAAAAAAAACTAGCCGGGCGAGGTGGCGGGCGCCTGTAGTCCCAGCTACTCGGGAGGCTGAGGCAGGAGAATGGCCGGAACCAGGGAGGCGGAGCTTGCAGTGAGCTGAGATCCGGCCACAGCACTCCAGCCTGGGCTACAGAGCGAGACTCCGTCTCAAAAAAAAAAAAAAAAAAAAAAAAAAAAAAAATCTCCTTTGTGATTTCTTCAATGACCTGATGGCTATTTAAATAGTGTGTTATTTAATTTCCTCACATGTATGAATGTTATAGTTTTTCCCTTTTATTAATTTCTAGTTTCATTCTATTGTAATAAAAATTATTTTAATATTTTCAAATATATGAAGACTTCTTCTGTGGCCTGTATATGATCTATCCTGCAGAATGCTCTATGTGCGGTTGAGGAAAGTGTGTATTCTGTTGTTGTTGGGGAATGTTCTATGTCTGTTACGTCTAATTTGTCTACAGTACTTTTCATATCCATATATGCTCTTCTGACTGGAGATTATGTCTATTATTGAAAGTAAAGTGTTGACTTCTGAGTATATAGTCAAAAGAAAAAAAATTGATATTTAAGGATGTGTCTCCATTCTCATTCTCATGTTCATTCTAGCATTTTATTTCTTTTTTCCTTTATTATAAATTATGTTTTTAAGCATGTTTCAAAAATAAATCAAGATATAGAAGTAACATAAGAGCCAATTAACAAATAAATTGATAATAAAATTTTGACACACACACACAATGGAATATAAGGGATCATCAAAAAGTTGGTAAAAATGCATAATGTGGAAAAAAGTGTTTATGAAATTTTATTTTTGCACCAAAGTAAACATGTACTTACTTATTATAACATGTCTGAATGGGATCTAATTTGAAAGAGTAAAAAGGAAAATGTACCAGTTCGAAAAAAGCAACATGAATTTTTCCAAAATTGAAGCAGGAACAAACACAAATTTATAGTGATGCTTGGGTGAAAGAAAGGTGATCTTATCGATGCTTTATGAAAAATTTATGGATAAAATGCCCCAAATAAGTCAGCAGTTTACAAATAAACAAATTATTTAAAGAAGGGACCAAAGTTAAAGTCTGCTGCAGCAGCTCATTTTCATCAATTTGTAAGGAATAATTTAAATTTGCTTGTACCGTAATTGAAGAGGATGAGCAGTTAACAGCAAAAACAATAACAAATACCGTAGAGGTCTTAGTTGATTAAACTTACACAATTCCGACTAAAAATTAAAAGTTGAGGAAACTTTTTACTCGAAAATTGCCAAAACCGTTGCACCCAAATCAGTTGCAGACAAAAAAGCAGAGCTTTTAATGGAAATTTTAAACAAGTGATGTTAAGATCCTAAAGCATTTCTTGAAAGAATTATAGTCAGCGATAAAACTGAAACACTTCTTTACCAGTACTATCCTGAAGACAAAATACAATCAACATAAAGGCTACTGAGAAGACGATGTGGTCTGGTTGAAGCAAAAGCAGACCAATCAAGAACAAACATTATGGCAACACTTTTTTGGTAATCCTCAAGGCAGTTTGCCTGCTGACTTTCTAAAGGGCCAAACGATTACAACATCTGCTTATTATAGGAATGTTTTGAGAACATTAGCCAAAGCTTTAACAGAAGAATTTTCTATGAAAGCTTTATTCGGGGACTCATTCTCTGCTATGACAATGATCCTGGTCATTTTTCTTTTTAAGCCAGGATAATTTTGTGTAAGTTTCAAAGGGAAATAATTAAGCATACACCTTACAATTATGATTTGGCTCCTTCTGCATCTTTTTTTCCCTAGTCTTGAAAAGTCTTTAAAGGGCTGTCTTTTTTCTTCAGTAAATAATGTGATAAATACTTCATTGAATTGGTTAAATTCCCAGGACCCTCAATTATATAGGGATAAACTAAATGGCTTGTGTGATTATGTACACAAATGTCTTGTACTTGATGAAGTTATGTTAAGAAATACAGTTTTTATTTTTAATTTTTATCTGTGAAGTCAATTTTTTTATGAACTTTACAAATTTCCCTTTTGTCACTTTCTGTAGATTTCTAAGCAGAAATCTTTCAGGCCAGGAAAGAGTGGGATGTTATATCCAAATTGCTGAAGGACAAAAAAAAGAAATTCTTAATGAAGAATATTTGTCTCAGCAAAGTTGTCCTTCTAAAACTAAAAAAGATAAGTACTTTTACAAAGAAGCAAAACTGGTCGGAATTCATCAACACCAGACCTCTCTCTCCTATAAGAAATGCTAAGGGAGTTTTTCAGTCTGAAAGAAATAGATGATCATATGTGACAGGAAAAAATCTAATGGTGTTATACTTAATCATAAATTTCAACGAAAATTCAGAATACTGTAATATTGTAATTGGAGTAAGTAAACCACGTATATCCCACATAGGAAGACTAAGAAAAAAAATAAAAACTGGGTGTAGTGGCTCATGCCTGTAATCCCAGAACTTTTTTGTTTGTTTGTTTCATATGAATTTTAGAAGTGCCTATTCTAGTTTTTTCTAGTTCTGTGAAGAATGATGGTGGTATTTTAATGGAAATTTCATTGAATTTTTAGATTGCTTTTGGCCACATGGTCATTTTCACAACATTGATTCTACCCATCTATGAGAATGGGATGTTTTTCCACTTGCTTGTGTCATCTGTGATTTATTTCAGCAATGTTTTGTAGTTTTCCTTGTAGAGGTCATTCACCTCCTTGCTTAGGTGTATTCTTACGGATTTTATTTTATTTTTTGCAACTATTGTAAAGGGGATTGAGTTCTGGATTTGATCTCAGTTTGATTGCTCTTGGTATATAACGGAGTTACTGGTTTATGTACATTAATTTTGTATCCTGAAACTTTGCTGAATTCATTTATCAATTCTAGGAGCTTTTTGGATCAGTCTTTGGGATTTTTTAGGTATATGATCACAACATCATCAGCAAACCGTGAGAGTTAGACTTCTTCTTTACCGATTTGGATTCCCTTTATTTCTTTCTCTTGTCTGATTGCCCTGGCTCGGACTTCCAGCACCATTTGATTCTTAACCTTGAAGGCCAGAGTAAAAAGCCAAGGGTTTTGTGTCAGATCCTCCCCACCCCCGAGTTAGAGGACAAACTCCAGGAGCCCTCAACTAAGGCTTGGCTGCCTAAAATCATCCAGAAATAAAGACAATCAACTAAACACAGCTTAAATTACAATCAAGACCTCAATAGCCTCAAAGAATATACAATCAAAAATCTCCAACTGAGGGACAGCAACTCCAAAGATGAAAGGAACTCCCACCCAAGCAGATGAGACCAGTGTAAGAAGTCTGGCAACTCTAAAACCCAGGGTGTCTTACATTCAAATAACTGGACTAGCTCCCTAGAATGTTTCTTAACTAGACTAAAATGGCTGGAATGACAGACACAGAATTCAGAATCTGGATAATAATGAAGATCAAAGATATTTAGGAGAAAGTTAAAACCTAATTTAAGAAATATAATGAATGTCATAAAATGATACAAGATTTGAAAAATAATAAAAGAAAACATTTTAAGAAAAAAACAAACTGGTCTTCTAGAGCTAAAAAATTTACTGCAAAAAATTCATAATACAATCACAAGTATTAACAGCAGAATAAATCAAGTTGAGAAAAGAACCTTAAATCTCAAAGACTGATCAGTGTATCAAGTCAGACAAAAATAATTTTAAAAAATTAAAAATGAACAAAACATCTCAGAATTATGGGATTGCATAAAGAGACTAAATCTATAACACATTGGCCTATCAGAAAAAGAGGGAGAGAGAGCAAGCCATTTGGAAAACATACTAGAGAAATTGTCCATAAAAATTTTTCCAACCACACTAGGGAGGTCAATATGCAAATACTGAAAATTCAGAGAAACTAGGTGAGATACTGTCCTGAAAGACTATCCTCAGGTAACGTAATCATATTCTCCAAGGTCGACATGAAACAAAAGTTAAAGGCAGCTAAGGTGAATGGAAGTGCAACCTACAAAGGAAGCTGCATAAGGGTATGATTAGACCGTTTAACAGAAAACCAACAAAGCAGAAAACAAAGGGGGCCTATGTTTAGCATTCTTAAAAAATTTTCGATGAAGAATGCCATGTTCAGGTAAACCAAGATTCATAAAAAAAGGAGAAAGACATTATTTTTCAGGCAAGTAAACATTCAAATTTGTTCACCGATGGACCTTACAAAAGATCCTTAAGAGAAAGCTAAATGTGAAAATGAATGGTAAATACTGGCAACAACAAAAACACACTTAAGGATATAGCCTGTTAACACCATTCGCAACTACGCAATCAAGTCTACATAACAACCAGCAAACAACACAATGACAAGATGAAATTTTCAGGTATCAGTATTAACCTTAAACATAAATAAGCTAAATGCTCCAATTAAAAAAAAAAAAAAAAAAAAAAAAGAGTCACAAGCCAAAAAAATAAGTAAGACCCAACTGTATGCTATATTGAAGAGATTCATCCATCTTTCAATGGCACCCATAGTTTAAAGGTAATATGATGGAGAAAGATATCTCAAGCAAGCAAAAAAAGCAAAAGGGAGCAGGAATAGTTGTTTTAGTTTAAGAGAAAATGCACTTAAAACCAACAGCAATCAAGAACAACCAAGAAGGACATTACATAGTAATAAAAGGTTCAGTTTAATGAGACGACTTAGCTATCATTAATATATGTGAACTCAACTTTAGAGCACCCAGATTCAATAAAACAAGTTTCTAGAGACATATAAGGAGACATAGATAACAACCCAATAATAGTGGGAGACTTCGACACCTCACTAACAGTGTTAGACAGATCAACAAGGCAGAAAACTAATGAAGGTGTCTGAGACCTGAACTCAACATTTGACCAAATTGACCTAGCATACATCTATAGGACTTTGCACCCAACAACAGAATATGCATTTTTCTCGTCTCCACATTGGCATATAATCTAAGATTGACCACATGGTCAGCAATAAAGCAATTCTCAAAAAATTTTTTAAAACCATGCAAGCAATACTCTTGGACTACAGCACAATACAAATCTAAATTAATACAAAGAAGAGCTCTTAAAATTATACAATAACAGAAAAAATGAAAACCTACTTCTAAACGATTTGAGAGTAAAAAATGAAATTAAGGCAGAAATCAAGAAATTATTTGTCATTAATGAAAACAAAGATACCACATACTAGCATCTTTGGGATACGCCTAGTGCAGTATTAAGAGGAAAGTTAATAATAAAAAACACCCACAAAAAGAGGCAGAAATATCTCCAATTAACAGCTTAATATCAGATCTAGAGGAACAAGAAAATCAAAGGAAACTATCCACAGAGCTAGCAGGAGAAATAAAATTGCTTCTCAAATTTTCTTCAGAAATTTCTTCTTCAAGAAATATTATTTCTCTGAAATTTTATTCATTCTGAAATTTCATTTATCTTGCTAGCTTTGTGGATGGTTTGCTGTTTCACTTTCAAATTTCATTCATTTCACCTCTGATTTGAAATTTCAACCAGCTGACCTGAATAAAATTGAGATGTGAAAATTTAAAAAAAAGATCAAATGAAACAAAAGTATGTTCTTTGAATGAATAAATGAGATTGAAAAGTCACTAGCTAGACAAAAAAAGAGAGAAGATCCAAAAGAACACAATCAGAAATGACAGAGGACATTACCACTAACCGTCACCCAAATACAGAAATCCTCAGATACTGTTATGAATACCCCTATGCACACAAACTAGAAAACCTACATTAAATGGATAAATTCCAGAAAAATCACTGCCTCCCAAAATTGAACCAGGAAGAAATTGAATTTCTGAAGAGACCAACATTGAGCTCTTAAGTTGAATTAGTAACAAAAAGCCTAACAACCAGAAAAAGCCCAGATCCAGATGAATTCACAGTCACATACTACCAGATATATATTAAAAAGTACCAGTTCTACTTATTTTATTCCAGAAACTGAGGAGGAGGGACTCATTCCTAACTTATTGCATAAATCTAGCATCATTCTGATAAAAAACCTGGCAAAAACACACACACAAAAAGAAAATCTCAGGTCAATATCTCTAATAAGTATAGACACAAAAATTCTCAACAAAATACTAGCAAACTGCATCCAGCATCATATCAAAAAGCTAATCCACCATGATAAAGTCGACTTTATGTCTGAGTTGCAAGGTTGGTTCAACATATGTAAATTAATAAATGTGATTCATCACATTAAGATAACTAAAAATAACACGTGATAATCTGAATAGATGCAAAAATGCTTTTGATAGGACTAAACATCTCTTCATGTTAAAAGTTATCAAGAATCTAGACATTGAAGGAATGTACCTCAAAACGAAAAGAGCCATCTATGACAAACCCTAAGCCAACATTACACTGAACTGGCAAAAGCCTGAAGTATTCCCTCTTGAGAACCAAAAAAAGATAAGGACGTCCACTCTAATCACTCCTATTAAATATTGCACTAAAATTCCTACCAGAGTAATCAGTAAGAAGAAATAAATAAAAAGCACTTGAGTGGGAAGAGAGGAGGCAAAACTATCTCTCTTCATATATGAGATGGTTAGATACCTAAAAATACTGATTGTCTCTGCCCAAAGGCTCATAGAATTGAATAAAAACAAAACGAACTTCAGGCCAGGAACAGTGGTTCATGCCTCCAGTCTCAGAACTTTGGGAAGAAGAGGTGGGTAGATCACTTATGTCAGGAGTTTGAGACCAACCTGGCCAACATGCTGAAACCCTCTCTCTACTAAAAATACATAAATTAGTCAGGCATGGTGGCAGGTGTCTGTAGTTTCTGCTGCTTGGGAGGCTGAGACACAAGAAGTGCTTGAACCTGGGAGGAGGAGATTGTAGTGAGCCACAAAACAAAAACAAAACAAAGTTCTGTAAAGCTTTATAATGCAAAACTAATCTATAAAATTAGATTAATCTATCAGTAGCATTTCTATACACCAAAAACTTCCAAACTGAAAGACCAATCAAGAATGCAATCCCATTTACAACAAACAAAAAAATGAATAAAATACGTAGGAAAAGAGCTAATCAGGGAGGTGAAAGATAACTACAATGAAAATTACAAAACACTGCTGAAAGAATCAGAGGTAACACAAACAAATGGAAAAAATACCCCAAGCTTGTGGATAAGAAAAATGTATATCATTAGAATGGCCATACTACCTAAAGCAATTTACAAATTCAATGTTATTCTTACCAAATACCAATGACATTCTTCACAGAAATAGAAAAATAAAACTATGTTAAAATTCATGCAAAACTAAAAAGAGTGCTAATAGCCAAAGGACTCCTAAAAAAAAAAAAAAAAAAAAAAAAGCCAAAAGAATGAACACTAACTGACTTCATGCTACACTATAAGTCTAGAGTAATCAAAACAGTATGGTACTGGTACAAAATCTGACACAGCCTAATGGAACAGGTCAGAGAAACCAAAAATACAGCTGCACACTTACAATCATCAGATCTTTGACAAAGCTGATGATAACAAGCAATAGTGAAAAAACTTTCTATTCAATAAATGGTGCGGAGATAACTGGCTAACTATCAAGATGGCAGTGGCAGGCCATCCAGAGAGGCCACTGTCATCATGCTGGCTGAAGCAAGGAGATGCAGGCAGTGATGGCAGGAGAGGCTGCGGGAGCAGCAGTGGTGGCAGTGGGTCCCCTCTGCCCCACGATTCTAAGGCAGCAGACTGCCATAAGTGGCTAGGAGGCACCAACTCCCAGGTCTGGAGTCTCCGCTGTTCCAAACTCAGCTCTGCGTTGCCATTCTCGCTCACCGCTGCTTCGGGGAGGGTAGGGGGAGGAGGCAGAGGTCTGCCCTGAGCAGTGCTGCACTCTACAAAGCAAGCAGGAGCCAGAGAGTGGGAGCCACCAGAAAGTCCATCTCCCTGAGAGTTGCTACAGTGGGGTTGGGTTGAGCATCCCGCTGGAGAGGGAGCAGAGCCATCAGGCATGGAGGGGTGGACAGAAAGGTACCCAGCAAGGATCCAGAGCTCGCATCCCAGACTGCGAGGAGGCATGGCCAGGGCTGCTAGCATCCCCCACGGAGTAGACTAGGGCCCAGCCCTCCAAAGTACAGGACCCGGGTGTCTCTGGACTGTACACCTTTGGGGTCCTGAGAAGGTCCCTCTACCCCAACAGGCTTGGGGATTTCTACTACTACTGTCTGACTTCTCCCTGCTCTCACTGCCTATTCCAAACTTGGAGCAGGTTTGGGGCCAAGCTCGTGGCAGTGTTACAGCCCAGGCAGGTATGTGCGTGTGTAGGGCATCACTGACACGTCCGTCCCCTGCTGTCTTGGCCACCTCTAGACTTCGGGCACCAATGAGCATGGCGGGGAAGTTGAGGAATGGTGATGATGGCAGCATTGGTCTGCATGTGCCACTGGACTCAAGCAGCCTGGGCACCATGGACAGTGGCAGAAGGAAGACAGGCTCCTGGGTGGAAGTGATTGAGTCCCTGGTAAGGCCCCACATTCAGGCCAGGGAGGATGTGAAGGCTGGGGCTTGGGCTGCCTCTCTGCTAGGAGCTGAACACTTAATGGAACACCCTGGCTGTGAAAAGGAACTGCCCCCTGTGGAAGACTGAGCTGTTCTATTGGTCAATTAAAGCTCATCTTCATTTTGCTCACCCTTCACTTGTCTACGTACCTTATTTTTCCTGGTCACAGAACAAGTACTGGGGACCCTCCAAATGGCAAGGCTAAAAGAGTTGTAACACAAATAGGTGTGAAACATTGCCCTTGCTTGCCATGTTGTGGATAAAGAGAAGGACAGAAGTGCTGCGGCCCTTCGGTGAGCCCAGACCTGGGAGCTCCTCAAACCAGGACTGTAACTCCTTGGGGGCCCTGCAGTTCCCGGTTTCTCCAAGCTTCTGGGTGCAACTGTATACCCTGGTGCCAGCTGGGAAAGCTGCTTGTAGTATGCGTAGTCCAGTTACAGTTTAACAGGGAGCCAGCACCCATGCCAGCACCTGGAGCTTCCCATCCTGTGGCAGAAGCTAGCATGTGTGACTATGCAGTAGCCAGACCCCACACTCGATCACACACCCCTTGCCGCTCCATGCTGACTTGCAGTCTTCATTTAGAGGCATAGATCCAGGCCGGTAGCATGAACTGGGTGCAGCCTGCTAGGCTGTGTGGGTGAAACAAGCTCAGTAGACCTGAGCAAAATTCAGGCAAAAGCATTACTGGCCACAAGTTTCTGGCCAGAAAAACAGTACCCCCAAGATTCTGTAACATGTTTTGTGCTTGTCCAGGATCTGTGGAAGGGTGAGTAAAAGTGAACTTGCTGCTCTCTTCTTTACTCAGTCCCTAAACTCCACAATAGCTAAAGCGAAATAAAAATACCTGGCCTCTGTCAGCCAGTTAATAGCAACTGATGTGGTTGCTGGACTCAAGACACATAGGACAGACTTGCTGGGCTGACACTGTCAATTCCCTGTCACTCTCGGGTGTTGGGAACATTGACTTTGTTCCAATCAGTTTCCCTTCATGGAGGTCTAACTGTCACGTGTGACCAGAAAGAAGGTCCTGGGGTAACTGAGGGTATTTGGCCAATGCTACACCTCAGTGTTATCAAAAGTCCACAGACTAACTCCTGTCCCTGACCACCTATTAAGATGTTGGCACTAAGGCCTCCAGTCTGTTCCTTCCTTCCTTCCTTCCTTCCTTCCTTCCTTCCTTCCTTCCTTCCTCCCTCCCTCCCTCCCTCCCTCCCTCCCTCCCTTCCTTCCTTCCTTCCTTCCTTCCTTCCTTCCTTCCTTCCTTCCTTCCTTCCTTCCTTCCATGGCTGTCATGGCTTCTATCTCTTCTTTATAAACAACGTTAAGAATTTTGCAAGCAACAGAGATAATATTACTGGGTATAATAAGCATTTGGCTTAGTGATCAAAAGTATAAAATGGAAGGTTAAGAGTAGCACAGATGAAGCAAAGTGTGCCTTTTTATCTGTACATAAATTTGTGGTGGAAATGGTCTTGTCATTTCCTAGGTTGCCAACATAGTGCCAAGCATCTTGAGGCAAAGAAAAGAAGCATGGATTCAGGAAGGAAGCATTAACTTCAATGCCATCCTACAGCTGGAAATTTTCTGTAAATGCAAGGGCAAATGGTCCAAGTTTCTATATGTGCAGGTCTTTGCCTTGCAGGGTTATCCAGACCTTTGCCCATGTTGTAGGATTGATTCATCCCTCCTAGCAGTCATCTCAGGAGAGACTGCAAGGGCAATCCCTAGGAATTAGGGAAGCAAACAGCAGAGGTACCTCTAGCAGGGGAATCAACACCCTTTGCTCCTCCCTATCCAGGTTCTCTCTTAAGCTTGCCTCAGACTAGAAATCCTTGCTTTAGGCCATTCCCAGTTTCAACTGCCCCTACAACAGATGCCTGGTGAATACAGCCTTATTAAGGGCCACGTCCTCTTTTCTCTACAGGACTTAAGGAAAATTAAGGAAAATTTTGTCAAGTTTTCAGATGGCCCTGACAGGTATACAGAGGCTTTCCAGAACTTACCCCAAATATTTAAACTCCCTTTGAAGAATGTCATGTTAATTTTGAATCAAACCCTGACTACCACTGAAAATCAGGCTGTCCTGTAAGCAGCAGATATTTTTGAGAATGAGCTGTGTATGTCTTATAGGGCCAGGAAAGGGGATAAAACTTATCTGATTGGAAGAATGGAAGTACCACTGAAAGACTCTAAATTAGACTCCAATAATAAAATAGGAGAATGGGAAAGGAAACACTTTCAGATGTGTATACTGGAGGGTTTATGAAGGACTAATACTAAGCCTCTGAATTACACCAAACTATCTGTGGTAGAGCAGGGATTAGATGATAATACCACTGCTTTCCTGAAAAGGCTATGAGAGACCTCAGTAAAAACACAACTCTCTATCTGCTGATTCAGTAAAGGTATAGCTATTCCTAGTGGGTGACTTTATCACACAAGCAGCCCCTGATGTCAGGAAGTGGCTGCAGAAATGGGCTATGGGACTAGATGGTACTTTGGAACATCTCCTGAGAATGGCCACCTCAGTCTTTTGTAGCGGGAACCAGTAGGAAATTTAGAAGAAAGAAGAGAGATACAGGAAAAAGGCAGAGACTCTAATGGCCATCTTGTGGGCTGACAGACCCCAGAGTCCCTGAGATGCACCTGTTGACTGCCCCAAATATGGCAGGCAAGGGTATTTTAGGAGGGACTGTCCAGTCAGCAGGGAGAAGACAACTCAACGCTGTCCAGTTTGTGATGGGGACCAATGGAAGGCAGGCTATCCCTGGAAACACAGGTCGTTGGGTGCAGGGCTGGTCTTCCATGCAGGACTAGCAGACCCTGGGGCTTCTCTCCCCATCTTCAGTGGTTCAGACTGCCATTGACATTCAGGAGCTCTGTGTGATTCTGGGGACTGAGGGAAGGAGAGTGGACCTACTCTGGACTCCCCCTCCAGAGGGGGATTTCCAGTTCTACTCTCCTATCTAGGCATCCCTTCTCTGTTGACATGACCTGAGGGACATCTTAGGAAAGCCTTTCTAACCTCTTATTTGTAGTTGGGGAGACCTCTTCCTTATTTTTCTCTTTCCCCTGTTGAAGGAACCCATTTGCATAAGGCAAGAGACTTTTTCCCCCAGGCACCTTCCCTCCCCTGCACTTAAGTCCTCCTTCTTGCAGTATGTCAGAAGTCAACATAGTCCTGTGAATACAGAGAGCTTTTCTATGTGAGCAGTTAGCTTTTTTCATTTTGGAAAACATCTTATTGGGACAATTCCCTATTCCAAGGACTCCCTTTATCTCCCTTGTTTGAGGAGGACCTGGTTCCACAGCTCCACCTGCTTATGATAGGGAGGCAATGGAGAAGTGGCCCCCACCAGTTGCTAACTGCAATTGGGCAAGGACCACCTGGAAGTAATTTAATGGGCGGTAGACCCTCCTGAGTCAACTTTTTGTCCAAAGCTTTAGTTTGAAGCCCTGAAATGGAACACTAGACCTGAGACATATGACAGTGGGAGTCAAGCGACACAGTACAGGTGAGCATGACTAATTCCTGTCTATTAGGACCTCCCACTTCATGGATGGAGGTCATTCTCACATCCATGACATAGATAAGGTCTAGGAAACCCAAAGGTTACCGACAGTGAGAGGATAGGGTAGCATGTATGTAAGTGTGAATATTCGTACATATTAGGCCTCCACACTACATGGGTGAAGATCACACTTGCATCCACGGGATGCCACCTGCAAAGGTTGTGGGGACTCAGGGATATAAGGTCAGAAGGCAAAATAAGGATGCCTCTTTTTTCTCCCCATAATGTACCCTTGATATTTGCTGGAAAGAGAGAGAAAAAAGGGATGCCTTTTTTTCCCTCTTTCCAGTTGGGTAACCAACCATCCTCAGCCTCCACTCCTCTTGAATGCATCTGAAAACACTGGAACTCTTTTGGTTCTCAGACCCTTAAAAAAGAAAAAAAAGTTTTGTTGTTGTTGTTGTTGTTTTTTTGTTTTGTTTTGTTTTGTTTTGTTCCTATTTTCCTCCCATGTCCTCTCTTAATGGGTTGTTAATCACATCTCCATACCACAGGACATACCCCTTGGATGGATCTCCCAAACCGGGTAGATTTTAATTTCTCTCAATCTCAAACCTCTTGGTAATTTCTTGATAAGAAACAATTTATCTTTGTCTGTTCCCCCTTCACAGGATTCCAGGGGCAATAGGGCTCCATGGCTTCAGGGAAAAGAACCCAGAAGCCTGACATGCTGGCAAAAGGGTAAAAGTTCTTAAAAGTTCTTACCAGTTAGACTTCTGGCTTCTCTCTCTCTGTGCAAACTGGTTGCAGGAATGGTAAAAATTACTGTATTATTTTTTCTTCCGTGAGTTCAAAAGCCAGAAGTATTGACCATTTGGCATGGCTATAGTGGGGTAATAAAAGATTTAAAAGGACTTCTTAAAAAAGGAGTATTATAGTTAAAATCAGCTTAATGAAAGATGGATATCCAAGCTATAGGTATATTTAAAAGGGCTTTTTGTCTTTTCTCTTAGTGGATCCTGTTTTGCTGAAAGAAAGATTTTTTATTCTCAGTCAACTTAATTATTTTTCTCCATTTTTGTCTTGCCACTCTTAATGAACAAATGAAGGACTCCAGGATTACTTCTGGTGACCTGGGTTTCCTTGGGAAAATGGAGAAGGTGCCACTGACTCCATTTTGAGAAAAATCTCTGTTTTCTTCACAAAACCCCAGGAATTACAGATGGATGGATTCCTCTCAAAATCTGATTTGTCTATCAGTTGTGCCTGCTTATTAAATCTTAGAAACTGCATGCTTTCCTAGACTTGTTTCTTGAAGGGCTTCTCCCTGAGGCCAGTAATTCAATTAAGAGATTGGCAGATAGAAAATCTTACAACTACTGGATACCCTTCTGACTGTCTGTGTAGTTATATATGTGTTATGTGTGTGATGATTATATAGAAGAGTTATAATTGACTGGCTTAAGGAAAAAGAAGCACTTAGATCAAATATTCTAAAACAAAAATCGAATTTGATGCCTTTTAGTTCACATGACTTTAATCTTTGAGAAATAAAAAGTTTTGAAAATTATTGGTAAAATAAAATTGTCTTCAAAATTTAGATGTGTGGTCCAAATTAGGTTTGCTAAATGCTTTAAGATCATAAACTGCTTTTTTGGCTTTTGAAAACTGTTCAACTTGCCTGCTTTACAGTTTGGTAAGGCCTGTTAAAATTTGGGGTTAACCACGCTCCTAACTATGCTGGAAAGAGTCAGACTTTATCCACACCTAATACATAATTAAAATAACTTACTGAGTTTTCCACCAAAATTAAAAATTGCTGAGAGTTAACACTGTAACATGTAACTGAGACTATTGAAAATAAATTTACATACAAAGTATGTAAGAAGAGTAAAATGTGGTTTTGGTAAAAGATTATAAGAAGGGATGGGAAAGTAAATTTCTGCCTAAGTTTAGATGGCTAAAGGATTGTTTAAAAGCTAAAGATCTGAACAAATTGTGGAAAGCTTATAAAAAATAATCATGTTGAAGAAACTTATATTGACTACATTCAAAAAAGTACAATTGACTTTTTCTGTAAATTGAACTTTGGAATCAAAGCACAACAAGGTTATCTTGAGGCACTGACCTGCTATTTAACAAAAATTTGTGAAGGGTTATTAAAAAGTCTATAAGAATCTTACCTCATGGTAAAACTGATTAAGATTTTCAGGTAATATTAAAGGATGATGGAAGATCTTTGTTTTCCTTGGAAATAAACTATTTTAAAAAAGAAGGAAAAGACAAGAGACAGATTGTTTGGAAAGCTAAGTCTTCCCTCTTAATAAGTAAAGGTTTTTGGCCAGGCATGGGGGCTCACGCCTGTAATCCCAGCACTTTAGGAGGCCAAGACGAGCAGATCATGAGGTCAAGAGATCGATACCATCCTGGCCAACATGGTGAAACCCTGTCTCTACTAAAAATACAAAAATTAGCTGGGTATGGTGGTGCACATCTGTAGTCCCAGCTACTAGGGAGGCTGAGGCAGGAGAATAACTTGAACCTGGAGGCAGAGGTTGCAGTGAGCTGAGGTTGTGCCACTGCACTCCAGTGTGGTGACAGAGTGAAACTCCATCTGAAAATAAATAAATAAATAAATAAATAAATAAATAAATAAATAAATAAATGTTTTTGCCTTCTTTTTTGATTCACCATTTCGGCTAAATAAATGATGTATGGTAACCTGAAATTCCATTTCTTAATATCAACTGTTTTAAATCTTTAACATATTTTATCTTTCCCAAAATAAAATTTCAGCTTCAAAATTGTCTTTTCTCACTCCTGGAGCATCCAGAAGAGAGGTAAACAGAATTATTTAACTTGTTTAGTTATATGAAATTGTCAAGATAAAGATAGCATTTAGTCTTCAGGTTATGTTTTGGTGGATAGTGTTGGTGTATGTTCCAAAACTGTGTGGAACTTCTAAAATCCAAATGTCTGAGTATATGTTATCAATTATAATTAGGGTTATTGGGTTAGTATATTGTAGACCACAGAGGTGGACAAATTTGTCAATTGTGTTTTTTAGTGTGATTTCCATAGGACACTTTGACAAACACAGACAATTGTTGTCTTGTTTTGATCCTCTTCTAGAGACGGATTATAGTCCTTGAGTGCAAGTTTCTGATAACCTTGGAGATTGTAACCAGGAGTTTAAATGGGTGGACTGAATTAATGGAAGACACATGTTTTCTTCACTTTTTGCTTGCAACATTGCTGATCTTTGTTTTGTTTTTCAGACTCAAGGAAGCTTTTCTTTTGAGCTGTTTGCAACTTTTGACAATTGTGGAGGTGAACAAAAATAAGGGAGATGGGTCATCAAACTCAAAATGGTCATGCAATTGGATGATGGCTCCCTTTTGCTAGGGACCCTTAGGTAGGCCCCTGAGAGAAAATCTGACTGCAATTTCTCCCAAAACAAAAGCCCTGGAATAATGAATATTGAGTATTAACTTGTTTGGATTGAAAGATACAAAGTAATGATCCCTTGGGTGTGTCTGTGAGGGCGTTGCCAAAGAAGATTAACATTTGAGTGAGTGGGCCCTGGGAAGGCAGACTCACCCTTAATCTGGTGGGCACAATGCAAACAGCTGCCAGCAAATATAAAGCAGGTAGAAAAAACGTGAAAAAGCCAGACTGGCCTAGCCTCCCAGCCTACATCTTTCACCCCTGCTGGATTCTTCCTGCCCTTAAATATCCAACTTCAAGTTCTTCAGTTTGGGACTCGGACTGACTCTCCGTGCACCTCAGCTTGCAGACAGCCACTTTTGGGACCTTGTGATCATGTAAGTTAATACTTAATAAACTCATATATATATATGTATACACACACACAGATATTTCATTTTCAGATAAACTAAAATTCATAAAAGAAGGAGAAATAAATTATTTTTCAGACAAGTAAACATTAAGAATTTGTTACCACATATGCCACATATGTTACCATATATACCACATATGTTACTATATATATATACACACACACACACACACACACATATAATTAGTTCTGTCCCTCTAGAGAACCCTGGCTAATACAGAGTTTGGTACCAGGAGTGGTTCTAGAGAAACAGAATATTAAGGATACAGTTCTTTCACTGGTTTTGGGGTTTCTGGAGTTGACTGTTTAATATGATTAGACCACAAAATGCTAAGGACTCTGCTTCTAATAGTATGGAGCATACTGATAGCCCTTGGCATAAACTGTTTAGAGAGTTATACAAAATTAATGTTTTTGATACTCCTGATTCACCACTCATGAGAGGCAGGGAGTTTAGTGACTCTGTACATAATACCTTTGACCATCTGTGGAGAACCAAGGAATATAATGAAGCTGTTTGGTCGCTCCTAAGTTCAGGATGAAAAAAAACAAAAACAAAAACAAAAACAAAAACAAAAACATGATGAACTCAGAAATTCTGTCTCCCAGCTTCAGAAGCAGATACTGAGCTTCAAATCTTCTGAGATTGCCCTGAGTGGTAGTCTTATTTCCAGTGGGAAAGAGCTGAAATTGTGGAAAAACAGACACAAGCTCTTATCGTGTAAGTGGCTGACCTGCTATGAAAGGTGCATGCACAGCCTCGTCAGGTGTCTTCGGTTAAATGATTGGAAAAGAATGAGACCTTGTATCTTGGAATGGAGAGGTGTGGGAAGACCCTGATGAAGTTGGGAACACTCCGTTTGTAAACTCTGATGAACCGTTTTTGCAGGAAGGAACAACTTCCCACCCCCAGTGGTGGCAACATCCCTTCCCCAACCTATGCTGCCATCAACCTTTCCACCATTGTCTGAGGAGATAAACCCTGTGCTGTCTGAAGCAACAGTGATGGCCTCCCCTGAGGCAGCCACCAGGCAAAATTATGTTGATCCTCCTCAGGAGCCACCCCCAGCACCCCTGTTTGTTTCTAGACCTATAACTAAAGTCTTGGCGGACCCCTAGAGGTGAGGTTTAGAGTATGACCCATGAGAAGGTGTGCTACACTCAAAAAGAACCGTTTGAGTTATCTAATTTATATGAACAGAAATCTGGAGAACAGGCATGGGAATGAATATTAAGGGTATGGGATAATGGTAGAAGGAACATAGAGTTGGATGAGGCTGAATTATTAATTTTGGCCCACTAAGAAGGGACACAGAATTTAATGTTGCAGCTCAGGGAGATAAAAAAAGGTTCTAATAGTTTGTTTGCTTTATTACCCAAAATATGGATTAAAAGATGATCCACTGTGAGCAAGCTGGAAATGCCTGATCTCCCTTGGTTTAATGTAGAGAAAGGTATCTAAAGGCTTAGGGAGTTTGGGATGTTGGAGTGGACTAGTCACTTTAGACCTACTCATTTCAGCTGGGAGGGTCCAGAAGATATACCCTTGACCAATACCTTGTGAAATAAATTTGTGAGGGTAACACCTGCATCTTTGAAGAGCCCTGTAATTGCTCTTCTCTGTATGTCAGGTCTAACAGTGGAAACCACAGTCACTCAACTACAAAACTTAAATACATTGAGAATAATTGGATCCCGAGGTGGCAGTGGCCAAGTGGCAGCACTCAACAGTCAAAGGTGAGGTGCGTGTAGCTACCATAATGGACAGCAGAGGCAAAGCAGCAATCATAATAGTCTGACTTGTGTAGATTTCTGGCATTGGCTAATTTATCATGCTGTTCCTGGAAGTGAAATTGATAGGAAGCCTACTGCATTCCTACTTAAATTATAAAAATAGAAAATTTCCAGGTCGAATGAACAAAACAGTCCCTCAATCGATTTCCAGACTTGAGCCAGTTTACAGACCCAGAACCCCTTGAATGAAGGGGAGGCCAGGTCACCTCTGAGGAAGGACCCCACTACATTACCAACACTTTGTGCAGTGAATCTTTCTCCTATCCTTCCCCCAAAGAGACCTCTGGCCTTTTACCAGTGTAACTGTGCAGTATTTGGCCGGGCGCAGTGGCTCACGCCTGTAATCCCAGCACTTTGGGAGGCTGAGGCAGGTGGATCACGAGATCAGGAGATTGAGACCATCCTGGCTAACCTGGTGAAACCCCGTCTCTACCAAAAACACAAAAAATTAGCCGGGCGTTGTGGCAGGCACCTGTAGTCCCAGCTACTAGGCAGGAGAATGGAGTGAACCCGGGGAGGCAGAGGTTGCAGTGAGTCGAGATCGCACCACTGCACTCCAGCCTGGGTGACACATACAGGCTCCGTCTCAAAAAAAAAAAAAAAAAAAAAAAAAAAAAAAGGTAACTGTGCATTGGAGGAAGGAAAATTATCAGACATTTTGGGACACTGGTTTTGAGCTGACATTGACTCCAGGGGAACCAAAATGTCGTGGTCCTCCAGTTAAAGTAGGAGGTTATGAAGGTCAGGTAATTAATGGAGTTTTAGCTGAGTCTGACTTACTGTGGATCCCATGGGTACCTGGACTCAATCTATAGTCATTTCCCAGTGCCAGAATGCATAATTGGCATAGACATACTTAGCAGCTGATGGGGGCCTATGGGGGCCTGCCAAAAGCTCCTATGGGAGCAGGCTTCTATGTGTGGCATCAATGTGTGGCAGAACCCCCACACTGGCTCCCTGACTGATACAGTGGTGGCCATTATGGTGGGAAAGGCCAAATGGAAGCCAATAGAGCTACCTCTACCTAGGAAAGTAATAAGTCAAGGACAATATCACATCCCTGGTGGAAATGCTGGACTTGACAGACACAGAGGTAGTGATTCCCACCAAATCCCAATTCAACTCTTCCACTTGGTCCGTGCAGAAGACAGACGGATCTTGGTGAATGACAGTGTATTATCATAAGCTTAACCAAGTGGTGATTCCAATTCCAACTGCTGTACCAGATGTGGTTTCATTGCTACAGCAAATTGACACATCTCCTGGTACCTGGTATGCAGCCATCGACTTGGCAAATGCCTTTTTCTCCATTTCTGTCCATACGTCCCCCCAGAAACATTTTGCCTTCAGCTGGCAAGGCCAGCAATATACCTCTACTGTCTTACCTCAGGCGTATATTAACTCTCCAGCTTTGTGTCATAATCTTATTTGGAGAGACTTTGAACACTTTTCGCTTCCACAAGATATCACACTGATCCATTACATTGCTGACATTATGCTGATTGGATCCAGTGAGCCAAAATTAGCAAACACTCTGAACTTATTGGTGAAACATTTGTGTGCCAGAGGATGGAAAATAAATCTGACTAAAATCCAGGGACCTCCTACTTAAGTAAAATTTCTAGGGGTCCAGTGGTGTGTGGCCTGCTGAGATATTCCTTCTAATGTGAAGAATAAGTTGCTGCATTTGGCCCCTTCCACCACAAAGAAAGAGGCACAATGCCTAGTGGGGCTATTTGGATTTCAGAGGCAACACATTGCTCATTTGGATGTGTTACTCCGGTCTAATTATTGAGTGACCCAAAAGGCTGCCAGTTTTGAGTGGTGTCCAGAACAGGAGAAGGCTCTGCACCAGGTCCTGGCTGCTGTGCAAGCTGCTCTGACATTTGAGGGATATGACCCAGCAGGTTCAATGATGCTTAAGGTGTCAGTGGCAGATAGGGATGTTGTTTTGATCCTTTGGCAGGACCCCATGGGTGAATCACAGCATAGACCTCTAAGATTTTGGAGCAAGGCTATGCCATCTTCTCCAGATAATTACTCTCCTTTTGAGAGACAGTTCTTGGCCTGTTACTGAGCTTTGGTGGAAACAGAACATTTGACTATGGGTCAAGTCACCAAGCGACCTGAACTGTCTATCATGAACTGCGTGCTTCACAGATGGTTCTGCATGATAAGCAGGCACCACCCAAAAGTGGACAGCTTCAGCTCTACGGCCCCTTTCTAGGATATCCCTGAAGGACAGTGGTGAAGGGATATCTTTTCAATGGGCAGAACTTCGAGCAGTGCACCTGGTTGTGCACTTTGCATGAAAGAAGAAAAGTCAGACCTGCAATTATATACTAATTCATGGCCTGTAGCCAGTGGTTTGTCTGGATGATCAGGGACTTGGAAGAAGCATGATTGGAAAAATGGTGACAAAGAAATTTGGAGAAGAGATATTTGGATGGACCTCTCTGAGTGGTCAAAAACTGCGAAGATATTTGTATCCCATGTGAGTTCTCACCAACGGGTTACCTCAGCAGAGGATAATTTTAATCATCAAGTGTATAAGATGACCCGTTTTGTGGACACCACTCAGCCTCTTTCCCCAGCCACGCCTGTCATCACCCAGTGGACCCGTGAGCAAAGTGACCATGGTGGCAGGAAGAGAGGTTATGTATGGGCTCAGCAATATGGACTTCCACTCACCAAGGCTGACTTGGCTATGTCTACTGCTGAGTTCCCAATTTGCCAGCAGCAGAGACCAACATTAAGTCCTCAATATGGCATCATTCCTCATGGTGATCAGCCAGCTACCTGGTGGCAGGTTGATTATATTGGACCTCTCCCATCATAGAAAAGTCAGAGGTATGTCCTCATTGATATAGACACTTACTGCGGATATGGGTTTGCCTATCCTGCTTGCAATGCTTCTGCCAAGACTACCATGTGTGGACTCACGGAATGCCTTATCCATCGACATGGTATTCCACACAGCATTGCCTCTGGCCAAGGCACTCATTTTACTGCTAAAGAAGTGCATCAGTGGGCTCATGCTCATGGAATTCACTGGTCTTACCATGTTCCCCATTATCCTGAAGCAGCTGGATTGATAGAATGGTGGAATGACCTTTTGAAGTCACAATTACAATGCCGTCTAGGTGACAATACTTTGCAGGTCTGAGATAAAGATCTCCAGAGGGACGTATATGCTTTGCATCAGCATCCAATATATGGTACTGTTTCTCCCATGGCCAGGATTCATGGGTCCAGGAATCAAGGGGTAGAAGTGGAGATGGCACCACTCACCAAAACTCCTAGTGATCCACTAGCAAAATTTTTGCTTCCTTTTCCCACCACATTACACTCTGCTGGCCTGGAGGTCTTAGTTCCAGAAGGAGGAATGCTGCCACCAGGAGTCACAACAACCATTCCGTTAAATTGGAAGTTAAGATTGCCACCTCTACACTTTGCACTCCTATCTTTAAGTCAATAGGCTTAGAAGGGAGTTATAGTGTTGGCTGGGGTAACTGACCGAGACTATCAATATGAAATCAGTCTACTACTCCATAACAGAGGTAAGGAAGAGTACGCATGGAATACAGAAGGTCCAGTAGGTCGTCTCTTAATATTACCGTTGTCCTGTGATTAAGGTCAATGGGAAACTACAACAGTTCAATACAGGCAGGACTACAAATGTCCCAGATCCCTCAGGAATGAAGATTTGAGTCACTTCACCAGGAAAGAAACCACTACCTGCTGTGGTGCTTGCTGAAGGGAAAGGAAATACAGAATGAGTAGTAGAAGAAGGTAGTCATCAATACCAGTTATGACCACATGACAATGTGCAGCAATGAGGACTGCAACTGTCATGAATATTTCCTCCTTCTTTTGTTAAAAACATGTTTGTGCACGTATACAATTGTACTAAGAAAATACCTTAATTTTATTTCCTTTTCCTTTATCACATGACATAAGATTTATTGACTTTATATCAGCATTTAAACACTGTTAACTTTATGTAATAGTATTTGGGATGGGGTCTGTTGCATTTCAAGTCATATGAAGAGTAGTTGTATTATGTTAGGCATAATTATAACTTTATTATTGTCTTTCTTTTAAGATTGTGTATAATCTCAGGAGATGTGTATGGGTTCAACTGGACAAGGGGTGGACTTGTGATGGTTAATACTGAGTGTCAACTCGATTGGATTGAAGGTTACAAAATAATGATCCCCTGAGTGTGTCTGTGAGGGTGTTGCCAAAGGAGATTAACATTTCAGTCAGTGGGCTGGGGAAGGCAGATCCGTCCTTAATCTGTTGGGCACAATCTAATCAGCTGCAGTGAATATAAAGCAGGCAGAAAAAACGAGAAAACTCAGACTGGCCTAGCCTCCCATCCTACATCTTTCTCCCCTCCTGGATGCTTCCTGCCCATGAACAACTGACTCCAGCTTCTTCAGTTTGGGATTCAGACTGGATCTCCTTGCTCCTCAGCTTGCAGACAGTTTCTTGTGGCACCTTGCGATCATGTAAGTTAATACTTAATAAACTCACATATATTATAATATATGTAATATATATTATAATACACACACACACACACACACACACACACACACACACACACACACAATTAGTTCTTCCCCCCTAGAGAACCCTGACTAATAAAACCCCTATCGGCATAAAGCAGTTAAGAGAAATGATCATGCCTATCTTAATGGCAGTTAGACGTACCTTTCCAGATAGGGGATCGATGGCAGCAGCAGGCTATCCAGAGCAGCCACTGTCTTCACACCAGTTGCACAGGGAGGCACTGTCTGTGGTGGCAGGAGTGGCTCCAGGAACAGCAATGGTGGTGGTAGGTCCCCTGTGTCCCACTTTCCTGAAGCGGCTGATTACACTGACCCCACCCTCACGTGGCCAGGCAAGACCTTCCTTTATACTTAGAGCCTCCACTACTCTTGCCTGTAAACATTTCAGGGAGGGTACAAGTAGGAGGCAAAGCTGGACCTGTGGCAGTGCTGTGCTCCATGAAGCTGGCAGGAGCCAGGGACAAGCTGGAACCCCCAGGGAGCCCACTGCCTTGGGGACTGCCATGTTGGGACCAGACCAAGCCACCTGCCAGCTGGGGAGCAAAAGTCGGGCATGGAGGGGCCGCCAGAAAGGGGCCCTAAGAGGACCTGGAGCCTCTGACTCAGGCTGCACAGAGGAGGCACAGCTGGAGCTGACTCTGTGCTCCATGGTGTGAGCAGGAGCCCCACCCTCTCAGGTGTAGGGCCCAGGCATCTCTGAACTCTGCATCCTCAGGGTCCTCAGAATGTCCCCTGCCCTTTCAGGCTTGGAGATGGCTGCTCCTGCTGCCTGACCTTTTCCTGCTCCCAGCACCCGCTCTAATCTTGGAGCAGGGTTGAGGCAAAGACTAGGCACTGTTGAAGCCTGGCCAGGTGTGCACAGGCTCGGGGCAGCACTGACACACCAGCACCCTGCTGCCTAGGTACCCTTTGTGTTTTGTGTGCCAATGAGCATGGAGAGAACTCTGAGTAGGAGCTGAAGGCAGCTCAGCAATGACCTGCAGGTTCTCCTTGCTACGAACAGTCTGGGCACCATGGACAGTGGCAGGAGACAAATAAGCTCCTGGGGGGAAGGGGGCAGGTCGCCAGTGAGGTCCCACATTTAGGCCAGGGAGGACCTGAAGGCTGGGGGGCTGGGCTGCCACTCTCCCAGATCGGAGTGGAAGCTTGTGGTGCCTTTTCCAGTCTCACCCATGGCAGCCCATAGACCAACTGGCGCACAGTTCTTTCCTCCTGGTACCCATCAAAGCCTAGGGCTCAGCCACAGCAGAACAGAGGATGGGAAAACCAGCTGCAGAGAGGAGCTACCCTCTCTGCTAGGAGATGAACACTTGACAGGACACCCTCGTTGTAGAAAGGAGTTGCTAGCTGCGGGAACCTGAGCTGTTCTATTGCTCAATTAATGCTTCTCTTTGTCTTGCTCACCCTTCAAGTGTCTGCATACCTCATTGTTTCTGATCGTAGGACAAGAGTTAGGGACCCACTAAAAGGTGAAGCTAAAAGAGTTGTGACAAACAGGGCTGAAACATGGCCCTTGCTTGCCACATTGTGGGTGAAGAGAAGGAGAGAAGAGCTGTAGCTTTTTGTGGAGCCCAGACTTGGAAACTCCCCAAGTCAGGTCTCTCACTCCCTCATTGGGGACCTGCGGTTTCTGGTGTCTCCAAGTGCCACCGCATTCCCTGTTCTAGCTGGGAGAGCTGCTTGTAGTGTGCCTGATCCAACCGCAGTTTCACAGAGAGCCATCACACATGCCGGCACCTAGAGCGGCCTGCCCCACAGCAGCATCTCCGTCTGATGGCACCGTGGCTGGACGCCATGCTCAATCACACACCCGTTCCTACTTCATGCCTGACTCTCAGTCTTCATTTGGAGGTGCTGCATCCATGCCAGTAGCATGAGTTGAGCACAGCCTGCTAGGCTGAGTCTGGGAAATTAGCCCAGCAGTCCTGAGCAAAACTTGGGTATAGGTACCACCAGTTACAGGTTTCCAGCCAGAATAAAACACCCCAAAGATATCATAACAGTAGCATATGCAGAAGATTGAAACTGGACCTTTTCTTTACATGATGTGCAAAAATCAACTCAACATGGATTAAAAACTGTAATTTAAAACCTAAAATTATAAAAACCTTGGAAGATAAGCTAAGAAATATCATTCTGGATATAGGAATTTTTCAAAGATTCTATTACAAAAAATGTTAAAAGCAATTGTCACAAAAACAAAAATTGACAAGTTTAACCCAGTTAAACTATAGAGCATTGCACAGCAAGAGGATCTATCAACAGAGTAAACAGATCACCTCCAGAATGGGAGAAAATGTTTGCAATCCATTCATGTAACAATGCTCAAAGATCCAGAATCTATAAGGACCTTATACAATTCAACAAATAAGAAATAAACAATGCCATTAAACTTGTGTAAGGGACATGAACAGACACTTTTGAAAAGAAAACATGTATAAGGAGTAAGGAAAGGATCCAGTTTCAGCTTTCTACTTATGGCTAGCCAATTTTCCCAGCATCATTTATTAAATAGGGAATCCTTTCCCCATTTCTTGTTTCTCTTAGGTTTGTCAAAGATCAGATGGCTGTAGATGTGTGGTATTATTTCTGAGGACTCTGTTCTGTTCCATTGGTCTATATCTCTGTTTTGGTACCAGTACCATGCTGTTTTGGTTACTGTAGCCTTGTAGTATAGTTTGAAGTCAGGTAGCGTGATGCCTCCAGCTTTGTTCTTTTGACTTAGGATTGTCTTGGCAATGCAGGCTCTTTTTTGGTTCCATATGAACTTTAAAGCAGTTTTTTCCAATTCTGTGAAGAAACTCATTGGTAGCTTGATGAGGATGGCATTGAATCTATAAATAACCTTGGGCAGTATGGTCATTTTCACGATATTGATTCTTCCTATCCATGATCATGGTATGTTCTTCCATTTGTTTGTGTCCTCTTTGATTTCACTGAGCAGTGGTTTGTAGTTCTCCTTGAAGAGGTCCTTTACATCCCTTGTAAGTTGGATTCCTAGGTATTTTATTCTCTTTGAAGTAATTGTGAATGGGAGTTCATTCATGATTTGGCCCTCTGTTTTTCTGTTACTGGTGTATAAGAATGCTTATAAATCATGCTGTTATAAAGACACATGCACACGTATGTTTATTGCGGCACTATTCACAATAGCAACGACTTGGAATCAACCCAAATGTCCATCAGTGACAGACTGGATTAAGAAAATATGGCACATATACACCATGGAATACGATGCAGCCATAAAGAAGGATGAGTTTGTGTCCTTTGTAGGGACATGGAGGCAGCTGGAAACCATCATTCTTAGCAAACTACCACAAGAACAGAAAACCAAACACCGCATGTTCTCACTCATAGGTGGGAACTGAACAATGAGATCACTTGGACTCGGGAAGGGGAACATCACACACTGGGGCCTATCATAGAGGGGGAGGGGAGAGGGATTGCATTGGGAGTTATACCTGATGTAAATGACGAGTTGATGGGTGCTGACGAGTTGATGGGTACAGCACACCAACATGGCATAAGTATACATATGTAACAAACCTGCACGTTATGCACATGTACCCTAGAACTTAAAGTATAATAATAAATAAATAAATTTAAAATAAATAAAAAAATAGAAAACATGTGCGTGTCCAACAAACATATAAAATAAAAGCACTCACGAGAGGGTAGAGCAAGATGGCCGAATAGGAACAGCTCCAGTCTCCAGCTCCCAGTGCAAGCGACACAGAAGGTGGGTGATTTCTGCATTTTCAACTGAGGAATGCAGGTCATCGCCAGCAACGAATCAAAGCTCGATGGAGAATGACTTTGATGAGTTGAGAGAAGAAGGCTTCAGTCCATCAAACTTCTCAGAGCTAAAGGAGGAATTACATACCCAGCGTAAAGAAACTAAAAATCTTGAAAACAGAGTGGAAGAATGGATAACTAGAATAATCAATGCCAAGAAGGACAAAATGAACTGACAGAGATAAAAACCATGACACGAGATATATGTGACAAATGCACAAGGTTCAATAACTGACTCGATCAAGTGGAAGAGTTTCAGTGATTGAGGATCAAATGAATGAAATGAAGTGAGAAGAGAAGTCTAAAGAAAAAAGAGGAAAAAGAAATGAACAAAGCCTTCAAGAAGTAAGGGATTATGTAAAAAGACCAAATCTACATCTGATTGGGGTGCCTGAAAGTGAGGGGGAAAATGGAACCAAGTTGGAAAACACTCTTCAGGATAACATCCAGGAGAACTTCCCTAACCAAGTAAGGCAGGCCAACATTCAAATTCAGGAAATACAGAGAATGCCACAAAGATACTCCTCGAGAAGAGCACCTCCAAGACACATAATTGTCAGATTCACCGAAGCTGAAATGAAGGAAAAACTGTTAAGGGCAGCCAGAGAGAAAGGTCGGGTTACCCACAAAGGGAAGCCCATCAGACTAACAGCAGATCTCTCAGCACTGAACATGGAATGGAAAACCGGTACCAGCCATTGCAAAAGCATGCCAAAATGTAAAGGCCATCGATACTAGGAAGAAGTTGCATCAACTAACGAGCAAAATAACCAGTTAATACCATAATGACAGGATCCAGTTCACACATAACAATATTAAACTTAAATGTAAATGGACTAAATGCTCCAATTAAAAGGCACAGACTGGCAAACCGGATAAAGAGTCAAGATCAATCACTTTGCTGTATTCTGGAGACCCATCTCACATGCAGAGACACACATAGGCTCTAAATAAAGGGATGGAGGAAGATCTACCAAGCAAATGGAGAACAAAAAAAAGCAAGAATTGCAATCCTAGTCTCTGATAAAACAGACTTTAAACCATCAAAGATCAAAAGAGACAAAGAAGGCCATTACATAATGGTAAAGGGATCAGTTCAACAGGAAGAGCTAAGTATCCTAAATATATATGCACCCAATACAGGAGCACCCAGATTCATAAAGCAAGTCCTTAGAGACTTACAAAGAGACATAGACACCTATTCACGATATTGATTCTTCTTATCCATGAGGATGAAATGTTTTTCCATTTGTTTATGTCCTCTCTTGTTTCCTTGGGCAGTAGTTTGTAGATCTCCTTGAAGAGGCCTTTCACATCCCTTGTTAGCTGTATTTCTAGGTATTTTATTTTATTCTCTTTGCAGAGATTGTGATTGGGAGTTTATTCCTGATTTGGCTCTCTGCTTGTCTATTTTTGTCTATTTTTGGTGTAAAGAATTGCTTGTGATTTTTTGCACATTGATTTCGTATCCTGAGACTGCTGAAGTTGCTTATCAGCTTAAGGAGATATTGGGCTAGGATGATAGAGTTTTCTAAAAATAAAATCATGTCGTCGGGAGGTGGAGCAAGATGGCCGAATAGGAACAGCTCCAGTCTCCAACTCCCAGTGTGAGCGACACAGAAGACCAGTGATTTCTGCATTTTCAACTGAGGTGCTTAGTTCATCTCACTAGGGAGTGCCGGACAATCGGTGCTGGTCAGCTGTTGCAGCCCGGCCAGTGACAGCTGAAGTAGGGCGAAGCATCGCCTCACCTGGGAAATGCAAGGGGGAAGGGAATCCCTTTTCCTAGCCAGGGGAACTGAGACACACAACACCTGGAAAATTGGGTAACTCCCACCCCAATACTGCACTTTAAGTAAACAGGCACACCAGGATATTATATCCCACACTTGGCCGGGAGGGTCCCACACCCACAGAGCCTCCCTCATTGCTAGCACAGCAGTCTGCGATCTAACCGCAAGGCAGCAGCCAGGCTGGGGGAGGGGCAGCCGCCATTGCTGAGGCTTAAGTAGGTAAACAAAGCCACTGGGAAGCTCCAATTGGGTGGAGATCACAACAGCTCAAGGAAACCTGCCTGTCTCTGTAGACTCTACCTCTGGGGCCAGGGCACAGTTAAACAACAATAAAAGCAGCAGAAACCTCTGCAGATGCAAATGACTCTGTCTGACAGCTTTGAAGAGAGCAGAGGATCTCCCAACAAAGAGGTTGAGATCTGAGAAGGGACAGACTGCCTGCTCAAGTGGGTCCCTGACCCCTGAGTAGCCTAACTGGGAGACATCCCCCACTAGGGGCAGTCTGGCATCCCACATCTCACAGGGTGGAGTACACCGCTGAGAGGAAGCCTCCAAAGCAAGAATCAGACAGGTACACTTGCTGTTCAGCAATATTCTGTCTTCTGCAGCCTCTGCTGCTAACATCCAGGCAAACAGGGTCTGGAGTGGACCTCAAGCAATCTCCAACAGACCTACAGCTGAAGGTCCTGACTGTTAGAAGGAAAACTATCAAACAGGAAGGACACCTACATCAAAACCCCATCAGTACGTCACCATCATCATCAAAGACCAGAGGCAGATAAAACCACAAAGATGGGGAAAAAGCAGGGCAGAAAAGCTGGAAATTCAAAAAATAAGAGTGCATCTCCCCCGGCAAAGGAGCGCAGCTCATCGCCAGCAACGGATCAAAGCTTGATGGAGAATGACTTTGACGAGATGAGAGAAGAAGGCTTCAGTCCATCAAACTTCCCAGAGCTAAAGGAGGAATTATGTACCCAGCGCAAAGAAACCAAAAATCTTGAAAAAAAAAAAAGTGGAAGAATTGATGGCTAGAGTAATTAATGCAGAGAAGGTCATAAACGAAATGACAGAGATGAAAACCATGACACGAGAAATACGTGACAAATGCACAGGCTTCAGTAACCGACTTGATCAACTGGAAGAAAGAGTATCAGCGATTGAGGATCAAATAAATGAAATGAAGTGAGAAGAGAAACCAAAAGAAAAAAGAAGAAAAAGAAATGAACAAAGCCTGCAAGAAGTATGGGATTATGTAAAAACCAAATCTACGTCTGATTGGTGTGCCTGAAAGTGAGGGGGAAAATGGAACCAAGTTGGAAAACACTCTTCAGGATATCATCCAGGAGAACTTCCCCAACCTAGTAGGGCAGGCCAACATTCAAATCCAGGAAATACAGAGAACGCCACAAAGATACCCCTCGAGAAGAGCAACTCCAAGACACATAATTGCCAGATTCACCAAAGTTGAAATGAAGGAAAAAATCTTAAGGGCAGCCAGAGAGAAAGGTCGGGTTACCAACAAAGGAAAGCCCATCAGACTAATAGCAGATCTCTTGAAAGAAACTCTCCAAGCCAGAAGAGAGTGGGGGCCAATATTCAACATTCTTAAAGGAAAGAATTTTCAACACAGAATTTCATAACCAACCAAACTAAGTTTCATAAGTGAAGGAGAAATAAAATCCTTTACAGATAAGCAAATGCTTAGAGATTTTGTCACCACCAGGCCTGCCTTACAAGAGACCCTGAAGGAAGCACTAAACATGGAAAGGAACAACTGGTAACAGCCATTGCAAAAACATGCCAAAATGTAAAGACCATCGAGGCTAGGAAGAAACTGCATCAACTAACAAACAAAATAACCAGTTAATATCATAATGGCAGGATCAAGTTCACACATAACAATATTAACCTTAAATGTGAATGGACTAAATGCTCCAATTAAAAGACACAGACTGGCAAACTGGATAAAGAGTCAAGACCCATCAGTCTGCTGTATTCAGGAGACCCATCTCACACGCAGAGACATACATAGGCTCAAAATAAAGGGATGGAGGAAGATTTACCAAGCCAATGGAGAACAAAGAAAAGCAGGAGTTGCAATACCAGTCTCTGATAAAACAGACTTTAAACCATCAAAGATCAAAAGAGACAAAGAAGGCCATTACATAATGGTCAAGGGATCAATTCAACAGGAAGAGCTAACTATCCTAGATATATATGCACCCAATACAGGAGCACCCAGATTCATAAAGCAAGTCCTTAGAGATTTACAAAGAGACTTAGACTCCCATACAATAATAATGGGAGACTTCAACACCTCACTGTCAACATTAGACAGATCAACGAGACAGAAAGTTAACAAGGATATCCAGGAATTGAACTCATCTCTGCAGCAAGCAGACCTAATAGACATCTATAGAACTCTCCACCCCAAATCAACAGAATATACATTCTTCTCAGCACCGCATCACACTTATTCCAAAATTGACCACATAATTGGAAGTAAAGCGCTCCTCAGCAAATGTACAAGAAAAGTAATTATAACAAACTGTCTCTCAGACCACAGTGCAATCAAACTAGAACTCAGGACTAAGAAACTCAATCAAAACCGCTCAACTACATGGAAACTGAATAACCTGCTCCTGAATGACTACTGGGTACATAACGAAATGAAGGCAGAAATAAAGATGTTCTTTGAAACCAATGAGAACAAAGATACAACATACCAGAATCTCTGGGACACATTTAAAGCAGTGTGTAGAGGGAAACTGATAGCACTAAATGCCCACAAGAGAAAGCAGGAAAGATCTAAAATGGACACTCTAACATCACAATTAAAAGAACTAGAGAAGCAAGAGCAAACGCATTCAAAAGCTAGCAGAAGGCAAGAAATAACTAAGATCAGAGCAAAACTGAAGGAGATAGAGACACAAAAAAACCTCCAAAAAATCAATGAATCCGGGAATTGGTTTTTTGAAAAGATCAACGAAATTGACAGACCACTAGCAAGAATAATAAAGAAGAAAAGAGAGAAGAATCAAATAGACGCAATAAAAAATGATAAAGGGGATATCACCACCGACCCCACAGAAATACAAACTACCATCAGAGAATACTATAAACGCCTCTACGCAAGTAAACTAGAAAAATCTAGAGGAAATGGATAATTTTCTGGACACTTACACTCTTCCAAGACTAAACCAGGAAGAAGTTGAATCCCTGAATAGACCAATAGCAGGCTCTGAAATTGAGGCAATAATTAATAGCCTACCAACCAAGAAATGTCCAGGACCAGATGGATTCACAGCTGAATTCTACCAGAGGTACAAGGAGGAGCTGGTACCATTTCTTCTGAAACAATTCCAATCAATAGAAAAAGAGGAAATCTTCCCTAACTCATTTTATGAGGCCAACATCATCCTGATACCAAAGCCTGGCAGAGACACAACAAAAAAAGAGAATTTTAGACCAATATCCCTGATGAACATCAATGCAAAAATCCTCAATAAAATTCTGGCAAACCAGATTCAGCAACACATCAAAAAGCTTATCCACCATGATCAAGTGGGCTTCATCCCTGGGATGCAAGGCTGGTTCAACATCCGCAAATCAATTAACATAATCCAGCATATAAACAGAACCAAAGACAAGAACCACATGATTATCTCAATAGATGCAGAAAAGGCTTTTGACAAAATTCAACAGCCCTTCATGCTAAAAACGCTCAATAAATTCGGTATCGATGGAACGTACCTCAAAATAATAAGAGCTATTTATGACAAACCCACAGCCAATATCATACTGAATGGGCAAAAACTGGAAAAATTCCCTTTGAAAACTCGCACAAGACAGGGATGCCCTCTCTCACCACTCCTAGTCAACATAGAGTTGGAAGTTCTGGCTAGGGCAATCAGGCAAGAGGAAGAAATCAAGGGTATTCAGTTAGGAAAAGAAGAAGTCAAATTGTCCCTCTTTGCAGATGACATGATTGTATATTTAGAAAATCCCATTGTCTCAGCCCAAAATCTCCTTAAGCTGAAAAGCAACTTCAGCAAAGTCTCAGGATACAAAATTAATGTGCAAAAATCACAAGCATTCGTATACACCAGTAACAGAAAAACAGAGAGCCAAATCATGAATGAACTTCCATTCACAGTTCCTTCAAAGAGAATAAAATACCTAGGAATCCAACTTACAAGGGATGTAAAGGACCTCTTCAAGGAGAACTACAAACCACTGCTCAGTGAAATCAAAGAGGACACAAACAAATGGAAGAACCTACCATGATCATGGATAGGAAGAATCAATATCGTGAAAACGACCATACTGCCCAAGGTTATTTATAGATTCAATGCCATCCTCATCAAGCTACCAATGAGTTTCTTCACAGAATTGGAAAAAACTGCTTTAAAGTTCATATGGAACCAAAAAAGAGCCTGCATTGCCAAGACAATCCTAAGTCAAAAGAACAAAGCTGGAGGCATCACGTTACCTGACTTCAAACTATACTACAAGGCTACAGTAACCAAAACAGCATGGTACTGGTACCAAAACAGAGATATAGACTAATGGAATAGAACAGAGTTCTCAGAAATAATACCACACATCTACAGCCATCTGATCTTTGACAAACCTGAGAGAAACAAGAAATGGGGAAAGGATTCCCTATTTAATAAATGGTGCTGGGAAAATTGGCTAGCCATAAGTAGAAAGCTGAAATTGGATCCTTTCCTTACTCCTTATAAGAAAATTAATTCAAGATGGATTAGAGACTTAAATGTTAGACCTAATACCATAAAAATCCTAGAGGAAAACCTAGGTAGTACCATTCAGGACATAGGCATGGGCAAAGACTTCATGTCTAAAACACCAAAAGCAACGGCAGCAAAAGCGAAAATTGACAAATGGGATCTCATTAAACTAAAGAGCTTCTGCACCGCATAAGAAACTACCATCAGAGTGAACAGGCAACCTACAGAATGGGAGAAAATTTTTGCAACCTACTCATCTGACAAAGGGCTAATATCCGAACCTACAGAGAACTCAAACAAATTTACAAGAAAAAAACAAACAACCCCATCAAAAAGTGGGCAAAGGATATGAACAGACAGTTCTCAAAAGAAGACATCCATACAACCAACAGACACATGAAAAAATGCTCATCATCCCTGGCCATCACAGAAATGCAAATCAAAACCACAATGAGATACCATCTCGCACCAGTTAGAATGGCAATCATTAAAAAGTCAGGAAACAACAGGTGCTGGAGAGGATGTGGAGAAATAGGAACACTTTTACACTGTTGGTGGGTTTGTAAACTAGTTCAACCATATGGAAAACAGTATGGCGATTCTTCAAGGATGTAGAACTAGATGTACCATATGACCCAGCCATCCCATTACTGGGTATATACCCAAAGGATTATAAATCATGCTGCTATAAAGACACATGCACACATATATTTATTGCGGCACTATTCACAATAGCAAAGACTTGGAATCAATCCAAATGTCCATCAGTGACAGACTGGATTAAGAAAATGTGGCACATATACACCATGGAATACTATGCAGCCAGAAAACAGGATGAGTTTGTGCCCTTTGTAGGGACATGGATGCAGCTGGAAACCATCATTCTTAGCAAACTATCACAAGAACAGAAAACCAAACACCGCATGTTCTCACTCATAGGTGGGAACTGAACAATGAGATCACTTGGACTCGGTAAGGGGAACATCACACACCGTGGCCTATCATGGGGAGGGGGGAGGGGGGAGGGATTTCATTGGGAGTTATACCTGATGTAAATGACGAGTTGATGGGTGCTGACGAGTTGATGGGTGCAGCACAGCAACATGGCACAAGTATACATATGTAACAAACCTGCACGTTATGCACATGTACCCTAGAACTTAAAGTATAATAATAATAAAAAATAAATTAAAAAAAATAATAATTATGATATCAGAAATTTGATAATAAAAGTAATATATGAAAGACATAAAATCTCACATCAATAGTTTAAAATGTGTCCATAAAAAGAAAATAAAGTACACAGTTCCTGTTAGTGATCGCCAGCCTTTAGGCACCAAGGACTGGTTTTGTGAGATAATTTTGTCACCAACTGAGGTGGGGAGATGGTTTCAGAATGAAACTCTTCTATCTCAGATCATGTGGCGTTAGTTAAATTTCCATAAAGATTATGTAACTTAGGTCCTTTGCATGTATAGTTCACAATAGTATTTGTACTTCTGTAAGAATATAATGCTGCTGCTAATCTGATGGGAGACAGAGCTCATGTAGTAATGCTCACTCACTGCTGCTCACCTCCTGCTGTGTATCCTGGTTCCTAACAGGCCATAGTACCAGTCCATGGCCCAGGGTTTGGGGACCCCTGCTGTATGAGATTAAAGTTAACTCATTATGGCTTAAAATATGGTTATTAGTCTAAAACAGAGAGAAAACAATAAAAAAGTAGAAGTAGAAAGTTCTTATCCATCAATTTTAACTTTAGATATAAGTGGACTAAATTTCCTAATCAAGAGTCTGATTTGCTGAATGAATAAAAATTAAAAAGTACCCAACTTTTGCCAGGCACAGTCACTCATGCCTGTAATCCCAGCACTTTAGGAGGCTGAGGTGGGTGGATCACAAGGTCAGGAGATCAAGATCATCCTGGCTAACATGATGAAACCCCAGTCTCTACTAAAAATACAAAAAATTAGTTGGGGGTGGTGGTGGGCTTGTGTAGTTCCAGCTACTCGGGAGGCTGAGGCAGGAGAATGGCGAACCTGGTAGATGGAGCTTGCAGTGAGCCGAGATCACGTCACTGCACTCCAACCTGGGCGGTAGAGTGAGACTCCATCTCAAAAAAAAAAGAAAAAGAAAAAGAAAAAAAAAAGTACCCAACTTTGTGGTATCTACAAGAGACTCATTTTAGAATTAAAGACACATATAGACTACAGCTGAGGAAAAGAAAAAAGATGTTTCATGCAAATGTAACCAAAAGCAAGCAGGAGTAGCCATACTTATACCATAAAAACATCGACTTTAAGTTAAAAATTGAAATAGATAAGGTTGTTTCGTATTGAGAACAGAGTCCTTTCAAGAGGAAAAGAACACAATTATAAATATATATAAAACCAGTATCAAAGCAGAATATAAAGCAGAAGTTGACAGAACTTAAGGAAGAAATAGACACAATGCAATAATAGTAGGAAACATTAATGCCTGTTTTCAATAATGTGGTATTAGTGCATTCTCATGCTGTTATAAAGAACTTACTGAGACTGGTAATTTATAAAGGAAACAAGTTTAAGTGAGTCATAGTTAAGCATGGCTGGGGAGGCCTCAGGAAACTTACAATCCTAGTGGAAGGGCAAGTAAACACATCCTTTCTCACCTGGTGGCATAAAGAAGTGCCAAGTAAAGGTGGAAAAGTCCCTTATGAAACAATTAGATCTCGTGAGAACTCACTATCTCAAGAACAGTATGGGGGAATCACCCTCATGATTCAATTACCTCCCACTGCATCCCTCCCGTGACATGTGGGGATTATAGGAACTATAATTCAAGATGATATTTCAGTGAAGACACAGCCAAACCATATCATTCCACTCCTGACTCCTTCCAAATCTGATATTCTCACATCTCAAAACACAATTATGCTGATGCAAGAGTTGGGCTCCCACAGCCTTGGGCAGCTCTGTCCCTGTGGCTTTGTGGTGTACAGCCTCACTCCCAGCTGCTTTCATGGCTGGCATTGAGGGTCTGTGACTTTTCCATGTCCACAGCCCAAGCTGTTCATCGATCTACCATTCTGGGGTCTGGAGAATGGTGGCCCTCTTCTCACAGCTCCTCTAAGCCGTGCCCCAGTGGGGACTGTGTGGGGGCTTCAACTCTACATTTTCCTTCCGTACTGCCCTAGCAGAGGTTCTCTATGAGGGCTCCTCCTGCTGCAGCACACTTCTGCCTGGACATTCAGTCATTTCCATACATCCTCTGAAATGTAAGCAGAGGTTCCCAAACCTCAACTCTTGACTTCTGGGCACCTGCAGGCTCAACACCACATGAAAGCTGCCAAGGCTTTGGCTTGCACCCTCTGAAGCCACAACCAGAGCTGTATCTTGCCCCTTTTTAGCAACTACTAAAGCAAATGGGACACAGGTCACCAGCACACACAGCAGGGGCACTGGGTCCAGCCCAGGAAATTATTTTTTCCTCCTAGGTCTCCAGGCCTCTGATGGGAGAAGCTCCCTCAAAGACATACCCTGGAGACATTGTCCCTACTGTCTTAGTAGGTACATTTGACTCCTTGTTACTTATGTAAATTTCTGCAGTAGGCTCGAATTTCTCCCAATAAAATAGGTTCTCTTTTCTATTGCATCATTGGGCTACAAATTTTCCAAACTTTTATACTCTGCTTCCTCTTGAATGCTTTGCTGCTTCAAAATTTCTTCTGCCACATACTGTAAAGTCATCTCTCTCAAGTTCAAAGTTCCACAGATCTCTAGGGCAGGGGCAAAATGCTGTCAGTCTCTTGCTAAAGCATTGCAAGAATCACCTTTATTCCAGTTTCCAACAAGTTCCTTATCTCCATCTGAGACCATCTCAGACTGGACTCCATTGTCCATATCACTATCAGCATTTTGGCCAAGGCCATTCAACAAGCCTCTGAGAAGTTCCAAACTTTCCCACATTATAGGGGGAACTCACTCCCAATATTTCAATGTAGGTTCTATTTTCCCTACGTGTTGGCTGGTCTGAGAAATAAAGAGACAGAGTACAAAGAGAGGAATTTTACAGCTGGGCCGCCGGGGGTGACATCACATATCGGTAGGTCTGTGATGCCCACCTGAGCTGAAAAACCAGCAGGTTTTTATTAAGGACTTCAAAAGGGGAGGGGGTGTACGAACAGGGAGTAGGTCACAAAGATCACATGCTTCTGAGGCCAATAAAGATCACAAAGCAAAGGGTAAAATTAGAATTACTGATGAGGGTCTATGTTCAGCTGTGCACGTATTGTCTTAATAAATATCTTTAAAAACAGAAAACAAGGTTCTAGAGCAGAGAACTGGTCTCACCTCAAATTCACCAGGGTGGGGTTTTCCCCACCAGAGTGAGCCCGAGTGTACTGCAGGAGACCAGGGCGTATTTCAGTCCTTATCTCAACTGCATAAGACAGACACTCCCACAGCGGCCATTTATAGGCTTCCCACCAGGAATGCATTCATACCCAGAGCATTAATTATTAATATTCCTTGCTGGGAAAAGAATTCAGTGATATCTCTCCTACTTGCACATCCATTTATAGACTCTCTGCAAGAAGAAAAATACAGCTCTATTCTGCCCAACCCCTCAGGCAGTCAGACCTTATGGTTGCATTCCCTTTTTCCCTGAAAATCGCTGTTATTCTGTTCTTTTTCAAGGTGCATTGATTTCATATTGTTCAAACACACTCGTTTTACAATCAATTTGTACAATAGTGGTCCTGAGGTGACGTACATTCTCAGCTTACAAAGATAACAGGATTAAGACGTTAAAGATAGGCAAAAAAAATTATAAGAGTATTATTTGGGAACTGATAAATGTCCATGAAATCTTCACAATTTATGTTCTGAGATTGCAGTAAAGACAGGAGTAAGAAATTATAAAAGTATTAATTATGGGGACTGATAAATGTCCATGAAATCTTCACAGTTTATGATCCTCTGCCACTGTTCCAGCTGGGCCCTCCGTTCAGGGTCCCTGACTTCCCGCAACACCACATCTTTCTGTCTTTTGAGCCTTCCAAGTTTCTATGAAGTCCCAAACTTTCCCACATTTTCCTGTCTTCTTCTGAACCTTCTAAACTGTTCCAACCTCTGCCTGTTACCCAGTCCAAAGTCATTTCCATATTTCTGGATGTCTTTATAGCAGCACCCAAGTCTCTGTGGTACCAATATACTGTATTAGTTTGTCCTCATGCTGATACAAAGAACTTCTCAAGACTGGGTAATTTATAAAAGAAAAATTCTTAATTTACTCACAATTCCACATGGCTGGGGAGCCTCAGGAAACCTGCAATCATGGTAGAAGGAAAAGCAAACACATCCTTCCTCACATGAAGGTAAGGAGAAATACCAAGCAAAGAGGGAAAAGCCCACTATAAAACCATTGGATCTCATGATAACTCACTCACTATCAGGAGAACAACATGGGGAACCACCCCCATAATTCAATTACCTCCTACAAGTTTCCTTCTATGAGACCTAGGGGTTGTGGGAATTACAATTCAATATGAGATTTGCGTGGGGACATAACCACACCATATCAAATGGATAGATCATTCAGAAAAAAATAAATAAGGAAACAGCAGATTTGAATAACACTATAGATAAAATGAACCTAAAAGATATTTAGAGAGCATTTTACCCAAAAGCAGTAGAATACTCATTCTTGTCAAGCACACATGTTACATTCTCCAGGATATATCAAATGTTAGGTCACAAAACAAGTCTTAACAAATTTAAGAAAATTGAAATCATTTCAAGTATCTCTTTCAATCAAAATTGTATCAAACTAGATTAATAATGGAATAAAAACGGTAAAATTCAAAAATACATGGAAAGTAAACAACACACATTTATACAACAATTAGGTCAAATAAATTTTTAAAAAGAATTGAAAAAACAAGACAAATGAAACTGAAACCAACATATCCAGACTTAAAGGATGCAGAAAAACAGTATGAAGAAAGATGATTATAGTAATAAATGCTTACACAAAAGAAGAACAAAGATCTCAAATACACAGTGAAATTATACCTCAGAAAATTAGAAAAAAAAGAAACAACAAAAAATTAAGAGAGAAAAGAAAATAAATCTTAGAGCAGAAATAAAATTCAAAAAAAAGAAAAAAAAATTAAACAATGAAGTTACTTTTAAGAAATGAAATTAACAAACACTTAGCTAAAGAGAGATTCAAATAAATAAGAAGAAATATAAAAAGAAGACATTACAACTGATTACACAGAAATAAAATGATCATAAGGTATCATTTGAATAACTAAATGTGAACATATTTGGTAACCTAGAGAAAAAATAAAAATCCATAGAAGCATAATCTACCAACACTGAATCAAGAACAAATAGAAGGCCTGCATAGACCAACTAGAAGTATATTGATTGAAACAGTAATTAAAAAAAACACACCTACAAAGATAAGTCCAGTAGTAGATGACTTCATTGGTGAAGTCTACCAAAGATTTAACAAAGATCTCTTACCAATTATTTTTAAATTATTTCAGCACTTCCAAATTCATTATATGAAGCCAAGTATCACCCTGATAGCAAGGTCAGAAAATATATCACAAGAAAAACAGTGTGTTCAGGGTTATAAGTATAGCAAGGAGATACACTCAAGGAAATATATTCATATTTATTACTGATAACATATTGAGACACATCAGAATTAAAGGAATGTTACACAGTTTTGGAAAACACATACCAATAGCACATTTACGTGAATTCAGCCCAAGCAAAGCCAAAAACATTTTATCATTTTGTAGTTGACAGTGCTCTCTGTATGATTTTAATATACCAAATAAGCGAAATATGTCTCTTTTGAACGTTAGAGGACTTAATATTTAAGAGTTAATGAGATTAAAGAGGCTTAATTAAGAATTTGACTTCGGAATATTTGTCAAATATCAAAGGATTAAACACTTGATACTATGATGACATATGTTACTGTAAGTCATTTATTTAGTCAAAATGAAAACTTTAAATTTTTTACACGGTAAAAATCTTTACTAATTAACAGAGCCATAAGGGGAAAAAAGCTATAGTTACTCTCTCTGAGATTTGGACCTGGAAGGTAAGGGGAATAGGTACTGATGAATGTTAGTCCAGGAGGTCCACGTTAGGGGAAAAATAAGTTAGTGAACAACTTCCCCTTCAATTGTTAAGAAAGGATAGGTATGTAACCACAGATAAAATTTTACTTTTCCCAGCATAGCCACGGGGCATGTGTAACTCCACATGTCCCCAAGACTTACCTAGAATTTAACAGCTCTGAAGCAAGAAAATTGAACAATTATTAAAAGTTATAGAAACAGCACATGACCATAAAACATTTAGTAAACCTAATATTTGATCTGCATAATTTAGAACAAATCTCAAAATGATGAAAAAATTTTTATTTATTTATTATTTATTTTTATTCATTTTTGAGACAGAGTCTCACTCTGTTACCCAGGCTGGAGTGCAATGGAGCAGTCTTGGCTCACTGCAACCTCTGCCTCCTGGGTTCAAGCAATTCTTCTGCCTCAACCTCCCGAGTAGCTGAGACTACAGACATACACCAACACATCCAGCTAATTTCTGTAGTTTTAGCAGAGATGGGGTTTCACCATGTTGGCAAGGCTGGTCTCAAACTCCTGATCTCAGGTGATCCGCCCTCCTCGGCTTCTCAAAGTGCTGGAATTACAGTCAAAGATATTTTTATTTTACAGATATTTTTTTTAAGATTTTAATTAAGTATTTTTAAAGTTACATGAACTGAAGGGTATTAATATTTTCTCCTGAAACTAAAAACCTAATAAAGACAGTATAAGACTGATAAAATTTTATTTCTTAAGCTAGTTACCAAAAAGGCAAAGAAAAACCTTCTTCAGTGTGACTATTTCTCTTTATGGGAAGTCCATATAAATAAGTTGGAGGTCAAATTTGATGGAAAAAAATGCTCGAATTTAATCAGAAACAGGAAGGGTATGTTCAAGGTTATGAATATATCAGAGAAATACATGACTCTTAGGAACAATATAAGAACTGTTCTAATTATATTGAGAACTTAGATATATTAAGAAAAGCCAAGAGCACAGTTTTAAGTTATGTTAGAGGAAAATGTTGTTTTAATTATTATTATTTTTTTACTTTTAAGATAAAACATTTTAGCATTAGGCCATAATAATAGTTAGCACTGGAGGAAAAATTTACAGGAGCTGACAAGAAACTGGAAAGAGTTATTATCTCAGACTTTCTTCAGGAGAGAAAAAGCTGAAAACAGTGAAGCACAGCAAAGGCTGAACTTCTGAGATAAAATTCTAAGAAATTTTTAAAAGAATCAAGTTATAAAATTTAAAGTAAAACTTCTTATAATTTCGTTAAAACCAGTTTAATACTGTAATAAAACCTTTTTAACAGAGGGAACCAATGTTAGAAATACTATCACAAATAATTTTCTTCCAATTATAATCAACTTAATTACATACAAAATTTCTTCTGTAAATTTATCTTCACAAATCTTATCACAACTTACACAGACAATCTATGACATGGTTGGATATTTTTACTTCTCCTGAATATCACTCTTTTTTAAACAGCCGGTCATTTTGTTTTAGAATCAGAATTTAACCATACAAGATGTTTTTTATACAAAATTGTATTTTCTTTGTGACCTACTTTACCAAAAATACAACTTCATATTCATAATTTTCTTTATATTTACTTTCCTCAACTTACATTTTTGGTTTTGGATACTTTGTATCCTCTTTGTAGAAAGTTTAAGGTTTGTACTGCATGCCAAACCTTTGTGTAAGCTCTGTGGGGGTGGGGCAGAAGAGCAAGTAATTTATATATTGTAGAAGTTCTCCCTCATCAAGAGGTAACTCAGTAAGATTCTTTGCTAGGGCCTGCTTGAATAAGTATGGACTATTTTTGAAACCCTAAATTTGGGCTTTCCAGGTTGAAGTTATTGGGTAAAGGTTGGTTTATGTGGCTTCCCCAGGAGAAATGGGGCTATTGGAGGGAAAAATGAATGCGGATGTTGGGTAAATATTATCCAGGCACCCATTTTGGAGAGTATATTATTACACAAAAGAATATTGGGACATTTAGGCATTACCAGGGACTGGTGGGCAAATAGCAATTGGTCACTTAAGTAATAAAAAGGGGATATGGGCTGGGCACAGTGGCTCACACCTGTAATCCCAACACTTTGGGAGACCCAGGCGGGTGGATCACCTGAGGTCAGGAGTTCAAGACCAGCCTGGCCAACATGTTGAAACACTGTCTTTACTAAAAATACAAAATTAGCCAGGCATGGGGACGGGTGCCTGTAATCCCAGCTACTCAGTAGGCTGAATCGCTTGAACCCGGGAGGCAGAGGTTGCAGTGAAGTGAGCTTGTGGCACAGCACTCCAGCCTCAGTGACAGAATGAGACTCTATCACAAAATAAGGGGGGGTGGAGTGTGAGTTTTCTGGGGGAACTGCCACTTGTCCTCACTACCTAACAGGATTTTGGAGAAAAGTTGCCCAGAGAAGGAGGTTAGCATAGGGTAATCAGCTCTTGAATCCAAAAAAAAAAAAAAAATTATAATCTTACCTGACACCTTTAGAATTGCCTTGGTTTCTTTTCTTTTTTTTTTTTTTCCTGATGATGTCAGATCTCAGAGACAGCTGGAGAAGAGGACCACTTCGGCTTAAATCCATTACTGGATTGGGGTTTGGCCTGGGGCCTTTCATCTCTTGAGACAGTCCCTTTTCCAGTGGCCAAGATTGTGACAGAGAGGAAAGGCCATTTGGGTCTTTCTACTATTTGGCACATTAGGGCAGTTTACCTTTCAGTGGCCTGGCTTTCTGCTCTTATGTCAGTTCCCAGGGAGCGGATTTTTAGCATAACCTAGAGGGACCTGGCTGATTTGTAAAGCAGCCAATAATTGAGCCTGTCTCCTGTCTTTCCATTTCTCCTTCTCGTTGACCCTGTTCTCCTCATCCTGATTTCAGTTATAAAAGCCTGAGGAGGTCAATTTGACGATTTCTGACATATGGACTTCGGGTCATAAGTCTGATTTTTGTAATTATTTTCTTAATATCTGAAGCAGCTTGGGTAAGAAAGTAATGCTTTAGGACTAGTTGTCCTTTGGGGATTCCTGGGTCTGGGTTGGTATGTTTGATAAGTGTTTCTTGAAGCCTTTTGAGAAAGGCTGTGGGGTTGTTATTTGGCCCTTGGTCTATGGTGGCTAACTTATAATTTCCTTGTTTGATGTTACTCATTTTTATTACCTCTGTTAGGCATAGGAGCATACTGTTTCTGGCCTGTATTCCCCTCTGTGTATTGTTGTCTCAACTGGTGTCCTGCACGGGAACAGCTGTAGTTACCATGAGGTAGGTGGCATCTGCCAAGTGTAGGTTATCCTTGCAGCAGAATGCTGACTTATATATGTTTTTATTTTTCCTTGTGAGAAGGCTTGTTTCATGAGGATGAACAAGTTAATAAAATGTAAGAGTTAATTGTTGGAATCCCTTGATTCCAGTATCAGCTGAGAGCTCTCCTAGGTTTTCTTTAACTTGGCAAAGGTACTGTATAGAAAAGGGAACCTGGACCTAAATGGGTCTGGGTGGCTCACTTATAATTTATATTTGTCCTTCACATGTTTCAAAAGAAAGAGGAAAATGAATCAGAAAGGTGCCTGAATGAGAAGTTGTTTTTTATCTGACCTTTTTCAGGGAACCTGAATCGTTTAGGAGGCCAGTCCTGCAGTCCAGCAAGGGATATCAGGCATCCCTGTCTTCTTTGGCTCAAGGACTCATACCCAGGTATCCCTTGGTGCTCCCCTGGACCAGCTCCGTCCTGAAGTGGGTGTCCATGAAGCAGCTCTCTTCTTGAGGGAGCGTTTATTGCTTAAGTATCTGCAGCCCTTGGGGCTTTGGAAAAGGGAAAACTTTTGGAATCCTTAGAAAAAATAAGCCTAATTTTATGATGACAAGAATGTTGGTGTCTAACTGAATTGATTTCTGTCTTTATTTTTGGGGGGAGGTGTGAGTGGTCACATCCATTAGGTTTCGTAGGTTTCACAAAGGGAATCTGGCCAAAAAGACATTTTACCCAGAAATTAAGTTTTTCTCTGTGTAGATAAAAACTCCATTTGCCGTGGACAAATGGAGAGAAGTTCTGACATACACAGCAGAAAGAACCTCCAAATCAGCCTGGTATGTCAAACGTAAGAGTGAAGAAAGAAATTTGAGAAAGCCCTGCCAAGAACAAAGGGACAGCAGGGCAGGGGTAAGCAGTCTGATCTGTGAGGCTTATGTGTGAGCAAGGGAGGGAGAGAAAACACTTCACCTTAAAGTGGCAAGAACAGCATTAGGCAATGCAGAAAAATCAGAGGCAGTCAACCTGAGGACTCAACCACCTTCAGCACTTACTTCAGAGAACAGTTCACAGGAAAGACCATCTGAGCCACAGCACCACAGTATGCTACCAGGAAGTGTAGTAATCCTTGGTTCTTGCCTTACTTGAAAGACAGAATTCAGACAACAGATGCATAGCAAAGGTTCAGTAGCAGAGTTTATTGAAGGAAGATAAAGTACCTTCCTAGAGAGAAGTGCAAAACAGCCGCAGCCTGGTACAGTCGGAATGTTAGTAATGGTAGTAGTGGTAGAGTTAGTAGTAGTAGTAGTAGTAGTAATAGTAGTAGTAGTAGTAGTAGCAGCAGCAGTAGTAGTGTTCTTTTAAAGAGAGAGTATACTCTGAAAGATGAGACAGAGCAGGCTGCTCAAAAGAATGAGCCAGCAACAACTAGTGCTGGAATATTCTCTTTATGAGACTCTTACATGATTTTTTAATAAATAGCCAAAGGGGTGCTACTTGCAACCATGTTTTAAGAAGTCTCTTTGGGCACGTATGCTCTGTGAGTGTATGTGCTAGTACACACATTGCACGTCTTATTAGCATATAAAACCTCCACCCAGACACCTGTTTTTTACTGTTATAATGAACAAAAGGCTACTTTAAGGTGAATTTTTGGAGGAGTGTGCTGCTTATCAGTGGAGAAAATTCCAGCATGGTTATCTCTGGCTAGGACCTGATAAGTACCCTTCAAGACTGGAGGAGCTAAACATCGAATACACATGGCCACAAAGAAGGGAACAAAGGACATCAGTAGCTACTTGAGACAGGAGGGTGAGAGGAGGGTGAGCATTGAAAAACTACCTATTGGGTACTATGGTTATTACCTGGGTGACAAAATAATCTGTACAAAAGCCACATGACATGCCATTTACCTACATAACAAGCATTCACATGTACCCTTGAACTTAAAATAAAAGTTAAAAAATATTTTGGACAATATAAAAATGTTACCAAAATTGAAAAAAGAGAACACTATCGGCTAATATTCCTGATTGACATAGATGCAAGAATCCTTAACAAACTACAAGCACACTTAATACAATAAAATATCAAAAATATAACACATTTTGATCAAGGAAGACTTATTCCAGGGATGCAAGGATGGTCCAATATACACAAATTGATACATCTGATCCATCATATCGACCAAGTAATGACCAAACTATATGATTATCTCCTTAGATACAGAGGAAGTATTTGGTAACATTCAACCTTCTTCAAGGTTAAGAAAAAAAATCAGCAAATTAGATTTATAAATAGAACACTTCAAAACAATAACGACCATGTGTGACAAATGCACAGCTAACTTTATACTGAACAAGGAAATACTGAAAGCTTTTTCTCTGAGATCTGTAATACGGCAACGATGTTCACTTTTACTCCTTTTATTCAGCATTAATACTGTAAGTCTTAGCCAGAGCAATTTTGTAAGAGAAAGAAATGTAGGTCATTCAAATTGGAAAAAAAGCAGTCAAATTGTCTATGTTCACAGATGACATAATCTTATATTTAGACAAACTTAATGATTCCAGCAAAACCTGATAGAGCTGATAATGAAATCAGTAAAGTTGCAGGATACAAAATCAACTTATTGAACTCAGTAGCATTTTTATATGCTAACAGTTAACAACCTGAAAAACAAATTAAGAAAGGGTTTTCATTTTCAGTAGCTAAAAATATATATACCTAGGCATAAATTTAAGCAAAGTAAAATATCTGTGCAAAAAAAAAAACAAAAAACCCTGATGTACAAAATTGAAGACAACACAAAAATAGAAAGATAATCTATATTCATGAATTGGAATAGTGAATATTGATAAAAATATTCATAATACACAAAGTGGTATACAGATTCAATAATATAGCTATCAAAATAACATTAACATTGTCAGCAGAATTATTATTATAAACCACTCTATCATAAGGATACATGCACATTTATGTTCATGGCAGTACTATTCATAATAGCAAAGAAGTGAAACAAACCTGCATGTCTTACACAAGTATTCCTAAACTTAAAATAAAAGTTTAAAAATCTTAATATTTATAGGGAACACAGAAGGAAACCTTTTATAGTCAAAGTAATTCTGAGCAAAAAGAACAAGGCTGGAATCATCAAAATACCTGACTTTAAAATATCCTACAAAGTTATAATAATAAAAAAGGTATCAGCATAAAAAAGACATAGATCAGTGAAGCAGAGTAGAGAACCCCGATCTAAATGAATTTATTTGCCACCAACTCATTTTTGTCAAAGGGCCCAATAATATACATTGGGGAAAAGGCAGTCTATTTACAAAAGATGTTGATAAAATGAATATTCATATACAGAAAAATAAAATTAACCCCTGTCTTTCACCATATATAAAAATAAAACGAAAGTAGATTAAAGACAGATGGAAAACACAACATTATGAAACTATTAGAAAAAAATATTAAGCAAATGCTATAGGACATTGATCTGGGCAAAGAATTTTTGCTTAAGAACTCAAATGCACAGGCAACCAAAGTAAAAACAGGCAAATGGTATTACAGTAGGCAAAAAAGTCTCTGCACATCAAAGAAACAATCAACAGAACAGAGACAATGTAAAAAAAATGAGAGAAACGTATTTGTAAACCATCCATCAGATAAGAGGTTAATATCCAGAAAATATAGACAACTCAAACAACTAGATAGTAAAAATGCAAATGATCCAATTCAAAAATAGAAAAATAAAATTGACATTTCTCAAAACAAGACATATAAATGGCAAAGTGATATATGAAAAAATGCTCAACATCATTAAACATAAATGTAATGCAAATCAAAACTTCAGTGAGACATCTCACCCATGTTATAGTGGCTACTATCAAAGGGCAAAATATAACAGATGCTGATGAGGATGCAGCAAAAGAGGAATTCTCACAAGTATTGGTGGGATATAAATTAGTACCACCATTATAAAAAAATAGTATGGAGGGTTTTTTTTTTCCTTTTCTAGAAAATTGTACTTTAAGTTCTGTGATACATGTGCAGAACATGCAGGTTTGTTACATAGGTATACATGCACCATGGTGGTTTGCTGCACCAACCAACCCGTCATCTAGGTTTTAAGCCCTGCATGTATTAAGTATTTGTTCTAATGCTCTCCCTCCCCTTGTCCCCCACTCCCTGACATGTCCCAATGTGTGATGTTCCCATCCCTGTGTACATGTCTTCTCTTTGTTCAACTTCTACTTATGAGTGAGAACATGGGGTGTTTGGTTTTCAGTTCCTTTGTTAGTTTGCTGAGAATGATGTCTTCCGGCTTCATCCATGTCTCTGCAAAAGACATAAATTCTTTCTTTTTTATGGCTACATAGTATTCCATGGTGTATATTTGCCACATATTCTTTATCCAGTCTATCATTGATAGGAATTTGGATTGGTTCCAAGTCTTGCTATTGTAAATAGCGCTGCAATAAGCATATGTGTGCATGTGTCTTTATAGTAGAATGATTTATAATACTTTGGGTATAAACCCAGTAATGGGATTGCTGGATCAAATGGTATTTCTGGTTCGGGATCCTTGAGGAATAGTCACACTGTCTTCCACAATGGTTGAGCTTATTTAGACTCCCACTAATAGTGTAAAAGTGTTCCTATTTCTCCAAATCCTCACCAACATCTCTTGTTTCCTGACTTCTTAATGATTGCCATTCTAAGTGGCATAAGATGGTATCTCATTCTGGTTTTGATTGGCATTTCTCTAATGATGAGTGATGATGAGCTTTTTCTCATATGTTTGTTGGCCGCATAAATGTTTTCTTTTGAGAAGTGTTTGTTCATATCCTTCACCTACTTTTTGATGGGGTTATTTTTTTCCTGTAAATTTGTTTAAGCTAGTTGTAGATTCTGGATATTAATCCTTTGTCAGATGGGTAGCTTGCAAAAATTTTCTCCCATTCTGTAGGCTGCCTGTTCACTCTGATGATAGTTTCTTTTGCTGTGTAGAAGCTATTTAGTCTGATTAGATTCCATTTGTCAATTTTGGCTTTTGTTGCCATTGCTTTTGGTGTTTTAGTCATGAAGTCTTTGCCCATGCCTATGTCCTAAATGGTATTGCCTAGGTTTTCTTCTAGGGTTTTTACAGTTTTGAGTTTTATATTTAAGTCTTTAATCCATCTTCAGCTAATTTTTGCATAAGGTGTAAGGAAGGGGTCCAGTTTCAGTTTTTTGCATATGGCTAGCCAGTTTTGCCAGCACCATTTATTCAATAGGGGATCATTTCCCCATTGCTTGTTTTTGTCAGGTTTGTCAAAAATCAGATTGTTTAGATATGTGGTGTTATTTCTGAGGTCTCTGTTCTGTTCCATTGGTCTATATATGTTTTGGTACCAGTACCATGCTGTTTTGTTTAATGTAGCCTTTTGGTATAGTTTGAAGTCAGGTAGCATGATGTCTCCAGCTTTGTTCCTTTTGCTTAGGATTGTCTTGGCTATACGGGCTCTTTTTTTATTTCATATGAAATTTAATGTCGTTTTTTATCATTCTGTGAAGAAAGTCACTTGTAGCTTGATGGGAATAGCATTGAATCTGTAAAGTACTTTGGGCAGTATGGCCATTTTCATGGTATTGATTCTTCCTATCCAACAGCGCAGATTTTTTTTCCCCCATTTGTTTCTGTCCTCTCTTACTTCCTTGAGAAGTGGTTTGTAATTGTCCTTGAAGAGGTTCTTCATGTCCCTCATAAGTTGTATTCTTAGGTATTTTATTCTATTTGTAGCATTCGTGAATGGGAATTCACTCATTATTTGGCTCTCTGCTTGTCTGTTGTTGGTGTATAGGAATTTTTATGATATTTGCACATCGATTTTGTATCCTGAGACTTTGCTAAAGTTGCTTATCAGCTTAAGGAGTTTTGAGTCTGAGACAATGGAGTTTTCTGAATATACAATATTGTTATCTGCAAACACACTCAATTTGACTTCCTGTCTTTCTGTTTGAATATCCTTTCTTTCTCTTGCCTTATTGCCCTGGTCAGAACTTCCAATACTGTTTTGGATTCAATGGTAATAGAGGGAATCCTTGTCTTGTGCTAGTTTTCAAAGGGAATCCCTCTAGCTTTTGCCCATTCAGTATGATATTGGCTATGAATTTGTCATAAATAGTTCTTATTATTCTGAGATATGTTCCATCAATACCTAGTTTATTAAGGGTTTTTAGCATGAAGGGATGTTGAATTTTATCAAAGGCTTTTTCTGTATCTATCGAGATAATCATGTGGTTTTTGTCATTGGATCAGTTTGTGTGATGGATTACATTTATTGATTTGCATATGTTAAACCAACCTTGCATCCCAGCTATAAAGCCGACTTGATCTTGGTGGATAAGCCTCATGACGTGCTCCTGGATTTGGTTTGCCAGTACTTTATTGAGGATTTTTGCATTGATATTCATCAGGGATATTGGCCTGAAATTTTCTGTGTGTGTCTCTGCCAGATTTGGTATCAGAATGATGTTGGCTCCATAAAATGAGTTAGGGAAGAGTCCTTCTTCTTCTACAGTTTGGAAGAGCTTCAGAAAAAATGGTACCAGCTCCTTTTTGTACCTTTGGTAGAATTTGGCTGTGAATCCATCTGGTCCTGGACTTTTTTTGTTTTAGTAGGCTATTAACTACTGCCTCAAATTTAGAACTTGTTATTGGTCTATTCAGGGATTTGACTTCTTCTTGGTTTAGTCCATTTTTCTCTAGATTTTCTAGTTTATTTGCATAGAAGTGTTTATAGTATTCTCTGATTGTAGATTGTGTCTCTATGGAATCAGTGGTGACATTCCCTTTAACATTTTTTATTGCGTCTATTTGATTCTTCTCTCTTTCCTTCTTTATTAGTCTAGCTAATGGTCCATCTATTTTTTTTTAATCTTTTCAAAATACCAGCTACTGGATTCATTGATTTTTTGAAGGATTTTTTTGTGTGTGTCTCTATCTCCTTTAGTTTTGCTCCGATCTTAGTTATTTTTTGTCTTCAGATAGCTTTTGAATTTGTTTGCTCTTGCTCTGCTTGATAATGAGCTGAGTTCAAGTCCTGGATATCCTTGCTAATTTTCTGTCTCATTGATCTGTCTAATATTCACAGTGGGGTGTTAAAGTCTCCTACTATTATTGTGTGGGAGTCTAAGTCTCTTTGTAGCTCTCTAAGAACTTGTCTTGTGAAACTGGATGCTTCTGTATTGGTTGCATATATATTAGGGACAGTTATCTCTTCTTGCTGCATTGACCCCTTTATCATTATGTGATGCCCTTCTTTGACTTTTTATCTTTGTTTTATCAGAGAATAGGATTGTAACCCTTATTTTTTTATTTTTGCTTTCCATTTGCTTGATAAATATTCCTCCATCCCTTTATTTTGAGTCTATGTGTGTCTTGGCACATGAGATGGGTCTTCTGAATACAGTACACTGATGGTCTTGACTCTTTATCCAATTTGCCAGGCTGTGTCTTTTAATTGGGGCATGTAGCTCATTTACATTTAAGGTTGATACTGTTATGTGTGAATTCGATCCTGGCATCATGATGCTAGCTGGTTATTTTGCACATTAGTTGATGCAGTTTCTTCATAATGTCATTGGTCTTTGTATCTTGGTGTGTTGTTGCAGTGACCAGTACCAGTTTTTCTTTTCCATAATTAGTTCCTCCTTCTGGAGCTTTCGTAGGGCAAGCCTTGTGGTGTGGTGACAAAATCATTCAGCATTTTCTTGTCTGGAAAGGATTTTATTTATCTTTTGACCTCTCCAGGCAGTACAGTCTCTCATGGCTTCCTTTGGATCCCGGAGGGAGGTCCCCAGCTCCTTGCACTTCCTGGGTGAAGCAACTCCCCACCCTGCTTCTGCTAGTCCTCCATGGGTTGGAACCACTGCCTAACAAATCCCAGTGAGATAAACTGGGTACCTCTGGTGGAAATGAAGAACTCATCCACTTTCTGTGTTGGTCTCATTGGGAACTGCAGACTGGAGCTGCTCCTATTGGGCCACCTTGACCCCTCCCCAATTCCCCTTTTATTTTATAAAACTAAAAGTAGAACTACCATGTGATTCAACAGTCTCACTGCTGGGTATATACCCTAAATAAAAGAATTTAGTAAATCAAAGACATATATGTTCTCCCATGTTTACTGTAGCACTATTAACAATAATCAAGTTATGGGACTAATCTGTGCCCAATCATTGATAAATGAATAAATGTTGTATACTTATATATACACATTGAAAGCCATTAGAAAAAATAAAATCCTGTCATTTTCAGCAATGTGGATGGAACTAGCAGCCATTATGTTAAATGGAGTAAGCCAAGTAGAGAAAAAAAATCACATGTGGGAGGTAAAAATATTGTTGTCATGGAGGAGGAGAGTAGAATGGTAGTTATCCAGAAAGAATAGGGGGTATAGGGGAGTTAAGCAAGTTTGCTTAATGGAAATACAGTTAAATAATAGGAATAAGTTCTAATATTTGGTAACACAGTGAGGTGACTATAGTTATCAATAATTTTTATATATTTCAAAATAACTGTAATAGAAAATTTGGAATGCCCTTAACATTAAAAAATGATAAATGTTTCAGGTGATGGATATGCCAATTATACTGATTTCATCATTACACATTATATGCATGTGTCAAAATATTATATGTATCCCATAAATATGTATAGTTATTATGTATTGATAAAAAATGGATATGATTTGTAACATTGGAATGAAGAAAGGGATTCAGAAAAAAATACTTTTTTAGTTTGCATTAACTCCTCAAAATCTGGAAAGATTTTCAGGATCTGAAGGGTCCCCCTCTTGCACCACAAAAGGTCAATTTGTAGTAGCTCTCTACTTTCCAACATGTCCCACAACATTTTATATTGTGTATAAGTTCAGGGTAAAATTTATCTCTATAAATCTTTTTTAGCTAAAAAAAATTTCAGAAATAAGTAGAGGTATGGAAACAATTGACTCTAACCCTTTCACAGACTTTTCTACAAGTAGAAATGCAGAGACACAGGGAAGATAAATTACCTAAGTTATGTTACTAGTCACTTACAGAACTAGATACAAAACTTAAATGTCTTTAAAATTTACATGTCTTGTCTCCTGATTATAATTTTTTTCACTTTGGGTTTGGAAAAACCATTTACTAGGCCACAAAAGACTACTGTATGCATTGGCATGCATTTTCTTATATTGTATAATGAGTAGCAACAATCAGAGCTCTTTGGCTCCCAAATTCATCCCACTGTCTGCTGTATTGATGTGATTCCACTGTTAATAAGTCATTTTTAGGAAGACTAGTCTTCTCAATTTTCCTTTACAAAAATACAGATCCACTGTCTACCAACCCACATAACTGAGTTTTCGTGGAAGAATATGACAGATTTCTGTGAATAATTTCATGGTTTTCAAGGGACCAATAGCCTGCTCCTCAGGGTAAGCAGAAATGGTGTCTTCTCCATAACAGTGAAAGGTGTTTGAATAGGGAACTCTTCTGTGGGAGTAAAACAGAGAGGGAAACTTTAAACTTGCATTTAGGCCATTTGAGGCTTCCAAGGTTCTCCCAGATGGCAAGGCTTGCATAATATTGAGCCTTAATTTTAGGCCATAAACAATAGGTTTTAAGCATGAGGCCATTTCCAGAGATGACTCTTAAAAGATTTTTTGATATTTAAAATATAAGGATTTAAGTATTTGGGATATGGTGTCATCAAGATGATAAAGTGGGAGATAACAGCTTTATTCTTCTATGAAAATCAATAATTAGACAACTATCAGTGAATGAAAATAGCCTTGAGAGGGTCCAAGAGTCCAATTAAAAACATCCAGTAAAATAGTGGAGAAAAAAATATAACCACATAGAAGAAGTTTCTGGGGAGATCAGCATACCTGAGATGTGTGAAGATCATAGTAACAAAGGAAAAGGGCAAAGACTATCAATATTAGTGACAAAGTAGGTGCCACCTTGGTCCCAGTGGCCTAATCTGCAGAGGACCCTGACCACTTTAATCATGAAGTAACCAACAGCCATCACCATCATGGAACCCCTGAAGAGGGATTTGTTGCTGTGCACTTCCTCAAGAAAACACCACTGTAGTGCTACCCTGAGGCTGAGCTGCCACCACCCCCAAAAAAGCATGCCCCAGACCCAATTGCCACTCTTACCCTGCACCTGTCTATGCTCTAGAACCTGGCCTGTACCTTTGTGCAGTTTGAAAATGGGCAGTGTGATTCCTCCAGCTTTGTTATTCTTGCTTAGGATTGCCTTGGCTATATGGGCTCTGTTTTGGTTCCATATGAACTTTAAGATAGTGTTTTTCTATTTCTGTCATTGGTAGTTTGATAGAAATAGCATTGAATCTGTAAATTTATTTTCACAGAAGGCCATTTTAAGGATATTGATTCTTCTTATCCAAGAGCATGGAATGTTTCTTCATTTGTTTGTGTCATCTCTGATTACTTTGAGTGGTGTTTTGTAACTTCATTGAAAAGGTAAGGATATTTGAGGTCAGCATCAGCCTATACCAAAACCTGGAGAAGTCTAATTAAAAAGTAGGCCAATATCCTTAATGAACTTAGATGCAAAAATCTTCAACAAAATACCAGCAAACTGTATCCAGCAGCACATCAAAAAGCTAATTCACCATGATCAAGTAAGCTTGATCCTTGGGATGCAAGGGTGGTTCAACATATGCAAATCAATAAATGTGATTCATCACATAAATGGAACTAAATACAAAGCCACATGATTACCTCAATAGATGCAGAAAATGCTTTTGATAAAATTCAACATCCCATCATGTTAAAAACCCTCAATAAACTAGACATTGAAGAAACATAATTCAAAATAATAAAAACCATCTATGACAAATCCACAGCCAACATAATACTGAATAGGCAAAAGCTGGAAGTACTCCCTTTAAAAACAGGAAGAAGACAAGGATCCCCTCTCTCACCACTCATACTTAACACAATATTGGAAGTCCTGGCCTGAGCAATCATACAAGAGAGAGAAATAAAATGCATCCAAATGAAAAGTGAAGAAGTCAAACTATCCCTGTTTTTGGATGACATGATTCTATACCTAGAAAATCCCCCAAACCTCACAGTCTCTGCCTAATAGCTCCTTGAGCTGATAAGCAACTGCAGTAAAGTTTTGGAATATAAAATCAATGTACGAAAATCAGTAACATTCCTATATACTAACAGCACCCAAGCTGAGAGCCAAATCGGGAACACAAGCACATTCATAATTGCAACAAAAAATAAAATATCGAAGAATGCAGGTATTCTAACAACTATATTCTAACATACTGGATAATCTAAAAAAGCTGCTATATTTCTAGACACATACAACATTTCAAAACTGAATTAGTTACATTTCAGATTGAAAATCTAAATAGAACAATAATAAATGACCGATGGAATCACTGATAAGAAACTGACTCATTAAAGAAAAGTCTAGGACCTGATGTCTTTATTTGTGAATTCTACTAAGCATTTAAAGAAAAATCAAAACCGATTATTCTCAAACTGTTACAAATATTTGAAACAGAGAGAATATTTTCAAACTAATTTTACCAATTCGGCATTACCCTGATACCAAAGTTAACTAATGGCACTATAAGAAAAGTAAATTACAGGCTAATATCCCTGATGAACATAAATGTAAAAATACTACATAGTAGCAAACCAAATTTCATAGTATGTTAATGGACTCATACATTATGATCAAGTAGTATTTATTCTGTGATGCTAGGAATTTTTAACAAACACAAATCAATGAATGTGGTACACTACGTTAAAGAATGAAAGACAAAAACCATGATAATTTCAATAGATGTAGTGAAGCAGCTGACAAACTCAATGTCCTTTCATGATAAAAACTCTCGGCAAATTAGGTATAGAAGAAATTTCACTCAACACAATAAGGGCCATGTATCACAAGGCCATGGCTAACATCATACTGTAAGGTAAAAATTTGAAAGCTTTTTCTCTAAAACAAAGCGAAGACATAGATGCTTACTCTGGCCACTTGTATTTAACACAGTACACAAATTCCTAATCAGAGCATCAAGGCAAGAAAAGAAAATACAAAGCATCCACATTCAAAAGAAATAAGTAAAATTTTGTTTACTGATGACATGATCATATATAGAAAGTCCTAAAGACTCCAGCAAAAAAAAAAAATCTGTTAAAACTAATTAATGAATTCAGTGCATTTGCAGGATAAAAAATCAACACATAAAAATCAACTGCAATTCTATACACTAAAATGAACTACCTGAAAAGGTGCCTAATGAAACAGTGAGGAACTGAGTCTTACAACCACAGTGAATTCAATTCTGCCAATAACCTGAATGAACAAGTAAACATATTCTTCCTTACTGCCTTTAGAAGACAGTGGACTTGCCAATATCTTGATTTGGGTATTGTGAGACTCTAAGCAGAGGAAATAGTTGAGCCATGCTGTACCTGGACTTCTCTGACCTACATAAATGTGACATAATAAACTTGTGCTGCTTTAAACTGCGAAGTTTGTGATAATTTGTTACAATAGTAGTAGAAATTTAATATATATAATGGATAGAAACTTCTATGAAGACAGGGGTTATATCTGCTTTTGCTCCTCAAAGTATCCCCAGTGACTAGCTTTGTGGCAGAAAGTAGTTGCATAGTCAAGATTTGTTGAACTCAAGAGAACCATATAGGAGACAAGTAGAGTTCCTGGGTATTACTTGGAGGCAGGCAGACATTAGAAGAAAGATTAACAGAAAAATGGAAATACGGGAGCACATAGGCCAGTATAGTTAAATGTTCATGATTTTTCCAAGATTCCTCTCCTGTAGCTGGTTTTATTTAGAAAAGATGGTGTACACACTGTCTGAAACAAACAAAAAAAAATTAGCCTATGATACAATCGGCTGTGATATCTGCAAGAACTTAACTCTCTGTGACCTGAATCCAGAGAATTCTGGCAAGTTTAGACAATGCAACACAAGTGTTTATTTCACCAATGTCTCAAATTCCACTGTTTCTTTACAATAATTGCTTTACCCTCATTTAATTGTTATGTTGTACGTGAGTATATTTAAGGTGCAGATCGAAGTTCCCTGCAAAATGCCTTGAATCATCAGCTTCAATAGCTTTATAGACCATGTAATCATACAAATAAAATCCCAAAGCCTATTCAGCTTACTCAGAAAAAAAAAAACTGCTCTAAATACATTCAATGCTTCTGTATTCAAATAGTTAATTTGCACTATGTTCTGTTAAAGAAAAGAAAAACTGTCACCCTGTCATTTTAGAGTCTGACACTAAGCTTGTCAAAAGAGACAGCTGTTAAACTGAATTACTGTTGACATGCAGAGAAACGGCCCTTGCCAGATGTAAAAGACATCTGCGGCAATGAAGTGGTACAGGATGGCTTTTCAAATGTGGTCACACTGGTATTTGAATAGCATGTCTATGGCATGAAAACATGGCCTTGACTCAGTCCATTTAAGGCAGCGAACCGAAGCCAATGAGAAGCACAAAGAAATTTCAATCTCTGTTGCTATATCCATAACTTATGCCTGGGTGTGAAAACGGTACAATAATGAAGACTTCACACTCTTATCTTGTACACAGAAGCAGGGAGGCTTAAAGCATAGCAGAAAATAATTTGAGTTTTCCAGGTCCTTGACTATGTGGATAGGTGAGGTGCAAATTTATGAAGTAGATTATACAGAGAATTTATGAAAATAAGCCTTGTAATCTAGTAATATATGTTTCTGTGATAAGATACATGTTAACAGAGGATAAGAGATTTTGGCCTCAAATATTTCAAGAGATCCACCATTTGCTAGTTGTGCAATATGTGCAAGTGATTTCATCACTCTGAGCTTCAGTTTCCTTATCCAAAATATTCTGTGTAACATATTCTGTGTAAATGGTGTTAAGCTGGTGAAGAGTTTGGTAGTTGAACTATTCTAACACTGCCTTTCAAGGATCCCAAGGATTGAAGAATTTACAAATGGACAACACAGAAAATCTGTAATACAAATGAGTTGCACTGATAACCAAACAACAGAGGCACTTCAACAAATATTTGCTAATTGCCTAATATGTCCCAGCTACTGCATTAAGTATTACTCAGAATACATGAAATGTCCCAAACAGAAGTCCTTCTCTCTTAAGGAGCTCCTTGTAGTGGGGAGACAAACACAAACTTTAAAAAGTGTGTTCTGAGCAAGATTATGATAAGAGCTTTAACAGAGGCACAAAACCCTCATATTTTTATGTATAAGAGAGAAAGATCAGCAAAAGTACATAGAGAAGTTAAGAAATCATCACATTATTAAAAACAGATATATTTTCATAGAACACTATGAAGAAATAAAGGAAGGTACAGTTAATTTCTAAATGATGTTTCACAAATAATAGTTTGGAATGTAGGTATTAGACTATACGGCTCAATATGTTATTTTTAAAATTCATTTTTATCAATATTACTTTCAATGCTAAACCATAAATGTATACATTTATATGGTACAATGTGGTTTTGATATATGTTTAAATCAAACTAATTAACATATCCATCACTTCACTTGCCTATTGTTTTTGGTGAGATATTTGAACTTTACTAAGTTATTTTGTAATATACAATATATTATTATTGACTATGGTCATCCTGCTGTGTAACATCTCAAAACTTATTTCACTTTTCTAACAGAAATTTTAAACAGCACATTGTTTTTATTAACTTTTGTTCTAACCATCTCTCACTTCCACTTACGACAGAACTATAGTCACTTTCAGACTAGATAGCGGAAAATCTGAGATTATTCATCCCTAGATGATAGGATTAACTGAGCAGTTAAACTGAATACATATCTGATCTTTCTTTTTTATAATTGGTAATAGCGAATATCTACTGGCTTGGAATAGACACAAGAATAGACAAGAAACCATCTCAGAAAGAGAAAGGTGATTCTACTGCTGTGTTAGGTACTATTATTCACTATTTATTGGTCTAGTTGCTTTACATTATCTCAGTCAACAGGCATTTTAATGCTTTGGGGAGATATTTACTATTAAAATATTTCAGATAAGGAAACTGAAGCTCAGAGTGATGAAATCACTTGCACATACTGCACAGCTAGCAAACGGTGGATCTCTTGAAATATTTGAGGCCAAAGCCCCTTATCCTCCATTGCTTAAAACTGATTTTTCATGCTCTGGAGTAGATACTAGATAAGTTTGCAGAAATATCTGTAACTGCAATTTAAAATTGCCTTTATTCCCCATCTAGTTAACAACTACTCTCTACAACAACATATATTCTTAGTTGTCCCAAAATTTCTTGTTGAATCATTTGGTTTGGCCACCTGTGAACTATAAGAGAGGTGGACAGAAATATTCAAAGACTTTAATTAAACCAGAAAGACCAGCAAGGACCAGATTCTTATAGTTCACGTCCATTTCACTGTCAAAAAACTTAAAAGTGTAAGAAATTTGGAGCTGTGTATAATCTTCAATGTTAAATTTATAGTAGCCACTTTTAAAAGCATCCCCAATTTTTTCACTCTCATAAATGTTATCTTTGGGTTAAAAGGACTGATATAATATATATCACAAATATCTAACTTGCTACTGACATAGTGGGTTTCAGATCATAGGATGAAGAGTGACAAATTGGGCTAGAAAGTTGGTCACTTTAACCATATTTTAGTGTACAATTCAGTGACATTAATTATATCCACAATAGTAGATGACCATTACTACCAAATTTTTTTTTAAGTGTAAGGGTAATTTTCTTTTTTTAAAAAATTATACTTTAAGTTCTAGGGTGCCTGTGCACAACGTGCAGGTTTGTTACATATGTATACATGTGCCATGTTGGCGTGCTGCACCCATTAACTCATCATTTACATTAGGTATGTCTCCTAATGTTATCCCTCCCCTCCCCCTCCCCACAATAGGACCTGGTGTGTGATGATTCCCTTCCTGTGTCCAAGTGATCTCATTGTTCAATTCCCACCTACAAGTGAGAACGTGCACTAATTAGTTTTCTGTTCTTGTGATAGTTTGCTGAGAATGATGGTTTCCAGCTGCATCCATGTCCCTACAAAAGACATGAACTCATCTTTTTTATGGTTGCATAGTATTCCATGGTGTATATGTGCCACATTTTCTTAATCCAGTCTGTCACTGATGGACATTTGGGTTGATTCCATGTCTTTGCTATTGTGAATAGTGCCACAATAAACATACATGTGAATCTGTCTTTATAGAGGCATGATTTATAATCCTTTGGGTATATACCCAGTAATGAGATGGCTGGGTCAAATGGTATTTCTAGTTCTAGACCCTTGAGGAATCGCCATACTGTTTTCCACAATGGTTGAACTAGTTTACAATCCCACCAACAGTGTAAAAGTGTTCCTATTTCTCCACATCCTCTCCAGCACCTGTTGTTTCCTGACTTTTTAATGATTGCCATTCTAACTGGTGTGAGATGGTATCTCATTGTGGTTTTGATTTGCATTTCACTGATGGCGAGTGATGATCACCATTTTTTTATGTGTCTGTTGGTTGTTTGAATGTCTTCTTTTGAGAAGTGTCTGTTCATATTCTTTGCTCACTTTTTGATGGGGTTGTTTGTTTTTTTCTTGTAAGTTTGATTGAGTTCTTTATAGGTTCTGGATATTAGCCCTTTCTCAGATGAGTAGATTGCAAAAATTTTCTGCCATTCTGTAGGTTGCCTGTTCACACTGATGGTAGTTTTTTTGCTGTGCAGAAGCTCTTTACTTTAATTAGATCCCATTTGTCAATTTTGGCTTTTGTTCCCATTGCTTTTGGTGTTTTAGACATGAAATCCTTGTCCATGCCTATTTCCTGAATATTACTACCTAGGTTTCCTTCTAGGGTTTTTATGGTTTTAGGTGTAACATTTAAGTCTCTAATCCATCTTGAATTAATTTTTGTATAAGGAATAAGGAAAGGATCCAGTTTCAGCTTTCTACTTATGGTTAGCCAATTTTCTCAACACCATTTATTAAATAGGGAATCCTTTCCCCATTTCTTGTTTTTCTCAAGATTGTCAAAGATCAGATGGCTGTAGATGTGTGGTATTATTTCTGAGGACTCTGTTCTGTTCCATTGGTCTATATCTCTGTTTTGGTACCAGTACCATGCTGTTTTGGTTACTGTAGCCTTGTAGTGTAGTTTGAAGTCGGGTAGCGGGATGTGTCCAGCTTTGTTCTTTTGCCTTAGGATTGTCTTGGCAATGTGGGGTCTTTTCTGGTTATATATGAACTTTAAAGCAGTTTTTTCCAATTCTGTGAATGAAGTCATTGGTAGTTTAATGGGGATGACATTGAATCTATAAATTACCTTGGGCAGTATGGCCATTTTCACGATATTGATTCTTCCTATCCATGGGCATGATATGTTCTTCCATTGATTTGTGTCCTCTTTTATTTCACTGAGCAGTGGTCTGTAGTTCTCCTTGAAGAGGTCCTTTACATCCCTCGTAAGTTGGATTCCTAGGTATTTTATTCTCTTTGAAGCAATTGTGAATGGAAGTTCATTCCTGATTTGGCTCTCTGTTTGACTGTCACTGGTGTATAAGAATGCTTGTGATTTTTGCACATTAATTTTGTATCCTGATACTTTGCTGAAGTTCCTTATCAGCTGAAGGAAATTTTGGGTTGAGATGATGGGGTTTTCTAAATATACAATCATGTCGTCTGCAAACAGGGACAATTTGACTTCTTCTTTTCCTAACTGAATCCCCTTGATTTCTTTCTCTTGCCTGATTGCCCTAGCCAGAACTTCCAACACTATGTTGAATAGGAGTGGTGAGAGAGGGCATCCCTGTCTTGTGTCAGTTTTCAATGGGAGTGTTTCCAGTTTTTGCCCATTCAGTATGATATTGGATGTGGGTTTGTCATAAATAGCTCTTATTATTTTGAGATACGTTCCATCAATACCGAATTTATTGAGAGTTTTTAGCATGAAGGGCTGTTGAATTTTGTCAAAGGCCTTTTCTGCCACTATTGAGATAATCATGTAGTTTTTGTCTTTGGTCCTGTTTTTATGCTGGATTACGTTTACTGGTTTATGTACATTGAACCAGCCTTGCATCCCAGGGATGAAGCCCACTTGATCATGGTGGATAAGCTTTTTGATGTGCTGCTGGATTCAGTTTGCCAGTATTTTATTGAGGATTTTTGCATTGGTGTTCATCAGGGATATTGGTCTAAAATTCTCTTTTTTTGTTGTGTCTCTGCCAGGCTTTGGTATCAGGATGATGTTGGCCTCATAAAATGAGTTAGGGAGGATTCCCTCTTTTTCTATTGATTGGAATAGTTTCAGAAGGAATGGTACCAACTCCTCCTTGTACCTCTGGTAGAATTCGGCTGTGAATCCATCTGGTCCTGGACTTTTTTTGGTTGGTAGGCTATTAATTATTGCCTCAATTACAGAGCCTGCTCTTGGTCTATTCAGGGATTCAACTTCTTCCTGGTTTAGTCTTGGGAGAGTGTAAGTGTTCAGGAAATGATCTATTTCTTCTAGGTTTTCTAGTTTATTTGCATAGAAGTTTTTATAGCAATCTCCGATGGTAGTTTGTATTTCTGTGGGGTTGGTGGTGATATCCCCTTTATCATTTTTTATTGCATCTATTTGATTCTTCTCTCTTTTCTTCTTTATTAATGTTGCTAGTGGTCTATCGATTTTGCTGATCTTTTCAAAAAACCAACTCCTGGATTCATTGATTTTTTGGAGGGTTTTTTGTGTCTCTATCTCCTTCAGTTCTGCTCTGATCTTAGTTACTTCTTGCCTTCTGCTAGCTTTTGAATGTGTTTGCTCTTGCTTCTCTAGTTCTTTTAATTGTGATATTAGGGTGCCAATTTTAGATCTTTCCTGCTTTCTCTTGTGGGCATTTAGTGCTATAAATTTCCCTTTACACACTGCTTTAAGTGTGTCCCAGGGATTCTGGTATGTTATATCTTTTTTCTCACTGGTTTCAAAGAACCTCTTTATTTCTGCTTTCATTTCGTTATGTACCCAGTAGTCATTCAGGAGCAGATTGTTCAGTTTCCATGTAGTTGAGCGGTTTTGATTGAGTTTCTTAGTCCTGAGTTCTAGTTTGATTGCACTGTGGTCTGAGAGACAGATTGTTATAATTACTGCTCTTTTACATTTACTGAGGAGTGCTTTACTTCCAATTATGTGGTCAATTTTGGAATAAGTGTGATGTGGTGCTGAGAAGAATGTATATTCTGTTAATTTGGGGTGGAGAGTTCTGTAGATGTCTATTAGGTCTGCTTGCTGCAGAGATGAGTTCAATTCCTGGATATCCTTGTTAACTTTCTGTCTCGTTGATCTGTCTAATGTTGACTGTGGGGTATTGAAGTCTCTTATTATTATTGTATGGGAGTCTAAGTCTCTTTATAAGTCTCTAAGGACTTGCTTTATGAATCTAGATGCTCCGGTATTGGGCTCATATATATCTAAGATAGTTAGCTCTTCCTGTTGAATTGATCCCTTTACCATTATGTCATAACCTTCTTTGTCTCTTTTGATCTTTGATGCTTTAAAGTCTGTTTTATCAGAGAGTAAGACTACAACCCCTGCTTTTTTTTGTTCTCCATTTTCTTGGTAGATCTTCTTCCATCCCTTTATTTTGAGCCTATGTGTGTCTCTGCATGTGAGATGGATCTCCTGAATACAACAAACTGATGGGTCTTGCCTCTTTAACCAATTTGCCAGTCTGTGTCTTTTAATTGGACCACTTAGTCCATTTACATTTAAGATTAATATTGTTATGTGTGAACTTGATCCTGTCATTGGGATATTGGTTGGTTATTTTGCTCGTTAGTTGATGCAATTTCTTCCTAGCATCGATGGTCTTCACATTTTGGCATGTTTTTGCAATGGCTGGTACCGGTTGTTGCTTTTCGTGTTTAGTGCTTTCTTCAGGATCTCTTGTAAGGCAGGCCTGATGGTGACAAAATCTCTAAGCATTTGCTTGTCTGTAATGGATATTATTTCTCCTTCACTTATGAAACTTAGTTTGGCTGGATATGAAATTCTAACATTTTTTCCTTCATTTCAACTTTGGTGAATCTGAAAATTATGTGTTGTGGAGTTGCTCTTCTCAAGGAATATCTTTGTGGCGTTCTCTGTATTTCCTGAATTTGAATGTTGGCCTGCCTTACTAGGTTGGGGAAGTTCTCCTGGATGATATCCTGAAGAATGTTTTCCAACTTGGTTCCATTTTCCCCCTCACTTTCAGGCACACCACTCAGAGGTAGATTTGGTCTTTTCACATAATTCCATATTTCTGGAGGCTTTGTTCATTTCTTTTGCCTTTTCTTTCCTCTACACTTCTCTTCTCGCTTCATTTCATTCATTTGATGTTCAATCAATGATAGTCTTTCTTCTGGTTGATCGAGTCGGTTACTGAGGCTTGTGCATTTGTCAGGTATCTCTCGTGTCATGGTTTTTATCTGTGTCAGTTCATTTATGGCCTTCACTGCATTGATTATTCTTGTTATCTATTCTTCCATTCTTTTTAAGATTTTTAGCTTCTTTACGCTGGGTATGTAGTTCCTCCTTTAGCTCTGAGAAGTTTGATCGACTGAAGCCTTCTCCTCTCAACTTGTCAAAGTCATTCTCCATCCAACTTTGATTCGTTGCTGACGATGAGTTGCACTCCTTTGGAGGGGGAGATGAGCTCTGGTTTTTTGAATTTCCAGCTTTTCCTGCCCTGCTTTTTCCCCATCTTTGTGGTTTTATCTGCCTTTGGTTTTTGATGCTGGTGACGTACTGATGGGGTTTTGGTGTGGGTGTCCTTCCTGTTTGTTAGTTTTCCTTCTAACAGTCAGGACCCTCAGCTGTAAGTCTGTTGGAGATTGCTTGAGGTCCACTCCAGCCCCTGTTTGCCTGGGTATCAGCAGCAGAGGCTGCAGAAGATAGAATATTGCTTAACAGCAATTGCTGCTGTCTGATTCTTGCTCTGTAAGCTTCGTCTCAAGGGTGTACCCCACCGTGTGAGGTGTGAGGTGTCAGTCTGCACCTAGTGGGGATGTCTCCCAGTTAGGCTACTCAGGAGTTGGGGACCCACTTGAGCAGACAGTGTGTCTGTTATCAGATCTCAAACTCTATGCTAGGAGATCCACTGCTCTCTTCAAAGCTGTCAGACAGTTGTCAGACTCCACTCAGAGGTGGAGTCTACAGAGTCAGTCAGGCCTCCTTGAGTTGCAGGGGGCCCCACCCAGTTTGAGCTTCTGGGAGGCTTTGTTTACCCACTTAAGCCTCAGCAATGGTAGACACCCCTCCCCCAGGCTTGCTGCCACCCTGCACTTAGATCTCAGACTGCTGTGCTAACCAGGAGGAAGGCTCCGTGGGTGTGGGACTCTCCGGGACAGGTGTGGGATATTATCTCCTGGTTTACCATTTGCTAAGACCCTTGGTAAAGTGCAGTATTACAGTGGGAGTTACCTGATTTTCCAGGTGTTGTGTGTCTCAGTTTCCCTTGGCTAGGAAAAGGGATTCCCTTCCCCCTTGTGCTTCCCAGGTGAGGCGATGCCTCCCCCTGTTTCAGCTCTCACTGGTCGAGCTGCACCAGCTGACTAGCACCAATTGTCCGGCACTCCCCAGTGAGATGAACCTGGTACCTTAGTTGAAAATGCAGAAATCACCCATCTTCTGTGTCACTCGCGCTGGAAACTGGAGGCTGCAGCTGTTCATATTTGGCCATCTTGCTCCCAATCCCACTTCCTCTGCTTTCTTATGGATCAATTGTCTTCTTGTTCATTCTATCATCTTGTTGCTCATTCAATAGAGCTATTCCAATTTTGAATACTCTAGAACTATTTCTTTAATTCTTTTCATTAATGCTGTACATATTTGAGGAATCTGTTGTAAAGTGTATATCTATTTATAATTGTTATATCTTCTTGATGAATTGAAAAATTTTCAATATATAATGTCATTTGTCTTCTTTGACCTTTTATGACTTAAAAAAAATCTATTTTGTCTGATAATCTTTCATCTTTCAAACTATCACTGATCCAGAAATTGTGTGAGGCAAGAGAAAACATAACATCACAAAACTTTTAAAGTTACTTTTTTTAACTTGGCTTTTCTTGGTGGCTATAAATCTTTGACTGTTTTTCATATTTATGATAGTTGGATATGACCAGTTTCTGGTTATTTTTTGATGCTTCTGTAAAGAAACAAAAGTTTGAAGGTTACTACTCCACTAATTCCTGTTGTCATTTCATATTGTGTCAATTTTTAGTCTTATTTTTCTCTTCATAGGATTTTTTTGAGACAAAGAGTTTTGCTCTGCTTTCAGATTCTCCTTTTGCTTTATGTCTTTCAAAAAATTGACAATGCCATGTCTCAATATGGATCTTTTTGAGTTTAATCTGCTTGGAATTTGTTGGGTTATTTTATATGTAGTTTATGCCTTTTATTAAGTTTTCTGAATTTATCAACTATTACTTCTTCAAATACCCCGTCTTCTTCTTTGTTTTTCTCTTCTCCTTCTGAGACTTCCATAATGTACATGCTGATCTGATTGACGGTGTGCTACAAGTCCTTTAGACTCTGTTCTTTCTGTCCCTCAGATTTAAAAAATCATTTGGCCTAATCGTTATATATGCTGATCTTTTCTTCTGCCTACTCAAATTTGTTTCTAGAATTCTCTAGTGATTTTTTTCATTTTGATTGTTGTACTTTCCAGCTCCAGAGTTTTTATTTATTTCTGTAATTTTTATCTCTTAAATGATAACCTAATTTTGATCATGCATAGTTTTATTTGTTTCTAATCACCACAAAATTTTTAAAGTTACTTTTTTTTATTTGGCTTTTCTTTGTGGCTATAAACCTTTGACTGTTTTTCATATTTCTAATATTTGAATATGACAGTTTCTGGTTATTTTTTGGTGTTTCTGTAAAGAAATGGGAGTTTGAAGGTTACTCCACCCATTCATGTTGTCACTTCATACTGTGTGAATTTTTGGTCTTTTTTTCTCTTTATAGAACTATTATTTTTTCTTGAGACACAGTCTCATTCTGTTGCCCAGGCTGGAGTGCAGTGGCATGATCTCAGTACACTGCAATCTCTGCCTCCCAGGTTCCTGCAATTCTCATGCTTCCGTAACCTGAGTAGCTGGGATTAGAGACATGTAGCACCAGCCCAGCTAATTTTTGTATTATATGAGAAAAAAAGGAGGAACTGTAAACTAAAATTAAAACACTGTGGGTTTTACTTACCCACATAGTTACCTTACTGATGATTAATATAGTTTTTCACATAGCTTTAAATTATTGTTCAGTGTCCTTTTATTTCAGCCTGAAGGACTTCAATTACTATTCTTGTAGTTCATGTCTTATAGAAACAACCTCCCTCAGCTTTTGTTCATCTGGGAATGTCTTAATTTCTCCTTCATGCTTAAAAGAGTATTTTTGCCAGATATAGAATTAATCGGGGGCGGAGCAAGATGGCCGAATAGGAATAGCTCCAGTCTCCAACTCCCAGCGTGAGCGACACAGAAGACCGGTGATTTCTGCATTTTCAACTGAGGTACTGGGTTCATCTCACTGGGGAGTGCCAGACGATCGGTGCTGGTCAGCTGCTGCAGCCCGACCAGCGAGAGCTGAAGCAGGGCGAGGCATTGCCTCACCTGGAAAGCGCAAGGGGGAAGGGAATCCCTTTTCCTAGCCAGGGGAACTGAGACACACAACACCTGGAAAATCGGGTAACTCCCACCCCAATACTGCGCTTTAAGCAAACCGGCACACCAGGAGATCATATCCCACACCTGGCCGGGAGGGTCCCACACCCACGGAGCCTCCCTCATTGCTAGCACAGCAGTCTGTGATCTACCGGCAAGGCAGCAGCGAGGCTGGGGGAGGGGCGCCCGCCATTGCTGAGGCTTAAGTAGGTAAACAAAGCTGCCGGGAAGCTCGAACTGGGTGGAGCTCACAGCAGCTCAAGGAAACCTGCCTGTCTCTGTAGACTCCACCTCTGGGGTCAGGGCACAGTAAACAATAACAAACGCAGCAGCTCTGCAGACGCAAACGACTCTGTCTGACAGCTTTGAAGAGAGCAGTGGATCTCCCAACACGGAGGTTGAGATCTGAGAAGGGACAGACTCCCTGCTCAAGTGGGTCCCTGACCCCTGAGTAGCCTAACTGGGAGACATCCCCCACTAGGGGCAGTCTGACACCCCACACCTCACAGGGTGGAGTACACCCCTGAGAGGAAGCTTCCAAAGCAAGAATCAGACAGGTACACTCGCTGTTCAGAAATATTCTATCTTCTGCAGCCTCTGCTGCTGATACCCAGGCAAACAGGGTCTGGAGTGGACCTCAAGCAATATCCTACAGCTACAACCTACAGCTGAGGATCCTGACTGTTAGAAGGAAAGCTATCAAACAGGAAGGACACCTACACCAAAACCCCATCAGTACATCACCATCATCAAAGACCAGAGGCAGATAAAACCACAAAGATGGGGAAAAAGCAGGGCAGAAAAACTGGAAATTCAAAAAATAAGAGCGCATCACCCCCGGCAAAGGAGCGCAGCTCATCGCCAGCAACGGATGAAAGCTGGACGGAGAATGACTTCGACGAGATGAGAGAAGAAGGCTTCAGTCCATCAAATTTCTCAGAGCTAAAGGAGGAATTATGTACCCAGCGCAAAGAAACTAAAAATCTTGAAAAAAAAAGTGGAAGAATTGATGGCTAGAGTAATTAATGCAGAGAAGCTCACAAACGAAATGAAAGAGATGAAAACCATGGCACGAGAAATACGTGACAAATGCACAAGCTTCAGTAACCGACTCGATCAACTGGAAGAAAGAATGTCAGCGATTGAGGATCAAATGAATGAAATGAATCGAGAAGAGAAACCAAAAGAAAAAAGAAGAAAAAGAAATGAACAAAGCCTGCAAGAAGTATGGGATTATGTAAAAAGACCAAATCTACGTCTGATTGGGGTACCTGAAAGTGAGGGGGAAAATGGAACCAAGTTGGAAAACACTCTTCAGGATATCATCCAGGAGAACTTCCCCAACCTAGTAGGGCAGGCCAACATTCAAATCCAGGAAATACAGAGAACGCCACAAAGATACTCCTCGAGAAGAGCAACTCCAAGACACATAATTGCCAGATTCACCAAAGTTGAAATGAAGGAAAAAATCTTAAGGGCAGCCAGAGAGAAAGGTCGGGTTACCCACAAAGGGAAGCCCATCAGACTAACAGCAGATCTCTCGGCAGAAACTCTTCAAGCCAGAAGAGAGTGGGGGCCAATATTCAACATTCTTAAAGAAAAGAATTTTCAACCCAGAATTTTATATCCAGCCAAACTAAGTTTCATAAGTGAAGGAGAAATAAAATCCTTTACAGATAAGCAAATGCTTAGAGATTTTGTCACCACTAGGCCTGACTTACAAGAGACCCTGAAGGAAGCACTAAACATGGAAAGGAACAACCGGTACCAGCCATTGCAAAAACATGCCAAAATGTAAAGACCATCAAGGCTAGGAAGAAACTGCATCAACTAACGAGCAAAATAACCAGTTAATATCATAATGGCAGGATCAAGTTCACACATAACAATCTTAACCTTAAATGTAAATGGACTAAATGCTCCAATTAAAAGACACAGACTGGCAAACTGGATAAAGAGTCAAGACCCATCAGTCTGCTGTATTCAGGAGACACATCTCACACGCAGAGACATACATAGGCTCAAAATAAAGGGATGGAGGAAGATTTACCAAGCAAATGGAGAACACAAAAAAGCGGGGGTTGCAATACTAGTCTCTGATAAAACAGACTTTAAACCATCAAAGATCAAAAGAGACAAAGAAGGCCATTACATAATGGTCAAGGGATCAATTAAACAGGAAGAGCTAACTATCCTAAATATATATGCACCCAATACAGGAGCACCCAGATTCATAAAGCAAGTCCTTAGAGACTTACAAAGAGACTTAGACTCCAATACAATAATAATGGGAGACTTCAACACTCCACTGTCAACATTAGACAGATCAACGAGACAGAAAGTTAACAAGGATATCCAGGAATTGAACTCATCTCTGCAGCAAGCAGACCTAATAGACATCTATAGAACTCTCCACCCCAAATCAACAGAATATACATTCTTCTCAGCACCACATCATACTTACTCCAAAATTGACCACGTAATTGGAAGTAAAGCACTCCTCAGCAAATGTACAAGAACAGAAATTATAACAAACTGTCTCTCAGACCACAGTGCAATCAAATTGGAACTCAGGACTAAGAAACTCAATCAAAACCGCTCAACTACATGGAAACTGAACAACCTGCTCCTGAATGACTACTGGGTACATAACGAAATGAAGGCAGAAATAAAGATGCTCTTTGAAACCAATGAGAACAAAGATACAACATACCAGAATCTCTGGGACACATTTAAAGCAGTGTGTAGAGGGAAATTTATAGCACTAAATGCCCACAAGAGAAAGCAGGAAAGATCTAAAATTGACACTCTAACATCGCAATTAAAAGAACTAGAGAAGCAAGAGCAAACACATTCGAAAGCTAGCAGAAGGCAAGAAATAACTAAGATCAGAGCAGAACTGAAGGAGATAGAGACACAAAAAACCCTCCAAAAAATCAATGAATCCAGGAGTTGGTTTTTTGAAAAGATCAACAAAATTGACAGACCACTAGGAAGACTAATAAAGAAGAAAAGAGAGAAGAATCAAATCGACGCAAATAAAATGATAAAGGGGATATCACCACCGACCCCACAGAAATACAAACTACCATCAGAGAATACTATAAACACCTCTACGCAAATAAACTGGAAAATCTAGAAGAAATGGATCATTTCCTGGACACTTACACTCTTCCAAGACTAAACCAGGAAGAAGTTGAATCCCTGAATAGACCAATAGTAGGCTCTGAAATTGAGGCAAAAATTAATAGCCTACCAACCAAAAAAAGTCCAGGACCAGATGGATTCACAGCTGAATTCTACCAGAGGTACAAGGAGGAGCTGGTACCATTCCTTCTGAAACTATTCCAATCAATAGAAAAAGAGGGAATCCTCCCTAACTCATTTTATGAGGCCAACATCATCCTGATACCAAAGCCTGGCAGAGACACAACAAAAAAAGAGAATTTTAGACCAATATCCCTGATGAACATCGATGCAAAAATCCTCAATAAAATACTGGCAAACCGGATTCAGCAGCACATCAAAAAGCTTATCCACCATGATCAAGTGGGCTTCATCCCTGGGATGCAAGGCTGGTTCAACATTCGCAAATCAATAAACATAATCCAGCATATAAACAGAACCAAAGACAAGAACCACATCATTATCTCAATAGATGCAGAAAAGGCTTTTGACAAAATTCAACAGCCCTTCATGCTAAAAACGCTCAATAAATTCGGTATTGATGGAACGTACCTCAAAATCATAAGAGCTATTTATGACAAACCCACAGCCAATATCATACTGAATGGGCAAAAACTGGAAAAATTCCCTTTGAAAACTGGCACAAGACAGGGATGCCCTCTCTCACCACTCCTATTCAACATAGTGTTGGAAGTTCTGGCTAGGGCAATCAGGCAAGAGAAAGAAATCAAGGGGATTCAGTTAGGAAAAGAAGAAGTCAAATTGTCCCTGTTTGCAGACGACATGATTGTATATTTAGAAAACCCCATTGTCTCAGCCCAAAATCTCCTTAAGCTGATAAGCAACTTCAGCAAAGTCTCAGGATACAAAATTAATGTGCAAAAATCACAAGCATTCTTATACACCAGTAACAGACAAACAGAGAGCCAAATCAGGAATGAACTTCCATTCACAATTGCTTCAAAGAGAATAAAATACCTAGGAATCCAACTTACAAGGGATGTAAAGGACCTCTTCAAGGAGAACTACAAACCACTGCTCAGTGAAATCAAAGAGGACACAAACAAATGGAAGAACATACCATGCTCATGGATAGGAAGAATCAATATCGTGAAAATGGCCATACTGCCCAAGGTGATTTATAGATTCAATGCCATCCCCATCAAGCTACCAATGAGCTTCTTCACAGAATTGGAAAAAACTGCTTTAAAGTTCATATGGAACCAAAAAAGAGCCCGCATCTCCAAGACAATCCTAAGTCAAAAGAACAAAGCTGGAGGCATCACGCTACCTGACTTCAAACTATACTACAAGGCTACAGTAACCAAAACAGCATGGTTCTGGTACCAAAACAGAGATATAGACCAATGGAACAGAACAGAGTCCTCAGAAATAATACCACACATCTACAGCCATCTGATCTTTGACAAACCTGAGAGAAACAAGAAATGGGGAAAGGATTCCCTATTTAATAAATGGTGCTGGGAAAATTGGCTAGCCATAAGTAGAAAGCTGAAACTGGATCCTTTCCTTACTCCTTATACGAAAATTAATTCAAGATGGATTAGAGACTTAAATGTTAGACCTAATACCATAAAAATCCTAGAGGAAAACCTAGGTAGTACCATTCAGGACATAGGCATGGGCAAAGACTTCATGTCTAAAACACCAAAAGCAACGGCAGCAAAAGCCAAAATTGACAAATGGGATCTCATTAAACTAAAGAGCTTCTGCACAGCAAAAGAAACTACCATCAGAGTGAACAGGCAACCTACAGAATGGGAGAACATTTTTGCAATCTACTCATCTGACAAAGGGCTAATATCCAGAACCTACAAAGAACTCAAACAAATTTACAAGAAAAAAACAAACAACCCCTTCAAAAAGTGGGCAAAGGATATGAACAGACATTTCTCAAAAGAAGACATTCATACAGCCAACAGACACATGAAAAAATGCTCATCATCACTGGCCATCAGAGAAATGCAAATCAAAACCACAATGAGATACCATCTCACACCAGTTAGAATGACGATCATTCAAAAGTCAGGAAACAACAGGTGCTGGAGAGGATGTGGAGAAATAGGAACACTTTTACACTGTTGGTGGGATTGTAAACTAGTTCAACCATTATGGAAAACAGTATGGTGATTCCTCAAGGATCTAGAACTAGATGTACCATATGACCCAGCCATCCCATTACTAGGTATATACCCAAAGGATTATAAATTATGCTGCTATAAAGACACATGCACACATATGTTTATTGCAGCACTATTCACAATAGCAAAGACTTGGAATCAACCTAAATGTCCATCAGTGACAGATTGGATTAAGAAAATGTGGCACATATACACCATGGAATACTATGCAGCCATAAAAAAGGATGAGTTTGTGTCCTTTGTAGGGACATGGATGCAGCTGGAAACCATCATTCTCAGCAAACTATCACAAGAACAGAAAACCAAACACCGCATGTTCTCACTCATAGGCGGGAACTGAACAATGAGATCACTTGGACTCGGGAAGGGGAACATCACACACCGGGGCCTATCATGGGGAGGGGGGAGGGGGGAGGGATTGCATTGGGAGTTATACCTGATGTAAATGACGAGTTGATGGGTACTGACGAGTTGATGTGTGCAGCACACCAACATGGCACAAGTATACATATGTAACAAACCTGTACATTATGCACATGTACCCTAGAACTTGAAGTTTAATAATAAGAAATAAATTTAAAAAAAAAAAACATTAGAATTAATCATTGATTGTTTGGGCTTATTTTTCAGCATGTGAAATGTATCATTTCACTGCATCCTGGATACCGTTGTTGCTGATGATAAATCAGCTGTGCATCTTACTGAGAATCCCTTGCAAGTGATCAGTCACTTCTTGCTCTGTCAGCCCAGGCTGGAGTTCAGTGGTATGATCTCAACTCACTGCAACCTTCGCCTCCCAGGTCCAATTGATTCTTCTGCCTCAGTCTCCCGAGTAGCTGGGATTACAGGCATGTACCACCAGCCCAACTAATTTTTTTTTTTTTTTTTTTTTTTTTTTTTTTTTTTTTTTTTTTTTTTTTAAGTAGAAATGGTGTTTCCCCATGTTGGCCAGTTTGGTCTCAAACTCCTGGCCTTAAATGATCTGCGCATCTCAACCTCTCGAAGTGCTGGGATTACAGGTGTGTGCCACAATGCCCAGGGAATTCCTACTGTCAGATATTATACTCATTTATTTTATGTTCTGATACTCAGTTGTCTGTTCATATTTAAGAATGATTTTGCTTTTTTAAAATAAGTATTTAATGGTTTACCTTTGTTTTTGTGTGTATAGATCTGTGTCCATAATTGGCCTTTTTCCTTAATGTGAAGCTTGATTATGGGTGCTTTTTACATTGGTAAGATGTGTTACTTTGCAAGGTTTCATTTTGGGTGCATTTGTGGGGATTCTTACCAGTACATTGTGGAGTAGATTGTGGGAGTCCTTCAAGTGACAGAATGAGGATATCTTTATTCAACTATATCATATTCCACATTTGGAACCCAAGTCCTGTGCAGTCAGTTTATTCACCTTCTTTATTAAATAAACCTAAGGGTATTTTGCCTGCTGGTAACTACCAAGTATCCTATCATTCTAGAAGGTGTGTGTGTAAGGGGGTGCATGGAAAGGTACTAATTAGTGATGTTTCCCTGTTTTCAGACTTATATCATTCTTGTGTTCTGTACTTGCCTGCAACTTCTCTGGTATTCCTCTGGAAACATGGGATAATTTCTCCATATTGTGTACATGCTCTGCTCTACCTATCCTGTTTATATGCTCTCATTAACTTTCTATGTTATGTGATTATTTCTTTGTAATTTTTTATTTCCTGTCATTTCATAGAATTTTAAAGACGAATGAAGAGTGAAAAATATGCTCAGTCCACTCAGTGGAAATTAAAACATACCAAAATGATTGTATTTTGCAGGGTGACGTTTCTTGCCACCAAAACCATGCTCAAAGAAATTTTCAGTTGTATATTACTTTGGAAAATACAGAAATAAGAAGTAGGCTGGGAGCAGTGGCTCACGCCTGTAATCCCAGCACTTTGGGAAGCTAAGGTGTGTGGATTATGATGTTGAGAGATCAAGACAATCCTGGCCAACATGGTGAAACCCTGTCTCTACTAAAAATACAAAAATTAGCTGCGTATGGTGGCACATGCCTGTAGTCCCAGCTACTTGGGAGGCTGAGGCAAGAAAATCGCTTGAACCCAGTGGATGGAGATTGCAGGTAGCTGAGATCACTCCACTGCACTCCAGCCTGGTGACAGAGTAAGACTCTGTCTCAAAAGGAAAAAAATAAAAAAGAAAGACAAAAGAAAGAAGAAAGAAAGAAAGAAAGAAAGAAAGAAAGAAAGAAAGAAAGAAAGAAAGAAAGAAAGAAAGAAAGAAAGAGAGAGAGAGAAAGAAAGAAAGAGAAAGAAAGAAAGAAAGAAAGAAAGAAAGAAAGAAAGAAAGAAAGAAAGAAAGAAAGAAAGAAAGAAAGAAAGAAAGAAAGAGTATTCATGAGGAAAAATGCCTGGGCTTTGTTATGGGAAGTTTAGTCAAATATAAAGAGGAATTTGTGAGAGGAAAAATTAGAGGCTTTAAACTTAGATACCAGCATAAAACTCTTCTATTGGCAAAACAAAGCGGGAAGGGGATAAATCTGAAAAGAATATCTATTGAGTAATTTTCATTATTATGTGACAAGTGGAAATCATGAGCTAAAGCTTTATTTGCTTTGTTACAAAACTTTGTTAAAGTTTTAAGTTAATATAATTGAGGCTGTGTCATGTTAACATATTAAAAGATCAATCTTCTGTGCTTTAAAAATAAGTCTTTATTGTAAAAGAACTGAAGATTGACCGTTGTGAGCAGGAGACAATTAATTTTTTGCATGTTTGGAAATTATGCATCTCCTGGACTGAGAACTGCTTTAATGGAATTAGCTATGACAAAATTGCAAAGTGTTATTAAAAAGGAACAAATGACATGACCTAGACATTCCCTCATTATACAGTACCAAGTGTAAAAATTGTATTTTTTTCTCTGGGTTTCAAAATATGTAAAATTTTAGTCCAAAACAATGAAGCCCTTTCTAGGTTTACTGCTTTTATAATCCTTTTTTATTCATTAATTGAATCAATATTTATTAAGCACCTACTGTATTACAGGCACCTATGGGGTATTGTGAACGTAATGGTTAATAAAATAGACAAGATCTCTGTCTTTATGGAGTTTTTTGGGAATTCAGAAAATAAAAAAGTAAAAAATAACATAGAATAATGATAAATCCTAGTAACTATAAAAAAACACATATTGTTAAAGAATAAGAAGGTGAGAATATTTTAGATAGTATAAACAGAAAAAAAAACTTTCAAAGAGACGATATTTAAGCTAAAACTTGAAGAATTAGAAGGTGCTAAACAGAGAAAATGCAGGAATGGAAATACAGAAGGACATTTCTGGCAGATGAAACAGCAAGAGTGAAACCTTAAGGCTAAAGCCCTAGCAAAATTTGTAAATGAGTTTACTCATATGGAAATTACAGTTGACCCTACAACAACATGGGTTTGAACTGCATGGGTCCACTTACACATGATTTTTTTTCAATAAATATCTACTTTCTCCCCTTCCACATTCTCCATGTCTTTTGCCTTTGTTATACCCATGAAAGCATGACCAACCTCTCTTCCTCCTCCTCTTCAGCCTACACAACATAAACACAATAAAGATAAAGACCTTTGTGATGATTCATTTCGACTTAGTGAATAGAAAATATATTTATTAGGGCACTTCCAAGATGGCCAAATAGGAACAGCTCCAGCCTCCAGCTCCCAGCATAAGCAACACAGAAGACAGGTGATTCTGCATTTCCAACTGAGGTACGGGGTTCTTCTCACTGGGGCATGTCAGACAGTGGGGACAGGACAGTAGGTGCAGCCCACCAAGTGAGAGCCGAAGCAGGGTGAGGCATTGCCTCACCCAGGAAGTGCAAGGGAGAAGGGAATTCCCTTTCCTAGCCAAGGGAAACCATGATACACAACATCCAGAAAATCAGGTCACTCCAACCCTAATACTGCACTTTGCCAAGGGTCTTAGCAAATGACACACAAAGAGATTATATCCCACGCCTGTTTTGGAGGGTCCCATGCCCACGGTGTCTCCCACATTGCTAGCAGAGCAGTCTGAGGTCTAACTGCAAGGTGGCAGTGAGTCTGGGGGAGGGGCGCCCACCATGGCTGAATCTTGAGTAAGTAAGCAAAGCAGCCAGGAAGCTTGAACTGGTTGGAGCCCACCGCAGCTCAAGGAGGCCTGCCTGCCTCTGTAGACTTCACCTCTGGAGACAAGGTATAGCTAAACAAAAAGCAGCAGAAACCTCTGCAGATGTAAAAGTCCCTGTCTGACAACTTTGAAGAGAGTAGTGGTTCTCCCAGCATGGAGTTTGAGATCTGAGAATGCACAGACTGCCTGCTCAATTGGTTCTCTGACCCCCGAGTAGCCTATGTGAAAAGACCAAATCTATATCTGATTGGTGTACCTGAAAGTGACAGAGAGAATGGAACCAAGTGGAAAACACTCTGCAGGATATTGTCCAGGAGAACGTCCCCAAACTAACAAGGCAGGCCAATATTCAAATTCAGTAAATACAGAGAATGCAGCAAAGATAGTCCTCGAGAAAAGCAACTCCAAGACACATAATTGTCAGATTCACCAAAGTCAAAATGAAGGAAAAAATGGTAAGGACAGCCAGACAGAAAGGGCGGGTTTCCCACAAAAGGAAGACCATCAGACTAACAGTAGATCTGTCAACAGAAACTCTCCAAGCCAGAAGAGAGTGGTGGTCAATATTCAACCTTCTTAAAGAAAAGAATTTTCAACCCAGAAATTCATATTCAGCCAAATAAGTTTCATAAGTGAAGGATAAATAAAATCCTTTACAGATAAGCAAATGCTTAGAGATTTTGTCACCACCAGACCTGCCCTACAAGGGCTCCTGAAGGAAGCACTAAACATGGAAAGGAACAAGCGGTACCAGACACTGCAAAAACAAGCCAAAATGTAAAGACAATTGATCCTAGGAAGTAACTGCGTCAACTAACGAGCAAAATAACCACCTCATATCATAATGAAAGGATCAAATTCACACATAACAATGTTAACCTTAAATGTAAATGGACTAAATGGTCCAATTAAAAGACACAGACTGGTAAATTGGATGAAGAGACAAAACCCATCAGTTTGCCCTATTCAGGAGACCCATCTCACAAGCAGACACATACATAGGCTCAAAATAAAGGGATCGAGGAAGATCTAACAAATGAAGGGAAAACAAAAAAAGGCAGGGGTTGCAATCCTAGTCTCTGATAAAACAGACTTTAAACCAACAAAAATCAAAAGACACAAACAAGGCCATTTCATAATGATAAAGGAATCAATTCAACAACAAGAGTTAACTACCCTAAATATATATGCTCCCGATACAGGAGCACCCAGATGCAGAAAGCAAGTCCTTAGAGACTTACAAAGAGACTTAGACTCCCACACAATAATAAGGGGAGACTTTAACACCCCACTGTCAACATTAGACAGATCAATGAGACAGAAATTTAACATAGATATCCAGGAATTGAACACTACTCTGCACCAAGCAGACCTAATAGACATCTACAGAACTCTCCACCCCAAATCAACAGAATATACATTCTTCTCAGCACCACATCACACTTATTCCAAAATTGACCACATAGTTGGAAGTAAGCACTCCTCAGCAAATGTACAAGAACAGAAATTACAACAAACTGTCTCTCACACCACAGTGCAATCAAACTAGAACTCGAGATTAAACAAACTCACTCAAAACTGCTCAATTACATGGAAACTGAACAACCTGTTCTTGAATGACTACTGGGTACGTAACGAAATGAAGGCAGAAATAAAGAGGTTCTTTGAAACCAATGAGAACAAAGATACAACATACCAGAATCCCTGGGACACACTTAAAGCAGTGTGTAGAGGGAAATTTGTAGCACTAAATGCCCACAAGAGAAAGCTGGACAGATCTAAAATTGGCACCCTAATATCATAATTAAAAGAAGTAGAGAAGCAAGATCAAACACATTCAAAAGTTAGCAGAAGGCAAGAAATAACTAAGATCAGAGCAGAACTGAAGGAGATAGAGACACAAAAAACCCTCCAAAAAATCAATGAATCCAGGAGCTGGTTTTTTGAAAAGGTCAACAAAATCGATAGACTGCTAGCAAGACTAATAAAGTAGAAAAGAGAGAAGACTCAAATAGATGTAATAAAAAATGATAAAGGGAATATCACCACCGACCCCACAGAAATACAAACTACCATCGGAGAATACTATGAAAACCTCTACACAAACCAGAAAACCAAGAAAAAACGGACAAATTCCTGGACACATACACTCCCCGAAGACTAAACCAAGAAGAAGGTGAATCCCTAAATAGACCAATAGCAGGCTCTGAAATTGAGGCAATGATTAATAGCCTACCAACCAAAAAATGACCAGGATCAGATGGATTCACAGTCGAATTCTACCAGAGGTACAAAGAGGAACTGGTACCATTCCTTCTGAAACTATTCCAATCAATAGAAAAACAGGGAATCCTCCCTAATTCATTTTATGAGGCCAACATCATCCTGATACCAAAGCCTGGCAGAGACACAACAAAAAGAGAGAATTTTAGACCAATATCCCTGATGAACATCAATGCAAAAATCCTCAATAAAATACTGGCAAACCGAATCCAGCAGCACATCAAAAAGCTTATCGATCATGATCAAGTGGGCTTCACCCTTGTGATGCAAGGCTGGTTCAACCTATGCAAATCAATAAATGTAATCCAGCATATAAACAGAACCAATGACAAAAACCACATGATTATCTCAATAGTGGCAGAAAAGGCCTTTGACAAAATTCAACAGCCTTCCATGCTAAAAACTCTCAATAAATTCAGTATTGATGGAACGTATCTCAAAATAATAAGAGCTACTTATGACAAGCCCAGTCAATATCATACTGAATGGGCAAATACTGGAAGCATTCCCTTTGAAAACTGGCATGAGATAGGAATGACCGCTCTCACCACTCCCATCAAACAGAGTGTAGGAAGTTCTGGCTAGGGCAATCAGGCAAGAGAAAGAAATAAAGGGTATTCAATTAGGATAAGAGGAAGTCAAAGTGTCCCTGTTTGCAGATGACAGGATTGTATATTTAGAAAACCTCATCATCTCACCCCAAAATCTCCTTCAACTGATAAGCAACTTCAGCAAAGTCTCGGGATACAAAATCAACGTGCAAAAATTACAAGCATTCTTATACACCACAAACCAACAAAGAGAGAGGCAAATCATGAGTGAACTCCCATTCACAATTGCTTCAAAGGGAATAAAATGCCTAGGAATCTAACTTACAAGGGATGTGAGGGACCTCTTCAAGGAGAACTACAAACCACTGCCCAATGAAATAAAAGAGGACTCAAACAAATGGAAGAACATTCCATGCTCATGGATAGGAAAAATCAATATTGTGGAAATGTCCATACTGCCCAAGGTAATTTATAGATTCAATGCCATCCTCGTTAAGCTACCAATGACTTTCTTCACAGAATTGGGAAAAAACTGCTTTAAAGTTCATATGGAACCAAAAAAGAGCCCGCATTGTCAAGACGATCCTAAGTCAAAAGAACAAAGCTGGAGGCATCACGCTACCTGACTTTGAACTACACTACAAGGCTACAGTAACCAAAACAGCATGGTACTGGTACCAAAGCAGAGATATAGACCAATGGAACAGAACAGAGCCCTCAGAAATAATACCACACATCTACAGCCATCTGATCTTTGACAAACCTGACAAAAACAAGAAATGAGGAAATGATTCCCTGCTTAATAAATGGTGCTGGGAAAACTGGCTAGCCATAAGTAGAAAGCTGAAAGTGGATCCCTTCCTTACAAGTTATACAAAAATTAATTCAAGATGGATTAGAGACTTAAATGTTAGACCTATAACCATAAAAACCTGAGAAGAAAACCCAGGCAGTACCAATCAGGAAATAGGCATGGGCAAGGACTCCATGTCTAAAACATAAAAAGCAATGGCAGCAAAAGCCAAAATTTAAAAATGGGTTCTAATTAAGCTACAGAGCTTCTGCACAGCAAAAGAAACTACCATCAGAGTGAATGGGCAACATACAGTATGGGAGAAAATTTTTGTAATCTACTCATCTGACAAAGTGGTAATATCTAGAACCTACCAAGAAGTCAAACAAATTTACAAGAAAAAATCAACTCCAGCAAAAAGTGGGCAAAGGATATGAACAAACACTTCTCAAAAGAAGACATTTATGCAGCCAACAGACACATGAAAAAATGCTCATCATCACTAGCCATCAGAGAAATGCAAATCAAAACCACAATGAGATACCATGTCACACCAGTTAGAATGGTGATCATTAAAAAGTCAGGAAACAACAGGTGCTGGAGAGAATGTGGAGAAATAGGAACACTTTTACACTGTTGGTGGGATTGTAAACGAGTTCAACTGCTGTGGAAGATAGTATGGCGATTCCTCAAGGATCTGGAATTAGAAATACCATTTGACCCAGCCATCCCATTACTGGATATATACCCAAAAGATTATAAATCATGCTGCTATAAAGACACATGCACACATATGTTTATTGTGGCACTATTCACAATAGCAAAGACTTGGAACCAATCCAAATGTCCATCAATGACATACTGGATTAAGAAAATGTGGCACATATACACCATGGAATACTATGCAACCATGAAAAGGATGAGTTTGCGTCCTTTGTAGGGATGTGGATGCAGCTGGAAACCATCATTCTCAGCAAACTATCACAAGAACAGAAAACCAAACACCACATGTTCTCTCACTCATAGATAGGAATTGAACTATGAGAACACTTGGACACAGGAAGGGGAACATCACACACCGGGGACTGTTGTGAGTTGTGGGGAGGGGGAAGGGATATACCTAATGTGAATGACGAGTTAATGGGTGCAGCACACCAACATGGTGCATGTATACACACATAACAAACCTGCACATTGTGCACATGTAGCCTAGAACATAAAGTATAAAAAAAAGAAAATGTATTTTCTCTTTCTTATGATTTCTTAATGAAATTTTCTTTTCTCTAACCTACCTTATTGTGAGAATAAAGTATACAATACATGTAACATTGGCAGTATTTTTTTCTGAAAGAAAAAAGAAAATATTTGCTAATTTCCTATTCATGTTATTGATAAGGCTCCCAGTCAATGGTAAGTTACTAGCTTCTTTTTAGACTTTTATATTATGTTCAAGGGTAAATGGGACTTTTATATTATGTTCAAGGGTAAATAGGCAGGTTTGTTATATAGATAAATAGTGTGTCATAGAAGTTAATTGTACACATTATTTCACTCTCCATGTAATAATCATAGTACCTAGTATGTAGTGTGTTTTTATTCTCATCCCCCTCCCTCCCTCCACTCTCAAGTAGAGCCAAGTGTCTGTTGTTTCCTTCTTTGAGTGCTTATGTACTCAATGTTTTGTTGCCACTTATAAGTGAGAACATGCAGTATTTAGTTTTCTTTTCCTGTGTTAGTTCATTTAGGTTAATGACCTCCAGCTCCATCCATTTTGTTGCAAAGGACATAATCTTGTTCTTTCTTATGGTTGTGTAATGTTCCATGGTTTATATGTATCACAGTTTTGTTATCCAGTCTCCTGTTGATGGGCATCTAGGTTGATTCCATGTCTTTGCTATTATGAAGAGTTCTGCAATTAACATGAATGTGCATGTGTCTTTATGATAGAAAAAGCATATATTCCTTTGGATATACACAATAATGAAATTGCTGGGTTAAACGGTAACTCTGCTTTGAGTTTATATTGAGAAATTATCAAAATACTTTCCACAATGGCTGAAGAAATTTACATTCCCACTTGCAGTGTATAACTATTCCCCTTACTCCACAACCTCCTCAGATTCTGGGTTTTTTTTTTTTTTATGTTTTAATAATAGCTGTTCTGACTGGTGTGAGGCAGTATCTCATTGTGGTTTTGATATGAATTTCTCCAAAAATTAGTGATGTTGTGCATTTTTTCATGTGCTTTTTGTCCATGTGTGCGTCGTCTTTTGTGAAGTGTCCATTTGTGTCATTGGCCTACTTTTTAATGGAGTTTTTTTTTTTTCTTATTGATTTGTTTAATTTTCTTATGGACTCTGGATATTAGAGCTTTTTTGGATGTATAGTTTTCTCCCATTCTGTAGGTTGCCTGTTTCCACTGTTGATAGTTTATCTTGATGTATTGAGCTCTTTAGTTTAATTAAGTCTCACTTGTCAATTTTTGTTTTTTTGCAATTGTTTTTAACGTCTTTGTAATGAAATCTTTGCCAGGTTCTTTGCCCTGAATGGTATGTCCTAGGTTATTTCCAGGGTTTTCATAATTTTGGTTTTTACATTTAAGTCTTTAATTCATCTTGAGTTGATTTCTGTATGTGATGTAAGGAAGGGACCCAGTTTCAATCTTCTGCATATGGGTAGCCAATTCTTTTATTGAAAAGGGAGTCCTTTTCCCCTTGCTTGATTGATTGACTTTGTCAAAGATAAGATGGTTATCAAACACAAGAAACATTGTTTCTGTGCTCTTTATTCTGTTTCATTTGTCTATGTGGCTTTTGTTACCAGTACCATGCTGCTTTCGTTACTGTAGCCTTGTAGTATTGTATAAAGCTGGATAATGTGAATCCTCCATCACTGTTGCTCTTGCTTAGGGTTGCCTTCGTTATTCAAGCTCTTTTGTGGCTTCTATAAAATTTAAAATACACTTTTATGTTTCTGCGAAAAGTATCATTGGTAGCTTGATAGAAATACCATTGAATCTGTAAATTGTTTTCGACAATATGACTATTTTACAATATTCATTCTTCCTATCTATGAGCATGGAATGTTTTTTCATTTTTTTTTTCATCTGTGATTTTTTTTTTGAAACAGAGTTCCTCTTGTTGCCCAGACTGGAGTGCAGTAGTGAGATTTTGGCTCACTGCAGCCTCCGCCTCCCTGGCTCAAGCAATTATCCTGCCTCAGTCTCCCAAGTAGCTGAGATTACAGGTGCCCACCACCATGCCTGGCTAATTTTTTGTATAATTTTGTAGAGATGGAGTTTTGCCATGTTGGCCAGGCTGGTCTCAAACTCCTGGCCTCAGGTGATCCACCTACCTTGACCTCCCAAAATGCTGGGATTACAGGTGTGAGCCACTGTGCCTGGCTAGTCACCTGTGATTTTTTAAGCAATGTTTTGTAATTCTCATTGTAGATATCTTTCACCTCCCTTGTTAGGTTTATTCCTAGGTATTTTATTATTTTTGTTATTATTGTAAATAGAATTGCGTTTTTGATTTGCCTCTCAGCTTGAATGTTGTTGGTGTATAGGAATGTTACTGATTTTTGTATATTGATTTTGTATCCTGAAACTTTACCGGAGTTGTTTATTAACTCAAGGAGCTTTTTGGAAGACACAGTTGGGTTTTCTAAGTATAGAATCATATTGTCTGCAAACAGAGATAGTTTGACTTTCTCTTCACCCTTTTTAAATGCCTTTTATTTCCCTCTCTTAACTGATTGCTTTGCACAAGACTTCCAGTACTATGCTGAATAAGAATGGTGAGTGAGAACATCCTTGTCTTGTGCCATTTTCAAGGGGAATGTTTTCAGGTGTTGCTCATTCAGTATAATGTTGGCTGTGAGTTTGTCCTAGGTGGCTCTCATTCTCTAATTATTTTGTTGTATGTTCTTTCAGTGTCTAGTTTGTTGAGGGCTTTTAATATTCAGTGATGATAAATCTTATCAAAAGCCTTTTTTGCATCTATCAAGATAATTCGGTGGGTTTTGTTTTTAGTTTTGTTTATGTGGTTAATCACATTTATTGATTTGCATATGTTGAACTAACCTCACATTCCAGCAATAAAGCCAACTTAATCATGATGGATTTGCTTTTTGATGTGCTGCTGAATTTAGTTTGTTAGCATTTGTTGATGATTTCTGCACCTATGTTCATCAAGAATATTGCCCTGAAATTTTGTTTTTTGTTGTATCTCTGCCAGGTTTGTTATCGGGATGATGCTGGCCTCAATGAATGGTTTAGGGAGAGTTCATATTCCTCAATTTTTCGAATAGTTTTAGTAGAAATGGTACCAGCTCTTATTTATACATCTGGAAGAATTTGGCTTTAAATCCATCTAGTCCAGGACTTTTTATGATTGGTAGGCTTTTTATTACTGATTTAATTTCAGAATTCATTATTGACTTGTTCAGGGATTTAATTTCTTCTTTTCAATCTTGGTAGGTTGTATGTTTCCTAGAATTTATCCATTTCTTCTAGGTTTTCTTTGTGGTGTGCATAGAGGTTTTTGTAGTAGTCTCTGTTTTTTTTTTTTTTTTTAATTTTGTTCAGTCAGTGGTAATGTCCCCTTTGTTACTTCTGATTTTGTTTATTTTTGTCTTCTCTGTTTCCCTCTATTTATCTAGCTATCTATTTATCCATCTCATTTACTGTTTATAAGAACCAACTTAGATTTGTCGATTAATTTTAAGGATTTCTCATCTAAATTTTATTCAGGTCAGCAGATTTTGCTTATTTTTTGTCTTCTGCTAGCATTGGAATTCATTTGCTCGTGTTTCTCTAGTTAGTCTAGTAGTGATGTTAGGTTGTTAATTTGAGATCTTTCTAACTTTTTTATGTGGGCATTTAGTGCTATAAATTTTCCTCTTAACACTGCTTTGACTATGTTTCAGAGATTCTGGTAGGTTGTATCTTTGTTTCAATTAGTTTCAAAAATATTAATTTCATTTTTTTCATAATTCAGGAGCAGGTTCTTTAATTTTCATGTAATTGCATGGTTGTGAGCAATTTTCTTAACATTGATTTTTGTTTTTATTGTTCTGTTGTCCAAGAGTTTGTTTGGTATGATTTCAGTTTCTTTGAATTTGCTCTGGATTCCTTTATGTCTGACTGCAGAGTCGACATTTAGAGTATGTGCCATGTAGTGAAGAGAAGAATGTATACTCTGTTGGGTTTTGATGGAGAGCTCTGTAGATGTGTATTAGATCGATTTGGTCAAATGTTGACTTCAGGTCCTGAATGTCCTTGTTAGCTTACTGGCTTAAACATCTGTCTGTCAGTGTGGTGTTAAAGTCTTGTGTAAGGAAAGGATCCAGTTTCAGCTTTCTACTTATGGCTAGCCAATTTTCCCAGCACCATTTATTAAATAGGGAATCCTTTCCCCATTTCTTGTTTCTCTCAGGTTTGTCAAAGATCAGATGGCTGTAGATGTGTGGTATTATTTCTGAGGACTCTGTTCTGTTCCATTGGTCTATATCTCTGTTTTGGTACCAGTACCATACTGTTTTGGTTACTGTAGCCTTGTAGTATAGTTTGAAGTCAGGTAGCGTGATGCCTCCAGCTTTGTTCTTTTGACTTAGGATTGTCTTGGAGATGCGGGCTCTTTTTTGGTTCCATATGAACTTTAAAGCAGTTTTTTCCAATTCTGTGAAGAAGCTCATTGGTAGCTTGATGGGGATGGCATTGAATCTATAAATTACCTTGGGCAGTATGGCCATTTTCACGATATTGATTCTTCCTATCCATGAGCATGGTATGTTCTTCCATTTGTTTGTGTCCTCTTTGATTTCACTGAGCAGTGGTTTGCAGTTCTCCTTGAAGAGGTCCTTTACATCCCTTGTAAGTTGGATTCCTAGGTATTTTATTCTCTTTGAAGCAATTGTGAATGGAAGTTCATTCCTGATTTGGCTCTCTGTTTGACTGTCACTGGTGTATAAGAATGCTTGTGATTTTTGCACATTAATTTTGTATCCTGAGACTTTGCTGAAGTTGCTTATCAGCTTAAGGAGATTTTGGGCTGAGACAATGGGGTTTTCTAAATATACAATCATGTCGTCTGCAAACAGGGACAATTTGACTTCTTCTTTTCCTAACTGAATCCCCTTGATTTCTTTCTCTTGCCTGATTGCCCTAGCCAGAACTTCCAACACTGTGTTGAATAGGAGTGGTGAGAGAGGGCATCCCTGTCTTGTGCAAGTTTTCAAAGGGAACTTTTTCAGTTTTTGCCCATTCAGTATGATATTGGCTGTGGGTTTGTCATAAATAGCTCTTATTATTTTGAGATACGTTCCATCAATACCGAATTTATTGAGCGTTTTTAGCATGAAGGGCTGTTGAATTTTGTCAAAAGCCTTTTCTGCATCTATTGAGATAATGATGTGGTTCTTGTCTTTGGTTCTGTTTATATGCTGGATTATGTTTATTGATTTGTGAATGTTGAACCAGCCTTGCATCCCAGGGATGAAGCCCACTTGATCATGGTGGATAAGCTTTTTGATGTGCTGCTGAATCCGGATCCTTTCCTTACTCCTTATACGAAAATTAATTCAAGATGGATTAGAGACTTAAATGTGAGACCTAATACCATAAAAATCCTAGAGGAAAACCTAGGTAGTACCATTCAGGACATAGGCATGGGCAAAGACTTCATGTCTAAAACACCAAAAGCAACGGCAGCAAAAGCCAAAATTGACAAATGGGATCTCATTAAACTAAAGAGCTTCTGCACAGCAAAAGAAACTACCATCAGAGTGAACAGGCAACCTACAGAATGGGAGAACATTTTTGCAATCTACTCATCTGACAAAGGGCTAATATCCAGAACCTACAAAGAACTCAAACAAATTTACAAGAAAAAAACAAACAACCCCATCAAAAAGTGGGCAAAGGATATGAACAGACATTTCTCAAAAGAAGACATTCATACAGCCAACAGACACATGAAAAAATGCTCATCATCACTGGCCATCAGAGAAATGCAAATCAAAACCACAATGAGATACCATCTCACACCAGTTAGAATGGCGATCATTCAAAAGTCAGGAAACAATAGGTGCTGGAGAGGATGTGGAGAAATAGGAACACTTTTACACTGTTGGTGGGATTGTAAACTAGTTCAACCATTATGGAAAACAGTATGGCGATTCCTCAAGGATCTAGAACTAGATGTACCATATGACCCAGCCATCCCATTACTAGGTATATACCCAAAGGATTATAAATTATGCTGCTATAAAGACACATGCACACATATGTTTATTGCAGCACTATTCACAATAGCAAAGACTTGGAATCAACCCAAATGTCCATCAGTGACAGATTGGATTAAGAAAATGTGGCACATATACACCATGGAATACTATGCAGCCATAAAAAAGGATGAGTTTGTGTCCTTTGTAGGGACATGGATGCAGCTGGAAACCATCATTCTCAGCAAACTATCACAAGAACAGAAAACCAAACACCGCATGTTCTCACTCATAGGCGGGAACTGAACAATGAGATCACTTGGACTCGGGAAGGGGAACATCACACACCGGGGCCTATCATGGGGAGGGGGGAGGGGGGAGGGATTGCTTTGGGAGTTATACCTGATGTAAATGACGAGTTGATGGGTGCAGCACACCAACATGGCACAAGTATACATATGTAGCAAACCTGCACGTTGTGCACATGTACCCTACAACTTGAAGTTTAATAATAATAAATAAATTTAAAAAAAAAAGTCTTGTGTTATTTTGGGGTGAAAATCTAAAGCTCTTCATAGGTCTCTAAGAACTTACTTTATAAATTTGAGTGCTTCTATGTTGGATGCATCTATATTTAGGAGAGTTAGGTCTCCTTGTTAAATTGAATATTTTACCACTATGTAACACTCATCTTCATCTTTTATGATCTTTGCTGGTCTAAAGTCTGTGTTGTCTGAAATTAGGATAGCAACTCCTGCTTTTGTCTGTTTTCTATTTGCTTGGTAGATTTTTCTCCATCCCTTAATCTTGAACCTATGGGTATCATTGCATGTGAGATGGGTCTCTTGAAGACAACATAGACAGTGGGTCTTCCTTCTTTTTCTAGCTTTTTAGTTTTTGCCTTTAATTTGGACATTCAACCGATTTACATTCAAGGTTAATATTTATCTATGTGGATTTGATCCTGTCCTGTGTCGTTAGCTTTTTTTGTTATGCAAACTTTTTTGTGTGGTTGCTTTATAGTGTCGATGATGTGTGTACTTAAGTGTGTTTTTGTAGTGGCTGGTGATCGTCTTCTCTTTCTATATATTTAGCACTCCCTTAAGGGCCTCCTGTAAGGTGGGTCTGATGATAATGAATTCCCTTAGTGTTTGTTTGTCTGAAAAGAATATTATTTCTCCGTCACTTATGAATCTTAGTTTGGCTGGATATGAAACTCTTGGTTAGAGTTTCTTTTTTTTTTTAAGAATACTGAACATAGGCCCCCCAGTCTCTCTTCTGGCTTGAAGGTTTTCTGCTGAAATATCCACTGATGAGGTTTCCTTTGTACGTGACCTGCCCCTTCTCTCTAGCTGCATTCAATATTTTTTCTTTCATTTCGACTTTGGGGACCTGATGAAAGTGTGTCTTGGGGATGGTCTTCTTGCATAGTATTTCACAAGGGTTCTGTGGATTTCCCAAATTTGAATGTTAGCATCTCTAGCAAGGTTAAGGAAGTTTTCATGTATAATATTTTGAAATGTTTTTCAAGTTGTTTGCTTTCTCCCACTCTCTTTCAGGGACACCAACATGTCATGGGTTTTTTCTCTTTATATAATCCCATATTTCTCTAAGGTTTTGTTCATTCATTTTTATTCTTTTATTTTTAGTTTTGTCTGAGTTAGTTCAGAGAACTCCTCTTCAATCCCTGAGATTCTTTCCTCAGCTTGATCTACTATGCTGTTAATACTAGCCATTGCATTATTAAATTCTTACAGTGTGTTTTTCAGTTCTACCAGATGAGTTTGGTTCTTTCCTATAGTGGTTATTTTGTCTATCACCTCCTTTATTGTGTTACTGTAATCCTTAGCTTACTTGGAGTGAGTTTCAACTTTGTCCTTAAGCTCAATGATCTTCATTCCCATCCATATTTTGAATTATATTTTCATCATTTCAACCATTTCAGCCTTGTTCATAAGTTTTGCTGGGGACCTAGTGTAATCAATTGGAGCAAAGAAGACATTCTGGCTTTTTGAGTTGTCAGAGTTCTTGTACTGTTTCATTCTTATCTGTGTGAGCTGATGTTTCATTAACTGTGGTATAATTTGAGTACAGTCAGTTGACTTATTTTCTGGATGCTTTCAGAGGGCTGAGGCTTTGTCCAGGGTCTTCGTTTGTAGCAGAGCCCTTGTCCTTGGTTTCACAGAGGGTAATATTAGCAAAGTATTTTTCATGTTGAAGTTTGGGCCATGACCCTGTAGATAGTGCTCAAGCATAATGGCTGGTATATAGGCTCTTGCTTAGCGACATGGATCCTTTGTATTTCCTCACAATTGCAGTCAGTATCCCTCTAAATGCTCTAAAAATTTTGGCTTCTCTCTCATGTGACTGTTGGCTGCAGTCCTTGGCTTGGCATTTCCAGGCTGTACACTGTAGCCCTGGGGCAATCTCAATCTTTAAGTTCTTTCCCCAGCTTGGAGGCAGTAGAAGAAAACTTGGAAGTCATAAGTGCAGAGGATATTTCACTTGTTTCTTGGGGCTCCACCCCATAGAAATGTAGAGTCACTATCAGTCAGTGAAATTGACTTGGAATGGGACCACTACATTGTGGGCCCAAGCTGAGGGGCCCTGCCTGGTGAGTAGTGGTGGGGGTGGCTCACTGGGGAGACCAATGGTGTCTTCTGCTTAGGACAGCTGCACTTGCTGGAGGTGTGGTTAAAACATTCAAGATCTTTGCTGTTCTCCAGTTCAAGAGCAGTAATGGCAGTACCATTGCAGTGACAGTGATGGAAGGGCTTTCAGTTGCCTCTGGAAGCTCCACCTTAGAGATACACGGGGCCACTACTACTGAGAATTTTCTGCCAGGGGATGGAGCAGCTGCTCTGCTGGCCCAAGACAGGGGCTCAGCTTATTGAAGAACAGGGGGTCTAGGGTTTACAGAGAGGACAAACTGGGTTCTTCTCCTTATGATGACTGTATCATGCTGGGAGTGCAAGTAAAACCCCTGATCAGGCTCTTTGTTCCGTCTCTAGTCCAAGGTGAGCAGGGGCAGAAGTGCTGTTGCTGTTGTGGTAGTGACAAAGGGGTTGTTGGTTGCCTCTGGAAGCACCTCCCCAGGAAAACACGGCACCTTAGCAGTGGAAATGCTCAGTCTGGGGTGGGGCAGCTTTTATGAAGTCCCAAGATGGGGGCCTTACCTGGGGAAGAATGAGGGTTGAGGGCTCACAGGGAGGAGAAATGGAACTCCGCACCCTATGGCATAGGGAGAGTGTCACGCTGCAATCATGAGTAAAGCCCTCAGGCTCTGTTTCCTCTCCAGTCTGAGTTCAGCAAGGGCAGAACCACTGCCTTGGCAGTGGCAGAGGGGCTGTTGTTTTCCTCTGGGAGCTCCTCTTACAGGGAAACACAGAGCAACAAGCAGTAGAAATGCTTAGTCATGGGTGAGACAGCTGTTCTATGGTTCTGAGCCAGGGCTTGTCTGGTGCAGAGTAGAAGGTGGAGGCTCACAGGGTAGAAACACTGGGTTCCTCTTCACACGGTGACTGCAGTGTGCTGGAGGGTCCAGCATAGTGACCAGGCCCTTTGTTCCTTCCCAACCCAAGGACATTAAGGGTGGTACCACTGCAGCTGCATTGGTAGAGGGGCTGTAGGTTGTCTCTGGGATTTCCTCCTCAGAGCAATACAGAGCTGCCACCAAGTAAAATGTTCAGGTAGGGACAGGGTGATTGTGCTTGGAGCCCAGGTCAGGAAGCATTGCCCAGCAAAGAGTAGCAGAGGTGGGTAATTGTGTGGAAGATAGTCGACCATTTTTCTGTAAGGCTGCTGCTCTGTACAGGGAGGAAGTGGTTAGTGGCAGGGAGGAATGGGGGGTCGGTCAGGGTGGAAGTCTGAGTCTGTCCCCAACCACTATACTCCCTCCAGATCCAGTAGACAATAGGAGTGAAGGTTGCAGAGCAGCAAGAATAGCAGTCTGTCTCTCCCTCTGGAAACTATGTCCCAGGGAATTGCAGAGCTTCCCCCAGCCCTAGAAGTTAGATGGGGTTGGGGTTACCTCACTAGCCTACCAGGTGAGACTTATCCTGTGAGGTGCGATGGAGGTGAGGCTTACAGTGCGTTGCTGCTAAGTCCTGTGGATTCTGTCCATTTTCTAGAGGCACATGAGTGATCCAGGCCTCCCTTATTGCTGTAACTGTAGCTGCTGGTGCCGGGATGCCCAGGGATCCACGGCTCCCAGGACTCGACGTGTACCTGAGCATCAGCTCGGTCCAGACCCCATGTAGCTTTCCATGTCAGTCTGGATGTTCTGGTGGGGAGGGCTCACAGAAGAGCTCCCGAACCTCAGAGGTGCAAATTTCCATGGTAGAAGCATGTGTCCCTGAGGACTGTCAATCATTCACCGTTTCCTGGCAGTAGAGAAGAAGAGAACAACCTGACCCATGGTCTCCCCTGTCTTCATGCCAGTCCTCAGTGGGCAGTTTTCCTATCTTACTCATCTCCATTTTCCATAGGTCAGGTCGTTTCCTTGATGAATCCCAATGTGTTTACCTGCAGGTCACTGAGTGACAGACAGAGGCTGCAGCAGAGTCACCTAGGGCCTCCTGGTGATGAGCGGTGGTGAAGGGGTGGCTCACTGGAAGAACAACTGGCATCTTCTGCTTCAGGCAGCTGCATTTAAGGGACATCTGGCTAAAGCACTAAGGATCTTTGCTGTTCCCCTTTGCCTGAAGGAAACTGTAGCAAAGGACATGGAGCAGTGGAGATGGGACACAAGCTGGGCTGGCTATTAGTTTTTGGGGATCAAAAGTTATACATGGATTTTCAACTGTGCAGAGGGTTGGTGCTCCTAACCTCCATGTTGTCCAACACCCAACTGTATATGTTTATAGAGGTAATATAGTATTAACACTTAAGTGTATGATCTTTGAAGATCAGATAGCTGATATTCAAATCACAAATTTATCACTTCCCTTCAATTTTTACACTAGTTTTAAGAACCTGCCTTGTCAAGTAACTTCATCTGTGAGCCAAACACATCATAAGCACTTGGTAAATTATAGTTATGATTTTTTCTTCATTCCTTACTAGACTATGAATGACTTTATTTCACAAACTATAGCTTAGTAATTATTATGTATCAAAAGCCTATCAAAGTACATGTTCAGTTCTAGCCAATGTTTAATTAATGAATAAAAAAGAGTAAAGCATATATATATATATATATGCTGATGTTTTATTTGGAGTCACTGGAGTAAGTTTATCTAGGGATATATGAAATGCATAATTTAATGGGGTTTATTTTTGGAAAGTTTTCATAAAATGTCTATTGTAGAACAACCCAGAAACAGACCAACCGCTTGATTAGAGTTCAAACCAGTAAACAAGAATTTTTTTTCATCATGTTGCAAACAACATGTTGCCAGCTATCTTTGTTACCTTACTAGACCGCCAGAATCACCAGATATATGCATCATCTAACATTTATTCTACACGTGATATCTCATGTAATTTTTGCTATGACCTATGAGTTGGATGATATCCACATTATATAGGTAAGGAAATGAAGGCATAGGGAACATATATAACTGGTCCCCACGTTTACAGTTAATAGAGGGTAGATCCAGGTCTTGAACTACACAGGCTGCCTGTAGACCTAACTCTCTTAACCATTATGCTATATACATAAGATAAGAGAAACACAGCTGACTCAGGTCCCTTTTGTACAGATAATTCAAAAGAGGGTAGACAATTACTTTCATTTTAAAAAAATGGGCTTATTGCCAAAGGGACCTAAACATGGAAAGTTTAACAAGTACAAAGATATGCAAATCAGTCCAAAATCAGAGTACTCAAAAATTAAAAGCATGTCTTGTTCTATTACAGTATAGTTTTAGTTTTTCTAATTTACTCAAGATTATTTAGGTAATACATGACTTTCTCATTTAACTCGCTAAACATTAGGTTTCAGTAGCACTGAATTATTGTGATTATACTCTGTAACGTTTAAAAAATACCAGCAATAAATTATACATTTTAGAGAGAGTATAAAATATACCCTTATTGCAACTCTTTGGCAGTAAGTAAATCCTTGACCTGCCTTTGGAGAAAAGACATGTAAAACAAGGAGAATGTAGTTCAAGAGGAAAATATACCAAGCCTTAAAAAATATAACAAAATAAAAACCTTTCTTCTTTTATCAGTCTAGATCTATGGGAAACATTTAGTTACTAAAGTTTGGTTTGGGGTCCATTTCCCCTTTCATAAGATTCACTTTTCCCCACTTCTCTTCCTCTATTCTCACAAATAATTAATGAGGATCTTGCCTGCTGCCTATCAAATACGTGTATACATAGTAATCAATTTCTGGGCTGTGAGATATTTGAATGCCTGCGAGGAAGGCATTCAAAGAAAAGCATGTGTTATCCTCTCAGACACTCAGACTTGATCAACAGAAAGTTATCTGCATGAACTTCATTTCCCTAGCTTCCGTTAAGAATAGCTCTCAATGCGCTATCATTTACAGTTATGCTTTTGGCCTTTATCATAAGTTGATTAAAAAAACCACTAGATCTAACATTTAAGTCTCTAATCCATCTTGAATTAATTTTTGTATAAGGAGTAAGGAAAGGATCCAGTTGCAGCTTTCTACTTATGGCTAGCCAATTTTCCCACCACCATTTATTAAATAGGGAATCCTTTCCCCATTTCTTGTTTTTCTGAGGTTTGCCAAAGATCAGATGGCTGTAGATGTGTGGTATTATTTCTGAGGACTCTGTTCTGTTCCATTGGTCTATATCTCTGTTTTGGTACCAGTACCATGCTGTTGTGGTTACTGTAGCCTTGTAGTATAGTTTGAAGTCAGGTACCATAAAAACCCTAGAAGAAAACCTAGGTAATACCATTCAGGACATAGGCATGGGCAAGGTCTTCATGTCTAAAACACCAAAAGCAACGGCAACAAAAGCCAAAATTGACAAATGGGATCTCATTAAACTAAAGAGCTTCTGCACAGCAAAAGAAACTACCATCAGAGTGAACAGGCAACCTACAGAATGGCAGAAAATTTTTGCAATCTACTCATCTGACAAAGGGCTAATATCCAGAACCTACAAAGAACTCAAACAAATTTACAAGAAAAAAGCAAACAACCCCATCACAAAGTGGGCAAAGGATATGAACAGACATTTCTCAAAAGAAGACATTCATACAGCCAACAGACACATGAAAAAATGCTCATCATCACTGGCCATCAGAGAAATGCAAATCAAAACCACAATGAGATACCATCTCACACCAGTTAGAATGGCAATCATTCAAAAGTCAGGAAACAATAGGTGCTGGAGAGGATGTGGAGAAATAGGAACACTTTTACACTGTTGGTGGGATTGTAAACGAGTTCAACCATTATGGAAAACAGTATGGCGATTCTTCAAGGATCTAGAACTAGAAGAACCATATGACCCAGCCATCCCATTACTGGGTATATACCCAAAGGATTATAAATCATGCTGCTATAAAGACACATGCACATGTATGTTTATTGCAGCACTATTCACAATAGCAAAGACTTGGAATCAACCCAAATGTCCATCAGTGACAGATTGGATTAAGAAAATGTGGCACATATACACCATGGAATACTATGCAGCCATAAAAAAGGATGAGTTTGTGTCCTTTGTAGGGACATGGATGCAGCTGGAAACCATCATTCTCAGCAAACTATCGCAAGAACAGAAAACCAAACACCGCATGCTCTCACTCATAGGTGGGAACTGAACAATGAGATCACTTGTACTCGTGAAGGGGAACATCACACACCAGGGCCTATCACGGGGAGGGGGGAGGGGGGAGGGATTGCATTGGGAGTTATACCTGATGTAAATGATGAGTTGATGGGTGCTGACGAGTCGATGGGTGCAATACGCCAACATGGCACAGGTATGCATATGTAACAAACCTGCACGTTTTCCACATGTACCCTAGAACTTAAAGTATATTAAAAAAATAAAAAATAAAAAACCACTAGAAGATTATTTGCTGTTTATCTGTTGTCAAACAAGTGTCTCAATATATCAGTCAATGTCCTCTAAAAAAGGTTCTGTGTGATAAATTACTCTGTGTTTCTAGCTTTAGAAAAAGTTTGTTTTTTCTGAATATTTGATAAGCTTCTGTTTATCAAATAATAAATGAAAAAGGCAGAGAAGTAGCAATCAGAAAATAACCAGGAGCATGCAATATCATGGGGCTCAAGAGAAGAAAATTATCAAAATTTGTAAGTGGTCAGAAAAGGGGATGATTTGTGTGATAACACTTCAATTTGTTCACTGGTAACTTTTGTCAGAGTGGATTAAGAGGGGCTGGCATTGAGTCAGTCACAGTCTAATGTTTTGGCCTTAGCTTTCCCTCCTGTGCCCTGGGGTCTTTATACAGAGCCTCATTCAATTTTCTTAACCTAGGACAGCCATCCAGAGTTTCTAGTGATTATGCTAGTACTCAACCATTAAAATTCCTCTCATATAAATTTCGCCCTTTTTGGGAACAAGTCACATTTTTTCTTTTCCGAGTAAAAGGAAGTATCTTCTTGGCAACATATATTTTATACCAGAGCTTTAAAACTTCCGTCTTTGTTCCTTAACCCATTTATCACACTGATGAGGGTGAATAGATTTATCCAAAGGCTAGCTTTCCAAAATCTCTCAAATCACACTGCTTAAGCATTTTTCTACCATGCTTCATTATACATGTTGGAGTAGGCGAACAACCACAAAATGACAATCTCACTAAATTACATGTATTAAAAATATGATAAATACTTGCCTTATTAGGTACTTTTTCATCACAAATTGTAAAAATCCAGCCTTTGATAGAGTGTTTAGCATAGTCCTTCTTTTTTTTTTTTTTTTTAAACAGAGTCTTGCTCTATCACCCAGGCTGGAGTGCAGTAACATGATCTCGGCTGACTGCAACCTCCAACTCCTGAGTTCAAGTGATTGTCCTGCCTCTGTCTCCCAAGTAGCTGGAACTACAGGTGCCTGCCACCACGCATGGCTAATTTTGTATTTTTAGTAGAGACAGGGTTTCAATATGTTGGCCAGGATGGTCTTGAACTCTTGACCTCGTGATCCCCCCACCCTAGCCTCTCAAAGTGCTAGGATTACAGGGGTGAGCCACCACGCCTGGCTCTGCATAGTCCTTCTTTATAAGAAACAATAATAGACTGATAACTGGAATTTAAAAAATAGACCACTACCATTTATCTTTAATTTATTGTATTTTGAGATCTTTATTCAAAGCTCAGATAAATGTAAAGGTGGCATACAGGGAAACAAATTGCACTTGAAACTAATTCTGCTTTTTATGGGGCTTTCATTAAAGAATGAGTACATTAATTTTCCATATGTCATTTCTGAGACCACACCCCACAAAGTCTCAGAAATTAAAGGCACTATATATAATAAAAGGTGAGTATAAAGTGAAGAATTAAAACAAGAAGCTATGTAGAAAGTCTATATGAAGAGCATTAGACACCCAGATCTCTTCCTCTTGCCTGGTTAGCTAGAAGACATTATCCATATTTCATCCTTTAAGGAGTAGAACGTTTGTTCTTTGTGGAAACTAAGTGAAAAATTCTCCAGGATCTTGAATACCGGGAAAGGTTAGTCATAATATTTAGGGACTACAAAAGAGATTAAACAACAGTTTATGTACTGAATGCCAAGACACCAGTTCTGTCCCCTGTCTAGATCCCAGTATTCTGATATATATTTCAAAGGTTCCAAAGAGCAATGATGAGATCATGCACATTCTGGGTGATATGGCAGTAGAACATACAAGTGTTGGAGAAGAGTAAATAAGGCAAAAGAAACAATTCTCATAAGGACGACAAATCTCTCATAAATAACTCATGGGTAGAAATTAATAGAATATTGTTTCAAAATTATTAGAAAAATGATTTCGAACCTGGATATCTAGACTCAGCCAAACAATAAAGTTAGAGATGTGACTACAAATTTTCAGATATGCAAATATACACACTTACCGTTGAGTGGCATAAGGAGAAGAGCATTGTCAAGAGTTTGAAATACTTCAGAGTGAAACATTAGTTATCATAAAATAAAGTTCACGGAATTTACCAAAAAGAAACATATTCTGTCAGGTTTGGAATAACTTTAAAAAAAAAAAAAAAAAAAAAAAAAAAACTTGAAGTGGGTGGAGTAAATAGGAAGTGAGAAAGAGAAGTCAGTGTGTACAGAAAACTCTGCCAAAAACTGTGAAGAGGAGAGAAAGACAGGACAGAACAGTTTTCTTATAAAGTTGATTTTGTTTTATATTTTATGCTTTCCCTTTAAGCTCTTGAAGTCATTCTTTAAGAAGAGCTCTTTTATTGAGAAGAAATTAAGGGTACATGTATGTTGATGGAAGTAGACAGAATGCAAGCAATAAAAAGCCTGGAGGTAGAAAGTCAGAACTGATGTAGCAGCTCAAGTTATCACAGATATATGTTATTTTTATCTTTGTGTTCCACTTCTTAATACATGACTTCCATTATCAAGGTCATGTCATAGTCCAAGATGGTAATTGCCATCAGCAGGAAGAAAGTAGAAACAAGGAACAAAAAGTGAATTCTCCTCAATCAGCTTTCTTTAAGGAACATTCCCAGAAGAGCCTCATAGAAGTTTCACGTACAACTTCTAGGCCAGAACTTAGTCATATGGTACATTTAGCTACAAAGAAATCTGGAAAATGTAGTCTTTTATTTTAAGTTCCAAAATGCCCAGCTATAATTTTGCATTCTGCCTATGGGCATCTCTGTGTCTGAGATGACTCTTCAAAGTGATTATGCTCTTTTATCCCTGCAACAGACAGACTCCAATACAAACTTTCCTCTGGGAAAGAGTATAACCTTGGCAAAGGTCAATACACAATTTTATGGACAAAGCCATGAGCTGTCACTAGTTTATCTTTTTAGTTGCTAGGCAATGGATACAGTCAGGAAGAAGGAATCTGGGAAGAGCACTACAATATGCACTGTATCTGGTAAATGTGGTGGAGACAAAAATAGGTAAATGATGAGTATATTGATAAGTGAATTGTTAGAGCACAAGGTTGCAACTATATAGGGAAGGATAAGGACTAACAGCAAGAGACTATAAATTCTTATTAGTTGGATACAGAACGGTAAAAAGTTTATATTTCTAACTCTAAAGTAATTCAAGACTAGAATTTCTGGTAGGCATGTAGTAATTGGTAAATCTATAATCAAAACCTGGGAAAACTGAATCCAGTACCTTTGTTCTTCTCTCTCTGACAACAGAGCTTGAGATGTAGTGGAAGCCAGTAATTCAGCTGTCATGTACTAAAAAATGACAGTGAGTGGCTGAGAGACATAAACCTGACAGAGGGAATGAGAGAAAAATATTGTGTGACATGAACCTCAAAAGAGTAATTTTAAACAGCAATATGAGAATGTAAGACTGTAATTTTGGATCAAGAAAGATGCCATACCCATGGTACGATGGCACCAGATCAATTTTCACTTCTGACCTTAAGAAGAACGTGATTGTTTTTTTCATCAAAACATGCAAAGATGATTTCTCCCCTACTTATCAATCTAGCCACTCACCCACTTGGAGATAAGACTGCTAAGCTGCCTGAGGTGTGGGAAGCTAATCTCCATAAAAGAAGCTAGATACTCTGCACTTATGTTCAAAATTGTAAAGCCTTCTGCAGACTTTCCTAGGATCAACAAGTAATTGTAATCCAAGGTTCTCAGGTTTGGGGGGACACACTGAAAAATTATACACTGGTAACTTGCACCTTGAGTTCTTGTTACAGAAAAGTTGCTGGAAAAAGCCTAGCCCTGGTACAACAAAAACCTATTGGATTCAGAGATGACTGAGTTGGAGACGAACTTTTTTGAACTCTTTTCATTACCATACTAAACATCCTGCCAGAGACGAGCTTACTGTCCATTTTCTATACATTTGACATATGTAGAAGCATGATTGATAACTGCGCCTGTGTTGACTCCATCTCTACATAAAATGACTCAGCTAAATAGCCTAATAAAAGCCCTGTTTTCACCTTTTTTTTGGGAAGGCACTGTTTGGTGGTACTATCCCCAGTGTCTACATTTCTTGTTGCAAGCAATAAAATCCCCTTCTTGGAACAACACACACTGAGACCGGTAGGGGGCCGGGGGGAAGGGAGAGCATCAGGATAAATAGGTAATGCGTGCGAGCTTAATACTTAGGTGATTGGTTGATAAGTGCAGCAAACCACCATAGCACACGTTTACCTATGTAACAAACCTGCACATCCTGCACATGTATCCCGGAACTTAAAATAAAATAAAATTCCCTTGTTAAATCCTCCTTGATGACTAATAACAATCTGTGATAAGTCATGAGGGCTTTGAAACAACAGCTTAACAAATGTAGAAATGTAGTAGGAAAAGTGCAGCATGGCATGCCTAACAAAAGATACGTTCTTCATATTATGGGCTGCAGTAGTCTTAGTTTCTTATTGAGGAAGGAACAGTGACTATACCAGAACCTGATGTTTACCCTCCACATTTTACATTCCATATGCATATATAGTAAACTGCATGAGTTCTTACTCCTGAGGGTGAGGTTGGTCATTTTCAAGAAATCTATATTAGGACTATTACCATCAAGAATCTGATATGGAGTGCAAAAAACTTGAAAACAACAAGATTTATAGAATGCTACTTCTATTAAACTTATTAATCTGTTTGTGTGCTACACATTACACAATATATTGGATACATAAATAATACCTGAAATTTAATTGACCATAGACATAATTGACCAATCACATCATAAGCAAAGCATATTCTTTGTTCAGTTAGTTTGATCATAGAACAAAGATGCAGAAGCTGGAGTTTTCTAACTCAGTACTGCTCTGTCTTTGTTTCTGTTCTGCTCTGAATTTTTGCTCATATGATAGCTGTAAAATAATAATAATACCTTATATTATATAGCTATGAAAATGCTAAGCCGTTGATAGGCAATATCCCATTTTTCAAAACAATTAATAATGTATTGTATTTAACTCAATATGTACAAAATTTTGTTATTTCAACATGCAATGAATATAAAAATAATGAGGTATTTCATAATCTTTTATTTTCTTAATTTTATTCTCATTTGACAAATAATTTTTTTATATTTATGGGATATGATATGTTTTGATGTATGTATACATTGTGAAATAATTATATCAATCTAAATAACATATTCTTCACTTCACATACTTTTTTATAGAGAACATTAAAATCTATTCTTTTAGCAATGTTGAAATATATAATGCATTATTATTGACTATGTTTGTCGTTTTTTGCAATACAGCTACAAAATTTACTCCTCCTCTTTAACTAAAACTTTGTACCCTTTGGGTAATATATTTCCATTCTTCACCCCACCCCATCCCAGACTCTGGGTAACCATCACTTTACTCTCTACTTCTGTAAGTTCACTGTTTTTAGATTCCACATATAAGTGAGATCATGTGGTATGCGTGGCTTTTCCTGGTTTACTTCACTTAGCATAATGTCCGCCAGATTTATACATGTTATCGCAAACGACAGAATTTTCTTTTTTTTATGTAAGGCTAAATAGTAATTCCAATGGGTGTATTTGTATTTATATACAAATATATACATGTATATGTGTGTATGCACACACATACACACATGCACCCACACATAGCATTTTCCATATCATTTGTCCATTCATGGATACATAGGTAGATTCAATATTGTGAATGTTGTAAGCAAAGCTACAAAGAACATGAAAGTGCAATTATCTCTTTGAAATACTATTTCATCTCCATTGACTATATACCCAGAGACGGTATTGCTTAATCATATGGTAATTCTACTTTTAGTTTTCTGAGGAAACTCTAATTCATTCTCCATAATGTCTGTACTAATTTACATGCCCATCAACAGTGTGCAAGGATTCCCTTTGCTCTGAATCTCTGCCAACACTTGTTATCCTTCATCTTTTGGATAATAGCCTTTCTAACAAGTGTGAGGTAATATCTCACTGTGATTTTAATTTACATTTTTCTGATAGTAATGCTGAAAATTTTTTATAAACCAGTTGACCATTTGTATGTTTTCTTTGAGAAATGTCTATTCAAGTATTTGGCTCATTTTTAATGGAGTTAAAGGCATACCTCATTTTATTGTACTTTGCTTTATTTTATCTGTGCTACACAGATATTAATTTTTTTACAAAATGAAGATTTTGTGGCAACCCTTTTTAAAGCAAGCCTATCAGTGCCATTTTTTTCAGCAGCATGTGCTCACTTCATGTCTCTGGGTCACATTTGGTAACTCTTAAATATTTCAAAATTTTCATTATTGTTATACCTGCTATGATGATCTGTGATCAGTGATCTTTCATATTGTTATTATAATCATTTTGGGACACCACGAACCATGACCATACAAGATGGTAAACATAACCAATAAATTTCGAGTGTGTTCTGATTGCTCCACCAACAGGTTGTTTACCCATATCTCTCCCTTTCCTCAGACCTCTCCCTTCCTTCAGACACAACAATATTGAAATTAGCCCAATTAACAACCCTACAATGGTCTCTAAATATTCAAAAGAAAAGTTACGAGTCTCTTACTTTAAATCAAAAGCCAGAAACAACTTATCTTACTGAGGAAGGGATGCTGAAAACTGAGGTGGATCAAAAGCTAAGCCTCTTACATCAGTAAGCCAAGTTGTGAATGCAAAGAAAAAGTTCTTGAAGGAAATTAAAACTGTTACTTCAGTGAACACGTACATGATATGAAAGCAAAACAGTCTTATTGCTGATCTAGAGAAGTTTTAATGGTCTGGAGAGAAAATCAAATGAGCCACAACATGAACTTAAGCCGAAGCCTAATCCAGATCAAGACCACTAATTTCTTCCATTTTATGAAGGCTGAGAGGTGAGGAAGCTGAAGAAAATATTGATTCACGAGTTTTAATAAGTTTAGCCTTATCCATAACATAAAAGTGCAAGGTGAAGCAACAAGTGCTGACATAGAAGTTGCAACAAGTTATCCAGAAAATCTACCTAAGATAACTAATGTAAGTGGCTACACTAAACAACAGATTTTCTGTGTGCAAACAGCCTTATACTCACATTAGATGCCATAGAAGCCTTTCATACCGAAAGAGTAGATGCCAGTGCCTGGCCTCAAAGCTTCAAAGGACAGGCTGACTCTCTTTTTAAGGGCTAATCCACCTAGTGATTTTAAGTTATGCCAATGGCCATTTAATATTCTGAAAATCATAGGGTCCCTAAGAAATGTGGTAAACATACTCTGCCTGTGTTCTAGAAATGAGACAACAAAACCTGAATAACAACAAAGTCTGGATGACAACACATCTCTTCAGAGCATAACTTACTGACTATTTTAAGCTACTGTGAGACTCACCGTTCAGAAGAAATATATTTTTTCCAAAATATTACTGCTCATTGACAATGTATACAGTCACCCAAGAGCTCATATGGGCATCTATAAGGAGATTTTTATGACTGCTAACACAGCATCCATTCTGTGGCCCATGGACCAAGGAGGAATGTTGACTTTTAAGCCTTATTACTTAAGAAATACATGTTATAAGACAATAGCTGCCATAGATAGTGATTCCTCTGATGGATCGTGGCAACCGAAATTGAACACCTTCTGAAAAAAATTCATTATTCTAGATGTCATTAAGAAAATGTGTGATTCATGGAAAGAAGTGAAAATATCAACATTAATAGAAGTTTGGCATACATTTTTTTCTAATGCTTAGCAATAATTTTGAAGGGTTCAAGACTTCAGTAGAAGAATTCACTGCATATGTGGTAGAACTAGCAAGAGAACTAGAATTAGACATGCAGCCTAAAGATGTGAATGAATTACTGAAATCTCATAATAGAACATGAAGGAATAAGGGAATACTTTTTTTATGGATAAACAAAAAAAGTGGTTTCTTGAAATGGAATCTACTCTTAGTGAAGATACTGTGAACACTGTTCAAATGACAACAGAGGATTTAGAATAAAGACACACGCACACATATGTTTATTGCAGCACTATTCACAATAGCAAAGACTTGGAATCAACCCAAATGCTCATCAATGATGGATGGGATAAATAAAATGTGGCACATATACACCACAGAATATTATGCAGCCATTAAAAAGGACGAGTTCATGTTCTTTGCAGGGACATGGATGAAGCTGGAAACCATCATTTTCGGCAAACTAACACAGGAACAGAAAACCAAACACCACAAGTTCTCACTCATAAGTGGGAGTTGAACAATAAGAATACATGGACACAGGGAGGGGAACATCACCCTTTGGGGCCTGTTGGGGGTGAGAGGCTAAGAGGGGATAGCATTAGGAGAAATACCTAATGTAGATGATGGGTTGATAGGTGCAGTAAACCACCATGGCATGTGTATATCTATATAACAAACCTGCACATTCTGCACATGTATTCCAGAACTTAAATTAAAATTTTAAAAAGGTATTATAAAGATGTATCAAGCAATTAATAAAAATATAATGTGTGGAAAAAAAGAATATGATACAAACCTAGTTGGTAATGCAGTGGCAGAGTTTGAGAAAATTGACACCAATTTTGAAAGAAATTCTACTATGAGTAAAATGATATGAAACATCATCTCCTCCTGCAGATAAATATTTTCATAAAAGAAGTCAATAGATGTGACAAAGTCCGTCATTGCCTTATTTTAAGAAATTGCCAGAGTCATCCCAAACTTCAGCCACCACCACTCTGATCAGTTAGTAGTCATCAGCATAGAGGCAAGACTCTTCACCAGCAAAAAATACTATTGAACACCTATCAGTAGTTATGAGCTAACACTACATACCTATTAGAATGGCTAAAATCCACAAAGCTGATGATATCAGTTGCTACTGAGGATGCAGAGAACAAAAATTCTACCACTTGGTAGACATTTCAGCAGTGTCCAACAAAGTTAAAGATAGTATTACCATATGACCAAAGAGTCATGTTCTAGGTATTTACACAACTGATTAGAAGAATTACATTTACACAAATACTTGTATGCAAATGGATTATGGTAGTTTTGTTTATAGTTGTCAAATTGTGAAAACAACCAAGATACTCTTTAATAGATCAAGGGAAAAACAAACTGTGATACAATTATAAAATCACATATTATTTGATAGAAAAAGAAACTATGGGTATATTTAACAAGCTTAATAACATTTAAATAAATTTTGCATAACAGAGTGATGGTAAATACAAAAATCTAAGCATTTGTCAAAACCCATAAACCTTTACGGCACAAAGGATCATAACTATTCAAATTTTTTTTTAAAGTGTATCAGTAAAGATATTGGAGGAATACCAGAATGGAATCCAAGCTGTGATGAAAAATTCTAATTGCATTATTGGTGTATGAGATAAACTCATTGGAGAAGGTATGAGATAAAAGTTGACCTAAGTAACTTTGTCGAACAGTGTTTTCACTGAAAAGCATCAGAGTAAACACAAAAGAAACTCTGCCACAGGTACTGGACCCCCATCGATAGAACTGTTTCTCATAAGAGTATGGGTTAACAATTATAAATTGTTGTGTGTTTATACTGGGATTGGGCAATTGATAACAGAAATGAGATTATCTAGTGATGAGACAGTGAATTACTGATATTTCACCTTCTAAGGACAGTTTTGTTTTGTATTTTTGCTCTGGTGTAATGGGTAAGACTGAGCCTGAGGGTGGAAATAATTTTACTTGTTTTCAGATTTGAAGAAATGAGTAAGTGAAAATTTAGGCTGCTTATTATAAATTAGTCTCTTGACACAGTGTTAATTATAATACCACAAACGATACTTGCAGATCTGATGTCTAAATTGTTCTTTCCACTTGTAAAGAACCCTTTGTTAACTGTGATAAGGAAATCCCATGAAGACAAACACTAAGGTCTTAGAATTGTTTTCTCTTTTATTTGCACAACGGCTTTTCAATGTGTATAGTTTATGCTCTGCAGAACTGCATTAAAATATTTTAAAAATCTGGCATTTTATTTGTTTTACTGGGTTGTAAGTTTTTTAATGCCAGAGAGCATGTCTTTCGTAATTTAGAATATTTCACAGTGCTGCACATATAGTAGAAATCAGTAAACATCTGTTGAAAAATCGAGTTTTCACATAATCACACTTTGGAAAAAGGATTTTGAGTTAAAATATTTCAAATTTAAAATTCTAAAGCTTAACATTGAATTAAAATGTACAAAAATTCTAGTTAAGATAATTACCTTTACTTTCATAATATTTGTCATCATTTCTTAGAAATCCACTGAAAAATAAATTCTCTTGGGGCACTTTTTTTTTTTTTTTTTTTTTGAAAAGAGAATTACTATTGTAGGAGCTCCTCTAAAAGAAAGAAAGATTTTATTTGAAAAGAGAATGACAGAGAGAGACAAAGAAAAAAGTTGGAAAGGTAGAAAGAAGTAAAGAAAGGGAGATGGACAGGAGGAAACTGAAGCAGAGATTGAGAAAAACAGAGAAGAAAAAATGATGCAGAGAGAGCAAAACAGAACAAAATAAGGCACAGATACATTACAGAAAATGAGATAGGGAGACGGAAGAAAATGGAGAGAGTGAGAAAGGGTGAAAAATATAAAAACTAATGAACATATGCAAAGAGAAAGGAGTCATGAAAGAAAGAAACAGATAAAATCTGAGAAAGACATTAAAAGAGAGATGTGTTTAGATCAAAAGAGATGGGGTAAGCACACTCCTTCGTCTCTCTCCCACTGAATGCAACTATCCAAGGATTCTAAAATGTAAATGGTAATAGGAAAATTGGAGAAATAGATCAGAATTTGATATACCAACAAGCCAGGGGTAAGTTTCCTATGCCACACCACTTTTCCTGGTATTGACTGACTGGTCTAAAAGACAGTTCAAAATCTAGACTACCATACTGAGTGCAGACAAAAAGAGCTTTAGAAGAATACCTTTCAATCTGGTCTAATGTACAGGAAAGGGAGTATCTAAGTTTCAAAGAACTTTGGGGAAATTATTTTAGTTATTTTGTCTCTTCAGTCTTATTCCAACACCCAGGTAATGCCATTGTGTCAAAGCGGTAGTTTGGGCTGGGTAGATGTCTAAAACTCTCAGAGATAAAAGAGTCTCTCTCTGTGACAGAAGTTGTTGTTGTTCCAAGAGTGTGTGGTGTATCCCAATTATATTTGGTTTCTATGTCTACTAACTGCTTTCCCTGGAATGCAGCCACAGTGGTGAAATATGTACAGCAGAGTAAAGAAATTAAGGCCTTGTATTTCTGGTAAAAAAAAACAACAGGAGAGTATTCAGGAAACTATAAAGTGTGGAAGAAATCATGGAGTTGATGAAAATAATAAGCAATTTCATAAAGTGGTATATGTATACCTGGGGTCATCTCTAAGGATCACATGCATGGATCTTTCTTATAGAGCACACCAATGGCTTTAAAAATTGATCTCCAGAAGAAACTACCACTAAGGTTACAGAACAGATAATTGGTGATACACATGCAAGACTCATCCAAATAACATTATAAAGGTTATATAAACTGAACTGATTATATTTGATTCACAGACCACAGAGGGCATGTAGGAATTTATGGACTAGACCAAGTTTATTGCCTACTAAAACAAACAAAACAAAAAAAGAAATCAAGTTTCTCCTTAGGATTCAAAATTCAGGGCCTAAAGAGTTAAACCCACTGTACAGACTGAAAGTGCTATAGAGACTGTGAAAACTGTAGTGACATTTGAAAAAAAGCCCACAGAATGTGGGTAGAAAATTGTGGCTTGACCCTCATTAAGTCAATTGCTTCTAATACAAAACAAAAGAAAAATCAAAATTCCACTTAGAATTTAAACAAGATCTAAGTCTCCATAATATAATATCCAAAATTACAAGAAATAATCCAACAATACATGGTATATAAAGAATCAGGAAGTCACATCTTTCAAGGGAACTGATAATTAGCAGATATAAATCCAAAAATGATACATATGTCATAATTATAAAAAAATCAGACTTTAAAGCAGCTATTATATAATTATATTCCAAAAAGTAAAGGCTACCCCTTTTCTTTTTTTTCTTTTTTTTTTTTTTAATTTATTTATTATTATTAAACTTCAAGTTGTAGGGTACATGTGCACAACATGCAGGTTTGCTACATATGTATACTTGTGCCATGTTGGTGTGCTGCACCCATCAACTCGTCATTTACATCAGGTATAACTCCCAATGCAATCCCTCCCCCCTCCCCCCTCCCCATGATAGGCCCCGGTGTGTGATGTTCCCCTTCCCGAGTCCAAGTGATCTCATTGTTCAGTTCCCGCCTATGAGTGAGAACATGCGGTGTTTGGTTTTCTGTTCTTGTGATAGTTTGCTAAGAATGATGGTTTCCAGCTGCATCCATGTCCCTACAAAGGACACAAACTCATCCTTTTTTATGGCTGCATAGTATTCCATGGTGTATATGTGCCACATTTTCTTAATCCAATCTGTCACTGATGGACATTTGGGTTGATTCCAAGTCTTTGCTATTGTGAATAGTGCTGCAATAAACATACGTGTGCATGTGTCTTTATAGCAGCATAATTTATAATCCTTTGGGTATATACCTAGTAATGGGATGGCTGGGTCATATGGTACATCTAGTTCTAGATCCTTGAGGAATCGCCATACTGTTTTCCATAATGGTTGAACTAGTTTACAATCCCACCAACAGTGTAAAAGTGTTCCTATTTCTCCACAACCTCTCCAGCACCTGTTGTTTCCTGACTTTTGAATGATCGCCATTCTAACTGGTGTGAGATGGTATCTCATTGTGGTTTTGATTTGCATTTCTCTGATGGCCAGTGATGATGAGCATTTTTTCATGTGTCTGTTGGCTGTATGAATGTCTTCTTTTGAGAAATGTCTGTTCATATCCTTTGCCCACTTTTTGATGGGGTTGTTTGTTTTTTTCTTGTAAATTTGTTTGAGTTCTTTGTAGGTTCTGGATATTAGCCCTTTGTCAGATGAGTAGATTGCAAAAATTTTCTGCCATTCTGTAGGTTGCCTGTTCACTCTGATGGTAGTTTCTTTTGCTGTGCAGAAGCTCTTTAGTTTAATGAGATCCCATTTGTCAATTTTGGCTTTTGCTGCCGTTGCTTTTGGTGTTTTAGACATGAAGTCTTTGCCCATGCCTATGTCCTGAATGGTACTACCTAGGTTTTCCTCTAGGATTTTTATGGTATTAGGTCTAACATTTAAGTCTCTAATCCATCTTGAATTAATTTTCGTATAAGGAGTAAGGAAAGGATCCAGTTTCAGCTTTCTACTTATGGCTAGCCAATTTTCCCAGCACCATTTATTAAATAGGGAATCCTTTCCCCATTTTTTGTTTCTCTCAGGTTTGTCAAAGATCAGATGGCTGTAGATGTGTGGTATTATTTCTGAGGACTCTGTTCTGTTCCATTGGTCTATATCTCTGTTTTGATACCAGTACCATACTGTTTTGGTTACTGTAGCCTTGTAGTATAGTTTGAAGTCAGGTAGCGTGATGCCTCCAGCTTTGTTCTTTTGACTTAGGATTGTCTTGGAGATGCGGGCTCTTTTTTGGTTCCATATGAACTTTAAAGCAGTTTTTTCCAATTCTGTGAAGAAGCTCATTGGTAGCTTGATGGGGATGGCATTGAATCTATAAATTACCTTGGGCAGTATGGCCATTTTCATGATATTGATTCTTCCTATCCATGAGCATGGTATGTTCTTCCATTTGTTTGTGTCCTCTTTGATTTCACTGAGCAGTGGTTTGTAGTTCTCCTTGAAGAGGTCCTTTACATCCCTTGTAAGTTGGATTCCTAGGTATTTTATTCTCTTTGAAGCAATTGTGAATGGAAGTTCATTCCTGATTTGGCTCTCTGTTTGACTGTCACTGGTGTATAAGAATGCTTGTGATTTTTGCACATTAATTTTGTATCCTGAGACTTTGCTGAAGTTGCTGATCAGCTTAAGGAGATTTTGGGCTGAGACAATGGGGTTTTCTAAATATACAATCATGTCGTCTGCAAACAGGGACAATTTGACTTCTTCTTTTCCTAACTGAATCCCCTTGATTTCTTTCTCTTGCCTGATTGCCCTAGCCAGAACTTCCAACACTATGTTGAATAGGAGTGGTGAGAGAGGGCATCCCTGTCTTGTGCCAGTTTTCAAAGGGAATTTTTTCAGTTTTTGCCCATTCAGTATGATATTGGCTGTGGGTTTGTCATAAATAGCTCTTATGATTTTGAGGTACGTTCCATCAATACCGAATTTATTGAGCGTTTTTAGCATGAAGGGCTGTTGAATTTTGTCAAAAGCCTTTTCTGCGTCTATTGAGATAATGATGTGGTTCTTGTCTTTGGTTCTGTTTATATACTGGATTATGTTTATTGATTTGCGAATGTTGAACCAGCCTTGCATCCCAGGGATGAAGCCCACTTGATCATGGTGGATAAGCTTTTTGATGTGCTGCTGAATCCGGTTTGCCAGTATTTTATTGAGGATTTTTGCATCGATGTTCATCAGGGATATTGGTCTAAAATTCTCTTTTTTTGTTGTGTCTCTGCCAGGCTTTGGTATCAGGATGATGTTGGCCTCATAAAATGAGTTAGGGAGGATTCCCTCTTTTTCTATTGATTGGAATAGTTTCAGAAGGAATGGTACCAGCTCCTCCTTGTACCTCTGGTAGAATTCAGCTGTGAATCCATCTGGTCCTGGACTTTTTTTGGTTGGTAGGCTATTAATTTTTGCCTCAATTTCAGAGCCTACTATTGGTCTATTCAGGGATTCAACTTCTTCCTGGTTTAGTCTTGGAAGAGTGTAAGTGTCCAGGAAATTATCCATTTCTTCTAGATTTTCCAGTTTATTTGCGTAGAGGTGTTTATAGTATTCTCTGATGGTAGTTTGTATTTCTGTGGGGTCGGTGGTGATATCCCCTTTATCATTTTTAATTGCGTCGATTTGATTCTTCTCTCTTTTCTTCTTTATTAGTCTTGCTAGTGGTCTGTCAATTTTGTTGATCTTTTCAAAAAACCAACTCCTGGATTCATTGATTTTTTGGAGGGTTTTTTGTGTCTCTATCTCCTTCAGTTCTGCTCTGATCTTAGTTATTTCTTGCCTTCTGCTAGCTTTCGAATGTGTTTGCTCTTGCTTCTCTAGTTCTTGGCTACCCCTTTTCAAACAAATGGTAAAATAGAAAGTATCAGCAAAGTAATAAATGTAAAGAAGATCCAAATAAAAACTAGGGATATGAAAAATCCAAAAACCTATATATAAAACTTACTGTATTAGATTAATAACAGAATGGAAATGACAGAGGAAAAAGTTGACATACTTGAAGACAAATCAAGAAAAAATATTCTGTCTAAAGACTAACAAAAATTAAAAGAGCCATGGAGGAGTATAGGACTGTAACAGAAACTCTAACATTCAAACATTAGCAATACTTAACATTAAAGGTAGCTGGTCCAAATGTACCATTAAAAGGGCAGAGATGGTTTGAGTGTATTTTTTAAAAAGACTAAATCATATGGTATCTACAAAGAAACTTTATTTGCTATAATGACATAGATCCTTTAAAGGAAACAGGATAAAAACATTTCTCATTGAAACTAATTTAAAGAAAACTTGAATGGCATTATCAAACATAGGAGATTTCAGAGGAAGGAAAAGTACTATGTATCAAAAGGGGAACATTATGTAGTTATAAAAGCGTCACTTCATCAAGGAAGTATAACATAATAATTCTAAAGGTACATGCACCTAATAATATATAAAATATAAAAAGCAAAAAATGCTTAAAATGTCTAAAGCAAAAAATTGATAGAACTGAAAAGAGAAATAGAAAATAGAGAAAGGAGAAATGGAAATTGATAGATGTTAACAACCAACTCAGAAATTCATAAAACTTCTAGACAGAAAAAAATCAGCAAAGATGTAGAAAAACTGAACAACATCATCATTAAAGATGATATAAATGACATTTATTGAACCTTCTACTCAGCAATAGCAGAATACAAATTTCTTTCAAGAGTCCGTGGAGTCTTCACCAAAAAGGATTATGACATGGGTTATAAAACAAACCTTGATGAATATAAAAGAACGTCTGTCATATAGAATACGTTGTCTGACTACGTGGAATATAAATCAGATATCCATAACAGAATGATAGACGATAAATTTCCAACACCTGGAAATTAAAGAATGCACGTCTAAATAATCTGTGGGTTAAATTAAAGTCTCAAGGGAAATTAAAAATATTTTATACTAAATGAAAACACAATGAGTATTCACTTATAGATCCAACAGATCTTAAAAGAGTAACGAGAGAATGCTACAAATAATTGTATGTGTATAAATCCAGTAACTTTGATGAACTGGTCCAATTTCTTGAAGCTAAAAGCTCATCTACTAACAGATAAATGTCCTGAAATTGTCTTGTGTCTATTAAAAATGGACTTTGTGGTTTAAAACCTTCCTACAAAGAGAACTTCAGGCCCAACTGGTGTTATTGGAAAGTTCTACTAAATATTGAATAGAGAAATAATACCAAATTTACATAATCTCTTCAGGAAAAAAACAAAGGAGAAACAGCCATTCCAATTCATTTTATGATTCACTATTAGCCGATGATGAAACAGTCAGAGGCTTCCTAACTAGAGTGATTCCATCTTAAATATAGGCTGGATAAGGCCAAATCTGTTGGGTTACATTCCCAAGGGATTAGGCACTGTTGGTCTCAAAATGTTTATGGTTGAAGGAACAAGTTAATAATGCTACCTGTGATGGTTAATATTGAGTGTCAACTTGATTGGACTGAAGGATGCAAAGTATTGTTCCTGGGCATATCTGTGACGGTGTTGCCAAAGGAGATTAACATTTGAGTCAGTGGACTGGGAAAGGCAGACCCACCCTCAATTTGGGTGGGCACAATCTAATCAGCTGCCAGTGTGGCTAGAATAAAAGCAGGCAGAAGAACATAGAAGGATTAGATTGGCTGAGTCTTCTGGCCCCCATCTTTCTCTTTTGCTGGATGCTTCCTGCCCTCAAACATCAGACTCCAAGTTCTTCAGCTTTTGGACTCTTGGACTTACACCAGTGACTTTTGCCAGGAGCTCTCAGGCCTCTGGCCACAGACTGAAGGCTGCACTATTGGCTTCCTTACATTTGAGGTTTTAGGACTTGGACTGACTTCCTGGCTCCTCGGCTTGCAGATGACCTATTGTGGGACTTCACCTTGTGATCGTGTGTGAGTCAATTCTCTTAATAAATTCCCCTTCCTATGTTCATCTATCCAATTAGTTCCGTCCCTTTATGGAACTTTGACTAATACACTAACTAAATAAAGACCCAGAACTTATGAGAATGTTCCAATATGTGAAGAACAAAAAGCATTCTTTGTTTTAAGAGTAGATTTTGCATTAAAGATAGTAGTACACTCATACATTCTTGCTGAAATCAAAAGTAACAGAGAAAAATCACAATATCAATAGCTTGTCACAAGCTGATCACAAGCTTTTGTAATAAAGAACATTGTTCTTAAAAACTTGTATAAGCTAACACTACTTTTAAGGTAAGGGCATTCCTCCTTTTGCTTTGTGAGGATGCCTTACTCTGTAATAGAGGAGTCGCTAATAAACTCTTTTCACTTTACTATGCTCTGCTAATCACCCTGAATTCTTACTGTATGAAATCCAAGAACTAGATTTTGGGGTCTGGGATGAGCTCCCTTTTCTGGTAACAAAACCATAGAATGTGTAGGGAAAAAAAAAAAAAAAGACCAACACCTTTCACAGACATAGATTCAAAACTTCTCAATAAAAGACTAGCAATTATAACCTAGTAATATTTATATAAAATAATACACAAATACAAATTGAGGTGTAAGCCAGGAATATGTCTTGTTTAATATGCAAATATCAATCATCGTGATCCACTATATTAAGATATTAAATAACAATGGTTAAATGATGATATTTATTCACGTAGAAAAAGTGTTTGATGCCATTCAACAACCATTCCAGACAAAAATTTTCAATTAACTAGTAATATAAGAAAACTTTCTCAATCTGGTAGGGCATTTACAAAAACCTGTAGCTAGTAGCACTTTTCAGTTAAAGACTAAGTATTATATCCCTAAAATTTGGAACAACGTAAGAATGTCCATTCTCACACAACTATTAAATATTGTGTTGGAATTCCTAGCCAGTGTAACAAGGCAAGAAATAGAAATAAAAGGCATACAAATTAGAAAGAATTATATGAAACTATCTATATTTGCAGATCACATTTGATTTACAGAATTGTCTACATAGAAAATTTCAAGGAATATAAAGAATTTCTTATAACCAATATGTGAGTTTACTAAGATCAGAAGTTAAAGACCAACCTGCAAAAATCCCTTGGGTGGCCAGCCACAGTGGCTTACGCCTGTAATTCCAGAGTTTGGGAGGCCATGGTGGGAGAATTGCCTGAAGCCAGGAGTCTGAGACCAACCTGATCAAGATAGTGAGATTCTATCTACAGAAAAGCAAAAGCTAAAGCTAAAATATAGTTGTGTTTTATTACGTTAGCAAATTAAAAATAAGAACCATTACAATAGCTCTAAAACAAACACAAAGACATATTTAGGTATAAATATAACAAAACATGTACATTTTCTGTACACAGCAAACTCTGCAATGCTGATGAATGAAATAAGTAATTTGTAAATAAATAAGCAGATAAACTGTGTTCATGGATTGGGCAAGTCAATATAGATAGTATGTTAAGTCTCCTCAAATTTATCTATAAATATAATGTAATTTAAATCTTAATTACAGCAGAATTTTTGTTTACATATGAATTAGCTTATTTTAAAAATTATATAGAAAGGCATGGAAATTAGAATAATCAGAATAGTACTAAAAAAATAGAGTTGGAGGTCACACATTATTTTATTTTAAGACATTTTATAAAATAAAACTTATCAATACTGTTTGTTATTGGTGAAGGGGCACACATACTGGCAAACTGAACAGGTTAAAAGTCTAGAAATTAACCCATACAAATAAGTCCAACTGATTTTTGACAAAGATACAAAGGTAATTCAATGAATAAAATATAGTCTTTTCATCAATGGAGTTAAAACAAATAAGTACTCATATAAAATGAAATTTGATTTTAGCCGTAAATCTTTTCTAAAACTTATGTCAAAATAAAACATAGCTTTATAATTGTATTTTACATACACATATACATACACACACACACACCCCTACACAGCATGATAGCATAAGTATAGAGACAAAAAAATGAGAGTTTTTTGAGGTGTTGTAACTGTTCTGTATCCTGACTGTGTTAGTGGTTATATGTTCTGTACATGTGTTAAAACTCATATTACTCTAAATTAAAAATAAATTTAATTTATTCTGTGTAAACTATAAGGCAAAATTAAATCATAAGAAATTAAAATAAAGAGAAAGAGAGAAAAAACAAAATAGGAAACACGAAGGGACCCCAGAGGTGCAACCAAGGTAGAACGAGATAAAGGAGGAGGGAGGGTAGTAGGGAAAAAGAGACAAATAGGAAAAGACTTAGAAGAAAAGAGAGGCAGAGATCAGGAGAAAGAGAGAGAGCAAGCAAATGAGAAAGAGGGATATACCTTCGGATAACAATATATGTAGACAAATAAAGAAGGAGGAGAGTGAGAGAGGAAGTTAAAGAAAAGAAGGTTGAAAGGGAGAAACAAAGAAACACAGAGACCAAGAAAGGAAAATAAAGAGAAATGGAGTGAGATTGATAGAATCATAAAAGGTAAAAATAAACTGGAAAAGAGTGGAAGTAGAGAGAAAAGGATAACTAGAGAGAGACAGAAAAAGGGAGAAAGAGAAGGGGAGGGAAATTAAAAGAGAAAGAGAAGGAGAGTGGAAGAAAGAGGAGAGGACAGAAGAGCGGAGAGGAGGGAAAATTAGTGAAACAGATAAGAGAGAAAGATAAATGATTAATACAGACTGTTTCAAATATAATATATACTACTTGTAGCAAAATCAGAAAGTATAAATAATTGTAATTATAACGAAAAGCTGTTGTGTGTAAGAGCTGTGTTTACTCCTTTCCTTGTGAATTTTCACCATAGCTAATACAATTCATATTGAGTGCTAATTAACTACTATTTGAGAATCAAGCACTGACAACAGTGAATGGATCTATATAAATTCTGTAAACCTGGACTATTTGCCTCAGTACTTATTTGAAATGAATTTACTATGGATTAAATTATTTATAATAGTTATGCTATAGCTTGAAAAAAGTATGCATAAATTTGGGAATTACCAATAATTCAGGGCCAAGGAAGAGTGAAAAAGCAGTCCAGTGTGATTCCTAAATTGAACTACAGTGTTCTAAATATAGTTATAGCTCATTCTTTCTTTCTAACTTTTTAATTAGCATATAATAATTGTACAGATTTATGGGGCACCATGTGATATTTTGATACATGTGTACAATGTGTAATGATCAAATCAGGATAATTTGCAAATCAATCACTTCACAAATGTGTTAGGACCTTTCAAAATCTTTCTATCTTGGTTTTTTTTGTTTGTTTGTTGTTTTGTTTGTTTGTTTTGACAGCTCACTCTCACCTAGGTTAGAGTGCAGTGGCATGATCATATGTCACTGTAGCCTTAAGATCCTGGTCTCAACAAATAATTCTCCTGTGTCAGCCTCCCGAGAGTACATGTGTGTGCCGCAAAGCCTAGTGTTTATTTATTATTATTATTATTATTATTATTATTATTATTCATAGAGATGGGCTCTTGCTATGTTGCCCAGGCTGGTTTCGAACACCCTGCCTCAAGCAATCCTCCCATAATGGCTTCCAAAGTGCTGTGATTATAAGCATGAATCACAGTGTCTGGCTTCTAGCTATATGAACAAAACAAAATTACTCTAAAAACAAAACAAAACAATAAATTGCTAACTATAGTCACCTTACAAAGTTATGAAACACTAAATTTATCTATCTTATCTGGCTATAATTTTGTATCCATTAGCCAACCTCTCCTAAGCCCTGTCTTTCCTGTACTCCCCCTAGCCTTTAGTAACCACTATTCTACTCTCTACTCTCTACTTCTATGAGATTGAATGCTGGCAAGGATGTGGAAGAAAAGGGAGCTTACACATGATTGGTGGGATGATATTATGTTCAGTTAAATAAGCCAGGCACAGAAAGGCAAATGCTGCATGTTGTCACTCATACACAGAAGCATCAGTTTTCTATTCAAGAGTGAGCATTGGTGCCCAGTAGGAAAGATTGAAGGTCTAATGTATCCTTATTGTCAACATTTTGATAAATATTCCCAGAAAATTTGAGCTTAGGGTCCCGATGAGGTATATACCTTATCAATGGACCTTGGTCACCGGGTGTAAAGGAAAGTCACAAGCCTGGGTGGGAACTCTTGCTATGAAACTATGAAACGTCTTGTTAGTTCCATACATGTTCTATGTGCTAGGGAAGAAAACAGGCTCTCAATCCCTTTAACTCAGCCATGGCTATAGCAGTAGTTGGAATGGAAGTTCAGTTTTCTGCTGACTAGGGATAAAGAAGTAATGTTACGGGTTTCCAGTTAGGGTGATCTCAAGAACAAGGCTGATATGAACAATGAATGACAGAATTCATCAATAGTTCTAAATGCTCTCTAATATTAAGTTCTGTAGTCAGGAACTTCTATGTGTCTCAGCACCCTACTATTGGAGGTTTGCCTATTATATCTAGTCCTATTGATACAAGCTTTTTGGTGGAGTTGAAGTTGGTAGCTATTGCAATAAAATTTGATCTCCAAAACTATCTGATGGTCCAAAATTCTCCAAGGTATGAATTGTAGGCAGTATCCAGTTATTTACCGTTCCACCCAAAGTACAGATATTTTGAGGTTCTGCTGAGGACACAGAATAGATGAATATGAAATATTAAATTGAGGTGACATCAATGTGGCATCTTTTTATAGAGCCACTAGAGATGACCCATATGGGTCACTTTTGTGAGATGTGGCCAGATCTATCATAACGTAGGCATAGCTGCTAAATCTAAGCTAGCCCATTGTCTTTTATCAGTAGGTCATGGCTGGCCCCTCTCACTGGCTTCAGCTTATTATCCAGTCCTACCCTGAAAGTGTGTCATTACAGATTATTGCAAATGCTGCTGAGGAGATGAGATTTGAGGATTAGTTATGCCTCTATTGGGTGTAGAGTTTATTAGCTTGGTTAACTGCAAGGCTAAAAAATATGAGCCAATTCGTTTCTTAAATCTGATGAAATATGCTCTTAGAACTAGGTCAAACAACAGCAGCTTTCCATGACCCCTCTTTGAGATTAAATTGTGTTTTACACAACTAGACTGGCTCTTTAATCTGATGAAAGCTACAAATGGTAGCATTCATTTGCCAAGGTATTTTCAGTATGATTATCAGGCATGCTATGAAAGGCATTCAGAAAGTTTTTTCTCCTTTACATATAACTACCTGATAACACACACTTACTCTGCAGTTCTGCTGAAATACTTCCAGAGTAGATATTGCAATGGCATTGGAGAAGCTACGTTTGTAGATGGTGGGACCCATAAACCACACAGCAAGAGGCCTGCCTTTTTAAAATTGCTTCTAGAAGTTTATGAGATCCTCCTTTTGAATCAGGTTCCTCAAATGGATTTATTAGTGAGCAGCCATTAGCTATTAGCCCCAGCAGTAGGAATTATGTTGGCTAAGGTAGTATATACAAAATGACCAAAAGCAGGAAGACTCAGAGGTAGTATCCAAACCAAGTTTTAAAATGTTTAGAGGTCCAATTCTGGAAAGCATGAATTCAGTCATTTAATGTAAAAGACAAGAACTGGTGAAAATGGGAGATAGTCAAGCAGTGAGCAACTAGGATGAACTGGAATGGAGTTGAAGTCAGATCTGTTTCAGAGGTGGCTCTTTTCAGGTGATGGATGGAAAAGAGACAAATCCATCAGGGATCTCAAACTATCACAAAACCAAATATGTCTGGACTATCACTTACAGATTTTTTAATGGAAACAGAGTAAAAATGTAGTATAAAATTTATGCATTAATTTAAGTACTAAGGGAGGCAAAATCAGTTAACACATTGCTTCTTTCTTACCATGAAATTACTGATTGTGTTATATTTCCATGGCATTTTTTACCAATCAGTATTTCATTCATGAGCACGCAGTGAGGAAAAAAAAATAAGAACTATGTTAAGAGAAGAAGAACCTTGGGCATTCATTTTATTATTCAGCATATAAATATCACTTACTATGTCCCAGTCACAGATAATGAAGTGGACGATGACATAATCTTTGTTGTAAAACATTTTATTATGTAACAGGGTTTAGAAAATTCATGCATAGAAATGAAGTTGTAAGCTTATAAAATGTACAGAACTTATCCAATTCAATGAGTACTTGTTCTTATCAAAGGAAAAGGCTGGGGAAATTGTAAAGTAGTTCCTGAGATGCTGCTATTGCTCAAGGTATTTTTGAAATTTTTTTCTTGACATTCCTTAAAACCTTTTGGCATATTTTTTCTGGACAATTTCAGTGGGATAAATTTATAGTGTAATAATGTGGATAGATTTTTAGAAATAGTGAAAAGATGTATGGAGGAAAGACAGTGACAATAGAAGCTTGAAGATGGAAAAAGTAGCAGGAGAATAACAATGGACAAATGGCTTGAGGTTTTACAGGTTTAAAAAATGAATTTCAGTAATATCTCTCAGAAAATTTTGATATGCTTGGCTCTATGACAAAACTATAGAATGGATTATCAATCAGATGATTTGTAAGCACTTAGAAAATAACGTAGTCATAACTAGCAGGAAGCTTAATTTTTTCACTGAGTTCATTGGCATCTCATGTCTCCAGTAGCACTAATAGAATGGTTCAATTAGAGTACAGGTAAATATGCAAAAGAAAGATACTTAACATTTATTAAATGTCTACTAGATATTTGGCTCTGTGCTAGGCACTTTACATGCTTCATATTATTTCCTCATCACCAACATCCTGCAAGATAGATATGATCACTGCTATTTTACTGATAAAGAAGATGAGGCTCAACGGATTTAAATAATGTCATGCATAACCAATAACTCTCAAATTGAGCTCAAGTTTATCTGACTGCAAAATTTGAGTGCTTTTTATTTTAAAAATTACATAATATTTCAAGCATACAGTGATTAGTATAACCAACACCCACCTAGATGCCCTCAATATTTTCTAACATGTTAGCCATTTCTAATGTTAGAAAATGTTAACCCTTTCTCATATTTGCTTCCAATTTTTAAAGAAAGAAACATTGCAAATACAATTGAAGTTCCTTCCTACTTTTCACCATTCCTTTCTTGTGCTTCTCCTTCAGGGGCAACTGTTATCTTGAAGTTGATCCATGCTATTTATATTTTTGTGTATGTATTCACATATTATTTGGTTTTGTTTTTATGTTTTATAATGTGCTTCAATTACATTATATTGTATATATTCTTGCAGAACTTCGTTTTCTCATTCAGTATTGTTATTCAGATATATTCATGTTGATACATGTGGTTCTATTTCTATTTTTTCAGTGGCTGTACCATGTTTTATTGTATGATTTTAAACCATATTTTCATTTTAGTTTCTTCTCAAATTTCCATTGTGGTAAAAAATGCTACAAAAATATTCAAATATACGATTTCTTTGTATACATGTAATAGAGGTTCTTTATGTACCATAGAGTGGTATTGGTGAATTGTTGGTTATGTAAATTTCATGTTTGTTTTTTCAAATTGTTCACCAAAATTGTTGACTAATTTACCATCCTTTTAGTGTTGTTATTTTTTTTTTTTTTTTAATTTTGTCAGTGCTATGGGTTTGGACAAATTTGTCATTGTTATATTACCTTGCTTCTTTCTGATTAGTAAAGTTGATCTTTTCTTATACTTACTGCTTATCTAGATTTCTTCATTTAGAAATTACCCATCGTGTGTCTATTTTCATATATGTTCTTTAACTTATTGGTTTCTGTAAGTTAAGTTTTATAAATTGAAAATATTTTATCCTAGATTCTAGCATGCATTTTCACTCTGTTTATAACATTTTTCCATGAAGTTTTTTTGTTAAAATGTAATCAAATTTATTAATATTTTCTTTTATGGTTTGTGCTCACTGTATCTTACTCATGAAACCTCCTTCTTTATCTTGATATGTATATTCTTGCACTTTTTAATGAAAGAGCTGTCGTTTTGCCTATTTCTTTGATGTCTTCAGTAAATATGGCATTCACTTTTGTGGGATGTGTGAGATAAAAATTAATTGTATTATATTTCATATAGATAACCAATCACTCCAAAATTTGGTACTGCATGGAACATTTTTCCCTACCAGTCACTAATTCCACCTCTGTTTGGTAATAACTATATTTATATAAACGTATATATGCAGAAATATATTCAGGTTTTTGGACTGTGTAGTTTGTTCCATTAATCTTGTAATCTGAACATGTGCAAATACCATTTTTAAAAAAATTAATTATAAAGGCCGGGCGCGGTGGCTCAAGCCTGTAATCCTAGCACTTTGGGAGGCCGAGACGGGCGGATCACGAAGTCAGGAGATCGAGACCATCCTGGCTAACATGGTGAAACCCCGTCTCTACTAAAAAATACAAAAAACTAGCTGGGCGCGGTGGCGGGCGCCTGTAGTCCCGGCTACTCGGGAGGCTGAGGCAGGAGAATCGCTTGAACCCGGGAGGCGGAGCTTGCAGTGAGCTGAGATCTGGCCACTGCACTCCGGCCTGGGCGACAGAGTGAGACTCCGTCTCAAAAAAAAAAAAATAATAATAATTAATTATAGCTTTATGACATATCTGGATATCTGGTAGGAAAATATCTCTACTTTTTGTTCTTCTTCAAATTTGTTTGGTCTATTCTTGCACATTACACTTTTAAGTAGTTTTGGAACAATTTTCCGAGTAAATTCTATTATGATTTGAATTGGAATTGCAATTAATTTAGGACACTAAAGAGGAGATGACTATCGTCTTTATGAAATTAAGTTTTTCATTTAGACACATACATACCTCCATTTATTCAGGTATTTTTAAAAATATATTTCTTTTTTATTTATTTTATTTTATTTTGAGATGGAATCTTGCTCGATCTCACATCGCTGCAACTTCCGCTTCCCTGGTTCAAGTAATTCTCCTGCCTCAGCCTCCAGAGTAGCTGGTATTACAGGTGAGCACCACCATGCCCAGTTAATTTTTGTATTGTAGTAGAGATAGGGTTTCACCATGTTGGCCAGGCTAGTCTCCAACCCCTGACCTCAAGTGATCCACCCGCCTCGGCCTTCCAAAGTTCTGGGATTGCACGCATGAGTCACTGTGCCTGACCATAAAAAATATATTTAAACATTCTCTTTACATCTTGTCATTTAGCATCAGGATCATATCTCTATTGAAAATAAAAATATATTGATAGCATGGACCTTGACATATGTGTCTTTGTGTCTTCTACGGTATTTATTACATTGTTAGATACATGAAATTAAATACACTAGTTTATACTTGAATTTAATATGACAGTTGACAATGTGGTTCTTACATTATACGCACAATTCCTTAATACTAGATAAAAAATTTTTCACGAGAAAACTGAGATGGGTATAAACATCAAGACAAAAATAGCAAATAAATTATTTGTCATTTAATGTCAGATAGCAGAGTTAATTCTGTGTGGTAAAGAAGTTGTTCATGCCTAATTTAAGGCAAATTTAAGTTACGTACTATTTTGTTATTTTTGTTGTTGAATTTATTTGTTTAGTTTTTATTATTATTTTAGTTGACACATTAATTGTCCCTATTTCAGGTACAGTGTAATTTTTAATACATGTGTACAATGCATAATGATTGAATCAAGGAAATAAAAATATCTATTACCTCAAAAATTTACTATTTTTATGTGTTGAGAATATTCAAAATGATATTTTCTAGCTATTTTTAAATATACAATAAATTATAATGAACTGTAGTCACCCTAAGTGTTATAAAACACTAAAATGTATTCCTCCAATTTGTATCAGCTAACCAATTGCCCCATCCTCTATATCCCTTCCCCACTTCCAGCTTTAAATAACCACTATTATAATCTCTGCATCTATCAGTTCATTTTTATAGCTTCCATATATGACTGGTAATGTGCGGTGTTTATCTTTCTGTGCCTAGCTTATTTCACTTAAAATAAAGTGATCTATGTTTTTCTGAATGGCAGGCTTTCATTTTTATGGCTAAATAGTATTCCATTGAGTTTATATACTATATTTTCTATTTTCTAAATTTTAACTTTTATTTTAGGTTTTGAGGATACATATGTAGGTTTTAAATATGAACATTTTGCATGACGCTGAGGTTGGGGTATGAATGACACCACCAACCAGGTACTGAGTGTATTACCGAATAGGTAGTTTTTTCACCCTTGACCTCACTGTCCCTTCTCTCTTTTGTAGTCTCCAGTGTCTACTGGAACCATTGTTATATCCACCTGTTGTCAATGTTTTGCTCATACTCATAAGTGAAAAAATGTGGTTTTTCATTTTCTTTCTTCATTAATTCACTTAGAATATTAGCCTCTAGCTGCATCCATGTTGCTACAAAATACATGATTTTTGTTTTGTTTTGTTTTATGGCTGCATAGCATTTCATGTTGTATTATATACCACATTTTCTTTATGCAGTCCACCATGGGTGAGAACCTAGGTTGATTTTATGTGTTTCCTATTGTGAATGGTGCTGCAATGAACATACCCATGCATGTGTCTTTTTGTTAGAACAATTTATTTACTTTTGGATATGTATCCAGAAAAGGGATTGCTGGGTCAAATGGTAGATTGTTGAGAAATCTGCAAGCTGCTTTCCATAGTGACTGAATTAATTTACATTCTGACCAAGTAATTAAGTGTTCCCTTTTCTCTGCAGCCTCACCAGCATAGTTTTTTTTTTTTTTTTCTTATTAATAATAGCCATTCTGACTGGCATGAGATGGTATCTCATTATTGCTTTGATTTGCATTTCTCTGATGATTTAGTGATGTTGAGCATTTTTTACATGTTTGTTATCTGCTTGTACGTTTTCTATTGAAAAGTGTTTGTTTATGTCTGTTGCCTAAGTTTTCGTGAGGTTATTTTTCTGCTTGTTTGTATTAGTTTTTCAGTAGCTTAAGTTCCTTATAGATTCTGGATATTAGACCTTTGTCAGATGCATTGTTTGTGAATATTTTCTATAATTCTGTAGGTTATCTTTCTATTCTGTTGGTAGTTTCTTTTCCTGTGCAGAAGCTCTTCAGTTTCATTAGGTCCAACTTTTCCATTTTTACTTTTGTTGCAATTGCTTTTGGGAACTTTGTCATAAATTATTTGCCAAGGCTGATGTTCATAATTGTATTTGTTGGGTTTGCTTCTAGAATTTTTATAGTTTTAGGTCTTAGATTTAAGTTTTTAATTTACATCGAGTTAATTTTTTTATATTGGGGAAAAACAGAGGTTGTTTCCTTCTTATGCATACGGCTAGCCAGTTAGCTCATCACCCTTTATTGACTAGTCTTCCCCAGTGCTTACTTTTGTCAACTTTGTCAAATATCAGTTAGTTGTAGGTACGTGGCTTTATTTCTGTATTGTCTATGCTATTCTTTCATTCTGTGTGACTATTTTTGTACCAGTACCATGATGTTTTGGTTACTACAGCCTTACAGTATTGTTTGAAGTCGGGTTATGTGTTGCCTCCAACTTTGTTCTTTTTGCTCAGAATTGTTTTGGCTATTCAGTCTCCTTTGTGTTTCCATATGAATTGTGTATATATTTTTTATTCTCTGAAAAACGACATTGGTGGTTGGATAGGGAGAGAGTTGAATCTGTGGATTGCTTTGGGCATTATGGACATTTTTATGATTATGATACTTCCAATCCATGAGTATGTTATGTGTTTCTATTTGTTTGTGTCATCCATGATTTCTTTCAGCAGTGTTTTGTACTTCTGCTTGTAGAGATCTTTCACCACATTGGTTAGATGCATTCCTACATATTTCCTTTTCTTGCGGCTATTGTGAGGGGGATTGCCTTCTAGATTTGAATCACAGCTTCAATGTTATTGGTATATAAAAATGGTACTGATTATCATTTGTTGATTTTGTGTCTAGTAAATTTACTGAATTAATTTATCAGTTTTTAAAATCCTTGGTGGAGTCTTTAGGTTTCTGTAAATGTAGAATCAAATAATCCACAAGGAGAGATAATTTGACAAAGAATGGTGAGAGTGTGCATTCTTGCTTCATTCCTGTTCTTAAGGGAAATGCTTCCAGCTCTTGACTATTTGGTATAATGTTATCTAGTGGATCATCATAGATGACTCTTATTATATTGTAGAACATTCCTTTGATGACTAGTTTGTTGAGGATTTTTATCATGAAGGAATCTTGAATTTTGTCAAAGCTTTTTCTGTCTATTGAGTCGATTATATGTTTTTTGTTTCAATTCTGCTTATGTGATAAACAACATTTATTGATTTGTATATTTTGAAACAATGCTAAAACTCTGGAATAAAGTCTACTTGATCAAGATGAATTAACTTTTGTTGTGGTGCTGAATGTTTGTTGCTAGTATTGTGTTTAAGTTTTTTGTGTCTATGTTCATCAGGAATATTGACCCATAGTTTTATTGTGACTTTGCCAGATTTTGGTATCAGAGTTACATTGGCCTCATAGAGCGAATTAGGAAGGAGTCCCTCAATTTTTTGAAATAGTTTGAATAGGATCAGTACCAGCTTTTCTTTGTACCTCTGGTAGATTTCAGCTGTGAATCCATCTGGTCCAGGCCTCTTTTTGGTTCCAGGAATGTATTTACTTCCTTTACATTTTCTAGTTTGTGTTTATAGAGGTATACCTAATAGTCTTTAAAGATTTTTTTATATTTCTATAGCATCTGTTGTAATATAACTTTGTCATTTATGATTTCATTTATTTGGATCTTTTCTCTCTCTTTTGTTTATAGAGATGACAGTCTATTCATCTTGTTTATCCTTTCAATCACCAGCTTTTGGTTTCATTGACACTTTGTGTGGATTTTAGAGTCTAAATTTCATTCACTTCTGCTCTGATTTTAGTTATTTTGTTCTTGTTTTTCTGGTTCCTCTAAGTGTGACATTAAAGTATTAATTTAAGATCTTTCTAACTTGATGTAGGTGTCTAGCTCTATAAATTTTACTCTTCACACTGTTTTTTTTTGTGTATCCCCAAAATTTTAATACAGTGTGTCTCTATTTTTATTTAAAGAAGTTTCTGTTTTTTGCCTCAAATTCGTTTTTAACTAGCAAGTCATTCAAGAGAAATTTGTTTAATTTCCATGTAGTTCTGTGATTTTGAGATATCTTAATGGTGTTGATTCGTATTTTATTCCACTGTGGTCCAAAATTATAGTTGGTATGATTTTGAATATTTTGAATTTATTAAGACTTGTTTTATGGCTGAACACATGGTCAATCTTAGACTGTTTTCCATGTACAGAAGATAAGAATGCATATTCTGTTCTTGATGGGTGGAGTGTTTCATAGATGTCTATTAGGTCTAATTGGTTATGTCAAATTTATATTCAGTATTTATTTATTAGTTTTCTTCTTTAATGATCTGTCTAATGCCATCAGTGGGGTGTTGAAGTCTCCCACTCTTGTTTTATGGCTGTTTTTTATTTCATAGGTCTAGAAGTACTTGTTTTATAAACCTAGGTGCTCCAATGTAGGCTGCAATATTTAGGGTAGTTAAGTCTTCTAGTTAAATTGACTCCTTTATTTTTATAAATCCCTTAATTGTCCCTTTTTACTGTTGTTGGTTTAAAGTCTATTTCATTTAGTATCTGAATAGTGACATTTGCTCTTTTTGTTTTTCATTTGTGTGATAAATTTTTCTCCAAACTTTTACTTTTAATCAATGAATGTTGTTACATGTAATATGGGTAAGTTGAAAACATATTTGAGAGAAGAATTCAATAATAACTTTTTAATCTTGCTAGAAAGCTAGCCATCCAGATGCATGAAATCCAGAGAATACCTACCAGATACTATCCAAAATGAACATCACCAAGGCATATACTCACTAGGCTGTCCAAGGGTCCAAGATCAACACCAAAAAAATAAAAATTTTAAAAGCTGTTAGAGAAAAAGTCATACTATGGAGAAAGGGAACCCCATCAGGCTAACAGCAGACATTGCAACAGAAACCTTACAAGCCAGAAGAGATTGGGGTCCTGTTTTCAGCACTCTGAAAGTAAAAATTAATTAATTAATTAATTAATTAAATAATAATAATAATTCCAACTAATAATTTCATATCCTGCCTACTAAGCTTCATAAGTGAAGGAGAAATAAAATCTTTTTTCAGACGAACAATTACTAAAGAAATGCTATACCACTAGATCAGCCTTACTTAAGATCCTTAAGGGAGTTCTAAGCATGGAAACAAAAGAACAATACCTGTTACTGCAAAATCACACTTAAGTGCATAGCACACAGATTGTGCAAAGCAGCTACACAATAGAAACTACAAAACAACCAGCTAACAACTGCGTGATAGAATCAAAACCTCATATATCAATGTTAACCTTGAATGTAAATGATCTAAATGTCCCTTTTAAATGCACAGGGTGGCAATTTGATTTTAAAAATGCAATCCATTCATATACAACATTTTCTTTAGCCATTTATTTGTTGATGGAAACTTAGGATGATTACATATCTTGACTATTGTAAATAGCACTGCAACAAACATTGGATTACAGGTATCTCTTCAAAACACTGATTTTCTTTCCTTTGAATATGTATGCTAGATCTTACGATAGTTCTATCTGCAGTTGTTTGTGGAACCTCCATATGTTTTTCATAATGGCTCTACAAATTTAATATCACACTAATAGTTCTCTGTTCTCTGCATTCTCATCAGCTTTTTTTGCCTTTTTAATAATATCTATTATAATTGCTATGAGATAATTTCTCATTGCGCTATTATTTTGCATTTCTCTAATGATTAGTGATGGTTAGTATTTTTTATATACTACTTGGCCATTTGTATGTCTTCTCTTGATAAATGTCTATTCAGATCATTTCCTCATTTTAAAAATAAGATCTAATTTTTCTGTTGAGTTGTTTGAGTTTCTTGTATACACTGAATATCAATCCTTGTCAGATCAATAGTTGGCAAATAGTTTCATTCTATAGGTTTTCTTCACTGTATTGTCAGTTATGGGGTGTTTTGGTTTGTTTTTTGGTGTTTATTGTTTTGTTTATGCTTTGTGGGAGCCTTTCAGTTTCATGTAATTTTAGAAAAAAAAAATAAAAATAAAAATAATGTTATTGTCCGTTTGTGCTTTAGTTGCCTGTGCTTCTGAGATCTTATCCATAAAATCTTTGCCCTGACCAATGTCCTGAAGTATCTTTTATGTTTTCTTCTATTAGTTTCATAGTAGTGTCTTACATTTAAGTATTTAAGCCATATTGTATATGGTGAGATATATGGTTCTAGTTTGTTTATCTACATATTAATACCCAGTTTCCCCAGCAACATTTATTGGAGAGATTATCCTTTTCCGAATCTATGTTCTTGGCTCCTTTGTTGATAACCAGTTGACTCTAAATATGTAGATTTTTTTCTGTTATCTCTGTTGTGTTCCATTGGTCTATTTTTTCTGTTTTTTTTTTCTTTTTCTTTTAATGCCTGGACAATTGTGTTGTTGTTATTGGACTGTTGTACAATTCCATGAATTGGGTGACTACTCATGTCTGAAAATGTGTTTGACAGAGTACAACAGAGAAAAACTACTGTGAATGATCAACAAGAATGTTACCTACTGAAACTAAAGAACTAGTAGTCTCTTTTAAAGGTGCCAACGCACACTATCATAGATATGAGCTGTAAGTCATCTAGTCTTAGTAATAACAATATCAGGTTTTTAAAAATTGTGATAGTTGACTGAAAAGTAATAAAATGGCAGACATGTTTCTATTCAATATAGTACTGAAAGTCCCAACCGGAGCAATTTGGCCAAAAAAAAAAAAAAAAAAAAAAAAAAAAAGTCAATGAAAATTATGCAGATTTGATAAGAAGAAGGTAGATTCTCATGTAGATGATGTGATCTCATATCTAGAAAAGAATAAAGGCTGAACTAAATTAAACCTTTTAGACCTAATATACACATTTAGTAAAGGTTCAGGATACAAAATCAACACACAACATTCAGTTGCATTTCTATAAACTAGCAACTAATTACCCCCCAAAAATCAAGAAAATAAACTTACACTAGTATCAAAAGAATTAAAGTGTAAGAATAAATATAACCAAGGTGGTAAAAAACTGTAAACTAAAAACTATAAAACATTTATGAAAGACATTGAAAATGTCACAAGTAACTGAAAATATATTTTATGTCCATGAACTTGAAGAATTAATATTTTTAAAATGTTGATACTACACAAAAGATCTGAAGATTCAATGCCATCCCTAACAAAATCCCAGTACTGTATTTTACAGAAATAAAAAAAATCCCAAAATTTGTATAAAACCCACAAAAAACTGAAATAGCTACAGAAATCTTGAGAAAGAAGAATAAAGCTGAAGTCATGACACTTCCTGATTTCAAGTTGTTTTACAAATCTATAGTAATCAAAATAGTATGGTACTGGCACAAAAACAGATGCATAGAACAATGGAACAAAACAGAGAATGCAAAAGTTAGCTCACACATATTTGGGTTGCTAATCTTCGACATACGTACCAAGACTACAATAAATGGTGTTTGGAAAACTGGATATCTATACGCAGAAGAATGAAACTAGATCCTTATTTTACATGATTCAAAAAAAATTAAACTAGAATGGATTAAAGGCTTAAATGTAAGACTATAAACCATAAAACCGCTAGAAGAAAAATAGGGAAAAAGCTCCTTGACATTGATATTGGCAATGGCTTTTTGGATATGACACCAAAAGCACAGGTAACAGAGGCAAAAATAAATAAGTGGAACTACATCAAACTAAAAACTTTCTGCACAGCAAAAGAAACAACCAAGAAAATGAAAAGACAGCCTATGGAATTGGATAAATATATACCTGATTGGGGTTTAATATGCAAAAAAATATAAGTGACTGCTGCAATTCAGTGGCAAAAAGTTCAAATAACCTCATCAAAATATAGGCAGAAGACGTGAATAGACTTTTTTTTCAAAGAAGAAATACAATGGCTCACAAACATATGAAAATGATATCAAATATATCATCATCAAGAAAATGCAACTTAAAATCATAATGAGATATTAACTCATACCTGTTAGGGTGGCTATTACTTAAAGAATAATAGATAAGAAATGATGGCAAATTGTGAAGGAAAGGTGGCCCCTGAGCACTCTTGTTGCGACTGTAAATTGGTTCAGCTATTTTTGAAAACAACATGGAGGTTCCTCTAAATATTACCAATGTAATTATCCTGTACTACAGAAATGCCACTTCTGGGTATATATTAAAAAAAAAAAAAAATAGAAATTCGCATCCTAAAGAGAAGTCTGCATCCTCATGCTCATTGTGCATTATTCATGGTAGCCAAGATGTGGACATATATGTTTGTTGATGTAGAATTCAATTAAAAATGTAATATTGGTTGGGGCAAAAGTAATTGCAGTTTTTGCATTGTTGAAATTTGCTGTTTTGATATTGGAATGCGTTCTTAAATAAATGTAGCTACATTGTACATCATTTTAATGCACATTTCTCATTTTATGTTTTTTGCTAATGACTTATTACTTGTTTTGTGTTTACTTATTACTTTATTTTATATTTATTTTAGACCATGGAAATGATGTTAAGCAGAAAGCAAATTCAAGGGATTTTTTATTGGAGTTCAAAATGGGTTTTAAAGCAGGGGAGACAACTCACAACATCAACAACGCATTTGGCCCAGGAACTGCTAACCAACGTACAGTACACTGGTGGTTCAAGAAGTTTTTCAAAGGCTATGAGACCCTTGAAGATAAGGAGTGTACTGACTGCCCAATGAAAGTTGACAATGACTGGTTGATTGCAGTCATCAAAGCTGATCCTCTTACAACTACACAGAAGTTACTGAAGAAGTCAACATTGAACTTTCTACAGTCATTTGGCATTTGAAGCAAATTGGAAAGGTGAAGGAGCTTGATAAAGGATGTCTCATGAGCTGAGAAAAAAATTAAAAAATCATCGTTTTGAAGTGTCATCTTCTCTTATTCTATGCAACAACAACAAACCATTTCTTAATCAGATTGTTATGTGTGATGAAAAGTGGATTTTACATGACAACTGGTAACAACCAGCTCAGTGGTTGGACTGAAATGAAGCTCCAAAGCACTTCCCAAAGTCAAACTTCCACCAAAGGTCATAGTCACTGTTGGTCTGCTTCTGGTCTTATCCACTACAGCTTTCTCAAACCTGGTGAAACCATTAAATCTGAGAAGTATACTCAGCAAATCAGTAAGATTCACTGAAAACTGCAAGGCCTACAGCCAGCATTAGTCAACAGAAAGGGCTTAATTCTTGTCCATGACAACACCTGATCACATGTTGCTCAACTAGTACTTCAAAAATCGAACAAATTGGGCTACAAAATTTTGCCTCGTTTGCCATATTCACCTGACTTCTTGCCAAGCGACTACTACTTCTTCAAGCATCTTGACAATTTTTGCATGGAAAATGCTTCCACAAACACCAAGATGCAGAAAATGCTTTCCAAGAGTTTATCAAATCCTGAAGCACGGAGTTTTACACTACAGCAATAAACAAACTTACTTATCATTGGCGAAAAAATGTATTGATTTTAATGGTTCCTATTTTGATTAATAAAGATGTGTTAGAGACTAGTTAAAATGATGTAATATTAACGATCTGAAACAACAAGTATTTTTGCCCTAATACATATATATATATATATATATATATATATATATATATATATATATATATATTCAATGGAATATTATTTGGCTAAAAAGAGAAAGGAATCCTGCCATTTGCCATAACATGGATGAACCTGAAGGTCATCATGTCAAGTAAGATAAGCCAGACACAGAAAGACAAGTACTGTGTGATCTCACTTATATTTGGAATTTAAAATAAAGGCAAACTCATGGAAGCAGAGAGTAGAATAGTGGCTGCCAAGGTCTTATGTATGGGATAAATTGTAAATGTTAGTCAAAGGTTAGAAATTTTTAATTACAAGATGAATAATTTCTGGACATCTTATGTACAGCATGATGACTATTGATAATAATAATGTATACTTAATTTTTTCTAGAAGAGTATACCTTAATGTACTTACCACATATACAAATAGATGAATATGTTTATTATGATATTAACATATGATGAATATGTTAATTAATTTGATTGTGGCAATTATTGCATTATATATAATTTATATATATAATTATATTGTGGACTTTGATTATATACAATTTGAAACTGTGAATTATATTTCAATAAAGTTGGGGAAAATTTTTAAAACAAAATAAAGTTGCAGACATAGAAACAACATACCAATTATTACACTGAATGTAAAAAGTATAAATGCACCAATTAAAAGACAGAGATTGGCAGAGTCGATTCAAAAATATAACAGGATGTAACTCTACACTATCTATAAGAAACTCACTTCAATCTCAATGACATAAATAGGCTGAAAGCAAAAAAATTAAAAGAGGCATATTAGCAAAAACAGTGGGTATTCTAATATAAAACAGACAAAGATGTTTACTAGGGGGTAAACGACACTATTTAATCATAATAAGATTAATCTACCAAGAATATATTGTAATTTAAAATTTTATGCACCCAACAACACTTAAAAATACATAGAGCAAAATTTGATAGAACTAAATCAGTAATTTAAAAATACGGAAAGACTTCAATAACTCACTCCCAGCCATGATATAATCACTCATCAGAAAATCATCAATGGTATAGAAGAACTGGACAATACCTACAACCATCAGAACCAAATTAACATTTATAGAACACTCCACTTTACAACAGAAAAGTGCATATTCTTTTCGAAGTACCCATGGAACATTCACCAAGCTAGAACATATTTTTGATCATGTTACTAAACTTAACAAATGTAGAAAACATTTATATTGTACAGAATATATTTTCTGATCAAAACAGAATGAAGGTAGAAATTAATAATGTAAAGACAATAGGAAAAATCTGCAAGTACTAGGAATTAAGCAACACATGTCTAAATAATCTATGATTCAAAGAGAAAGTCTTAAAGAAAACCAAAAAATATATAGAACTCAATGAAAATTAAAACAAAATACATTTTTAAATGTGAGGGATGAAGCTAAAGGAGTGCTGAGAAAGAAATTTATGCCACAAAATGTTTACATTAGAAAAGAACAATAATCTCAAATTAATAATCTTAGTTCTGCTTTTTTTGTTGTTTTTTTCATTTTCTGTTTTGTCTTTTCTGGCTTCTAAAGCCTCTTCGAATGTCTCGGTTCATGGCCTTCTTCCATGTTCAAAGCCAGAAATGGCATCTGTGCAACCTCTATTACCATAATTATGTCTCCTCTTTTGACTCTAACGCCTCTGCCTACCTATTTTACTTATAAGTATATTTGTGATTACATTTGGCCTTTCTAGATAATTCAAGATAACCTCCCTTTTTCAAGGTAAAATTATTATCAATTATACTTCTGTCTGCAAATATGAATTTCCCTTGCTCTTTAGCATAACATATTCTTAGATTCTGGCAATTAGTATGTGGACATCTTTGAAAGGTAGCAGTGCTAGTCATTATTATTCCTATCATACTCCCATATCAGACAAAGGACTTATATCTAGAACATAAAAAAAAATTAAAACTCAACATTAAAAATAAAATTATCAAAAATTCAACATATATGTATACAAAATAAGCACATTAAATGATATGCAATATCACTAGCCATTAAGAATTTGCAAGGTACCATCATAAGGAAATATCAGTGCATATCTATTACAATTGATAAAGTAAAAAAAGACGATGACAACACTAAAATAATTTTGTCAAGAATTTTGAGAATCCAAGTCACTCATACATTGCTGGTCAAAATGTAAAAAGTTAATCTGTAAAATTGTTTTAAAACTAAAAATGAATTTATCAAATGTCTCAACAATTGCACTATTAAGTATATATCCCAGAGAAATAAAAGCTTATTTTTATAAGGAGCATTTTACACAAATATTCATAGCAGCTGTATTTGTAATAACTCCAAACTATAAAATACCCAAATGTCCTTCAATAGGTGAATATTTGAATATTTAAACAAACTGTAATATACTAGGAAATGTTACTCAGCAATTAAAAGGAATCGAGCCACTGATACATGGAACAACTTGTTTGTAACTCAAGCAAGTTATGTTGAGTGAGAAAAGTCAATCTTGAATGGATACATATTTCATGATTTCATTTATTTAACATTTGTAACAGATTAGTGGTTGCCAGTGGTTAAGGAGAAGTAGGGGGTTTTATGGTGCGATTATAACAGAGTAGCACCCAGGAATCATGTACTAATGGTGCAGTTAAGTATCTGGATTGTGGAAGAGGTCATATAAAGATACACATGTGTTAAATTGCATAGAGGCGCACACACACACACACACACACACACACAAGAAAACACTCATAATTCGAGTGTCAAGAAGATTTAGGTTTAAATCCTGACTCACTAGTATTGTATTATCTTTGACAGATGTACAAGCTTTTGAAATCTGAGTTTTCTCATTACTAACTATACTTTAGCATTAGGCACTTTAAAAGGTTTTTATCATCAAATGAAATTAATTTTTGTTGAGTGCCTAGCATAGTAGCAGACACACTATAAGTGCAAAATACGTCTTAGCATAAATAGATGCCATCTTTTCTATAACCTTCATTATCAGAATCACATAATAGTCTGCCTGTACCGGGACTTGTAATAGAGACACGGAGCTTGAACATTATTCCTAGGACAAAAGAACAAAGATAATGTTGAAGGAAAGTTTGACTTTTTTTCCCATATTCTTTCTCCTTATGGAAATTATAACATTGCTCAGGGAAAACATGTATTTATTTACAAAAGTAATAAAGTGCTATTATTTCTATCTAACAAAATGGATAACTCTACAGATGATATATGGAGAAATATAAATATTTTAGTTTTAGAAAATACCTTTGAGAACATTTGGTCCAACCAGTTTATTTCACAGATGATACAGTATACCTAGCTGACAAAGTGAGTAAGGTATCTTAGTCAAGGGCCAAGAATAGAATAAAACTCAAATCTTCCCAACTCTCTGCATATAATTTATTATTTAGCAAACGATATAGTCAGGAAAGGCAACAATTTGTACATTTTCCGTATTTCCCCCATTTGTCTCAGTTTGGTATTGCTTTTTAATGTAACACAGTTTCTTAACTATAGTGAATTAAATGTGGTCAAAAGACACATTGTTTAGACATCATGACTATCCTTATGGCTAAATGCCGAAAACTGTGTGACTCCTCTTTCTTTGGAAGTTTATGATTTTTTACTGCTTTAACTTGAATTATTTTTTAAGAGAGAAGGTTCAAATATGTTTAATCATAAATGACAAAAGTGACATTTCAAATAATCTCCCAGAAATACAAAAGATCCTAGGAGAAACTTATGAACACCTCTGTGAACACAAACTAGTAAATCTAGAGAAAATAGTAAAATACTTGGAAACATAACACTGCCAAAGATTGAATCAAAAAGAAATTAAAAACCTGAACAGACTAATAATGAGCTCCAGGAATGAATTACTAATAAAAAAATATGAAACCAAAAAACCCTAGACCACATGGATTCACATTTGAATTCTGCCAGATGTACAAAGACGAGATGGGACACATTCTGCAGAAATTATTCCAAAAATTTAAGCAGAGGAATGGGTCCTTAACTTACTGTCTAAACTGAGCATTATTCTGATACCAAAACCTGACAAAAACACAATGAATAAAAGAAAAACAAAGATTTATATTCCTAATGAACATACATTCAAATTTTTCAGCAAAATACTAGCAAACCAAATCCAGCAATACATTAAACAATTAATCCACCAAGATCAAATATACTTTATATCTGGGATGCAAAGTTGCTTCAAAATATGCAAATCAATAAACATGTTTCACCATACAAACAGAATTAAAAACAAATATCATGATCATCTCAGTAGATGTGGAAAAAGCTTTCCATAAAATTCAACATACCTTTATCGTAAAAATCTGTAACAAACTAGGCATTGAAGGAACGTACTTCACAATAATGACAGCCACATATGACAAAAACACAACTGTCATACTGAATGGACAAAAGCTAGAAGCATTTCCCTTAAGAACAGGAAAAAGACAAAGAAACACCCTATCACACACCTATTCAATATGTTATTAAAAGTCCTACCCAGAGTAATCAGGCAAGAGATAACAATGAAAAACATCCAAATTCGAAGAGGAATCAAATTATTTCTCTTGACTGTCAATGTAATTCTTTTCTTTACAGAGAAAAGTCTAAAGACCCCATCAAATGCTCCCAGATCTAATAAATTATTTTAATAAAGTTTAAGAATACAAAATTAATGTAAAAATAGTAGCTTTTTCTTTTTCTTTTTCTGTTTTTTTTTTTTTTTTTTTTTTTGATGGAGTCTCACTCTGTCTCCCAGGCTGGAGTGCAGTGGCATGATCTTGGCTCGCTGCAACCTCCGCCTACCAGGTTCAAGCGATTCTCCTGCCCCAGCCTCCCAAGTAGCTGGGACTATAGGCGCACGCCAGAGTGGCCGGCTAATTTTTGTATTTTTAGTAGAGACAGAGTATCACCGTGTTGCCCAGGCTGGCCTTGAACTCCCGACCTCAGGTGATCAGCTGGCCTCGGCCTCCCAAAGTGCTGGGATTACAGGCTTGAGCCGCCGTGCCGAGCCAAAAAATAGTAGCGTTTCTATATACCAACAATGTTCCGGCTGAGAACGAAGTCAAGAATAAAATTTTAGTGGACGGGCACGGTGGCTCATGCCTGTAATTCCAGCACTTTGGGAGGCCGAGGCAGGTGGATCACCTTAGGTCTGGAGTTTGAGACCAGTCTAACCAACATGGTGAAACCCCGTCTCTACTAAAAATACAAAAATTAGCCGGGCGTGGTAGCGGACACATGTAATTCCAACTATGCAAAAGACTGAGACAGGATAATCGCTCCAACCCAGGAGACAGAGGTTGCGTTGAGCCCGTATCGCGCCACTGTGCCCCAGCCTGGGGACAGGGCAAAACTCTTTCTCAAAAATAAAATAAAATAAAATAAAATAAAATAAAATAAAATTTACAATAGCCACAAAAATAAACTTAGGAATACACCTAACCAAGGAGGTAAAAAATCTCTAAAATGAAAATTACAAGACACTGCTGAAAGAAATCATGTATGACACAAACAACTGAAAAACATCTCCTGCTCATGGATTGGAAAAATCAATATTGCCAAAATGGCCTTATTTCCTAAAAGCAATCTACAGATTCTAATCTATTCCTATCAATATATCAACATCATTTTGCAGAGAATTAGAAAAATTATAAAATTCACAGGAAAACAAAAAAGTCAATAGCCAAACCAAAGCTAAGCAAAAAGAACTAAGCCAGAAGCATCAAATTACCTGACTTCAAACAACACTTTAAGGCCACAGTAATCAAAACAACACGATCCTGTTAGAAAAACACACACAGACTAATGGAACAGGAAAAAGAAGTCAGAAATGAAGTTGAAAACCTACACCCATTTGATCTTCAGCAAAGTCAGAAAAAATAAGCAATGTGGAACAGACATTCTATTCAATAAATAATTCCGGGATAGCTGCCAAGCCACATGCAGAAAAATAAAATGGGACTCTTTACCTTTTACCATATGCAAAAGTTAACTCTAGATGAATTAAATATTTAACTGTAAGATCTCAAACTATATACATTCTAGAAACAAATTTAGAAAATAACATTCTGAACACTGGCCTTTGGAAAGAATTTATGACAAAGTCCTCAAAAGCAATTGTTTCAAAACTAAAATTTGACAAATGTGACCTAAGTAAATATAAGAACTTCTGCACAGGAAAATAAAATATTAGCAGAGTAAACCGACAAACCTCAGAATGGGAGGAAATTTTTGCACACTGCATTCATCAAAGATCTACTATCCAGAATCCATAAGAAACTTAAATAAATCAACAAAGAAATAACTATCAACTCAATTAAAAAGTGGGCAAAAGACATGAGCAAACACTTCTCAAAAGAAGACATACAAGTGCCCAACAAATATATAAAAAGATACTCAGTATCACTAATTGTCAGATAAGTACGAATCAAAACCACAATGAGATACTATGTTGTGCCAGTAAGAATGGCCATTATTAATAAGTTAAACATAACAGATGTTGGTGAGGTTGAGGGGAAAAGAGAATACTTATGCACAATTGCTGGAAATGTAAATTAGTTCAGCCACTGTGGAAAGCTGTTTCGAGAATTCTCAAAGAAGTTAAAACAGAACTACCACTTGAACCAGTAATCTCATATAGCATACTGTGTGTGTGTGTATATATATGTATATATTAAAATATGTGTATATATAAAAATATGTATATATATATGAGAAAATAAATTGCTTTACTAAAAAGACACATGCACTTGTATGCTTATCACAGCATAATACACAATATCAAAGACTTGGAATCAACCTAGGTGTCCATTAGTGGTGGACTATGTAAAGAAAATGTGATATATACAGCAGACCTACCTTATAAGTGATTCTTATGTAGTGCTAAACAGGGAAACACAGCACCAATATGCCACCACAAAAACACACTTATGTACATAGCCCACAGACACAAGCAAACATACAATCAAGTCTACATAACAACCAGATAACAACATAATGACAAGATCAATTCCCTATATATCAACATTGACATTGAATATAAATGGGCTAAAAGCCCCACTAAAAAGGCACTGAGTGCCAACTTGGATAAAGACAAGACCCAACGGTATGCTCCCTTTAGGAGACCAATCTCACAGAAAATTACTCTTATAGGTTCAAAGTAAAAGCATGTAGAAATATATGTTAATCAAATGGAAAAGAAAAGAGCAAGGATCACTATTCTTATCTCAGACAAAACAAAACTTTAAACCAACAATAATCAAAAAGAACAAAGGGCAGTACATAATAATAATGAACAAATTTAACAAGAAGACTTGACCATCATATATATATATGTAGCAATATTCATATAACAAGTACTTAGATACCTATAAAGATAGTTGGATAATGACACAATAAGAGTGGGAAACGTCAATACCCAACTGAAAGTGTTAGACAGATTATCGAGGCAAAAAAAAACTAACAAAGATATTCAGGACCTAAACTCAACACTTGACTAAGTGGACCTAACAGACATCTGTAGAATACTCCACCCTCACTCTACCCCTCCAAAAAATAGAATAGATATTCTCATCTTCACATGGCATATACTCTAATATATATTACATTCTTGGCCTTAAAGCAATCCTCAACAAATTTTTAATAAAACTGAAATTATACTCACACTCACAGAGCACAGCAAAATAAAAATAGAAATCAATACCAAGATCTCTCAAAACTGCAGAATTCTATGGAAATTTATAATCCTGTTATGAAATACTTTTTAGTAAAAAATAAAATTAAGGCAGAAATCCGGAGTCTTTGAAGCTAATGAAAAGGAAGATACAGCTTACTAGAATCTATGGGACACAGCAAATGCAGTAAGAGGAAATTTTATAGTGCTAACTGCCTACATCAAGAAGTTAGAAAGAACTAAAATTAACCACCTAAGATTATACCTAGAGGAAATAGAAAAACAAGAGCAAGAGCAAGTCAACACCAAAGCTAACAGAAGAAAAGAAATAACCAAAAGAGACCTGAACTGAAAAAACTGAGGTGCAAAAGTTTATACAAAAGAACATAACCAAAATTTGTTTTTTGAAAGAAGAAACAAGATCAATAAAACTGCAGACTACATTAATAAAGAAAAAAGAGAGATCTAAATAAACATAATCAGAAGTGACAAAGGTGACATTACCACAGACCCCATGGAAACACGAAAAAAAAAAATCCACAGAGACTATCACAAACACCTTTACGCACACAAATTAGAAAATCTAGAAGAAATGGATAAATTCCTGGAAACATACAACCCACCAATATTGAACCAAGAAAACCTGAAACACTAAAAACAGCAATAATGAGTTCAGAAATTGAATTAATAACAGAAAACCTAATAATAAGAAAAGAGCCTGTACCAGATGGATTCCCATCCAAGTATCAGCATATGTACAAAGAAGATCTGGTACCATGCATACTGCAATTATTCCTAAAATTTGAATAAGATAAACTCCTCCCTAACTCATTCTATCAGGCCAGCATTATTCTGATACCAAAACATGGCAGAGACAAAACACCAATAGACTACAAGTCAATATCCTTGATAAATATAGATGCAAAAAAATCCTTAACAAAGTAGTAGCATATCAAATCCAGTAGCATGTCAAAAAGCTAATCCACCACTATCAGGTAGATTTTATGTCTGGGATGCAAGGTTGGTTCAACATATGCAAACCAATAAATGTGATTCATCACATAAACAGAACTAAAAACAAAAAACCACATGATCATCTCAATGTACACAGAAAAGGCTTGCAACCTAATCCAACATCCTTTTATGTTATAAACCCTAAACAAAGCAGGCATTGAAGGAACATTCTTGAAAACAATAAGAGCCATTTATGGCAAACCCACATCCAATAGCTTACTGAATGGGTAAAATTGAAGCATTCCCCTTGTGAAAAAGAACAAGAAAAAGATGCCTGCTCTTATCATTCCTATTCCACATAGTACAAAAAGTCCTAGCCAAAGCAATCAGGCAAGAGAAAGAAATAAAAGGCATCCAAAGAAAGAGAAGAAACCAAAGTTTTTCTCTTGACAGATTATATAATTGTGTACCTAGGAAACTCCATCATCTGATCCAAAAGCCATCTAGAACTGATAACAATTTTAGTAAAGTTTCATAATAAAAAAATCAATGTACAAAAATCAGTAGCTTTTTTGTATTATTATACTTTAAGTTCTGGGATACATTTGAAGAACATGCAGGTTTGTTACCTAGGTATCTGTAAAGATGGAATAATGGGGTACTCCGGATATCTCAATTAAAAATTGGAAAGGCACAATATGAGAAAATGTGTATGCAAATAATTTTCATGTTTGTATGCATCATGATGACATGCACAAGATTATCATCTAGGGAAGAAGTGGGGCTACAAAGTATGCAATATTTGCAATATTTGACTTACCATATTTTCAACTTATAATAAGTTTATCTGTATATACCCTACTATAAGACAAGGAGTGTGCTTATTGAATGTATATTGATTTTGCACCATGGTAAATTTAAGAAATCTTGAGATGCACCATCATAAATTGGAGACTGTATTGCCAATAGCAAGGGTAGTTTGCTTTAGCCATGCTCTACTCTGAAGAATCTTGAAAGACCTACTCCTGCTTCTAAGAAAGAATACTATGGTCTTCAGACTCTACTACTGGCTTCATAGTCTACTACAGAATAGAGGTAAGATTAATGGCTTTCTTGTCCTTAACATCATTCATTGTTGCAAGGATGAGCCTTGCTGCATAAATGAGCAATGCCTGTTATGGATAGGGGTATACAAACAAAATATACTCAGAGGATATCAGATAAAAGGGACCATAGGCATGAATCTAAGGCTCAACATTTACATGTATGTGGTACACATAATTCCACTGTGACGTTTGACCTCTGGAACTACTCCAGTGATTCTGTTGCATTACATGGTGATACAATTTGGCTGTGTTTCAACCCAAATCTCATCCTGAGTTGCAGCTCTCACAATCTCCATGTGTCATGAGAGCGACCCAGTGTGAGGTAATTGAATCATGGGGGCCGGTTTTTCCTGTGCTGTTCTCATGATAGGGAATAAGTCTCATGAGATCTGATGGTTTTACAAAGGGCATTTCCTCTGCACATGCTCTCTTACCTGCTGCCATGTAAGATGTGACTTGGCTTCTCCTTTGCCTTCTGCCATGATTTTGAAGCCTCTCCAGCTATGTGAAACTGTGAGTTCGTTAAATCTCTTTTTCTTTATAAATTACACAGTCTTGAGTATTTCTTCATGGCAGTATAAAAATGGACTAATACACATGGCAAAAGGGATTTTTCAGATGGCTTATTAATCATACAGCTTTTTAATAGGTCTAATGTAATCACACAAGTCCTTCTAAAAAGTTGTTTCTAGCTGTTAGCAAAAAAGGGAGTCAAAGCAATTCCAAGTGTGAGAAAAATTTACCATGACTTTGTGAACTCTGATCTTAAGTAGGCCACAGCACAGGACGTGAGTATGGCCACTGGAAGCTGAGAAAAATTGCTGGCTGATAGCCAGCAATAAACCAAGAAACTTATTCTGGATTTTTGCCAACAATATGGATGAGCTTATAAGCAAATATTTTCCCAGACCCTCTATATAAGACTACAGCCTAGTGGACATCTTAATTTCAGTCTTGTGATGTCCTTAGAAAGATAATTCAGATAGCTGCGGGTGGCTGTGCTGGTGGCGTTCAAGATGTCGACCAAGAATTTCCGAGTCAGTGACAGGGACTGGATTTGCCCTGACAAAACATGTGGAAATGTAAACTTTGCTAGAAGAACCAGCTGTAATCGATGTGGTCGGGAGAAAACAACTGAGGCCAATATGATGAAAGCTGGGGGCACTGAAATAGGAAAGACACTTGTAGAAAAGAGCCGAGGCCCTATTTAGTGCTAATGACTGGCAATGTAAAACTTGCAGCAATGTGAATTGGGCCAGAAGATCAGAGTGTAATATGTGTAATACTCCAAAGTATGCTAAATTAGAAGAAAGAACAGGATATGGTGGTGGTTTTAATGAAAGAGAAAATGTTGAATATATAGAAAGGGAAGAATCTGATGGTGAATATGATGAGTTTGGACGTAAAAAGAAAAAATACAGAGGGAAAGCAGTTGGTCCTGCATCTATATTAAAGGAAGTTGAAGATAAAGAATCAGAGGGAGAAGAAGAGGATGAGGATGAAGATCTTTCTAAATACAAATTAGATGAGGATGAGGATGAGGATGAAGATGATGCTGATCTCTCAAAATATAATCTTGATGCCAGTGAAGAAGATAGTAATAAAAAGAAATCTAATAGACGAAGTCGCTCAAAGTCTCGATCTTCACATTCACGATCTTCATCACGCTCATCCTTCCCCTCAAGTTCAAGGTCTAGGTCCAGGTCCCGTTCAAGAAGTTCTTCCAGTTCACAGTCAAGATCTCGTTCCAGAGAACGTTCGAGATCTCGTGGGTCGAAATCAAGATCCAGCTCCAGGTCCCACAGGGGCTCTTCTTCCCCACGAAAAAGATCTTATTCAAGTTCATCATCTTCTCCGAGAGGAACAGAAAGAGAAGTCGTTCTAGATCTTCTTCATCTGGTGATCGCAAAAAAAGACGAACAAGATCACGGTCACCCAAAAGCCAGGTGATTGGTGAAAACACTAAACAACCCTGAGCCCAGGGCCAACCCCTACGGAACACCACTACTTTACCCAGACGCCACAGGTCATCTTCTGGATCATCCCATTCTGGTTCCCGTTCAAGTTCAAAAAAGAAATAATGTATTAAAATTTACTTCTTAAAAAAAAAAAAAAAAAAGAAAGATAATTCAGTCAAAAATGCCTGGGTTTGTGGCTTATAGAATTGTGATATAATAAATAGTTGTAGTTTTAAGTCACTAAGTATGTGATAATTTGTTTTGCAGATATGCAAAACTGATACAAAGAGAAAGGTAAAGAAACACTTCATACCAGTTTCTGGTATCCTTTGCATCTGCGATTGTGTAATAGCATTGTTTTATTTCCATTTTGGGCGGTGATATGGATTGGCTGTATTGCCACCCAAAATCACATCTTGAATTTTAATCCCCATAATCCCCACGTGTCAAGGGAGAGACTAAGTGGAGGTAATTGAATCATGGAGGCGGTTTTCCCCCATGCCATTCTCATGATAATAAGTGTGTAATGAGATCTGATGGTTTTATAAATGTTTAGTAGCTCCTCCTGCATTCATTCTCCTTCCTGATGCCTTGTGAGAAAGGTGCCTTGCTTTCCCTTTGCCTTTTGGAATGATAGAAAGTTTCCTGAAGCCTCTCAAGCTATGCTGAACTGTGAGTCAATTCAACCTCTTTCCTTTATAAATTACCCAGTCTTGGGCAGTTTCTTATAGCAGTGTGAAAACTCACGAATAGAGGCTGTGACTGAATGTCCCTCAGATATTAAGGGACATAATGAGAGTTATATATGCAAATTTGTTAGCTTTTAATATGAGAATTTAATGTACTGAAGCTTGGAATAATTTGTACAATCCAACAGAATATAATGCAATACAAATTTGAGATGCTGATGCTGGAAGACCTCAGCTAACTTTTCCTATATATTATTAACTCATTTAATTAGTCATGATATGTCTAGTAGTTTAGATTCTACCATTCCTTTAGAATGCGAAAATAAGGAAAATGAGAACTGAGCAGGAAAAAGAATTCCCCAGGCTCATGAACTTGTATTCATAAGAAAGTCATAAAATAATTCTTGGACTATCGACTAAGGAAATTTGTGTACTGTAATCAAATACTGAGTGATGTCAACAAGATAAAAAAAATAGAATGTCCCGGCAAAGATCCCCTCAGAGAAACACCAATTTAATAATCAAGTATAGACAAAAATACATTCATGAGAATCCAGTTAAGAAGCTGTAGCATCCCAGAGAAGTCAAAGACTAAGAACAGCCACACCGAAACAGATAAGTGGAACAGTTCCACTTTGCCCGTACCATGCCCTACCCCAATCTGGCACAGCTCCATGTAGAGAGAGATTACCTTGGCCTGTGATTTCTCCCATGGAATTGAGGGAACTAGAGAGAAAAGTATGCATCCAGCATCCCTAGATTTATGGATTCCTACTCAAAAGGACTGCTTCTATCTCACCTCACCTAGAGCACTGAGGAAACCCAGCATAATTGTAATGAGTCAGGGAAGCTAAGAGCAAAGAGGGAGTGTTTCTCGGAAAGTGGTGCAGCTGAGCCTATGGCACGTATTTCAACAGCTAGTGTGGATCTCAATAGAGGACATGGATCTTAGCAGACAGCATGAGCCTCGGAAAATAGTACAATTATCAGCAACCAACATAGCTATCAGCTGATGATATAGATATCAGCAGCCAGTGTGACTCTCAGCAGCTGGTGCAGTTCTCAGAATATGGTAATACTCTCAGATGATGTCCCAGTTATCAGGATCTAACACAGATCTCAGCAGTTGATGCAGACTCAGCAGATGGCATGGATCCAAACATCTGTTGCAGTTCTCAGCTGACAGTGCACATCCTGGTAGATAGCACAGCTCATAGCATTTGTCACGGATCCCAGTGGACTGTGTGGTTCTCAGAAGCCAGTGCAGATTTTGCCAGACAGCATGGATTTCAGCAGATGGCACAGTTACTAACTTACCATGTACCTTTCAGCAGCTGACATAGATCCCAGAAGCCCACACAGATTTCAGCAGATGAATCAAGGAAATAAGAAGCTACCAAAGGAACAAAATAAATCTCCAGTAATCAATTCTAAAGGTATGGAAATCTGTGTATTGCCTGAGAAAGAATTCAAAATAATTGTTTTAAAGAAGTTTAATAAGCTACAAGAGAAGGCAAATAGAAAACTAAACGCAAATCAGAAAAATAATACATTAACAAAATAAGGATATCAACAACGATATAGAAACCATATAAAGAATGAAACACTCAATCCTGTGATCTCAGCACTTTGGGAGGCTGAGGCGGGTGAATCACCTGAGGTCAGGAGTTTGAGACCAGCCTGGCCGACATGGTGAAACTCCATCTCTATTTAAAATACAAAAATTAGCTGGACATGGTGGCACATTCCTGTAATCCCAGCTACTTGGGAGGCTGAGGCAGAGGAATTGCTTGAACCTGGGAGGTGGAAGTTGCAGTGAGCCGAGATCTGTGCCATTACACTACAGCCTGGGTGACAGAGCAAGACTCAGTCTCAAAAAAAATAAAAGAATGAAACAGATTCTGAAACTGAAGAATAATGTAACCAAAGTGAAAAAATTTAATAGAGGGCATCGAAAGGAGACTTCTTCAAAAGTAAGAAAGAATCAATAAGCTCAAAGATAGGTAGTTTGAAATTATTCCACTAAAAGAGCAAATAGAAAGAAACAACAAAAATAATGAAGAAATCCTACAGGACGTATGGGACAGCATTAAGTAAACCAATATATGCATTATGAGATTTACAGAAGGCAAAATGAAAGATAGGGGCAGAAAACTGTTTAAAGAAACAAGGGCCAAAATCTCCCCAAATCTGAGGAAGTAAGTGACATCCGTATTTATATAGCCCAAAGGACCCTATGTAAAGTAAGTTCGAAGAAGACTACACTGAGACACATTATAATCAAATTTTCAAAAGTCAAAAACAAAGAGAATATTAAAGGCAGCAAGAGCAAAATGACTCTCCACATACAAGAGAGCCCACAAAGGACTATAAAAAGATTTCTCAGTAGAAATCTTGCAGCTCAGAAGAAAGGGGGGGGTAATATATACAAAGTGCTGGAAAAAAAAAAAAAAAAAACCCTGCTGCTCTATATTATATTCAGCAAAACTGTCTCTTTAAGGCAAAAGCGAAAGAAAAAATATGGCTTACCCAGGGAAATAAAAAACGAGAGAATTTAATACCATTAGACATGACTTAAATGCTAAAGGGAGTTATTGGGGTTGAAATGAAAGGATAATAAAAAGCAACACAAAAGCATATGAAAGTATAAAGCTTACTACATAAAGGTAATTATATAGACAGAAATAATACTGTAACACTGTAATGGCAGTGAGTGAATTACTCAATTACAGCATTAAGTCAAACATATTAAAATAACCAAGAACAAAATAATTTTAACAGATAAAATATTTCTAAAAAGTAAATTTCAACATCAATAATAAATTGTATGTGGGGTAACTATAAGTGTAGATGCTACTTAAGTTATTAATTTAAAATAAACTATCATATGTATTAAATATTTTATATGTTTCATGGGAACCATGAGAAAATACCAAGAGATGACACATAAAACCAAAGAGAAAATATATAAGAATATTACTACCAAAAATTAACAACATATAAAAGAAGACAATAAGAGATAAAAGAGAAATAAAATAGCTACAATACAAGCATAACTCAATTTACAAAATGTCAACAATAAGTCTTTCACTGTCATTAATTGTGTTAAATATAAATGGATTAAACTAGCTAATTCAAAAATATAGAGTGGCACAATGAATTAACAAATCTAGGCCCAATAATGTGCTGTCTATAAAAATCTCACTTAGATTTAAAAAACTACATACAATGAGAGTGAAGGAAATGAAAACGATATTTCATGCAAATGGTAAACAAAAGACTGCAGTTTTGGCCATACTTACATCAGAAAAAAAAAATGACATTAAGTTAAAAAGTGTAATGGGGGACAAAGAAAGACAATATATGATGATAGATCAATTCATCTGGAAAATACATCAACTATATGTGTGTATATGCATATCTGTATGTATACATACATATATGTGTGTATATATATGTATATATATCCATCATAAGAGTACCTAAGTATATAAAACATGTATTAACAAAAGTAAAGGGAGAAATTGACAGCAATACAATAATAGTAGAGGACTTTAATATTCCACTTTCAACAATGGATAGAACATCAGAAAAGAAAATCAATGAGGAAAAATAAAGGAGACCTGAATACATTGACAAATGGACCTAACATATATAAAACATTCTATTCAACAGCAACAGAATACAGTTTTCTCAAGTGCACACAGAACATTGTTTAGTATAGATGTTAGACCACGAAACAAGTCTTAACAAACTGAAGATTTAAATAATATGAAATATATTTTATGACCAGAAGATATAAAATGAGATATACATTACAGAAGAAACATTGAAACACTTAGAAATATGTAGAAATTAAATTAGTCAAATAAGAAGTCATAATGGAAATCAGAAAATATATCAACATTCCTGAAAGTGAAAGTATAACACACCAAAATTATGAAATGCAACAATAGCTGCACCACCATAGGGAAGTTTGTAGCAATAAATGTCTACATTACAATAGTAGAAATAATTAAAATATACAACCTATGATTAAATCTCAGAGAAGTGAAAACAAAAACCAAAGAAGGCAAGAAATAACAAAGATTAGAGCAAAAATAAAATGGAGACTACACAAGCAATTTAAAACCAATAGAACTAAGGGTTGATTTTTGAAAATGATGAACTATATTGACAAAGCTTTAGCAAATTAGAAAAGAATGAGAAAAGACCCAAATAAATAAAATTAAAAATTAAAGGGAAGACCTTATAACTGATGGCACAGAAATATAAATGATCATAAGAAGCTACAATATACAATTGCATGCCAACACATTGGAAAATCTAGAAGAAATGACTATGTTCCTAGAAACATAGAATATACTGAAATGGAATCAAGAAGAAATAGAAAATATAAACAGATCAATGATGAATAAGAAGATTTAGTTAGTAACCAAAACCTCTCAACAAACAAAAGCCCAGGATCAGATTACTTCACTGGTGAATTCTATCAAAGTTTTGAAGAAGAAATAAGGCTAATCCTTTTCAAATTCTTCCAAACATTTGGAGAGTGGGGAAGACTTCCAAAATCATTTTATGAGGCCGGAATTCCCCTGCCACCAAAATCAGACAAGGACAGTGCAATAAAAGAAAATTACAGGTCAATATCTTTGATGAACACAGATTGAAAAAGACTCAACAGTATATTAGCAAACTGGATCCAACAGCACATCAAAAGAATCACACACCATAACCAATTAGGGGCTATCCTGAGATGCAAAGATTGTTCAATATATGCAAACCAATCACTGCCATACAATAACATTAGCTGTATGAAGAATACATTTATATAATTTTCTCATTGCTGCAGAAAAAGTATTTGACAAAATCATCACCTTTTCACGATAAAAATTTCAACAAATTAGGAGTAAAAGAAAATTATATCAACCCTAATAAAGGCCATACATGAGAAGCCCAGAGCTAGTATCATACTTAAGAGTAAAACAACTGAAAGTTTTTTCTCTAAGATCATGAACAAGACAAAGGTATTCACTCTCATCACTTCTCTTCAGCATAGTACTGGAAGTACTAGCTAGAGCAATTAGGCAAGAAAAATAAATAATAGTCATTCAAGTTGAACAGAAAGAAGTAAACTTCACTGTGTCAAGATTACATAATCTTATATATAGAAAACCCTAAAGATACCACAAATCACATTAAAACTATAAAATAAATTCAGAAAAGTTTCAGAAGACAAAATCAACATACACCAATTATTTTTTTCTATTCATGAGCTGTGAAATATTCATAAAGGAAATGAGTAAAATAGTACCACAGTCATTGTAGTACATATAGCTACAAGGAGATAGTGCAGGGGCCAGTGAGAGCCGTACTGGCCCTGGATAACTCTGTCTCACTGAGGTAAATTAACTAAATATTGACAATGGGAATCTTAAGAAACTGAGAAATACAATTTGATAATATGTTATTTTTGTGTAAACTTGCCAGGATAAGAACAAACAGAATCACCTAGACATTTCAGTGAACTTCTCAGAGTGTTCTAAGATGTGTTCAGAGAGGTGGAATAAACAAGAAAAAAAATTGAAACGTGACAGAGGTGAACAAGACCCACTGAAAGATAAATTAAGATCTATATGCCTTCTAAAAAGGAAAGAAAAAAAGTTTCAGGATCTCAATGAATCTAAGAGGCTTCTTTTGAACTAAAATCAAAGGAGAATAGCCTGGTCTGTTCATTGATGAGGTTGCAAATAAACTGAGAGAAATGTGGACTAGCACTGCTACAGATGATAAGTAACATTATGATAAAGAGGTTACTAAGCTGAAGAAAAAAATATGAAAAGTATTTTGCTGTATATTAAACTAAAGGAAAACCTGACGGGAAAAGAAGGAGTTATCAAGACTGATAAAAGCAATAAGAAGGAAGAGGAGGAAAATAAGTAACATAAAGAGGATTAAGATAGAAGAAAGTTGAAATGAAGATAAGAAAGAAGAAAGATGATGGTGGTTATAAATAATTTTGTTCTAGTGCAGTATTTTTTCTTGTTTATAAAGCATTTAATCCCCCTGTATGCAACTCACTTCTCTTAAAGTAACAAATTAAAATGTAAAACTGTGTAGGCTTTGTTTTTAAACTGTACAGTGTCACTTTTTGTGTAATTAACACACTACTAAATGTGCCTTTAAATAGTCCTCTCCTGCTGGTATTTTCAGTGGCTACTAACTTTGCTTGGTACCGTATGAGGGTTTTAAATTATCATGGAAATTTAAAGCAAGATTCGTTTTGGTGCACAGAAAAATTTATATATATCTATATCTATATATATACACACACACACGTATATATACATACACATAATATTTTTGTATATTCATATATATATATTTATATGTAGGTATAATATTTTTGCCTCTTCATTTGTCTCTGGTGCAACTTATATGAAATGTTGATTGTTGAATGAAATGAAATATGATTGTTGTTCCGTTAACTCAATACCACCCTGCAATTGCAAAAAAAAAAAAAAATGTTGCTGTTGTTTTATTGGCATTCTGAATGTTCCTAAGTAAACACAATTTTTAATTTGTATTGTTCTTTGCATTCGTCTGAAATTTTTCCTCTGGAGGGAAAGCTAGCCTTTTGCTTTTACCTGTTTTGTATCACATGAATTATTACTGTGTTTATCTTTTTGTATGATTAGCTGATACAAATTTTCTTCCCACACAAACTGCTTACTCATGATTGGGATAATAAAAGTTGAATTGAGAAAGTTATTATCTGTGACTAAAACGAAAAAGAAACTTGATCAGTTGATATCAGGTTTCACATAGCCCTGTTACACTTACAAACTGAAGAGTAACTATAATGTGCTAAATGTTTAGGTTTTCTCCAATATTTATATTTTGAAATCCTAATCCCCAAGGTGGTGGTAATAAGAGGTACGGATTTGGGGAAGTTATTTGGTTTTGAGAGTATATCCTTCATAAATCGGATTAGTGCCCTTTTAAAGAGACCCTAGAGAACTTCTTTGTCCTTTATACTATATATAAAGACAAAACAAAAAGGCACTGTCTGTCAACCAGGAGAGTTTCAAACCAGACACTGAATCTGCTGATGCCTAGATGTTGAACTTGCCAGCACTCAAAACTGTGAAAAATAAATTTCTCTTGTCTATAATCTGCTAATTTTATGGTATTTTTATGACAGCCTGAATGAACTAAGACAATAACAAAAAAACTCACAGCATTGAATTATGAGAATAAAACATTTTGAAGATCTGTCCTTAAAGAATTAACAAAAAATATGTTCTAATCTTCACATGTGGACTATACATTCTTGAACTATATTTTCCACTCCCACATTGAAGACCTAAAACCATATCCCCAAAAGTATGAATTTAAAATAAAAGATTGATATATTAAGGTTTTTGTTGACATTAGTTCCAAGAAAGGCTCTGTGAAAGTGATGGCTGTAAATGTCTTTTTCCAATTGCCTAAATAGAGATTACTCAGCAAGCTTGATGCTCTTCATTGAAAGTGTTTTTATTTAATCAAGTCACCTTTTAATATATTGATACAACATTTAGAATAAAATATATTTTAATACATTGTGGTTTGCATCTACATAACTAAAATATACATGAAGAAATAAGGCTTTTAAACTTTTCACCTCAATACACAAACTCATTCATTAGGAAGATATATTTACCAGCACAGTAGTTCAGAAACAATTATGGCAATTTTGTGGTTATTGAGAATATCATTCTCTTAAAAAGTGTCAGAGTCTTAAAATATCATTTTTGTAATTTTACATTTTTTGTGATGGACTGTTGTTTGTTACATAACTTTGATTTGATTTTAATCATTTGCATTTGTTTATTTAATTTCAAGAAGAATACTGAATATCTGAGTTCTGAGTAATGTTAATCAATTAGTAATGGCAGAGATTTCAAAAAAAAAAAAAAAAAACAGAAGAGAGCAATCTCTTTACAAGACGTCAAAAAATAACATATTTAGAAATGGACTTAACCAGCAAGGTAAAATATTTGCACATGAAAAACTGCAAAATGTTGATGAAATAAATGGAAGAAGACACAAGCAAATAGAAAGACATCCGGTGTCCATAGATTGGAAGAATAAATGTTGACAAAATGTCTATACTAGCCAAAGATTCATGTTCAGTGCCCTCTGCATCAAAATCCCAGGTGCATTTTTTTTTTTACAAAAATTTAAAAAAAGATGCAAAATTTATATGAAACCACAAAAGATACAGAATAGGCCAACCAATCTCAAGAAAAAACAATAAAACTGGAGACCTCACATTTTCTGACTTCAAAGTAAAATAAAAAGATTTAATAATCAAGACAGTATGGTACTAGAGTAAAGACAGACATAGACCAATGAAATAAATAGAATAAAGAGCCCCAAAATAAACAAATTCATATAAGGTCAGCTGATTTTCAACGAAGGCACCTATAATACACAAGAGAAAAGGAGAGTATCTTCAACAAACAGTATTGTACAAACTGGATATTCATATGAAGCAGATTAAAATTGGACTCCTATCTTACACTATTAACAAAAATAAACTCAAATAGATAAGGACTTAAATGTAAGACCCGAAGCTATAAATCTCCTAGGGGAAAAAAACTTAGCATAAGTTGTTCATATCTATAATTGTATAGATAGATACTATATATACACACACACACAATATACACAATATATTGTATTATGGATACCTATAAACACAATAAAATATTTTTCAACCTTAAAAAATAAGTAAATCCTGTAATTTATGACAACATGGATACGCCTGGAGGACATTATGTTTGGAAATAAGCCAATCTCACAAGGGCAAATAATCTATGATTCCACTATATATAAAGTATCTATTATAGTAAAACTAACAGAAGCAAATAATATAATTTTGATCATTAGGGGCCAGACGGCAAGTGGAAATTGGAGACTGTTGCTTAATTGATGGAATATTTTAGTTATACAACTTGAATGAGCTGTAGTTCAATTCAGAGTCTTATGGAGTATGAATAAGCTTTCTCAATGCTCAGGAAGTCCCCAAGGACATAAATTTTACAGAACAGTAGATAATATTTCATAAAAGGGGAAAAGATATAGAATGTTAAAACCTTAGAATATTTTAAAAGATTATCTAGCCTAACTTATTCATTGTATAGAGCTCCAGAGAGTTAAGTAAAATGATTTACCAGAAGTAAGTACTAGAACTTCCTCACATTACTCAGCTATCTTTTTAGTCCACATTAATTTATATACATAATTATTACTTAAAATATATATTAAAAGTTAAGCTGTCACCTAACTTTAATTGAATTCTGTTTAAACTAAAAGCTCTGAAAAAAGACTCCTAAAAGAGTAAAACTTATGAAGAAAACTTACTTATGATATCAGATAAAGACTATTTTTTAGTAAGTTCTAAATCAGTAAAGGATTTTTGAGATTTGGAGGATTTGTTGAACTATTATTTATTTATTTAAATTTTGTTTAAAAAATAAAATTAATAAGTCCAGTTACATCCATCCATTGTTAATGGGTATTCGGAATATTCAACATGCAGAATTTATTCCTTAACACAGGACAGTTAGGGACACCATCAATCTCATCATATTTGACCCCATGACCTCACAGTAATAACCATACAATATCCCTAAATGGAGCTTCATCTGGTGGTTCTGTGCATTGCTTTGGTCCCCTTTAAGGGAGTTTCTTTCACTAGGTGTGGTATTCACATGATTTCCTTCTCCTTAATTCTGTTTAATATTAAAATGTAGTTCACTAGCTGTATTATACTACCACTCATTGGGCATCTAAGGCCAGTGCAAGGTCAAGAAATGTAATTGGCTAATTAACATTGTTTTCTTAATGTATCACTTTTCATTCATTGGGGTTTTAAAACAGTCAAGGAAGACCCACTAACTGTCATAACATTTGAACATTCCAGAGAAAACTTAGCTACTGCCTAAATATATTTTTTAAAATGTCACCCCTAATACGATGGACATTAACTATTTCTCCATCAACAACTTCATGAAGATCGAGTCTTCATAGTGGTTTTCAATTTTTTTATGATAGACTAAGTATTCTGATAAAGAGAGCCAGATGGCAGGCCCACTTATATTCTCTAGTCTGGCTCATTCAGTTTTATAGATTTGGCTTATTCTTGGTGTTTTAGTATGTTCCAAGCTTCTAAAAATTCACCAGGGCTCTGGCAATAACAGTTCTATAATGACCTGTAATTTTGTATTGTTTTGTTATCACTTCTCACTTGGGTCATGTTGCAATTAATAGAAATTTAGAACATCTTGAGGGTGACTAGTGGTTGTAATTTTATTGTGAAGGGAAGTTCAGCCATTCCTTCAATATAGTCCTCCCTCTCCTGTGTGAGTATTATTATTGGTTCTGTATTGCTTCTGGAGATCTTGGCTAGTAGTTGGGGAAGGATAAATAGGAGGCTGCTATTTTGCATTATAAGGTTTTCAAGAAAAATGAAATGATGCTACATATATGAAAATACATTTTTGCTACAGCTATGAAAGTATAACAAATATTCTCACTGGATTGATAAGAGTACTGTATGGGATAATTTATATAAAATTATTAAAATATTTGTGGCATGGAATAAGTGCTAAATAAATAGTCAAATTTGGGACTATCTTGGTGCAAGCTCTGTGTACATTCTTATGTAAGCTTGTATAAAAGCACTGTGAGATATGAGATTAGGAGGGACTTGACAGCAGGAGTTTCACATGGCATAAGCACTTTCTTGGAACAACTGCACTGGGGCAGTATTTTCACTGGCCCCAGTTAGGAATGCTGAGTTGGTACCTGTATCACAAACAACATTCTATAAATACATGAGCATAATATACTCATATATAAACCTAAACACATCCCAAAGCATTTTTTATCTTAGTAAATGACACTGCCAACAATTAAACCGAGAAGCTAGACATGTAGAAATTATCCTAGAAAGCCCTTTCTCTCGCTTCCATTCTCAATCTGTCTATTAATTCTGTGGATTTTGTCTCCCACATATCACTGAAATGGATCTTTCCTCCATATCTCTACCACCACTGTAACCACCAAATCCCAAGACATCATTACCTTGATCAAAACTATAGTAATAACTTTCTGAAACAGCATCTCCATATCTACTTTTCTATACCCAATTCTTCTTAGCGAAGCTAGACTTTTCTTTCCAGAAATACCTGTAAAACTGTCACTCTTTTGCCTTAAAATCTTTGATAGAACTCAATTGTTTTTTGAATACAGAATAAAATTCTTAACATTGCTATAAGACCCTGCATGGTATGAACCCACTCTACCTCTCCAGCCCCATATTATATCAAGAAATGTATTTCCCTCTCTTATTAACCATAACTTTTATTTTGATTTCTCTAATATGTCATTCCTTCATCCAAGGTAAGGCCTTTGCATATGCTTTTTCCTCTGCCTGGAATGTTCTTCTACCCATTCTGATCCTAAATAATTCCTACCTGCCCTTCATATTTCAGTTCCATTATCATTTCTGTGACTTGGCAGGTTACTATTATTATATACTTTTCCGGCATGATCACACTTTATTTGATAAAATACATTATTTAGACTGCTTTTCATTATCATCTATTATTTGTCAATATCTCACACTAATTATAAACTCCCACAGCACATGTCTGTTTTGCTCACTTTTGTTTTTCTACAGTGCCTGACAATAGAAAGAGTTTAATAACTATTTGTTCAATGAATGAACATATAATTATACACAGGTATTTCACATTATATACTAAGGGTTTTCAAAAAGTTCATGAACAATGCGTATTATAAAAAATTATCAGGAATTGCCACACTATCTTCCACATGATTTAACTAATTTCCATTCCCACCAACAGCATAGAAGTGTTTCTATTTCTCTGCAGCCTCGCCAACATCTGTTGTTTCTTTACTTTTTAGTAATCTCCATTCTGACTGGCGTGAGATGGTATCTCATTGTGGTTTTGATTTCCATTTCTCTAATAATCAGTGATGTTGAGATTTTTTCATATGTTTCTTGGTCACATACAAGTCTTCTTTTCAGAAGTATCTGTACATGTCCTTTGCCCACTTTTTAATGTGTTTTTTTTTTTTCTTGTAAATTTGTTTCAGTTCCTTGTAGATTCTGGATATTAGACCTTTGTCAGATAGACAGATTGCAAAAACTTTCTCCCATTCTGTAGGTTGTCTGTTCACTCTGATGATATTTTCTTTTGCTGTGCAAAAGCTCTTTAGTTTAATTAGATCACATGTGTCATTTTTGCTTTTGTTGCAATTGCTTTTGATATTTTTGTCATAAAATCTTTGCCCATGACTATGTCCTGAATAGTATTGCCTACATTTTCTTCCAGAGCTTTTATAGTTTTGGGTTTTACATTTAAGTCTTTAGTCCATCTTAGTTCAACCATTGTGGAAGACAGTGTGGCAATTCCTCAAAGACCTAGAACAAGAAATACCATTTGACCCAGGAATCCCATTATTGAGTATATACCCAAAGGAATATATATCATTCTATTGTAAAGATACACGCACAAGTATGTTCATTGCAACACTGTTCACAATAGCAGAGACATGGAATCAACCCAAATGCCCATCAATGATAGATTGGATAAGGAAAACATCACACACATACACCATGGAATACTATACAGTCATAAAAAGGAACAAGATCTTGTCCTTTCAAGAACACGGGTGAAGCTGGAAACCATTATCCTCAACAAAGTCACACTGGAACAGAAAACCAAATACAGCGTGTTCTCACTTGTAAGTGGGAGCTGAACAATGAAAACACATGGACACAGTCAGAAGAACAATATACACTGGGTCTTGTTGGGGGATATTGGGACAGGAAGAACATCAGGAAAAATAGCTAATGCATGAGGTACTTAATACCTAGGTGATGGGTTGATAGGTTTAGCAAATTACCATGGCATATGTTTACCTATAACAAACCTACATGTCCTGCACATGTATCCCAGAACTTTAAATTAAATTAAATGTAAAAAATTCTGCATGTATTTCAAATTATTTTTGCACCAAAATAAACTCACAGTAACTTGTTATATCAAGTCTGAACAGAGTCTAGGTTGAGGCACTAACAAAGATATGGCATTAGTTGAACAAGGTCCCCTATCAGAGCAACATAAATTATGCTAAAATTGAAGCAAGAACAAATATCAAATTTATGATGAAGCTTGTGTTGAAGAATGCTAAAGTCAATGATGCTTTAATAAAAGTTTATAGGGATAGTACTCCCAAAGAAATTATCAGTTTACAAATGGGTAATTCATTTTCTAGAAGGAATGAGATGATGGTAAAGGTGAAATCTGCTGCAGCAGATCATGCATATAAATTTGTGAGGAAAAAAAAATCATATTCAGGCCCTGAATGAGGAGGACCAATGCTTAAGAGCAGAAACAATAGCTAACACCATAGACAGTTCAAGTGCTTCAGCATAAACAATTCTGACTGAAAAATTAAAGTTGAACCAGTTTCCAGTCAATGAACGCCAAAACCATTGCACCCAGATTAGCTGCAGACAAGAACAAAGCTTTCAATGGAAATTTTAAGCAAGTGGGATCAAGGTCCGGATGTATTTCTCTGAAGAATTGTTACTGGAGATGAAACATGACTTTACCAACACACTCCTGAAGACAAAGTACAATCAAAGCAATGGTTACCAAAAGGTGCAAGTGTCCCATCTATAGCAAAAGTAGGCTATTGAAGAGCAAAGATTATGGCAGCAGTTTTTTCGGATGCTCAAGGCATTTTGTTTCTTTTCATTTTGGAGGGCCAAAGGACTATAACATCTGCATATTACAAGTGTTTTGAGAAAGTTAGACAAAACTCTAACAGAAAAATGCCCAGGAAAGCTTCACCAGAGAGTCCTTCTTGATCACAACTATATTCCTGTTCATTCCTCTTACCAAACAAGGACAACTTTCTGAGTTTCACAAGGACAACTTTGTAAGAGTTTCAATGGGAAATCATTAGGTATCCACCTTACAGTATTGATTTGTCATTTTCTGACTTTGTTTTCTTATCTCACCTTTTAAAGTCTTTAAATGACACCCATTTCCTTCAGTTAATAATGGAAAAAAAAAAAAAAAAGACTACATTGACATAGTTTTAAACTCCCAGGACCCTCAGTTATTTAAAGATGGACTAAATGGCAGATATCTTTACCTACACAACTGTCATGAACTTGATGGAGCTTATGTTGAAAAAATAAAGTTTTTATTTTTATTTTTTATATTTTATTCAAATTTTCAACAAATGTCTTGAAGCCCCCTCATATTTCAACTCTGAGTTCAAATTTACATTTTCTGAGATGCTTTTCCAGATTCTATTAGCAAAAGATTCTAACATCTCCACTAGCTTTCTACATTGCTCTCCACCTCATTACCCTAGTTTTTTTTTTCTTTAGCATTTATTCTTATTATAAAGTATTTATCTATTTTCCTAGATATTTATTTTCTTTCCACCATGAGAATGCAAGATCTTTGATAGTAAAGACTTTGATTTTTCTAATTTACTACTGTATCATCAACACCTAGGACAATTCTTTACTCATATAGATTCTCAAAATTGTCAAATGAATGAGTCGATGCAACATATTTCACTAGATTTCTACTTATTTTCAGATGTCTGAACCAAAATAAAGCTTTCTTTAGAAATAAAAATTCTAAAACAATGTTTGTTTTCTTTGCAAACATTGAGATCCCTGTTCCCTAAGACTCGGTAAACTGAAATAATGGCAAAAAGCAGTACATGAAAAAAAACTAAGAAAAAATACTAGATAACGGTTGGCAGTGACATTGAAAAGTCCAATTAGGCGTGTGATTTTAGAATCTCACTTGTCTGAGCCCAAGCATAACTACAGAAATAGAAAATACGATAGACCATGGGAAGTAAGTTCATGTGAACAATTGTTACAAAAATAAATGAAGTAATTAAATAATGTCTCTAAATGTCTAGATCTCTAAGTTATATTAGCTAAAATGCAGTAGGGTAGTTTCTGGTACGCTTGGGAAGAGTATAAGTCTCCCTTCTGCCCATGGCTACTCCCTCAATTCATCCTCAAATTATCATTTCAAAATAATGAAATGATCATTTATTTATATTTTTGCATTTATAAAGGATAAAAGCAGTCTTGTAAAGTGTGAGAGGCTGATAAATGTTTTTAAACGCTGAAATATTTACAAAAAGCTAAAATGAGAGAACATAAGTATATGAAATAACTAAGTTAATATAAAGTATTTGAGCTATATTTTAGCTCCGAAAGTCATGCCAGCCACAGTTGAAGACAAAATGAATTGACTGACAGAAGGAAATGGGTCAGGTTAGCAGGAGGCAGAAATTTTTTCTGGAACTGAAGTTTAAAAAATTAACTATTGTGTACATTTTACATAAGCGTTTTTCAATAACATAGGCTATGATTTTAGTCATATTCTTTATTAAAAGGTCTGTGATTTTGACAAGGTGTGATGTGTTCCCTAGGAATTGTTGACAAAGTTTCTTGAGAGTAGTCAGGCATCATAACATTTTCTAAGCCCTATAATTTAATAGTAAAATTGCAATTCTATTTTCTACACTTTCTAGCTTTGATAAATATGTGCTGTGTATATTATGATATTATTGACCTATGGTTTTTCTATCATTTACATTAACCACCTATGATATTAATAATGATGTCTTCTAAATCATGCCTGCAGAAGTCAACAGTGCACAATGAAACCACATACTGTAGTTTACTTATTTACTCAGTAAAATGTTTCTTGACAAGATGGCCTTCGGTGCAGAACATCTCACTACCACAGGCCTTCAGGATGGGAGCTGGAGGTTGAAGGTAGAAAATAGCTGCCTTATGTCCATCTCAGGTACATCACTGTAATCTTATGAAGTGAAACAATTCAATGATAGATTTAAAAAATCATCAGTCTCTAACTGGCAGAAATTGTTGGGGGTAAGTGTAGCTTTTTTCCAAGTTATTAAAAACAAAGATGAAAACAGCCAGCAACACTGTATGCATCTCGAATTGCCATTGAGAACAAAGAAAAGCCACATGATTTTGGAAGATTTTTAAAAAGTCATTTAAAAAGAATATTTGACTGCATTGGCAAGCAGATATGTCATACGTTTAGCTTAATATTACAATACAGATGATACCATACAAACAGAAGTTGGAAGTCAATTCCATAACTGGGAAATGCAGTTGTTGAAAGCCCTTGCTCCAAGGAATTTGAGGTTATATTCTAGGCAGGCTAAATCGCCTGTGGATACTGACCTTGATGAACAAATAGAAATATGTAGTGACAAAAGATCTCACAATATATTTAGCCATGGCCATAAAGTGCTATATAAGTTAAATGAAGTTTTTACATAACACGCTGCAAGCACTGTATCGTGACTGCACTCTAGCAAAGAATGACAACAAAATCTCAAAATCAGATACATTTGGCAAACTTTGAGTCACTTTACTTGCTTAATCTTGGGACATTCGAGCTGAAATAATTGTTTGCAAGAAATAATTACTAACATTGTACCAACTGAATTTGACATGCAGATGTTTCTACTAATCTCTGTAGTGATGATTGATTAGTGTACGGATGTTGTTTAACCTTCCGAAAGGAGAATGAAGGATGGCTATAGTAACTCAAATTGGTAACAAGCCTTTATTCTAGGTTTCAGGAGAATTAATATGGGTGAAGGATTTTGTTGAATTTATTTCATGTGGTTATTAGAAATGCCTGCTGACTTGAGACACAGACTTTAAAACCACTAAATAAAATTGACTAGGCCAAATGAAAAGCTGCAAACTCTTATAATCTAAGGTAATTGATACAGCAGTATTTAAGACTGGACCTCAGTAAAACTGTGAGATTGCATTTGTCTCTCATAAATATCTCCCTTCTATTTTACTAATTTCTGCCTTCCTTTCTCCTGGTGAGTAGTTAACAACGAAGACGGTAAGTATTGAAGTCATCAGTTGCATTCATTTTCTATTGTTGCGTAACAAATCACCACAAATCATCAGATGAAGACCCACTTATTAGTTCAGAGTTTTGTAGTTCAGAAGTCCTGGCAGGCTTATTTGGATTCTCTGCTCAGGGTCTCACAAGACTGAAATTAAGATGCTGGTTCGGGTGGGCTCTCATCTGGAGGCTGGGAAATCTGTTTCCAATCTCTTTCAGATTGTTGGCTGCATTTGTTCCTTGTAGTTTTAGGTCTGAGGTCCCTGTTTTCTTGCTGGCTATTAGTAAAGGGCATCTCTCAACTCTTTAAGGCCACCTGCCTTCCTTTCATGGAACCTCAAACAAATAGTCTAATATTATGGTTAAAAGCATGGGGGTTGTGGTGTGTGATAGTGATGATGATGATAAAAAGTTGAGAATTTCTTTGCTGATTCTGCTTCAAGTTGGTAAACTTTGAGTATGAAGTTCTATCGCATCTCAATCTTTTGACTTAAATAAGTGCAATTTGACGGTCTGAGTGTGCTACTCTTTATTCATAGCAGATACTAGTTTATCTAAAACATTATAATTTGTAAAGATAAAAGTAAAAGGAGCTAATATTGTGAGCAAAGGATAAAGCTATCTTCACTTGGAAGAAGTTGAAATTGGGGCTTAGAGAAGTTATAGTTTGCCCAAGCTTAAACAAATCATAAGTTTCAAAGTGTATGAGCCCCTTTTTCTCTGGCTAAAAGGAAACCTCAGCTGAGGTGCCATGGAGATGAGTCTTGCCATAGTTTTGTGTGGTTACTTTTTATTATGGAGAATCTGTTTACATCAGGGTTGCTATACACCCTTCATCATTATGGTCTTAGTGTGCTGTGACCTATGACCTTAAGTGTAAGGGCATTAACCTCTATGTTTAACAAAGATGAAGAGGAAGTAAAATTCTTTTAGAATGAGTCCACTGAGAACTTCTGGACACTTTTGGGCACTTTGGTGGTTGATCATGTTGGTTATTTTTTATAATTGGCTTCACTCTCATGCACTCCATAAGAATATGTGATAAGCTTCTATAATTAACATTTGTGTATAAGCCTATAAATTATGACTAGGGTATGTGATTATTATATTTGATTTCAAAATAGAACAAAATGTGGGTTGCAAGCAAGAGATTTTTTGTGTAAAAAAGGGGAGTAAAAATTGACAAAAAAAAAAAATGAAAAATTGGATTAAAGAAGATGCCATGAAAGAAATTGCCTAAGGTAAAACTAACAGAAATATCAGTGAAGAGACACAGAGTAAAGAAAAGGAAAATTAGAGCAGGAAGAGAGAAAAAAAATACAAAAGCAATTTTTGCTGCTTTCTGTGAAAATAGGTAAGTTATACTGTTGGCCCTGGCAATTTGTGGCTGATTTGACAGGGATGAAGGGTAAGATTGGACAGGTATTTTTAAAGTGGGGAGTTTTAGGTACGTGAAATAAAACGTTACAAGATGGATACATCAGAAAGTGGTTGTTTTCATTATTTAAGAATGATTTGCTGTGCATAAACATTCACTGCAGGGCTCTTTTAATTATAATTTTCCCTAAATACATTTACATATCTGCTTACATCTTATTAACTACACAGAGCAACTGGGTTAAGAAGCAGAGAAGCAAAAAACCGAAGACTTAGGGGCATCTGCCTCATAAAATTCATCCACTGTGGATAAATAAGATTTTCTTAAGAGCAGGGAGCATGCCATGTTTGTTATATCTAGCACATAGTATGTGCTCAATAGATAGTGAATAAATAAATGGAAATTTGATGAACAATGGCTACATTTAATAAATACATTTACAATTGTACTCTATTTCCTGAAATGCATTTGACTTGGCCTATAAGAAAATAAACATGTATAAATGAATAACTGGTGGTGACATAGTGCAATCGGCAGAATGATGGCCCCTCAAATCTACATGTTATAATCCACAGCACCTGTGAATATGTAATGTCACATCACAAATGGAATTCAAGGTGTAGGTAAAATTAACATTATTAATCACTTGACCATATTAATAATTTGACCCATTATGCTGAACTATTCAAGAGAATCTAATGTAATCACAAGAACCCTTAAAAATGGAAAAGGAAGGTAAATTAGTCAATGTCAGAGTAATGAAGTGTGAGAAAGACTTGACTGGTGATGATTGGCTTTGAAGAGATAAGAAAGGTATAAAAACCAAAGAATGTGAACAGCGTTTAGAAATTGGAAAAAGAAAGAAACTGAAATCTCCTCTAGAACTCCCAGAAAAAAAGCAGTCCTGCTGATATTTTGATATTAGCCCAATGTGATGGTTGTTGGGAGAAAAACTGATTATTGGGAGAGAAGCTGAGGCAGGGCTTGCATGTCTCCTAGACTTGCTGACTCTTTGCTTCTAGCACTCCCGTTATCTCAAGCAGCAATATGTCTCTCACTCACTTGATACACTGTTTCCTTTCATCCTCCACATCCTCACCACCTGTTTGTTTGAGCACCAATAAATAGCGTGGGTTCCCAGAGCTCAGGGCCTTCACAGCCTCCTCGCTCGCGATGGCCCCCTGGTCCCATTTTCTCTCTCAAACTGCCTTTTTCTCATTCCTTTGACTCCAACGGACTTTGTCGCCCCCACGACCTGGTGTTGGGTCTGATCATCCTAACAATGGTTAGTATTACGTGTCAACTTGACTGGCTTGAGAATGCCCAGATGGCTGGTGAAGCACTGTTCCTGGGTGTGTCTGTGAGGGTGTTGCCAGAGGAGATTGACAATTGAGTCAGTGGACGGGAAGAGCAAGATCCATCCCCAGTGTGGGTGGACACCATTCGATTGGCTGCCAGAAAGGCAAGAACGAAGCAGGTGGAAGAAGAAGTAATAATTTTGCTTGCTGAGTCTTGTGGTGTTCTCTCTCTCTTCCCATGCTGGATACTTGATTCCTCTCCTCCTGCCCTTGGACATCAGACTCCAGGTTCTTAGGCCTTTGGACTTCGGGACTTGCATTAGCAGCACTGAGCACTGTTTTAATATACTTGTTAACTGCTTGTATATCTTCACATGAGAAATGTCTATTCAGGTCATTTACCCACTTTTAAAAATCAAATTATTTGTTTAATTTATATTGAGTGGTATGAGTTCCCAATATATTTTAAATATTAGTTCACTGTCAGATTTATGGTTTGCAAATATTTTCTCCTATTCTATAGGTTGTCTCTTTATTATATTGATTGTTTTTCTTTGCAGTGTAGATTCCTTTTATTTTGATACAATCTCGTTTTTCTGTTTGCTTTGCTTGCCTGTGTTTGGGGTCATATCTAAAACATATTTGTCAAGACCAATATCCAACGAACTTTTCTCATATGCATTGTTCTAGCAATTATACAGTATCTTGTGTTACATGTAAGTCTTTATTGCATTATAAGTTGATTGTCGTATATGGTGTGTAATATAAATGTCAAATTTATATTTCAGTAAGTTGATACCAAGTTTTCCTAATATGATTTATTGAAAAGACTATCCTTTCTCCATTGAGTGTGTTTGGCAACTTGTAAAATAATTGACAGTACCTTTGTGGATTTATTTCTGTGTTCTCCATTCTGTTTTATTAGTCTATGTGTTTGTTTTTATGCTAGTAGAATACTGTTTTAATTAAGATATATTTGTAGTATATTTTAAGATTAGATAGTGTTATGCTTACAGCATTGTTCTTTTTGTTCAACACTGCTTTGTTGTTCTGGGTCTATTGTAGACTCATACATGTTTTAGAATTTTTTCCCATTTCTGGGAAAATATTATTGAAATTTGATAAAAAATGCATTCCATTGGTAGATCATTTTGGGAAATATGGACATTTTAACAATATACATTCTTCCAATCCATGAACATAGGATATTTTTACATTTATTTGTATCATCTTGAATTTCTTTGATCAATGTCTTATAGTTTTCAATGTGCAATATTTCACCTCCTTTGTTAAATTCATTTCTAAATATCTTTTGAATGTTATTATAAATGAGATTTTTTTATTTTCATGTAATAGTTTGTCGTTAGTCTATAGAAACAATGCAAAATTTTTTATAAAACCCTACAAATTTTCTTATTATTGCTAACAAGTTTTTGCTGTAGCATTCAGGGTTATACATATATACATTTATGCAATCTGAAAATTTATCTTCTTCCTTTCGTATTTTGATGCAGATTTTTTTCTTGCCTAACTTTTATGGCTAGAACTTCCAGTGCTTTGCTGAGTAGAAGTGTTGAACGTGGGTATTCTTTTCTTCATCTGGATCCTAGAGAAAAATCGTATGATGTTAGCTGTGGACTTGTAATATACGGCTTTGATTGTTTTGATGTAATTTACTTTTACACCTAACTTGTTGAGAGTTTTTATCATAAAAGAATGTTGTGTTCTGTCAAATGCTTTTTCTGCATGTATTGAGATGATATAATTATTAGACTTCATTCTGTTAGTATAATGTATCACATTTATTGATTTCCATATGCTTCTTGAGCCATCCTTGCACCCCAGGGATAAATTTCACTTGATCATGGTGTATGATTATTTTAATGTGCTGCTGAATTAGGTTTGCTAATAATTTGTTGAGGCTATCTGCATTTATGTTGTAATGTATAATATTAGATGTCAACTTGATTGAATTGAAGGGTGTAAAGTATTGTTTCTGAGTGTGTGTGTGAGGTGTTGTCAGAGGAGATTAACATTTGAGTCAGTAGACTGGAAGAGGGAGATCCACCCTCAATGTGGGTGGGCATCATCCACTCAGCTGCCAGTAAGGCTAGAAAAGGCAGGTGGAAGAAGCTGAAATAAGCTGTCTTGCTGAGTCTTCCGGTTTTCATCTTTCTCCTGCTGGATGCTTCCTGCCCTTGAACATCAGATTCCAGGTTCTTTGGCCTTTTAACTCTTGGACTTCCACCATTGGTTTGCCAGTGGCTCTTGGGCCTTAAGCCACATACTGAGGGCTGCACTGTTGGCTTCACTACTTTTTAGGCTTTGGGGTTTGGACTGAGCCACTATTGTCTTCCTTGCTCCCCAACTTGCAGACGGCCTATGGTCAGACTTCACCTTGTAATCGTGTGAGTTAATTCTCCTTAATAAACTCCCTTGCATATACACATATATCCTGTTCTGTTCTCTGGAGAATGGTTACTAATACAAATGCTCATGAGAGATACTGTCCTGTAATCTTTACTTGTGATATGACTTAAATGTGAAGGTAATTCTAGCCAGGAAAAAGAAATATAAAACAAACCTGCACGTTGTGCACATGTACCCTACAACTTAAAGTAAAATAATAATAAATAAATTTTTTTAAAAAAGTATTTTTTCTCTTCACTTTTTAGGAAAATATTGGGGAAGATCAGTGTTATTTTTTTAAAATGTTTGGTAAAATGTAACTGTGAAGCCAATAGGTTTATGTTTTCTTTTCCCTTTGCTGGAAGACATTTTATTACTGATTTAATCTATTATCTTTTATTGGCCTGTTCAGATTTTCTATTTCTCTGTGAGTTAATATTTGTTTGTTGTATATTGCTAGGAATTTATACATTTTATCTGTGTAATCCAATTTGTTAGTAGACAGCTGTTTATTATACTCTTCTATAATTCACAATTCATATTTCTGTGGTATCGGTTGTAATGTCTATTCTTTTATTTCTAATTTTATTTATTTGAATATTTGTTGTTATTAGTATAAGAGTCTGTCAACTGTGTTTATCTTTTCAAAAAATAAACAGGTTTTTTTATTTTTTATTTTATTTATTTATTATGATTATTATACTTTAAGTTCTAGGGTACATGTGCATAATGTGCAGGTTTGTTACATATGTATACTTGTGCCATGTTGGTGTGCTGCACCCATCAACTCGTCAGCACCCATCAACTCGTCATTTACATCAGGCATAACTCCCAATGCAATCCCTCCCCCCTCCCCTCTCACCATGATAGGCCCCAGTGTGTGATGTTCCCCTTCCCGAGTCCAAGTGATCTCATTGTTCAGTTCCTACCTATGAGTGAGAACATGCGGTGTTTGGTTTTCTGTTCTTGCAATAATTTGCTGAGAATGATGGTTTTCCAGCTGCATCCATGTCCCTACAAAGGACACAAACTCATCCTTTTTTTATGGCTGCATAGTATTCCATGGTGTATATGTGCCACATTTTCTTAATCCAATCTGTCACTGGTGGACATTTGGGTTGATTCCAAGTCTTTGCTATTGTGAATAGTGCCGCAATAAACATACGTGTGCATGTGTCTTTATAGCAGCATGATTTAGAATCCTTTGGGTATATACCCAATAATGGGATGGCTGGGGCATATGGTACTTCTAGTTCTAGATCCTTGAGGAATTGCCATACTGTTTTCCATAATGGTTGAACTAGTTTACAATTCCTCCAACAGTGTAAAAGTGTTCCTATTTCTCCACATCCTCTCCAGCACCTGTTGTTTCCTGACTTTTTAATGATTGCCATTCTAACAGGTGTGAGATGGTATCTCATTGTGGTTTTGATTTGCATTTCTCTGATGGCCAGTGATGATGAGCACAAAAAATAAACAGTTTAATTGATTGTTTATATTGTTTCTTCTAGTCTATTATTTTATTTCTGTTCTGATCTTTGTGATTTTATTCCATTTACTTTGGACATAGATTTTTTTCTACTTCCTTGAGGTGTAAAGTTATGCTGTGTATTTGAGATTTTTTTTTAATGTAGGCTTTTATTGCTGTAAATCTTCCTCTTAGAACTGCCTTTGCTATATCTCATAAGATTGGTATATTGTGTATTCATTTTTGTTTGTCTCAAGATTTATTTTGTTTCCTCTTTGATTTATTTTTGATCAATTAGTTGTTCAAAAGTAACCTGTTTAAATTAATTTTGTTTAACTTTTCAGGACTTCTTTAGCTGTTAATTTTTTGTTTTATATTATTGTCATTATAGAAGGTACTTAATATGATTTAAATCTTCAATTTATTAAATATTGGTTTTGGAACAACATATGAAGTATCATGAGGAATGTTTTAGTGCACTTGAGAAAAGTATGTTGGGGTGGTGCAAGATGATCAAATAGAAGGCTTTACCAATCAACCTCTTGCATGAACACCAACTTCTAACAACTATCCACACAAAAAGCTCCTCCATAAAATCAAAATTTAGTTGAGCAATAACAATATCTGGCTTTAAATTTATATCATTGAAAGAAGCACTGAAGAGGGAGAAAAGACTGTCTTCAATTGCCAATGCCTCCACTATTCTCTCCCCCAGCAGTGGCTTCGTGGCAAGGAGAATCTCTGGAGAAGAATTGGTAAAGGGAGAACTAAGTGATTGGGAAAAGTTGCATTGAAATCACTGCTGCGCTGTTACAGCAGAAAACAAAAGCATGCTGAAATCAGACAGTAGCCACACACAGAGGGTGCATTTGAACCAGCATAGGTAAGGGGACAGTCTGAATTTGAGTTTTGGCAAACCTTGCCACCATGAGTTAAAGTGTCCTTGGGTCCTCCATGATGATAAACGGCAGTCTAGGATACAAGGACTGCAATTCTTAGGCAAGGTTTGATGCTGTGCTGGGCTTAGAGAAAGTGGACTGGGGCAGTGTGTTACCTAGTGAGACACGAGCTGGAGTGAATGGTGAATGGGGTAGCGCCTGCACCACCCCTCCTCCAACCAAAGGAAGTGCAATTCACAGCAATTAAAGTGATCCATTTCTTCTTCTTGAGGGAAGGAGAAAGAAGAGTAAAGAAGATTTTATCTTGCATCTTGGATATCAGCTCAGCCACAGTATGACAGGGCACCAGAGTCATGAGGTTCCCATCCCAGGGTCAAGCTTCCAGATGATATTTTTAAACAAACTCTGAGCCAGAAGGCAACGTGCTGCATTGAAGGAAAGAACCCAGTTCTGGAAAGGTACATCACTAGCTGACTAAAAAGCCCGAGGGCACTAAATAATCAACAGTAATACCTAGGTACTACACCATGGGCCTTGGGTGAGGCTGAGATGTGCTGGTTTCAGGTACCAGCTCAACCACAGTGGACTACCGTACAAATTGGGCTCTTGGTGTTTCTGAGACAAGTCCCAGGGTGGTAGACATCATTTCTGGACCTGTCCTGGGAAACAGGGGCCTTGAAGGGTGATTCGGAGGCCTGGCAATATTCACCACAAGCTGACTGAAGAGGACTCGGGTCTTAAGTAAACACTGGCAGGAAAATGAAAGAACTGCTCATGGGCCAATGGTGGTGATGGCCATGGAGAGAAGCGTCTTTGCTTTTAGAAGGGGGAGGAAAGAGCTGGAATGACATCTTGTGGTTTGAATGCCAGGTTCACCATAGTAGAATAGAACACCTTTAAGGTTTTATACTCCAATCTCTGACATCCAGACAGCATCTCTGGACCCACCCAGGGCCTGGAGGAACTTGTCACACTGAAAAGAAGTACACAAAACTGACTGGCTTTGCAGTCTGCTAATGGTAGAGACCTCAGTCCTTGAGTGAACACAGAAAGTAGCAGGTAGTGGTTAGAGTGGGCTGTCGTTGAATCCCTGTGATGTGCTGGCTTCAGGTATGATCTAGGGCAGATTCAGTAGTCGTGAACACAGGTGTACTAGTGTCACTTCACCCCATCTCCAGGCAGCTCAGTACAGGGAGAAACATGCCGTTTGTATCCAAGACCACCAAGAGGATACCTCTAAAAGCCTGCAGAACCACAGTGTCACTGGACTGGGAGACCAAGTCAGTTTGAATACCTGGAAAGCCTTCTCCCAAAAGATAAGCACAGATTGTGAATGCCAGATTTCAAAGACTACAAAAAAATAGCTCACTCATCAATGCCCAGAAACCAATGAATGTCTACAAGCACCAAGACTAGCCATGAAAACATAAACTCACAAAATGAACTAAATAAGCCACTGTAAACCAATCCTGGAGAAACAGATATATGACTGTTTAGACAGATAATTCAAAAATATCTATTTTGAGGAAACCCAGAGAAATTAAAAATAACACAGTGAAGGAATTCAAAATTCTATGAGAAAAATGTAGCAAAGAGATTGAAATAATTAAAAGAATGAAGCAGAAAATCTGGAATTGAAAAATGCAATTGGCATACGAAAGAATACATCAATTTCTTAATGGAAGAATTTATCACACAGAAGAAATAATTTGTCAGAAGAATCAAAAGAAGAAAGTATATAAAACAATAAAGCATGCCTGGCTATCTAAAAGATATCCTCAAAAGGGCAAATTTAAAAGTACTGGACTTAAAGAGGAGGTAGAGAAAGAGATATGGGTAGACAATTTATTCACAGGGATAATAACAGACAACTTCTCAAACCTAGCCAAAAATATCAACATTCAAGTACAAGAAGGTTATGGTACACCAAGCAGATTTAACCTAAAGCAGGTTACCTCAATGCGTTAAATAACTAAACTTTCAAAGGTCAAGGATAAAAAAGGATCCTAAAAGCAGCAAAACAAATGAAGCAAATAACATATAGTGGAGCTCCAATACATCTAGCAGCAGACTTTTTGGTGGAAACATCAAAGACCGGAAGACAGTAGCGTGACACAGTTAAGGGCCAAAGAAAAATCTGTTTACTATAGGATAGTATATCCAGTGAAAATATTAATCAAACATGAAGGAGAGATAAAGACCTTACCAGAAAAGGAAAAGCTGAGGAATTTCATCAACACTAGACCTGTTCTAAAAGAAATGCTAAACAAAGTTCTTCAATACTGAAAAAAAGGGCATAATGAACAATAAGAAATTATCTGAAAGTACACAACTCACTAATAATCATAAGCACACAGAAAATCACAAAATATTATAACACCATGAAGTGGAATTGAGGCCAGGGGCAGAGCAAGATAGTTGAATAGGAACAGCTCCAGTCTCCAGCTCCCAGCACCAGCAACACAGAAGATGGGTGATTTCTGCATTTTCAACTGAGGTACTGGGTTCATCTCACTAGGGAGTGCCAGACAATCAGTGCTGGTCAACTGCTGCAGCCTGACCAGCCAGAGCTGAAGCAGGGTTAGGCATTGCCTCACCTGGGAAGCACAAGGGGGAATGGAATCCTTTTTCCTAGCCAGGGGAACTGAGACACACAACACCTGGAAAATCGTTTAACTCCCACCCCAATGCAGCACTTTACCAAGGGTCTTAGCAAACAGCACACCAGGAGATTATATCCCACACCTGGCCGGGAGGGCAGAGGCTCCCTCATTGCTAGCACACCAGTGGGCGATCTAACAGAAAGGCAGCAGCAAGTCTGGGGGAGGGGTGCCCACCATTGCTGAGGCTTAAGTAGGTAAACAAAGCCTCTGGGAAGCTCGAACTGGGTGGAGCCCACAGCAGCTCAAGGAGGCCTGCCTGTCTCTGTAGACTCCACCTCTAGGGACAGGGCAGAGCTAAACAACAACAACAAAAAAGCAGCAGAAACCTCTGCAGATGCAAACGACCCTGTCTGACAGCTTTGAAGAGAGCAGTGGATCTCCCAACACAGAGGTTGAGATCTGAGAAGGTACAGACTGCTAGCTCAAGTGGGTCTCTGACACCTGAGTAGCATAACTATGAGACATCCCCCACTAGGGGCAGATTGACACTGCACACCTCACATGGCAGGGTACACCCCTGAGACAAAGCTACCAAAGCAAGGATCAGACAGGTACACTCGCTGTTCAGCAATCAGCAATATTCTATCTTCTGCAGCCTCTGCTGCTGATACCCAGGCAAACAGGGTCTGGAGTGGACCTCAAGCAATCTCCAACAGACCTACAGCTGAGGGTCCTGAATGTTAGAAGGAAAACTAACAAACAGGAAGGACACCCACACCAAAACTCCATCAGTACGTCACCATCACCAAAGACCAAAGGCAGATAAAACCACAAAGATGGAGAAAAAGCAGGGCAGAAAAGCTGGAAATTCAAAAAATAAGAGTGCATCTCCCCCTCCAAAGGAACGCAGCTCATCGCCAGCAACAAATCAAAGCTGGATGGAGAATGACTTTGACGAGTTGAGAGAAGAAGGCTTCAGTCCATCAAACTTCTCAGAGCTAAAGGAGGAATTAGAAACCCAGCGTAAAGAAACTAAAAATCTTGAAAACAGAATGGAAGATTGGATAACTAGAATAATCAATGCCGAGAAGGCCATAAACGAACTGACAGAGATAAAAAGCATGACACGAGAAATACGTGACAAATGCACAAGCTTCAGTAACTGACTCAATCAACTGGAAGAAAGAGTATCAGCGATTGAGGATCAAATGAATGAAATTAAGTGAGAAGTGAAGTCTAAAGAAAAAAGAAGAAAAAGAAATGAAAAAAGCCTTCAAGAAGTATGGGATTATGTGAAAAGACCAAATCTACATCAGATTGGGGTGCCTGAAAGTAAGGGGGAAAATGGAACCAAGTTGGAAAACACTCCTCAGGATGTCATCTGGGAGAACTTCCCCAACACAGTAAGGCAGGCCAACATTCAAATTCAGGAAATACAGAGAATGCCACAAAGATACTCCTTGAGAAGAGCAACTCCAAGACACATAATTGTCAGATTCACCAAAGTTGAAAGGAAGGAAAAACTGTTAAGGGCAGCGAGAGAGAAAGGTCAGCATAGCCACAAAGGGAAGCCCATCAGACTAATGGCAGATCTCTTGGCAGAAACTCTACAAGCCAGAAGAGAGTGGGGGCCAATATTCAACATTCTTAAAGAAAAGAATTTTCAACCCAGAATTTCATATCCAGCCAAACTAAGTTTCATAAGGGAAGGAGAATTAAAATCCTTTACAGATTAGCAAATGCTTAGAGATCTTGTCACCACCAGGCCTGCCTTGCAAGAGATCCTGAAGGAAGCACTAAACATGGAAAGGAACAACCGGTACCAGCCATTGCAAAAACATGCCAAAATGTAAAGACCATTGATGCTAGGAAGAAACTGCATCAACTAATGAGAAAAATAACCAGTTAATACCATAATGACAGGATCAAGTTCACACATAACAATATTAACCTTAAATGTAAATGGACTAAATGGTCCAATTAAAAGACACAGACTGGCAAACTGGATAAAGAGTCAAGACCCATCAGTTTGCTGTATTCAGGCGACCCATCTCACATGCAGAGACACACATAGGCTCAAAATGAAGGGATGAAGGAAGATCTACCAAGCAAATGGAGAACAAAAAAAAAAAAGCAGGGGTTGCAATCCTAGTCTCTGATAAAACAGACTTTAAACCACCAAAGATCAAAAGAGGCAAAGAAGGCCATTACATAATGGTAAAGGGATCAATTCATCAGGAAGAGCTAACTATCCTAAATATATATGCACCAAATACAGGAACACCCAGATTCATAAAGCAAGTCCTTAGAGACTTACAAAGAGACTTAGACTCACATATAATAATAATGGGAGACTTCAACACCCCATTGTCAACATCAGACAGATCAATGAGACAGAAAGTTAACAAGGATATCCAGGAATTGAACTCATCTCTGCACCAAGCAGATCTAATAGACATCTACAGAACTCTCCACCCCAAATCAACAGAATATACATTCTTCTCAGCACCACATAACACTATTCCAAAATTGACCACATAGTTGGAAGTAAAGCACTCCTCAGCAAATGTAAAAGAACAGAAATTATAACAAACTGTCTCTCAGACCACAGTGCAATCAAACTAGAAATCAGGACTAAGAAACTCAATCAAAACCGCTCAACTACATGGAAACTGAACAACCTGCTCCTGAGTGACTACTGGGTTCATAACGAAATGAAGGCAGAAATAAAGATGTTCTTTGAAACCAATGAGAACAAAGATACAACATACCAGAATCTCTGGGACACATTTAAAGCAGTGTGTAGAAGGAAATTTATAGCACTAAATGCCTACAAGAGAAAGCTGGAAAGATCTAAAATTGACACTCTAACATCACAATTAAAAGAACTAGAGAAGCAAGAGCAAATACATTCAAAAGCTAGCAGAAAGCAAGAAAGAATTAAGATCAGAGCAGAACTGAAGGAGCTAGAGACACAAAAAATCCTCCAAAAAATCAATGAATCCAGGAGTTGGTTTTTTTGAAAAGAACGACAAAATTGACAGACCGCTAGCAAGACTAATAAAGAAGAAAAAAGAGAAGAATCAAATAGATGCAATAAAAAATGATAAAGGGGATATCACCACCGACCCCACAGAAATACAAACTACCATCAGAGAATACTATAAACACCTGTATGCAAATAAACTAGAAAATCTAGAAGAAATGGATAATTACCTGGACATTTACACTCTCCCAAGACTAAACCAGGAAAAAGTTGAATCCCTGAATAGACCAATAGCAGGTTCTGAAATTGAGGCAATAATTAATAGCCTACCAACCAAAAAAAAGGCCAGGACCAGATGGATTCACAGCTGAATTCTACCAGAGGTACAAGGAGGAGCTGGTACCATTCCTTCTGAAACTATTCCAATCAATAGAAAAAGAGGGAATCCGCCCTAACTCATTTTATGAGGCCAACCTTATTCTGATACCATACCCTTGCAGAGACACACACACACAAAAAAGAGAATTTTAGACCAATATCCCTGATGAACATCAATGCAAAAATCCTTAATAAATTATGGAAACCGAATCTAGCAGCACATCAAAAAGCTTATCCCCCATGATCAAGTGGGCTTCATCCCTGGGATGCAAGGCTAGTTCAACATACACAAATCAGTAAATGTAATCCAGCATATAAACAGAACCAAAGACAAAAATCACATGATTATGTCAATAGATGCAGAAAAGGCCTTTGACAAAATTCAACAGCCCTTCATGCTAAAAACTCTCAATAAATTCAGTATTGGTGGAACGTATCTCAAAATAATAAGAGCTATTTATGACAAACCCACAGCCAATGTCATACTGAATGGGCAATAACTGGAAGCATTCCCTTTGAAAACTGACACAAAACAGGGATGCCCTCTCTCACCACTCCTATTCAACATAATGTTGGAAGTTCTGGCTAGGGCAATCAGGCAAGTGAAAGAAATAAACGGTATTCAGTTAGAAAAAGAAGAAGTCAAATTGTCCCTGTGTGCAGACGACATGATTGTATATTTAGAAAACCCCATCATCTCAGCCCCAAATCTCCTTAAACTGATAAGCAACTTCAACAAAGTCTCAGGATACAAAATTAATGTGCAAAAATCACAAGCATTCTTATACACCAGTAACAGACAAACAGAGAGCCAAATTATGAATTAACTCCCATTCACAATTGCTTCAAAGAGAATAAAATACCTAGGAATCCAACTTACAAGGGACGTAAAGGACCTCTTTAAGGAGAACTACAAACCACTGCTCAGTGAAATAAAAGAGGACACAAACCAATGAAGAACATACCATGCTCATGGATAGGAAGAATCAATATTGTGAAAATGGCCATACTGCCCAAGGTAAGTGATAAGAATAGATTCAATGCCATCCCCTTTAAGCTACCAATGATTTTCTTCACAGAATTGGAAAAAACTGCTTTAAAGTTCATATGGAACCAAAAAAGAGCCCACATTGCCAAGACAATCCTAAATCAAAAGAACAAACCGGGAAGCATCACACTACCTGACTTCAAACTATAATACAAGGCTACAGTAACCAAAACAGCATGGTACTGGTACCAAAACAGAGATACAGACCAATGGAACAGAACAGAGCCCTCAGAAATAATACCACACATCTACAACCATCAGATCTTTGACAAACCTGACAAAAACAAGAAATGGGGAAAAGATTCCCTATTTAATAAATGGTGCTGTGAAAATTGGCTAGCCATAAGTAGAAAGCTGAAACTGGATCCTTTCCTTACTCCTTATACAAAAATTAATTCAAGATGGATTAGAGACTTAAATGTTAGACCTAATACCATAAAAGTCCTAGAGGAAAACCTAGGTAATACCATTCAGGAAACAGGCATGGACAAGGACTTCATGGCTAAAACATCAAAAGCAATGGCAACTAAAGCCAAAATTGACAAATGGGATCTAATTAAACTAAAGAGCTTCTGCACAGCAAAAGAAACTACCTTCAGAGTGAACAGGCAACCTACAGAATGGGAGAACATTTTTGCAATCTACTTATCTGAGAAAGGGCTAATATCAAGAACCTACAAAGAACTCAAACAAATTTACAAGAGAAAAACAACTTCATCAAAAACTGGGCAAGGGTTATGAACAGATATTTCTCAAAAGAAGGCATGCATACAACCAACAGACACATGAAAAAATGCTCATCATCACTGACCATCAGATAAATGCAAATCAAAACCACAATGAGATACCATCTCACACCAATTAGAATGGCAATCATTCAAAAGTCAGGAAACAACAGGTGCTGGAGAGGATGTGGAGAAATAGGAACACTTTTACACTGTTGGTGGGAGTGTAAACTAGTTCAACCATTATGTAAAACAGTATGGCGATTCCTCAAGGATCTAGAACTAGAAGTACCATATGACCCACCATCCCATTACTGGGTATATACCCAAAGAATTATAAATCATGCTGCTATAAAGACACATGCACACATATGTTCATTGCAACACTATTCAGAATAGCAAAGACTTGGAATCAACCCAAATGTCCATCAGTGACAGACTGGATTAAGAAAATGTGGCACATATACACCATGGAATACTATGCAGCCATAAAAAAGGATGAGTTTGTGTCCTTTGTAGGGACATGGATGCAGCTGGAAACCATCATTCTCAGCAAACTATCACAAGAACAGAAAACCAAACACCGCATGTTCTCACTCATAGGTGGGAACTGAACAATGAGATCACTTGGACTCGGGAAGGGGAACATCACACACCAGGGCCTATTATGGGGAAGGGGGAGGGGGGAGGGATTGCATTGGGAGTTATACCTGATGTAAATGACGAGTTGATGGGTGCTGACGAGTTGACGGATGCAGTACACCGACATGGCACAAGTATACATATGTAACAAACCTGCATGTTATGCACATGTACCCTAGAACTTAAAGAATAATAATAATAAATGTTATAACACCGTAATTGTGGGGTACCAAACACTCTTATCTCAAGTAGAGAGACAAAGTGATATATGAACTGAAAGTGATAATTACAACAACTTTCTAAGATACAGTCAGCACAAAAAGACATAAAGAGAAACAACAAAATATTAAAAAGTTGGGAAATAAAGCATTTGAAAACAGTCAACATCTCTTCGTGCTAAAAATCCTCAATAAATTAGTTTTAAGAGGGAAATATCTAAAAATAATAAAAGCCATGCCCACAGCTGATGTACTAAATGGGGAGAAACTGAAAGATCTGGTAAAAGATGAGGATGTCCACTTTCACAACTGTTATTTAACAAAATACTGGAAGTTCTAGCTAGAGCAATCAAACAAGAGACAAAAAATCAAGCACATTCAAATTGGAAGGGAAGAAATCAAATTATTCTTGTTTACAGGTGATATAATCTTATATTTAGAAAAACTGAAGACTTTAACCAAAAACTACTAGAATAGATCAACAAATTCAGTAACATTTCTGGATACAAATCAACATACAAATTTGGTTGCATCTTTATATGCCAACACTGAATAATCTGAAAAGGAAATAAAAATTGTAATCACATTTAGAATTGCATTAAAAGCTAACCTAAATAACATTAAAAACCTAATAAGTTAACTTTGCTGAATAAGTGAAAATTTCTACAATGAAAATTATAAAACATTAATAAAATAAATTGAAGAGGACACAAAAAATGGAAAAAAAATTATTTCATGTTCACAAATTGAAAAAATATATATGGTTGAAATGTTTATACGACTGAAAACAAACTATAGAATTAATGCAAAACCCATCAAAATACCAATGGCATTCTTCACGGTAATAGAAAAATAATTCTACAATTTATAAGGAGCAACAAAAGACCCAGAATAACCAAGTCTATTCTGAGAATAAAACAACTAAACTTGCAGAATCACATTACCTGACTTCAAATTATACTATAAAGCTTTATTAACCAAAACTGCATGATACTGGCATAAAATCAGACACATGGGCCAATGGTAAAGAATAGAGAACCCAGAAACAAATCCATACATTTTCAGTGAAATCATTATTGACAGAGGTGCCAAGAGAACCCAGAAACAAATCCGTACATTTTCAGTGAAATCATTATTGAAACAGGTGCCAAGAACATGCATTGGGGAAAAGATAGTCTCTTCAATAAATTGTTCTGCGAAAGCTGGATGTCCATAGGCAGAATAAAACTAGAATCCTATCTCTCACCATATACAAAAATCAAATAAAATGAATAAATACTTATATCTAAGACTTCAAACTATGAAACTACTACAAGAAGACATTTGGAAACACTCCAAGACTTTGGTCTGGGCAAAGATTTCTTCACTAATACCCTGCAAGAACAGGAAACCAAAGCAAAAATGAACAAATGGAATCACATCAAGTCAAAAGCTTATGCACAGAAATGGATGCAATCAACAAAGTGAAGAGACAACCCACAGATTGAGAGAAAATATTTGCAAACTACCCATCGGACAAAGGAGAAGTAACCAGAATATATAAGGAGCACAAAGAACTCTGTATTAGAAAAAAAAAAAAAAAAAATCTAATAATCTGATTAAACAATGGAAAAAAAGACCTGAATAAACATTTCTCAAAAGAAGACACACAAATGTAATACAGGCATATTAAGAAGTGCTCAACATCACTAATCATCAGAGAAATGCAAATCAAAGCTGCAATAAGATATCATCTCACACCGGTTGAAGTATCTTTCATTCAACAGAGAGATAATAACAAAGGTTCACGTGGATGTAGAGAAAAAGGAACCCTCATACACTATTGGTGGTAATGTGAAGTAGTAAAGCCACTATGGATAGCAGTTTGGAAGTTCCTCAAGAAACTAAAAATAGAGCTACCATATGACCCAGCAATTCCACTGATAGCTATGTAACAAAAAATAGAAAAATTTGCATATAGAAAGCATACTCTGCACTCCTATGTTTACTGCAGCAGGGTTCACAATAGCCAAGATTTGGAAGCATCTAAGTGTCTGTCAACAGGTGAATAGATAAATTAAATGTAGTACATACACACAGTAGAGTACTATTTAGCCATACAAAAGAATGAGATCCTATCATTTGCAGCAACGTGGATGGAATTGGAGATCATTATGTTAAGTGAAAGAAGCCAGGAACAAAAAGCCTAACTCTGCATGTTTCCACTCATTTGTGGGAGCTAAATATTAAAACAGTTGAATTCATGGAGATGGAGAGTAGAAAGATGGTTACTAGAAGCTGGAAAGGGTAGCAGTGGGTGTGGGGGTACAGTATTGATGGTTAATGAGTACAAAAATATAGTTAGAAAGAATAAGTAAGACCTAATATTTGATAGCAAAGCAGGATGATTATAGTAAATCATAATTTAATTGTACATTTTTGAAGGAAATGATAGAGATGATATCAGTAGGCTAGTGTCTCCTACTCTGGCATCTTACTGATGTCACCTTAGAAAGATTTTATGTATGGTATATGGTAGGGGTACAACTTTATTCTCTTTTATGTGGACACACTGTTGTTCCAACACCCATACCATTTGTTGAACAGACTATTCATCTTCTATTAAATTTTCATGACACCCTTGTCAAAAATCAATTGGCCATAAATATGAAAGTTTATTTCTGTAGTCTTAATTATATTCTATTTATATGTCTATTCTTGTTCCACCACTACACCATTTTGAATCTTGTAGCTTTGTAGTAAGTTTTGCAACTGGTAAGTGTGAGTCCTCCAACTTTGTTCTTTTTCAAGATTGTTTACACTATTCTCATTCTTTGGCACTTTCTTTTTTCTTTCTTATTTATTTATTTATTTATTTATTTATTTATTTATTTTGAGATGGAGTTTTGCTCTGTCGCCCAGGCTGAAATGCAGTGGCATGATCTCAGTTAACTGCAATCTCCACCTCCTGGGTTCAAGCAATTCTCCTGCCTCAGCTTCCTGAGTAGCTAGGACGACAATCACGTGCCACCATGCCCAGCTAATTTTTCTATTTTTAGTAGAGATGGGGTTTCACCATGTTGGTCAGGATGGTTTCAATCCCTTGACCTCCTGATCCGCCTGCCTTGGCCTCCCTAAGTGCTGGAATAACAGGCATCAGCCGCTGTGCTCAGCCTCTTTGATACTTTCATATGAATTTTAGAATCAGCTTGTAAATTTCTGCAAAAATAAAAGCCATCTGAGATTTGGATAGTGATTGCACTAAATCTGTAGATCAGTTTGGGGAATATTGTCAACTAAACAATATTAATTCTTCCAATTCATAAACATGGGGATATATTTCCATTTCCTTAAGTATTCTGTATATACATTTTTTCAATAATATTTTGCGCATTTTGGTCTTTCACTTTTTAAGTGATGGAGTCTCACAGTGTTGCCCAGGCTGGAGTGCAGTGGTGTGATCTCCACCCACTGCAACCTCCACGTCCACCTCCCGGGTTCAAATGATTCCCTTGCCTCAGCCTCCTCAGTAGCTGGGATTACAGGCGCCTACCACCACGCTTGGCTAATTTTTTGTATTTTTAGTAGAGACGGGGTTTCACTATTTTGGCCAGGCTGGTCTTGAACTCCTGACTTCATGATCTGCCCGTCTCAGCCTCCCAAAGTGCTGGGATTACAGGTGTGAGCCACTGTGACAGGAAACTCATTTTTTTAAAATTCTTTTTGATGCTATTGCAAATGGGATTTTATATAATTATTATTCATTGCTAGGGTATAAACATGCAAATATATTTAATTTTAATATGTTACCCTCCAATCTTACTGAATTCATTTATTGGTTCTGATAAGTATTTAGTTGTCATTAGAAACGTCATGTAGGCATTTCTATATATAATGTCATGTAATCTGCAAATATAAATAGTTTTACTTCTTTAATCTGTATGAATTTTATTTCTGAAAATAACAATTTTGTTTTTAAAACCATCGCACTCTGGGTTCTTTATACTTAACAAATATTTCCTTACCTTAACACTTTCCTTTTACATTTTATTATGAGCAGCAAGAAGTTGCCAGAAGTCACTTTCTGCTTTTGTCTTGAAATCTTCTTAGTTATATTATCCATTTCATTTGCTGCATTTTCTTCTTTCCACTTGGCCATAGAAGAATTGAAGTTTAACTTTCCCGTATTCTTCAGTTTTGAACTACCTTAAGAGATTATTGTTTAGGTTATATATGGTAAGAATAAGAAGAAGCTACAATTACAGATTTAGACATTTTTCCAAAATGTTTTGGTAATTCTATAGCTTATTTACTTCTAAATTTCAAATGTAAAATTGAATCATATGGTCATTATTTATAGCATGCCGCCAACATGATATAACCTTTGGAATATTTTGCATTTTATTCTCAGATAAGCAATGGAATCACCAGACAAGTCAGGAGTTTACGAGGCTTGAGTAGTTTGGAATTTCAGGTGAAGTTTATTTATTTTAGAGGGATGTTGAACCACTTACATATGTGAAAAAAGAAGATAGTAATTTTGAAGTAAAATTCTGAAAAGACGTTAGCTGTTTTTTGTTTATTTACTTATTAGGAATACTTACGTTGAATTGTATGCCTGCCATAGAGTTTTTATTACCACTAACCAGCTTTGATGATTCTGAGTTATTGTAACAGTAAGAATGATGACAATGATGATAAGAATAATTGCATACAATAGAGAAATTGAAGTTAGTGATGGGTTAAAAAATTATGACCCCTTTTAATTTATATGTAATTTGGCACCATTCTTGCCATTTCTACAGCTTTTATGTTTCACAAACTTTGTACTGGCTCAGTGGCACAACTTTGGGTTTTATTTGGAGAGAGGTGATTCACAGAGGCTCATTTCTAACTACCTATTTATGCCTCAGGAATAGCAAAATTTTCTCTTGAATGTAAGGAGAGAGACTTGACAAGGCATAAAGTTCTAATGTGTGCGGATTTCCTCGAAATTTTATTTGTGAGTGTAGTGTTTGTAACAAGTAGGATAATGCGAACAGTTTAGCCTTTGACAAAAGTGTAAAACAAGTTTGTCTTGGCTTTTCTTATTCTCTTCCTATCCCTGTTCTTCTTCCTGCATCCTTTTCTAATTTTACATCTCCCTTACTCTTATAAGTGATGAAATTTTCTCATACTCTTTTTGGATTACCAGGCCCCACAGTGTAGACTCCTAAACAGGCCAAATCTCTGTGGGCATGTATTACTGTTCTGGGTCTTTCTGTTCTTTCCACCATCAAAACTTACCTTGCCTGGGTTTTAGTTCATTGAGCGTCATTATGTGGCTAGTTAGCATTTTAAAAAATTACTCAACAAATTCAATTTTAGGTATAGAGAAGTTCAGTCTTAGGTATAAGTAGAAAATAACACCATCCTTGATGTAGCGAATGAGACCCATAGCTACCTGACCTTAGTATTCTAATTTTTGTGTGCCTAGACCTTCATGTCTTTTTAACCTTACTGTCTTCCCAGCTTTCTCTAGACCAGGAAATCCCAGCCTTTTGATAATTAAAATGTCTCTGGCAGCTGCCTGAAATGGTATCCATAATGTCTTTCTCTCTCTACAAACCAGTGTACCATTTCTGTCTACTTATAATTTAGTATTAATTCATTCTGTCACCGATTAGGTAATTTTTTCTGGCAATTCACTTCTTTAACAAACATTTATTGAAGATACACTACATGACTTAGAACTATGCTGGGCATCGTGGAAGATGCTCCAACGAATCATGGAATAATATTGATGAAAAAAATTACAATAATAATAGTCTCACTTGAATTATATACATTTCAAAATGTAAAAGACTTTCTCCTATTCATGGTATTATCTTACTTATTTATTCAACACATTTTTTAGTGATCCCCTAATATATTCCAGGCAGTGTGCAAGATGTTGAAGATACAATGGCAGGCAAAACGGGCTTTTCTTAAAACATACAGGCTAGTGAGCCAGATCTAAACAAATGATAATAGAAGTAAATATATAATTATAATCTGTGATAAATGCTATTAAAAATACATCGTATTATAATAGTATGTAATGAAAGTTCAAATTAGTCTTTGTTCATGTAGGACCATTGAATGCCTCTCTGAAATACTGACTTGTGAACTTATGTCTAAGAGTTGAGCTATGTGATTGTTTGAAGTTAGGAGGACGATGAAGGAAAGAAATGGGGGACTAGTATGTACCAAAGTTCTGTAGTCAGTTGGAGCATGATGTAAGATGACAACTCAATAAACCATGCTAGGGTGTTTTTCCCTTTATAGTGAAAGCAATGGGAACCCATCGAAAAGATTTAGGCAGGGAAGCAGCACATAGATTTGCAATTTGAAAATATCACTCTAGACTGAACACAAAGAATAAACTTGGATAGGCGATATCATGAACAATGAGAGACTATTTAGAATGTTACCACAGTAGTTCAAGTGAGAGATATTGGTTGTATAAATTATGGTAGTAGTCATGGAAATAGAGGGAGACTGCAAATTTTTGAGATGTGAAGATATTCTTCACCATCATTTTGTGAAGTACACAGGGAATGTATTAGTATTCTTATTGTATAGATTAGAAAATGAAGCTTAAGAGACATTCAGTTACTTGCCCAATGTCTTATCGATAAGTCTTAAATAGTAACCTTCTTTTTCTCTTCTTATATCTTTGGTCTTGAAACTTACCTTTGCTGACTTAAGTATAGCTACTACTGCTCTTTTTTGGTTTCCATTGGCATGGAATATCTTTTTCCATCCCTTTATTTTCAGTCTACGTGTGTCTTTATAGCTGAAGTGTGTTTCTTATAGGTAACAAATTATTGGGTTTGCTTTTTTAAAAATCCTTTTAGGCATTCTGCGTCTTTTGATTGGAGAGTTTAGTTCATTTACATTCAATGTTATTATTTATAAGTAAGGACTTACTCCTGACATTTTGCTATATGTTTTATGGTTATTTTATGGTCTTCTCTTCCTTTTCTCTTTCCTGTCTTCCTTTTCATGAAGATGATTTTCTTTGGTGAAATGATTTTCTAGTCTTTTTATTTTTTGTATACCTGTTATATGTTTTTTTGTTTTCAGGTTTACATACCACAGTTACAGTGTTATATCATTCTGTGATTTTCTGTGTACTTACTACTACCAGTGAGCTTTGTATGTTCATATGATTTCTTTTTGCTTATTAATGTCTTTTGCTTTCTGATTGAAGTACTCCCTTTAACATTTCTTGTAGAACATGACTGGTGTTTGAGAAATCTCTCAGCTTTGGTTTGTTTGAGAAAATTTTTGTTTCTTACTCAGGTTTGAAAGATATTTTCACTGAGTATACTATTCTAACTTAAAAGTTGTTCCTTCATCACTTTAAATATGTCATGCCACTCTCTTTTGGCCTAAAATTTTCACTAGAAAAAATGCTGCCAGGTGTACTGGACTTCTGTTGCATGTTATTTGTTCCTTTTTTTTTTTTTTTTATGCTTTGGATGCTTTTCTTATTTTTGACATTTAGGAGTTTGATTATTACATGCCTTGAGCTATTATTCTTTGGATTAAATCTTCTTTTTATTCTGTAACCTTCTTGTACTTGAATGTAATTATCTTTTGCTACCTTTTGGAAATTCTCTGATATTATCCCTTTGTGTATACTTTCTGCCCGTATTTGTCTATCTCTTTTTTAAAATCAATAACTCTTAGATTTGCCCTTTTGAGGCTGTTTTCTAGATCCTATAGGTGTGCTTCTTTGTTTTTGTTCTTGTTGTTGTTTTACTTTTTTTATTTGTCTCCTTTGGCCATGTAGTCCATGTAGCCTGTCTTCAAGCTCACTAACTCTTTCTTCTTCTTGACCAATTCTTCTATTAAAGGACTCTGATTCATTCTCCTGTTTGCCAATTTCATTTTTCAGCTCCAGAATTTCCAGTTGATTTTTAAAGCTATTTTAATCTCTTTGTTAATTATATCTGCTAGATTCTAAATTCCTTCTCTTTGTTTTCTTGTGTTTGAGCTTCCTCAACATAGCTGTTTTGAATTCTCTTACTAAAAAGTCACATATCTCTTTTTCTCCAGGATTGGCCCCGGTACCTTATTTAGTTCATTTGGTGAGGTCATATTTGCCTGGATAGTCTTGATACTTGTGAATGTTCATCTCTCTCTGGGCATAGAAGTGTTGGATATTTTTTGTGTTCTATACAGTCTAGGCTTGTTTGTATCTGTTCTTCTTGGAAGAGTTTCTAGGTATTTGATAAAACTTTGGTGTTGTTATCCAAGTCATATTCTCATTAAAGTGCTCTCCAACCCAATAACACCATGGTTCTTGCAGACTCATAGAAGTACAACCTTGATGATCTTGCGTAAAATTTGGAATAATTATCTGGATTACTAGGCAGAGACACTTGCTCTCTTTTTTTTTGTCTCCCCTGCCCATCCCCGCCTCAAATTTAGTATTTCTCTCTGTTCTGATTCACCTGAAGTTGAGGGTGAGGAGAAACAAGCACCTTTTTGGCCACCAAGCTGGGACTGCACTGTGTAAGATCTGAAGCCAGCACAGCACTGGGTCTTTCCCAAGGCCTGCTGTTACCACTGCCTGACTATCACATGTGTTCACTCAGGGACCTAGGGTTGTGTGATCAGGGCCTTTAGAAGCCAGGCAGGCTTGTGTCTTTCCCTTTGGGGTGGTGAGTTCCCCCAGGCTCCAGGCAGGTCCAGAGGTGTAATATGAAAGCATAGACTTGAGGGAAAATTTAATAAATCTACATGATATTTTGCTCTCTGGCTGAGCTGGCACTCAAACCACAGGATGAAGTTCTTCTCATTCTTTTCTTCTATTTCCACAGGCAGAGGAGTCTCACCCTGTGACCACCACCACCACAGGCTCATGGGGAGTACTACCAGTCTACCACTGATGTTTTCTTAAGGCTCTAGGGTTCTTCAGTCAGCTGGTGAATGCTGCCTGGCCTACAATTTATCCTTCAGCACGGTGGGCTCCACTCTGACCCAGAGCAGATCCAAAAATTCTGTCCAACAGCCAAGGCCTAGAATCAGGGACCCCAAGGGTCCATTTGTACTCTACCCTTCGGTGGCCAAGCCGGTACCTAAGGTGAAAGAGAAAGTCCGCTTTACTTTTCCCTCCACTTTTCTGAAGCAGAAATAATCTTTCCTCATATCCACCACAGATGGTAATGTGTTGAATCTCACCTGAATCCAGGAACCATATTACCTGGGTATCACTGCTTATTATTCAGAGCTCAATGGCTCTTTAGTCAGCAGGTTATGGGTCCTGCCAGAACTATGTCCTTCCTTTTAATACAGCAGGTTCCTTTTTTGTCCAGGGTATGTCTACAAATGTCATGTGGAAGCTAGGGCCTGAAAAAGAGGCCTTATACCTTTGGCCAGTGCCCTATCCTACTGTTGCTGAACTGGTATTCAAGATGTAACAAAGTCCTCTTTACTCTTTCCTCTCCTCACATAGAAGAGATGAGTCACTTCTACTGCTGTGAGCTTTGCCACATAGGGTTGGGGGAGAAGAGGTGCAACCACTTGCTTAATTGACATGGCTGGTGTCTCCCTAGGTCACATTCCACCCTAGTCCACTGGCTCTAAGCCCAGTTCTACACTAGAACTTGCCTAGCAGTTTCAGCTCTTGTGGTTTTGACTGCCATTCAAGTTTACTTAGGGCCCCAGAGCAATTTAGGTTGGGACAGCAAGGCTTGTGAAAGCTCAATTTTTAACCACTGGAATAGGCAATTTCCTTGTTGCTGGAGATAGTTTAAATACTTCATCCACGAGTGAAATTCACCTGAGTTCAGGCCAGTTTTACTTTCTCTTGTGTCAGGGAAGCACTGAATTCTATGCATTGTCTCACAATTGCTGCATTCTCTCTCTTCCAAGTGCACGCATTTTCTCTCCATGCCACATGATAACTGCTAGATGATGGGGAAAGGGTAGCATCAGTAGTATTTCGAGATCATCTTTCCTATTATCCTCAGTGCCTCTTTCAGTTAAAAGCAGGTAGTATGAGTAATCATCTGATTTTTCTTTTTTATGGAGGTGCTTTTTTTGTTTAGATAGCTGCTAAATTTTTTGTTCTTGTGGGAGGGATGATTGGTGGAACTTTCTTTTGGCCATCTTGCTCTGCCTACTAAGCATCCTTTCTTAAGACTACACATTTTCCATCAAATGGTCTTGAAACTAAAAATTATTTACATATTTGAGGTTTTATTTCTGAGCTCTCTATTCAGTCATTCGTCAAGTCAATATTGTCTGTCTTTATTCTACTACCACACTATTTTGAAGAATGTATATTTTTAGTAAGTTTTAAAATCAGGAAGTGAAAGTTTTCCAACTTCTTTCTTCTTTTTAAATGGTTTGTTGGCTATTTGAAGTGCCTTAAGTTTTCTTACAAATTTTAGAAATAGTTTATTTTTTTTTTATTTTTGCTTAAAGAGTCATTGGAATTTTGATAAGAATTACATTGAATCTGTAGTTCTATTTGGGTACTATTAACATATTAACAATATTAAGTCTTTCAATTCATCAATGTGGAATATCTTTCCATTTATTTTTGCCTTCTTTAATTTTTTTGCAACAATATTTTGTACTTTTAAGTTTACAAGTCTGTTGAATCCTGTGTTAAATTTATATCCAAGTGTTTTATTATTGACATCATCAATATGGTAAATGGAATTTATTCATTTAATTTATTTTGCTAGTGTATAGAATGCAACAGATGTCTGTGTGTTGATTTTGTATTGCAAATTTTTGCTAAATTTCATTATTAGTTTTGAAAAATTTCTGTTTGAGTAGTCTTTGAAAACATTTTACATAAAATATTATGTCATCTATTAACAGTGGTAATTTTTCATCTTACTTTTTAATTTGGATGACATTTATTTATTTTTATTTATAATTGTTTTGGCTAAGACTTGACTATCATATTAAACAGAGGTAGTGAAAGAGGGAGTCCTTGTCTTATTCCTGATCTTAGGAAAATACCTTTTAGTCTTTTATTATTGAGTATGAGGTTAGCTGTGGGGCTTTTATAAGTGATCTTTTTTTATTAAGGTAGTTTCCTATTCCTAGTTTCTTGCTTCTTGTTATAAAACTTATTGCTTTTTGTTCAATGTTTTTATGCATTATTCAAGATAATATTTTCCCTCTATTTGCTAATAATGTGTATTGTATTAAGTGATATTTGTTAAACTTTTTTTTATTTTCAATTACATTTGGTCATGATGTATAATCCTTATAATATGCTGCTAAATTAAGTCTGCTACTATTTTGTTGAGGTTACTTGTATTAGTGTTAATAAGGGATATCAGTCTTTTTATTTTCTTTCAGTGTCTTTCTCTGTATTTGGTATCAGAATAATGATGATCTTATAGATTATGTTACAAAGTGTTTACTCTTTCAGTATTTTGGACAATTTTTTAAGTATTTCTGGTCATTTTTCTTTAATGCTTGGTAGATTTCACCAGTTAAGTAATTTGGTTGAGAGCTTTTGTTTGGAGATTTTAATTATTGATTCAATCTCTTAGCTAGCTGCAGATACTTATATTTTTATTTTTATTAATCAGTCATGGTAGATTCTGTATTTCTAAGAAGTTTTCAATGGAATTTAGACAATCCCGTTAGTTGGTAAAAATATTTTATAGCACTTTAATATAACTGTGTTAAATTCTTTAATATCATTGATAATGGCCCACTTTCATTTTTTATTATGGCTACTGTAGTCTTCTTTCTTTTTCTGTTAGTCAACTAGGTAAAAATTTTTCAGTTTTGTTGATAATTTCAAAGAACCTACTCTTAGTTCTGTTAATTTTTTCTATTTAAAATTCTTTTTTGTTATGTGTGCTTTAAATCTTTATTACCTTGTTTTTTTGACCTTTGGGCTTAGTTTTGTCTTGCTTACATAGTTGCTTAAGGTGCACAATTAGCTTACTCACCTGCGATTTTTAATATAATGTATTTATTACAGTTATAAATTTTATTGTTAGTACTGTTTTTGCTGCAACATACTTATTTTATTTTGTTGTATTCTTGTTTTCATTTTATTTAAGGTGTTTCTTATATCCATGTTAATATTTTATTTGATAAATCTAGAGTGTGTTGTTTAATTTCCACATATTTGTGAACTTTCTAGTTTTTCTTCTACTATTGATTTCTAGTTTCATCCTACAATAATTGGAAAACAAACTTTGTATCACTTTAATCTTATATATTTTATTATGATATTTTTTAGTCCAATATATGGTCTATGAAATAGGATGTTCCATTTAATGTTTTAAAATGTGTATTATGTTATTGCTGAGTAGAGTATTTTGTGTGTGTCTGTTAGGTCTAACAGTTATACTGTAAGTTTAGTTTATTTATTTATTTATTTATTTCTTGGCTGAATGTTTTTTCCACAGCTGAATGTGGGTGTCAGTGTCTCCAACTCTTACTGTAGGGTTGTGTGTTTCTCTTTTCAGTTCTGTCAATTTTTGCTTCATATTTTAGAGTTTGCCTTGTTTGGTGCATGTTTGTTTTTAATGGTTAAATTTTCTTGATAATCTAATGTTCTTATCAATGTATAATGCCTTTCTTGTGTTCTTGTGTCTTGTAACAGTTTTTGACTTAAAGCCTATTTTATGTGACATTTATATAGCCACTCCAGATTTTTTTGGTTACTATTGTCTGAAATATGCTTCGTCAATCTTTTAGTTTTAATCTATCTGCACTTTTATATCTATGGTGAGCCTTTCCTAGGGAGTATATAGTTGTATCATATTATTTTTAATTCATTCTCCTAATCTCTGACTTTTCACTTAAGAGCTGGATCCACTACTAATTAATGTAATTACCAATGGGAAATAACTTATTTCTGCTATTTAGATGTGTGTTTATTGTGTTTTATGGTCTTTTGTTTCTTAATTACCTCCATTACTGCTGTCTTTTACATCTAGTTAATTATTTTGTAATTATTTATTTGATTACAGTCTCATTTTTTAATAAATATTTGACAGATATTTCATTTGTGGTAATCGTGGTGATTACATGTAACATCCTAAGTTTAAAACAAACTAATTTCAATCTATACAAACTTAATTTGAGTCATTTACAAGAAACTCTCCTATTGCATAGTGCCATTGCTACCAACACATTTGTGATATTGATATCACAAGTTATAGTTGTATGTATATTGTGTACACATTAACACAGTTTTATAATTATTTTATACATCTGTTTTCTTTCTCTCTCTCTCTCTCTTTTTTTTTTTTTTTTTTTGCTTTAAACAGGTGCATCTTATTATTATTATTATTATTGTTATTATTATTATTATTATACTTTAAGTTCTAGGGTACAGCAGCTGACCAGCACCAATTGTCCGGCACTCCCTAGTGAGATGAACCTGGTACCTCAGTTGAAAATGCAGAAATCACCCGTCTTCTGTGTCGCTGGCGCTGGGTGCTGGAGACTGGAGCTGTTCCTATTCGGCCATCTTCGCATCTTATCCATTTGTTTTCTAAATATTGTATAAAATAAAAAATGGAGTTAAAAAGCCAATTAAAATAATACTGGCTTTCATATTTGGCCAAGTATTTACCTTTGAGATTTTTATATCTTCATGTGACTTTGAGTTAGTCTCCATCTTCCTTTAATTTCAAGGTGAAAAAATATCATGTAAACTTCTTACAGCACAAGACTCTTGATCACAAACTGCCTCAGAATTTGAATGTGAATGTCCTAATTTCAGGCTCTATTCGGAAGGACAGTTTTGACTGATACTGAATTATTTTTTGACCGTTCATTTTATCCTGTTAAGACTTTAAATTTATCTTCCCACTACAGCCTGTTCTCTGAAGTTTTGAGAAATTGGATCAAGATTTTCTTAAAAGAGGCAAGTCACTTCTTTCTGGTTTCAACAGGCTATCTTGTCTGTGTCTTTTAACAGTTTGACTATATGTCCTTGTGTGAGCTTCTTTGGGTTTGTACTACATGGATTTTGTTGAGTTTTTTGAATTTGTAGTTTCATATCCTTTATCAAATTTGGGAAGTTTGGAGATATTATTTATTTAAATAATATTTCTCTCTCCTCTTTCTTCTAGAAGCCTCATAATGTGTATGTGGTTATTACTGTCATGCTTTACTTTTTTTCAGCAATTGCCTTACGTTTTGCTCGTTTTTTTGCCCCTACTCTTCAAATATTATAGTTTTAATTTTCCTACCTTCAAGTTTGCCACTTATTATATTTCCCTGTTGAAATATGTTGCTGAATGTTTTTGCTCAATTTTTATTTTTATTTTATTTTATTATTTTTTAATTATACTTTAAGTTCTAGGGTACATGTGCACAACGTGCAGATTTGTTACATATATATACATGTGCCATGTTGGTGTGCTGCACCAATTAACTCATCATTTACATTAGGTATATCTCCTAATGCTATCCCTTCTCCCTCCCCCCACTGCACAACAGATCCCAGTATATGATGTTCCCCTTCCTGTGTCCAAGTGTTCTCATTGATCAATTCCCACTTATGATTGAGAACATGCGGTGTTCGGTTTTCTGTTCTTGCAATAGTTTGCTGAGAATGATGGTTTCCAGCTGCATCCATGTCCTTACAAAGGACAGGAACTCATCCTTTTTTACAGCTGCATAGTATTCCATGGTGTATATGTGCCACATTTCTTAATCCAGTCTGTCATTGATGGACATTTGGGCTGGTTCCAAGTCTTCACTATTGTGAATAGTGCTGCAATAACATACGTGTGCATGTGTCTCTATAGCAGCATGATTTATAATCCTTTGGGTATATATCCAGTAATGAGATGACTGAGTCAAATGTTTTTTTCTAGTTCTAGATCCTTGAAGAATCGCCACACTGTCTTCCACAATGGTTGAACTAGTTTACAGTCTACCAACAGTGTAAAAGTGTTCCTATTTCTCCACATCCTCTCCAGCACCTGTTGTTTCCTGATGTTTTAAAGATCACTGTTCTAACTGGTGTGAGATGGTATCTCATTGTGGTTTTGATTTGCATTTCTCTAATGGCAAGTGATGATGAGCATTTTTTCATGTGTCTATTGGTTGTATGAATGTCTTCTTTTGAGAAATGTCTGTTCATATCTTTTGCCCACTTTCGATGGGGTTGTTTGTTTTTTTCTAGTAAATTTGTTTGAGTTCTTTGTAGGTTCTGGATATTAGCCCTTTGTCAGATGAGTAGATTGCAAAAATTTTCTGCCATTCTGTAGGTTGCCTGTTCACTCTGATAGTAGTTTCTTTTGCTGTGCAGAAGCTCTTTAGTTTAATTAGATCCCATTTGTCAATTTTGGCTTTTGTTGCCATTGCTTTTGGTGTTTTAGACATGCAGTCCTTGTCCATGCCTGTTTCCTGAATGGTATTACCTAGGTTTCTTTCTAGGGTTTTTATGGTTTTAGGTGTAACATTTCAGTCTCTAATCCATCTTGAATTAATTTTTGTATAAGGAGTAAGGAAAGGACCCAGTTTCAGCTTTCTACTTATGGCTAGCCAATTTTCACAGCACCATTTATTAAATAGGGAATCTTTTCTCCATTTCTTGTTTTTGTCAGGTTTGTCAAAGATCTGATGGCTGTAGATGTGTGGTATTATTTCTGAGGGCTCTGTTCTGTTCCATTGGTCTATATCTCTGTTTTGGTACCAGTACCATGCTATTTTGGTTACTGTAGCCTTGTAGTATAGTTTGAAGTCAGGTAGTGTGATGCCTCCAGGTTTGTTGTTTTGGCTTAGGATTGTCTTGGCAATGTGGGCTCCTTTTTGGTTCCATATGAACTTTAAAGCAGTTTTTTCCAATTCTGTGAAGAAACTCATTGGTAGCTTAATGGGGATGGCATTGAATCTATAAATTACCTTGGGCAGTAGGGCCATTTTTCACAATATTGATTCTTCCTATCCATGAACATGGTATGTTCTTCCATTGGTTTGCATCCTCTTTTATTTCACTGAGCAGTGGTTTGTAGTTCTCCTTGAAGAGGTCCTTTACATGCCTTGTAAGTTGGATTCCTAGGTATTTTATTCTCTTTGAAGCAATTGTGAATGGGAATTCATTCATAATTTGGCTTTCTGTTTGTCTGTTACTGGTGTATAAGAATGCTTGTGATTTTTGCACATTAATTTTGTATCCTGAGACTTTGCTGAAGTTGTTTATCAGCTTAGGGAGATTTTGGCCTGAGACGATAGGGTTTTCTAAATATACAATCATGTCATCTGCAAACAGGGACAATTTGACTTCTTCTTTTCCTAACTGAATACACTTATTTTTTTCTCTTGCTTGATTGCCCTAGCCAGAACTTCCAACACTATGTTGAATAGGAGTGGTGAGAGAGGGTATCCCTGCCTTATGCCAGTTTTCAAAGGGAATGCTTTCAGTTTTTGCCCATTCAGTTTAATATTGGCTGTGAGTCTGTCTAAATAGCTCTTATTATTTTGAGATATGTTCCATCAATAATGACTTTATTGAGAGTTTTTAATCATGAAGGGCTGCTGAATTTTGTCAAAGGCCTTTTCTGCATCTATTGAGATAATCATGTGGTTTTTGTCTTTGGTTCTGTTTATAAGCTGGATTACGTTTATTGATTTGTGTTTGTTCCATCAGCCTTGCATCTCAGGGATGAAGTCCACTTGATCATGGTGGATAAGCTTTTTGATATGTTGCTGGATTCGGTTTGCCAATATTTTATTGAGGATTTTTGCATCAATGTTCATCAGGGATATTGGTCTAAAGTTCTGTTTTTTTGTTGTGTCTCTGCCAGGCTTTGGTATGAGGCTGATGTAGGCCTCATAAAATGAGTTAGGGAGGATTCCCTCTTTTTCTATTGATTGGAATAGTTTCAGAAGGAATGGTACCAACTCCTCCCTGTACCTCCGGTAGAATTCAGCCATGAATCCATCTGGTCCTGGACTTTTTTTGGTTGGTAGGCTATTAATTATTGCCTCAATTTCAGATCTTGCTATTTGTCTATTCAGGGATTCAACTTCTTCCTGGTTTAGTCTTGAGAGTGTGTAAGTGTCCAGGTAATTATCCATTTCTTCTAAGTTTTCTAGTTTATTTGCATAAAGGTGTTTATAGTATTTCTGATGGTAGTTTGTATTTCTGTGGGGTCGGTGGTGATATCCTCTTTATCATTTTTTACTGCATCTGTTTGATTCTTCTCTCTTTTCTTCTTTATTAGGCTTGCTAGCAGTCTATCAATTTTGTTGAGCTTTTCAGAAAACCAGCTCCTGGATTCCCTGATTTTCTGAAGGGTTTTACTTGTCTCTATCTCCTTCAGTTTTGCTCTGATCTTAGTTATTTCTTGCTGTCTGCTAGTTTTTGAATGTGTTTGCTCTTGCTTCTCTAGTTCTTTTAATTGTGATGTTAAGATGCCAATATTTTATCTTTCCTGTTTTCTCTTGTGGGCATTTAGTGCCATAAATTTCCCTCTACATACTGCTTTAAATGTGTTTATAAATTTCCCTCTACATACTGCTTTAAACATACCAGAGATTCTGGTATGTTGTATCTTTGTTCTCATTGGTTTCAAAGAACATCTTTATTTCTGCCTTCATTTCATTCTGGACCCAGTAGTCATTCAGGAGCAAGTTATTCAGTTGCCATGTACTTGAGAGGTTTTGAGTGAGTTTCTTAATCCTGATTTCTAGTTTGATTGCATTGTGGTCTGAGAGACAGTTTGTTATAATTTCTGTTCTTTTACATTTGCTGAGGGGTGCTTTACTTCCAACTATGTGGTCAATTTTGGAATAAGTGCAATGTAGTGCTGAGAAGAATGTATATTCTGTTGATTTGGGGTGGAGAGTCCTGTAGATGTCTATTAGGTCTACTTGGTTCAGGGTTGAGTTCAATTCCAGAATATGCTTGTTAACTCTCTGTCTCATTGATCTGTCTAATGTTGACAGTGGGGTGTTAAAGTCTCCCATTATTACTGTGTGGGAGTCTAAGTCTCTTTTTAAGTTTCTAAGGAGTTGCTTTTATGAGTGTAGGTGCTCCTGTATTGGGTGCATATATATTTAGGATCATTAGTTCTTCTTATTTAATTGATCCCTTTACTACTCTGTAATGGCCTTCTTTGTCTTTTTTTGATCTTTGTTGGTTTAAAATCTGTTTTATCAGAGACTAGATTGCAATCCCTGCTTTTTTTGCTTTCCATTTGCTTGTTAGATCTTCCTGCATCCCTTTATTTTGAGCCTATGTGTTGCTCAATTTTTAAATTTAGTTATTCAGTTTTTGGCTCTAGAATTTCCATTTCTTTTTAATATTTTATATCCCATTGTTTTTGTTTTCATTTTTGAAGAATAATTTGCAAACTATAGAATTCTTATTTGATCGTTTTGTTTTTCCTTTCTGTATGCCATCCCACTGCTTTCCAGCCTCCATGGTTTATTATTAGTAATCATCTGTTATTCTTATTTAGGACCAGATACAAAGATGTGTGTGTGTGTGTGTGTGTGTGTGTGTGTGTGCATCTGGTAATTCACTTCTCTCTATTTTCCAAATAATTTTTTGTCTTTCCGTAGGTTACTTGTGATGTGTCTCACTTTAGATCTTTTGAGTTTATGTTACTTGGAGGTTGTTGAGCTTCTTAGATGGGTAGATTTATACATTTCATATAATTTGTGATGTTTTTGACCATGATGACTTCAAATATTGGTCCTCACTTATCTGACTCTCCCATTTTTCCTGGGACTCCCATTGTGTATATATCAGTAAAGTTAATGTTGTGTCATAAGGATTTTGTTACTTTTGCTTCACAGTTTTTCTGTTTCTCAGACTAAAAAATCTTAATTGATCTTCCTTTTAATTTTTCCTTCTGCCTGCTCTAATCATTTTAGTTATTATAATTTCAACTAAAGTATTTGTTTGATTTCTTTTCATAATTTACATATCTATTCATGTGATGTTCTCATATTTTTAAATTCTTTATATATTACTGCTTTTTTGCCTATAAAACATATTTACAGTATATAAATAATTACTTAAAATAGCTGATTTTAAGTATTTTTCTAGAAAGTTCAAAGTTGTGTCTTCCTTAGGGTCTCTTTTTATTGATTGCTATCTTTACTCATAAATTTTGTTGATATGTGCAATTACAAAAATCTCATATTTATTAATTCAAGTCTTTACATACCTTCATATTTTTGGTTGTCAATTGGACACTTTGAATAGTATAATATGACATCTAAATAAATAAAATTCTCATCTGAAGTGTTTGTTGTTGTCCCATTTCTTGTTGTTTTTTTTATTAATAACCTTTTAAACTGAAAATAAACCCATTGTATTTTTATGTGTTTTATTTTATTTTATTTTATTTTATTTTATTTTATTTTATTTTGAGATGGAGTCTCACTCTGTCGCCCAGGCTGGAGTGTGGTAGCGTGATCTCAGCTCATTGCAAGCTCCACCTCCCAGGTTAATGCCATTCTCCTGCTTCAGCCATCCAAGTAGCTGGGACTACAGCCATGTGCCACCACGCCCAGCTAATTTTTGTATTTTTAGTAGAGACGGGGTTTCACCGTGTTAACCAGGATGGTCTCAATCACCTCACTTCGAGACCACCTGCCTCAGCCTCCAAAAGTGCTTCGATTACAGATATGAGCCACCATGCCAAGCCTGTATTTTAGTTTTAATTGACAAATAATGATTTTGTGTATTATGAGGAACAATGTGATGATCTGATACATGTTTGCATTCTGAAATCATAGAATTAGGCTAATTGGCACATCTATCACCTCAAATATTTATGATTTCTTTGTAACATAAACATTTAAAATAAATATGTAATACATTATTGCTAACTATAGTCATTTTTGAGGAAATCCCATATTATTTTTCCAGAAAATAAAAATATATATATACCACAAAGAATGTATAACAGTTTACTTTTCTCTACATCTTTACCAACACTTGTTAGCTTTTATCTTTTTGATAATAGTCAATCTGATACAGGATTGAAAAATAGAGCTACAAATGTAAATAAGGAAATTAGAAGCTTGCATGGGGGAATGTTGGTAGCTGTGAAGATAGAAAAGGTTTACCTGGGGGCCAAGAATTTCTAACATGGAGGCTTCATCTTTCTTTTTTTGTTACCTCATGTGAAGGAACAAAGAAATTGGGTAACATGGTGCAGCACAGGCAGAGAACTTGCCTGCATAATAAAAGACTACGGTGGGGGTTACCAGAAATTTGCACTCTATGCAAATGACACACCTGGTCTAACCAGCTTTTTGTGCCTTATGTAAATCAGACACCATGTCCTCACCAGCTCATCTATAAAACCCACTGAATTTCACTGAAGACCAGCAACCGATTTTTCTAGGACCCATCTCTGCAGCAGATAGCTATTCTCTTTCTTTCACCTATTAAAATTTCACTCTCAAGCTCACTCTTTATGTGTCGGTGTCCTTGTCCTCTGTGGCCATGAGACAATGAACATTGGGTATCACCCCAGACAATGAGGCCATTTCATTGTGGGAGCTCATTCAGGATCCAAGGTAGATTGATAGGAAGGGTGAGTATAGGAGTGGACACCAACTATTTACTTTCATTTCTGGGCCTTCTGCACTCAATTTTAAAATCAAACTAAGAAATGGGTGTCATATGGTGAGTTAAGAGACCATTAGGGTGGCCACCTTTCTCAAGACTCAGATGACAGTCTTGCTGGGTAGAACCTAGCAAATCCACCAGTGCCCTCAGGGTTCTGGGAATGTCAACTCGGTTTTGAACTGGTTTCTTTTCATGGAGAGCCTAGCTGTTGCATGGGGCTGGAATTGACAGTTCCTGGCTAGAGCTACACCCCGGTGCTACCCGAAGGCTTCTGGACTTACCCCAACCTCTGAATGCCCATTGGGCATTGGCAACAGGATCTCCAGGCATTTTCTATCAAAATTTGTATTCTTTTCTTTCCGTGACCACCATTTCTCCTGTCCCCTCTCTATATGCAATGTTGCAAAAACTTTTACTGCTCAGGGAAATAATCCTATTAAGCAAAATTAGCAAATGCCATAGTAACCAAGGATATAGCTCAAGGGAATGCCATTTTTGTAATTTTCTAGGAACAGAGGGTCTCTCCACCCCCGAACCCAGTGAATGTATCACTCTCTACCCTTGTCTGGAGAGCAGGTGATATTTTAATGTCTATAGCACCATCTAGTATAATATGAATCCTCTCCATGAGGCATCTTGTCAGTCTTTTGCTGAAACACTGTAGTTTCCCAATTCTCCTCCCCTTTTCACCCCTCTACCTGAGAAGAGGACTTATGACTCTTCTGTGAATGGGAAAACTCTGTCTACAACAATAAGGAGAAAAATGTCCTCTGAAATTAAATTTTCATCTCAATACTGTTCCATCAGCAGGAAAACTGCCATTCAGTCCTTATGTTCTTTTAAGTCACCTATTCTGCCTCCAATTAAAATGTTATTTAAACAAGTAAGGGGATTTTATATCTGGATGTTAACCAGGGGCACTGCCTAAGAATAAATGCTTTAGTCCAGGCCATAATAGCAAATTATGGAGCTCAACAGAGTACACTTTACAACTGTTACAATATGAACTAGCTCCTCTAGATCCAAAGCTAAGGTTTATGCCTGCAAATATGGGTGACACCATTAGTGGATGCTGGATCCCAGGGACCCAAGGATGGGCAACAGTTTGGGGGATGCTCCCGCTATGTTCCTCTACACCAAAGGTCATTCCAAAGAAAAGAAAAGAAACTAAATGGGCAGCTTTTTCTCCCTTCCACTTGTAAGTGAGTAACAGACCATCTTTGGTCTTCACTCCTCTTGAATACATTCTGGAGCACTGGGACTCCTTTTACCCCCATAACTTTGAAAAGCTCATTTTCTTTTGCAGAAGGATGTTGCCATCTTACCATCTCGAATCAACCTGGCCAGCTAAGGGAAGCCATGAATTTAATGCTATCCAACAATTAGATATTTTCTGTAGATGGAAGGGCAAATGGCTTGAGGTCCCCTATGTACAGGCTCTCTTTGCCTTGTGAGACAATCCAGACCTTTGCTTGCATTGCACAATCAACCTAGCTCTTTTAGCAGTCATATCAGGCAGGCCCAAATGGACTGATTCCCCCAAATTAGAAAAACACCTCCTTGGGTAACTAGCCAATCTGAGGAAGTTTTTGAGTGCCCCAACCCTTCTTGCTCTTATTTGGGGCCCCCTTTAACAGAACCATCAGCTCCTCCAGTTTTACTACCTCCAAAACTCCCCATTCCCCCAAATTCACTCTTACCCCTACAGGAAATGATCAATGGAAGTGATGTCACTAGAGTTCAGGTTTCCTTCTCATTGTAGGACCTTAAGCAAATAGAGACTTATGTCAATCTTCTGATGACCCTGATAGGTGTATAGACGCTTTCCAAAATTTATCTCAGGTGTTTGACTTCACATGGAGGAATGTTATGTTGCTCCTAAGCCAAACCCTAACCGCTGCTGAAAAACAAGCAGCTCTGCAGACAGCAGAGAATTTCAGACATGAGCAATATGTTTCTTATGGTAAACTAAGGAGAAAAAGTGAAAATAAAGAAGGTGAAAAAATAGGGGAACAATCATTTCCAACAGGAAGAGAGGGAGTACCTCTTCACAACCCTGACTCCACGGATAAATGGAAAAGGAAACACTTTTTTAATGAGCACAGTGGATACCCTAGGAAGAGCTAGGGCCAAACCTTGTTATTACTGTAACTGTCCATGACAGACCAAATGCCAGATGAGACTCTCTCAGCTTTTATGGAAAGGCCGAGAGAGGCACTAACAAAACACACCTCTTTATCCCGATTCAGTCAAGGGACAGCTAATACTAAATAACAAGTTTATTACACAGGGAACTCCAAATATTAGAAGAAACCTGCAGAAGCAGGCTACAGGACCAGACAGAACTTGGAAAACCTCCTGATAGTGGCCACCTTGGTCTTTTATAATAGGAAACAGGAGGAGACCCACGAGAAAGAGAGGGAACACAAAAGAAAAACAGAGGCCCTAATGACTGTTTTGCAGGCTTGCAGAGTACAGGATCCCCAAGGTGCATCCACTAAATGCTAACAGTGTGGAAAGTCAGGGCACTTTAAGAAAGATTTCTCAGACAGCAAGAAGGAACCACCTCAACCCTGCCCAACCTGTGGCAGGGACCACTGGAGGTTAGACTGCCTACAAAGATAGAGGTCATCGGGTTCAGAGATAGTCTCACAGATGGTCCAACAAGACAGACAGGTCCCTGGGCTCAGACCCCCAGCTCCAGTGGTTCAAACTGCCATTACTGCTCAGGAGACCCAGATGATTCTAGAAATTGAAGGAAGGAGGGTAGACCTCTTTCTGGATACTGGATCTAGTCTCTCTCTTCTCTCTAACCCAGACCTTCCCTCTTCCCATTGCATGACATTGATGAATGTCTCAAGGAAGATTATAACCCAATATTTTCCTCAATCCACTAGTTGTAGTTGGGGGAACCTATTATTTATACATGCCTTCTTAATCATTCCTGAAAGTCCCACTCCTTAATTAGGTACAGACATTTTAGCTCACATGGGGGCCAGTATCCTTATACCCATGGGACGAACTCTTTTTCTCTCCCTGATGGAAGCTAGTATTAATCCAGAAGTATAGGCAACTCAAAGAAGAATAGGTCATGCTATAACCACTAAGCCAGTCTGGATCCCCTTTAAGGATTCCTCTTCTTTCCCTAACCAGACACAATATCCCCTAAAGTCAGAGTCTAGGGAAAAAAATTGAAGCCATTATTGGTAACCTGAAAATGCAGGGCTTTCTCAAACCCTGTAACAGCCCCTGCAATACCCCAATATTAGATTCGAAAAAAAACAATGGGGAATGGAGACTAGTTCAGTACCTCTACCTCATTAATGAGGGCATAGTCCCAGTTTATCCAGTGGTCCCTAATCCCTATACCTTGCTAGCTCTTATATTTGAGGTAACTAAATGGTTCACAGTTCTAGATCTAAAGGATGCCTTTTTCTTCATACTGTTACATCCTAACTTTCAATAACTGTTTGCCTTCAAAGATCCCTCTGGCCAAATCACCCAATTAAAATGGACAGTGCTGCCTCAGAGATTTTGATACCATCCTCACATATTTGAACAGTCACTGTGAAAGGACCTCTCCAGGTTTTCCCATCCTCAGGCCAGGGTATTGCAATATGTAGATGACATTCTGCTCTGTGCCCCAACTGAGGAAGCTTCTCAGAAAGGCACTGAAGCTCTTCTAAATTTCTTAGCCAAAAGAGAATATAAGGTTTCAAAGTCCAAGGCCCATCTTTGCCAAACTTCAGTGAAATACCTGGATTTAGTGTTGTCTGTAGGGACTAGAGCATTAAGCAAAGAAAGGTTCAAGCCCATATCTTCTCTCATCCTCCATAAAACCCTTAAGCAACTAAGAGGATTTGGGGGCATTACAAAATTTTACAGACTATGAAACCTGGGTGTGGTGAGATAGCTCGTTTCTTATATCAACTCATAAAAGAAACTCAAGTGGCTAAAACTGATTTCCTAACATTGGAACCTGAAGCTCAAAAGGCCTTTAATCAGCTAAAACAAGCCTTACTTAAGGCTCCTGCACACATCCTTCTCATAGAGAGGGCCTTCAATCTTTATGTATCAGAAAGGAAGGGAATGGCCCTGCAAGTTTTAACTCAAGTCCTAGAATCACTCAACAGCCAGTGGGATACTTGAGTAAGGAACTTAGTTTTGTGGCTAAAGTATGGTCAGCATGCTTCCAAGCAGTTACCACAGTGGTCTTACTGGTACAGAGACCACCAAATTAACTCTGGGAAATGGCTTACCTGTTTATACCTCATATAATGTGCCAAGATTGCTGTCTTCTAGTGGGAGCCTTTGGCAAACAGACAGCTGGCTCCTTAAATATAGGTCTCTGATGTTAGCAGGGCCTACATTACAATTAAAAGCTTGCTCTCACCTAAACCCAGCCACCTTCCTCCTCAAGAAAACTGGGGAACCTGAACATGACTGTAAACAAGTAGTGGTATAGACTTATGCAGCCAGGGAGGATCTCAGGGAAACTCCCCTAGAAAATCTAGACTGGACTCTCTTCACAGATAGAAGTTCCTTTGTGGACCAATGAGTCCTTAAAGCGTATATGCAATAGTTATTCTGAACCATGTTATTGAAAGTGCGCCCCTCTCTCCACAAACAAGCCCTCAAATAGCTGAACAGAAAGCTCTTACAAGAACACTTGAACTAAGTGAGGGAATGGTAGCTAACATTTACACTGACTCTAAGTATGCTTTATTAGTTATTCATGCTCATGCTGCCATTTGGAAGGAAAGATACTTTCTTATTACTAATGGATCCCCTATAAAATATCATCAGGAAATTAGCAGGTTATTATCCTCAGGTTTTCTTCCATAAGAGGTAGCAGTGATTAATTGTAAGATACATCAGAAGGGAACAGATGAAATAGCCGAAAGATCAAGTTAGCAATCAGACAGCCAAATCAGCAGCAAGAAAGCCTCCGGGACTCAGTACACTTAAAGCCTCTCTAATTTGGGTTGACTAAATAAGAGACATTAAACCTCAGTACTCTGCTGCAGAGATATAATTGGCCATCTTTCAAGGGTACATTTTCCAGCCCTCAAGATAGCTACAGGCAGAGGATGGCAAACTCCACTTGCTATCCTCAAGTTAGTGTAAAGTTCTTAAAATCCTCCACCAAGCTTTTCACTTGGGAAAAGATAAAACTTATCAGTGTGCCCGGAGATTGTTTTCAGGAGACAACTTTTGAAAAACAGTCAAACAAGTTGTTAATGCTTGTAAAGTCTCCCTTAAAAATAATCCTTTTAACAGACAGCTCCTTACTCCTCAAACCCAAAGGATAGGAAGCTATCCAAGGGAGGACTGGCAGATAGATTTCACCCACATGCCAAAGATGAAGAACATCCAGTACCTCCTGTTATGTATAGATACTGTTGCTAACTGGGTAGAAGCATTTCTATGCCACACAGAAAAGTCTTCTGAGGTAATAAAAGTGCTAATGAAACAACTTCCTGTTTTGATCTACCTAAATGCTTTCACAGTGAAAATGATCCCTCATTTAAGGCAGCCATCACACAAAAGGTCTCAAAGTCACCAGGCATACAGTATAATCTCCATTGTGCTTGGAGACCCAAGTTCTCAGGAAGGGTAGAGAAGATAAATGATGTTATCAAAATACAACTCAGAAAACTGTCCCAAGTAACTCACTTTCCTCGGGTCACTCTTCTTCCCATGACTTTATTGTGGGTAAGAAATACCCCTTCAAAGTTAGGTCTAAGGCATTTCAAAAGGCTGTATGGATGGCTTTTCTTTACCAATGATTTCCTATTAGACCAGGAAACCTCTAAATTGGTTAAGCATGTAACCTCTCAGACTCACTTCCAACAGGAGTTAACACAATTAGCAGAAGCCCAACCCCAAGAAACGGGACCACCTTTATTTAACACAGGAGATTTGATATTGGTTAAGGCTCTACCCTGTCTCTCTCCCTCCCTAAGACTAAGCTGGGAAGGGCCTTACACCGTCCTTTCAACTCCTTCAACAGTAAAAGAGGAATCAACTCCTAGATACATCACATTTCAGTCAAAGCCTTGAAAGCTGAGGGAGCACACCTGGATGGCCCAAAGGAACATCCTGTATATCAATGTAAAAAGAGGGAATCTTAAGCTGAAACTCATAAAAGGTAAGTAAATGAGTGAGAGCTAATCATCCTAGTCAGTCTCACCCCTACATTACCAGACACTTTCAGTTATCTCTACCTTTCCTCTCAAAATTTGCTGCCAGGCATTAGAACTTTTTTGATGCATATTTTCAGGGACATTTTGATTATTTATGGGATTATATTTGTAACTTCCTAAACCCCCAAAGGAAAATTCTATACCTTGGTGAGTAGAAATTTAGATGGAAGTTATTTACTACACCATCCATGTGTGAATTGTTATACTCACCGTACTATTTATAGTAGGGCGAGGCACCTGCAATGTGGAGTTCTAAATGGAAAATTCTAACTGCTGTAATAGTATAATTATCATATTATAACAAGATTAATAATTACAGGAATTATGTAGCCAAAGTTAACACTAAAGTTACTCTAGCCACCCAATAATGCATTTCTCCCAATCATGTTGGAAGTTATAAAAGATGGCCCAGACCTAAAATTGTCTTCTAACAGGAAGTCACAGGGGAATGTATGTTTTTCTCAAAGAAAAAAAAATGTTGCTTTTATATTAACACTTTTGGTAAAGTACATTGACATCTGGTGGACACAACCAGTATTACAAACCAACAGAATGGCTAACAAGTATCTAACTCTGTTGTCATGGTTATGGTCTATAGGTACCCCCATTAATAGTGGTAATCTTAGCACTCATATTCAAAACCTGTATTCTAAACCTTGTAAAATTGATCTCTTCTTGCCTAGAAGCTATTAAGCTCCAAATGGTGTGCAGATGGAACCACACATGGACATGTCTTTCTTCTGAGGACCCTTAGATTGACCCCAGGATGAACCCTAGATGCCGTTCCCCACACAAGGCCTTCTCCAGCACAAAGTAGTCACAAGAAGTCATCATCCAGCCTCCCATCCCCAAGAGCAGTTAGAGTTTCCACTCTCGATGGGGGAGATAATACAGGAGGTAGAAATAAATTATTTAGGCAGACAGTGAGGGAAAAACAGTCCTTGGCAGAATTTCCCTTCCAACAAAAAGCATCCGCCAAAATCATGTTTTTTTTTTTTTTTTTTTTTTCTAACAAAGAGCAGCCTGAAAAAATGAGCTGCAAACATAAATAAGGAAGCTAGAAGCTTGCATGGTGGAATGCTGGTAGCTGCACCGATAGAAAAACGCTACCTGGGGACCAGGCATGTCCTGGCATGGAGGCTCCATATTCCTTTTTTTTTGTTACAATGTCTACAGGAACAAATAAATGGGCAACAAGGCACAGCTCAGGAAGAGACCCAGCCTGAATTATAAAAGATTAGGTTGGGGGCTACCAGAAATTCATGTCCTATGCGAATGCCACACCTGGTCTAACCAGTGTTTTTTGAGCTGTATACGTCATACACCACCTCCCCACCACTCATCTATAAACCACCGTGCATTTCTCTGAGGACTGGTAAGCCATTTTTTCAGGACCCCTCTCTGTAGGAGAGCTATTTTCTTTCCTTCAACTATTCAACTTCCATTCTCAGCATCACTCTTTCTGTGTCTGCATCCTTGTTCTCCATGCTATGAGACAATGAACATCGGGTATCACCCCAGAAAATGAGGCTGTTTCAAATCTAACAGGTGGGAAATGACAAAGCAGTCTAAACTTATATGAACTGTGTATAATTTGCCATATGTGGACATTAAAGTCTCTGTTCCATTAGCTTAGTGGTCAGCAAGTAACTTGACAAATATTTCTTTAAATTTCTGCAACTTATTATTATTATTATTATTATTATTATTGCCAGGGATCTGTTTGCATATTGGGTATGACTTTCACACTCAGTCAAGAAGCTTACTATTATGCCTTAGTCTTCTCAACATGTTGTGTAGAGTTGTCAATCACACATATCTTTGGGGATCTTCATGTCTTTCCTAAGATTGTGTGCAGCTCTGAGCAGGCAAATGGAATTCTACATTCCCAAGAATACATCAGAGCTTTCCAAAACCATTGTGGTTATCTCATTTTTTTCACCTTTCCTCTTAAGCATTTTAGTTACTCCATTGTTTTCCTCAACTGTAATTTATTACCTCAAGCAACATTAGCAAAAATAATTGCCTGTAAATATTTTGAAAAATCTCCCCTATCACAAATTGCATCTTTATCACTGGTAAATTTAGGTTTTATAAAACAGAAATAGGAACATTTTTACACTGTTGGTGGGATTGTAAACTAGTTCAACCATTGTGGAAAATAGTATGGCGATTCCTCAAGGATCTAGAACTAGATGTACCATATGACCCAGCCATCCCATTACTGGGTATATACCCAAAGGATTATAAATCATGCTGCTATAAAGACACATGCACACGTATGTTTATTGCGGCACTATTCACAATAGCAAAGACTTGGAATCAACCCAAATGTCCATCAGTGACAGACTGGATTAAGAAAATGTGGCACATATACACCATGGAATACTATGCAGCCATAAAAAAGGATGAGTTTGTGTCCTTTGTAGGGACATGGATGCAGCTGGAAGCCATCATTCTTAGCAAACTATCACAAGAACAGAAAACCAAACACCGCATGTTCTCACTCATAGGTGGGAACTGAACAATGAGATCACTTGGACTCAGGAAGGGGAACATCACACACCGGGGCCTATCATGGGGAGGGGGAGGGTGGAGGGATTGCATTGGGAGTTATACCTGATATAAATGACGAGTTGATGGGTGCTGACAAGTTGATGGGTGCAGCACAGCAACATGGCACAAGTATACATATGTAACAAACCTGCACGTTATGCACATGTACCCTAGAACTTAAAGAATAATAATAATAATTAATTAATTTTAAAAAAAAGAGATATGGCAAAAAAAAAAGTTTTATAAAACAAAGACAAACCTTTTGAGTCTGTCTTCTAGGAGGATACCAGATGGTTCAATTTTTTTTTTTTTTTAACTGTGAATAAAATCTATTCCTCAACCTTCTGTACTGGAAATTCGGGCTATTATTTCCAAGGATATTGATACACTAAAGAAAAGAAGATGGAACTATGATAAATTAAAATTCTAAATAGTTCACTGTTCTTAGTGGAATTCAGCCTTTTTTTAAAAAAAGAAAAAAGCTACTTCTTTTTTTTCTGATAACCTTTGGTTAATTTTAAAATTTGAAAACAAATTTAATTCTAAATTTTCCCATGTTTTTATTGATTTTATAGAGAGGCAGAACTTCAGGTCTTTTTAAATGCAACAAACTGCAAGTGAGTTTTAGATTTCGTCTATTGTATTTTTACTTCAAAAATTTCCATGTAGTTCTGCTTTATATTTTCTAATTCTGACTTGAGATTTTCTAATTTTTTTTATCTTTTGTGAGAGTGTTTGCTCTTAGTTTTTGTGCAAATTTTTAATGATGGTTGCTTTAAAGTCTTTGTCAGGAACTTCTAAGATGTTTGCCTTGCAGTGTTAGTGTCTGCAGATTCTTTTTTTCTATTAATAGTCATTTATCTCATTCTTATTTTGTATAGTAATTTTGTATTGTATTCTGCAAAGTGTGAATATTATGTCATTAGACACTCTATTTTATTTTGTTTCTGTTTTAACATGCAGTGGAACTTTGGGTAGAGGCCTCCAGGTCTGCAGGTAATAGTTTCAATATCAGTTCCATTCTTAAATTATTTGCATTGTTATTTAGAAGTTCCTCATATATGCTTGCCTTACTTTCCAGTCTGAATAACTGGACAAAATCTGCCTATTTTTCTATGATCTTATTGCCTCTGCTATGCCAAATAGGGTCAAATATAAGCATGCACAATTCTGGGGTGAGTCTAGGAATTTATTCACATTTTTGTGTAGTTGGTTTCCAGAATTTCTTTCTCTCTGTAACTTAGCCAGTACTGTATTGTTTCTTGAGCCTTCTCATTTTGATTTTTCAATCAGAGACCTGAGGATTGATTTACCTTGTGCAATTCATGTGTCTGTTCCCAGACACGGAGGCAAGCTATGAAAAGACAGAGAGCAAAATAGGAAACATGGCTTTACCAACAGTTTTAGATCTACAGACACTCTGATAAGAAAGAAAGATCTACTTTTCTCAGTCTTTTAGACTTCTGCCGGCTCCTATTGCTGTTTCTCCAACCACTACATGTTTTAGTAGGAAGGAGGAATCAAATTTAGAAAAGAAAAGTATCAATAAATTTTTTTTCTTTTTTAGTGAGAATTAGGATCACATTTTACATTCCTTCACCCAGAAATAGAATGTTAGTTCTGGATCTTTCTGTTGCTGCAAACTCTTACTTCCAGGTTTTAAGTTATGTTGGTTCTTGGCTAGAGGATAACAATTTTAAAACAGGCAAACTAATGAGAGTTTGGTGGTATTTTGAATTCTTTTTTTTTTAAATTTAATTTACTACTATTTACTTGTCAATGTTCTCAAATAGCTGTTACATGCATCCTGTGCAGTTTCTACAGCCATGTTGAATAGGAAGAGAAGATGAGGTGTGTTTAGTTTTTCTTATCCAGAACAAAAACCTGTAGATATTTTTGCAACACATGTTTTAGAGATAAGAATACTAAAGCTTATATAAATAAGATGATATTTCAAAGATCAGATGCAAATATGTGATTTGACAGAATCAAAATATATAGCTCATGTTGTCCTAACATTTTGCAACAAAGCCATTGCACCTACTGCCATTAAGATACTCCAAAACAAATAGTATGATTTTTGACTACCCTACTGATATTTTTTTCAACATGTCTTAGAACTATTAGATACAGCATATGGTAGCTGTTGCCATTTTATGGAATGACATTCCTCAGCCTCCATCCTCTTTCCCATAGCTTTGTCATTTGCAAATCTCAACTCATAGAGCACTTAAAAAGTCTCCACCGGCATGTTAAATGTATTTTCTATTATTTCTCACTATGCTCTTCCACTACCACCAAACAAAAGAACCAAAACTCTGAAGACTTCTAAAAGTTCCATGGATTTTTAAAATAAATATTTTCACTTACTACATTTGTCTGTTTTGATTTTCATGGCTCATCTCATACTACATTCTTCGGGATGGTTCTGGAGCTGTTTGCATTTTAGATTTGTGTCCTGTTCCATTAGTACCCGGAACTAAGTCTACCTAGTAGATTCACTCATCTAAACAGTTAACAAACATATTTTCCTATGAACTTCTTTTGCAAAGTATTGGGGACTCAGATAGAAAATTACAAACAAAAAATTCCTTTAAAAAATTAACTTGCTTTCCTCAGGAGACTGAAAGTTTCTCTCTCTCTCTCTCTCTCTCTCTCTCACTTTGTCTCCTTCTCTTCCCCACTCTCTCTCTCTGTCTCCCCTTCACTCTCTCTCTCCCTCTTCTCATCCCTCTCTCTCTCCTTCTGTTTGTCTTTCTTCCTTTCTCCCTTCCTTCCTTTCTCTTTCTTTCTTTCTTTCTTTCTTTCTTTCTTTCTTTCTTTCTTTCTTTCTTTCTTTCTTTCTTTCTTTCTTTCTTTCTTTCTTTTACTTTCTTTCTTTTCTTTTCTTTTCTTTCTCTTTCTCTCTTTTTTTTCTTTCTATTTTTTAAGTTTTTCTTCAAGGGGACAGGAAGACTGACTTATAAACAAGTATCAAAAACAGAATAGTTAAGGTATTGGAACATAGAGAGGGTCTCCCAATGTATACATGTGTTGGGCAGTGGAGCAAAATTTTTCTGGCTAGATATTTGCTGACTAACTGCTCAAGCTATTCCAAAGTAACTGGCATATATTCTTGAATTTGTCATTTTTTTTCCTATATAAATATGTTTTCTATCTTTTCCACAAAAATGTGTTGGCCAGTGGAAACAACTAGATTGATGTCACTCTGTCACTGTGACTGTTCATCACTGAGCTTCTAATTATACTTGTTTTAATTTTTGTCTATTTTAAAGGATAATAATGTATTTTGACCTCAGTTTCAAACTGGCAATTACTGGCTGTGGTTGCAGCAGGAGTATATTTTTCCCCGAGTGTCTAAGAATAGAGATTCTAGAGGGAACATAAGGTAGTACGCTTCATCTGACAGGTTTAAGCATAGCTTTTGAAAATTAAAGCCTAAGGCAATATTTGCTAGATTAACTTTTTTAATGAAACTCAATGACCTTTCAAATGATTGGTGCCTAAATATTGTCAAAGGGCTTTATTTGCTAGGAAAAGATGACTGTATTTTAATGCACCAATATTATGATTGAGAGTAGCAAACTTTTGTCTGAACTAGGCATAGGTGCATTTATGAGTGCAATTATGTCTTTGCATTCAGAACTTAAATGTAAAAGCATCTAAAAGATGAGTACATTTTTCTTGGATAAGATAATGACCTTTGAATATCGAACTTTGAGAAATCTGCATATATGGATAAAATATTAAATTCATTTTTGACAAAATAAAAAGGTTTTCTGATTTTATTTCCCACCCTAGACTCAATCTTTCTGCCTTCATCCCCCGCATCCTTTTTTAAACTTTTATTTTAGGTTCAAAAGTACATGTGAAGGTTTGTTACGTAGGTAAATTCATGTGATGGGGGTTCGATGTGCAGATTATTTTATCACCCAGGCACTAAACCTATTACCCAGTAGTTGCTTTATCTGCTCTTCTCCCTCTTTACACGCTGCACCCTCAGTTAAACCTCAGTGTCTGTTGTTTCCCCCTTTGTGTCCATGTATTCTCATCATTTAGCTCCCACTTATAAGTGAGAACATGCAGTATTTGTTTTTCTGTTTCTGTGTTAGTTTGCTAAGGGAAATGACCTACAGCTTTATCTGTGTTCCTGCAAAAGAAACTATCTCATTATGTTTTATGGCTGCATAGTATTCGATGGTGTATATGTACCACTTTTTTTTTTTTAATCCAGTTTTCCATTGATAGGCATTTAGGTTGATTCCATGCCTTTGTTATTGTGAATAGTGTTGTGATGAACATATGCATGCATGTGTCTTTATGATAGAATGATTTATATTCTTTTGAGTATATATGTAGTAATGGGATTGCTGGGTTGAAGGGTATTTCTGTTTTTGCCTCTTTGAGAAATTGCCACACTGCTTTCCACAATTGTTGAACTAATTTACACTCCCAATAACAGTGTATAAGTGTTCCCTTTCTTGGCAATCTTACCAGCATATGTAACTTTTTTACTTTTGAGTAATAGCAATTCTTACTGGAGTGAGATAATATGTCATTGTGGTTTTGATTTGCATATCTCTAGTTATCAGTGATATTGAACATTTTATATGCTTGTTTGCTGCATGTATGTCTTCTTTCACAAAGTGTCTGTTCATGTGTTTTGCTCACTTTTTAATGGATTTTTTTTTCTTTGTAAATTTAAGTTTCTTAAAGACATTGGATATTAGACCTTTGTCAGATGCATAGTTTGCAATATTTTTTTCCAGTCTGTAGGTTGCCTGTTAACTCTGATGATAGTTTTGTTGTTGTTGTTGTTTTGCTGTGTAGAAGCTCTTTAGTTTAATTAGAGCCTCATTATCAATTTTTGCATTTGTTACAATTGCTTTTGCTGTCTTCATCATGAAATCTTTGCCAGTTCTTATGTGCAAAATGGCGTTGCCTAGGTTGTCTTCCAGGGTATTCATAGTTTTGGGTTTTACATTTAAAACTTATATCCATCTAGAGTTGGCTTTTGTATATGGTATAAAAAAGGGGTCCAGTCTCAATCTTCTGCATATGGCTAGCCAGTTATTCCAGCACCATTTATTAAATAAGAAGTTCTTCCTCCATTGCCTGTTTTTATCATCTTTGTTGAAGATCAGAAGGTTGTAGATGTGTGGCTTTATTTCTGGGTTCTCTGTCATATTGGTCTATAAATCTGTTTTTGTGCAAGACCATGCTGACTTGTTTACAGTAGCCCTGTAGTTTTGTTTCAAGTTGGGTAGGGTGATACCTCCTGCTTTGTTCTATTTGCTTAGGATTGCCCTGCCTATTCGGGCACTTTTTTGGTTCTATATCAATTTAAAATAATTTTTTTCTAGTCTGTGAAGAATGCCATTGGTAGTTTGATGGGAAGAGTGGCAAATTTGTGAATTGCTTTGGACAGTATGGCCATTTCAATTATATTGATTCTTGCTATCCATGAGCATGGAATATTTTTCCATTTGTTTATGTCATTTCTGATTTACTTGAGCAATGTTTTGTAATTACCATTTTATGTATCTTTTACCTCCCTGGCTAGCTTTATTACTAGGTGTTTTATTCTTTTTCTGGCAATTGTGAATGGGATTCCATTCCTGATTTGGCTCTTAGGTTGGCTATTTTTGGTGTATGGAAATACTTCTAATTTTGGTATGTTGATTTTGCATCCTGAGCCTTTGCTGAAGTTGCTTATCAGTTTAATGAGCTTTTGGGCCAAGATTATGAAATACTCTAGGTATAGAATCATATTATGTGCAAACAGAGATGGATAATGAAACAAAAATATTCAACAGAATATTAGCAAACCGAATTAGTAGTACATGAAAAAGCTAACCCACCACAATCAAGTAGGCTTTAGTCCTAGTATGCCAGGTTGGTTCAACATATGCAAATCAATAAATGTGATTCATTAAGTAAATAGAACTAGGGACAAAAATCACTTCTCACAGGATCATTTCAATAGATGCAGAAGAGGCTTTCAATAACATTCAAAATCCCTTTATGTTAAAAACTCAGCAAACTAGGTATTGAAGAAACATACCTCAAAATATTAAGAACCATCTATGACAAACCCACAGCCAACATCATCCTGAATGAGCAAAAGTGGGAAGCTTTCCCCTTGAAAGCCAGCAAAAAACGAGGATGCCCTTTGTCACCACTCATATTCAACATAGTACTGGAAGTCCTGGCCAGAGAAATCAGTCAAGAGAATGAAAAAGAGACATTCAAATAGGAAGATAGGCTGTCATCCCTTGCATTTTTCTATATAGCTTATAACTTAGTAATATCTTGGAACACAGCATGACCTTTCCTGCCTCAGGATCTTTGCCCATTCTACTTCCTTCATATAGATCATTCTGTGCAATTTCTCTGACTTGCGAAGTCATATTCATTACTTTTATTTCTAATTATGAATAGTTTCAGGAAAACAAAAATTAAAAAAATACAGTAGACACCTGGCTATTCAACATCTATATGTGAAACCTTTAAATACTTATACACACACACAGACACACACATATATATACATATATATTTTAATATTTACATCAGAATTTCTTTTTAAGAAATCAAGCACTTCCATTAATTTGAAGATATTGTGTACTTCTTCCACATCTCATTTCTCCTCTTTCTTCTCCAAAATATACCCAATATTATGAAATTGTTGGCTATAAATTCCAGTTCTATTTTGGCTATGTACATATTCATAATGATATTATTTTTTAATACAACTTTGTATATATGGTACCATAATGCTCTATCCTTCTGTACCTTTCTTATTTCTTAATATTTGTTTCATAATACTTTTATTCATTTTGAAGCATAGCAGTCTATTTCAGTAATTTTACCTGACTTATAGTATTATGTGGCATGAATATACCAGAATTTACCATTTCTCTGTTGATTCACATTTAAGATGTTTCTAATTTTTTTTTATAGCCATGTAGCAGTGAATATTATTATACATTATTATAAGGCTTCTAATTTTTTGTTATAACAATGCAGGAATGAATAATATTATACACTACTACTTATGCACATAAATAGCATCTCTTAAAGGTATCATACCTGGGATTGGACATTTCTATGTTATTGGATATGTGCAACTTTAACTTCATTCAATTTTGGAGGCATAGGAAAAATCATCCTTTTTTTTTTTTCTTTTTCCCTGTGACAACTTGGGTATTTCATACAGCCTTCCTTATCTCAGTAGAAAACAGACCCTACCAAGCTACTTTTTGTAGCAAGGATTTCCAAGTCAAGCGAAAAGTGGTGACTAAATTGAAAATTTCTGAATTTTCTGCCCTCCCTAACTTTGCCTTTACACTGACATACTCTCTGTACCCTGAGTGCTGCCATCAACATCTTTTTTCCTAGGTAACTGCTATCTACCCTTTCCTCCACTTTTCCAAGAAGGAATTTAATCCTTCTTTTGTTTCTATTGGCCCAGGTTGGACATATTTCACTAAGGTTTACATAATACTATGGGAAAAGCACCAAATTGCAAATCATATAGAGAGGACAAAAAGTTCAAAATCATCTATGCTTGACAAATCCGGGCTTCAAATTCTGACATATTAATCTCATCTTCAGGTTTTGCAGGACCTGTGTAATTGTAGTAGCTATACTCCAGCTCCAAAATACAACAATAATTTTTTTTAGCTACCTCTACCAGGAGGAAGTCATCTTTCTACTCACCCCCTATAAACTTTATCTTAGACTCCTTAACACTATAAATGTCTCATACCAGAAGACTTAATTTCTCACATGGTAGTTCATATAAGGCATTACTCTGCTAATTCAGTTTTTTGGGTTTTAAAAGATGCCTTTTTTCTCAATATATATTTTACACCAAGAATTGTCACATTTGAAAAAGTCAACACTGACTTTGCACTTAGGTCTAATAATATAAAATCATATTAACCTTATCAAGGATATAACAAACATTTAAAATGGATTTCTCACATGTGGAAACAGAAGGCTTTTCCATTACACTTCCAGGGGTACCTGGGTTAGAATTAAAGATGTTTCCCTTTGTGACTTACCCAAAAGTTCCTTGATCTGATAAACAAACTTAGGAAAGTTTCAGAATACAAAATTAATGTAAAAAATGAGGAAATTTTTTATAATTCAAACACAATTTATTTTTAATTTCTCAAACAAAAATCAACAGTTTAAGTCACTGATTGGCAAGCTATAGCCTGCAGGCCAAACCCAGCGCCACACCTGTTTTTGTAAATAAACTTTTCTTGAATTACAGCCATGCTCATTTTCGTGCATATTTTCTATGGTTGCTTTTGCATGTCAATAGCAGAGTTGAGTAGATGGGACAGAGGTCGCCTGATCTGCAAAGCCCAAAATATTTACTGTCCGGTCCTTTACAGGAAGTTTGCTGACACCTGATTTAAGTGATTATGATTTGATTTAAGGACAGGGTGACATCTGACAAAAGTATCAGTAAGAATGGGGGCACTGACCTATCAAATAGCGAGATTCCCCCAAATAGGAAGGAGATCAAGAGAGTATATTTGGCATCAATTCTTTGACAAACGTTTTGATATAAATTATAATTACTTAAACTACACATTCAAACAATTTAACAAAAACCTTTTCTTCCCAATTTGGTCACTTTATTATTTGAGCAAGACAACAGATTGCTAATATTTAGTCCAAAAGAGATCACACCTGAAAGGGATGAAGAAGAACAACTTAACTATCTCTCATCTGCTTATTCTTGAAGCAAGCTGAGAGTTGCTGCCTGTTTTCCAGATGTCCATCTCCTCATTACAGAAGCTGAAGATTTGCTGTAGCCATGTAAGACAAGCTGGGAAGCAATGAACTCCTCATCTTTCTGTTCCTAGGCTCCATGATTGTTCTATTTCTTTCTGGGAAAGAAGTTACTGTCTTTTTTATTTCTTTTATTTTTTTTCTGAGAAACAGTGATTGGCTCAGTCATGAATACTATCGAATTTGAACGCTATTGGTATATGAGGAACTTGCTGACTAGAAAAGTTTTATGTAATAAGCTCATGTTTTTATGGTGCCAGACGGAAGACAGGCTTCCAAGTTGAGATCCCAGGATTCTACACATTCAGAATCTCAAAATCTTCCTCCAGATCAAACTCCTCCAGTTATTCAGTAGAGTCAATGAATTATGCCCCAGTGGTTGTCACTTCTGGCCTGGCTAGAGGTACAAGGAGAGGCCAGTGCGATGGATGTTTCTGAATCAATTCAAACATCTTTAAATGCTCCTTTTGAATTTCCTTCTGAACAAGACTATGCCAGTTATTAAAGTCTTTTTCTTATTTTCAGAAAAATCCCAATGCAACTGAAGCATCCAGGTTCAGTATGTTCATTCGCTGTGGGGACTGCAGGCAATGGAAAGTCTGGTCATCAATCATTTCATTCTCTTCAGTGTTGACAAAGGTCTGGGTTGTGTGAGGGTCCAAAAAGATGAGCTTATCACCTAAGAATTCTCTGAAATAATAAGCATTATTCGGTTTTTCTCCTAATGCCCCTAAAGAGTGTGGCATCTTAAAACACTCTTTGAATGCATCAACATAGACAGGATTGTTTCAGTTTATGCCCAGGCAAAGGGGCACAATGAGCAACAGGGGTTTCCAGGCTAGGCAGTAGGCAGAGGTGCCCTTACTCCAGTTTGAAGCAGCGAATCGGGAGACCTATCACAGTCTGTGTCAGCACTCAAGGGAAGGACACAACACTTTTTTTGATATCTTTAATGACCACTATGTTATCCATTGAAACATAAAGAGACAAGGAATTCCATTCATCAAGTAAAGCAAGGTTTTTTGTTAACATCTGTGCAACTGTATTTGGTCCAAACCATTCTCCAATTGATTTCCCTTCTCCTACACCCATTTGTGCCATTTGATGTATAGTATAGCAACAATTTTTTATAAGAAGCACTGTAGGATCCATTGGCATTATGCTGTTGTTGTTGTTGTTGTTTCTCCCAGTTCCAGTCCTTTCCCAAGTGTTTATGTATAAGGGCTTGAGCCAGTATCATCTGTCCACAGTATAGCATACATCCCTAACCAGGATCTGATGAAGGGCCCATTACCCAAATTGGTGAAAATTTCCTTCTGTATGTAAACTATAGACAAATACTCATTTCAGACAACAGCTTAGAAGTTTCTGTTTTAATATGATGCTGTTTTTCTAAGATCCATACCAGCTCATCTGTATGTAAATATTCTTCTAGGTATTCAATGAAAGTAGTAATCTGGTTTTCATACTTCGATAAAACTGACTCCATTCTCCAGCTGTCATCCTGGGCTAATTCCACCAGCAACCTGATGGAATAGCTTCTGCACAACAAAAGAAACTATCAACAGAATAAACAGACAACCTAAGAGTGAGAGAAAATATTTGAAAACCATGCATCTGACAAATATCTAATACCCAGAATGTATAAGGACTTAAACAAATTTACGTGCAAAAAACAAACAACCACATTACAAAGTGGACAAATAATGGGAACAGACACTTTTCAAAAGAAGACATACATGCGGCCAACAAGCTTATAAAAATGCTTAACCTTACAAATAATCAGCGATATGCAAATAAAAAACATGATGAAATACCATCTCACACCAGTCAGAATGGCTATTGTTAAAAAGTCAAAAATAACAGATGCTGACAAGGTTGTGGGGAAAGAATACTTATAAACTGATGGCACAAAGAAAAATTAGTTCAGCCATTGTGAAAAGTAGTGTGGTGATTCCTTAAAGAGTTTAAAACAGAACTACAAGTCGACCAGCAATTCTGTTGTTGAGTATATACACCAAAAGACGTAATTCATTCCACCGTAAAGACACATGCATGTGTATATTCATCACATCATTATTCAAAATAAAAAAGACATGAAATCAACCTACATGTGCATCAATAGTAGACTTGGTAAAGAAAATGTGGTACTTATATACCATGGAATACTATGCATCAATAAAAAAGAACCAAATCATGCCCTTTCCAGCACTGTTAATGGAACTGGAGGCCATTTTCCTAAGCAAACTAACAAAGAAACAGAAAACCAAATGCTGCATTTTCTCACTTATAAGTGGAAGCCAAACATCAAGTACATATGGACACAAAGAAGGAAACAATAGTCAGGTCTATCTGAGGGTGGAGGTTGGAAGGAGGGTGAGGATCAAATAACTATTTACCAGGTACTATATTTACTATCTAGGATAGAAATAATAAATTATTTACACATAATTTATTTATATAACAAAGTTGCACATTTTTCCCCTGAAACTTAAATAATATTTCTTTTAAAAAGTACACATTTCATTGAGCATTCTATAAAAGTTGTTTTCTAAAAGATAAATAGAGCCAGACATGATGGCTCATGCCTGTAATCCCAGCACTTTGGGAGGCTGAGGCGGGTGGATCACCTGAGGTCAGGAGTTCGAGACCAGCCTGGCCAACATGGGGTAACCCCATCTCTACTAAAAATACAAAAATTAGCTGGGCAGGGTGGCACAACCTGTAATCCCAGCTACTCGGGAGACTGAGGCAGGAGAATCGCTTGAACCCAGGAGGCAGAGGTTGCAGTGAGCCAAGATCGCACCACTGCACTCCAACCTGGGTGACAGAGCGAGATTCTGTCTCAAAAAAATAAAATAAAATAGAAACAAATTAAATAAATTACAAAAGTTAAAGGTAAATAATCTTGAATCCTGATTTTATTTTGTTCATGTTCATGAACGAACAACACAGTAATTCAGGACCTATAAACAAAATTGGGAAGAAAATGATTTTAACAGATTAAATGATAAAGGTAGTAACAAATATGTAACGAAGATCTTATAAATGAAGAATATACCAAAAAAGTAATGCAGATGCATATCTCATAAATTTAGGAGCAAATAGGACCTGATTAGTTGGTACAAGTATATAAAATAAGAAGAGGTCAATTATACATTTTATTTAGCATATAGTTCTCAATCCTAATACTTGGGGAAAATCGCAAGCTCTAGAGTTTGAGTCAAAACTGAGTTACTTAGAAAACTTTAAGTTGTGTGCCTATTTGGAAATCTCTTTTATTGTTCTTACAGATCTGAGTCAAGTACAATATTTAATTACTTTAAGTTAATTTTAGTAGTATTTTGGAATTGATTGTTGATTCTAGTTTATTAGGATGGGAGAATATGTATGTCTAATTCAAGCTCAAATACATTAATTAACATTTTTGCATTTCACTTTGCTTCCATCTGACAGCTCAGTAATTTTGTTCCACCCATACACTAATAGCTAAGCTTAATTTTTCTTTCTTATTTAAAATCCATATGTATAGTTTATTCCAAATCTCTGTATAGAAGTGCTTATTTATCATTTACATTTGTGAAGAAACCAGCTTATATTTGACACATACTTACTTGGTGAAACAGTTTACTTAGAAGTGGGGAGAAAATGACTGACTAGACACAGCCAGGAGGAGCACCTACCACCAAGGGACAGGGCATCGGGAAGACTGGTGCACTACCAGTAGATCTTTAGAGGGAAGGCATTGAGAGTGGACTGGGGGACGACCCAGAAGCTGGGCTTCAGAGGGAGAAAGTTGGTAATACTGCATGGGACTACTGCACACGGGACTACTGCACACTCATTCCTGTTCCCTAGTGTCTCTTGGGAAAGGGATAAAGGGATAAGTTGAATAGGCAAGGAGCAACCCACTTTTGCAACTGGCCTTTGGGATCCTGACAAGAGTAGACCACTTGACCACCATTGACACTTGATTGGCAGGGAGAACTGCTCAGATTAGCAATAGGGACAGAACTCCAGCCAGAGAAAAGCCCAAAGGGTTTGGTGCAGGAGCATCTGTAGTGGAGCATGGCCAGGCCACCATTCCCCTAGGACTGACTCATTCCCATGAGACTTTAGCCTTAAGGGGAATGGTTGGACCTAAACTCTGCAGGGTGATCTTGCCCATGTGAAAGAGCTGATCTAACCTGAGCATCCCTTGGTCTTCTGGCCTCTCCAGAGGCCCTAGCCTGTCTGCACCTGCTTGCAGTGCAACCTACAGGTAACTCCAGAAGCTGCTGCACTGGCAGATCTCCTGCACTAGCAGATGATACCTGACTGGCAGAATTTTCCAAAACAATAGCCCCAGTGGACATGCACAAGCCTGCTTGCACCCTGCCCTCACTGCAGGCCCCCCATCTTGCTTTGCCTGCATACACTCACTCACACATGGCCAGCCCCCACATAGCTTTGTTGGTTCATGTGTGCAAGGAAGACCATGCTTTTTCTCCCTTGCCAGCACGAGTGTGTGTATGCACACTGCTGTGCCACTAATGCCAGCAGGAGTGAACCTTGCCCCCTCACACAACTACACCAAAATTGTTGTCGGAGCACAGGTAGACAGAGACACCATCAGACCCATCCTTGCCAGTGCCCCACCTGTGTGTCAGAACTGCCTCAAGTGCAAAACTAGGCATGGAGAAAAGAAGACCCACCCCAGCACTGAGCAGCCACTGCTGCATGTGGGAACATGAAAGGAGGGTGCAAATACGACCACTGGCATGAATATGCACACAGTCACTGGTGGGGCTCTCCTATCCCCCTGAACCATGCTGCAAATGCCAGCCAATGCTGCAAACACCTGCATGTATGGAGGCTAAGCTGCCAACACCAGTGAGTTCTGTGAATGCCTGCATGGAGGCTGGAAACCCGGCACCTGCTAGCACATTACCATAGCCCAAAAAAGTGCACCCCACCATGCTGCAGCCGCAGCTGCTACCGGAATGTGCAAACAAGAATGAATTCTGCTGCCACCACCTTATGAATTGCTTTGGCTAAAATCACCCATCGGAATGTTGTGAGCAGCAGTTTGTGAACACCTTTGACCTAGTGCAACAGGTTCCTAAACTCAAGGAGCCATAAAAAAAAGTGGAGACCCAACACCAGTCCAGCAGAGTTAGAATATGCATTCCAGGAGTCCTTAACTGAGCCTTGGACCCCAAAAATCTTTCAGAAATGAATCCAGTAAACTTAACCCACCCTATACAACAATCAAATCCCCAAGATTATTCAAGGTCATCAAATAAGATAAAAGGAAAAAAAAAAAAACATTCAAAGGACAGCATCAACAATAAAGATGAGAAAGAACCAGTGCAAGAACTCAGACAAGTCAAAAAGCCAGAGATCTTCTTTCCTACAGACAACTGTACTAGTTCTCCAGCAAGTGCTCCTAACCAGGCTGAGATAGCTGAAATGACAGAAATAAAATTCAGAATATAGATAGGAACAAAGACCACCAAGTTCCAGGAGAACAGTGAATCCCAATCTAAGGAAGCCAAGAGTCACAATAAGAAAATACAGGAACTAAAAGAAAAAAAAAAAAAAAATAGCGAGTATAGAGAAGAACATAACCCACTTGATAGAGTTGAAAAACATACTACAAGAGTTTCATAATGCAATTGCAAGTATTAACAGCAGAATAGATGAAGCTGAGGAAAGAATCTCAGAACTAGATAACTGGCTTTCTGAAGTAAGATAGTAGGAAAAAAATAAAGAAAAAATGAAGGGAATGAAGAAAACCACCATGAAATATAGAACAATGTAAGGAGACTCGATCTATGACTCATTGGTATGTCTGAAAAAGATAGGTAGAATGGAAGGAGTTTGGAAAACACATTTTAGAATATAATGCATGAGAACTTCCCCAACCTAGCAAGAAAGACAAGCATTCAAATACAGAAGACGCAAAGAACCCCATCCAAATATTTCACAAGGAGATCATCCCCCCAAAAAACATAATGATCAGAGCCTCTAAGGCAGAAATGAAAGAAAAAAATATGTTAAAGGCAGTTGCAAAGAAAGGATAGGTCACCTGCAAAGGGAAGCCCATCAGACTAATAGTGGGCCTCTCAGAGGAAACCCTACACACCATTAGATATTGGGGGTCTATATTCAACATTCTTAAATAAAATAAACTCTAACCAATAATTTTATATATGGCCGAATCAAGCTTCATAAGTGAAAGAAAAATTAGATCCTTTTCAGACAAGCAAATGCTGAGGGAATTTGTTACCACCATAGCTGCCTCACAAAATCTGCTGAAAGAAGTACTAAATATGGAATGGCAATGCCATTACCAGACACTACAAAAACACATTTAAGTACACAGAGCAGTGACACTACAAATCAAGAAAACAAACACTCTTATCTGCATAAGAGCCAGATAACAACAAAATGACAGGATCAAATCCACACATATCAATACTATCCTTGGATATAAATAGGCTAAAGGCCCCAATTAAAAGGTACAGACAGAGTGGCAAGTTAAAGAACCAAGACTAATAGTTATGCTGTCTTCAAGACACCTATCTCAAATTCAATGACACCTACAGGCTAAAATAAGAGGATGGAGAAAAATATACAAGCAAACTGAAAATGTAAAAAAGCAGGGGTTACAGTCCTAATTTCATACAAAACAGACGTAAAACAATAAAGGTAACAAAAAGCAAAGAAGAGTGTTACATAACATAAAGGGTTCAACTAAACAAGAAGACATAACTATCCTAAATATATATGCACCCAACACAGGTGCACCCAGCTTCATAAAGCAAGTTCTTAGAGACCTTCTAAGAGACGTAGATTCCCACACAATAATGGAGGAAGACCTTAACAGCCCACTGATAGTATTAGACAGATTACTGAGGCAGAAAATTTTTTAAAAAGAGAGATTTAAGGCTTTCACACTGGACCAAATAAACCTGATAGAAATTTACAGAACTTTCCATCCCAAAACAGCACAATATACATTATTTCCATTGCCACATGGGACATACCCTGTAATCAACCAAATAAGCAGACGTAAAGCAATCCTCAGAAATAGTAACATAACTGACAGCATATCAACCACACTCTCAAACTACAGTGCAATAAAAGTAAAATTTAAGACTAAGAGAAATGCTCAAAACTGTACAATTACATGAAAATTAAGCACCATGCTTCAAAATGACTTTTGGGTAAATAATGGGACTAAGGCAGAAATCAAGAAGTAATTTGAAACTAATGAGAACAAAGATATAACATACCAGAATCTTTGAGATACAGCTAAGGCAGTTTTAAGAGAGAAATTTATAGCACTAACTGCCGTATTTAAAAAGTATGAAAGATCTCAAATTAACAACCTAACATAACATCTGAAAGAACAAGAGAAGCAAGAGAAAACAAACTCAAAGCTAACAGAGGACAAGAAATAACCAAAATCAGAGCTGAACTGAAGAGATTGAGACACAAGGAAGTATTTAAAAGATCAACAAATCTAGGAGCTGGTTTTTGAAAAAAAAAAATTGAGATAGGTAGATTGCTAGCTAGACTAATAAAGAAGGAAAGACAGAAGATTGAAATAAACACAACTAGAAATGACAAAAGGCATATTACCACTGAACACACAGAAATACTAATGACCATCAGCAAATACTGTGAACACCTCTGTACACACAAACTAGAAAATCTAGAAAAAAAAAATTGATAAATTCCTGGACACATACATAGTCCCTACACTAAACCAGCAAGGAATTGAATCCCTGAACACAAGAAAAGTGAGCTCCAATTGTATCAGTAATAAACAGCCTACCAACCAAAAAAAAGCCCCCCATCAGACAAATTTACAGCCAAATGCTACCAGATGAACAAAGAAGGGCTGGTTTCATTCTACTGAAACTATTCCCAGAACTAAGGAGGAGGGTCTCCTCTCCTATTCATTTATGAGGCCAGCATCATCGTGATACCAAAACTTGGCAGACTTTCTTTTTCTTGGCAAACAACAGAAAAAGAAAATTTTAGGCCAATATGTTTGATAAACATCGATGCAAAAAACCTCAACAAAATACCAGTAAACTGTATCCAGCAGCACATCCAAATGCTAATCCATCATGATGAAGTAGGTTTTATCTTTGGGATACAAGGGTGGTTCAACATATGCGAATCAATAAACACAAGTCATCACATAAATACAACTAAAGATAAAAACCATGAAATCATCTCAATAGATGCAGAAATAGCTTTCGATAAAATTCAACATGTCTTCATGGTAAACACTCTCAACAAACTAGGTATTGAAGGAACATACCTCAAAATAATAAGAGCCATCTATGACAAACCTACAGGCAGCATCATACTGAATGAGTAAAAGCTGGAAGCATTCCCCTTGAAAAGTGGCACAAGACAAGGATGCCCTCTGTCACTATTCTTACTCAACATAGCATTGAAGTCCTAGGCAGAACAATTAGGCAAGATAAAAAAAAAAGGGGGGGGGGCAACCAAATAGCAAGAGAGGAAATCTAACTATCCCTGCTTGGAGATGACATGGTTCTACATCTAGAAAACTCCACTGTCTTTCCCCAAACACTGCTTGAACTAATAAGCATTTTCAACAAAGTTTCAGGATACAACATCAACATGCAAAAATTACTAGCAATCCTACATATCAACAACAGCCAAGCTGAGAGCCAAATCAGAAGTGCAATCTCATTCATAATTGACACAAAAAGAATAAAATATCTAGTAATACATCCAACCAGGGAGGTGAAAGATCTCCACAGTGAGAATTATAAAATACTGGTCAAAGGTATCAGAAATGACACAAACAAATGAAAAAACAGTTCATGCTCAGCAATTCATATATTCAATGGTACAACAGTATACTTATCAAACTACCAGTGACATCATTCACATAAGTAGAAAAAACATTTTAAATCCATAGGGAATGAAAGAAGACCCTGGACAACTGAGGCAATTCTAAGTAAAAAGTACAATGCAGAGAGCATAACACTACCCAATTTCAAACAATACAACAGGGCTAGAGTAACCAAAACAACACGGTACTGGTAGAAAAGCACACAAATAGACCATTTGAACAGAATAGAGAGCTCAGAAATAAGGCTGCACACCTACAAACATCTGAACTTCAGCAAATCTGACAAAAACAAGCTATGGAGAATGAACTCCCTATTCAATAAATAGTTCTGGGAAAACTAGCAAGCCATATGCAGAACTTTGAAACTGGATTTCTTCCTTACACCGTATACAAAAATCAACTTAAGATGTATAAAAGACTTAAATGTAAAACTCAAAACTATAAAAACCCTGGAAGACAATCTACCCAATATCATTCAGGAAATAGGTACTGGCAAAAATGTGATGACAAAGACACCAACAGAAATTGCAACAAAAGCAAAAATTGACAAATGGGATCTAATGAAACTAAAGAGCTTCTGCACAGCAAAAAAAAAAAAAACAAAAAACAAAAAACAAAAAACTGTCAACAGAGTAAACAGACAGTTATAGACTGGGAGAAAAGACTAATTATGCACCTGACAAAAGTCTAATATCCAGCTTCTGTAAAGAACTTATACAAATTTACATGAAACAAGCAACCCTATTTAAAAGTGTGCAAACAACATGAACAGATATTTTTCAAAAAAAAAAAAAAAAAAAAGGTATACATGTGGCCAAGAAGCATGTGAAAGAAAATTCAATATCACTGATCATTAAAGATGTGCAAATCAAGGCTGGGCGCGGTGGCTCACGCCCGTAATCCCAGCACTTTGGGAGGTTGAGGCAGGTAGATCACGAAGTCAGGAGATTGAGACCATCCTGGCTAACACGGTGAAACCCCATCGCTACTAAAAATACGAAAAAAAAAAAAAGAAAGAAAACACAAAATATTAGCCAGGCGTGGTGGCGGGTACTTGTAGTCTCAGCTACTCCAGAGGCTGAGGCAGGAGAATGGCGTAAACGCAGGAGGCGGAGCTTGCAGTGAGCCCACACTGCACTGCTGCACTCCAGCCTGGACGACAGAGGGAGACTCCATCTCAAAAAAAAAAAGGAAACAAACAAACAAACAAATAAAAAAAGATATGCAAATCAAAACCACAATGAGATACCATCTCACACGGTCAGATGGCTATTTTTAAAAAGTCAAAAAATAACAGATGTTAGCAAGGTTGCTGAACAAAGGGAACATTTTACTTACACACTGTTGGTGGGAATGTAAACTTCGCAACCATTATGGAAAAGCAGTGTGGCAATTTCTTAAAGAGGTGAAAACAGAACTCCCATTCAACCCAGCAATCTTATAGCTGCATATATCCCCAAAGGAATAGAAATCATTCTGTCATAAAGATACATGCACACGTATGTTCATTGCATCACTATTCACAATAGCAAAGTCATGGAATCAACCTAAATGTCCATCAATGGTCTACTGGATAAAGAAAATGTAGTACATATACACCATGGGATGCTATGTAGCCATAAAAAAAAAAAAAAATGATATCATGTCTTTTGCAGTACTTGTGTGGAACTGGAGGCCATTATTCTTTGCAAACTAATGCAAAATCAGTAAACCAAATACTGCCTGTTCTCACTTGTATGTAGGAGGTAAATGATGAGAGCACATGGACACAAGGAGGGGACAACAGACACTGGGGCCTGCCTGAGGGTGAATGGTGGGAGGAGAGAGAGGAGCAGAAAAATAACTATTGGGTAGTAACACTTATTGGGTAGTAATAGTTATTTTTATATTATAAAAATATTTAAATATATTTAAATATCAGTAGGTTTAGTATCTGGGTAATGAAATAATCTATACAACAAATCCCTATGATTTGAATTTACCTATATTACAAACTTACACATATACCCCTGAACCTAAAAGTTGAAAAATACGATTAACTTTATTTTAACTATTTTAGCTTGCTGACTGCCTGATGTGGTCCTTTAAATAAGCTTGCTCTTGAGTTTTGCTCTTAAAGCTAGCTGGTAAGAACATAATTGGAAATATCTGGAGCAAGCAAAATATAAGAACCTTCACTAAGAAATAGAGATCAAGAAAGAAGAGTTTTCTTAACAATTGAAGAAAATGTTTTAGCAAAATACTGTTCCAGAGAGAAAGAATCTAATGAATAAGTACAGAGAAGAAAGTAGTTCATGATGAAATACGGAGACAGAGACTCAGGAAATGGTTATCTTGAAAATAAATAGTTGATTAAAAAACAAACTGCAAAGAACAAAACAGACAAAAAAATAAACAGAAGATTAAAAATGGATGAGTCATTATATAACAGTAAGGAACAAATCATTATATTTAAGCACTTAAATGCTGAGAGCTGAGTGTCAGCTACAGAGGAGCAAAATTATAAAGATGTTTAGACATACAGTACAAGTTTTTCAGATTGTGGGTTTTGCCCATTTGAACTCTATTTTTAAATCAAATAAATATTTTTTTGACTAAATTTTTAACTTGGTATATTTATAAAAACTTTGCTTTCATATAACTGGAAATTCCTAGTTTTCTAGGATCAAAGAACTCCTTGTCAAATTTCCTTAGGTAAGTTTATAATTGCCTCATGAACTTAGAGATAATATTAGTCCCAGAGAAGAGATTAGTAAAACATACAATGAATGAGGTTCGTCATTTGCAGAAGTCATTTACTATAAAGGACAGTATATAATCGTGATTATTATGAGATAGTGTGTCTCCTATAATTAAGATGACTAACATGTTTCCTTGGGACTTGAATGTAACTTAAAACTGTAATTTAATCAATGTTATTGTACTCTTAAAAAGTAATGTTTTATTATAGATGTTGATATGGTTTTTCTCTGTCCGCACCCAAATCTCATCTTTAATTGTAGCTCCCATAATCTCCACATGTCATGGGACGGACCAGATGGGAGGTGCTTGAATCATGGGGGTGGGTTTTTCTCATGATGGTGAATGAGTCTCAGGAGATCTGATGGTTTTGTGGAGGGCAGTTTGCCCGCACATGCTCTCTTGCCTGCCACAGTGTAAGATGTGCCTTTGCTCCCCCTCTGCCTTCCACAATGATTGTGAAGCTTCCCCAGCCATGTGGAACTGTAAGTCCATTAAACCTCTTTTTCTTTATAAATTACCCTGTTTGGGGTATGTCTTCATTAGCAGCATGAGACAGACTAATACAGACAGGTGTGGTTTACCAAAAGACTACACAGAAGAGGATAAAAGAGTAAGAATTTAGTCTTGTTACTGAGCACAATGCAATTAAGAGAGACACTATGTTTGATGGACATAAATTTTCTGATCTCTAGACATGTCTTTGTAATTGTAGGTCAAGAATAAATCATCAGTCTCTCTTGTGATACAGATTTCATCACAAGAAAGCTCAAGGCTCACCACATTTGGATTTCTTGTTAATCAGTTCCTAAATACCTAATTTAGCTTACCAAGTACTTTAATTCCATATACATTTTCTTTGCACCACCAGAATAAGGTAACTTCTGCTGTAAATTTTAAAACTGGCATTCTAGCATATACATCAATCATTCTGAGAATAGTTAATATGAGCGTATTCTTAAAAGACTATTACCTCTTGAAATAAGAACAAAAAATATTTGTGTACCTTATATTTGACACCAGAAGTTAAACAACTATAACAAATAAAATAAAAGGTGCATAACAGCACAAATTCAATATACGTTCATTTCTCACTAACTTAATAGTTTAAGTTGGCTTTCTTGTTGGCAAGTTACACTCCTCCGGTTGATGATTTATGAACATAGGTTTCTTCTATCTTGTGGATACACCATCCCATAGACCCTTATTTTCATCTGCACTTAGTTGAAGAAAGAGAAAATTGTGAAGTTATGCTTGCCATTCATAGGCGTTGGCAGAAAATTGCACAGTTTTTGCTCTTATTCTATTGACTAAAAATCCATTATGTGGCTATATGCAATTGCAAAGGAGGTAGAGATTCTTTGCCTAATTGTGTGCCCAGAAGAACCATGAGTGGTTTTGGAGATGAACTAGAAGTTTATGCCAAATCTTATAAATCTTATAAACCTTATATCTTGATGATAGCACCAAAGAACTCCAGCCATGATATTAGATGTATATATTTAATCTCAACTGCATTGTAAATAAGGAGTTTCATTATTTAGTGGCAGTAACTTAAGGTAAGATCAAAGTGCTAGAATAATTTTAATTTGATATTGGACATTGCCATAATTTCATTCGTTAGTTCTGAATGAAACAAAAGTGAAAAAATATAGCTGGGCAGAGTTAGGGGAGAAAGTATATTTGACTTCAGGTGTTAAGATGGATTCTGACAGTGGGGCTTATAGAAATATAGGAAACAATAAAAATTCTTAGGCTATTTTGGACCAAGTATTCTATATTGATTCTTAACATTACAGATAACTTAATGATTTTGTCAGTCTTTTTTCTACCATAGGTTTCTAGTACTTAGAGAAAGAAGAAAAACTGATGAAAGATGGCCATAGATAACTGCCTGGATAGAAACTGTATGTTAGCTATAACCTGAATACTTGTAAACACCAACTTATCATCTTCATCATTCATACTATCAATATCCCATGTTTTACTTGTCTCTTTCAGCTGCTCTTTAAGTGTTGCATTATTTTCAGGTGATTCTGATGAGAAAGAAAATTTATTTCTAACATTTGCAAAATCGCAAGAGAAGTCTTGCAAAACCACAATTAAAGCTTCTTTTGCAATTAAGAAGAAAATGAAGTAAAAAAATATGGAATTCATGCTCAATTGTATTTTAGTTGTCAGATATTTAAAATGTTAATTTTGTCTTGTTAATTCCTTGCTATGCATTTTTAAACCTCTAAAAGCAACAGACAACTGTAATAGTGATCTACTGAAACACATGCTAATCCTTTTAAATGATCTAAGGTAGTTCATGAAAATTATAAGGCATTAATAATTTTGAGTATATATGACATTGAATAGTGTGTCTGCAGATTGAATTATGATACAACTGTGATAATTTAATGATTTCATGCTCATGATCTCATTTTATGTTTCAGATACAGATTTCTTTTCTTCTATTACTCAAATTTTGGGAAAATATACATTGATGAAGCCTTTGGAAAAAGAAAAATCTGCATTAATACTGGTATGGGCCATGGAGAAGATACTATAAACTTCTTGGATTAAACGAATAAAATACAAGATTAGCATGGAAGAGTCGGCAGTACTCAAAATGTCACATATGAATATATTAATAAAAGCTTATCAATGTTTCCATGTACCAGATTTGCTTGTTTGTGAAAGTATTTACAGAGATCTAGTGTTTCCATTGTTCAAAAATGTGTTGGACCTTCCTCTGCTTCAAAAAACACTCTCTGGGTGTTAGCCACATTATTTTAACTATTCTTGGTGGTGACAAATCATAATCTTTTGAGAATGAACTTGATTTTATTTCAAATATTATGAAAATCCAAAGATGACTAAATTTTTTAATAACTTGGCTAATATAATTTAGGCTAAAAATGAGGTTTCAAAATATAGTAACATGATTAGCTTACTTGTGTGATTAATATGAGCTTTATTCAACAGATATTTACTGAGTGATATGTATAAAAATTGTGTTTTTGATGCTAAAGTTCTCAACTTTGCAATAAAATTGCTTGGGAAGCTTTAAAAATACTAAGTCCTACTCCCATAAATAATTATTGATTTGTCTGGGTGGGGCCCAGGTATTGATGTAAAAATTAAAAAGCCTTTCCAGGTGATTATAATGTGTAACCATGGTTTTAAATGGCTAAGGTAAAATATTTAGACATCAGTAAGACAAATTAGCTGGATACAACTGATGAAAAATGCCCTTCTGTTTCCCTATGCTATAAGTTTCACTTATAGAGTCACAGTCAACAGAATAAAACTAAAGGGTAGAGAGTAAAGTACTATTGCTGAGTGTTAACTCTGTGCCAAGCAGTTTCTTAAAATCTCTATGTGTCCTACAGTATTTAATACTCACAGCAACAGTATTTCATAAATAAGAAATAAAAAGTTCAGAGAGGTTATAAAATATTGCATGCAGTCACTCAGATAGTAAATAGCAGAGCCATGATTCATATCTAATGCTATCAGGCTTCAAAATTCTTGTTCCCTTTACTCTACAATGTTGCCTCAAATAAGAGTAATAAAGGCCATGCATACATATTAAGTATGTACCTAATGGCATACATATTAAGAATGTACTTATGTATTAGGTACATCCAGAACTTAGTATAAGTTGTATAACCACTTATTATAAGTGCTATACACATAATACATAAGTACATCCTTAATATGCATGCTTATTATTATATTATTAAGTGCTGTAAAACTGATGTAAACCAAGACTTTAATTCAGAAGAAGGAGAGGTATTTCTAGCTGAGGATAAAAATAAATATAAGGGAGAACATTTAAGTTGGAGTATTAAGAAGTGACAGAATTTTTATAGGTGGACATAAAGAGACAGGGATTTTGAAATACAGGCAAAGATATACAGAAATAAAATCATGTAGTATATTTGAGTAATTAAATGTGGTCTATATTAATGGTACTCAACCATGGCAGTACAACTGTGATGTTTAGAAATGAGTGAGATTAATTTTGGTTCTATTAGAAATGAAAGCACTCTATAATGCATATAACAATCTTTCAAAATCAGTAATAATAATGTAAATGCCATTAGTGCCTACACTGAAATTCCTGTATATGGTATGCTTAGGAAAATTTCAGGAGATAAGGCATGGTAGAGAGTATTAGTGCCAACCAATACTTTTAGTCCTCTCATTTTGGACACATTGGAAGATTGGATTCCTTTGCGTTCTTGAATTTAGGTGAAGCCAATGAAAATGAAAGAAGGAAAATCTGTTAATAGCAGGCAGAAGTATTTACAAGCAGGTACACAATTCTACTTCCCTTTTCCTCTATGGAGGTAAGTATAGGATTCTATTACTGAGGTGGTGGTGCCACAAAGTTGAATCATCCTGTATTACTGAGCTATCACATAGGGGACTGCTGCCTTGAAAAGATGACTAGGACTATAATAGAATTTGTAATATCTTCCTGTTACTTTAAAATACTGACATTTTAGTGTAGTTTCTATTATTGTCATAATCTAGCCCATAAAGACTAATACTTAAGGTTGGATATATGAATTAAAAATAGCTTGCAAAGATACTTCAATATTAGAGTATAAAGTTTAAACATGTCTCTGAAGGCCCTTCACATACCAGATTTCTACCACTGTTCAAAGAATGGATACTATAATAGGATTAAGTGTATAATCACCCAATTTAACTTCTTTGAAGAATAGCATTAATTGAGATATACAGTTTTGGTATATTTAAAATTACTATCATTGCCTTTTAGTCACAAAGTCTGCAAATGATCATTTGTACACCTTCTAGACATGTCTGATGTCAGCATTAAAATAAATTCCATAGGTTAAGAAAGGGAAAAACTGTTATTGAAATGTGACAGAATCTTACCAGTAAATACAACTGTCCAACATACAAAGTAGAGAACTATCTTTCATGCATGCTAGAAAGTACTTAACAATAAGAATTTTTCATCATCATTGTCTCCTTTATATAAAGAAGCATCTAGGTAACTTTCTTTCTTATCAGATTTCTCATTGCCCAAGAAAACATAAGTTTCAAATAGTCTGGTTGGTTATAGAAATGGGAGATATGCCCAGGAAATGTTTAAATGCTCATATGCTCATCTCAAGCCTTCTCTGTGCTCTGAACACTGTAATGTGAAAATAAGCTGAAACAATTTAAGGCAACTTGGCAATATTTATTGAGAAACTATACAATGTTTATATTTCTCAATGGAGTAAATTCACTTTGAGGATTCTAGCTAAAGAAAATAATGTCAAATAACAACAATTTTTAAACATAAAATATTCAGTATGGCCCTGCTGCCCTGCAATCTTGGGGCACTGCTCCTTGCATCCCAGCTGTTTCCACTCCAACCATGACTAAAAAATCCCTAGCTATGTCTCAGGTCACAGCTCCAGAGGATGCCAGCCATAAGTCTTAGCAGTTTTCATGTGATCTTAAGCCTGTATGTGTACAGAGGACAAGAGTTGAGGCTTGAGAGTCTCTGCCTAGATTTCAGAGGATATATAGAAATGCCTGGATGTCCAGGCAGAGGTCTGCTGCAAGGGCAGAGCCCTCATGGAGAACCTCTACTAGGGCAGTGCAGAGGGGAAATGTGGGGTTGGAGCCCCTGCACAGAGTCCTCACTGGGGCACTGCCTAACGGAGCTGTGAGAATAGGGCTGCCATTATCCAGACCCCAGAATACTAGATCCACCAACAGCTTGTACTGTGTACCTGGAAAAGTCAAAGGCACTCAATGCCAGCCATTGAGAGCAGGCATGGGAGCTGAGACTTGCAAAGTCACAGGGGTAGAACTGCCCGAGTCCTTAGGAGCCTACCCCTTGCATCAGTGTGCCCTGGGTTTGGGACATGGAGTCAAAGGAAATTATTTTGGGGCTTTGAGATTCAATGACTGCCCTGCTGGCTTTCTGATTTGCATGGGGCCTGTAGTCCCTGTGTTTTAACTGATTTTTCCTTTTTGGAGTTGGAGTATTTAGCCAATGCCTGTATTCCCATTGTATTTTGGAAGTTATGAACTTGTTTTTTTAGTTTACAGGCTTATAGGCAGAAGGGATTTGCCTTGTCTCAGATGAGACTTTGGACTGTGGACTTTTGGGTTAATGCTGAAATGAGTTAAGACTTTGAAGTACTATTGAAAAGGAATGACTATATTTTTCAATGTAAAAAGGGCATGAGATTTCGGAGGGGCCAGTGGCAGAATAATATAGTTTGAATTTATGTCCCCACCAAATCTCATGTCGAATTGTAATCTTCAATGTTGCAGAAAGGGCCTACTGGGAGGTGATTGGATCATGGAGATGGACTTCCTCCTTGCTGTTCTCTTGATAGTGAGTGACTTCTCAAAAGTTCTGGTAGTTTAAAAGTGCATAGCACCTCCCCATTCACTCTCTTCCTCCTACTCTGGCCATGTAAGATATTTTTGCTTCCCTTTCTGCCATGATTGAAGGTTTTCTGTGGCCTCTCCAGCCGTGGTTCCTGTACAGCCTTTGGAACCATAAACCAATTAAACCTCTTTTCTTTACAAATTACCCAGTTTCAGGTTTTTCTTTTTAGCAGTAAGGAAACAGACTAATACAGCAGTATTTGTAGTAGCAAAAAAATTGTCATCAATTTATCTTTCAAAAATAGAAAATTTCTGAATTATAATGCTTGTATTTTTTAATTATGTAATTAATATAATATTAATTATTATAATTAATTAAATGGGCATGTGTTTATTTTTCACAAAGTGGAAAAAATCTGATACAGTATATATAGTATGTACAATACTTTGATATATATATTTATTTGAATAAAGATAGAATAGAACCACACCAACATTGTTAAATTGTCACCTTGGACTGATAGAATTAGGAAGCATATTTTCCATTTTTAGTCCTTTATATATTTTGCAAAATTTTTGTACAATATGTGATCTGTTATAAAATCAGAATATAAATAACATAAGCGTAGGCATGAGCTTCAGGTCAATTAAGCCCAACATGACAGAAAGAGACAGAGAAAAGAGTACTGTATAGTACCTCTTACTCCATTTTTAAAATATATAATCCTGCTTTCTTCCTACTATTTGTCTAGCTTTTCATTCATATTTACAATATGTAGACATTGCTTCCCACCCTGGCCATGTGATTTCATAAATAAATGACCCAACAGTACGAAGGATAGATTAATTATATCACACATATCAACATTCTGTTTATATACCTAAGGTATAAAAATTTTTATATTTACACAGGCATATATGGACATATAAAAGTATAAATGTAAGCATACACATATGTATGTGCACATATATATACACATCCATGCACACATAGACATATATTGCATATGAAGAAGAGAGACAGAGAAAGAAAGGGAGACAAATGGGTGATATGTTTTCCCATGGACCTGTGTTGATCTGAAACTAAGTCTAATAATTTTATTTAAAAAGTAAAAGATATATGAGAAACATAAGAATGATGAATGATTTTTTTTACCTTTTATAGAGTTATACTTAGAAATTTATATAGAATTGTTGCCTTTCTTATTTTTTAGTGTTAATTTTATTTGACATTAATATTATGGCAATATATAGTTCTTTGTTGTATTTTTTTAAATTGACATATAATAGTTGTACATATTTTTGGAGTACATATGATATTCTGATTCCTGTATACAATGTGTAATAATCAAATCAGGGTAACTGGGATATCCATCACTTCCAATATTTATCATTGCTTTGTTTTGGAAATGTTTCATATTTTCTCTTCTAGCTACTTTGTGATATACAATAATTACTGTTAACAATTTGTTTTTTTAATTATTTTTATTTTTTTTTAATTTATTTATTTTTTGAGATAGAGTCTCACTCTGTCTCTAGGCTGGAGTGCAGTGGCATGATCTCAACTCACTGCAACCTCCGCCAACTGGGTTCAAGCAATTCTCCTTCCTCAGCTTCCCCAGTAGCTGGGATTACAGGGCACGGTGCCACGCCCAGATAATTTTTGTATTTTTTGTAGGGACGGGGTTTCATCATGTTGGCCAGGATGGTCTCCATCTCTTGACCTCGTGATCTGCCCATCTCGGCCTCCCAAAGAGCTGTGATTACAGGCATGAGCCACCGTGCCCAGCCACTGTTAACTATTTAATATAATTCCCCTACTGTTAATACTGAAATTTATTCCTTCTATCTAACTGTATTTTTATAGCTCTTAATGAGCTTCATCCACCTTCCCAACTTCCCTTCTCAGACTCTGGTAACCACCATTCTACTCTCTACCTTCCTGAAATACACATTTTTAGCTCTCACTTATGAATGAGAACATGCAGGATTTGTCTTTCTGTGCTTTACTTATTTCACTTCATGACCTCAAGTTCCATCCATGTTGCTGCAAATGACAGAATTTTACTAGGTTTTATGATTTAATAATATTCAATTGTGTATATATACCACATTTTCTTTATTCATTAATCTGTTGATGACACATGGGCTCATTTTATATGTTGGTAATTGTAAATAGTGCTATAAAAAACATAGGAGTGAAGATATCTGTGTAATTTACTAATTTCCTTTCTTTGGGACATATAACTAGTGGTGAAATTGCAGGGTAACATTGTAGTTCTATTTTTTACATTTTTCAGAGACCTCCATACGCTTTTTTATAATGGCTACATTACTTTATATTTTCACTAACAGTTTACAAGTGTTCCCTATTCGTTCTGTCCTTGCCAGGATTTGTTAGTTTTTCATTATAGACATTGTAGCTAGGGTGAGATGATACTTCATTGGGGTTTTGATCTGAATTTTCCTAATGACTAGTAATGTTGAACGTTTTATCATATACCTGCTGGCTATAAGTATGTCTTTGTTTAAGAAATCATATTATGTTTTCTCAATGTCCCTTTTAGTAAACTAAAAACTTAATAACCATATATAGGACATCAACAAAATAGGTAATATCTACTGGGGCCATCCATCGCTAACATTGTATGAGCCCGTGTTTTGAAGCTACTGTCTTTCGGAGCCCTCTCCACTTAGATCTTGCATGTAGCTGCTTATATAAGACTGGCCCCAACTAGAGGCCTTGGAAGGTAAAATCTTCCCTCAAATGGGGCTTACAACAATAAAAAATCCCCAAAAGGAAGTTGAGTTTCCTACATTTCCCTATCCCATCCTTCCAGAAGAGAAAATCATCCATCTCATTGTGGTTTGGAGCATGGGAAAAATGATGAAAAAGAATAAGGAGGAGAAGGCCAAGTTCTGCGGATAAACTATTAGTGCAGCAATGTAATTGACACCAATTTCCCGGTAACTTCTGAATTATAGGGATAAAGACTGAATTAATCTTTTCTCATCCCTTACATACATAGGTAAAAGCTGCTACTGAAGCTATGGTTTCTGCTGCTGTTATCCCCCATAGCCTGCTAAAGGCCTCTTTAAATCTTTTACTTGGGCTTTCCTAGTATCTTCCTGGTTCTGTGCTCAGAATGAGCCCTCCAAGTCAGTCTCAGATGAACCATCTAGAAAAACTAATTCTGAACTCATGCCTCTGACTTGACATCTTAGCTCTCTATGCCTGCTGGCCAGAGATCTAGGGGCATTCTTAGATGGCAGATGCAGTTGTGACATCTGGAACAAAATCAAGGATTCAAGTTACTTGGCTTCTTTCCTTGTGGAACACAGCCACTGCCCATTTCATGTCTTGATTTTTTGTATTCATTCTGGTCGAAAACAACACTAAAAAAAAAGAAGAAAATAATGTTTTTGTGTCTTCTCATCATGTGATAGATGGAGAAAACATTATGATCAGTTATTTTTGCAAAAGGCAACTGGCCATGCTCTATTTGAGATAAATTGACACAAAGAAAGTACACACGAATGACATAGCCTATATATGGCAATTCTAACTCACCCAATAGTATCTGTGGTTGCTTGTTCCAGCACAGCAAGGCCGAGAGGATACTATTGTGGGTCTGAAATGTGAGAAAGATTCACCAGGCCACAGCTCCTTAAATACTCCTTTCCTGCAAGTTAAATTGAGGCTTTGTAGGAAAAGGGTGCCTCTTTGTCTGATTAATGAAGGTTTAAGTTCTCCTCCTGTCATCATACAAATTCCTTCTGAGGTATGCACTTCCGATTAAAAAATAATATATATTTATATAAATATATTTAAATATTTAAATATGTTTATATATTAAATATTAAATTTAAATATATTATTTAAAATATATATTATTTTTTAAATGGGAGTGAGTAACCTATACTTGATTATATATATAATATATATTATATTTATTATGTATAATGTATAATATATAATATATATTATATGTAATAAATATAATATATATATTATATATATAAAATCAAGAATTGGCTGAGGATATTCGAAACGTTGCATCATAAACATTCATGAACAGAACACTTGACTTTGATAATGATTAAGCCCTGTTTCTGGCTTAATGCCACTCAGATAATGAATGTTTGGGCAGGAAGTGAAGCAAAAGACTTCCATGGCTGAGATCAGAGTCTTCAGAAGCTGTGCTTTCTGTTGCTCACATTAGAGGATTAAGGACATTTCACATCTGTTATTACCTTTAAATGTATAAACTTACCAGAAGGTAAACTACCGTGGGATTTTGACTGGACATTAAAATAGATCATTGAAACATAAATTTCATTTGCTTTAAGACATATCAATGTCCTTTTGTAAAAGTAATTATACCCCCATAATTATCACTACAAACAGAAAAAAAATTGAATCCAGAGTACTTACATAGTCAACTGACACACTGTCCCCTCTGAAATCAACTGTCATTTATTAAAAATAAATTATTTTAAAGCATTGTGGTTTTTTCATTTTGTTTTGTTTTGTTTTGCTTCAACCAGGAAGGAGAAATTCCAGAAGACGGCCAGTTTGTTTGTTATTTGGTTTTACAAAGGTGCCTAATGTCTCAATTCATTTTGTGAAAACATGTTTACCCATCTCTTCATTTCTTAACTAATTTCTTTTTTTAATTCTTATTTTAAGTTCAGGGGAACGTGTGCAGGTTTGTTATGCAGGTAAATTGTGTATCACAGGAGTTGGGTGTACAGATTGTTTTGTTATACAGGCAATAAGCATGGTACTAGATAGGAAGATTTTTATCCTCACCCTCCTTCCAACCTCCAGCTTCAAGTAGGCCCTGGAATCTGTTGTTTCCTAATTTGTGTCCATGTATATTCAATGTTAGTCTCCCATTACAAGTGAGAACATGTAGTATTTGTGTTTTTTATTTTGTTCCTGCATTAGTTTTCTTAGGATAATGGCCTCAAGTTCCATCCATGTTGGTGCAAATGACATGATATCCTTCCTTTTTAAAACTGCATAGCATTCGATGGCATATATGTACCACATTTTCTTTATCCATTATATTGTTTACAGGCATTTGATTGATTCCATGTCTTTGCTACTGTGAATATTGCTACAATGAACATACGCATGAATGTGTCTTTATGGTGGAATGATTTATATTCCTTTGGGTATATACCTAGTAATGAGATTACTCTGTTTAATGGTAATTCCATTTTCAGTTCTTTGAAAAATCACCATACTGATCTCCACAATGGCTGAATTAATTTACATTTTTATCAGTAGGGTACAAGTGTTCCCTTTTTTTCATGATGTCATCAGCATCTGTTATTTTTTTTACTTTTTATTAATAACCGTACTGACTGGAGTGAGATGGTATCACATTGTGATTTTGATTTCCATTTCTCTAATGATTACTGATGTTGGACCTTTTTATAGGCTGTTGGCTGCCTGTATGTCTTCTTTTGAAAAGTGTCCACTTATGTCCTGTGTCTACTTTGTAATGGGGTTGTTTGGTTTTTTTGCATGTAAATTTGTTTACATTCTTTATAGATTCTGAATATTAGCCCTTTGTCAGATGCATGGTTTGCAAACATTTTCTCCTATTCTCTATGTTGTCTATTTACTCAGTTGATAGTGTCTTTTGTTGTGCAGAAGCTCTTTAGTTTAATTAGGTCACATTTGTCCATTTTTGTTTATTATACAATTACTTTTGTTGTTTGTTATAAAACCTTTGCCAAGGCCTGTCTGTTATAAAACCTTCGCCATACCTCCAGAATGGTATTTCTGAGGTTATCTTCCATGGTATTTATAGTTTTAGCTTTTACATTTAGTTTTAGCTTTTACATTTTACATTTACAATTCATCTTGAGTTGATCATTGTATATTGTATAAGGAAGGGGTCCAGTTTCAGTCTTCAGAATAGGGCTATCCAATTATTCCAGCAACATTTATCAAATAGAGAATCCTTTCTCCATTGCTTGTATTTGTCAACTTTTTTGAAGTTCAGTTGGTTGTAGGTGTGTGACATTATTTCTGGGCTCTCTATCCTCTTTGATTGGTCCATGTGTCTGTTTTTGTACCAGGACCATTCTGTTTTGGTTACTGTAGCCTTAGAGTATAGTTTGAAGTCAGTTAGCATCATGCCTCCAGGTTTGCCCTTATTGCTTAGAATTACCTTAGTTTCACAAGTTTTTTTATTCCATATGAATTTTAAAAGACATACTTTTTTCTAGTTCTGTGAAGAATGTCACTAGTCGTTTGATAGGAATACCATGGAATCTACAGATTTCTTTTGACAGTATGTACCTTTTAATAATATTTATTTTTCCTACCCATGAGCATAGAATGCTTTTTCATTTGTTTGGTCATCTCTAATTTCTTTGAGCAGTGTTTTGGACCTTTTGGTGTATGGAAATGTTGCTGAAATTTGTACATTGGTGTTGAATCCTGAATCGTTGTTAAAGTTGTTTGTCAGATTTACAAGCTCTTGGGCAGAGAGTATGGGCTTTTCTATGCATAGAATCATAACATCGAAAATCAGATAGCTTGACTTCTCTTCCTATTTGGATATATTTTGTTTTTCTCTCTTGCCTGATTTCTCTGGATAGGACTTCTAGTACTGTGTTGAATAGCAGTGGTGAGAGTAGGCATCCTTGTCTTTTTCTGTTTTTTTGTTTGTTTGTTTGTTTGTTTTGTTGTTGTTGTTGTTGTTGTTTAAGAGAAATACATTCAGGTTTTTCTTATTCAGTATGATGTTTGCTCTGGATTTGTAATAGATGGCTCTTATTAATTTGAAGTATGTTCCTTCAATGCCTAGTTAAGGGTTTTCAGCATAAATGGATGTTGAATTTTATGGAAAGGCTTTGTCATGTCTATTGAGAGAATAATGTGGTTCTTGTTTTTAGTTGTGTTTATGTGGTAAATCACATTTATTGATTTGTGTATGTTGAACCACCATTGCATCCCAGGGATACACTCTACTCCACAATGGTGGCTTAGCTGTCTGATGTACTGCTGTACCGTTTGCTAGTATTTTACTGAGGACTTTTGCATCTGTGTTCATCAAGGATATTGACCTGATATTTTCTTTTCTTGTTGTATATCTGCCAGGTTTTGGTATCAGGATGATGCATGTTTCATAGAATAAGTTAAGGAGGAGTCCCTTCTCTTCCATTTTTGAAAATCGTTTCAGTAGAAATGGTTCCAGCTCTTCTTCATACATCTGGTAGAATTTGGCTGTGAATCTATCTGGTCCTGAGCTTTTTCTGGATCTTAAGCTTTTTATGACTGATTTAATTTTGGAACATGTTATTGGTCTGTTCAGGGATTCAATAACTTCTTGGTTCAATCCTGGAAAGTTTTATGTTGCCAGGAATTTAATCATTTCTTCTAGGTTTCCTACTTTGTGTGCATAGAGATGCTCATAATAGTCTCTGAGGGTTTTGTTGTTGTTGTTGTTGTTTTGCAATTCTGGGTACTTATGGTAATGCCCACTTTGTCACTTCTGATTGTGTTTATTTGGACCTTTTGTTTTCTTTATTTGTCGAGCTAGTGGTCTATCAATTTTATGTATTTTTTCCTAAGAATCAACTCCTGGCTTCATTGATCTTTTTTATGTTTTTGCTTCCTAATTATATTCAGTTCAGCTCGAATTTTTGTTATTTCTTGTCTTCTGATAGCTTAGGGATTGGCTTACTCTTGTTTTTTTAGTTCCTTTAGGTATGATGTCAAATTGTGAATTTGTGACCTTTCTAATTGTTTAATGTGGGTGTTCAGCATTATAAACTTCCTTCTTAACACAGCTTTAGCTGTGTCTCAGAGATTCTGGTATGTTTTATCTTTGTTCTCATTAGCTTCAAATAATTTCTTAATTTCTGCCTTAATTTTATTGTTAATCCAAAATTTATTCAGGAGCCAGCTATTTAACTTTCATGTAACTGTATAGTTTTCAGTGATTTTCTTAATATTGATATATATTTTTATGTGCTATGGCCCAGGAACATGTTTGGTATATATATCCATATATTTTAATTCACTGAAGATTGTTTGATGGCTGACCATGTGGCTGATTTTGGAGTATGTCCCACAATAATGACAAGATACTTCAACACCTCACTGACAGTATTAAACAGATCATAAAGACAGAAAACTAACAAAGATATTCAGGACCTGAACTAAAAACTTCATCAAATTGGCCTAATAGACATCTACAAACTCTCCACCTAAAAACAACACATATACATTGTTAGTCTTCCGCCTTTATGATCTGTCTAATACTGTCAGTGGGGTGTTGAAGTATCTTGTCATTATTGTGGGGTTATCTAAGAGTCTTTGTAAGTCTCTACAAATGAATTTTATGACTCTGGGTGCTCCTGTGTTGGGTGAGTATATTTGTAGGATAGTTAGGTCTTCTTGTTGAACTGAACCCTTTTCTATTATTTGTTACTACCAGAACTGCCACCATACCACCAGAAATGCCTTTTATTTATCTTTCATGATGATCATTAGTTTTAGTCTGTTTTCTCTGAAATTTAAATAGTAACCCCTGCTTTTTCTATTTTCCATTCTCTTGGTAGATTATTCTTTATCCTTTTACTTTGAGCTCCTGGGTGTCATTGCATGTGAGATAATCTCTTGAAGATAGCATACAGTTGAGTCTTACATCTTTATCCAGCTTACCACTCTATGTCTTCTAATTGGGGTGTTAGACCCTTTTATATTCAAGGTTAATATTGATGTGTAAATTTGATCTTGTTAGAGTGTTGTTACCTGGCTATTATGCAGACTTCATTGTATAGTTACTTTAGTGTGTCAGTGACCTATGCACTTAACTATGTTTTGGCTATGGCTGGTAACAGTCTTTCCTTTTCATATGTAGCGCTCCCTTAATGACCTTCTGTAAGGAAGGTCTGGTAGTAACCAATTTTTCTTTGCTTATCTGAAAAGGATCTTATTTCTCCTTTGCTTAGGAAGCTAAGTAGTTTGGTGGGATAGACAATTATTTGTGGGAATCTCTTTTCTAGAAGAATGCTACATATACTCCCCAGTCTTTTATAGCTTGTTAGATTTCTTCTGAAAGGTCCACTAGTAGCCTAATGGAGTTATCTTTGTACATTACCTGCCTCTTCTCTGTATCTTTCTGTATAAGTACATTTTTACACTGCTATAAAGATACTACTTGAGACTGCACAGTTTATAAACAAAACAGGTTCAATTGACTCAGCTCCACATGGCTTGGGAGGCCTCAGGAAACATACGATCATGGTAAAAGGCAAAGGGGAAACATGCATCTTTTTTACAGCGTGACGAGAGAGAGAAGGAGTGAGCTGGGGAAATCCCAGACACATATCAAACAATCAGATCTCATAAGAACTCTCTCACTGTCATGAGAACATCATGGGGGAAACTACCCTCATGATCCAATCACTTTGTGCCAGTTCCCTCCCTTGACACATGGGGATTAAAATGTGAGAAGAGATTTGGGTGGGGCTCAGAGCCAAACTGTGTAATTCCACCCCGGCCCCTCCCAAATTTCATGTCCTTTACACATTTAAAAACCAATCACCCCAGCCCCTCCCAAATTTCAGGTCCTTTACACATTTCAAAACCAATCATGCCATCCCAAATGTCCCCTAAGTCTTAACTCATTTCAGCATAAACTCAGAGGTTCTAGTCCAAAGTCTCATCTGAGACAAGGCAGGTCCCTTCTGCCTATGAGCCTGTATAATCAAAAGAAAGTTAGTTACTTCCAATATATAATGGGAATACAGGCATCAGGTGGATGTTCCCATTCCAAATATGAGAAATTGGCCAAAACAAAGGGCCCACGGGCCCCATGTAAGTCTGAAACCTCGCAAAGCTGTAATTAACTCATAAAGCTCCAACATGACCTTATTTGACTCCATGTCTTACATCCAGGCCACAATGATGCAAGAGGTAGGTCCCGTGTCCTTGGGCATCTCCACCCCTATGGCTCTGGAAAGTACAGTTCATGTGGCTGCCTTCATGGGATGGTACTGATGTCTGTGCTTCTTTTGATTGATCATCTTGCATCGTATCTCACACTTGTTCTCAGAATTTTCTCAAATTGTATGTTGGTCTTTCTAGTGAGGTTGCAAAAATTTGTGAAAGATATTCTCAAATATGCTTTCTACATTGCTTACATTATCTCCTCCTTTTCTCTGATTAAAAATCAGTAATAGATTTGGTCTCTTTACATAATCCCACATTTTTCAGAGGAGTTGTTCATTCCTCCTTAAAAATTTTTTTTCTGATTATCTTGGCAAGATGGCCGAAGAGGAACAGCTCCAGTCTCCAGCTCCCAGCATGAGCGACACAGAAGACAGGTGATTTCTGCATTATCAACTGAGGTACTGGGTTCATCTCACTGGGGAGTGCCGGACAATCAGTGCTGGTAAGCTGTTGCAGCCCGTCCAGCGAGAGCTGAAGCAGAGCGAGATATCACCTCACCTGGGAAGCGCAAGGGAGAAGGGAATCGCTTTTCCTAGCCAGGGGAACTGAGACACACAACACCTGGAAAATCGGGTAACTCCCACCCCAATACTGCGCTTTAAGCAAACGGGCACACCAGGAGATTATATCCCACACCTGGCCGGGAGAGTCCCACGCCCACGGAGCCTTCCTCATTGCTAGCACAGCAGTCTGTGATCTAACCGCAAGGCAGCAGCCAGGCTGGGGGAGGGGCGTCTGACATTGCTGAGGCTTAAGTAGGTAAACAAAACCCTGGGAAGATCAAACTGGGTGGAGCTCACAGCAGCTCAGGGAGGCCTGCTTGTCTCTGTAGACTCCACCTCTGGGGACAGGGCACAGCTAAACAACAACAACAACAACAAAAAGCAGCAGAAGCCTCTGCAGATGCAAGCGACTCTGTCTGACAGCTTTGAAGAGAGCGGTGGATCTCCCAACACGGAGGTTGAGATCTGAGAACAGACAGACTGCCTGCTCAAGTAGGTCCCTGACCCCTGAGTAGCCTAACTGGGAGACATCCCCCACTGGGGGCAGTCTGAAACCCCACACCTCACAGGGTGGAATACCCCCCTGAGAGGAAGCTTCCAAAGCAAGAATCAGACAGGTACACTCGCTGTTCAGCAGTATTCTATCTTTTGCAGCCTCTGCTGCTGATACCCAGGCAAACAGGGTCTGGAGTGGACCTCAAGCAATCTCCAACAGACCTACAGCTGAGGGTCCTGACTGTTAGAAGGAAATCTAACAAACAGGAAGGACACCCACACCAAAACCCCATCAGTACATCACCATCATCAAAGACCAGAGGCAGATAAAACCACAAAGATGGGGGAAAAGCAGGGCAGAAAAGCTGGAAATTCAAAAAATAAGAGCACATCTCCCCCTGCAAAGGAGCGCAGCTCATCGCCAGCAATGGATCAAAGCTGGATGGAGAATGACTTTGACGAGTTGAGAGAAGAAGCCTCCAGTCCATCAAACTTATCAGAGCTAAAGGAGGAAATACGTACCCAGCACAAAGAAACTAAAAATCTTGAAAACAGAGTGGAAGAATTGATAACCAGAATAATTAGTGCAGAGAAGGCCATAAACGAGTGGACAGAGATGAAAACCATGACACGAGAAATACGTGACAAATGCACAACTTCAGTAACAGACTCAATCAACTGGAAGAAAGAGTATCAGCGATTGAGGATCAAATGAATGAAATGAAGCGAGAAGAGAAACCTAAAGAAAAAAGAAGAAAAAGAAATGAACAAAACCTGCAAGAAGTATGAGATTATGTAAAAAGACCAAATCTAAGTCTGATTGGGGTACCTGGAAGTTAGGGGGAAAATGGAACCAAGTTGGAAAACACTCTTCAGGATATCATCCAGGAGAACTTCCCCAACCTAGTAGTGCAGGCCAACATTCAAATCCAGGAAATACAGAGAATGCCACAAAGATACTCCTCGAGAAGAGCAACTCCAAGACACATAATTGCCAGATTCACCAAAGTTGAAATGAAGGAAAAAATCTTAAGGGCAGCCAGAGGGAAAGGTCGGCTTAGCCACAAAGGGAAGCCCATCAGACTAACAGCAGATCGCTCAACAGAAACTCTACAAGTCAGAAGAGAGTGGGGGCCAATATTCAACATTCTTAAAGGAAAGAATTTTCAACTCAGAATTTCATATCCAGCCAAACTAAGTTTCATAAGTGAAGGAGAAATAAAACCCTTTACAGATAAGCAAATGCTTAGAGATTTTGTCACCACCAGGCCTGCCTTACAAGAGACCCTGAAGGAAGAACTAAACATGGAAAGGAACAACCGGTACCAGCCATTGCAAAAACATGCCAAAATGTAAAGACCATCAAGGATAGGAAGAAACTGCATCAACTAACGAGCAAAATAACCAGTTAATATCATAATGGCAGGATCAAGTTCACACATAACAATATTAACCTTAAATGTGAATGGAATAAATGGTCCAATTAAAAGGCACAGACAGGCAAACTGGATAAAGAGTCAAGACCAATCAGTTTGCTGTATTCAGGAGACCCATCTCACATGCAGAGACATACATAGGCTCAAAATAAAGGGATGGAGGAAGATTTACCAAGCAAAGGGAGAACAAAAAAAAGCAGGGGTTGCAATACTAGTCTCTGATAAAACAGACTTTAAACCATCAGAGATCAAAAGAGACAAAGAAGATCATTACATAATGATAAAGGGATCAATTCAACAGGAAGAGCTAACTATCCTAAATATATATGCACCCAATACAGGAGCACCCAGATTCATAAAGCAAGTCCTTAGAGACTTACAAAGAGACTTAGACTCCCATACAATAATAATGGGAGACTTCAACACTCCACTGTCAACATTAGACAGATCAATGAGACAGAAAGTTAACAAGGATATCCAGGAATTGAACTCATCTTTGCAGCAAGCAGACCTAATAGACATCTATAGAACTCTCCACCCCAAATCAACAGAATATACATTCTTCTCAGCACCACATCGCACTTATTCCAAAATTGACCACATAGTTGGAAGTAAAGCACTCCTCAGCAAATGTACAAGAACAGAAATTATAACAAACTGTCTCTCAGACCACAGTGCAATCAAACTAGAACTCAGGACTAAGAAGCTCAATCAAAACCACTCAACTACATGGAAACTGAACAACCTGCTCCTGAATGACTACTGAGTTCATAATGAAATGAAGGCAGAAATAAAAACGTTCTTTGAAACCAATGAGAACAAAGATACAACATACCAGAATCTCTGGGACACATTTAGAGCAGTGTGTAGAGGGAAATTTATAGCACTAAATGCCCACAAGAGAAAGCAGGAAAGATCTAAAATGGACACTCTAACAACACAATTAAAATAACTAGAGAAGCAAGAGCAAACACATTCAAAAGCTAGCAGAAGGCAAGAAATAACTAAGATCAGAGCAGAGCTGAAGGAGATAGAGACACAAAAAGCCCTCCAAAAAATCAGTGAATCCAGGAGTTGTTTTTTTGAAAAGATCAACAAAATTGATAGACCACTAGCAAGACTAATAAAGAAGAAAAGAGAGAAGAATCAAATAGACGCAATAAAAAATGGTAAAGGGGATATCACCACCGACTCCACAGAAATACAAACTACCATCAGAGAATACTATAAACACCTCTATGCAAACAAACTAGAAAATCTAGAAGAAATGGATAATTTCGTGGACACTTACACTCTCCCAAGACTCAACCAGAAAGAAGCGAAATTCCTGAATAGACCAATAGCAGGCTCTGAAATTGAGGCAATAATTAATAGCCTACCAATGAAAAAAAGTCCAGGACCAGATGGATTCACAGCTGAATTCTACCAGAAGTAGAAGGAGGAGCTGGTACCATTCCTTCTGAAACTATTCCAATCAATAGAAAAACAGGGAATCCTCCCTAACTCATTTTATGAGGTCAAAATCATCCTCATACCAAAGCCTGGCAGAGACACAACAAAAAAAAACATAATTTTAGACCAATATCCTTGATGAACATCGATTCAAAAATCCTCAATAAAATACTGGCAAGCCGGATCCAGCAGCACATCCAAAAGCTTATCCACCATGATCAAGTGGGCTTCATCCCTGGGATGCAAGGATGGTTTAACATACACAAATCAATAAACGTAATCCAACATATAAACAGAACCAAAGACAAAAACCACATGGTTATCTCAATAGTGGCAGAAAAGGCCTTTGACAAAATTCAACAGCCCTTCATGCTAAAAACTCTCAATAAATTCGGTATTGATGGAACGTATCTCAAAATAATAAGAGTTATTTATGACAAACCCACAGCCAACATCATGCTGAAGGGGCAAAAACTGGAAAAATTTCCTTTGAAAACTGGCACAAGACAGGGATGCCCTCTCTCACCACTCCTATTCAACATAGTGTTGGAAGTTCTGGCTAGGGCAATCAAGCAAGAGAAAGAAATCAAGGGTATTCAGTTAGGAAAAGAAGAAGTCAAATTGTCTCTGTTTTCAGATGACATGATTGTATATTTAGAAAACCCCATCATCTCAGCCCAAAATCTTCTTAAGCTGATAAGAAACTTCAGCAAAGTCTCAGGATACAAAATCAATGTGCAAAAATCACAAGCATTCTTATATACCAGTAAGAGACAAACAGAGAGCCAAATCATGAATGAACTTCCATTCACAATTGCTTCAAAGAGAATAAAATACCTAGGAATCCAACTTACAAGGGATGTAAAGGACCTCTTCAAGGAGAACTACAAACCACTGCTCAGTGAAATAAAAGAGGACATGAACAAATGGAAGAACATACCATGCTCATGGATAGGAAGAATCAATATCGTGAAAATGGCCATACTGCCCAAGGTAATTTATAGATTCAATGCCATCCCTTTCAAGCTACCAATGAGTTTCTTCACAGAATTGGAAAAAACTGCTTTAAAGTTCATATGGAACCAAAAAAGAGCCCGCATCTCCAAGACAATCCGAAGTCAAAAGAACAAAGCTGGAGGCATCACGCTACCTGACTTCAAACTGTACTACAAGGCTACAGTAACCAAAACAGCATGGTACTGGTACCAAAACAGAGATATAGACCAATGGAGCAGAACACAGTCCTCAGAAATAATATCACACATCTACAGCCATCTGATCTTTGATAAACCTGAGGAAAACAAGAAATGGGGAAAGGATTCCCTATTTTATAAATGGTGCTGGGAAAATTGACTAGCCATAAGTAGAAAGTCGAAACTGGATCCTTTCCTTACTCCTTATACGAAAATTAATTCAAGATGGATTAGAGACTTAAATGTTAGACCTAATACCATAAAAACCCTAGAAGAAAACCAAGGTAATACCATTCAGGACATAGGCATGTGCAAGAACTTCATGTCTAAAACACCAAAAGCAACGGCAACAAAAGCCAAAATTGACGAATGGGATCTCATTAAACTAAAGAGCTTCTGCACAGCAAAAAAACTACCATCAGAGTGAACAGGCAATCTACAGAATGGGAGAAAATTTTTGCAATCTACTCATCAGACAAAGGGCTAATATCAAGAACCTACAAAGAACTCAAACAAATTTACAAGAAAAAAACAAACAACCCCATCAAAAAGTGGGCAAAGGATATGAACAGACATTTCTCAAAAGAGGACATTCATACAGCCAACAGACACATGAAAAAATGCTCATCATCACTGGCCATCAGAGAAATGCAAATCAAAACCACAATGAGATACCATCTCACACCAGTTAGAATGGCAATCATTAAAAAGTCAGGAAACAACAGGTGCTGAAGAGGATGTGGAGAAATAGGAACACTTTTACACTGTTGGTGGGATTGTAAACTAGTTCAACCATTATGGAAAACAGTATGGCGATTCCTCAAGGATCTAGAACTAGAAGTACCATATGACCCAGCCATCTCATTACTGGGTGTATACCCAAAGGATTATAAATCATGCTGCTTTAAAGACACATGCACACGTATGTTTATTGTGGCACTATTCACAATAGCAAAGACTTGGAATCAACCCAATTGTCCATCAGTGACAGACTGGATTAAGAAAATGTGGCACATATACACCATGGAATACTATGCAGCCATTAAAATGGATGAGTTTGTGTCCTTTGTAGGGACATGGATGCAGCTGGAAACCATCATTCTCAGCAAATTATTGCAAGAACAGAAAACCAAACACCGCATGTTCTCACTCATAGGTGGGAACTGAACAATGAGATCACTTGGACTCGGGAAGGGGAACATCACACACCGGGGCCTATCATGGTGAGAGGGGAGGGGGGAGGGATTGCATTGGGAGTTAAACCTGATGTAAATGACGAGTCGATGGGTGCTGACGAGTTGATGGGTGCAGCACACCAACATGGCACAAGTATACATATGTAACAAACCTGCACATTGTGCACATGTACCCTAGAACTTAAAGTATAATAATAATAATAAATAAATAAATACATTTTTTAAAAAAATCATGTCATCTGCAAACAGAGACAATTTGACTTCCTCTATCCTATTGAATACCCCTTATTTTTTTTTCTTGCCTGATTTCCCTGTCTTCAACTTCCAATACTATGTTGAATAGGAATGGTGAGAGAGGACATCCTTATCTTGTACCGGTTTTCAAAAGAAGTGCTTCCAGCTTCTTCCCATTCAGTATGATATTGGCTGGGGGTTTGTCATGAAAGTTCTTATTGTTTTGAGATGTGTTTCATCAATACCTAGTCTACTGAGAGTATTTTAACATGAAGACCCTCTTTGTATCTGTTAAAATAATCGTGGGCCTTTTGTCTTTGGTTCTGTTTATGTGATGGATTTTGTTTGTTGATTTGTGTATGTTGAACCAGGCTTGCATCCCAGGGATGCAGCTGACTTGATTGCAGTGGATACATTTTTTGATGTGCTGCTAGATTTGGTTCGCCAGTATTTTATTGAGGATTTTGAATCGATGTTCATCAGGGATACTGGCCTGAAGTTTTCTTTTTTTGGTTGTGTTTCTGCCCAGGTTTGGTATCAGGATGATGTTGGCTTCATAAAATTAGTTAAGGTGGAGTTCCTCTTTTTTAATTATTTGGAATAGTTTCAGAATGAATGGTACCAGCTCCTCTTTGTACCTCTTATAGAATTTGGCTGTGAATCCGCCTGGTTCTGGGCTTTTTTTTTGTTGTTTGATAGGCTATTAATTACTGCTCTCATTTTAGAATGTGTTATTGGTCTATTCAGGGATTTTGACTTCTTATTGGGAGGGTGTATGTGTCCAGGAATTTGTTCATTTCTTCTAGATTTTCTAGTTTATTTGTGTAAAAGTGTTTATAATATCTCTGATGGTAGTTTGTATTTCTGTGGGGTCAGTGGTGCTATCTCCTTTATCTTTCTTTATTGTGTCTATTTGATTCTTCTTTTTTTCTTCTTCTTTTTTATCGTAGCTAGTACTCTATCTATTTTGCTACTTAAAAAAAAAAAAACACTTGGATTTGTTGTTTTTTGTGGGTTTTTTTGTATCTCTGTCTCCTTCAGTTCTGCTCTGATCTTAGTTATTTCTTGTGTTTTGCTATATTTTGGATTACTTTGCTCTTGTCTCTCTAGCTCTTTTAATTGTGATGTTAGAGTTTCGATTTGAGATCTTTCCCACTTCCTCTTGTGGGCAATTATTGATAAAAATGACCATCTTAACACAGCTTTAGCTGTGTCCCAGAGATTCTGGTACATTGTCTCTTTGTTCTCATTGTTTTCAAATAACTTTTTTATTTATGCCTTATTTTGTTACTTACACAGTAGTCATTCAGGAGCAAGTTGTTCAATGTCCAAGTAGTTGTGCAATTTTGACTGACTTTCTTAATCCTGAGTTCTAATTTGATTGCACTGTGGTCTGAGAGACAGTTTGTTATGATTTCCATTCTTTTGCATTTGCTGAGGAGTGTTCTACTTCCAATTATGTGGTCGATTTTAGAATAAATGCTATGTGGCACTGAGAAGAATGTATATTCTATTGATTTGGTGTGGAAAGTTCTGTAGATCTCTACTAGGTCCACTTGGTCCAGAGCTGAGTTCAAGTCCTGAATATCCTTGTTAATTTTCTGTCTCATTGATCTAATATTGACAGTGGGGTGTCAAGTGGCAGTTTAAGTCTCTTTTTAGGTTTCTAAGAATTTGTTTGATAAATCTGGATGTTTCTGTATTGGGTGGATATATATTTAGAATAGTTAGCCCTTCTCATTGAATTGTTCCCTTTGCCATTATGTAATACCCTTCTTTGTCTTTTTTGATCTTTGCTAGTTTAAAATCTGTTTTGTCAGAGGTTAGGATTGAAATCCCTGCCTTATTTATTTATTTATTTATTTATTTATTTATTTATTTATGCTTTCCATTTGCTTGGTAAATTGTTCTCCATCTTTTTATTTTGAGGCTATGTGTGTCTTTACATGTGAGATAAGTCTGCTCAATACAGCACACCAAATGGATCTTGATTCTTTATGCAATTTGCCAGTCTGTGCCTTTTAATTGGGTCATTTAGACCATTTACATTTAAGGTTAATACAGTTATGTGGGAATTTGATTCTGTCATCATGGTGCTATCTGGTTATTTTGCACAGTAGTTGATAAAGTTTCTTCATAGTGTCAGTGGTCTTTATGTTTTGGTATGTTGTTGCAGTAGCTGGTACTGGTTTTTCCTTTCCATATTTAATGCTTCTTTCAAGAACTCTTGCAAGGAGGGCACAGTGGTAACAAAATTCCTCAACATTAGCTTGTCTCAAAATAATTTTATTTATCCTTTACTTATGAAGCTGACTGGATGGATATGAAATTCTGGGTTGAAAATTCTTCCCTTTAAGAATGTTGAATATTGACCCACAATCTCTTCTGGCTTGTAGAGTGCGTTCCTCAGCTGCTGGATGAAATATTATGTAAATAACTATTAGATCCATTTGGTCTACCATGCAGAATAAGCCCAAAGGATTATAAATAATTCTACTATAAAGACACATGCACAAGTATGTTTATTGCAGCACTATTCACAATAGCAAAGACTTAGAAGCAACCCAGTGCCCATCAGTGATAGACTGGATAAAGAAAATGTGGCACATTTATACCACAGAATACTATGCAGCCATAAGAAACGATGAGTTCATGTCCTTTGAAGAGACATGGATTAAGCTGGAAACCAGCATCCTCAAACTAACACAGGAGCAGAAAACCAAACACCACATGTTCTCACTCATAAATGGGAGTTGAAGAATGGGAAAATATGGAAATAGGGAGGTGATCATCACATACCGGGGCCTATTAACTGGGTGGGGGGTGGGGGAGGGACAGCCTTAGGAGAAATACTTTTTTTTAAAAGGCTTTTATCATTATTATTATACTTTAAGTTCTAGGGTACATGTGCACAATGTGCAGGTTTGTTACATATGTATACTTGTGCCATGTTGGTGCACTGCACCCATCAACTCATCAGCACCCATCAACTCGTCATTTACATCAGGTATAACTCCCAATGACATTCCTCCCCCCTCCCACTCCCCATAATAGGCCCCGGTGTGTGATGTTCCCCTTCCCGAGTCCAAGTGATCTCATTATTCAATTCCCATCTATGAGTGAGAACATGCGGTGTTTGGTTTTCTGTTCCTGTGATAGTTTGCTGAGAATGATGGTTTCCAGCTGCATCCATGTCCCTACAAAGGACACAAATTCATCCATTTTAATGGCTGCATAGTATTCCATGGTGTATATGTGCCACATTTTCTTAATCCAGTCTGTCACTGATGGACATTTGGGTTGATTCCAAGTCTTTGCTATTGTGAATAGTGCCACAATAAACATATGTGTGCATGTGTCTTTATAGAAGCATGATTTATAATCCTTTGGATATATACCCAGTAATGAGATGGCTGGGTCAAATGGTATTTCTAGTTCTAGATCCTTGAGGAATCGCCATACTGCTTTCCAAAATGGTTGAAATAGTTTACGATCCCACCAACAGTGTAAAAGTGTTCCCATTTCTCCACATCCTCTCCAGCACCTGTTGTTTCCTGACTTTTTAATGATTGCCATTCTAACTGGTTTGAGATGGTATCTCATTGTGGTTTTGATTTGCATTTCTCTGATGGCCAGTGATGATGAGCATTTTTTCATGTGTCTGTTGGCTGTATGAATGTCCTCTTTTGAGAAATGTCTGTTCATATCCTTTGCCCACTTTTTGATGGGTTTGTTTCTTTTTTTCTTGTAAATTTCTTTGAGTTCTTGTTAGGCTCTGGATATTAGCCTTTTGTCAGATGAGTAGATTGCAAAAATTTTTTCCCATTCTGTAGGTTGCCTGTTCACTCTGATGGTAGTTTCTCTTGCTGTGCAGAAGCTCTGTAGTTTAATTAGATCCCATTTGTCAATTTTGGCTTTTGTTGCCATTGCTTTTGGTGTTTTAGACATGAAGTTCTTGCTCATGCCTGTGTCCTGAATGGTATTACCTAGGTTTTCTTCTAGAGTTTCTATGGTATTATGTCTAACATTTAAGTCTCTAATCCATCTTGAATTAATTTTCGTATAAGGAGTAAGGAAAGGATCCAGTTTCAGCTTACTACTTATGGCTAGTCAATTTTCCCAGCACCATTTATTAAATAGGGAATCCTTTTCCCATTTCTTGCCTTTGTCAGGTTTGTCAAACATCAAATGGTTGTAGATGTGTGGAATTATATCTGGGGACTCTGTTCTGTTCCATTGGTCTATATCTCTGTTTTGGTACCAGTACCATGCTGTTTTGGTTACTGTAGGCTTGTAGTATAGTTTGAAGTCAGGTAGCGTGATGCCTCCAGCTTTGTTCTTTTGACTTAGGATTGTCTTGGCGATGCTCGCTCTTTTTCGGTTCCATGTGAACTTTAAAGCAGTTTTTTCCAATTCTGCGAAGAAAGTCTTTGGTGACTTGATGGGGATGGCATTGAATCTATAAATTACCTTGGGCAGTAGGGCCATTTTCCCAATATTGATTCTTCCTATCCTTGAGCATGGTATGTTCTTCCATTTGTTTGTGTCCTCTTTGATTTCACTGAGCAGCGGTTTATAGTTCTCCTTGAAGAGGTCTTTTACATCCCTTGTAAGTTGGATTCCTAGGTATTTTATTCTCTTTGAAGCAATTGTAAATGGAAGTTCATTCATGATTTGGCTCCCTGTTTGTCTGTTACTGGTATATAAGAATGCTTGTGATTTTTGCACATTAATTTTGTATCCTGAGACTTTGCTGAAGTTGCTTATCAGCTTAAGGAGGTTTTGGCCTGAGATGATGGGGTTTTCTAAATATACAATCATGTCATCTGAAAACAGAGACAATTTGACTTCTTCTTTTCCTAACTGAATACCCTTGATTTCTTTCTCTTGCCTGATTGCCCTAGCCAGAACTTCCAACACTATGTTGAATAGGAGTGGTGAGAGAGGGCATCCCTGTCTTGTGCCAGTTTTCAAAGAGAATGCTTCCAGTTTTTGCCCATTCAGTTTGATATTAACTGTGGGTTTGTCATAAATAACTCTTATTATTTTGTGATACATTCCATCAATACAGAATTTGTTGAGCGTTTTTAGCACGAAGAGCTGTTGAATTTTGTCAAAAGCCTTTTCTGCATCTATTGAGATAATCATGTGGTTTTTGTCTTTGGTTCTGTTTATATGCTGGATTACGTTTATTGATTTGTATATGTTGAACCAGCCTTGCATCCCAGGGGTGAAGCCCATGTGATCATGGTGGATAAGCTGTTTGATGTGCTGCTGGGTTCGGTTTTCCAGTATTTTATTAAGGATTTTTGCATCGATGTTCATCAGGGATATTGGTCTAAAATTCTCTTTTTTTGTTGTGTCTTTGCCAGACTTTGGTCTAAGGAGGATGTTGGCCTCATAAAATGAGTTAGGGAGGATTCACTCTTTTTCTACTGATTAGAATAGTTTCAGAAGGAATGGTACCAGCTCCTCCTTGTACCTCTGGTAGAATTCAGCTGTGAATCCCTCTGGTCCTGGACTTTTTTTCATTGGTAGGCTATTAATTATTGCCTCAATTTCAGAGCCTGCTATTGGTCTATTCAGAGATTCAACTTCTCCCTGGTTGAGTCTTGGAAGAGTATAAGTGTCCAGGAAATTGTCCATTTCTTCTAGATTTCCTAGTTTATTTGCGTAGAGGTGCTTATAGTATTCTCTGATAGTAGTTTGTATTTCTGTGGGGTTGGTGGTGATATCCTCTTTATCATTTTTTATTGCTTCCATTTGATTCTTCTCTCTTTTCTTCATTAGTCTTGCAAGCGGTCTATCAGTTTTGTCGATCTTCTCTAAAAACCAGCTCCTGGATTCATTGATTTTTTGGAGGGTTTTTTGTCTCTCTGTCTCCTTCATTTCTGCTCTGATCTTAGTTGTTTCTTGCCTTCTGCTAGCTTTTGAATGTGTTTGCTCTTGCTTCTCTAGTTCTTTTAATTGCGATGTTAGAGTGTCAATTTTAGATCTTTCCAGCTTTCTCTTGTGGGCATTTAGTGCTATAAATTTCCCTCTACACACTGCTTTAAATGTGTCCCCGAGATTCTAGTGTGTTGTATCTTTGTTCTCATTGGTTTATTTCTTTATTTCTGCCTTCATTTCGTTATGTACTCAGTAGTCATTCAGGAGCAGGTTGTTCAGCTTCCATGTAGTTGAGTGGTTTTGATTGAATTTCTTAGTCCTGAGTTCTCATTTGATTGCACTGTGGTCTGAGAGACAGTTTGTTATAATTTCTGTTCTTGTACATTTGCTGAGGAGTGCTTTACTTCCAATTACGTGGTCAATTTTGGAATAAGTGTGATGTGGTGCTGAGAAGAATATATATTCTGTTGATTTGGGGTGGGGAGTTCTGTAGATGTCTATTAGGTCTGCTTGGTGCAGAGTTGAGTTCAATTCCTGGATATCCTTGTTAACTTTCTGTCTCATTGATCTGTCTAATGTTGACAGTGGAGTGTTGAAGTCTCCCATTATTATTGTATGGGAGTCTAAGTCTCTTTGTAAGTCTCTAAGGACTTGCTTTATCAATCTGAGTGCTTCTGTATTGGGTGCATATATGTTTAGGATAGTTAGCTCTTCCTGTTGAATTGATTCCTTTATCATTATGTAATGGCCTTCTTTGTCTCTTTTGATCTTTGATGGTTTAAAGTCTGTTTTATCAGAGACTAGGATTGCAACCCCTGTTTTTTTTTTTTTTTTTTTTTGTTCTCCATTTGCTTGGTAGATCTTCCTCCATCCCTTTATTTTGAGCCCCTGTGTGTCTCTGCATGTGAAATGTGTCTCCTCAATACAGCAAACTGATGGATCTTGACTCTTTATCCAGTTTGCCTGTCTGTGTCTTTTAATTGGACCATTTAGTCCATTTACATTTAAGGTTAATATTGTTATGTTTGAACTTGATGCTGTCACTGTGATATTAGCTGGTTATTTTGCTTGTTAGTTGATGCAGTTTCTTCCTAGCATCGATGGTCTTTTATTTTGGCATGTTTTTGCAATGGCTGGTACCGGTTGTTCCTTTCCATGTTTAGTGCTTCCTTCAGGGTCTCTTGTAAGGCAAGCCTGGTGGTGACAAAATCTCTAAGCATTTGCTTATCTGTAAAGGATTTTATTTCTCCTTCACTTATGAAACTTAGTTTGGCTGGATGTGAAATTCTGGGTTGAAAATTCTTTCCTTTAAGAATGTTGAATATTGGCCCCCACTCTCTTCTGGCTTGGAGAGTTTCTGCCAAGAGATCTGCTGTTAGTCTGATGGGCTTCCCTTTGTGGCTAAGCCGACCTTTCTCTCTGACTGCCCTTAACAGTTTTTCCTTCATTTCAACTTTGGTGAATCTGGCAATTATGTGTCTTGGAGTTGCTCTTCTCGAGGAGTATCTTTGTGGCGTTCTCTGTATTCCCTGAATTTGGATGTTGGCCTGCCCTACTAGGTTGGGGAAGTTCTCCTGGATGATATCCTGAAGAGTGTTTTCCAACTTGGTTCCATTTTCCTCCTCACTTTCACGCACCCCAATCAGACATAGATTTGGTCTTTTCACATAATCCGCATACTTCTTGAAATCTTTGTTCATTTCTTTTTCCTCTTTTTTCTTTAGACTTCTCTTCTTGCTTCATTTCATTTGTTTGATCCTCAATCGCTGATACTCTGTCTTGCAGTTGATCGAGTCGGTTACTGAAGCTTGTGCATTTGTCACGTATTTCTCGTGTCATGGTTTTCATCTCTGTCCATTCGTTTATGGCCTTCTCGGCATTGATTATTCTAGTTATCCATTCTTCCATTCTTTTTTCAAGAATTTTAGTTTCTTTGCACTGGTTACTTAATTCTTCCTTTAGCTCTGAGAAGTTTGATGGATGGAAGCCTTCTTCTCTCAACTCGTCAAAGTCATTCTCTGTCCAGCTTTGATCCGTTGCTGGCGAGGAGCTACGTTCCTTTGGAGAGGGAGATGTGCTCTTATTTTTTGAATTTCCAGCTTTTCTGCCCTGCTGTTTCCCCATCTTTGTGGTTTTACCTGCCTTTGATCTTTGATGATGGTGACGTACTGATGGGGTTTTGGTGTGGTTGTCCTTCCTGTTTGTTAGTTTTCCTTCTAACAGTCAGGACCTTCAGCTGTAGGTGTGTTGGAGATTGTTTGAGGTCCACTCCAGACCCTGTTGCCTGGGTATCAGCAGCGGAGGCTGCAGAAGATAGAATATTGCTGAACTGCGAGTGATCCTGCCTGATTCTTGCTCTGGAAGCTTCGTCTCAGGGGTGTACCCCACTATATGAGGTGTGGGGTGTCGGTCTGCACCTCAGTTGAAACTACAGTAATCACCTATCTTCTGTGTTCCTCGCGCTGGTAGCTGGAGACTAGAGCTGTTCCTATTCGGCCATCTTGCTCCGGGACCAGAGAAATACTTAATATAGATGATGGGTTGATATGTGCAGCAAACCACCATGGCACTTGTATGCCTATGTAACAAATCTACACATTCTGCATGTGTCCCAGAACTTAAAGTAATATAATAATATATATGTGTGTGTGTGTGTGTGTGTGTGTGTGTGTATTTTATTTATTTATTTATTTATTGTGGTTCCAGGATTCTTACACTGGTTCCTGCTCATCTGGACATGGGAGAATTTCTAATTCTCATATTTATTTTCATGTGGACAAATATTTTCTTTATTCGCCATGATATTTTGACTTTGTTTTCTCATCTTTCTTCCATACCCAGGTTATGTGACTATAATGTTGGGTAGGGAATTTTGGCTCTGCTTCTATAGGGCTAAGCATTTTTGTTGAGAGGTTATATATTGTGCTGTAAGATTTCAGCCACAAGTCAGTTGGTGGCCCTTATAGGTAGGAGTTGGCAGCTGAGAAAATGGGTGAGTATATACTTGATCCTTGTTCGCTGAGAGAATCTCTGTGTTCTTTTAGGCAATGGGCTAATCCTTGGAGTGTGTAGTGGCTACTGCTGGTGGTTAATGCAGGGTATAGCTGTAGCTGCTGGGAGATGGTGGATTAGAGTCTTTTAGCATGACTCAGCCATTTGCAAATTTCAAAATAGTACAAAAAGATCAACTCTGCAAACTTTAATTCAAAGAGTAAATTGGTAATTCCTCAGAGTCATGAAGTATGGCCCAGATCTCAGTGAGGAGACCATGAGGAAATAGACCCTGTGACAACATCTGACTGATAAAATTGAGTGAAGCCCCAAAATGTGTGAGAGACAGACAGCTTCTCCCTGTGAATTACCTTTCTACTGGAGATCTAAGCAACTCAGGACAAAGAAGAGCACTTTGTTTCTCCAAAGCCCTAGAGCTAATTTCCAAAGAGTCTGGGAGATGCTAGGAGCAAAAGATATTGAAAATAGCTGTAGAAATTTTTCCAGATCTGAGATGGAGAGTACACTATTTTCAATTTGGGTACATACAAAGGAAGTTTTTGGGTGACCCAGGAGTGTGCCCACACAGGCATTTTAGTATTGGGCCACAAAATGCTTGCCCTAGAGTGGGTAGGCACCTCCACAGTCATAACTGTGGAAGGCTCCACACCAGTAGGTGATGGAATTGTGCTCTCCCTCATCATAGAACTGTGGTGAGCAGAGGGCTGCTATGACCACATTTGCTCCTGGGCAATGAGACTTCCAGCCAGGGCTGGCTTGGTAACCTAGAACTAGTTTGTATGTGTCACTGCTGGGTACCCCAGCCTGCTGCCCTGAGATCATTGGGCAGTTTTAATTTAACCAAGTTAATTGCTAAAAAGTAAAAATAAAATTAAAGTAAAAATTTTAATAATTTTCAAACAAGAGACTGAATAATATGCTATAATACTGAAAATGTCCCAAAGGTAATAAATACTACTTAGCCTGAAAAAAAAAAATAAAATAAAATCTCAAGATCTAAAATGAAAAAATACATTAAGATACCAATAAAAAATTGTCAAGATATTGGGCTTATTGTATAAGGTTTTTAGAGCAGCTATTATAATCATACTCTAAGGGTGTGAGAAAACACACTTAAACTGGAATGACAGAAAATTCTAGCAAACATACAGATGTTATTTTAAAAAATACCTAAATATAGGCTGGGCATAGTGGCTCACACCTGTAATCCCAGCACTCTGGGATAAACTTTAGTCCAGGAGTTTGAGACTAGCCTGGACATCATGGCAATACCCCTTCTCTATGAAAAATGCAAAAATTAGCCCAGTGTGGTGGCATTCCAACTACTTGGGAAGCTGAAGTGGGAGGATTACTTGAACGTGGGAGGATTACTTGAACTTGGGAGGAGGAGATTGCAGTAATCCATGATCACATTACTGAACTCCAGCCTGGGTGACTGAGTGACAACTTGTCTCAATACAAAAAAGAAAACAACAAATAAAAGTTTTTGAGCTAAAAATACCATAACCAAAGTAAAAATTTAGTGGATGCACTAAGATAATAAAAAATAAAAAGTATAACATCAGTGTTTGTGGAATTCAGCATAGAAATGTGCAGAAGGAAATGTCAGTTGTAAATAAATACATTAGAAAGGAAGAATAGTCTCAAATTAATTTGTTTCCACCTTACAAAACTGAAAAAGCAAAATCAAAATCAACCTAAACTTAGTAATAATCTATAAGAAAGTGATATAAGAATAGAAAGCAATGAAAATTAACACAGAGAAATACAAAATATCAATGAAACAAAGCACTGGTCATATAAGAAAAGATCCATGAAATGAATAGACATCTAGAAATATTGATAAAGAAAATCATCAAAGAGAAGACATAGATTATCATTATTAGACATACAAGAGTGACTAACACTAAAGACTACTCACACATTTAAAAAATCATAATAAAATAGTAAAAATAACACAATATACATAAATACTATAACTTAGGTGGAATAGACCAATATCTTGAAATTCATTAACTATTAGAAAGAGTAGATAATATTAATAACTTTCAATCAAAGAAATTAAATCTGTATTTAAACATTACCAGGAAAACTAATCTCCAGTCCAATATAGCTTTACTAAAATTTTCCATAAAATTCATAAAAGACCCTACAAATTCTATATCCAAAAAATCTTCAACAAAATACTAGCAAACAGTATCCAGTAGAGCATCAAAAAGTTAATTTACCACAACCAAATAAGCTTTATTATTTAGATACAAGCCTGGTTTAACATATGCAAATTAATAAATGTGATTCACTAAATAAATAGAATTAAAAGCAAAACCATATGATTATCTCCAAAAATGCAGAAATAAACCATTCAATAAAATTTAATATTTTTTATGATAAAAACTCTCAGTGGATTAAGCATTAAAGGAACATACCTCAAAAGAATAAAATCCATCTATGACAAACCCACAGCCAACATCAAGTAATAGTATACAGTAATTTGGTGAAAGGTTGAAACCATTCCTCTTGAGAACTGGGAAAAGACAAGGATACCAACTATCCACACTCCTATTCATCGTTATACTGGAGGTTCCTGTATGAGCAATGGGGCAAGATAAAGATATAAGAGGCATTCTTATAGGAAAAGAAGAAGGCAAATATCTTTCTGCTGATAATATGATTCTATACCTAGAAAATCCTAAAGACTCCACCAGAAGGCTCCTACATATGATAAACAAGTTTGGCAAAGGTTCAGGACACAAAATCAATGTACAAAAATCTGTAGCATTTCTGTACACCACAACATACAAGCCAAAAGCCAAATCAAGACACAATTCCATTCACAATAACCACACACACACACGCACGCACACACACACACACACAAAAATACCTAGGAGTACAGCTAATCAGGGAGGTGAAAAATATCTACAATGAGAATTACAGAACACTGCTGAAATAAAATGAAGATGAGACAAAAAGTCTATGTTAACTGATAGGAAAAATCTATATTATTAAAATGGCCATCCTGCAAAACACAATTGACAGTTTCAGTGCTATTTCTATCAAACTACCAAATACATTTTTCAAAGAATTAGAAAAAAACTATTCTAAAATTCAAACTGAAGCAAAAAAAAAAAAAAAAAAAAAAAAAAGTGCCTGAATATCCAAATCAGTCCTATTCAAAATGATCTTCCTACCTGAATTCAAACTATACTACAAGGCTACAGTAAACAAAATAGCATGGTACCAGTAGAAAAACACACATAAACCAATGAAACAGGATGAAGAGACCAGAAAGTAACCCACTCATCTATAATCATCTGTCTTTGACAAAGTTGACAAAATCAAGCAATAGGGAAATGATTAAAAATTCTGTAAATGGTGCTGGCATAACTGACTAGTCATATGAGGAAGATTAAAACTAGACTCCTTCCTTTCCCCATATAAAAAAATCAACAGAATATAGATTAAAAACTTTACAATACAAAACGTAAAACTATAAAATCCCTTGACGATAACCTAGGAAATACCATTCTGGACATAAGACCTATTAAACATGTCATGACTGTGGCTCTGAAAGCAAATAACAACAAAACCAAAAATTAACAAGTGAGACCTATTTAAATGAAAGAGATTCTGCACAGCAAAATAAACTGTCAACAGTGTAAATGGAAAACCTATAGAATGAAAGAAAATATTTGCAAATGATGCATCCAACAGAGGTCTATTATTCAGAATCTGTAAAGAACTTAAACAAATTAACAAACAAAAATAAACAACCACATTAAAAATTGGGCAAAGGTTATAAACAGACACTTCTCAAGACAAGACATAAATATGGCCAAAAAGCATATGAAAAAATAATCACCATTAATCATTCAAGAAATGCAAGTCAAAAAAGCTAGGCGTGGTGGCTCACGCCTGTAATCCCAACACTTTGGGAGGCCAAGGCAGGCGGATCACCTGAGGTTGGGAGTTCGAGACCAGCCTGACCAACGTGGAGAAACCCCATCTCTACTAAAATTACAAAATTAGCCAGGCGTGGTGGTGTATGTCTGTAATCCCAGCTACTCCGAAGGCTGAGGCAGGAGAATCGCTTGAACCTGGGAGGAGAAGGTTGCAGTGAGCCAAGATTGTGCCATTGCACTCCAGACTGGGCAACAAGAAGCGAAACTCTGCCTCAAAAAAAAAAAAAAAAAAGATAAAGGAAAAAAGAAAGAAAGAAATGCAAACCAAAACAACTACAGTGAGATACCATCTCACACCAATCAGAATGGTTATGACAAAAGACAAAAAAAAAAAAAAAAAAAAAGATTCTGCAAGGTTGTATAGAAAAGGGAATGCTTATACACTGTTGATGTCAGTGCTATTTCATCCACTGTTGAAAGCAGTTTGGAGATTTCTCAAAGAAGTCATAAGAAAACTACTATTCACTGCAGCAATCGCATTACTGAGTATATTACGCCTAAGAATATAAATTATTCTCTCAGTGATATGGTTCATTCTGTATTCCTACCCAAATGTTATGTTAAACTGTAATTCCCAGTGTTAGACATGGGACCTGGTGGGAGGTGATTGGATCATGAAGGTGGTGATCATGAAGGTTTAACACCAACCTCCTAGTGCTGTCTCCTGATAGAGTTCTTACAAGATCTGATCATTTGAAGATGTGTAGCACCTCCCCTTTGACTTTCTTTGTCTCTCCTGCCAGCCATGTAAAGACATGCTTGTTTCCCCTTCATCTTCTTCTATGATTATAAGTTTCCTGAGGCCTCCCCAGCCATGCCTCCTATACTGTGGAGTCAAGAGGAACTGCGAGTCAAATAGACCTCTTTTCTTCAAAAATTACCCAGTTTCGGGTAGTTTTTTATAGCAGTGTGAGAACACAGTAATACACCCAGAAAGACACATGCACATATATGTTTATTACAACACTATTCACAATAGTAAAGACATGGAACCCACCTAAATGTCCATTAATGTGGACAGAGTAAAGAAAATATGGTACATATACACCTTGGAATACTATGAAAACTGAAAACAAAAAGAAAGTATGTCCTTTGCAGCAACATGAATGGAGATGGAGACCATTATTGTAAGTCAACTAACACAGGAAGAGAAAGACAAATACTGCATGTTCTCACTTACAAGTAGGAGGTAAATACTGAGGATACATAGATTTAAAAAAAGGAAGCAATAGAAAATGGGACCTACTTGATGGTGGAGGGTAGGGGGAAAGTGAAGATTGACAAACTACTTATCAGTTACTATGGTTATTAAGTGGGTGACAAAATAATCTGGACACTAAATATTCAAGACATGCCGCTTACCCATGCAACAAAGCTGCACCTATACCACCTGAACTTAAAATTTAAAAAAGAAAAGAAAAAAGACAAAAACAAACAAACAACAAAACAAAATAGATGCCATGGTTCTGACTTCTAGACTTAGCTTCTTTATCTAAACAATTGTGAAGATAAAGATGTTCTCCTTTTTACTTGAATGACAAACACTGAAATCAGGTTACATAATAAAAAAAGAAATATTATTACTTTGCATTGATAGCTTTAAATTTGCAGAACTACTGTAAATTATTGTCACTTTTCATCTGCCACAACAAACCTTGGATTTAATGTCAGCATTATCATATTTATTTTATAAAGGGTATACATTATGAAGTAATATTATTTCAAATAAAAATTATTGCTATAAGTCATTTCCTTTGAAGGAAACATACATGATAAAGACAAACACTTTTAAAGAAGAAAATTATATCTGACTAGATTCTGGTAAAACCAACTATTTTAAACATAAGTATGGTAATATGTTTTGCAAAGAAAATGGAAGTTACCCAAATACTGTGTCTCTAGTCAGCATTTTGTAATTAGATTGTGATTCTTTATATTCCTTTTAAGTTTAGAAAATTCTCTGTTACTTTAATTTTCTCCCTGCAATCCCTTTTCACTAATCCTGGAAAAACTCGGTTCTCCCTCGAGAAAGCACTAATTTTAGTTTTTGTAGCATTATTTTTGAATAATATTACTAATGCAAACCAATGAAGAGGTCATTAGGTAGGGTTCGTCAAATGATGTTTATAGTGGTTGAGATATAATTCTGTGTGTAGTGCATCAGAGACCCTCATCTCCTCCTGAGTTGGAATTGTTTGACTCTTCATATCTGAAAACCAATAATATCTAGATTTGAAAATAATTTCTATAAAAAATGCTTTGGGTCAATTTGGGCTCTTAAATGAGCACATATGTTTTTTTGTCGAGGTGTCTCATAAAGACTGTCAAGGTAAGAAAAGACTCATTTTCCATTTGTAAAAAATTATTTACTTCATCTGTATTTCAATATTACAATGGTTGAATTTGTCAGTGGGTAAGTTTTAGTTTTAGATATAAGTAAATAGGGAGAAGCATTTATGAGCATACCATTTTAATTCTCCTTAATATGATATTTTTAAGTATAGTTGACCTAAGATGTTCCCTACCAAATAAATTAAATGAAAATATTTTAGAGAAAACTGGAACAAGTGTAATCAGGTGGGTAGTGGGTTTGCTAATGTGGCCAAAATCCAGCAGAAAATCACCAAAAGCAAAATGAGTCTGCAGTAAAACAAAAGGATTAATAAATTAAAGGCTTAAAATGTGTTTTGAAAAGAGAAGCAGGACCCTAGAAAAGTAAACTCATATATCAGAAAAAGTCCCAAATGTTCTGAAGTCTCAAGAAGACAGAAAGTTAACCATCTGAACTAGTAATGTGTCATGATATGAACAATTTTTTATCTATCAACTGATCGATCAATTATGATCTATTTAAGAACCTTTCTACTAGACTGTGAACTCTGTGGGAGAAGGGAGAGTGCTTGATAATCAACAGCACTGACTGACCAAAGTAGATTCTCAATAGATAATGACTGCAGTAATCAACTAAAGTCATTATAGTTAAAAAAAAAAAAAAAAAAAAAAAAAAGATGTGAATCATATATTTCAGTACTGTCAGCAAGGTATTAGGCCTTCTCAATGTAATTCCACTCCTAACTTTCCTATTTAAATATAGCTTACTTCAATACAAACAGTACAGTACTTTGTTAAAGTCAAGTATATTCTGTAGAGTTATCTGATTATTTTTTATGTAAGCCCTGTCTCTCCATAGATTATTGGCCCCTTAAAATAACAATAATAATGACAACTGTAATTATGACAAAAATAGCCAAAACAGAACATCACTTTGAGCTCTCATATTGTGCTAGAAAATCTTCTAGGCATTTAAAACATATTAACACATCTGATTATCACAAAACCCTATGATATGATTATATTGTTACCTTTATTTTATAAATGAGGTAAAGGAAGCACAGAGAAGTTAGGTAACATTGTGACAGTCACATACATTTTAAATAGCATGAAATAAATATACCTCATTTTTCTGTACTGACAATGTTAAAGTTTACCCATTCCCCACGCTCCTAGAAAACAGTGATAGTTAGGATACCTTACCACACTTTTGTTCCCTAAAAAGGTTTGCTGAAAATAACCATTCATCTTTACATGACTTAGATAAGACTCATGGATACTCCCCATTTTTACCTGTGATCAGACACCAACCTTCCAAATTACGATTCTTATAAATGATTAATTGAACTACTTGTCCACACTGATTAGTTAGAACAAACCGCTTGTTAATGAAACTTTAGATAAAATTATTTCCTTCTCCCAGGGCCTTGAACTTTGAACCAAACAGCCTCAGCCAGCATTCAACATCCTCCTTAATGTCTGCTCTCTAGAAAAGACTGACCTCAGGAAAAAACTTCCTCTGATCTTTCTAATCATTTTTTCTCAACCTTTTCATCTCATATATATCACTAGTGCTTTCCCAAACCCATTTCATTCTATCCTTGTTTATTCCTTCTAGTAAAAGAAAAATTCCTTTCCACCTAAATTTGAGATACTTGCAGATCTTATGTTCAGATTGTTCACACTATTGCAATAGTTCCTCATCTCTCTATTGCAATAGTCATCTACCCACTGCAATAAACCTTTTGAAAAATATTTATCTTTATCTGTCTGAATTTTTTATTTAATTGTACATGACACAACAGTATCTGGCATATGATAGATTAACATACACAAATTGAAATGTCAATAAAAATAAGAAATATTTAGTTGCTTTTGATGTGCCTGTCTTTTTCAAGTTACTCTTATTGTACATAACAAAAAAATGGAAAAAAAATCAGAAGAAATTCCACCTATATTTTTCTAGTCGGTTTGCCAAATCACATTCATCTGCGTTTAAGGATTCTTAAATTACTCCAAGATTTTTAGACAAATTTTTAATCTTCCTGCCATTGTCTCTTAAAATAAATTATACCTTGCCTTATATGATAGTTTTATATGAAAATGTTTTTCCTTCCTGACTTTACCAGAAGTTTTGTGAGAGTAAGATAAGTGTCTCTCTCATTTTGGGGTAAGAGTTCGTATTGCTTACTATACAGTACAGAAGGTCTACAGTCACACTGAGTTCAACAACAATCATGTGTGATGTTCTAAAGCTGTGTAAGTAACTGAGAATAGACACCTCTTGATTTTATGGTTAATTGTTTTTAAATTGATTTGATGTTCAATAACAGAATATCTGGATAACCTGCAAAGTTTGATGTCAATCAAATTTTATAAATTTGTATTACTAGATTGTCATTTCTTGGAGGGCAAGTTACACGGTATGTTCTTTATACCCTGCCTCACATTATAAAGCACCTTAAAAAATGACTGTAATAAAAAATGCCCAATAAATATTCAGTAGAGAGAATAGTAGACATTTGTTCATCAGTTCATCATCTCTCACTTCTTATAAAAGCAGCAATTGTTTCCCCACCCAATATCTTACTTAAATGTTTTCTTTTTAAATTTGTGACTCAAAGGAATGAAGTCATTTTACTACAGATTCTCTTTTTATAGCCATAATTATTAGTCCAAGAGGGCATATGACCTTAGCTATGCCAAGCATACTGGTTTCCTAGAAATTTTCAGAATGGAGCTAATTTGGGTTAGGTTATTGTTTTTTGCAATTAGGGTCCCAGCCAATATTAGAACATGTTGTATAATCTAATGCAATTGCCCATGTTTTATACATTGAAATTGTAATTTATATAAATAACTTTTAAAAACACAACATATACTTGTCTGCATATTGTAGTAAGTGGCCTTCATTACAATGTGGTTGTAATATAGTATTTCATTTGGATATTTGTTCAAAACTGATAACGTTAAGATTCTCTAGTTTCAGTTATAGGTAAGCCAACATATTATTTGCAAATGGTTCCACAATCCTGATTCTTCTAATACTCTTTTTGTAAGCAATTTCTTTGGCCAAGAACTTTCAGACCCAAGATGTTTAAGCAAATAAAATATTTATAAGCTTTGAGGCAAACCCTATCCTTTTCAAAATTGTAATTTTAATGTATTTTTAAAGATGGAAAATATCTTAATAAATACAACCAAATTAAAATTCTTTTTTATTTTGTTTTTGTATTGTTAGGATAAAATGTTGCTATAGCATCATGAAATGTAGCTTATGATAAAATGTTTCTTCAGAAAACACATAATATTTAAGCAAACAATAAGAAGGATACAGTTGTATCTTGCCTAAACTGAAACTGCCCATTTTCTAGAGTAGAGTACACTCATGAGAGTTAAGAAGTTTGTACAAATGCAATCAACAGGAATACCTAGGTCCTGTTTAGTCTATGAAGCTTAAGAACAGTGGTATTAATGATGATGTTTATGACCTTATGAGCTCCAGTTTTGAAACATATGGGCTGAACTTTATTTGGGGGTATAAATTGTTAAAACCTTTGCAGAAATGCCACAGTTAAAAATTCGACCATTGCGTATTGATTTTCACATTAATCCTAGGCATGTGGGACCATGTGAGCTTCAGATTGCAGTACCTGATGATGGAGCAGGCTGACCTTCTGTGACAAATTAACCTTTTATTGCTACAAGATTGGGTATCCAAACAAAGCAAGAATGTATACCAATCGATAAAGCTCATACTTCAGATATGTCACCTGAATCATAAAATTACTAGCTTCCTAGAAAGGATATATGAATGCAGCAAAGGCTAAAAATATTTACTGAATAAGCAGGTTCATGTAAATAATCATTTTTTAATTTCAAAATTATAGTTATGTTGTAATCTATTTTTCTGCTTTTAGATATTCCTGCTTTTAGACTTTGTTTTGACATGCTTAGAAAACATTGGCCACTCACCCTTTCAGGCCTGGACAAGAGCTAGGGAATAAAACATGCTGGTATTCTCAAACATGCTGAATCAGCAGAACCACTTAAGAAACTTACAATTGCAGGTACCTGGGATCCTATCCTGGAGATTTTGATTCAGCAGATCTAGAGACATGTTCCAACAGTTATTTCTTATTGTCACTACAAATGATACTACTGATCAGTTATGTTTGGAAACAAATTAGATAGACCAAGTTTAAAGTCTATTTTAGCCTGTATGTTCTGTGAAACTGTAAAATTTTAAACCAGAGAATCATTTAATCTCTGTTAGATTACTTCTGATTTCTGTAATTATTCTTTCTTTTCCTTCTTTCTTTCCTTTCTTTTCAACTATTATTTTAGGTTCAAGGGGTATATGTCCAGGTTTGTTACAAAGGGAAATTGCATGTCACTGAGGTTTGGTGTATGAATGATCTTGTAACTCAGGTAGTCAGCATAGTACCTGAGAGGTAATTTTTCAACCCTTGCTCCTCTCTCATCCTCCCACCCTAGTAGTTCTTAGTTTTCCATTGTTTCCATATTTATGTACATGTATACTCAATGTTTAGCTCTCACTTATAAGTGATAACATGAGGTATTTGGATTTCTGTTTCTGTGTTGATTTGATTTGGATAATGGCCTCCAGCTGCATCAATATTGCTGCAAAGGACATGATCCCAATCGTTTTTATGGCTGCATAGTATTCCAAAGCATAGGTGTACCAGATATTTATAACCAGTCTACTGTTGATGAGCATCTAGGTTGATTACATGCCTTTTCTATTGTGAAAAAAGGTGCAATGAATATATGAGTGCATATGTCTCTTTGGTAGAACAAATAATTTTGCTTTTTATGTATATCCAGGAAAGTAATTGCTGGGTTGAACGGTTAGTTGTGTTTTAAGTTCTGGGAGAAGTCCCTAAACTGCTTTCCACAGAAACTAGTTTACCTTCCCACCGACAGTGCATAAGTGTTCCATTTTCTCCAGAACTTCACTAACATCTGTTTTTTGACTTTTTAATAAAAACCGTTCTGACTCGTGTGAGATGCAACCTCCCACCTCCTGGGTTCAAGAGATTCTCATGCCTCAGCCTCCTGAGTAGCTGAGATTACAGGAGTGCCCCACTAAACTGGCTAATTTTTGTATTTTTAGTAGAGATGGCATTTTATCATGTTGGCCTGGTTAGTCTCAAATTCCTGGCCTCAAGTAATCTGACTGCTTTGGCCTCCCAAAGTTCTAGAATTACAAACATGAGCAACCATGCCCTGCTTCTTTCTTTCTTTCTATTGATTTAAACAGTGAAGCTGATTCAGTTAGTTTTATACTCAGTATCCAATTTTCTTTGCTTTTCTTTTAGCAGAACCCTAATTTGAGGCCAATGTCTACTCGATAAATATTAATTAGTGATATTAGTCATGATTCTCCAAAGAAACAGAAGCAATAGTGTCATGGGATTCTTGGGGTGTCGCTTCACCAGCTGGAACCCTCTGTGTCCAGTGGCACCTTTGCCTGAGTTTTGCTTGGGCTGGCTGGGCTTGTTCCACCCGTGTGGCCTGGCAGGCTGCACTTGGCTTGTGCTACCAGCCTTCATCCCAAACCTGCCCATGGCAAGCCAGGTGTGAAGAAGCAAGGGGTGTGTGAGCAAGTGTGGGGTCTGGCCATTGTGCACAGTCAGGTATGCCTGCTGCAGCAAGGCAGGCAGCTTCAGGCACTGATACAGGCACCAGCTCCCTGTGAGGCTGTGGCTGGACCAGTCACACCTCAAGCAGCTTCCATGGCTGCCACTGGGGAATATGGTGGTGCCCAGATGCTGGGAGACACCAAAAACCACAGATCTCCAAAAAGAGGGTCACAGCCCTGGCTCAGGGAGCTCAGAGGTCTGGGCTCCCCAAGGGGCTGCAGCTCTTCTCTCCTTCTCTCTTCTCTTCTTGTTGCCCACAACATGCCAAGCAAGGGGTATATTAAGCCCTATCTGTTATAGCTATCTTAGCCCTGCCATTTGGTGGGTGCCATCTTCTTGTTCTGCATTCAGGAAGAATGCAGTACATAGAAAAGTGGAGGGTGAACAAGGCAAGGAGAAACTCTATTGAGCTACAGAACAGCTCAAAAGAGACCTGCAGTGGGTAGCTCCTCTCTGCACGTGGGTGTCCTAATGAGTGTTCAGCTCTCAGCAGGGAGAAGACCTTGGTGTGAGTAGCTCCTCTCCACAGCTGGTCATTCCATTGTCTCTTCAGCTCTCAGCAGAGAGGAGACCCTGGGACAGGTAACTGATCTCTGCAGATGGCCAACCAGTCATCTCTTCAGCTCTGAGCAGAGAGAAGACTCTGGGGTGGGTAGCTCCTCTCCACAGCAGATCATCCCATTACCTCTTCAGCTCTCTGCAGAGAGAAGACCATGGAGTGGGTAGCTCCTCTCCACAGCTGGCCATCCCATCATCTGCTCAAGTCTGGCTGAGTCCAGGATTTTTATGGGCCTCAGAGGGGAAGAAGTACATGCTGATTGTTCCATGGGAAGCCATGGGCGGACCCAGTACAAGCACTACAAGTTCCCATACTGATCCACGGGACAAGCAACTCTGCCCCCAGCCTTCAGACCCTCCCTGACTGGAAGGTGGAGCTTCACCAGGGACTCTCCCCCTTCTGCCAAGAAACCTGTCTGCCTTCTGTCACCATTCATGGCACACACGCTCTTCATGCCAAGGGGTGCTTGAAAGCCAGTGCTGAGCTGCCCTCAGCTCCCTGTGCTTGCCAATGCCCAAAGTCCAGAGGGGACCAAGGCAGCAGGGAGCTGGTGTGTCAGCACTGCTCCAAACACGTGCATACCTGGCTGGGCTGGGATAACACCCAGGCTCGGCACCAACCTTGCTCTATGTTATGAGTGGGTCCTAGGAGCAAGGAGAGGCCAAGTAGCAGAAGCAGACATTTCTGAGCATGTAGAGGTTGGGGCAGGTTTTCCTTGGCCCCCAAGAATAAGGAGAGGCCTGGGTTCACAGCCATGACTTGGGTGGCTGCAGCTGCACCTGGGAGGGCAGGGCTCCTGCCTGCTCCTGGCCCCTCCTGGCTTTGTGGAGTGCACAGCCCTGGTTGCACCTACCCCACTGCAGATGGCATCATGGCAGCAGCAATTCCAGATGGGCCGTCACAGCCATCAATACCTCAGCTAAAGAGGTACTTCTAACTGCCATTAGGATTGGGACAATGACCACACTTAACTGCTTAATACAGACAGTGGGTGATCTTTTGGGGAAAATGGGAGTCATATCTTCTCTCAGAGGCCTATGTTAGGGTTCCCAGTAAAAAGGAGGTCATTGTCCAAGGCTTCAGTTGCATGACTGCTTGGAGTTTTACAGCTTCTGGGCAAGAAGAAACACACTTTACAAGGAGGTTAAGTATGTGATAGACTGTTTCACCCTGGTGGAAGAAATTAAAAATTGTATGGGGTCGGTTAAGCTTTAAAAGAGAAATGACTGTTTAGAGGGGTAGACAATCCCTTGGGAAGGGGTACTTAACAAAGATGTCTTGTGGTAAGGAACAGAACAAAGGCAAAAACAGTAAGCATAGCGTAACAATGGAGAGTTAACTATCAGCACTTCTCTTTTGTGATTTCTAGCTTGAAGTCCCTGATTCTTTCATTCTGGTACTTCAGGTGTTCTCCTGATTCAACGGAAGTAGTTTCTTCAGTTTCCCAGGCCTTTACGTGAGTGTAAAGAATCCAAGAATCTATTCCAGTGACCTTTACTGCTGTAGGAGTAGAAAGAAGTACACTGTAAAGTCCCTCTCATTTCAGGACTAGAAAGGGAGAAAGGGAAAAACGTGCCTTTACCGTTGTTAAGTCTCCTGGGTTAAACAGAAGTGGCCCTAGCTCATGGGATTGGGTTCCTGATAGTTGTTTCAGTTCATGTTGGAAACGAGCCAAAAAGATTATATGCTCAATTAAATCAGAGGGTTTTTTTGGCCTAGCAAGAAACCATTGGTGAGGAAAGGCCATCATTGTTAAGGGACTTAAACTCAACGTCGAAGGGGTGTTTCTAAAATGTAGTGGGGCTATGGGGAGAAGAGTAATCCAGGGCATATGTGTCTCTTGAGACAGTTTTCTGATGTGCCTTTTGATAATATCATTTATCTTTTCTACCTTTCCCCAGGACTGCAGTTTCCCAGCACAATGAAGGTAGTGCTGTATGCCTAATGCCTTTGAGACCTCCTGGGTGACAGCCGCCTTTAACGAGGGGCCATTTTCAATCTGAAGGTATTTAAGAAGCCCAGAGCAAAGAATTATTTCATTAATCAACACTTTTATCACATCAGAGGCTTTCTCCATTTGACATGGAAATGCTTCTACTCAGTTAGTGAAGGTATCTACCCATACTAGGAGGTACTGGATGCCCCTTGTCTTTGGCATATGGGTGAAATCCATCAGCTAGTCTTCCTCCCAGGTAACCTCCTGTTCTTTGGGTTCTGGGAGGGAGAAGCTGTCAGTTGAAGAGATTATTTTTAAGGCAAGTCTCACAAGCATTAACAACCTGTTTGACCTTTTTTTTTTTCACCTGAGAATAACCTTTGGTCCACTTAATAGGTTTTATCCTTACCTAGGTGGAAGGCTTGGTGGAAGATTTTAAAAACTTTCCATTGGCTGGAGGCTGGTAGATGAAGTTTGCCATCCTCCAATTGCAGCCATCCTTTGGACTGAAGGGTGTATCCCTGAGAGGTAGCCCATTATATCTCTGCTGAGGAATATTGATTTACTATTATTATTATTATTTTATGGAGCCCTCTCAGATCACAAGGGCCTCAAGTAGATCAGAAATCTGGAGCCCTCTCACTGTTGACTTAACTACTTGGTCTGCCAACTTTCTTCCCTCAGCTATTTTATCTGTTCTCTTTTGGTGGCCTTCACAATGTATTACTGCCACTTTCCATGGAAGAAAGACTGAGGATAATAGACTGTTGATTTCCTGATGTTATTTAATGGATGACCTATTGGCTGTGACGAAGTCCCTCTCTTTCCAGATAGTGACATGAGCATGGAGGACTAGGAAAGCATACTTAAAATCAGTATAAATGTTAACTGCTTTCCCTTTGGTTAATTCAAGTGCTCTCATAAGGGCAATTAGCTCAGTTAGTTGAGTACTTGTGCCAGAGGAAAAAGCTCTCAATAACGTCATTTAGGGTGACGATTGCATACCCTGCCTTACAGAACCCTTGCTCTACAAAGAAACTTCTGTCCATAGGTATTCCTGTCTGGTTTGCCTAAGGAGGTTTCTTTGAGGTCTCTCTGCCACATAGCTTTGAACTACTATCTGTTTACAGTCATGTTCAAGCACCTTAGCTTCCTCTCACAGTAAGGTGACTGGGTTTAGGGAAGGACAGACTTTTAACTGGACTGCAGATCTCTCTAATATCAGAGCTTGATATTTAAAGACGTGGTTGAACATTAGTCAGAGACTCCCCTCAGAAGATAGCAGTCCTGCCACATTGTGTGGGGCATAAATGGTGAAGTTATTCCCCATGTTAAACTTAGTAACCTCTGGTACCAGCAAAGCTACTACTGCAACTGCTTGTATGCAGGCTGGCCATCCATTAGCTATTAAATCAAGCTCCTTGCTTAGGTAGCCTAAAGGCTGCTGCTGGACTTCAGACCTATGTTAGAACTCCCAGGGCCATTCCCTTCCTTTCTGAAAAATAAAGATTGAACAACTCCCCAGTGGGAAAACTATGAGCATGGTGCCTCAAGCAAGAGTTGTTTTAATTGGTCAAAGGCCCTTTTAGGCTCTGGTTCCCAAGTTAGGGATTGGGTATTAGCTGCCTCAGTCTCCTTCATTAGGTGATATAAGAAATGAGCTATTTCACTGTACCCAGGTATCCATAGCCTGCAGAATCCTTTAATGCCCAAGAATCCCCTCAGTTGCTTGAAGGTTTGGGGGATGGAAAAGGAGGAGATAGGCTTGATTCTTTCTTTGCCTAGTGTCCTAGTCCCCTCTGACAAGACTAGGCCCAGGTACTTCACTGAATTCTGACAGCGTTGAGCCTTAGGTTTTGAGACTTTATATCCTCTGTTAGCCAGAGAATTAAGAAGAGTCTTACAGCCCTCCGGAGAGATGTCCTCAGGTGGGGCCCAAAGGAGAATATCACCTACATATTGTAAAACTTTAACCTGAGGATAAAGGAACTCTGACAGATCTTTTGACAATGCCTGTCCAAACAGGTGGGGGCTAGCTTGGAATCCCTGACGTAATACTGCCCAGGTTAATTGGGCAGAATCCTTTAATGCCCAAGAATCCCCTCAGTTGCTTGAAGGTTTGAGGGATGGAAAAGGAGGAGATAGGCTTGATTCTTTCTTTGCTTAGTGCCCTACTCCCCTCTGACAAGACTAGGCCCAGGTACTTCGCTGAAGTCTGACAGATTTGAGCCTTAGGTTTTGAGACCTTATATCCTCTGTTAGCCAGAAAATTAAGAAGAGTCTTACAGCCCTCCTCAGAGATGTCCTCAGGTGAGGCACAAAGGAGAATATCACCTACATATTGTAAGACTTTCATCTGAGGATAAAGGAACTCTGACAGATCTTTTGACAAAGCCTGTCCAAACAGGTGGGGGCTAACTCAGAATCCCTGAAGTAATACTGCCCAGGTTAATTGGGTGGCCTGCTTGGAAGAATTCTCAAAAGGAAACAAGTACTGGGAGTAGGGGTGTAATGATATGCAGAAAATAAATAAATAAATAAATAAACAAACAAACATTCTTTAGGTCCAAAACAGTAAACTATTTAGTTCCCTCACATATTTGAGTTAGCAGAGTGTAGGGATTGGGAACTACCAGATGAATTGGAACCACAGCCTCATTAATGAGGTAGAGGTCCTGGAATAGTCTCCATTCACCATTGGGTTTCTGTATCCCTAATATGGGGCTATTACAAGAGCTGCTGCAGGGTTTGAGGAGGCCCTGCATCCTCAAGTTATCAATGATGCCAGCTAGTCCTTTCCTAACTTCTAGATTTAGGGGATATTGTCTCTGGTTAGGGAAAGAGGGTAAGATCCTTAAGGTGGATCCACAGCTGTGTGGTGATTGTGGCTCGGCCAGTTTTTCCTTGAGTTGCCCAAACTTGTGGGTTAATATCTGTCTCCACCAGGGGGAGACAAAGAGTCTGTCCCAGAGCCATAAGGGTAGTGGTCCCCACAGGAGCCAAAATATCTCTGCCCAACAGAAGAGTTTGGCTTTCAGGCAGAATTTTAAAAGCATGAGTAAACAAGAGGTCTCTCTCATACAAGTAAGGATTTGGGAAAAACATCAGGTTAGAGGTTTTCCTAAGATACCCCTCATGGTCGCGCTAAGAGAGAAGTGGGTGGGGAGGAAGGTGGGCTGAATTGGAGAAAACTGAAAGGCTCATTCTGGTGTCCAGGAGGAGGTCCACATTCCTTCCTTCAACTTCCAGAATCACATAGGCCTCCTGGATGATAATGGCTGTCTGCACCAACAGAGCTGAGGAGAGAAGCCCTGGGATGCATCAGTTCTGCTGGACCATTTAGGAGACTGGCTCTGGACCTGGAGACTTGTGTCTCTGGCGACAGTCTGCCTTCCAGTGGTACCCATTACAAATTGGTCAGGCTTGAGTTGACTTCCTTATGTTGCTTGAGCAGTTCTTCCTAAAGTGTCCTGAATCCTGACTTTGTGATGCTATTATTAAGTATATGAACTGACTTGTAGCTATGCAACCTCTAGATTTCCAATGTGAACTAATAAATCTTTTTGTTATTGTTGTTTAAGTTCCTGGCATATTTCAGTTGAAATAATTGTAAAGGTCCTTAGGAACTGTATTTGAAAATATTGACAATATTACAATATGAAACAATCATAAGTTTCCCTATCTCTAATAAATGGGAAAATTTCTAGTATGTGAGTTTATTATATGTTTTGTGTTCATCTCTTAGTTTCCTGTAGCTATCATAACATATTACTACAAATTTGGTGGCTTATAACTTAATTTATCATCTCACTTTTCAGGAGAATGAAACTTCACAAAATAGTACACCTGCACTCACTACAGGGCTGTAGCAAATAATTCATTCCTTGCTGCTCTTCTAACTTCTGGTGGCTACCAGAAATCATTGATGTTCCTTGGTTTGTAGCCACATCACTTCAATCTCTGCTTTCATCTTCACATCATTGTCTCCTCTGCATCTGTCTCTTCTTCTTTCTATGTCTTCTATAAGGAAACTTATCATTGGATTTAAGGTCCACCTGGATAATCTAGGATGATATCCTAATCTCAACGACCTTAACTTACCTGTATAAGCAAAGACCTTTTGTTTTCAAATAAGATAACAGGTCATGGGGATTAAGATGTGGACCTTCATTTTGGGGGCCAGTATTCAGCCCACTCTAGTCTCTAACACTAGCATTTGGCATCAAAAGATAGGGATTTTTTTTTCTAGTTCTAAAATTAACTGGTTATGTGACCTTGAACTAATCATGTTTGTTCCTATTCAGTTTAGTCATCCGTTCAAATAAAAGAACTGTACTTGAGAATCTCTAAAATCCATTTCTCTCCAAATCTAATTTCTCTAATTTTTTATGGTGCTTTATTTCATAAGAAGAGTACATAGAGAAGAACATAACAGAAACTTGCCATATGTCATGATATCCTAAAGTTCAGTATTTAGATCTAAAATGCATATGGGGTCTGGGAAAAAATACGAAAAAGAGAAAGCAGCATGTTTTTAAGTGAAGTTTTGTCCCTAGTGGAAATAGTTGGCAGGAGTCCCATGATGTTTATATACATATATAAAATAGCAAAAACAAATAACAACAAATTTACCATACTAACAACTTTTAAGTGTGCAATTCAGGATTCCTATGTATAGTCACATTATTATGAAATATATTTCGAAAACTTTTTTTTTTTTTTTTTTTTTTTTTGAGGCGGAGTCTTCACTCTGTCGCCCAGGCTGGAGTGCAGTGGCACGATCACGGCTCACTGCAAGCTCCGCCTCCCGGGTTCGCGCCATTCTCCTGCCTCAGCCTCCCGAGTAGCTGGGACTACAGGCACCCGCCACCGCGCCCGGCTAATTTTTTTTTTTTTGTATTTTAGTAGAGACGGGGTTTCACCGTGTTAGCCAGGATGGTCTCGATCTCCTGACCTCGTGATCCACCCGCCTCGGCCTCCCAAAGTGCTGGGATTACAGGCGTGAGCCACCGCGCCCGGCGAAAACTTTTTTATCTTTCAAATTTGAAGCTTTATGTCCACTAACAGTCACTTTCCTTTTCTTTTCCCTTCGGTAGTTGGTAAACAACATTCTACTTTCCCTTTTTATAAATTTAATTAATTTAGACATCTCATATAAGTGAAATTGTAGAGTATTTTGACTTTGTGATTAGCTTATTTTATTTAGCATTGTGTCTTCAGGGTTTATTCATGTTATAGCATATGACAAGATTTCTTTCTTTTTTAAGACTGAATAATATCTCATTGTATATGTACATGACATTTTGTTTATCCATTCATATATCAATGGGCATTGGTGTTCTTTCCACCTCTTGGCTATTGGGAACACTGTTAAAAATATTAAATTATGCTTGTTAAAGCATGCTAAGGCAGATTTTATTCAGGATCACTGCAATAGGCATAGTGACCACTGCAACAGGATTTTGAAGTGGGGTAGAGAGATTGTTCTTCACTTCAAATATAGCATGATTAAGGAGAAATTTATAGCCAAGAACTAGTGATGAGGTCAGTGAATGGTAAATTATTAAGAGAAATAATCAAGGATAACTGAGATTCTAACTAAATGAACACAGGATTCTTGCTGAAGACAGGCCAGGGTGCTGAAGCATCACCTGGGGAATGATGAATGATGAGGATCCTGATCATATATCAAGGATGATCAGATATTGAGAGTAGGGGGAGTACTTTCTAAACTGACTGGTATGGTTTAAATGGCCTCCAAATCTATGTGTTGAAACTTCATTGCCAATGTAACAGTATTAAAAAAAAAAACTTCATTGCCAATGGGACCTTTTGGAGGTGATGGGGGAAGAGCTTTTGTGAATAATATTAATAACTTATAAATGGATTGGAAGAATTTGGCTAGGCCATTTTGCTTTCCCACATTTTACCACAGCATTCAAAAAGCTATCTTGGAAGCAGAGACATGACTCACACCAGACAATAAATCTCCTAGTGCCTAGAGCTTGGACTTTCTGCCTCTAGAACTGGGAGAAATAAATTTGTGTTCTTTATAAATCATACAGTCTTAGGTATTTTGTTATAGCAGCATAAATCGACTAAGACATTGACTTAGCAGAATTCTCTGGTAAAAATCAACTTTAAAAGGAGGTACACAGTTGAGTCTATGAGAAGGTTCAGGAACTTCACTAAAGATTACCGAAGCAAAGAATCCTTGTCAGCCTCCCTCTTGTTTAAGAAAATAAGACACATCTTTTTTTTTCTTTGAACAGTGTGAGCCCATTTTTTCATTTAAGTAGTTTTTCATTAATGAGAAAGTCACTTATCTGTTGTGACTATGTAGCAGAAAGTATTTGCTGAATTGTGATAGCAGACAGGCATTTAATGAGGGGAGGTTGATGTCTATAAAAATAGAAGTAAAACCAGGTTAATAGTTGGAAAAATCTACAAACTCAGTTTCTGAGTCCAGAGGGCAACCAGTCAAGATTTTTATAAGATGGCCAACTTGACACAGTCAGGAGAAATGTCTGCCAATGACAGACTGGTACCTTGGAAAGACTGACACACTCTGCAGAGGGTAGGTATTGAGAGTGGGTAGAGGAAGGACATACATGTTGTACTGAAGGCAAAGGAAGCTGAGAACACTGCACAGAACTGATGGGCACTGGGACTCATTACTGGCCTCTGATGGCTCATGAGGAAGAAGAGAGTTGAGTAGGAGAGAAGTGGCTCAGTCTCAGCATGGACCTTGGGAATCCTGGCAGCAAGAGACCCTGTGACTTTCATAGACACTTGAGCTGGCAGGAGGAGATGCTTAGAGACATAGGGAAAGCAGAACTTATGCCTGAGTGGAGCCAAGAGGGTTTAGAACAGGAATGTCTGTATTGAAGCATGACCAGGGACACCCATCCCACAAGGCTCACCATGCTCCTCTAAGGAACTAGCTGTGGAGTGATCATCAGACCTGGACAGAGCAGAGTGGTCTTGCCTATGAGATACTGTCAGTTCTATCTGAGCACTCCCCTGTCTGCTAGCCCATTCCAGGTCCACAGCCCGACAAGGCTCATTTGGAGTACATTCTCAGAAGCCCAACCAAGTTGTTCCTGGGGTCCCTCATCATTGCTCCTTCACTGGCAGACTGTGCCTCACCACTGGAGAGCTCCAGCAGGGTGGCCTCCACTGATACCAGCCCATCTGTATCCTCCACACACAGCAGCCACCCCTATGCCATGAATATATGGGCCTCATCTCAGACACTGAGATTTAGAGCATGCAGTACAGGAGTCTTGAGCTGAGACTTTATCCCCAAAACTCTTTCAGAAATAAGCAGGTTGACTGAATCCAACTTATAGACAATCAAACTCCCAAGGGCATCAAAAAATATAAAAAAAAAAAAATCTAAAGGATATCAACATCAAAGACAGAAGGGAAATCAGCCAATGTAGATGAGAAAGAATCAGTGCAAGAAATCTGGAAACTAAAAAATCCAGTGTATTTACACCTCTAACCTCTGCTCTAGTTCCCCAGCAATGGTTCATAACCAGGCAAAAATGGCTAAAAACCAGAAACACTATTCAGAATGTGGATAAGAATGAAAATCATTGATATTCAGAAGAATGTCTAAGCCATATTCAAGAAATCTAAGGAATACAATAACAAGGTACTGGAGTTGAAAGATGAAACGGTCAATTTTAGAAAGAACCAAGCTGATCTGATAGAGCTGAAAATGTCACATCAAGAATGTCATAATACAATTGCAAGCATTAACGGCACAATTGACCAAGCTGAGGAAAGAATCTCAGCTTGGCTGAAGAAAGAATTTTATTAGGTGGCAAAAGTAATTGTGGTTTTTGCCATTATTTTTAATGTCAAAGACTGCAATTATTTTGCACCAACTGAATAGCTTGGCAGAGGAAATAATTTTCAGACATGTTCTTCAAAATAACTCAGCCAGACAAAACTTTTTAAAAATAAAGAAGAATGAACAAATACTCTAAGATATATAGGATTATGTTAAGGGACAAAATCTACAACTCATTTGTGTCCCAGAAAGAGAAGGAGGAAAAGGAGGCAACCTGCAAAACGTATTTCAGGATATTTTCCATAAAAATTTCCCCAATCCCTTTAGAGACAATTCAAATTCAAATTCAAAAATGCAGAGAATCCCAATGAGATATTATAAAATATTACCATCCCTAAGAACCATAACCATCAGATTCTACAAGGCTGATATAAAAAACAAACAAACAAACAAACAAATATGTTGAAGGTATTTAGAGAGAAAGAGCAGGCCACCTATTATGCAAAGGGAACCCCCATCAGGTTAACAGTGGATGTTTTAGCAAAAACCCAACAAGCCAGAAAGGATTGGGGGCTTATATTAACCATTCTTAAAGAAAAGAATTTTCAACTGAGAATTTTATATCCAGTCAAACTGACCATCACAGGTGAAGGACAAATAAACCCTTTTCAGACAAGAAAATGCTAAGGTAAGTTGTTTCCACCAGATCTGCCTTATGAGGCCACTGACACTATAAAGTAACTACACAATCAAGTCTGGATAATAACCAGCTAACAACACTATCATGGTATCAAATCAGCACATATCAATATTAATCTTGAACGTACATGAACCACATGCTTCAATTAAAAGGTTCAGAATGGCATTGGATAAAAACCCAAAACTCAATAGTACACTATCTTCAGGAGATCAAATTTATGTGCAATGACATTCATGGGCTTAAAGTAAAGGGATGGAGAAAAATCTACCAAGATAATGAAAACAGAAAAAGCAGAGGTTGCCATTCTAATTTTAGGCAAAGCAGACTTTAAATCAACAGCAACCAAAAAAGATAAACCTTTACCTAATTGTAATGGTTTCAATTCGACAAGAAATCCTAACTATCCTAAATATCTATGTACCCAACACAAGAGCATCCAGATTCATAAAGCAAGTTTTTAGACATCACTGAAGAAGAGACTTAGATAACCACACAATAATAGTAGAAGGATTTAACAGCCCGCTGACAGTATTAGATAGATTTTAGAAGCATAAAACTAACAAATACATTTGGAACCTGAACTAGACACTTCACCAACTAGGCCTAATAGACATATATGGAACTCTCCAACCCAAAACAATAGAATATACATTCTTCATATCTGCACATGACACATGCTCTAAAATCAAATACACAATTTGACATAAAGCAATCTTTGGCAAATTTTAAGAAATCATATGAAGTGCCATAGCACATTGAAAATAGAAAGAAATCCTAAGATCATTACTGGAAACCATTACATGGAAGTTAGTGCAAGTTAAACAACCTGATTCTGAATGACTTTTGGGTAAACAACAAAAATTAAGAAAGAAATTAAGAAATTTTTTGAAATGAATGAAAACAAAGATATAATATTTGCAAACCTCTTGGACACAGTTAAATTGGTGTTAAGAGGAAACTTTATAGCATTAAACACCTACATCAAAAAGTTAGAAAGATCTTAAATTAATCACCTAACACCAAACTTAGGAATTAGAGAAACAAAACCAGGCCAACCCCAAAGCTAGTGGATGACAAAAAATAACCAAAATCATAGTTGATCTGAAGGAAATTGAGATGCAAAAAAAAAAAAAAAAAAAAAAAAATGCATGAAAGATAAAATAATCCAGGAGTTTGTTATTTAAAGAGTAAATAAGAAATGTAGACTGCTCACTATTCACAATAGCAAAGACTTGGAACCAACCCAAATGCCTATCAATGATAGACTGGATAAAGAAAATATGGCACGTATACACCATGGAATACTATGCAGCCATAAAAAAGGATGAGCTAATGTCCCTTGCGGGGACATGGTTGAAGCTGGAAACCACCATTCTCAGCAAACCAACACAGGAACAGAAAACCAAACACCACATGTTCTCACTCATAAGTGGGAGTTGAACAACAAGAACACATGGACACAGAAAGGGGAACATCGCACACCGGGGCCTGTTGTGGGATGGGGGGCAAGGGGTGGGAGAGCATTAGGACAAATACCTAATGCATGCAAGGCTTAAAACCTAGATGACGGGTTCATGGGTGCAGCATACCACCATGGCATATGTGTACCTATGTAACAAACCTGCACATTCTGTGTATATATCCCAGAACTTAAAGTATAATAAATAAATAAATAAAGTAGATTGCTAGCTAGACTAATACAGAAACAAAGAGAGAAAATCCAGATCAACACAATCACAAATGACAAAGGGGCATTAACACTAACCCCACAAAAATGAAAGAAAACAACAACAACAACAACAAAGAGACTCCTAAGAACACTTTTTGCACTCAACCTGGAAAATCTAGCATAAATGGATAAATTTCTAAACGTGCAACCTACCAAGATTGAACCAGGAAAATCTGAAACCTTGAGCTGACCAGTAATGAATTCTGAAATTGAGTCAGTAATAGAAAGCCTGCCAAATAGAAAAAGCCTGGAACTGGATGGATTCAAAGCTGAATTATATCAGATGTATAAAGAAGAGCTTGTCTCATTCCTAGTGAAATTATTACAAACATTGAGAAGGAGGGACTCCTTCCTAACTCATCCTGTGAGGCCAGCAACATTCTGATACAAAAACCTGGCAGAGACACAACAATAAATATAAACTTCTGGCCAATATCTTTAATGAATATAGATATGAAAATCTTCAACAAAATACTAGCAAACTAAATTTATCAGCATATTCAAAAGCTAATCCACCATGATCAAGTAGGATTTATACCTGGGATGTAAGTTTGTCTCAACATATAAAAGTCAATAAATAAAATTAATCACAAAAATAGAACTAAAAACAGAAACCCAATGATCACCTCAAGAGACACAGAAAAGGCTTTCCATAAAATTCAACATCTGTTCATGTTTTTAACCCTCAAAAAACTAAGTATTATAGGAAAATATCTCAAAACAATAAGAGGCATCTCTGACAAACCTGCAGCCAACATCATACTGAATGGGCAAAAGCTGGAAGCATTCCCCTTGAGAGCTGGAACAAGACAAAGATGTCCACTCTCACCACTCCTATTCAAGATAGTACTGGATCCTAGCCAGAGAAATCAAGCAAGAAAAAGAAATAAAAGGCTTTCAAATGGGAATACAGTAAGTCAAAATATCTCTGTTTTCAGATTATATTATTTTGAATGTAGAGAATACCACAGTCTCTGAAAAAAGCTCCTAGATCTGATAAACATGGGATACAAAATCAGTGCACAAAATCGGTAACATTTCTACACACCAACAGTGTCAAAGTTGAGAGCCAAATCAAGAAAGCAAACTCATTTACAATAGCCATGAAAATGACTAAATGCCTAGGAATACTGTTAACCAGAGAGGTGAATAAGCTCTACAATGAAAAATTTTAAAATAATGCTAAAGATAAGATGACACAAACAAATAGAAAAAAAATTCTATGCTCATGGATACAAAGAATCAATATTGTTAAAAAGGCTAAACCATCCAAAGCAATTTGTGGATTCAGTGGTATTCCTATCAGACTTACAGCAATATTTTCAATTGAATTAGAAAAAAAAGTCTAAAATTCATATATACCCCCCAAAAGTGCCCAAATAGCCATAGCAGTCCTAAGCAGAAATAACAAAGCTGGAGACATCAGATTACCCAGCTTCACACTATACTACAAGGCTACAGTAAGCAAAATAACATGGTACTTGTACAAAAACGGACACATAGATCAAGGAAATAAAATAGCCCAGAAATAAATTCACACACCTACAACATCTGATCTTTGACAAAGTCAACAAAAACAGGCAATGTGGAAAGCACTATATTCAGTAAATGCTGCTGGGATAACTGGTTAGCCTTATGCAGAAGATTGAAACTAGACCCCTTTCTTACACAATATAAAAAAATCAACTCACCATGGATTAAAGACTTAAATGTAAAACTTGAAACTGTAAAAATCCTGGAGGGTAACCTAGGAAATATTATTCTGGACCTAGGCTGTGACAGAGTTGATGACAAAGTCATCAAAAGCAATTGCAACAGAAACAAAATTGACAAATAGGACCTAATTAAACTAAAGAGCTTCTGCACAGCAGAAGAAGCTATCAACAGAGTAAACAGACAACTTACACAATTGGAGAAAATATTTGCAAACTACGCATCCAACAAAGGTCTAATACCCAGAATCTTTAAGGAACTTAAACAAATTAACACGTAAAACCAACAACCCCATTACAAAGTGGGCAAAGGACATGAACAGACACTTTTCAAAAGAAGATACACATGCAACCATGAAGCATATGAAAGAATGTTCAGCATTACTAATCATTAGAAAAATGAAAATCAAAACCATGACGAGATACAATCTCACATCAGTCATTATAATTATTATTAAAGCATAAATTAATAACAGATGCTGGTGAAGTTGCAGAGAAAATATAATGCTTGTACACTGCTGTTAAGAATTTAAATTGGTTGCCTGCTCACTCTGATGGTAGTTTCTTTTGCTGTGCAGAAGCTCTTTAGTTTGATGAGATCCCATTTGTCAATTTTGGCTTTTGCTGCCGTTGCTTTTGGTGTTTTAGACATGAAGTCTTTGCCCATGCCTATGTCCTGAATGGTACTACCTAGGTTTTCCTCTAGGATTTTTATGGTATTAGGTCTAACATTTAAGTCTCTAATCCATCTTGAATTAATTTTCGTATAAGGAGTAAGGAAAGGATCCAGTTTCAGCTTTCTACTTATGGCTAGCCAGTTTTCCCAGCACCATTTATTAAATAGGGAATCCTTTCCCCATTTCTTGTTTCTCTCAGGTTTGTCAAAGATCAGATGGCTGTAGATGTGTGGTATTATTTCTGAGGACTCTGTTCTGTTCCATTGGTCTATATCTCTGTTTTGGTACCAGTACCATGCTGTTTTGGTTACTGTAGCCGTGTAGTATAGTTTGAAGTCAGGTAGCGTGATGCCTCCAGCTTTGTTCTTTTGACTTAGGATTGTCTTGGAGATGCGGGCTCTTTTTTGGTTCCATATGAACTTTAAAGCAGTTTTTTCCAATTCTGTGAAGAAGCTCATTGGTAGCTTGATGGGGATGGCATTGAATCTATAAATTACCTTGGGCAGTATGGCCATTTTCACGATATTGATTCTTCCTATCCATGAGCATGGTATGTTCTTCCATTTGTTTGTGTCCTCTTTGATTTCACTGAGCAGTGGTTTGTAGTTCTCCTTGAAGAGGTCCTTTACATCCCTTGTAAGTTGGATTCCTAGGTATTTTATTCTCTTTGAAGCAATTGTGAATGGAAGTTCATTCCTGATTTGGCTCTCTGTTTGACTGTCACTGGTGTATAAGAATGCTTGTGAGTGAGCAGGCAACCTACAGAATGGGAGAAAATTTTTGCAATCTACTCATCTGACAAAGGGCTAATATCCAGAACCTACAAAGAACTCAAACAAATTTACAAGAAAAAAACAAACAACCCCATCAAAAAGTGGGCAAAGGATATGAACAGACATTTCTCAAAAGAAGACATTCATACAGCCAACAGACACATGAAAAAATGCTCATCATCACTGGCCATCAGAGAAATGCAAATCAAAACCACAATGAGATACCATCTCACACCAGTTAGAATGGCGATCATTCAAAAGTCAGGAAACAACAGGTGCTGGAGAGGATGTGGAGAAATAGGAACACTTTTACACTGTTGGTGGGAGTGTAAACTAGTTCAACCATTATGGAAAACAGTATGGCGATTCCTCAAGGATCTAGAACTAGATGTACCATATGACCCAGCCATCCCATTACTGGGTATATACCCAAAGGATTATAAATTATGCTGCTATAAGGACACAAGCACACGTATGTTTATTGCAGCACTATTCACAATAGCAAAGACTTGGAATCAACCCAAATGTCCATCAGTGACAGATTGGATTAAGAAAATGTGGCACATATACACCATGGAATACTATGCAGCCATAAAAAAGGATGAGTTTGTGTCCTTTGTAGGGACATGGATGCAGCTGGAAACCATCATTCTTAGCAAACTATCACAAGAACAGAAAACCAAACACCGCATGTTCTCACTCGTAGGTGGGAACTGAACAATGAGATCACTTGGACTCGGGAAGGGGAACATCACACACCGGGGCCTATCATGGGGAGGGGGGAGGGGGGAGGGATTGCATTGGGAGTTATACCTGATGTAAATGACGAGTTGATGGGTGCAGCACACCAACATGGCACAAGTATACATATGTAGCAAACCTGCACGTTGTGCACATGTACCCTACAACTTGAAGTTTAATAATAATAAATAAATTAAAAAAAAAAAAAAAAAAAAGACTGCCAATCTATGAAGACGAGATTTTCTTAAAATTTGTTTTCATCTTTTAAAATTTGTTTCAGAAATGCTCCTTATTTTCATAGTACAAGTCGTTCACTTCTTCAGTTAGGTTTATTTTTAATAATTGTATTCTTTTTGATGCTATTATAAATAAATTGCTTTTGCTTCCTTTTCAGATTGTTCATTGTGTATAGAAACATAACTGATTTTTGAGTGTTCATTTTGTATCCTGCAATTTTCCTGAATGCATTTATTAGTTCTAACAATTTTTACATTGTTGTTGGTGTTGAATCTTTAGACTTTTCTCCATATACAATCAATTCATCTACAAATAGAAAAAAATATATATATTTACCCCTTCCTTTCTATTTGGATGCCTTTCCCCCCCTTTTTTTCATATTTATTGTGTCTAGGGTCTCCTATATTATGTTATATAGAAGAAGCAATAGTTAGCATCCTTGCTTTGTTCCTGCTCTTAAAACAAAAGCGTTTAGTATTTCACTATGAAGTGTGACATTAGCTGTGGGCTTTTTATAAATGGCCTTTATTATGTTAAGATGGCTTTCTTCCATTCCTACTTTGTTGAGTGTTTCTATTATAAAAGGTACTTTACCATGAAAGGGAAGCTCTGCTGTACATGACAAATAACTTTTTCCTTGCTTCTTTGAAGCTTCTCTCTTTGTCTTTGACTTTATAGTTTGATTATAACTTGTCTTGTAGTTCTCTCTGGATTTTTTTCCAGTTTAAGTTATTTGTGATTTTTGAATTTCCATGTCTAATTCTGTAGATTGTGAAGTTTTTAACTGTAATTTCTTCATTTGCTGTCCTTCTATTTATCTGTTTCTCTTTTGGGAATCCACAATGTGTATATTGGTATGCCTGATAGTCTCCCATAATTCCTCTAGGCTCTTTGCTTTCCTTCTTTTTTTTTTTTTTAATTTTTGCTCCTTTGACTCAATGATTTCAAATGACCTGTCTTCAAGTTCACTTATTCTTTTTTTTTGTCTTGCCAATTTTGTATTGAACTCTTTCAGTAATTTTCTTATATTTAAATGTTTATATTTTTCAGCCCCAGAATCTTTGATGATTTTTGCGTTTTATCCTTGTTGATATTTTTACTTTTATGCATAGCTCTACTGATTTCATTTAGTTATCTGTCTTTGTTTTTAGCTTATTTAACATATTTACACTTTTGAAATTATTTCTCAGGTATCTCATAGATCTGCATTTATTTAATGTCAGCTTCTGGAATTTTATTTTTCCCCTTAGATTAAGCCATATTTTCTTGTTTCCTTGCATGCTTTGTAAACTTTAATGATTATTTGGGCAGTTGAAAAGCAACCACCTCTCACAGTTTCTGTGTACTGTCTTTATTTGTGGAAGCCCCTCAACAATCAGCGCAGCTGAAGGTTCTAGGATTTCCAAAGTTTTCCCATATCTTATTCCACCTGTTGTCTATCTGTATAACTTAAGCTCAAAATGTGCTGCATAGTCACCTCTGCTTTCAGTAGCTCCAAACTCTGGCACTAGTCCTTCAAGTGCTTTGAGTAAGGAAAAGCAGAAATTATCCCCTTGGATAAGCCACCAGTTAATCCTTAACATCAGATGCATTTCTATACTGAAGGAAGAGTCCTCATGTAGGACATTACCTTCTCATTGTTTCACACTATGCTGTGGCGGGAAACACATGGTCTTGCACTTCAAATGCCTTTCATTTTCCCCTTTCTTTCATAGGAATCTCTTCTTGATTTTGCAGTGGCTTGATCGCTGTACCTTCTCAAATAGTCATTAGATTTTTTAGAGAGGTATTCTGATCTGTGTTCTTTGTGTGAGGAAAGAAGGCTGGTAATCTCTTGGTCTGCCACCCTGCTGATGTCACCTAATCCCATGGCATCTTTTAAAACTTCTATAGAAATTTATGGAAAAGACTTTGAGATATTACTGCACTTAAGCTTTGAGTTATCTGAGTGTTGGATATGTATGCAATAGTTTTTCAGGAAATTCTGAGTACTGATCAAGGATTGGCCTGATTATAATGAAATCATTCTTCTCAAATGTTATGACAGGCAGTATAACATATTGAAGATTCTTTGTGCTATAAATAAGGATCCATAAACTCTAGAACTAAGAAGTCATAAATTCTAGCATTAAATTTCATTAGGTTATCTTGGCCAAACCATAGAGTTTCGCTGTGCCAGAGAAGGTTGTAATATACATTAGAATCTTCTAAATTTGGGCTGAAAAACATTCCATTCCATTTAGAAGAGTGAACACTTGAACAAGTCTCTAAATCCAGTATGTATTATTACTATTTACAACTTTTGCATAGATGGAAATTGACCTTTTTGTGTGCTGAGTCCTATGCATTTTTATCACATTTATAGATTCATGCAACCCTCACCACAATCAAGACAGAAAACAGTTTCATTATTCCCAAAATTGTCTTTATGCTGCTCCTTTGTATTAAAACCCGTCCCCTATATTTATTTCCAGGCTACCACTGACCAGTTTGTTTTCTATCACTTTAGTTTTGTGTTTTCCCTGAAGTCATATAAATTAAAGTGATTAATAAATATCATTTTGAGATTGGCTTGTTTTACTCAGCATAATTCTTCTGAGATCCATTTATGTTATTGCACGTATCAATAATCCATCCCTCTTTACTGCTGAGTAATATTCCTCTATATAAATGTACCAATTTTTTATTTATTCACCCTTTGAAAGACAGTAGTTTCTAGGTTTCGGAAATTATAGCCAAGCTGTTATAAATATTCGTATGCAGGTTTGTGTACAAATACGTTTTTATTTTTCTATGCTAATACCTGGATATGGAATTGCTGTGTCATAAAGTAAATACATGTTTAACTTTATTTATAAGAAATATCTAAATTACATTTGCAAAGTAGCTGTGTTCTTTTGCATTTCGATCAGAAATATACAAAAGTTTGAATTGCTCCTAAACCTTACCAACACTTAGTATTGTTAATTTTATGTTTAAGTTTTAAGCATTTTAATGTGCATAGGGATAACTTAAAATGGTTTCTTTGCATGTTCTAATGATTAGCAATATTAATCATTTTATGTGCTTTTATGCCATCTATGTATCTTCTTTGATGAAATATCTTTTAAAATCTGTTGCTTATTTAAAAACTGGATTATTTTCTTATCATGTTATCAATATAATCTGAATACAATTGCTTTATTAGATATATGCTTAGCAATTTTTTTTCTAGTCTAAGACTTGTCTTCTCATTTTTTAAATTATGTTTTCCTGAGAGGGAACATTATTATTGTCAATGAATGTAAATTTATTTTATTTCTTTTATGTATTTTGCATTAGTTGTTATATCTGAGAACACTTCTATGAAACCCAGGAGTGAAATTTCAGTTGAGGTATTTTATTGCACATAATTAATTCTTCTAATATCATCTATTGAAAAAGAAGATACTCAACTTACTGAATTGCTTTTGTGCCTTTGTCAGTAATTAATTGGCCATATTTGTTTATGTCCAATTCTGAACTCCACTTGGTTCTATTTATCAATGAGTTTATTATTTCACTAATGCCGCACTGTATTTATTATTGTAGCTTTATCATAAGCATTAAAATAGGATACTATGAGCCATCTAAATTTATTTTTTAATTATTATTATGCTTTTTTTAATCCTTTGCCTTTCTATATAAATTTTTAAAAGAATTCATCTAACTTATAAAATGTATGCTAGAATTTTCAGTGAAATTGTGTTTAGTCTATACCTCAATTTGGAAAGAAATAAAGCCTTAAGTATATTGATTTATTGTATTATTTAATGAACCTGATATGCCTCTTTAGAGTTTTTAAAATATATTTTACCAGCATTTTTAAATCTTCAATATACAGATCATACAAATATTTTGTTAGATTTCTACCTAAATATTTTATTTGTGGGATGCTATTATAAATGGGATTACATAATTTTTAATGCACTTTCTAGTTTTCACTACTCTATATGGAAATATGATTGACTTTATGTGGTTGATCTTGGATCTGCCAAACTTGCTAAAGTTTTTCTAATAGTCCTATGAGCTCTAGAGCACATTCCTTGGTATTTATATGTAGATAATCATATTGTCTCTGACTAGAGATAGCTTATTTCCTTCCATTCTGTGTTAAATTTTTTTTTTTTTTTCAATTTGCCTAATTGCACTGGCAAGGCAAGAACTTCCACTACTATGTTGGATAGAAGAGGTGAGACTGGATTTCTGTGCCTTCTGTAATTCTAGCTTTATGTTTGCTTGCTTGTCCACTTGTTTTGTATAGGTTCTTTTTAAGACGAAAGAAGTTTTTTTTTTTTCTATTTGTAGGGTGCTGAGAAGTTTTATTATAAATAAAAGTTGAATTTTGTCAAATGATTTTTCTGCATAAATTGACATGGCTATGTGATTTTTTTCTTTATTCTATTAACATGATCAAAACTTAATTTTTAAAATATATTTTATTTATAGATCAGTTTTAAGTTCTTAGAAAAATTCAATAGAATGTAAAGAGAATTCCCATATATGATTTGCCCCTACACAGCCCACACATGCACAGCCTCCTGCACTATCAATGTCCCACACCACAGTGGTACATTTGTTACAACTGATAAATCTATTGACACATCATTACCCAAAGCCTACAGTTTACCTTATAGTTTACTATTAGTGCTTTTCTAATTCTGATCAGGCTGACATAACGAAATAACTAGTGATGAACTGGTTTAAGCGACATACACTTATTTTCTCAAAGTTCTGAAAGCTGAAAGTCAAGATCAAGTGCCAGCAGGGATGGTTTCTAGTGATGTTTCTCTTCTCAGCTTACAGATAGCACCTTCTCATTGCGTCCTCACATGACTTTTTCTCCGTGACTGCATGGAGAAAGAGAGAAACAAACAGATAAATATGGTGCCTCCTCCTCTTATTATAAAGACATCAATCCTATCATATTTAAGCCTCACTCTTAATACCTCATTTAACTTTAATTACCTTATTAAATAAACCGTCTCTAAATACAGTATAATAGGGCTTCAAAATTGAACTTTGCAGCTAATACAATTCAGTTCAGTCCATAATAGCGTTGCCCATTCTGTCGGTTTTGCCAAATGTATACATATCATGTACAGGAATTTGAATTGTATCTGATATTGTAGAACTATACAGCATAGTTTTACTTCCTTGGAACTTTTATGTGATATGCCAGTTAATCTCATCCTTCCTCCATCCTCTTACAAACACTGATCATTTTACTGTCTTTATAGTTTTGCCTTTTCTAACATATCATATAAATGAAGTTACATAACATGTAGCTTTTTCAGACTGACTTATTTCCCTTAGTAATATGCATTTAAGGTTTTCTCATGTCTTTGTATGCCACCATAGCTCATATTTTAGTGCTGAATAATATTCCATTATCTACGGTTTACCACAGATTACCTATCCATTCACCTACTGAAGGATATCTTGTTTGCTTCCAAGTCTAGGCAAGTATGGATAAGGCTGCTACAAAAACCTCTGTACAGATTTTTGTGTGGATATAAGTTTTCAACACTTTTGGGTAAGTACCAAAGAATATAATTGTAGGATTATGTGGTAAGAGTATGTTTAGTCATGTAACAAGCTGCCAAAGCTTCTTCCAATGAGGTTGTACCATTTTGTATTCCCACCACCAATGTGTATATTTTTAATTTTTAATGAAGTATGGCTTATTGATTTTTTTTTCCTTCATGGATTGTGATTTTGGATTTGTATCTAGATGGTTATTATTATACCCCAGTTCATCTAGATTTTCTCCTATGTTATCCTCTAGGAGTTCTATAGTTTGCATTTTATATTTAGGTCCATGATACATTTTAAGTTAATTTTTGTGAAAATTATAAGATCTGTGTCTAGATTATTATTTTTGTGTTGAAGATCAACTGACCATATTCCTGTATGTCTATTGCTACAAGGATATTGTTCCATATTCTTACCAACAGTTGTTGCTGTCAGTCTTTTTTATTATAGCCACTTTAATTGTTTTGTAGTGGTATCTCATTGCTGTTTTCATTTGTGTGTTCCTGATGACATATGTGGAGCAACTTTTCATATGCTTATTTGTCACCTGTATATATTTTTGGTGAGGTGTCTGTTAAAAATTCTGCCTCTTTTTTATTATACTTTAAGTTCCGGGGTACATGTGCAGAACGTACAGTTTTGTTACATAGGTATGCACGTGCCATGGTGGTTTGCTGCACCCATCAACCTGTCACCTACATTAGATATTTCTGCTAATTTTATCCCTCCCCTAGTCGCCCACCCCCTAACAGGCCCCGGTGTGTGATGTTCCCCTCCCTATGTCCATGTGTTCTCACTGCTCGACTCCCACTTATGAGTGAGAACATGTGGTGTTTGGTTTCATGTTCTTGTGTTATTTGCTGAGAATGATGGTTTCCAGCTTCATCTATTCCCCTGCAAAGGACATGAACTCATCCTTTTTTATGGCTGCATAGTATTCCATGGGGTACATGTGCCACATCTTCTTTATCCAGTCTAACATTGATGGGCATTTGGGTTGTTTCCAGGTCTTTGCTATTGTGAATACTGCCACAATAAACATACATGTGCATGTGTCTTTATAGTAGAATGATTTATAATACTTTGGGTATATACCCAGTAATGGGATTACTGAGTCAAATGGTATTTCTAGTTCTAGACCCTTGAGGAATCACCACATTGTCTTCCACAATGGTTGAACTAATTTACACTCCCACCAACAGTGTAAAAGTGTCCATATTTCTCCACATCCTCATGAGCATGTTGTTTCCTGACTTTTTAATGATCGCCATTCTAACTGGCGTGAGATGGTATCTCATTGTGGTTTTGATTTGCATTTCTCTAATGACCAGTGATGATGAGCATTTTTTATATGTCTGTTGGCTGCATAAATGTCTTCTTTTGAGAAGTGTCTGTTCATATCCTTTGCCCACTTTTTGATGGGGTTATTTGGTTTTTTTCTTGTAAATTTGTGTAAGTTCTTTGTAGATTCTGGATATTAGCCCTTTGTCAGATGGATAGATTGCAAACATTTTCTCCCATTCTGTAGGTTGCCTATTCGCTCTGATGATAGTTTATTTTGCTGTGCAGAAGCTCTTTAATTTAATTAGATTCCATTTGTCAATTTTGGATTTTGTTGCCATTAGTTTTGGTGTTTTAGACGTGAAGTCTTTGCCCATACCTATGTCCTGAATGGTATTGCCCAGGTTTTCTACTAGGATTTTTATGGTCCTAGGTCTTACATTTAAGTCTTTGATCCATCTTGAGTTAATTTTTGTATAAGGTGTAAGGAAGGGGTCCAGTTTTAGTTTTCTGCATATGGCTAGCTAGTTTTCCCAACACCGTTTATTAAATAAGGAATCTTTTCCACATTACTTGTTTGTGTCAGGTTTGTCAAAGATCAGATGATTGTAAATATATGGTGTTATTTCTGAGGCCTCTGTTCTGTTCCATTGGTCTATATATGTGTTTTGGTACCAGTATCATGCTGTTTTTGTTACTGTAGCCTTGTAGTATAATTTGAAGTGAGGTAGCATGATGTCTCCAGTTGTATTCTTTTTGCTTAGGATTTTCTTGGCTATACAGACTCTTTTTTGATTCCATATGAAATTTAAAGTAGTTTTTTCTAATTCTGTGAAGGAAGTCAATGTTAGGATCTTTATATGTTATGTTATCCTTATATCTCATATATATAAAGGAAGAGCTAAATGAATGAGATAGTACATGTTCATAAACAGAAAGACTCAATATCTTAAAGATGTCCATTATTCTTAAATCTATCTGCAGATTCAATGCAATCCCGTTCAAAATTTCAACAATGGCAAGGCCTGATGGCATGCAACTATAATTGCAGCTACTCAGTAAGCCAAGTTTGAAGGAGTTCAGAACTAGACTGGGCAACATAAGGAGATTCCATATCAAAATCCCAGCAAATTATTTTTGGTTATGAAAAAACTGACTCTAAGGTTTATATGGAAAGGCAAAAGACCCGGAATACCCAACTTGATATTTAAAAAAAGAACTAATATGACTACTGACACTACCTAACATCAGAACTTCCTATAAAGTTATAATAATCAAGACAGTGACATTCATAAATGAGTAGGCAAACAGACCAATGAAACATAATAAAGAACCTTGAAATGGACACACATGAATATAGTCAGTTAATCTCCAACACAAATGAAAAAGCAATATAATAGAGCAAATATAATCTTTTTAACAAATAGTGCTGGAACATCTGGATATCTACATGCAAACAAAAAATAATAATCTAGACACAGACCTTATACTTTTCACAAAAAGTAACTTAAAATTCATTATGGACCTAAATATATAATGCAAACTGTATAACTCCTAGAGGGTAACATAAAAAATCTAGACGAACAGGGGTATAATAATAACTTTCTATATACAAAACCAAAGTCACAATCCATGAAGAAAAAAAATTTATAAGCCCCAGACTTCATTAAAAATTACAAATTTCTGCTTTGCAAAAGACACTATAAAGGGGATGAGAAGATAATCTACAGAATGGGGAGAAAATATTTGCGAAAGATACATATTAGATAAAGCACTGTTACCAAAATATGCAAAAAAAAAAATGCTTATCACTCTACAATACAAAAAAACTCAATTAAAAAAATGGGCAAGAGAGTTTGAAGTCAGGTAGCTTTTATCTATATATTTTATTATATAAGATATAATATTTAATGTATATTTTATTATATATTGGAAATTATATAGAACATATTTTATTATATAATATATACTGTATATAATATATATTGTATATTAAACAATATGCATTTTAGTATATATTCTATGTAATATAGATTATACAATATAAATTTTTAATATATATTATTCTAGATAAGTGTATATGTATTTATTATATATAATAAAAATATATATTTTTATTATATAATTATAACTGTATTATATATAATTATATATATTATATTTATTATAATAATTATATAATTATAATTATTATATAATTATATAATTATAATTATTATATAATTATATAATAAATGTGTGTGTGTATATATACACTTATCTAGAATTCTGTACCTGGTGATATCTTTCAAAAATGAAGGAGAAATAAAGACTTTCTCAGACAAACAGAAATAGAAACTTCCTGCCAGTAGATGTGCCTCACAAAAACTGTTAAATAAGTTGTTTAGGTAGCAGGATAATTATATAGGTCAGAAAGTTAAATCTACATGAAGAAACAAAGATCATCAGAGAATGATTAAGTTAAGGTAAAATATAAAATTATTTTTATTCTATATATTTTACTATATATCCTATATATTTTACTATATATCCTATATATATCCTATATATAGTAAAATATATATTATATATAATATGTATGTTTTATTATAGAAATACATATACTATATATAATAATATATACTTTTATATAATAAAACATATATTTATTTATTTTTTTATTTCAGTACTTTAAATACAGCACTCTGTCTTCACTTTTTGCTTGCACAGTTTCTGAGAAGTCAGATTTCATACTTATCCTTACTCCTCTATAGGTAAGATTTTTTTTTCCCTGAGGCTTCTTTAAGGATATTTTCCTTTATCATTTATTTTGTTTTGTGAAGTTTGAATATGATATATTTGGGTGCATAGTTTGCTGTTGTTGTTTTCAACTTTTTCTGTTTGATGTTTTCTTAGCTTCCTGGATCTATGGCTTGACGTATTACATTAATTTGGAGAAGTTATCTGTCATTTCTTCTAATATTTGTTCTGTTTTTTCTGTCTTCTGCTTCTGGCCTTTATATTGCACAATCAATATTATACATTTTGGAGTTGCCCCAGCATTTGTGGATGTTCTGTTCTGATTTTCTCTCTTTCTTTTCTTTTAAGTTTAGGAAGTTTCTTTTGCTATATAATTAAGCTCAAATATTGTTTCCTCAGCTGGTTCTAGTCTAGTAAGGAGGCATTTAAAGGCTTTCCTCTCAGTTATGTTAGACTCTGATGAAACAGAAGCATCTTAAGTTCAGGTAAAACAGTTTCTCCTGAGTGCAGGCGTTGTTAAGAAGGAAAGAATACTCTGGCATATTTCTTTTATCTATCTATCTATCTATCTATCTATCTATCTATCTATCTATCTATCCATCTTTTTTTTGAGATGGAGCCTCGCTGTCGCCCAGGCTGGAGTGCAGTGGCGTGATCTCTGCTCGCTGCAAGCTCCGCCTCCCGGGTTCATGCCATTCTCCTGCCTCAGACTCTGGAGTAGCTGGGACAACAGGAGCCCGCCACCACGCCAGGCTAATTTTTTGTACTTTTAGTGGAGACAGGGTTTCACCATGTTAGCCAGGATGGTCTTGATCTCCTGACCTCGTGATCCACCCACCTCTGTCTCCCAAAGTGTGGGACTTACAGGGGTGAGCTACCGCGCCCCGCCTGGCATATTTCAAAAATAGAAAATAGGCCTCATTTTCTATTACTCCCCTTTGTGTATCTATGTATACTCAATATTGACCTCCTACTTGTAAGTGAGAAAATTCAGTATTTGGCTTTCTCTTCCTATGTTCAATGAAAATAATGATCTCCAACTCCATTCATGTTGCTGCAAAGGACATGCTTTCTTTTTCTTTTCAGTTTTCATAGTTTTCCATGGTGTATATGTAGCATATTTTCTTTACTCTGTCCACATTAATGGGCATTTAGGTGGGTTCCATGTCGTTGTTATTGTGAACAGTGCTGTAATAAACATATATGTGCATGTGTCTTTCTTGGTGTATTAGTCTGTTTTCACACTGCTGTAAAAAACTACCTGAAACTGGGTAATTTTTTAAGAAAAGAGACTTAATTGACTGACAGTTCCTCAGGCTATACAGGAGGCATGGCTGGGGAGGCCTCAGGAAACTTTTAATCATGGCAGAAGGTGAAGGGGAAGCAAGCATGTCTTTGCGTGGTAGGCAGGAGAGAGAAAGTCAAAGAGGAGGTGCTACACATCTTCAAACAACCAGATCTTGTAAGAACTCTATCAGGAGACAGCACTAGGGGGTTGGTGCTAAGCCCCCATGATCACCACCACCATGATCCAATCACCTCCCACCAGGACCCACCTTCAACAATGGGAATTAAAATTTAACATGACATTTGGGTGGGGACACAGAACGAACCATATCACTGAGAGAATGATTTATATTCTTAGGCGTAATATACCCAGTAATGTGACTATTGTAGTGAATGGTAGTTTTGTTATAACTTCTTTGAAAAATCTCCAAACTGCTCTCAACAGTGGCTGAAATAATTAGCATTGCCTCCAGCAGTGCATAAGCATTTCCTTTTCCATACAACCTTGCCAGAATCTGGTTATTGTCTTGTTTGCTGTTGTTGTTGTGATTGTTATTGTTTTACCTTTTAGTCATAGCCATTCTGATTGGTGTGAGATGGTATTTCATTGTGGTTTTGATTTGCATTTCTTTAATGATTAATGATGATCATTTTTTCATATGCTTTTTGGCCATGTTTATGTCTTCTCTTGCGAAGTGTCTGTTTATGACCTTTACCCATTTTTTAATGTAGTTGTTTATTTTTGCTTGCTAATTTGTTTAAGTTTCTTGCAGATTGTGAATATTAGACCTTTGTGGGATGCATAGTGTGTAAATATTTTTTCTTTCATTCTATAGGCTTTCTGTTTACACTGTTGATAATTTCTTTTGCTGTACAGAATCTCTTTCATTTAATTAGATCTCACTTGTTAATTTTTGGTTTTGTCATAATTGCTTTTAAAGCCTTAGTCATGACATGTTTGATAGGTCCTATGTGCAGAATGACATTTCCTAGGTTATCTTCAAGGGATTTTATAGTTTTAGATTTTTACATTTTAAAGTTTTTAATCTATCTTCTGTTGATTTTTTTAGATGGTGAAAGGAAGGGGTTCAGTTTTAATCTTCTGCATATGGCTAGTCAGTTATGCCAGCACCATTTATCGAATTTTGAATGCTTTCCCCATTGCTTGATTTTGTCAGGTTTGTCAAAGATGGATTATTGTAGATAGGTGGCTTTCTTTCTGAGTTCTTTATTCTGTTTCATTGGTTTATGTGTGTTTTTCTACCAGTACCATGCTATTTTGTTTACTGTAGCCTTGTAGTATAGTTTTAATTCAGGTGGGAAAATCATTTTGAATGGGATTGATTTGACTATTCAGACACTTTTTTTTGGTTCAATATGAATTTTTGAAAGGTTTTTTCTAATTCTTTGAAAATGTCTTTGGTAATTTGATAGGAATAGCACTGAAATAGTCAATTGTGTTTGACAGAATGGTCATTTTAACAATATAGATTTTTCCTGTCACTTAGCATGGCATTTTTGTGTGAACTTCATTTTATTTCAGCAGTGTTCTACAACTCTCACTGTAGAGATTTTTCACCTCCCTGATTAGCTGTACTCCTGGTTTTATTTGTGTGTGTGTGTGTGTATGTGTATGTATGTGTGTGTGTGTGTGGCTATTTTGAATGGGATTGTGTTTTGAATTGACTATTGGCTTGTACATTGTGGTGTACAGAAATGCTACAGATTTTTGTACATTGATTTTGTATCCTGAAACTCTGCCAAAGGTGTTTTTTAGGTCTAGGAGTTTTATGCCGAGACTATGGGGTTTTCAAGGTATAAAATAATATCATCTACAAACAGAATAGTTTGACTTTCTCTCTTTCTGTTTATATGCCTTTAATTTTTTCTCTTTCCTGATTGTTCTGGCTAGGATTTCCAGTACTATATTGAATTGGAGTGGAGAGAAATGGCATCCTTGTCTTATTCTGGTTCTCAAGGGAAATGCTTCCAGCTGTTGCCTGTTCAGCATGTTGTTGGCTATGTGTTTGTTAGGGAGGGTTCTTATTATTTTGACATACGTTCCTTTAATGCATAGCTTAAAGAGGATTTTTAACATGAAGGAAGGTTAAATTTTATTAAAGCCTTTTCTGTATCAATTGGGGTGATCGTGGGGCTTTCTGCTTTTAGTTCCTTTTATGTGATGAGTGACGCTTATTTTTGTACATTAACCCAACCTTGAGTCTCAGGAGTAAAGTCAACTCGCCCATGGTGGATTACCTTTTTGATGTGTTTCTGGATTCAGTTTGCTAGGATTTTCACATCTATATTCATCAGAAATACTGATTTGACGTTTCCTCTTGTTGTTGTTACTCTGCCAAGTTTTGGTGTTAGAATGATGCTGGCCTCATAGAATTAGTTAGGTAGTGGTCCCTTCTCAATTTTTTTTTTTGAATAATTTTAGTAGGATTTGCACCAACTTTTCTTTATATGCTTGGTAAAATTTGGTTGTGAATCTTTCTGATCCAGAGCCTTTTCTGGGTGGTCATTTTTGTTACTGATTTAGTTTCAGAATTTATTGGTCTGTTCAGGCTTTCAATTTGTTTTAGTTCAATCATGGAAGGCTGTATGTTTCCAGTTTATTCATTTCTGGTAGCTTTTCTAGTTTGTGTGCATGGAGGTGCTTGTAATACTGTCTGAGAAGTTTTTTTGTATTTCTTTGGGTTCAGTAGTCATGTCTCTTTTGTCATTTATGATTGTATTTATTTGAATCATCTCTGTATTTTATTACTCTTGCTAGCAGTCTATCAATTAAATGTATTCTTTCGAACAACCACTTTTTGGCTTTGTTGATCTTTTGTATGGTTTTTCGTGTTTCAGTTTTCTTTAGTTTAGCTCTCAGTTTTATTATTTTTTTAATACTAGTTTTGGTGTACTTTTACTGTTTTTTTTCTAGTTTCCCTAGGAGTGATGATAGGTTGTTAATTTGAGAACTTTCTAAATTTTTGATGTGTGTATTTATTGCCATAAACTTTCCTCTTTACGGTATTTTAAGTGTGTCCCAGAGATTCTGGTATGCTTTATTTTTGTTTTTATTACCTGCAAAGAATTTCTCGATTTCTGCCTTAATTTCATTGTTTGCTTAAAAGACACTCTAGAGCAGATTGTTTGAATTCCATGTAGCTATCTTGTTTTTAGCAGTGTTCTCAGTATTAATTTTTATTTTTATTGCTCTATTGTCTGAGAGTGTGGTTGGTATAATTTTGGCTGTGTAAACTTGTTGAGATTTTCTTCTGGCCAAGGATGTGATCAATTTTAGAGTATGGGCCCAGTGCAGATGGGAATGTATATTATGCTGTTGTTGAGTGGCTTGTTCTGTAGGTGTCTATTTGTTCCATTTAGTTGAATTTTGAGTTCAGATCCTGAATGGTTTTCTGCTTCAATTATGTGCCTAATATTGTCATTGGGATTTTAATGTCATCCACTATTATTGGATGGTTATATTTAGCCTTAAGGACCTCTTATGGGGCATGTCTGGTGGTAATGAATTCCCTTAGCATTTGCTTGCCTAAAAAGGATTTTATTTCTTCTTTGCTGATGAAGCTTAGTTTGGATGGATATAAAATTCTTGTTTGGTATTTCTTTGCTTTAAGAACACTGAAAATAGTCTTCCCCCAATTTCTTCCGACTCAAAGTCTTTCTGTTGAGAGATGCACTGTTAACCTGACAGGGTTCCCTTTGTAGTTGATCTGCCTTTTCTCTCTAGTTGCCCTTGGTATTTTTTTCTTTCACATTGACCTTGGAGAATCTGATGACGATGTGTCTTGGGGATAGTTCTCTTGCATGGTATCTCACAAGGCTTCTCTGAGTTTCTTGAATTTGAATGTTGGCCTCTCCAGCAAGTTTTGGAACATTTTAATGGATAATACCCTCAAATATGTTTTCCAAGTTGCATGTTCTTTCTCCCTCTCTTTCAGGGATGCCAATGTGTCATAGGTTTGGTCTCTTTAAATAATTCTATATTTTTGGAGGCTTTGCTCATTTTTTAAATTTTCTTTTCTTTATTTTTGTTTAACTGAGTTGATCCAAATAATTGTTTTTTAACTCTGAGATTCTTTCAGCTTGCTCTGTTCTGCTGTTAATATTTCTTATTGTACTATAATATTCTTGTAGTGATTTTCCAGTTCTGTATGATAAGTTTGATTCTAAAAATTGATATTTTTTATCTCTTGTTGTGTTTTTAATATATGATATATAATATATACATTATATAATATATGATATATATAATATATACGTTATATATAATAGATATATTCCATATATATATATATTTCCTTAGATTGGGTTTCAACTTTTTTTGTGAATCTCTATGGTCTTTGTTGTTTTACATATTCTGAGTTCTATGTTTTTCATTCCAGTCATTTCAGCCTTGTTAAGAACTATTGTTTGGAATTGGTGCAGTTATTTGTAGGTAAGAAGACACTCTGACTTTTTGAGTTGCCAGAGTGCTTGTGCTGGTTCTTTTTATTTGGGGTTGATGTCCCTTTAATCTTTGAAGTTGCTGTTCTTTGAAGAGTTATTTTTTCCTTTTATAATATTTGATGCCCCTGAGGGTTTGACTGTAGTGTAAGTTGGGTTCATACAACTGGCTTCATTTCTGGATGCTTGCAGGACACCATGGCTCAGTTCAGTACTGCTGGTCTGCGTGCTCTAACTCTGAGGGGCTGGGACCAGGCCCATAGCGTTTTATCTCTGGCTTCCTGAAGTTAAGCACTTGCTGTGTCCGAGGGTCAAATATTTTCCTGGTTTGCTTGCAATGACACTCCAATGTGGTGCCTGCAAAAGTGCTTCATCAAGACAGTGGCAACAGAGTTTCAGCTTGCATGCTGTGTATGCCAGTGGTGGTGTGGCAGCATTGTCTGTGTGTGCATGTGTGCCAGAAGTATGATGAGTCATGCATGTGCCAGTAAGAATGGGGTAGAGGCACCTGTGTGTGCACATTTTTGCTAGTGGTGGCAATCTTCATCTCTTTTGGGCCCTGTCACTTGCTAGCCCTGAATATTTGGCTACTACCTCCTTTATCTTAGCTTCCATTTTTTTCTCACAACAAAATAAATTGTGACTGTTTGTGTGGAAAGTTCTGCAGAAGGATTGGGAAAAATGAGATTATTTTGAAAATTTCTTCTATCAGTTATTCCATTCTAGGTTTACCTGGATAACAGCCCATTTTAGTTATACATAATGACATTTACTTATCAGCAAGCCTCTAGTAAGTCTACACAAATCCAAGGCTATAAAGAAATACTAAACAGTAAAAGTGAAAAACTAAAAAGTTGCTCTTACTATTGCAATGTAATGGCAGAAATTTGGAAGAAGCCAATTTAAATCTTGTGATAAAATTGATGCAGTAAGAATTTTGACTTAATTTTTGACATCTAAATTGGCAGTTTTAAAAAACTGTGAAATACATCACATTGACTAAAAGGAAGCTAAGAAGCAGTGGTATTAACGTATTTAGTCTTATCCTTTAGATTTTCCATGATGTTAAACTCCTTTGGAATACTAAAGTCTTTAAAATAGAACTGAAGTTTATTCCTACAGCATGCATTTTCTAATTGCTCCCATAATTTTTGTTCTTTCTTTTTCCCTTTCCTGTTTTTTTGGGGAGGATTATTTGAATATTTTTAATATTTTATCTATTAAATTTTTTACTATGTCTATGATTTTATTAATGGTTGCTCTAGGGTTTAAACTATAAAGACTTTGTAGAATCAACTTAATAAATATTTTACCACTTCAAGTGGAATGTAGACAGCTTATCATAAAATAAGTCCCTTTACAATTATCCCTTTCTGTTGTGTTTCTCATACCTGTATATACACTGAAAATTCATCAATGTAACGGTAGTTTCCTTTTATATGCGGTTTTGCTTTTTGTAGTTTCAATGACCTGTGGTCAATTATAGTCTGAAAATATTAAGTGGAAAATTTCAGAAGGAAATAGCACACAAATTTTAAATTTGTGTTTCACCAAGGATATAAATGTTTCACCAAGGATATAAATTGTCCCTTTTTATAACATATCTATGATGTATATGCTACCTTTTCATTAGTCACTCAATAGCTGTGTTGGTTATCAGGTTGAGAAACCATAGCATATATATACAGTTCAGTATTATCTGTGGTTTTATGCATCTACTGCAGGTCTTAGAACATATCCCTTGATAATAAGGGAGGATTACTCTACTTACTTTGCTTTACCCTGTCATACCTATTTCTTAGAACTTAAGAGGGGATTAGACTAATACATCTACTCAGGTACTTACTGTTCCTGTTAATCTTCATTTTTGATGTGCCAAGTGTTCCCCTGATATCATTGCCCTCTCATATGAAGAACTTTCTTTAGCATCTCTCTTTTAGAGAAGAACTGCTGATTAAAAAAAAAAAAAAAAAAAAAAAAAAAATCTCTTAGACTCCTTTCATGTGAGAGCATCTTTTTTTCATCTTTATTTCTAAGGTCATTTTCACTGGACATACAATTATGTGTTCAGAGTACTCAAGTTCCAACACGTTACTCGTTAAGTCAGCAATATGGTGGAACAGCAGATTTCAGTTCTCATTTCTATTCTATAGAAATGCCAATTTTCCAACCACCTACAGATGAGAATAACCTTGTGGAAGCCCCAGAGTTAAGGTGAGAGGTTACAGCACCCCAGTGGAGCAAAATATCTGAGACTGGATATATTGAAGAGGGTAAAAAAAAAAAAAAAAAAAAAAAGTAGTTTCATTTTACGTAAAACACTCTTCCCCCGAGGCATTAGAGATCAGTCTCAAGAGAGGCCCCTTCAAATTGAAGATGATAAGAACAGTTTCATTTTACCCATGACAGCTCTCAACCAAGGCAACACAGCTTGGTGCTGAGAGAGGCCCCCTCAATCTGTAATTTCTCCCACAAGAGAAAGTGAGAGTGAAGTGAACACCTGGTGTCTCCAGACTTGCAGGATGCTTATCAGGAGGCCTGATTATGTCTTATCCCATCCAGAGCACTGAGGGGATTGGTACCTCTGAATTATCTGGGGGAAGTTAGGAGCAAGATGAAAGGCCTGGAGTTAATAGCAACCTATGTGTGAATCACAACAGCCATCTATGGATCTTGTCAACTGACCTGTAAACTCCAAGAAACTTTTCCATAAACCCTACAAAACAACACACCTGCAGAATCCCACAATCAGTTTACATAAGCCACCATCATTCTCTATGCCACCATGACCAGCACCCCACATGCCCTGGTGCACAGTGCCCCATGTTATTTCTACAGAGGGCATGTACAAGACTTCTCTGATAGCACACAGATCTCAAAAGCAGGTGTAGATATCATTATCTTGCTCTATTCTGCTGGATTTGATGAAGGGGTACACTGTTGAACATTTGAGGACAATTTCCTAAGGAAAATAAATAAAAGGCTGGAAACATCTGACCGATTTTGTGGGGTCAATATAAAACACACATAATGTGAATCATTTTTCTAAAATGAAACAAGAGGAGTTGACTTGTCACATGCAAAAAAAAAAAAAAAAAAATCTGAGAGACGCCTCAGAATGTCTAGCAATGCTGACTGGTGAAGGTCTTTCTCTCCCAAATCCAGTCAGGAAAGACTTCAAAGGTGAATGCATCTATAAATGAGAAAAAGAAAACAGAAATTCAAGGCTTCAAGGACCACAAAGCATGAAGGAAACATGACAGCAGTAAAGGAACAAAATAAAGCCACAAAGCCTGGCTCTAACAAAATGGAGATCTATAAATTACCTTAAATATTATTAAAATAATTATTTTGAAGTAAAATGACCTATAAAAACCACCAATAGATACCTAAATAAAGCAGAAAAACAGTACATAAGCAAAATAATATGTTGAACAAAGAAACAGAGATTACTAAAATAAATTTTGGTGGTGAAGAGTAAAACATCTGAACTTAAAATTTCAATATGAAGCTTAGACAGTAGACTCAATCAAACAGAAGAAAAAACCAGTGAATTCAAAGAAAGATCATTTGAAATTATCATCAAAGGAACAACAACAAAAAGAAAGAAAATCAGAATGGGGACCTATAGGACTTAAGAAACAACATTAGGAAACAAACTTGCATATTATAAGGGCTCCCAAAATAGCAGAGAAAGAGAAAAAGGTACAAAGCATGTTTTTAAAAATAATGATTTTTAAATATTTTCCAAAAGCTGGATGAGGCAATGTAAGACCAGAACTATGAAAGCCCAAGAATTCTAAATAGGTTGAACATAAAGATGTTCTCAGGCGGAGCAAGATGGCCGAATAGGAACAGCTCCAGTCTCCAACTCCCAGCACGAGCGACACAGAAGACCGGTGATTTCTGGATTTTCAACTGAGGTACTGGGTTCATCTCACTGGGGAGTGCCAGACGATCGGTGCTGGTCAGCTGCTGCAGCCCGACCAGCGAGAGCTGAAGCAGGGCGAGGCATTGCCTCACCTGGAAAGCGCAAGGGGGAAGGGAATCCCTTTTCCTAGCCAGGGGAACTGAGACACACAACACCTGGGAAATCGGGTAACTCCCACCCCAATACTGCGCTTTAAGAAAACAGGCACACCAGGAGATCATATCCCACACCTGGCCGGGAGGGTCCCAGACCCACGGAGCTTCCCTCATTGCTAGCACAGCAGTCTGTGATCTACCGGCAAGGCAGCAGCGAGGCTGGGGGAGTGACGTCCGCCATTGCTGAGGCTTAAGTAGGTAAACAAAGCTGCTGGGAAGCTCGAACTGGGTGGATCTCACAGCAGCTCAAGGAAACCTGCCTGTCTCTGTAGACTCCACCTCTGGGGACAGGGCACAGTAAACAATAACAAATGCAGCAGAAAGCTCTGCAGACGCAAACGACTCTGTCTGACAGCTTTGAAGAGAGCAGTGGATCTCCCAACATGGAGGTTGAGATCTGAGAAGGGACAGACTCCCTGCTCAAGTGGGTCCCTGACACCTGAGTAGCCTAACTGGGAGACATCCCCCACTAGGGGCAGTCTGACACCCCCACACCTCACAGGGTGGAGTACACCCCTGAGAGGAAGCTTCCAAAGCAAGAATCAGACAGGTACACTCGCTGTTCAGAAATATTCTATCTTCTGCAGCCTCTGCTGCTGATACCCAGGCAAACAGGGTCTGGAGTGAACCTCAAGCAATCTCCAACAGACCTACAGCTGAGGGTCCTGACTGTTAGAAGGAAAACTATCAAACAGGAAGGACACCTACACCAAAACCCCATCAGTACATCACCATCATCAAAGACCAGAGGCAGATAAAACCACAAAGATGGGGAAAAAGCAGGGCAGAAAAGCTGGAAATTCAAAAAATAAGAGCGTATCTCCCCCGGCAAAGGAGCGCAGCTCATCGCCAGCAACGGATCAAAGCTGGATGGAGAATGACTTCAACGAGAAGAGAGAAGAAGGCTTCAGTCCATCAAATTTCTCAGAGCTAAAGGAGGAATTACGTATCCAGCGCAAAGAAACTAAAAATCTTGAAAAAAAAGTGGAAGAATGGATGGCTAGAGTAATTAATGCAGAGAAGGTCATAAACGAAATGACAGAGATGAAAACCATGACACGAGAAATACGTGACAAATGCACAAGCTTCAGTAACCGACTCGATCAACTGGAAGAAAGAATGTCAGCGATTGAGGATCAAATGAATGAAATGAAGCGAGAAGAGAAACCAAAAGAAAAAGGAAGAAAAAGAAATGAACAAAGCCTGCAAGAAGTATGGGATTATGTAAAAAGACCAAATCTACATCTGATTGGGGTGCCTGAAAGTGAGGGGGAAAATGGAACCAAGTTGGAAAACACTCTTCAGGATATCATCCAGGAGAACTTCCCCAACCTAGTAGGGCAGGCCAACATTCAAATCCAGGAAATACAGAGAACGCCACAAAGATACTCCTCGAGAAGAGCAACTCCAAGACACATAATTGCCAGATTCACCAAAGTTGAAATGAAGGAAAAAATCTTAAGGGCAGCCAGAGAGAAAGGTCGGGTTACCCACAAAGGAAAGCCCATCAGACTAACAGCAGATCTCTCAGCAGAAACTCTTCAAGCCAGAAGAGAGTGGGGGCCAATATTCAACATTCTTAAAGAAAAGAATTTTAAACCAGAATTTTATATCCAGCCAAACTAAGTTTCATAAGTGAAGGAGAAATAAAATCCTTTACAGATAAGCAAATGCTTAGAGATTTTGTCACGACCAGGCCTGCCTTACAAGAGACCCTGAAGGAAGCACTAAACATGGAAAGGAACAACCGGTACCAGCCATTGCAAAAACATGCCAAAATGTAAAGACCATCAAGGCTAGGAAGAAACTGCATCAACTAACGAGCAAAATAACCAGTTAATATCACAATGGCAGGATCAAGTTCACACATAACAATCTTAACCTTAAATGTAAATGGACTAAATGCTCCAATTAAAAGACACAGACTGGCAAACTGGAAAAAGAGTCAAGACCCATCAGTTTGCTGTATTCAGGAGACCCATCTCACATGCAGAGACATACATAGGCTCAAAATAAAGGGATGGGGGAAGATTTACCAAGCAAATGGAGAACAAAAAAAAGCGGGGGTTGCAATACTAGTCTCTGATAAAACAGGCTTTAAACCATCAAAGATCAAAAGAGACAGAGAAGGCCATTACATAATGGTAAAGGGATCAATTGAACAGGAAGAGCTAACTATCCTAAATATATATGCACCCAATACAGGAGCACCCAGATTCATAAAGCAAGTCCTTAGAGACTTACAAAGAGACTTAGACTCCCATACAATAATAATGGGAGACTTCAACACTCCACTGTCAACATTAGACAGATCAACGAGACAGAAAGTTAACAAGGATATCCAGGAATTGAACTCATCTCTGCAGGAAGCAGACCTAATAGACATCTATAGAACTCTCCACCCCAAATCAACAGAATATACATTCTTCTCAGCACCACATTGTACTTACTCCAAAATTGACCACGTAATTGGAAGTAAAGCACTCCTCAGCAAATGTACAAGAACAGAAATTGTAACAAACTGTCTCTCAGACCACAGTGCAATCAAACTAGAACTCAGGACTAAGAAACTCAATCAAAACCGCTCAACTACATGGAAACTGAACAACCTGCTCCTGAATGACTACTGGGTACATAACGAAATGAAGGCAGAAATAAAGATGTTCTTTGAAACCAATGAGAACAAAGATACAGCATACCAGAATCTCTGGGACACATTTAAAGCAGTGTGTAGAGGGAAATTTATAGCACTAAATGTCCACAAGAGAAAGCAGGACAGATCTAAAATTGACACTCTAACATCGCAATTAAAAGAACTAGAGAAGCAAGAGCAAACACATTCGAAAGCTAGCAGAAGGCAAGAAATAACTAAGATCAGAGCAGAACTGAAGGAGATAGAGACACAAAAAACCCTCCAAAAAATCAATGAATCCAGGAGTTGGTTTTTTGAAAAGATCAACAAAATTGACAGACCACTAGCAAGACTAATAAAGAAGAGAGAAGAATGAAATTGACACAATTAAAAATGATAAAGGGGATATCACCACCGACCCCACAGAAATACAAACTACCATCAGAGAATACTATAAACACCTCTACGCAAATAAACTGGAAAATCTAGAAGAAATGGATAATTTCCTGGACACTTACACTCTTCCAAGACTAAACCAGGAAGAAGTTGAATCCCTGAATAGACCAATAGCAGGCTCTGAAATTGAGGCAATAATTAATAGCCTACCAACCAAAAAAAGTCCACGACCAGATGGATTCACAGCTGAATTCTACCAGAGGTACAAGGAGGAGTTGGTACCATTTCTTCTGAAACTATTCCAAACAATAGAAAAAGAGGGAATCCTCCCTAACTCATTTTATGAGGCCAACATCATCCTGATACCAAAGCCTGGCAGAGACACAACAAAAAAAGAGAATTTTAGACCAATATCCCTGATGAACATCGATGCAAAAATCCTCAATAAAATACTGGCAAACCGGATTCAGCAACACATCAAAAAGCTTATCCACCATGATCAAGTGGGCTTCATCCCTGGGATGCAAGGCTGGTTCAACATTCGCAAATCAATAAACATAATCCAGCATATAAACAGAACCAAAGACAAGAACCACATGATTATCTCAATAGATGCAGAAAAGGCTTTTGACAAAATTCAACAGCCCTTCATGCTAAAAACGCTCAATAAATTCGGTATTGATGGAACGTACCTCAAAATAATAAGAACAATTTATGACAAACCCACAGCCAATATCATACTGAATGGGCAAAAACTGGAAAAATTCCCTTTGAAAACTGGCACAAGACAGGGATGCCCTCTCTCACCACTCCTACTCAACATAGTGTTGGAAGTTCTGGCTAGGGCAATCAGGCAAGAGAAAGAAATCAAGGGGATTCAGTTGGGAAAAGAAGTCAAATTGTCCCTGTTTGCAGATGACAAGATTGTATATTTAGAAAACCCCATTGTCTCAGCCCAAAATCTCCTTAAGCTGATAAGCAACTTCAGCAAAGTCTCAGGATACAAAATTAATGTGCAAAAATCACAAGCATTCTTATATACCAGTAACAGACAAACAGAGAGCCAAATCAGGAATGAACTTCCATTCACAATTGCTTCAAAGAGAATAAAATACCTAGGAATCCAACTTAGAAGGGATGTAAAGGACCTCTTCAAGGAGAACTACAAACCACTGCTCAGTGAAATAAAAGAGGACACAAACAAATGGAAGAACATACCATGCTCATGGATAGGAAGAATCAATATCGTGAAAATGGCCATACTGCCCAAGGTTATTTATAGATTCAATGCCATCCCCATCAAGCTACCAATGAGCTTCTTCACAGAATTGGAAAAAACTGCTTTAAAGTTCATATGGAACCAAAAAAGAACCCGCATCTCCAAGACAATCCTAAGTCAAAAGAACAAAGCTGGAGGCATCACGCTACCTGACTTCAAACTATACTACAAGGCTACAGTAACCAAAACAGCATGGTACTGGTATCAAAACAGAGATATAGACCAATGGAACAGAACAGAGTCCTCAGAAATAATACCACACATCAACAGCCATCTGATCTTTGACAAACTTGAGAGAAACAAGAAATGGGGAAAGGATTCCCTATTTAATAAACGGTGCTGGGAAAATTGGCTAGCCATAAGTAGAAAGCTGAAACTGGATCCTTTCCCTACTCCTTATACGAAAATTAATTCAAGATGGATTAGAGACTTAAATGTTAGACCTAATACCATAAAAATCCTAGAGGAAAACCTAGGTAGTACCATTCAGGACACAGGCATGGGCAAAGACTTCATCTCTAAAACACCAAAAGCAACAGCAGCAAAAGCCAAAATTGACAAATGGGATCTCATTAAACTAAAGAGCTTCTGCACAACAAAAGAAACTACCATCAGAGTGTACAGGCAACCTACAGAATGGGAGAAAATTTTTGCAATCTACTCATCTGACAAAGGGCTAATATCCAGAACCTACAAAGAACTCAAACAAATTTACAAGAAAAAAACAAACAACCCCATCAAAAAGTGGGCAAAGGATATGAACAGACATTTCTCAAAAGAAGACATTCATACAGCCAACAGACACATGAAAAAATGCTCATCATCACTGGCCATCAGAGAAATGCAAATCAAAACCACAATGAGATACCATCTCACACCAGTTAGAACGGCGATCATTCAACAGTCAGGAAACAACAGGTGCTGGAGAGGATGTGGAGAAACAGGAACACTTTTACACTGTTGGTGGGATTGTAAACTAGTTCAACCATTATGGAAAACAGTATGGCGATTCCTCAAGGATCTAGAACTAGATGTACCATACGACCCAGCCATCCCATTACTGGGTATATACCCAAAGGATTATAAATTATGCTGCTATAAAGACACATGCACACGTATGTTTATTGCAGCACTATTCACAATAGCAAAGACTTGGAATCAACCCAAATGTCCATCAGTGACAGATTGGATTAAGAAAATGTGGCACATATACACCATGGAATACTATGCAGCCATAAAAAAGGATGAGTTTGTGTCCTTTGTAGGGACATGGATGCAGCTGGAAACCATCATTCTTAGCAAACTATCACAAGAACAGAAAACCAAACACCGCATGTTCTCACTCATAGGTGGGAACTGAATAATGAGATCACTTGGACTCAGGAAGGGGAACATCACACACCGGGGCCTATCATGGGGAGCGGGGGAGGGGGGAGGGATTGCATTGGGAGTTATACCTGATGTAAATGACGAGTTGATGGGTGCAGCACACCAACATGGCACAAGTATACATATGTAACAAACCTGCACGTTATGCACATGTACCCTACAACTTAAAGTATAATAATAATAAATAAATTTAAAAAAAAAAAGATGTTCTCACTGAGACAAGTTACAATAAAATTATCAAATATCAAAGACAACAAAAGAAAATTTTGAAAGTGGCAAGTGAAAAGTTCCTCATCACATACAAGGGAACCTTTATAACACTATCAGCAGATTCCTTAGCAGAAGTCTTTTCAGGCCAAGATAAATTGGGATAATATATTCAATGTGTTAAGAGGGGAAAAATAGGGTAAAAACCCTGCACAGCAAGATTGTGTGTTAACCTCATTCCTGAGTACCCAGATATTTATGAAGGAATTGTTTTATTTTTGTATGCAGATACTTGCTGGTTGGATTTCTGTGAGTGGGACTGGAACCAGTAAACTCCTATTGTGCCATCTGGCTCATGTCTCTCCAGTAAATGAGCTCTTGGAGTGTGTCCACTGTTTGGCTATTATGAATAAGCCAAACAAGCTTTGAACATTATTGTATAAATTTTGGTGTTCAGTGATGTTTTCAATTCTATCGGGTATATTTTTGGGAGTGGGATTGCTGGGTCATACTGTGACTCCATGTTTTACCATTTGAGAAACTTGACGTTTTCCATCTTGGCTCCACAATTTTACATCCCCACCAGCAATGCACGAAAGTTCTAATTCCTCCAGACCCTCACCAACATCCTTGTTGTCTAACTTTTGATTATAGCCATCATAGTAGGTGTAAAGTAGCATCTCATTGTGATTTTAATTTGCATTTCCCTGATGACTAATGATGTTGAGCACCTTTCCATGTGAATTTTGTCATTTCCTTATCTTCTTGGAGAAGTACCTCTTCAGTTTACCTTTTCACGTTTTAACTGGATTATCTGTTTTTGTATAGTTGAGTTGTTAAAGTTTGTTATACATTATAAATACTATGCCCTTATCAGGCATATGGTTTGCAAATATTTTCTTTTATTCTGTAGGTTGTCCACACAGTTCTATACCAGATGTGCTGCTTCTCTTATAAAAGAATATTACTTAGTAAAATTTTTTCTTTAAATTACAAGGCAATGGTTTTTCTCAGAATGATATGTGATATTTGAATATTTTCCTTTAAATAAGTACAGACGCATCAGAATGACATAAAATCTGATAGTACCTGTTTTACTTTTTTTCTGCTGTGTACCTAGAGAAGTATATGTATACCTGCCAAAGCATACTCTAGAATATTTATTCTCCCAGGACCCACAGTGGTTCATTTGTTGTGCATTAAGTAGAAAATGTATTAGAGGGAAGTGGATAGTAGGATGGTATAATTCAGTCTCCACAAACCAAAATGGAAGCTGCTAGATGACAAAGAATTTAACCTCATTCACTTTTATATCTAGCAAAATATGCAGCATGTTACAAATTAAATATTTGCTGAATTAAATAGGTCTATCCAGTTCCAGATACAGTGGATTAGCTCATTTTCTAACACTCAGCAGTTCAATAAAATATGACTGAATTTAAATACTTATAAACAAAGTATTTGAACTCAGGAGGATGAACATAAAAGTATTACTTCCTTCACTCATTTTTCAAATAACACCCTTGCTTTACCTTTAGCATCTTCTCTCACAACATTCTCCGTTCAAATCACAGAGAAACAATATGAAAAAGAAATACATCTTCAGAAATAAATATGTTAGGGTTACGTGTTTTGTGTGAGCCCCAACGTTTTATACACCAACAATAATAAAAATCAGTAAGTATTACTAGCTCATTTTTTTCCTAAATAAAGATCCTGCACAAAGCCATGGCCCTCTAAAAATATCCAGATAAGAACTCAAGTGACTATACTAAAATTATACCACAGTAGAAACAACATCAGCCCCCACCGGTGAGAAAGAACCAGTGCAAGAATTCTGTCAACTCAAAAACCCAGAATGTCTTCTTTCCACCAAATAACCACAGTATTTCCCCAGAAAGGGTTATTAACTGGGCTAAAATGGCTGAAATGACAGACATATAATTCAGAATATAAATAGAAATAAAGATAATAGACATCCAGGAGAAAGCTAAAACCCAATCCAAGGATTCTAAGGTTTACAGTAAAATGATATGGCAGCTGATATATGAAATAATGATTGGAAGAAAGAATAAAATTGATAAGATAGGGCTGAAAAACACACTACAAAATTTTTATAATGCAATTGCAAGTATTAACAGCAGAATAGACCAAGCTGAGCAAAGAATCTCAGAGCTCAGAGACAGGTTCTCTGCCTGGACATGGAAAGTAGAGGATCACACTGCACTGCAGTCTCTGCACAAGAATGGTGGTTTGGTTCAGGCTGCTGCTCCAGGCAAGTGGGTATTCTGAATGATTGTAGATATGCTTGGAGGTCAAGTGGAGAGGGCCTCACTGCCTCACAATCTGCTGAGGATCAGTTGGGTGGCTCGGACTGTCAATCTTGGTGAGCAGTTGCTCCAAATGACTGAAGATATGTCTGAGCATGTAGCAGAGAGGGTCTCCCTGCACCAGACTCTCTGCACAGAAAGATTTGAACTGATCAGGTTGCTGATCTGGGTGAGAAGGTACTTCAAATGCCTGAAGATCTTCCTGGGCATGAAGCAGAGTGGAACATATGTCACCATGGTCTCTGTTCAAATGCCTGGAGCTCTGCTGGGGTATGGAGCAGAGAGTTCCCTGCTGCAGCATAATTTATGCACAGGAAGGATGGGGCGGCTCAGGCTGCTTGTCCAGGAAAGTGGGTGCTCTGCATCCCTGGAGTTCTGCCTGTTGTTGGAGCAGAGAAGGTCCTGCTGTGCACAATCTCAGGGAAGCAGGCTTGGGCACCCAGCAATGACACATGCAGGTCAATTCCTGGTCAGCAATCTGGACTTGACGGCAACACTCATCGCCATGGAGAAACTACAGCTCTAGCAGCTCTAGTCCTGCTACAGGCATGAAACAAGGAAGAGCACAATTTCAGTGCATACAGCTGTGAAGCTTTCCACAGTTCTGGCTATAGAGGCTCCTACTCCACTCCAGAGCAAGTACTTCCATCTTTGACCCAAATCTAAAATGCTTGCACATCCATACTGCAGGGTTGCCAAAAATGAGTTACATTGTATTCACCTGGATTAAAAATAGCACTCTGTTCTCAATCTCAGGTCTGGAAAAATCCTGCAGCTTTTCCTAGTGTTTTTCACTTTCAGTGTCTCCAAGGTTCTCCTCACATTTACTCCAGGGATTGGGAGAAGCAAGGTTCTTGATTTTGACCTCTTTTACTAAGACCCCTGGTGTAAAGCTGAGTAACAGAGGGAGGCTGTATTTGTGTATTCTCACAATGCTACTAAGAAATGCAGGAAACTGGGTAATTTATAAATAAGGAAGTTTAAATGGCTCATAGTCCTGATGGCTATACAGGAAACATGATGCTAGCATCTGCTCAGCTTCTCGGGAGGTCTGAGGAAACTTACAATTCTGATAAAAGGTAAAGGGAAAGCAGAGATGTCACATATCCACAGCAGAAGTGAAAGAGAAAAGGGAAAGATTCTATGCCTTTTTAAATGACCAGATATCATGAGAACTCACCAAATATCACGAGGACAGTACCGAGGGGACAGTATTAAATCGTTCATGGGAAATCTGCTCCAGGATTCCATCAGCTTCTACCAGGCCTCACCTCCAACATTAACTATTATGTTTCAACATGAAATTTAAATGGGGACACACATGCAAATTATACCAGAAGCTCTCTGCCTCTATCATATTCTGGGGTTTCATTTACTTTTGTCAGACAGATGCCATCATTGGGGCTTTTTGCGCATGATCTCCTCTCTGGGATCTCTGTCGTCTTTCTCTATTCCAGTGGATTCCCATTTTCCTTCTTGAATTAAAGCTCACAGAGTTGATGTTATGCACTATGCCATTTCCAGGTGGCTGAGGCATGCAAGAGTCTCTAATTTTCCCTTTTTGAAAATAAACAAAGATTTGTGTTTTAGACTGTTCCTCCTGGTGGCAGTGTGAGCAGATTGGAAGGAGTAAAATGTATATATAAAAGAAACAATTAAAAATTGATGTAATATTCCAGGAAGATGATAAAAGGAGTTTGAAATAAAGCAGTCATTTTGGGGACAGATTTAAAGGATTTTAAGACTGTAGAATAGACAGTACAAAGTGATTAATTTGATATGAAAAGTGTGAGGAAGAAATGGATATGGATTCTCAGTTTACTTGGATTATAGAATGTAAGAGGAAAGAGAATTCCAGATAAAAAGATAAGCAAAATAACACTAAGTTTTAGTCAAATGGAGTTCCAAATACCAGAATAAATTAATAATTTACTTTGACAGCCATAAATATTTAAGCTGAAGAAAACTAGCATTCATTTGGTTGACATTTCCATTGCACTATAGAGAAAACTGAGGCCCAGAAAAAAATAAAATAAAATTATACAGCTAGCTAGTGACAGAGCAATGACTAAAACCTGAAGCTATTGGCTGGCAACACACTGCCAACAGGTCTAGCTTTAGATATATTAATTCAGTTTCTTTTTTTATTTCCATAGGTTATTGGGGAGCAGGTAGTGTTTAGTTGCATGAGTAAGTTCTTTAGTGGTGATTTGTGAGATTTTGGTGCACCCATCACCCAAGCAGTATACACTGCACTATATTTGTAGTCTTTTATTCCTCACTCCCTTCTCACCCTTTCCCCCTGAGTCCCTAAAGTTCATTGTGCCATTCTTATGCCTTTACGTCTTCATAGCTTAGCTCCCACTTATGAATGAGAACATATGATACTTGGTTTTCCATTCCTGAGTTGCTTCACTTAGAATAATAGTCTCCAGTCTCATCCAGGTTGCTGTGAATGTCATTAATTTATTCCTTTTTACGGCTGAGTAGTATTCCATTGTGTGTATATATACACATATATAGTATTCCATTGTATATATGTGTGTATATATATACACACAATGGAATATATATGTGTGTGTGTATCTCAGTTTCTTTATCTACTCATTGACTGATGGCCATTTGTGTTGGTTTCATGTTTTTGCAATTGGGAGTGATGCTGCTATAAACATGCGTGTGCAAGTATATCTTTCATGTAATGACTTATTTTCCTCTGGGTAAATACCCAATAGTGGAATTGCTGGATCAAATGGTTGTTTTACTTTTAGTTCTTTAAGGACTTTCCACACTGTTTTCCATAGTGTCTGTACTAGTTGACATTCCCACCAGCAGTATAGAAGTGTTCCCTGTTTACCTCATCCATACCAACATCTACTACTTTTTATTATGGCCATTCTAGCAGGAGTAAGATGGTATTGCATTGTGATTTTCATTTGCATTTCCCTGATCATTAGTGATATTGAGCATTTTTTGTATGTTTGTTGACCATTTTTATATCTTCTTTTGAGAATTGTCTGCTCATGTCCTTAGCCACTTTTTGATGAGATTGTTTTTTCTCTTGTTGATTTCTTTTAGTTCCTTTGTAGATTCAGGATATTAGTCCTTTGCCAAATGTATAGATTGTGAAGATTGTTTCCCACTCTGTTGGCTGTGTGTTTACTCTTCTGACTGCTCCTTTCACCGTGCAAAAGCTTTTTAGTTTAATTAAGTTCCCGCAATTTATTTTTGTTTGTATTGCATTTGCTTTTGGGCTCTTGGTCATGACATCTTTGCCTAAGCCAATGTCTAGATAAATTTTCCAACGTTATCTTCTAGAATTTTTATAGTTTCAGGTCTTAGATTTAAGTCTTTAATCTGTCTTGAGTTGATTTTTGTAAAAGATGAGAGACGAGAATCCAGTTTCATTCTCCTACATGTGGCTAGCCAATTATCTCAGCACCATTTCTTAAAAAGGGTGTCCTTTCCCCACTTTTTATGTTTTTGTTTGCTTTGTCAAAGATGAGTTGGCTGGATTTGGCTTTATTCAAAATGAGCAATGAAGAGAGCCAACTCAAAACTGTTTTTGCATTTATTCGGTATACAGAAACCCTTCTAAATAGCATAATAACAATACTGAATTAACAAAAAATAAATTAACATTGTGGTAGAGGATAGTATTTCCTCTTTTTTATTTGTGGATTTATGAATCTGCATAAAATGATACTTCTGATGAGTGTACCTCTATTATCTTACAAATGCCTTTAAAACTTCAAGATAACCTTCAAGTACAGGACTGTTTCACTTCTTTCTGTAAACTTTTATTCAGAAATTGTTAATGGTAAAATTGTTAAGCATATGTACAGCAAGTAAGGCACATAGAAGATTTACAACAGTCTCTTTTCAGCCTTACTGAGGTAAAATTGACAAAATTTGTATATATTTAAGGCATATAAGTGCTATTTTGTTATACAATACACTGTGGAATGATTACCACAATCAAGCTAATTTTTATATCTATCGTTTCATATAGTCTTTTGGTGGTGAGAACACGTAATATCTTCTCTTTTGTCAACTTTCAGGTATACAATACATTATTAACTATCATTGTCACTTGGCCATGCATTAGGTCTCCAGGACTTTTTTATCTTATAACTTCAAGTTTGGACCCTGTAACTAACATCACCCCATTTCCTCATCTTAATCTGTTTGTGCTGCTAAAGCAAAATACCTGAGACAGGGTAAAATATAAACAACATTTTTTTTTCACAGTTAGGGCAAAAAGGGAACAAATGCTGTGTCCTCAAATTGCAGGAAACCAGAAGAGGATAAACCAACTCCCTCAAGCTCCTTTATATGGGGACTAATCTCACCCATGACAACTCTGCTCTCATGACTTAATTACATACTAAAGGGCACCTTTGTTATTACTACATTGACCACTATAACTTACCACATGAGTTTCGGGGAACACATTCAACCCATAGCATCCACCTGCTTGTCTCCTACTAGCAAACATTCTACTTTCTGGTTCTATAATTTTGGCTTTTGGGGTTCTATGTGTAAGTGAGTTAATGCAGTGTAGTGTTGTTAGTTTTTTTCTTTTTCTTTTTCTTTTTTTTTTTTATTAGTGCATATGGCTTATTTCACTACACATAATATCCACGAGATTCATCCATGTTGTTACAAACAGCAGGATTTACTTCCTATTTATTTATTTATTTATTTAATTATTAAGATGGAGTCTCATTCTGTTGCTCAAGCTAGAGTGCAGTGGCACAATCTCGGCTCACTGCAACCTCCACTTCCCAGGTTCAAGCGATTCTCCTGCCCCAGCCTCCTGAGTAGCTGGGACTATAGGCACACACCACCATGCTGTGCTAATTTTTATATTTTCAGTAGCAATGGGGTTTCACTATGTTGGCCAGGCTGGTCTCGAACTCCTGACCTCATGATCTGCCTGGCTCAGCCTCCCAAAGTGCTGGGATTACAGGCATCAGCCACTGGGCCCAGCTGGATTTAATTCCTTTTAAGAATGAATAATATTCCCTTGTCTGTAGGTGTGTTTGTGTGTATGCATATATGTCATATTTTCTATATCTGTTCATCCATCAATGGCCACTTAGCTTGTTTCTATATCTTCACTCTTCTGAATAATGTTGCAATTCGGTGAGAGTGCAGATACATACCTGTTGAAGATAGTTATTTTATTTCCTGTGGATATACATGCAGAAGTGGAAGTGTTGTATCATATGGTACCTCTATTTTTAGTTTTCTGAGACAACTTAATACAGTTCTCCATAATGCTTTTGCCAATTACAATATATAAAGGTTCTCTTTTCTTTATATCTTCATCAACAATTGTTAAATTTTGACTTTTTTGATATGAGCCATCCTAATAGGTATGAGGTGATAGCTCATTGTAGTTTTGATTTTCATCTCCCCGATGATTAATGATGTTGAGTACATTTTCATATGCATGCATGTCATTTATGTCTTCTCCATTAAAAAAAATTCTATTCAGGTTCTTCGCCCATTTTTAAATTAGTTTATTTGGTTTTTTGGCTATCTAGTTATAAGAGTTTCTTACATATTTTGAATAACCTTTTATCAATCAGATGATTTGAAAATATTTTCTTCCATTCCATGGGCTGACTTTTTGTTTTGTTGACTGTTTTGCTGTGCAGAAACTTTTTAGTTTCATGCAGTCCCACTAGTTTTTGCTTTTGCTGCCTGCACTTTTAATGTAATATCCAAAAGTTATTGCCAAAAACAATGAAATGGAACTTTTTCTCTATGTTTTATTTCAGGAGTTTTATGGTTTCAGGTTCCATATTTAAAATTTTAATTCATGATGAGTCACTCGTTGTGTATGGTGTAACATAAAAATCCATTTTGTTTTTGCAAGTGAATGTCCTATTTTGCCAATAATATTTATTGAAAAGGCTATGGGGAAAATCTCGAAAACATTGGTCTGAGAAAAAAATTTATTAAGAAATACCCCACAAGCACAGGCAACCAAAATAAACATGGACAAATGGGATCATATTAAGCTGAAAAGTTTCTGCAAAGCAAAGGAAACAATCAACACAGTGATGAGAAAACCCATATAAGGGGAGAAAATATTTGCAAACTACCCCCCTAACAAGAGATTAATAACCAGACTGTATAAGGAGCTCAAGTCCCTCTATGGGAAGAAAATTTTATAATCAAATAAAAATTGAGCAAAATATTTGAATGGGCATTTCTCAAAAAAAAAAAAAAAAAAAAAGACACACAAATGGCAAACAGGTATGTGAAAAGGTACTCAACATCATTGATCAGCAGAGAAATGCAAACCAAAACTAAAATGAGATTATCTCGCCCCAGTGAAGATGGTATATATCCAAAAGATAGGCAATAAAAAGCACTGGCAAAGATGTGAAGAAAAGGGAACCTGTATACACTGTGGCGGGAATGTAAATTACTTCAACCACTATGGCGAACATGTTGGAGGTTCCTCAAAAAACTGAGAATAGACTACAGTATGGTCAAGCAATCCCACTGCTGGGTATATATCCAAAAGAAGTGAGATCAGGGTATTGAAAAGATATCTGCAGTTCCATGTTTGTTGCAGTGCTGTCCACAATAGCCAACGTTTGGAAGCAACCTAAGTGTCCATCAACTGATACATGGAAAAAGAAAATGTATGCAACACAATAGAGTACTATTCAGCCTTAAGAAAAAATGAGATCTTGTCATTTGCAATAATATGGATGGAACTGGAGATCATTATACTAAGTGAAATAAGCCAGGCACAGAAAGGCAAACATTGCAGGTTCTCACTTATTTGTGGGATCTAAAAATCAAAACAGTTAAACTCATGAACACAGAGAGTAGAAGGATGGTCACCAGAGGCTGAGAAGGGTAGTGGGGGGTGGGGGGGGCATGTGGTGGGGAGGTGGGGATGGTTTACTTGTAAACAAAAATAGAAAGAATAAATAAGACCTACTATTTGGTAGCACAACAAGGTGACTATAGTCAACAGAAACTTAATCGTGCATCTTAAAATAACTAAAAAGGCATAATTTAATTGTTTGTAACACAAGGGATAAATGCTTGAGGAAATGAATATCTTTCTCCAGAATGTGTTTATTACACTTTGAATACCTGTATCAAAACATGTTATGTACCTCACAAATGGATATGCCTACTATGTTCTCACAAAAATTAAAAAATTCAAAAATGTTTATTAAAGTTTCCTTTTATCTGCAATATTACCATCACCTGTTGTTTTTCTCTTTTTAAACATGGACACTGTAACTGGGATAATAATATCTCATTGTGTTTTTTATTTCCCTTTTCCTGATAAATAATGATGATGACAACTTTTTCTTATATCCATTGACTATTAGTATGATAGCTATCTTCTTTTAAGATGTGTCTATTTAGAAAATGTAACACATGTTGTTGAGGTTATTTGTTTGTTCCCTTTTTTTTCCATTGAGATTTTTTAGTTTCTCATATGTTCTGGATATTGTTCTCTTGTCAGATAAATAGTTTTCAAATAGTTTCTCCCATTCTATAGATTGTCACTTCAGTCTGTTGATTGTTTTCTTTGCTGTGCAAAATCTACTCAGTTTAATAAAATCCCACTGGTTTGATATTTTTAATGTCACATTTGTTTTAGATATTATGTGTACATATGTAGGCCTGTTACATGGGTATATTCTACCCAGGTAGTGAGCATAGTACACAATAGGTAGTTTTTCAACCCATGGCCCCCTACGTTCCTCCCTACTCCATTAGTCCACAGTGTTTATTATTTCCAAGGTTATCCATGTGTGCTCAATTTTTACCTCCCATTTGTAAGTGACTACATGTGGCATTAGGTTTTCTGTTTCTGGATTGATACAATTAGAATTATGGCCTCCAGCTCCATCCATGTTGCCACGAAGAACATGATTTTATATTTATTGCTGTGTAGTATCACACAGTGCATATGTATCACATTTTCTTTACAGAATTCACCATTTCTAATCACCTAGGTAGATTCCATGTCTTTGCTATTGGGAGTAGCATGCTGATGAATAGATGAGTGTCTGTGTCTTTTTGGTATAATAATCTATTGCATTTTGGATACATGCCCAGTAATAGGATTGCTCAGTCAAAAGGCAGCTCCCTATCATGTTCTTTGAGAAATCTGCAGACTGCATTCCACAGTGGCTGAACAAATTTACATTCTCACTAGCAGCGTATAAGCATTCTTTCTTCTCTGCAGCCTCACTAGCATCTATTATTTTCTGACATTTTACTAATTGCCATTCTGACTGATGTGAGATGGTATCTCATTGTGATTTTGATGCATTTCTCTAGTGATTAGTGATGTTGAGCATTTTCTCATATGCTTATTGGCCATGTGTACGTCTTCTTTTGAAAAGTGTCTGTTCATGCCTTTTGCCCATTTTAATGGGGTTATTTTTTTTTTCAGGTTGATTTATGTTCTTTATGGATTCTGGCTATTAGACTATTGTCAGATGCATAGTTTGTAAATATTTTCTCACGTTCTCTAGGTTCCTGTTTACTCTGTTGATAGTTTTGTTGTGCAGAAGCCTTTTAGTTTAATTAGGTTATATTTAGCATTTTTTGGTTTTTGTTGCAACTGTTTTTGGGGACTTACCCATAAATTCTTTGCCAAGGCCAATGACAAGAGGGATATTGCTTAAGTTTTCTTCTAGGACTTTTATAATTTCAGATTCTACTTTTAAATCTTCTATCCATATTGAGTCAATTTTGCTATATGGTGAAATTTAAAAAACCAGTTTTAACCTTCTTCCTATGACTAGTCAGCTATCTTAGCACTGTTTATTTAATAGGAAGTCTTTTCTCAATTGCTTACTTTGTCAGCCTTGTTAAAAGTCAGATGGTTGTGTAACTGCCCAAGGGGTTCTTCCTGCTAACTGTGTAAAGAAAGACTACAGCATTGTAGTAGAGAAAGAGTTTCATAGACATGAATCCAGCCACGCCACGTGGAAGACGGAGTTCCTATTCAAATCATCTCATTTGAGGCTCCTAGGTTAAGGGTTTTTCAAAGGCAGTTTAGGGGAATGGTTGGGGCTTACCAGGTAACAGGTGCTTACTGCTCTAATTGGTTGGGGCAGAGACAAAATCATAGGGAGTTTAAGCTGTCCTCCTAAATTACTTCTGGATGGGGCCACAGGAGTGGGACGGGCAGTCCATGTGGAGCCTTGGGTGTCAGACATGCCAAAAACTTGGAAAGATATATGCAAAGGCCAATCGACAATAGTTGTCTTATTTGCAGGAGTAATTGGGGGAATGGCATATATTATACCCTCCAGGATAATGGCTGACAATCATTTATGTCTGCACCTAGCAGGACTCAGGTTCCTCTCCTCTCCTCAGCCTGATGGTTTTCCATTAGCTTTACAAAAGTGGTTAAGTTTTGGGCAAGGATTATTATCATTTAAACTATAGCCTAAATGTCTTTCAAAGTTAACTTGGTCCAATAGCCTAATGATAATTAAAGACAAGGGAGCATGGAGGGGGTGGTTAGTTTAGCTTAATTTTTCTCACTGATATAATTTTTGCAAAGACAGTTTCATTTAGGGTCCTTTTTAGTTCCATACTAATTTTAGAATATTATATTTTTCTAATTCTGTGAAGAATTACACTGGTAGTTTAACAGGAATAACACTGGACCTGTAAAATGCTTTGGGCAATATGGTCATTCATAATATATTGATTCTTCCAATTCATGAGAATGGAATGCCTTTCCACTTATTTATATTATTTCTGATTTTTTTCCAGTAGTGTTTTGTAGTATTCTTTGTATAGATATTTCATTTCTTTTGTTAGGTATATCCCTAGGTATTTTATTTTCTTTGTTGCAGTTGTAAATGTGATTGTGTTATTGGTTTTAATCACAGCCTGTGCATTATTAGTGTATAGAAATGATCATGATTTTGAACATTGATTTTTCTATCCCGAAGTCTTACTAAATTTATTTATTAGCTCTAGTAGTAGCCTTTTGGTGGAGTCTTGAGGGTTTTCTAGATATAGTGTCATATCTTTGATGAAGAAAAATAGTTTGGCTTCTTCTTTACCTATTTAGATGCCTTCTATTTCTTTTTCTTGCCTGATTGCTCTGGCTAAGATTTCCAGTATTATGTTGAATACATTCAGAGAGAGCAAGCACCCTTATATTGTTCTAGTTCTCAAGGACTGGTTCCAGTTTTCGCCCACGTAGTATGATGTTGGCTGTGGTTTTGGCTCTTATCATTTTGAGGTATATTTATCCTATGCCTAGTATTGAGGGTTTATAAAAGGGATGCTGGATTTTACTTAAAGCTTGTTCAGAGTCCATTGAGATGATTGTATAGTTTTTGCTTTTAATTTTGTTTATGTGGTGAATCACATTTATTGATTTGTTCATGTTGATCCAGTCTTGCATTCCAGAGGACTACTTAATCATGAAGTATTAAGTGTTTGATGTGCTGCTGGATTTGATTTGTTAGTATTTTGTTGAGAGTTTTTGTGCCTATGTTATATTTTTGTGTCTAAAAATATTGGCTTCAAATTTTCTTTTTTACTATATCTTTGCCAGATTTTGATATTAGGGTGATACTAACTTCATAGAATGAGTTAGGCAGGAGCCTATCATTCTCAAATTTTTGCAATAGTTTCAGTAGAATTGGCTTAGTTCTTTGTATGTGTTTTAGCATTCAGCTGTGAATTTATCAAATCCAGGGCTTTTTTGGATGGTAATTTTTTTAAGCGAAAGCAAGTTTATTAGGAAATTAAAGGAATAAAGAATGGCTACTCCGTAGGCAGAGAGGTGTGGTTGGTAAATTTTTTATTACTGTTTCAATTTCAGAGCTTGATATTAGTGTATAAGGGTTTCAATCTCTTCTTGAATGAACCTTGGAAGATTATGTGTTTCCAAGAATTTTTTCATTTCCTCTATATTTTCTAGTTTTTGTGCATAGGGTTATTCATATTATTATCTAAGAATCATTTGTCTTTTTGTGGGCTTGGTCATAATGTCTTTGTCATTCTAATTTACTTATTTGGATCTTTATTTTCTCTTGTTAATTTTAGCTCATGGTCTATGAATCTTGTTTATTTTTTCAAAGAAATTACTCTTGGTTTTATTTATCTTTTGTATGGATTTTTGCATCTCAATTTCATTCTATTATTCACTAATTTTAGTTATTTATTTTCTTCTGCTAGATTTGGCTTTGTTTTGTTCTTTTTCTCTAGTTCTTTTAGTTCAAAAGTTATATTGTTAACTTGAGACCATTTAAAATTTATAATGAAGGTGTTTAGTGTTATAAACTTTTTTCTTAATACTGCTTTAGGTACATCACAGAGATTTTGGTAACTTCTCTCTTTATTTTAATTAATTTCAAAGTTTATTTTTAAATTTCTTCCCTCATTTATATGTTCACCCAGGAGTTATTCAGGAGTAAGTTTTTAAATTTCCATATATTTGTGTAGTTTGGAGGGATCTTCTTGATATTGATTTTTTTTTTTTTTTTTTTTTTTTTTCAGACAGGCTCTCATTCTGTCACCCAGGCTAAAGCACAGTGGCACAACCTTGGTTCACTGTTACCTCTGCCTCCTAGACTCAAGTGATCTTTTCACCTCAGCCTCCCAGTAGCTGGGACCACATGTATGCGCTACCATGCCTAGCTAATTTTTGTATTTTTTGTGGAGATGGGGTTTGACCATGTTTCCCAGGCTGGTCTTGAATTTCTGCGCTCAAGCTGTCCTCCCACGTCAGCTTTGCAAAGTGCTGGGATTACAACATGAGCCACCATTCCTGGCCTGATTCCTATTTTTATTGCACAGTAGTCTGAGTGTGTACTTGGTATGACTTTAATTTTTTTCAATTTATTGAGAATTAGTGGCTGAGTATATAGCCTATCTTAGAATATGTTCAGTGCACAGACGCACAGATAAGAAGAATATGTATTTTGTAGTTGTTGGGTGTTGTGTTCTGTACGTGTCTATTAGGTTCAATCAGTCAAGTGTAAAATTTAAGTCCATGGTAGGTTAGTTTTCTACCATGATGAAATGTCTAATGCTGTCATTGGAGTGCTGAATTCTCCTCCTATTAAACTATGGTTGTCTAAGTCTTTCCATAGGCCAAGAAAAACTTGTTTTATGAACGTGGTTCCTCCAAATTTTTGTTTTATATTTTGGATAGGTAAGGCTTCTTGTTGGATATTAGTCTTTATCATTATGTAATTCCCTTCTTTATCCCTCTTAACTTTTATCCCTCTGTTTAATGTGATATATAAATAGAGATTATTCTTTTTTGGTTTTTCCTTTGCATGAGAGATCTTCCTCCATCTTTTTACTTTTAGACTGTGAGTGTCATTACTGGTGAGATTGGTTGTTTTAAGACAACAGATTGTAGGGACTTTTCTTTCTGTTTAGTATGCCATTCTATGCCTTTTAAGTGGGGCATTTTGCCCATTTACATTCAGAGTTAGTATTGATATATGAGGCTTTGATCCTGTCATTCTGATGTTAGCTGGTGTTAGGTAGACTTGATTACATGATTGCTTTGTAGCACCTGTAGGCTATGTCCTTAAGTGTGTTTTTTGTGTAAGTAGGTGCCATTTTTTAATTCCATGTCTAGCACTCCTTTAAGGATCTTTTATAAGTCTAGTTTAATTGAAATGAATTCCCTCAGCATTCTCATGTCTGAGAAACATTTTATTTCTTCTTCCCATATGAAGCTTAGTTTAGTGAAATATGAAGTTCTTGGACAGAATTCTTTTTCTTTAAGGATGCTGAAAAGAGGCTCCTAATCTCTTCTAGCTTGTGAGGTTTATCCTGAGAGATCTGCTGCTAGCCTTATGAGGTTCTTTCTGTATATTACTTGATCTTTCTCTCTAGCTGTCTTTAATGTGTTTCCTTCTTTGTGCATATTGATGGATCTGATGATTATAAGCGGTTGGGATAGTCATCTTGTCGAGTACCTGGCCAGGGGTCTCCTTATGTTTTGGATTTGCACTTCAATTTCTCTAGTGAGATTAGAGAACTTTTCATTGACGTTATATTCAAATATATTTTCTAAATTGTTTATTCTCTCTGCTTCTCTCTCGGGAATGTTGATGAGTCATAGATTTGGTCTCTTTACATAACCTCATATTTCTCAGATGTTTCACTACTTTAGAAAATTCTTTTATTATTTTGGTCTGACTGTTGATTCCAAGAACTGGTCTTCAAGCTCAGAGACTTTTTTTCTCGGCTTGATCTCTTCTATTCCTAATAATTCTGAAAATATTATGAGATATTTTAAAATTGTTTTTCCCTAGAAACTCAGTTTGTTTTTTTTCTCTTAAAATGGCCATTTTCTCTATCATTTCTTAGATAACCGTATGGGTTTCCTTGTATTCCTTGGACTGGGTTTCAACTTTCTCTTGGATTAGATTAGCTTCCTTGCTACCAGATTCTTAATTGTATGTCTGTCATTTCAGTCATTTCTGATTGGATAAGAGCCATTGCTGGGGAGCTACTGGACTAATTTGGAGGTAAGTGAACCCTGGATTTTTTCATTTCCAGCGTTTTTGTGCTGATTCTTTCTCATTTGGTGGGCTGGTGTTCCTTTAAATGTAGTGTAAGTTGGACATAGTCAGTTGGTTTTATTTTTAGATGTTTTCAGAAGACCAAGGCTCTGTGAAGGCTCTTTATTTGTGACTGAATTATTACCCTTTTATTCACAGGAGGGTATATAAGCAAAGTATTTTTGTTGTTGTAGTTGGTGTGCAATCCAGTAGATGGTGTGTAAAAGTAATTCTTTGTAGATAGGCTCTAAGTCAGCCGCTTGGCTCCGTCATATTTCTTCACATTTGCAGGCATGCTGTGTTGTAGGGTTGAGAAGAAAGATGACTCCTTCACCAGGTCTACCCCTGAACCTTAGAGAAGACTCCTTCAATCACTGGCACTGCACCTACATTTCTTTTATTTAGGTATTTCCAGAGAAATACAGGGCTACTACCAATTGAAATGATGAGCCAGAATTGGGACCACTGTGCTGTGGGCCCAAGCTGGGTGGCCCTGCCTGATAAAGTGCCAGGAGGAGAGTACTCACAGGGAAGGCAGTCTGGCCACTTCTCCCTAGGGTGACTGAAATGTGCTGGAATCAAAAATTTTGTCCTCCCCACTGGCCCAGGAGTAGGAATCATGGGTACCACAGCTTTGGCGGTGACAGAGGGTCTGTCAGTTGTCTGCAGGTGCTCTACCCAAAATAAATGCAGACTTAGGGGCTGAGAAGAGAAATCAGCCAGGGTTGGGCAGCTATGCTGTTAGCCCAAACCAGGGGGCCCTGACTGAGCAGGTAGGTCAGGTGACTTGTGTGGAATATAGTCTGGCCTCTTCTCAGTAAGATGGCTGCAGCAAGCTTGAGGTGTTAACCCCATTTGCCTGTTTTTAATTGTGTTGTCTGTACTTTTGAGGTCTTACATGTAAAATCTTTGCCTAGACCAATGTTTTGCAGTGCTTATCCTATGTTTTATTCTAGTACTTCTAACTTTTTTCTTTTAATTTCACTTTTACTTTAGGAACAGGGAGTACATGTGCAGATTTGCTACATGAAAATATTGATTGATGCTGAGGTTTGGAGTATGAATCCCATCACCCAAGTAGTGAACATAATACTCATTTAGTTTTTAACCCACCCCATTCCATCTCTCCACCCTCTTCCAGTAGTTTTATAGTTTCAGGTTTTATATTAAAGTGTTTAATCCAGCTTGAGCAGACTTTTTTGTTATGATGAGAAATAAAGTCATATTCCATTTTTGCATATGGATATCCAGTTTCCTGAGCACCAGGAATTGAAGAGGATGGCCTTTCTCTAGTGTAAGCTTTTGGCCCAATTGTCAAAGCTCAGTTTTCTATAAATGCATGGACTTATTTCTGTATTATCTATTCAGTTTCATTGGTCCATGTGTTTGTTTTTATAATAATATAATGCTGTTTTTGTTCCTATGGTCTTGTAATATATTTTGAAGACAGATATTGTGATCCCTCCAGCTTTATTTATTGCTCATAATTGTTTTTCTACTTAGGGTATTTTTTGGTGTTATACAAATTATATAATTGTTCGAGCTATATATCTGAAAAATGATGTTGGCATTGTAATAGTAAAAATTAGTGTAATAATTTAGTGTAAAACTACACTAAATTTGTAGTTTGCTTTGGGCTGTCCATTAGTTCGTTTTCACATTGCTATAAGGTACTACCTGAGACTGAGTAATTTATAAAGATGAGAGGTTTAATTGACTCACAGTTCTGTAGCTTGTACAAGAAACATAACTGGAAAAGTCTCAGGAAACCTGCAATCATGTTGGAAGGAGAAGGAGTGAAAGGGAAGCTGGCATGTCTTACATGGCCAGAGAAGGAGAAAGAGAGAACAAAAGAAGTGCTACACACTTTTAAACAACCAGATCTCATGAGAGCTCACTCACTATCACAAGAAAAAAAAGGAGGAAATGCGTCCCCATGATCCATTCACCTCTCACAAGGCCCCTCCTCCAACCCTAAGAATTACAATTCAACTTGAGATTTGGGTGGGGACACAGGCAAGCCATATCAGACTGTGTAGTCATTTTAATGGTATTAATTGTTCTGATACATGAGCAAAGGGCATATTTCTATTTGTTTTTGTCATCTTCCATTTTTTTGTTCAACATTTAGTAATTTTTTCTTAAAAAGATCTTTCACCTTCTTGGTTAAGATTATTCCTGGATATTTCATTTATCGTGTAGCTGTTTTAAGTGGGATTGCCTTCTTGTTTTCTTTTTCAGGTGGTTCACTATTGATGCATGGAAACATTAAATATTTTTCTGTGTTAATGGTGTATCCAGAAATTTACTAAATTTATTTATCAGATAATTGAGTTTTCTGTTGCAATCTTTAGATATATAAGATCCTATTATCAGCAAAAAGGAAAAATTTGACCTCTTATTTTCTAATTTGGATGTCTGTCATTTCCTCCACTTACTTGATTGCTCTGGCTAAAACTTCAAATACTGTGTTTTGTAGGACTGCTGATAATGAGCATTCTTGTCTTGATAGTGAGCATTCTTGTCTTGTTCCAGTTTTTAAAAGAAGGAATTTCAGCTTTTACCCATTCATTGTGATATTTTTTGTGGGCTTGTCATATATGGCTTTTATTATGTTGTTAGATATTCCCTCTAATCATAATTTATTGAGCTTCATCAGAAAAAGATGTTCAATTTTAACAGATTTTTTCTGCATTTATTAAAATAATGATACGGTTTTTCTTTTTCATTCTGTAGATGTGACATATCACATGTATTGATTTGCATATGTTGAACCACCCTTGAATAACTGGGATGCATCCCGCTGGATCATGATGTGTAAATTTTTGATGTGCAGTTATTTGGTTTGCTACCTTTTTTTGAGAACTTTCTTATCTGTATTTATCAGGAATATTGATCTGTAGTTTCCTGTTTTTTGTTTGGTTTTTGCATAAATTCAATATCAGAATAACGCTGTCCTGACAGAATGAGTTATGGAAACTTTTCTTCTCTTAAACTTTTTCAAATATTTTGATACTTATTCATAGTTATTTTAAATCTTGGTAAATTGACAGTGAAGCCGTTCAGTCCTAAACTTTTGTTTGTTGGAAGATTTTTGCTATTGAGTCAATTTCATTACTCATTATTGTTCTGTTCAGATTTTATATTTCTTCCTAATTCAGTATTGATAAATTTTTAATGTTCAGAAAGTTATCCATTTTTTCAAGGTATTCTAGTTTGTTGATGTGCTCTTGTTGTTCATTATAAGCTCTGATAATCTTTTTCATTTCTCTGTCATCAGTTGTAATTCTCCTATTTAACTTCTGGTTCATTTAATTGGGTCTTCTCTCTTATTTTCTTGATTAATTTGGTAAGTGGTTTGTTAGGTTGAATTTTTCAAAACTTCAAATTCTCATATTATTTATTTTTTTATTGTTAAAGTCTCCATTGTTTTTAATACTGCCCTGATCTTTTTTACATATTTCCTTCTACATATTTGTGATTGGTTTGTACTTGCTCTTCTAGTATTTTGATGTGCATAATTAGATTTTTATATTAAATATTTTTAGCTTTTTGATGGAGGCATTTATTGCTAAGAATTTCTCTTTTTTTAGTTTATAATGTTTTACTATGATTTATGGATTTTTTTTCCAAAAAGAGCAAAAATTATAAGCATAAAAACTGAGGTATCAGAAAGACTCAAAAGGCTGTTTTTCACTTTGTTCAGAGTTTGTTTCCAGGCATTAAGGGTGTCATACAGTTGTTGTCACTGCTGTTTTCCAAATGTCCAATGTATGCTATGAGTGACAACTACTTTTCTCTGGGTCTGATCAATTTTTCAGTAGACTATTTTAGTTGTTACTGCATCAATAGCAAATGCTTCAACATCATCAGCTCCAATTTAAAGTTCTTGCTAAATTGTATCAAAAGAAATTTATTTTCCACTACCAGGAGTAATCTGGTGGGGGCTGGGCTCTCAAATTACACTATCCTATAGCTGCTTAAGGCTCAGCAGTAGATGGTATTCTGTGTGAGCAATTTTTCTGTAACAGTGCCTTCACGTGATCTCCAGGCAGCTTGCTATATTAGTCTCAGGACCTGTAGGGTTCTAAGAGTTCTCTTATGGCTCAGAAGGTAGGAGTCTGTGGTGGGAGTATGGACCACTCTCACTTACCTTTTTTCTGCATTAGATAGGTCTCTAAATTATCAGCCAATTCTAACTCAGCAAGCTGCCTTGATTTCCTTTTCTTCCTTGCTTTTATTGCTTTGCATCCTTTGTTGAATTCTAGTGTTCTTTCTTAGATGATCTAATCAAAGTGTGATTACTGATTTACTCTGCTCTTTTACATGGAAGAAGAGAGTATCATATGCATCTACTGTATGAAATAATGTCATCTGGAAATAGAAAAAAAAAACTTCTTTTTTCTGATTTGGATGCCTTTTATTTATTTATTCTTGCCTAGCAGCACTAAGACTTCTAGTACTATGTCAAATAAAAGTAGTTAGAATGAGCATTCTTGTCTTATGTCTGATGATACGGAAAAAGCTTTTGGCTTTTAACCATTGATTATGAATTAGCTGTGTGATTTTTATATATGGCCTTTATTTTATTGAGATACATTCCTCTTATAAGTAACTTGTTGAAAGCTTTTATCATGAAAGGTTTTGAATTGTGCCAATTTTTTTCTGCGTTTACTGAGATAAACATATACATTTTATTCTTCATTCTATTAATTTGGTGCATTATTACTATTGAATTGCATATCTTTAAATATCCCTTAATCTCAGAGATATAACTAAGTTGGTCAGAGTATATGATCCTATTTTTGTGCTGTTAAATTTGGTTTGCTGGTTTTTTGTGAAGAATTTTGTATCTATGCTCATCAGAAATATTAAACTGTACCTTTATTTTATTATACCATTATAATCTGGTTTAGTATAAGGCTAATGCTGCCTTCATTGAGCTTGGAAGCATTTACTTGTCTCCAATATTTGAAAGAGCTTGAGAAGGATTTGTGTTAGATTTCCTTAAAAGTTTGGTAGATTTCTGCCATGAAACCAGCAGGTCCTGGGCTTTTCTTCGATGGAATATTTTTGTTCATTGATTCAATCACCTTTCCCATTACTGTTCGATACATAGAACATACTCATAGGATATGAGTATGTTCATAGAATATGAAAATACTTCATATTTCAGATGCTTCAATTGTATGTTTCTAAACATTTATTAATTCATTCTATATTTTCGAATTTTTTGCCATATATTTGCTTATAGTAGTCTTTTATGATTCTATGTACTTCTGTGGTATCAGTTGTATTATCTCCATTTTTAATTATAATTTTATTAACTTGAGTTTCCTGTCATTTTACTTGGTTAATCGAAAGGTTTTTTAAACATTTGTTATTTTCTCAAATGATCAAGCCTCAGTTTTGTTAATTTTTTAAATTATCTTTCTAATCTCAATTTTATTTGTTTCTTCTCTAATATTTTTTTCTCTCTTTTGCAAAATTGGGTTTTTCTCTTTTTAATTTTATTTTTTCTTGGTTTGTTACTTTTCCTTGATGTGTAAAAATCTGTTTTTTATATTGAGTTTTTAAAAATGTAGGTATTTATTATAATAACTTTTTTTCTTTATAATGCTTCTGCTTCATATCATACACAGTATTTTAAAAAACTATTATTTGGCTCAAGAAACTTTTTTTTTTTCCTTTTGATTTTGTTTTTACCCATTAATTGTTTAGTAGAGTGTAGTTTAATTTTCATATATTTGAGAATTTTCCAGAATTTCTTCTTTTTCTAGTTTTATAGCATTATTGTTTGAAAATATGTTTGATAAGATATTAATTTTTAATTTGTCAAGATTTGTTATGTGGCCAAATATATGACCCATACTGAACAATGTTGTGTGTGCACTGAGAAAAAAAATGTGTATTCTTTTGCTATAGTGTTTTATCAAGTCTTTCTTTTGCATATTGATTTTCTGTCTGGATGATTTAACTATTATTGTTAGCGACATATTAAAATCCCCTATCATACTTTTATTGATGTCTATTTCTTTCTTCATTTCTGTTAAAATTTGTTTCACATATTCCCCTGCCTCAATATTGGGTGAATATAGATTTACAACTATTATATCTTCTTGGTGGATTAACCAGTTTATCATTATATAATGACTTTTTTCTCTTCTGTAAAATATTTTGCCTAAATGTTTGATTTTTCTGATATAAATAGTCACCTGCTCTCTTTGGGTTACCATTTTCTTGTCATGATTTTTCCATGCTTTTACTTTAACTTGATGTGTGTCCTTAAGGCTAATGTGAGTGTCTTATATCAGCGTTTCATTGGATCCTTAAAAAACAATCCACTCAAGCACTCTGTGTCTTCTGGTGAAAATTTAAATTAATTTATGCTTAAAGCAATTATTTATAGGTAAGGGCATACTGTTTCCATTTTGTTAATTGTTTTTTGACCGTTTTGCATTTTTTTGTTTGCTTATGTCTTGCTGTCTTTTTTTTTTTTTTTTTCGATTTGTTGATTTTTTGTAGTGGTATTATTTGATTTGTTAACCTTTTTGTGCGTGTGTATTTACTATTAGTTTTAAATTTGTGTATACCATGAGATTGTAATAGATCTTCCTTTCCAAGTGCATGAAAACTGTGAGGCTTACCATCACCTGCCACCCCCACTCCCTGCACAAACTCTTTTGCACAGCAGAGGCAGCAATGCTCCTCTCTAGAGCATCAACCTGTTGGCCTGAGACCTACTTCCATCTTCCAATACCCACAGAGGCTGCTCTGCACATGGTGATACAGAGGGCAAACCTGCCCTACTGAGCCCCACTCTGACAGTTAACACAGAGAATAGAATCTCTTGGGAGCTACACAGACCTACCATTGCCCGAGAAACCAGAGCATCCCCATAGACAGCATAAGGCAAGCAAAATCCTCCTGCTACTTCAGCTCATGCTCTTTTGCAAGTGCCACATCCTATCTAAAAGCCAAATGCCATTGGCTTTTTCCATTATAGTATATCCTAGTAGAATAATACTGTACACAGGAAGAAAAAAAAATGGCTGTGCGATCTCGGCCACACAACTACCTGCATGAATCTAGCTAACCAGGAGGTCCTGAGTCTGTTCATCTGACCAGCTCATTATTACTAACACTGGCATTCAAGAAAGCCAACACACTAAAGCTATCAATAACCAAAAGATTTCACAGAGTCTACATCACTCCCTTGCCACCCCCATTAGAGCTTGTGCTGCTACTCACTGCTAGGAAACTTGAGGACAGCTCACATCACCAGATCATTTTCAGACATTGCTCAACACTAGCCTGGAATGTGGCACCTTCAATGGGCAGCTAGACACAGGAAAAACAACACTCACAGTTGCCTAGCTCTCACAGACTCCCACTCCTAAAGAAAGAAGGAGTGCACCACATTAAGGGAACACCTTGTGGGACAAAAGTAACCAGATGGGAGGCCCTGAGGACCAGATCCTACCACTTGTGGAAAACCTCCTTCAGCAGAGGCACCATTTAAGTGCTAAATTCACCAATATGTTCAGTTATTTTCCAGCAGTCAAACAGCCCTGGTGCATGTGAAGGGTCTTGGAAAAGAGGAAGTATTTCCCTACTTATCCACCAAAATAAGCACAGTTGTGGCTTCTCCCATGGGAGTGTAATAGGGGTGCAAATATAGACAGCCTTTCTGGAACACATCAGGATGACTGCATCTTCAAAGAAGAAGCACCCTCCTGTTTCAGGTTTGCATGAGATACAGAGTTACAATTCCTCTCTACTTAGAACATTCCTACAGATGAAAAGAGGTGATTGTCTAATCAGAATAGCCATAGCATTGTGACAGGAGTATGTCTGAGAGGTGAATAAATTTCCTGCTGAGCTGACAAAGGTGCTGAGCTGGCTCCAAACCTTTTCCATGATAAGACCTTGGTGCAACTCCCTGAGAGTTCCTCCAGTCACTCTGTCAGGTCTAAGACTTTGTTTACCCATGTGCTAAATCACAACCAGTTTCTATATGCGGACACCTCTCCTACTGTCCTTAAGCCTAAACTATTAAACCAGTAAATACTGGGAGTAAATGAATAAATGAAAAAAGTACACACCGCAGGGGAATGAGTTAAGCTTTAAGGTAACTCTAATTGCAACTCCACAGGAAATAGTGTTCACACACCAGGCACATTGACACTACAACTAGTATGTGAGAAAACCATTATACAAAAACTCTTAATAAGCAAGGTACTCTTTCAGAGTCTTCACCGCTGAAAGTGCCAAGAACCAAATTAGGGTGAAATTAACTAAAGGCATTAAAGTGTAATTTTTAAGGGGGAAATTAAAAAAACTAAAATCAAACACACAAAAGAAATAATCAAATTAAACATAAATTTAAAAATAATTAGAATAAATAGTCTATCCAAAGGAGAAAAAAACAGAAAAATAACTGACAAAACAGGGTGCTCTACCACCCCAAAAGATCACACAGGCTCTCCAGCAATGGACCCAAACCGAGATAAAAACTGTGAAATACTGATAAGAAATTCAGAAGTTTGATTATTAAGCTACTCAAGTAGATATCAGAGAAAGATAAAAAACCATCACAAAGAAATATTAAAAAGCAATTCAGAATATGAATGAAAAAGTTTCTAGAGAGAGATGATCAAGAAAAAACAGTGAGAACTTATGGATATGAAAGACACACTGAGAGAATTAGAAAATTGGAAAATTTTAACAATGGGCTAGAACAAGTAGAAGAAATAATTTTAGAGTTTGAAGATGAGTCGTTTAAATTAACCAGATCAGACAAAAATAAAGAAATATCAAAAGAAATAAAGTATCTAAGAAATATGGGATTGTGCAAAGCAGCCAAATGTAAGAAAAATTGGTGTTCCTGAAGAAGAGAAAATAATAAGTCTGAAACGCTTATTTGAGGGAATAATCAATATCTTTTCTATCTGGGCTCTAGATCTACATACCCAAATCCAAGAAGCTCAAAGAACTCCTGGGAAACATATTGCAAAAAAAAAATAAATAAATAACCAAAACATAAAATCATCAGGCTATCTAAAGTAAACACGAAGGGAAGAATTCTAAGAGCAGTGAGACAAAAGCATCAGACAACCTAAAAAAAAAATCCTGTCAGACTACAGCAGGCTTCTCAGAAGAAACGTTACAAGCCAGAAGGGATTGGAGTCCTATCTTCAACCTCCTTAACAGAGAAAATATCAGTTAACAATTTTGTATCTTACAAAATTAAGTTTCATAAATGAAGGAGAAATATAGTCATTTTCAGACAAACAGATGCTGAAGGCATTTGTCACAACCAAACCAGCACTACAGAAAATGCTAAAAGGAGTTCTAAGCCCTTAAACAAAAACTTGATATACACCAAATTAGAACTTCTTGAAAGCTTAAAACTCACAAAGCCTGTAAAACAATAACACAGTTAGAAAAAAAGCTATCTAGGTTACAATTAACATGATGGGGGGGCGGAGCAAGATGGCCGAATAGGAACAGCTCCAGTCTCCAACTCCCAGCGCAAGCGACACAGAAGACCCGTGATTTCTGCATTTTCAACTGAGGTACTGGGTTCATCTCCCTGGGGAGTGCCAGACGATCGGTGCTGGTCAGCTGCTGCAGCCCGACCAGCAAGAGCTGAAGCAAGGCGAGGCATTGCCTCACCTGGAAAGCGCAAGGGGGAAGGGAATCCCTTTTCCTAGCCAGGGGAACTGAGACACACAACACCTGGAAAATCGGGTAACTCCCACCCGAATACTGCACTTTAAGCAAACAGGCACACCAGGAGATCATATCCCACACCTGGCCGGGAGGGTCCCACACCCACGGAGCCTCCCTCATTGCTAGCACAACAGTCTGTGATCTACCGGCAAGGCAGCAGCGAGGCTGGGGGAGGGGCGCCCACCATTGCTGAGGCTTAAGTAGGTAAACAAAGCTGCTGGGAAGCTCGAACTGGGTGGAGCTCACAGCAGCTCAAGGAAACCTGCCTGTCTCTGTAGACTCCACCTCAGGGGACAGGGCACAGTAAACAATAACAAACGCAGCAGCTGTGCAGAGGCAAATGACTCTGTCTGACAGCTTTGAAGAGAGCAGTGGATCTCCCAACATGGAGGTTGAGATCTGAGAAGGGACAGACTCCCTGCTCAAGTGGGTCCCTGACCCCTGAGTAGCCTAACTGGGAGACATCCCCCACTAGGGGCAGTCTGACACCCCACACCTCACAGGGTGGAGTACACCCCTGAGAGGAAGTTTCCAAAGCAAGAATCAGACAGGTACACTCGCTGTTCAGAAATATACTATATTCTGCAGCCTCTGCTGCTGATACCCAGGCAAACAGAGTCTGGAGTGGACCTCAAGCAATCTCCTGCAGCTACAACCTACAGCTGAGGATCCTGACTGTTAGAAGGAAAGCTATCAAACAGGAAGGACACCTACACCAAAACCCCATCAGTACATCACCATCATCAAAGACCAGAGGCAGATAAAACCACAAAGATGGGGAAAAAGCAGGGCAGAAAAGCTGGAAATTCAAAAAATAAGAGCGCATCTCCCCCGGCAAAGGAGCGCAGCTCATCGCCAGCAACGGATCAAAGCTGGACGGAGAATGACTTTGATGACATGAGAGAAGAAGGCTTCAGTCCATCAAATTTCTCAGAGCTAAAGGAGGAATTACATACCCAGCACAAAGAAACTAAAAATCTTGAAAAAAAAGTGGAAGAATTGATGGCTAGAGTAATTAATGCAGAGAAGCTCACAAATGAAATGAAAGAGACGAAAACCATGGCACGAGAAATACGTGACAAATGCACAAGCTTCAGTAACCGACTCGATCAACTGCAAGAAAGAATGTCAGCGATGGAGGATCAAATGAATGAAATGAAGCGAGAAGAGAAACCAAAAGAAAAAAGAAGAAAAAGAAATGAACAAAGCCTGCAAGAAGTATGGGATTATGTAAAAAGACCAAATCTATGTCTGATTGGGGTACCTGAAAGTGAGGGGGAAAATGGAACCAAGTTGGAAAACACTCTTCAGGATATCATCCAGGAGAACTTCCCCAACCTAGTAGGGCAGGCCAACATTCAAATCCAGGAAATACAGAGAATGCCACAAAGATACTCCTCGAGAAGAGCAACTCCAAGACACATAATTGCCAGATTCACCAAAGTTGAAATGAAGGAAAAAAAAACCTTAAGGGCAGCCAGAGAGAAAGGTCGGGTTACCCACAAAGGGAAGCCCATCAGACTAACAGCAGATCTCTCGGCAGAAACTCTTCAAGCCAGAAGAGAGTGGGGGCCAATATTCAACATTCTTAAAGAAAAGAATTTTAAACCCAGAATTTTATATCCAGCCAAACTAAGTTTCATAAGTGAAGGAGAAATAAAATCCTTTACAGATAAGCAAATGCTTAGAGATTTTGTCACCACTAGGCCTGCCTTACAAGAGACCCTGAAGGAAGCACTAAACATGGAAAGGAACAACCGGTACCAGCCATTGCAAAAACATGCCAAAATGTAAAGACCATCAAGGCTAAGAAGAAACTGCATCAACTAACGAGCAAAATAACCAGTTAATATCATAATGGCAGGATCAAGTTCACACATAACAATCTTAACCTTAAATGTAAATGGACTAAATGCTCCAATTAAAAGACACAGACTGGCAAACTGGATAAAGAGTCAAGATCCATCAGTCTGCTGTATTCAGGAGACCCATCTCACATGCAGAGACATACATAGGCTCAAAATAAAGGGATGGAGGAAGATTTACCAAGCAAATGGAGAACAAAAAAAAGCGGGGGTTGCAATACTAGTCTCTGATAAAACAGACTTTACACCATCAAAGATCAAAAGAGACAAAGAAGGCCATTACATAATGGTAAAGGGATCAATTCAACAGGAAGAGTTAACTATCCTAAATATATATGCACCCAATACAGGAGCACCCAGATTCATAAAGCAAGTCCTTAGAGACTTACAAAGAGACTTAGACTCCCATACAATAATAATGGGAGACTTCAACACTCCACTGTCAACATTAGACAGATCAAGGAGACAGAAAGTTAACAAGGATATCCAGGAATTGAACTCATCTCTGCAGCAAGCAGACCTAATAGACATCTATAGAACTCTCCACCCCAAATCAACAGAATATACATTCTTCTCAGCACCACATCGAACCTACTCCAAAACTGACCACGTAATTGGAAGTAAAGCACTCCTCAGCAAATGTACAAGAACAGAAATTATAACAAACTGTCTCTCAGACCACAGTGCAATCAAATTAGAACTCAGGACTAAGAAACTCAATCAAAACCGCTCAACTACATGGAAACTGAACAACCTGCTCCTGAATGACTACTGGGTACATAACGAAATGAAGGCAGAAATAAAGATGTTCTTTGAAACCAATGAGAACAAAGATACAACATACCAGAATCTCTGGGACACATTTAAAGCAGTGTGTAGAGGGAAATTTATAGCACTAAATGCCCACAAGAGAAAGCAGGAAAGATCTAAAATTGACACTCTAACATCGTAATTAAAAGATCTAGAGAAGCAAGAGCAAACACATTCGAAAGCTAGCAGAAGGCAAGAAATAACTAAGATCAGAGCAGAACTGAAGGAGATAGAGACACAAAAAACCCTCCAAAAAATCAATGAATCCAGGAGTTGGTTCTTTGAAAAGATCAACAAAATTGACAGACCACTAGCAAGACTAATAAAGAAGAAAAGAGAGAAGAATCAAATCGACGCAATTAAAAAATGATAAAGGGGATATCACCACCGACCCCACAGAAATACAAACTACCATCAGAGAATACTATAAACACCTCTACGCAAATAAACTGGAAAATCTAGAAGAAATGGATAATTTCCTGGACACTTACACTCTTCCAAGACTAAACCAGGAAGAAGTTGAATCCCTGAATAGACCAATAGTAGCCTCTGAAATTGAGGCAATAATTAATAGCCTACCAACCAAAAAAAGTCCAGGACCAGATGGATTCACAGCTGAATTCTACCAGAGGTACAAGGAGGAGCTGGTACCATTCCTTCTGAAACTATTCCAATCAATAGAAAAAGAGGGAATCCTCCCTAACTCATTTTATGAGGCCAACATCATCCTGATACCAAAGCCTGGCAGAGACACAACAAAAAAAGAGAATTTTAGACCAATATCCCTGATGAACATCGATGCAAAAATCCTCAATAAAATACTGGCAAACCGGATTCAGCAGCACATCAAAAAGCTTATCCACCATGATCAAGTGGGCTTCATCCCTGGGATGCAAGGCTGGTTCAACATTCGCAAATCAATAAACATAATCCAGCATATAAACAGAACCAAAGACAAAAACCACATCATTATCTCAATAGATGCAGAAAAGGCTTTTGACAAAATTCAACAGCCCTTCATGCTAAAAACGCTCAATAAATTTGGTATTGATGGAACGTACCTCAAAATAATAAGAGCTATTTATGACAAACCCACAGCCAATATCATACTGAATGGGCAAAAACTGGAAAAATTCCCTTTGAAAACTGGCACAAGACAGGGATGCCCTCTCTCACCACTCCTATTCAACATAGTGTTGGAAGTTCTGGCTAGGGCAATCAGGCAAGAGAAAGAAATCAAGGGGATTCAGTTAGGAAAAGAAGAAGTCAAATTGTCCCTGTTTGCAGACGACATGATTGTATATTTAGAAAACCCCATTGTCTCAGCCCAAAATCTCCTTAAGCTGATAAGCAACTTCAGCAAAGTCTCAGGATACAAAATTAATGTGCAAAAATCGCAAGCATTCTTATACACCAGTGACAGTCAAACAGAGAGCCAAATCAGGAATGAACTTCCATTCACAATTGCTTCAAAGAGAATAAAATACCTAGGAATCCAACTTACAAGGGATGTAAAGGACCTCTTCAAGGAGAACTACAAACCACTGCTCAGTGAAATCAAAGAGGACACAAACAAATGGAAGAACATACCATGCTCATGGATAGGAAGAATCAATATCGTGAAAATGGCCATACTGCCCAAGGTAATTTATAGATTCAATGCCATCCCCATCAAGCTACCAATGAGCTTCTTCACAGAATTGGAAAAAACTGCTTTAAAGTTCATATGGAACCAAAAAAGAGCCCGCATCTCCAAGACAATCCTAAGTCAAAAGAACAAAGCTGGAGGCATCACGCTACCTGACTTCAAACTATACTACAAGGCTACAGTAACCAAAACAGCATGGTACTGGTACCAAAACAGAGATATAGACCAATGGAACAGAACAGAGTCCTCAGAAATAATACCACACATCTACAGCCATCTGATCTTTGACAAACCTGAGAGAAACAAGAAATGGGGAAAGGATTCCCTATTTAATAAATGGTGCTGGGAAAACTGGCTAGCCATAAGTAGAAAGCTGAAACTGGATCCTTTCCTTACTCCTTATACGAAAATTAATTCAAGATGGATTAGAGACTTAAATGTTAGACCTAATACCATAAAAATCCTAGAGGAAAACCTAGGTAGTACCATTCAGGACATAGGCATGGGCAAAGACTTCATGTCTAAAACACCAAAAGCAACGGCAGCAAAAGCCAAAATTGACAAATGGGATCTCATTAAACTAAAGAGCTTCTGCACAGCAAAAGAAACTACCATCAGAGTGAACAGGCAACCTATAGAATGGGAGAAAATTTTTGCGATGTACTCATCTGACAAAGGGCTAATATCCAGAACCTACAAAGAACTCAAACAAATTTACAAGAAAAAAACAAACAACCCCATCAAAAAGTGGGCAAAGGATATGAACAGACATTTCTCAAAAGAAGACATTCATACAGCCAACAGACACATGAAAAAATGCTCATCATCACTGCCCATCAGAGAAATGCAAATCAAAACCACAATGAGATACCATCTCACACCAATTAGAATGGCGATCATTAAAAAGTCGGGAAACAACAGGTGCTGGAGAGGATGTGGAGAAATAGGAACACTTTTACACTGTTGGTGGGATTGTAAACTAGTTCAACCATTATGGAAAACAGTATGGCGATTCCTCAAGGATCTAGAACTAGATGTACCATATGACCCAGCCATCCCATTACTGGGTATATACCCAAAGGATTATAAATTATGCTGCTATAAAGACACATGCACACATATGTTTATTGCAGCACTATTCACAATAGCAAAGACTTGGAATCAACCCAAATGTCCATCAGTGACAGATTGGATTAAGAAAATGTGGCACATATACACCATGGAATACTATGCAGCCATAAAAAAGGATGAGTTTGTGTCCTTTGTAGGGACATGGATGCAGCTGGAAACCATCATTCTTAGCAAACTATCACAAGAACAGAAAACCAAACACCGCATGTTCTCACTCATAGGCGGGAACTGAACAATGAGATCACTTGGACTCGCGAAGGGGAACACCACACACCGGGGCCTATCATGGGGAGGGGGGAGTGGGGAGGGATTGCATTGGGAGTTATACCTGATGTAAATGACGAGTTGATGGGTGCAGCACACCAACATGGCACAAGTATACATATGTAGCAAACCTGCACGTTGTGCACATGTACCCTACAACTTGAAGTTTAATAATAATAAATAAATTTAAAAAAAAAAATTAACATGATGAAGAGAAGAGTACCTCATGTCTCAATATTAACATTAAATATAAATGGTCTAAATGTTCCACTTAAAACATATGAAATGGCAGAGTGTATTAAAATTAAACAAACAAAAAAACCATCAACGAAATATCTGCTGTCTTCAATAGACTCGTGTAATATAGAAAGATTTATGTAAACTCAAGTTAAAAGGGTGAAAAAAGATATTCCACCATAATGGAAACCAAAAGCAAGCAGGAGAAGCTATTCTTATACAAAATATGCTTCAAAACAACAACAGTAAATAAAAAAGACTAAGATGCTCACTATATAGTGATAAAGGAAGCAATTCAACAAGAAGACATTACAATCTTAAATTTATGTGCACCAAACACTAGAGGTCCTAGATTCAAAAAACAATTACTGCTAAACCTAAGAAATGAGATAGACAGCAGAACAATAATAGTGGGAGACTTCAATACACCACTGACAGCAGTAGATAGATCGTCAAGACTGAAACTCAACAGAGAAACAATGGACATAAATGACATGCGAGAATAAATAAACTTAACTGATATTTACAGAACATTCTAACCAAGATCTTTAAAATATATGTTCTTCTCATCAATGTATGGAATATTCTCCATGATAGACCATACAATAGGTCACAAAACAAATCTCAATAAATTTCAAAATATTGAAATCACAAGTATCGTTCCAGGACAGAGTGAAAACAAACTAGAAATCAACTTCCAAACAAACCGTCGAAATGATGTTTTAAAAAAAGAAATTAAATAATCTGCTAAATTATATCTTGGTTAACAATGAAATTAAGATGAAAATTTTAAAATTATTTGAACTGGATGATAATAATGAGACAAGTTATCAAAACTGCTGCAACACAGCAAAAAGAGTCCTAAGAGGAAAACTTATAGCACTAATCACCTACATCAAAAAATCTGAAAGAACACAAATTGACAATCTGATGTCACACTTCAACAAACTGAAAAAACAAGAACAAACTAAACTTGAGGCTAGAAGAAGAAAATAAATAATAAAATCAGAGCAGAAAAACATGAAATTCAAACAAAAAATATTTTAAAAACTTAATTTTAAAAATATTGTTTAAGAGTAATGGCAAAAACTTTTACTTTTAAGAGTAAGCAAAAACTGTTAAGAGTAATGGCAAAAACTACAATGACATTTGCAATTACTTTTGCACCAGCCTAATAGAAAAAAAAAAGAATAAAAGTGATAGACCATTAACTAGATTAATCAAAAAAAGAAGAGTGAAGATCCAGATAAGCTCAATTAGAAATAAAAATGGAGACATTACAACCTACACCAGAGAAATACAAAATATCATTCGAGAAGACTATGAACATCTTTATGTGCACAAACTAGAAAACCTAGAGAAAATGGACAAATTCCTGGTAACATTCAATCCTCCTAGATTAAATTAGGAAGATACAGAAATATTGAACAGATAAATAACAAGCAGTGAAATTAAATCAGTAAATTAAAAATTGCCAAGAAAAAAATTTCAGGAGTAGATGGATGAATGGCTGAATTCTACCAGATATTCAAAAATAAATTGGCACTAATCCTTCTAAAACTGTTCAAAAAAATTGAGAAAGAAGGAATTCTTTCTAAATCATTCCATGACACTAGTGTCACACTGATACCAAAATCAGGAAAGGACAAAACACCACCACAAAACTGCAAATTGATGTATCTGATGAACATTTATGCAAAAATCCTCAAAAAAATATTAGCTAACTGAATCTAACAGCACTTTACCAGAATTTGAATTTTACTACAAGACCATAATTACCAATATAGCATGGTACTGGTATCAAAGTAGGCACATAGACCAATAAAATAGAATAGATAACCTAGAAATAAAGTCAAATAGATACAGCCAACTGATTTTCAACAAAGCATACAAAAACATAAATTGGAGAATGGGCACTCTATTTAATAAATGGTCCTGGGAAAACTGGTAAGCCACATCTAGAAGAATGAAACTGGATCCCTATCTCTCACCATATGCAAAAATCAACTCAAGATGAATCCAAGACTTAAATATAATCTGCAATCATAAAAATTCTAGAAGATAATGTTGAAAAAAATTTTCTAGACATTGGCTTAGGCACGTAATTCATGACTAAAATCTCAAAAACAAATTCATCAAAAACAAAAATAAACAAATGGGACCTAAATAAACTTAAAAACTTCTGCATAATAATAGATATAATTAACAGAGTAAACAGACAACCCGCAGAATGGAAGAAAATATTTACAAACTATGCATCCAATAAAAGATTAATATCCAAAATCTATAAGCAACCAAAATAAATTATGAAGATAAAAACAAATAATCCCATTAAGAAGTGGGCAAAGGACACGAGTAGACATTTCTCAAAAGAACATATACAAATGGCCAACAAACCTATGAATTATTGCCAACGTCACTAATCACAAGGGATGTACAAATTAAAACCAAAATGTGATGCCACCTTACTCCTGCAAAAGCCATTATTAAAAAGTAAAATAAAATAAAAGACATTGTAGCTGTGGGTAACAGAATGCTGATACACTACTGGTGAAAATGTAAATTAGTACATCTTCTATAGAAAACAGTATGGAAATTCCTTAAAGAGCTAAAAGTAAGTGTACCATTTGATCCATAAATCTCACTACTGAATATCTACCCAAAGGAAAGAAGTCATTACATGAAGAAGACAATTGCACAGGTATGTTGATAGCAGCACAACTCACATTTGCAGAGATGTGGAATCAATCTATATACCCATTAATGAGTGGATAAAAAATGTGGTATATATACACTGTGAAATACTAATCAGCCATTAAAAGGAACAAAATGACGTCTTTTGCAGCAACTTGGATAGGGCTGAAGGCCATTATTCTAAGTGAAGTAACACAAGAGTGGGAAACCGAAATTCGTCTGTTCTCTTGTAAGTGAGAGATAAGCTATGAGTACACAAAAGCATACAGAGTGATATAACGGGCTTTAGAGACTCAGAAGAGGTAGAGTGAGAGGGAGGCCAGAGATTGTAAAAATGTAATTTAGGTACAATATACACTACTCTGGTGATAAGTGCATTAAAAATCTCAGAATTCACCACTATATAATACATTAATGTAACCAAAAATGACTCGTACCCCAAAAGCTGTTGAAATAAAAAAATAAATAAACAGGTTTAAAAAAATAAAAAAGAAATGAAACAACTTATAACAGTGGATTTAAGCTCATAACAATTTAACTTCAATTACATATGAAATTCTGCATTTGTATTTCTCTCCTAAGCATTATATGCTATTGATTTCACACTGTACATAATTTTATATTGTGTTTCCATTAACACAATATTACAGTTACAGTTATTTTTAATACTGTTGTCCTTTTACTTTTTTTTTTTGTTTGTTTTGAGATGGAGTCTCGCTCTGTTGCCCAGACTAGAGTGCAGTGGTGAGAGCTCGGCTCACTGCAATCTCCCCTTTCCGGGTTCAAGCAATTATCCTGCCTCAGCCTCCTGAGTAGCTGGGACTAAGGCACCCACCACCACGCCCAACTAATTTTGTATTTTTAGTAGAGACGGGGTTTCACCATATTGGTCAGGCTGGTCTCGAACACCTGACCTCGTGATCCACCTGTCTCAGCCTCCCAAAGTGCTGAGATTACAGGTGTGAGCCACCGTGCCTTTTACTTTCCTTTTACTTTCATATTAGAGTTAAAAGTTATTTACACACCACCATTAGAGTATTAGGGTATTCTGAATTTTACCATACATTTACTTTTAGGGGTGGGTTTTATAATTTTATACGTTTTCATTTTGTTACTTAATGTGCTTCTGTTTCCATTTCAATGACTATAGCATTTATTGTAAGGAAAGTGTATATAGTGGTAACAAACTGTCATGTTTTCTTTGTCTTCTTAGTTTCTGAAGTACTGATATGTCAGGTACGGTATTCTCGGTTGGATTTTTCCTTTATTTAGCATTTTAAGTATATTTTTCCACTTCTTCCTGGCCTGCAAAGTTTCTGCTGAGAAGTCTGCTGATAGCCTTATGGGAGTTCACTTATAAGTGATAAATCACTTTTCCTTTGACGCTTTGAAGAGTACCTCTTTGTCTTCAACTTTTGATAATTTTATTTTAAAATGCTTCAAGTTATTTGTGTTTAAATTGCTTTTACTTGAGATCTGCTGAGCTCCATTAATATAAATGTCTATATCATTTTAAAGATGTTCATATTTTCAGTCATTATTTCTTTAAATAATTTGTCTGCTCCTTTTTCTTCTTTTTGGACTCATCATATTTGCTCGATGGTTTCCTAGGGGCCCCTTATCTTTATTTCAGTTGTTTTTATCTTTATTGTTTTTCGTTCCTGTCACTGACTAATTTCAAATAACCAGTCATAAATTTGCTAATTATTCTTCATGATTGAGTCTTCTGTTGAAGTTCATCTATTTGTAAATATTAGTGTTCATAAATGCTTGGAATATACTTGTCGAATTTTAAAAATGCAACATAAAGATGGAATTACAAGACAGTGTTACTTATGTTTCCCATCACATCCCGCCTGTATACAACACTTATGTAAATGCTTTTTATTAGTGTACTTACATTATATTCAAAACAACTTCTTGCTTAACTGTGACTTTAAAATTATTAAAGATAAAATGTAATTTTTAAAGTGTAGATTTTGTGGTGATTCAAAAACAGGAAATTTATTGTGTTTTCTTAAGTCATTTTGACATCACCATAGTAATAAATTCATTTAAGGCATGTTACTATCATTAATTGCAGTGATAATTGTCATTGAGAAAACATTGCCTAATTCTTATGGCAAAATGTTGTCAGTTCATGTCTCAGAAAATCATACTGCAATAATATCATTTCCTTCTGAGCGTTAATGTAAATAAGTTTTCCAGCATCAAACAATGACTAATTATGTATATACGGATAACTCAAGTACAAGATACATAAGCACAGCTGATTTTCATAAAATTGGCAAATGATTAGAGGAAAGTTTGGTCTCCAGATCTTGATCTAGGGTCAGAAAGATTTAAAATGTAGATTATTGTTGGATTTTTAAAACTTTACACAGTATATATTGTATATTACTTAACTTCACTGAGATCTGTTGCAGAATTCTATAATCAAAATGCATAAATATTATTTTATTCAAGTTCATTAATATTTTTAATAAAAATAGCAACTTATGTTAGATTTTACTACCAAATCAATTTTTTATTCACACTTATTAAAACAAAGAAAACCCAATTTTTTTTTCAGAGTATTTTTGATTACAGAATTGAGAACAAAGAGCTGAGTACCCGTATGTACTTTAATAATGAAGATGTCCTTTCAACCTCCACCAACTACAAATACAGGTTCTTTATCCTAGAGGGAAGAAAAGCAATGGGGGAGAGAGTATGGAAAAACAGATCAGGAACTCACATTATATATAATACATTTTTATATAATTTTGGTTTTAAACCATCTGATAATGGGAAATATACTTATCATGATTATTGCTACGCTTTTTGTTGCCTTTTTGTTCCATACATTTGCATGTCTAAATATTTTCTTCTAGAGTTTTTGCATAAAGTCATTTTATAATAAGGATTGTGATAAACAGAAATATCTGGGCTATGTTGAAATCTGCAATGAGATGCATTCTCAATCATTTGGCTCTGCATATGTCTTCAATATTTTGTATGATTTATACATAAAAGTGACAAAGTCATTATTATGTGTGTGTGTGTGTGTATGTGTGTGTGTGTGTGTGTGTATTTATGTATATATATATCCTTTTAGTTATGTCTCTCTGTGGAACCCTAATACAAAGTGTGATCTTGATGAGTTACTGGAAGTTAAATAGAGACTAGTTTGAGAGTTAAAAATAATAAATAAATAAATAAATAAATAGATAAATAAATAAAACTAGTGGTGGCTGTCTTGGGAGAGCAAAATTTTGACAGGGTTTTTTCCATAGAAACCTGTCTTAATTTGTTTTGTGCTTTTATAATATAATTCTGTAGACTGAGTGATTTACAATAAAGAGAAGTTTATTGGCTCAAAGTTATAGAGGCTGGAAAGTGTAAAATCAAGGTGCCAGCATCTGCCAATGCCCTTCATATTGTCATAACATGGCAAAAGCCATCACATGGCAGAAAGCAAAGAGAGGATGAGAAAGAGAAAACAAGAGGGGTCAAACTTACTTCCTCAATAAAGGCATTAATCCACTTATAAGTGTGATGCCCTCAAGACCCGAATACCTCTTAAAGGTCCCACGTCTTCATAGTGTTGAAATAGCAATTACATTTCAACATGATGTTTTGATGGGACAAACATTTATGTAATACCATAGCATTCCATCCCCTGATCTGCCAAAACGTGTGTCTCCTCAAGTACAAAATATTACATCCTGTCTCAATAGCTCCAAAGTCTCATCCTACCATCAACTCCAAAGTCTAAAGTCTCATGTAAATCAGATATGGATGAAAATCAAGGCATAAATCATCCTAAGGCAAGTTGCTCTCTAGCTGTGAACCTAAAAAATGAAAATGAAATGCTTTTATTTTACATGATTCCAAAATACAATGGTGGGACAAGCATAGGATAGACATTTCTATTCAAAAAACAAACAAACAAAAAAAGAGGCAAAGAGAAAGGAGTAATGGGTCCCAAGGAAGTCCAAAACCCAAACTGAAAAACAACACTAAACCCTAAGGCTTGCAAATAATCTTATTTAAGTTCAAGTTCCACCTTATAAACACATACTGAACCTCACTTTAAAGTGTTGAAAAATAACTTGGATTAGTTGTTAACCGATATTAAAAATTCTAGTGTAACCACTAACAAAAGTAATTTTAAAGGATGTATGATTTATTTGTTAAGAGAGGAGAGAAAATAAAAGCACATAATATTTTCAATTTTACCCAGAAAAGAGTGAAATTAGTAGAAGATAAACACGCAAAAAAAGGAAAAAAAAAAAAAAAAAAAAAACCCAAAGGCACAAAATTGAAAACAGTAAGAAATATGATAGACTTTAATACATTGATAATCAAGAATCACTTTAAGTGTAAATGGTCTAACTACAACAATTAAGAGACAGACTGTCAGAGTAGATAAAAAGAAGATACAATTCTGTGTTATGTACAAAACCTCAAAATATAAAAACTCAAAATATAAAGGCACAGGTAGATTAAATGTGAAGATATGGAGAGATACATACTATGCTAACCCTAATAAGAAAGGAGCGTAAGTGGCTATATTGGTTAAAACGGAGCATTGTTCAGAGCAAGGAAATTTATCAGAGATAAATTAGGGTATAAAATAATGACTTGAAAGGTCAGTTCTACAAGAAGATATAACACTTCTAAACATGAATGCATCTAATAGGGGAGCATCAGTATACATGAAGCAAAATGTGGTAGAACTCAAAGGAGAAACAGACATATTCACTAATCTAGTTAGAGGCTTCAGTACCCCTTTTTAAGTAATTAACAGATCCAACAGGCAGAAAATCAGTAAGAAACAATTGAATTCAAGTGCAGCATCCATTCAATTGGAGATAATTTACATTTGTGGAATACTTCAGTGAAAAAAAAACAGAATACTTACTTTTGCTAGCACAAGAGGAATGTTTAGCAAGACAAATCAGATTTTAGGACACAAAATACACCTTAAGAAATATAAAACAATAGATCACACAAACTAGGCTCTCACACCATGACAGAATTAAACTACAAACCAATAAGATAAAAATTGCTGGAAAATTCCTAAGTACTTGGAGAATTAACACACTTTTAAATAACACAAGGGTCAAATAAGACATCTAAAAAGATATTTGTAAAACATATTCAATAAAACAAAAATAAATGAAACATTAAAATTTGCAGGATGAGTAAAAGAAGGGCTTAAACAAGACTTATACCATGGAATGTATGTAATAGAAAATAAGAAAGATCTGAACTCAATAATCTAAGCTTCCATTTTAGAAAACTAGAAAAAAGAGAACACATTAAATTTGTTAAAAATTGGAGAAGAATTACTAACATTGAAAATAGGAAATCAAGAGAATTAAAATTAATAAAGACAAAAGATGATTCTTTCACAACATCTATAAAATTTGTAAACTTCTAGCCAGACTAATTAATAAAGAGGAGACACAAATTACTAATATTAAGAATAAAAGTTTATCACTACTAATCATAAAAACAACATAATAAAGAAATATTGTGAACAATTCTATGCCCGAAAATTCAATAATCTAGGTAAAATGGATCAATTCTTTGAAAGAAGCAATCTACTAAGATTCAAACAAAAATAAAAAGAAAATTTTAACATACCTATATCTATTAAATAATTTAAATCCATAATTAATAATCTTCTAAAACAGAAAGCACTAGATCCACATGGCTTCACTGGTAAATTCTAAAAAACATTTAAGGAAGAATATATACTAATTTTCTACAATATCTTCTAGAAAATAAAAAGAGCAAAGAGAATACTTCCTAACTCATTCAATGAAGCTAGCATTACTTGGATACTCAGACCAGACAATGACATTACAAGAAAAATAAACTACAGATCAATATCTCTTATGAATATGAATGCAAACATTCTCAAATAAATACTAGTAAATGAATTTCAACCACATATAAAAAGAATTATACACAATAACCAAATGAGATTATTCCAGGTATGCAAATGTTGTTCAATATTCAAAATTAATTAATATAATCTATCACATCAATAAACTAAAGAAGAAAAATCACAATATCATACCAATAGATGCAGAGAAAGCATTTGACAAAATACATCACTCCTTCATGATAAAATTGAAGCAAACTAGAAATAAAGGGGAACAACTTCAACATGAAAGAACATCTGGAAAACCTAGAAAGTACATCAGATTTAATGTTGAGACTGTCATCTTATTGAATTAGCTAGGAGTTCTAGTACAATTATGAGTATGAGTGGTGAGAGGGGATACCCTTGGCTTGTCCTGATCTTAGTGGGAAAGCATTTAATTTCAAAATTAAGAGAGACAGATGATGTTGTGTTCAGCAATGACTTTTTAGATAGAGCTCTAAAAGTACAATATGTGAAAGAGAATATTAGTAAGTTGGACTTCATTAAGATTAAAAACTTCTGCTCTTCAAAATGCACTGTTAAGAGGCTGCAACAATAAGATACACACTGGGAAAAATATTTGTAAAAATCATATCTGATAATGGATGTGTATTCAAAATATACAAAGACATTTTAAATCTCAACATTAAGAAAAACAAATCAACCCAATTTAAAAACAGACATCTCACCAAGGAAAATACAGAGATAACAACTAAACGTAAAAATGTTCCATATAATACGTCATTAGAGGACTGCAATGTGAAACAGTGAGATACCACTACACACCTAGTAGCTAAAAGCTAAAACACTGACAACACCAAATGGTGCAACATTTGGAAGATGCGGAGGAACAGAAACACTTGTTCAAAGTCAGCAGAAATATAAAATAGTGCAGCAACATTGAAAGATAGTTTGGCATCTTTTTACTAAACTAAATATACTCTGATAATATGGTCTAACAATCATGTTTTTTGGTGTTTACCCGAATGACTGAAAAGCCATACCCATAGATAAACTTGCACGTGAATTCTTACAGTGGCCAGAACTTGGAAGCAAGCAAGATGTCATTCCATAGGGGTATGGATAAACAAATTGGATAAACAAAATCCATTCATACAATGGAATGTCATTTATGTATAAAAATAAATGAATTATCAAGCCACAAAATGTACAGCAGTAACTTAAATATGCACAGTTAGATGAGAAGCCAACCTGCAAAGGGCACATTCTATATGATATCATCTGTATGACATTCTGGAAAAGGCAAATCAAAAAGAAAGTAAAATGACCAGTGATAACCAGGAGTTAAAGAGTGAATAGGTGGAACATGAGGGATTTTTAGAGCAGTGATACTATTCTGTATAACACTGTAATGGTGAATAATGTCATTATATATTTGCCAAAACCCACAGAATGTACAGCACCAAGAGTGAACCCTACTGTAAAGTATGGACTTTAGTAATAATTGTAGTGTATCAATATTGGTTAATTAATTGTAACAAATGTACTACCCTAAGGAAAGATATCGTGAGTAGAAGAAATTATTAGTTTTTATGGTGATGGTGAGGGGGTACAAAAACAGTTTGAATTTTCAGCTCAATTTTTCTGTAAACCTAAAACTGCTCTAAAGATGCTGTTAATTTAAAAAGCATGTATTTGTAAAAAGGATTTAAAAATCAATTACTTAAGCTTCCATCTCAGGAAACTATAACAAGAACAAATTAATCCTAAAGTGAGCTGCAAAAAAAAAAAAAAAAAAAAAAAGAAAAGAAAAGAAAAAAAAAAAGAAAAAAGAAAAAAAGTAACTACAAATTAAAGCAGAAATCCATAAAATAAATCTAGGAAACAATAGAAAAGCCAGTAAAACCAAAAGCTTGTTCTTTGAAGAAGAATAACAAAACTGGTAAATTTGTAACCAGTTAATCAAGAAAAAGAGAGAGAAGACATAAATTATCAAAATCAGTAATAAAAGAAAAGTCATCACTATTAATTACATTGACATTAAATGGATACTAAAGAAGTACTCTGAACAACTCTATATTCACAATTCGATGATGGTACAATGGACATTTTTGAGGTTATAATATAATATTATCAACTATAGTCCTCACACTGTGTATTAGATCTCTAGTCTTATCCTACATAACTGCAACTTTGTACCCTTTGACCTATTTTTCATTCCCCCCACCATCCCCAACTCTTGTAACCACCTTTGTACTCTAGTTTCTATGAACTTGTTTATTTTATAGGATTTCACATGTAAGTGAGATAATTATTTTTCTTTTTCTCTCTGTCTTATTTCATTTAGCACATCCTTTCATTTCAGCAATGTCGTTGCAAATGTCAGGATCTTATTTTTTTAAGGCTGAGTATAAGTATTTCATTGTATTATTGTATATTTTATATATATATATAATTGCATATATATATTATTTAGCGATTAATCTGTTGACAGACACTTAGGTTGTATTAATATCTTGGCTGTTATGAATAATCCTGCAACAAGCATTGGAGTTGCAGATCTTTATAAGGCTCTGACTTCCGTTTTTCAAGTGTATACTCAGAAGGGGAAGTGCTGGTCATATGGTAATTCTAATGTACTTTCTTAAAGAATCTCCACAGTGTTTTCTATACTGACTATATTAATTACATTTCCACCAATAATATACAAGATTTACCTTTTCTCCACATCCTCGCTAACACTCACAATCTTTGGCATTTTTAAGAGTAGCCATTCTAACGTTTGTGAGGTGATATCTAATTGTGGTTTTGATTTGCATTTCCCTGATGATTAGTGATATTGAACAGCTTGCATGTATACCTGCTGGATATTTTAACATTGTCTTTGGATAAATAAATAAGGTATTTTGAAAATTATTACTTGCAGTATTATATTAAGAATTCTGGTGAGTCGCAGGCAAGACAGCCGAATAGGAACAGCACTTGGGTCTGCAGCTCCCAGTGATATCAATGCATCAGGGGGGTGATTTTTGCATTTCCAACTGAGGTACCCAGCTCATCTCATTGGGATAGGTTAGACTGTGGGTGCAGCCCACAGTGGGCCGAGTTGAAGTAGCATGAGGTGTTGCCTCACCCAGGAAGGGCAGAGGGTTGGGGAACTCTCTCCCCTAGCCAAGGGAAGCCATGTCAGACTATGACGTGAGGAATGGTGCACTCTGGCCCAGATACTACACTTTCCCACGGTCTTCACAACCTGCAGACCAGGAGATTCCCTTGGATGACTACGCCACCAGGGGCCCTGGGTTTCAAGCACAAAAGTGGGGGCTCATTTGGGAAGACACTGAACTAGCTGCAGGAGTTTTTCTACATATGCTAGTGGTGTCTGGAATGGCAGCGAGACAGAACCATTAACTCCCCTAGAAAAGGTCTGAAGCCAGGGAGCCAAATGATGCAGCTCAAGAGATCCCACTGCCATGGAGCCCAGCAAGATAAGATCCACTGGTTTGAAATTCTCACTGCCAGAAAAGTAGTCTGAAGTCGACCTGGGACACTTGAGCTTGGTGGTGGGCAGGGCATCCGCCATTATTGAGGCTTGAGTAGGCGGTTTTCCCATCACAGTGTAAACAAAGTTGCTGGGAAGTTCAAACTGGGCGGAGCCCAGGACAGCTCAGCAAAGCCGCTGTAGCCAGACTGCCTCTCTAGATTGCTCCTCTCTGGGCAGGCTATCTCTGAAGAAAGGCAGCAGCCCCAGACAGGAGCTTATAGATAAAACTCCCATCTCCATGGGACAGAGCACCTGGAGGAAGGGGCGGATATGGGCATAGTTTCAGCAGACTTAAATATTCCTACCTTCCAGTTCTGAAGAGAGCAACAGATCTCCCAGCACAGTGCTCAAGATCTACTAAGGGACAGACTGCCTCCTCAAGTGGGTCCCTGACCAGATGAATTCACAGCCGAATTCTACCAGAGGTACCATTCCTTTTGAAACTATTCCAATCAATAGAAAAAGAGGGAATCCTCCCTAACTCATTTTGTGAGGCCAGCATCACCCTGATACCAAAACCTAGCAGAAACACACATAAAAAAGAAAATTTGAGGAGAATATCCCTGATGAACATCAATGCAAAAATCCTCCATAAAATACTGGCACGCCGAAGCCAGCAGCACATCAAAAAGCTTGTCCTCCACGATCAAGTCAGCTTCATCCCTGGGATGCAAGGCTGATTCAACATATGCAAATCAATAAACGTTATCCATCATATAAACAGAAACGTTGACAAAAAACACATGATTATCTCAATAGATGAAGAAAAAGCCTTTGACAAAATTCAACAGCATTTCCTGCTTAAAAAAAAAAAAAAAAAAAAAAAAAAAACTCTCAATAAACTACGTATCAATGGAATGTATCTCAAAATAATAAGAGCTATTTATGACAAACTTATAGCCAGTATCACACTGAATGGGCAAAAACTGGAAGAATTCACCTGAAAACCAACACAAGAAAAGGATGCCGTCTCTCACCACTCCTATTCCACATAGTATTGGAAGTTCTGGCCAGGACAGTCAGGCAAGAGAAAGAAATAAAGAGTATTCAATTAGGAAAAGAGGAAGTCAAATTATCTCTGTTTGCAACTGACATGATTTTATATTTAGAAAACCCCATTGTCTCAGCCCAAAATCTTCTTAAGCTGATAAGCAACTTCAGCAAAGTCTCAGGATACAAAATCAATGTGCAAAAATCTCAAGCATTCCTGTACACCAGTAACAAAGAGTCAAATCATAAGTGAACTCCCATTCACAATTGCTACAAAGAGAATAAAATACCTAGGAATACAACTTATGAGGGATGTGAAGGACCTCCTCAATGTCCTACAAACCACTGCTCAAGGAAATAAGAAAGGACACAAACAAATGGAAAAACATTCCATGCTCATGGATAGGAAGGATCAATATCAGGAAAATGGCTATACTGCCCAAACTAATTTATAGATTCAAGGCTATTCTCATCGAACTACCAATGACTTCTTCACAGAATTGGAAAAAAAACTTTAATTTTCATATGGAACCAATAAAGAGCCCACATACCCAAGACAATCCTAAGCAAAAAGAACAAAGCTGGAGGCATCACACTACCTGACTTCAAACTGTACTACAAGGCTACGGTAACCAAAAGAGCATGGTACTGGTACCAAAACCGATATATAGACGAAGGGAACAGAACAGAGGCCTTAAGAATAAAACCTCTCATCTAAAACAACCTGATATTTGACAAGTCTGACTATAGCAAGAAATGGGGAAAGCATTCCCTATTTCATAAATGGTGTTGGGAAAACTGGCTAGCCATATGCAGAAAGATGAAACTGGATCCCTTCCTTACACCTTATACAAAAATTAATTCGAGATGGATTAAAGACTTAAATGTAAGACCTAAAACCATAAAAAATTCTGTAAGAAAACCTAGGCAGTACAATTCAGGACATAGGTATGGTCAAAGACTTCATGAACTAAAACACGAAAGCAATGGCAAGACAAGCCAAAATTGACAAATGGGACCTCATTAAACTAAAGAGCTTCTGCACAACAAAAGAAGCTATCATCAGAGTGAACAGGCAACCTACAGAATGCGAGAAAAGTTGTGCAATCTATTCATCTAACAAAAGGCTAATATCCAGAATCTACAAAGAACTTAAACAAATTTACAAGAAAAAAAAAAAAACCATAAAAAAAAAAGTGGGCAAAGGATATGAACAGACACTTCCCCAAAGAAGAAATTTATGCAGCCAACAAACATATGAAAATATGCTCATCATCACTGGTCATTTGAGAAACGCAAATCAAAACCTCAATGAGATACAATCTCATGCCAGTTAGAATGGTGATCATTAAAAAGTCAACAAACAACAGTTGCTGGAGAGGATGTGGAGAAGTAGGAATTCTTTTACACTGTTGGTGGGACTGCAAATTAGTCCAACCATTGTGGAAGACAGTGTGGTAATTCCTCAAGGATTTAGAACTAGAAACACCATTTGCCCCAGCAATCCCATTACTAGGTACATACCCAAAGGATTAAAATCATGCTACTATAAAGACACATGCACATATATACTTATCGTGGCACTGTTCCCAATAGCAAAGTCTTAGAACCATCCCAAATGCCCATCAATGACAGACTAGATTAAAAAAAATGTGTCACATATACACCATGGAATACTATGCAGCCATAAAAATGGATGATTTCATGTCCTTTGAAGGGACATGGATGAAGCTGGAAACGATCATTCTCAACAAGCTAACAGAAGAACAGAAAACCAAACACTGCATGTTCTCACTTATAAATGGGAGTTGAACAATGAGAATACATGGATGCAGGGAGGAGAACATCATACACCAAGGCCTGTCGGGGGTGGGGAGGGGGGGAAGGATAGCATTAGGAGAAATACCTAATGTAGATGACGGGTAGATGAGTGCAGCAAACCACCATGGCACATGTATAACAATGTAACAAACCTGCACATCTTGCACATATACCCCAAAACTTAAAGTATAATTAAAAAAAGAAAGAAAGATTAATCCAATTTAAAAATTAACTTGTGTACCTATAGTTACATATTTAGAGATTTTCTTAAGTAAAAATGCCTCTCTTAGTCCAATTAGTGTTTGTATGGAGTAATACCTGTAGCGTAGCTGGGTAGTTTATAAAGAAAACTGATTTATTGGCTCATGATTCTGCTGGCTAGAAGACTGGACATATGTTGAAAGCCTCAGGATTTTTTCCACTTATGGTGGAAGATGAAAGGAAGCTGGCGTATGCAGAGATCCCATGGCTAGAAAGAATGTAAAAGAGAGAGTGAGTAAGTTCCAGCCTCTTTTTAATAACCAGACCTCATGGGAGATAACAGAGTGAAAACTCACCCCAACCCAGGGAAGGCATTATTTATTCATGAGGGATCTGTTCCCTTGAGTGAATCTCCTCCCAATAAATCCTATCTTTAACATCGGGTGTAGAATTTCAACATGATGCTTGGAGGGGACAAACACCCAAAGTATAGCATTCCACCCAGGCTCCCCAAATATCATGAGCTTCTCATACAGCAAAATACAATCATCCATTTTCAATAGTCCCCAAAAGTCTTAACTTGTTTTAACATCAACTCAAATGTCTAAAATCCAAAGTCTCATCTGAAACTAGAAGTATGTTTCTTCCAGCTATAAACCTGTAAGTCAGGGACCACCTGTACTTTCAAGTTGTTTTTCTTCAAATCACAATCACTATTTAATTTTGAAGAAAAAAGTCTGAAAGTATCCATAGCTGAATAATTTTTTAGTTGTTATATAAAGTAGAAATGACATTCAAAACAAAAAGTGCCTATCTCCACTTGCAATTGAGTTTCACACGTCCTCTTCCTTGAGCTAGCTGTGGTACTTTCTTAGCCGGTAGCAATGCTTTGTGCGTACTTGCCATTTCATTACATAGGATACTAAACACATACTTTTAAAAATTGGAGTAGAAGAAAATTGACATTTTTTCTTGTTCATCAAGAATATTTTTAAATGAATCTTCCTTTTAATTTTTGAGTCTGTTTAGAGATGGAAAATATCACTACTAGGACAGTTTAATGTCACTGCCTAGGTTTGTCTTGAGATCATCTGCAAATGTCACCACAATGAAAAAAGCAAATATTATCTTAATATTACTGTGAAATTAGGTTTTACCTTGCAGAGCACCTAAAACTGTTCAGGAATCCCCAGTGTAACTGGTCCAAACTTTAAGAACTTCCACTCTAGAGAAATGCTTCTTAAAGTTTAATGTGCATAAAATCACCCAGTGTCATGTTAAAATTCAAGGTGTGATTCAATAGGTCTGGAATGGAGCCTGCAATTCTGAGTCTCTAATAAGTTTACAGATAATGGCATACTGCTGGTCACTGACCACAGTTTGAGTAGCAAGACTCAAGGGTACCCGCCATTAACTATTTCAACTGTCACCCCAGGTTAGACATTTTATTGTTCCTGTGATCATGTAGATTTAGTATTATTTTGGTGCTTGTACTGGTAGTAAATCTATTCATATAGATAAAATTATACAAAAATATAAGACCCTGTTAATAATGTTGAATATCATTTTAATAAAAATCTGTTTTTTTAACTTTATATTTTCTTTAACTTGACCAAACTTTTAAATATTTTATTCACACCTTTATGTAATAATAAGTAACAATAACCATGAAAACAAATTTGAGGTGTGAGTGATATTTTTGTCTTTTTTTTTTTTTTTTTTTTGAGATGGGATCTCACTCTGTCATTCAGGCTCAGTTGCAGTGGTATAACTATGACTCAATGCAGCCTTGATTTCCTGAACCCAAGCAATCTTCCCACAACAGCCTCACAAGTAGCTGGGACTATAGGTGCACACTACAACATCTGGCTGACTTTTTCCTTCTGTGGAGATGGGGTCTTTCTATTTATCCCATACTGGTATGTAACTCCTGAGCTCAAGTGATCCTCCTGCCTCAGGCTCCCAAAGTTCTGGGATTACCAACACAAATCACTGTACTCAGCCTTTTTTTTTTTTTTTTTCTAATACACATTAAATGCTTAACTGTTTAACAAACAAAATGTTGTTCAGGTATCTTCTAAAAATCATCTCTCATACCAACACTGGTAGATTTACCAAGTTTTGGGAACATTAAAGTGTTTATTCCAGATGGTACTAAAATTTAATAAGTAAAACACACACACACAAAAAAACTCCATTTCTATAATAAAAATCATTGGACTAAACTTGGATGAGAATTTACACTTCTGAGATAGCAGCATTTTCTAGCTAAAATCTCTTCCCATTCAAAGTGTCTACTAGTCCTATGAAAATTTATAAAATGAATGAATATTTATTTTCAATAAATGGGTCCTCTCAGTACTGATTTTTCAGGTAAAAATGACAGCAAACTTACCTCAAACGCCAGCATAAAGAATTGCCAGCCACATTATTGTGGAAAGAGGTGTGATCACTGAAATAGATTGCATTGAGAAAAAACACATGGCCTGGCACCTCTCAGTGTATTAATCCACTCTCACACTACTATAAATAAATCCCTGAAACTGGGTAATTTATTAAAAAAAAAAAAAATAGAGATTTGATTAGCTTATGGTTCTTTCTGCTGTATAGGAAGCATTTTGTCTTCTGCTTCTGGGGAGGCCACAGGAAACTTCCTATCATGGCAGAGGGTAAAGGAGGAGCAAGTTACTTCACATGGCCAGAGCAGGAGGAAGTGGGAGGGGATGGTGTTACACAATTTTAAACAAGCAGATCTCATAATAACTCACTCATTTACTATCATGAGTACAGCATCAATGACTTGGTGCTAACCATTCATGAAGGACCACCCGCATGATCCAGTCACCTTCCAATAGGCCCCACCTCCAACATTGGTGACTACAATTGAACATGAGATTTGGGTAAGGACACAAATCCAAAGTGTATCTTACCACCCCTTACCCCTCCCAAATCTCATGTCCTTCTCACATTGCAAAATATAATCATGCTTTCCAAACAGTCCTCCAAAGCCTTGACTCATTCGAGCACTAACTCAAAAGTCCAAAGTTCAAAGTCTCAGCTGAGACAAGGCTAGTCCCTTTCAACTATGAGCCTGTAAAATCAAAAGCAAGTTAGTTACTTACAGGATACAATGGGAGTATAAGCATTGGGTAAATACTCTTATTCTAAAATGGAGAAATCAGCCAAAAGAAAGGTGCTACAGGCCTCATGAAAATCTGAAACCCAGCAGGGCAGTCATTAAATCTTAAGCTCCAAAGTAATCTCCTTTGAATCTTTGTCCCACATCCAGGGCACACTGATGCATCAAGTAGGCTCCCAAGACCTTGGGCAGCCCAATTTCTGTGGCTTTATAGGCTTCAATTTCTGTGGCTGTTCTCATGGGTTGGCATTGAGTGCTCATGGCTTTTCCAAGCACAAGGTGCAAGTTTCTGGTGGATCTGCCAATCTGAAGTTTGGAGGATGGTGGCCTTCTTCTCACAGATCCATTAGGAAGTGCCAGATTTGGGACTCTGTGTGGGAGCTCCAACCCCACATTGCCCCTCTACATTGCTCTAGTAGATGTTCTACCTTGAGGGCTCAACCCCTGCAACAGGCTTCTGCCTGGACATCAGGCTTTTCCATACATCCTCTGAAATCTAGGTAGATACTCCCAAGCTTCAACTCTTGCATTCTGTTGTGGGGGCACCCACAAGCTTAACACCACTTGGAAGCTTCCAAAGCTTATGACTTGTACCTTCTGAAGCAGTGGCCCAAGCTGTACCTGGGCCCCTTTGAGCCATGGGTAGAGCTAGAAAGGCTGAGATGCAGGGAGTAGTGTCCAAGGCTGTGCAGGGCAGTGGGGCCATAAGCCTGACCCACGAAACCATTCTTCTTTCTTAGGCCTCTGGACATGTGATGGGAGGGGCTGCCACAAAGTTCTATGAAATACCTTTGAGGCCTTTGTCACATTGTCCTGGTTATCAGCACTTGACTCCTTTTTACTTATGCAAATTTCTGCAGCTTGCTTAAACTCCTCCCCACGCAATGGCCTTTTCTTTTCTACTACATAGCCTGGATGTAAATTTTCCAAACTTTTACACTCTGCTTCCCTTTTAAATATAAGTTCTGACTTCAGATAATTTCTTTACTGCTTAGAAATTTCTTCCAGAAGATACCCTACCTAAATAATCTCTCAGGTTTAAGTTCCACAGATCCCTAGGGCAGGAGCATAATCTAACCAAGCTCTTTGTCAAGGTGTAAAAAATATGACCTTTGGTCTAGCTCCCAATAAGTTACTCATCTCCATCTGAGACCTCACCAGCCTGGACATCTCCAACCATATCACTATCAGCATTTTGGTCACAACCCTTCAAGAAGTCTCTAGGAAGTTTCAAACTTCCCCTCTTCTTCCTGTATTCTTCTGAGCCCTCCAAACTCTTCCAACCCCTATCCATCATCAAGTTCCAAAACTGCTTCTAAATCAATCTTTATAGCAATTCCCAATCATTGATACCAATTTTCTATGTTAGTCCGTTCTGGCACTGCTATAAAAGGATGCCGGAGACTGGGTAATCTATAAAGAAAAGAGGCTTAATTGTCTCATGGTTCTCTGCAGGCTGTACAAGAAGCATTGTGGCTCCTGCTGCTGAGGAGGCCTCAGAAAACTTCTAGTCATGGAATAAAGCAAAGGGGGAGCAAGTCACTGCACATGGCTGGAGCAGGAGGAAGAGAGGAGAGGAGGTGCTACAGACAAATAACTGGATCTCAGAATAACTCACTCACTCTCATTAGAACAGCACCAAGGAGATGGTGCCAAACCATTCATGAAGGACTACCCTCATGATCCAATCACCTCTTATCTGGACTCACCTACAACATTAGCGATAATAATTCAACATTTGATTTGGGTGGGGACACAAATCCACACCATATCAGCCCCCATCAGGTGTTTTTTAGTCTCCCCACCACTGTTAAATGTCAGGAGATCAACAGTTGAGTACACTTGTCTGGGATTAAACCTGTTTCTTATGAGTGCCTGCAGGCGTGAGAGGAGGATACCATAAGCTAAACCTGTAAACCTCTGAAAGCCCTCACTACCTATTTGAAAGAATCAACAGTCAGCAAAAAGAGATAACATGATACTGCAAGTGGGCATAAGAACATTACTTTTTCTTTTCTTACTGATTATGATACGTGTTTTCTATTGTTTTAGCTAACCACCTCCTCCTAAGAAACATCTACTTTCTCCTTGTTGGGTATAGAGGTCACACTAAGACCAATAGAGACACCATGTTGCCTCTGTTAATTCTGTTTGCTCTCCCAATTAACCTGATCCTGTGTGGCTAGGAACAAAGCTCTGTAGCCTGGATCTGTCATCAACATCCCCAGGATGGATAGTTTCATCTTCTGGCACATTCAGAGAATCTCATGGCCATCTTCCCAAACCTCCTAGTTAACCATAGCAATCCCAAAGTACTCAGACCCCTACTTATTATGTGGAAATCTTCCCCACTTAATCGATTCTCCCTAACTTCCCCTGCCAGTGTTATCTGGACATGGGAGGTTGGGAACTTGTACCTCCATTGCATTCATGACACTATTATTTTCACCCATTGTTTTGTTAGTGATGCAGAAATGGAAGTTTCCTTGAGATACTCTGATGCAAACCTAGTGGCCATGTTCCCAAAGCTGTGGTGAGGTAAATGGGATCCCACTTGTCAGCAAGGAAACATTACATAGTGCCTCCTCCAAAGGAATACATGCAAGACAGAAACAACTGCCTGATCTGGGAAGGTGGAATGAGTGTATCCTTCTGGAAAATATGGGCTGTTTAATCACCCTCATTGAAGTTTGGAAAAAAATATCTGTATAACTCCAAGATGGCAGCAGAGAATACACATCATACTCCAAGGAGCCTCCATTTGTGCCTCACATGATCTCATTTTTGTCTATAGCCAAGAGTAGAAAGAAGTTCCACCCCATGACCACTCCTGACTCCTTGGGTAGCCCTCTATTCTTTCAGGAGTAGCTTTCCCTTTTATATCAAAAACATGGAGCAGGAGTGAATGTACGTTGGCCACCATTGCTCCTCTGGGGGTCACTGTCTACAACCCCATAATATCTGAAAATACCAGAAATCAATGAGCAATAGGATCAATTCTGGTGGAAATCAAAGCAATAAGAGGACTAATGGTCCCTTTGGGTGGCTTTGCCTGCCACAAGTCAACCCCAAGGAATTTGCCTCAAGCCCTAGAATCATTGGCCACTAACACAGGACAGGCACTAAATGGAATTCAAGAGTCCCTAGACGCTTTGGCAAATATAGTGCTTGACAACAGACTAGCATTACATTATTTACTGGCTATTCAAGGTGGAGTCTATATAGTTATTAATAAGATCTATTACACATATATTAAAACTCTGGAAAAGTTGAGATTAACATTCAAAAAAGTAATTCAACAAGCTACCTGGTTCCATAGATATAACCAGGGTTCTGACCCCAACTATACCTGACTATCAAAAGTGCCCTCCCAAATCTCACCTGTTTTTTTTTTCCCTTCTTAAGATCTTTAATAGCTATCCGGTTACTACTGATTTGAGGCCTCTGCTTATTTAAACTCCTTGTAAATTTTGCGTTTCCTAGAATGCAAAGTTCCATGTCAATATAATGCTAGTAGAAGGCTTCCAAACATCTTGCTTTCTGACCCAGAAAATGAAAACATCCTGCCTTTGAGCCCCTTAGATCAGGTATCCAGAGATTTTTACTCCTGCAATACTCACCAGAGCCAACATCCATAAAATCAGCAAAAAGCAGCTACAGAAGCTAGACCTCCATCTTTCTACAATCCCTTAAGATCATGGAGGAATATATAATGTCAGAGGATGTGATAAGATAGAAATATGGCATGAATTGTTTCTCAAGACACAGGTCATAAAAACCCCACTGATAAAATAAAATACAGTAAAGAAGCTGGCCAAGAAAAGCCAGAATCAAGACAACAATAAAAGCAACCTCTTCTTCTTACTGCTCATTATATGCTAATTATAATGCATTAGCATGCTAAAAGAAACTCACGCTAGTGTCATGACTGTCTATATATGCCATGGTAATGTCCAGAAGTTACCCCATATGGTCTAAAAAAGGAAGTAACTCTCGGTTCTGGGAATTCCCTGCCCATTTCCTGGAAAACTCATGAATAATCCACCCCATATTTAGCATGTAATCACATAATAACTATAAATATGGCTTGCCAGCAGCTCAGATGTCACTACTTTGGATGCACTGCCTATGGGTTAGCCCTGCTTCATGAGGTGCAGTCATTCTAGTGTACACTGCTGCTTCAGTAAACCTGCTTTCTTCCACCAGCAGCTCACTCTTGAATTCTTTTCTGAGTGAAGCCAAAAAACTTCCTGAGCTGAGGCCCAGTTTGGGGGATTGCCTAATCTGCCTAAAAATTATAAGTAGCAGCTTCTTGTAATCATTGGTTAACACACTGTTCTCCTGTGTAACTCCTATAAAGAGAGAAGGATATTCTTTTACTTAGTTCATGGAAGATGAAGGTTGAAAGTCTTAAAAGTACAAGCAACCAAATCAGTAGTTAAGAAGCACAATTGGCATGAGAAGCTTTGATATTACCTTATCTTTAGAGGAAATATTTTACTTCCATTATCCTTTTTTAATAGGAAAAGGGGCATACAAATGTATTTAACATGTGTACATGGTAGCCTTCAGAATGAAGACTCAACTTCTCAATGATTGACAGGAACCTATATAATTTTGAGGTTACAGAAAGAATGGGGGCTTAGATTCTAATAAAGTAGGTTATGGGCTGGGGAGAAGTGGCTTGGAGCGATTTGGGTTAGAAGTTGTCAGATAGAGATAAAAAGTGGTCTTGTTATATAGATGAAGCCTCCCTCAGAAAGAATAGATAGTAAATGTTTATTTTTAGACTTTTAAAGGTGTCAGACTCTCAATCTCTTCTGGATCTGGGGAAAGACATAGAAAGGGGAGAGGGCATGGCTGCATTAATGGAAATTCTCTACAGATGCAAATTGTTCCCACTTATGACAGATTTGCAAGGCCACTTCTGTTAGGACGGCCAAGTGGCATTTTCAAATGCATCAGATAAATGTATTTGAGATATAAAATATTTTAAATTCCCTCAGTCCCTCCCCACTTTGAAAGTTACAATAAGTTTCACATATTAAAATCCAAGCTGACAGCCTTGGAGAGATTTGGGTTAGAGGTTGTCAGATAGAGATAAACAAAGTATTTGAAAGACAAATTTGGGATAAATAGAAAAAAGTAATTTAAATATACCATTTCACATATTCTTTAGTCAATTTCTTATTCCTGAGAATAGATCAGTTTAGTGAAACAGCTATGTCCAGTTCCAGGAGGTGGCATGGCAGATTGGCTAGGCCTCTACATATGATGAAAGCAATCAGACCTCTAATGAAATGAGTTTCTATAGAAACAGAAGGACAAAGGTTAATGTTGGTACAGTCAGTCTGTCTATAAACTACTTTTTCTAGAGTGTCTGAGACATCTTCACATTGCATGGCAATCTGACAGATGCTTTTGGAATTTAATTGGACCAGACATTCAAGTGAACTTTCTGAGAAGTCCATACATCAGCAAGCAAGCACAAAAGTTTATAAGTCATTGTTAATTCCTCCTGAAGTTTAAGTTATCTACCCAGTTTGTAAGACTTTAAGAAAAGCATAGTTTTGATTTCTAGTGACTTCAAGTCAGAAAAATGGGAGAATGATAACAATTAAAAATCCTTGTTTGTGGGCTTATAGTCAGAAAAAAACTTCAGGATTAAGTTAAAATTGTAGAAAATAATTAAAACCAGAAAAAAAAATTAGCAAGGCTAGAATTTAATAAGAGTTACACTATAGTTTCTTTTGAAACATATTTTTTGGTCTCCAATTTTCCAATTTTATTAAAGACAAATTCAAAGCAGGACCAATTTATACGCAAAATAAATTTTAGTCTTATAGTTGGCCTGATTACGTGCATAAAGTGAAGTAAGAATAATTATTTGTCATATGGGATCCTTTTAAAATTGGCTTTGCTACAACATATTTTGTCATAAGGAATCTCAGATTAGACCTCTTAAAACCTCAAGCCCAGACAAGGACTAATCTGTGCCTGCAGATATTGGTATATATTGGGTAAAATTCCTCACTTGAGTTTCCCAAATAGTTTAGGGTTCCTAGACTCATCAGCAAGTGACATTCTCTATTTATCAAAGGTCAGAAACCTGTGAAAGAAAGCAAAGGAACCTGTAAAGGAATTGCATGGACAAGGTATGAAGCCAGTTTTCTTCAAAGGTCTGTTATCAGCTTTATAAAGTCAATTTCAATTCTTCAGAAATATCCTATTCCAGTCAAAGACTTGGTGAAATTACCACTGTCTCTAGTTGCTTCCAATTAGGAAAGAAAGATTTTCTTGAATTTATGGAAATGACTCTATTGCCATAAATTAAGAATGCTCATGAATAATTTCCAAATTCTAGAGAAATCAGGCTGAAAGAAATATGCTTCAAATTTTGTTCACGGGAGTAGAGTTTACTGAAGTGTTAAAAGCTGTAAATAACTAAAAAGAAAAATAAAATTTTTCTTAACTGTGAAAAACAAAAACAGTTAGCAAGGTTTTATAATTTAATAAATAAATGTTTTTATTAAAGGGTAAGTAGTTTTGTCTCGGATATTTTTAGGATTGTTTTAAGTTAAAACCTAAGTTTTGTCCTGTCTTACTTTTAACTTCAAACAATCCTAAAAAACCTCTAGACCAAATTACTTACCCTTTAATAGAAACCACAGTATCATAGCTTTTTATAATTTTTAACAAAAAATACATATTTATATACTTTGTATGTATATAGTAGTTTTAGTTATACACATTAATTGTAATGTTAATGCTTAGTAACTTATTTTTAGTGAAAAACTCAGGAGATGAGCAATTTTAATCATATACCAGATGCATAGAATAGGACAGAGGATAATGTCTGGGTCTAGGCATTTTCATACACTAAAATTTCAAATTGAAAGACATATGAGTTTATAGACAAGCAAATACCAGAAGCAAAGTTTCATATCTTAAAACATTTAGCAGAAACAGTGATTAATTTAGATCAAATGTCTAAATTCTAAATGTTTTAATTTTATTTTAAAATAATTTTTAATTTAGCTTTATTTACCAAATATTACTAAAGCCATGTGACCTAAAAGGCAATAAAATTTTGACTTCTCTTGCAAAGTATTTGATTTAGGGTCTTGTTTTCTAGGTCAATTAATTAAAGCACTTTAATATATTTTGGTAGTGAAACATACACACATCATGTATAAATACAGAGACATACAGAAGCAGATCTGATAGGTGTAAGATTCTTCATTTGACAATTTTAAAGTTTTTCTTCTCCATTTCAGAACATCATTCTCTCTATTACCCATTCCCTGACTTAAATAGTTGTCAGCTAGGCAACTCTAAATTTGCATTTTTAAAAGGACAATTCTTAGGTATAACATGATAAAAAATTGATATTGTAACTCAAGGGAAAAATGGTGTGAGTAAAAATTTAGTTAAAATGGCCAAGAAAAGCAGACACTCTTACATATTGATATTTCCTTAAAGATAGTTTCTTTAAATTGGATTACTGGAATTAGAGTGAAGCCTTTTAAGGAATGGTGCCAAGAGAGCATGCAGCTTCTACAGACTAATAGGCAGGCACAGCTGGAAGGAAGACCAGATTCCCAGAAATCAATGATTTTATTTTTACTTTAAATCCTGGGTCCCTAAAAAAAGTAAAACACAATGAGAGTTGACAGTGCTATGTTTTTACCCTGAATTTCACTTTAAGGACCTTCACAAGAGGCTGGTGGCCAACCCAAAGCCAATTGTCCCATTCTCTATTCAGTCCATCTCTTAAACTTTGATATACATCAAAGTTAAACTTCCTCATAATATAAAGTAAATTTTGGTACCCCCAAAAGCCAAAATGTCAGATAATGAAGCACAAAAGACTGCAGAGATTTAGACCTGAAAAGAATCCACCCATAACTATTGAAACTCCATAAAGAAAACAGAAGAACCCCAAAAATGCATAAATGGTGTCTATTCTGAGTTCTTTAAGGAGCCTGAGTCATTAGAAACTTAGTCTATTTTTTTTAACTTGGTACTGAAGATAGCAAAGAGGAAAGAGCAATAGGGTGGAGGATAAGTAAATGAAATAACAATTTTTAAGAAAGGAAGCAAACAGAGAAACCAAGCACATGTTTTTTTTAAAGATTTCAGTCAACTGAAATCCCCAAAACAGAGCTCCAAAAGAGAAAAAGCATAAAGTTCTTTCAAATATATATGTAGCATGCATATAAGCTGTTAATTAAGCTTACTTTTCACCATAGAGCACTTTACAAAAATCCTTTTGAATATCTTACCAAAGACAACCTCCCAAGTGAAACCAATAAGACTTAACTAAGATTATGACTTAACCATGGATGCACAAGGTGTCTCCAAAGTGAAAAATTCAACACAGAAAATAAGAAGCTGTCCATGGAAGAAAAAAATATTAATAAATGGATCAAGCCAGAAAGAACTCATTCTTTACCCAGGAATCAAACCTAGGTCACCGAGATAAAAGGGCAGGACCTTAGCTATTATAGCTTGCAATAAAATATTGGTTTAATTTCATCAAGAGAATTCTTAAGGCTATTTATGACCTTATGATATGCTCTTTTAAAAATTTGACTTTCTTATCAATTGTTTAGAATAAGAACTCTCTAAAATCCTTCCTATTTATCTTTCAGCTATTGAAAATTAGAGTTTTCACTGGTGTACTTTATTCCAATAGAGATTCAATCCAAAAGCCTATTTAAAGCCAAGGTGCCTAGAGAAGACATAGAAGAGGCAACTTCATGATCCCCGAAATTCACTATCAGAAATAGACTTAAGATAAACAAAAGATGATAAGACCTTTCAAGATTTAAATATCCCTAAGGGTTTCACACATTCAGTATGAAAAGTGTGCTGCTTAAAAATCTAATGTGTCCCAAACTACCAGTCTTTTCAGATTGGCCAGCTTATGTGAATCCAAAAATTCATGCCATCAAGATGGCAAAGACTAAGAGAGTACCCCCACTTATTCACAAAATCAAGCTTCAAGAATATAAGAAAATACAAGGGAGAAAAACTTATCCAGTTTTTTTTTTTTTTTTTTCTCCAGTGACCTGCAGCAATGTTTGTCTTAAGAGAAACTGCTATAGCCAGAATCACAAAAACTAACAAATAAGCAGAGTCAGCTTGAACAGCAGGCTTATGGGTGTTCCAGCCCATGTTTCACCCTTTGTTACGCATATTTATAACAGAACACAGAAAGACAAAGAAAATAGAGCAAAAGACTGTCATTTCAAAGAGGAAAAGATGTGAAACAATATGAATTTGTACCATCAAGTACCAAAAGTACACCAGAGTTACTACAATTCAAGACTAGCAGAACAAATCATTTTTCCTATTAATCAAAACATTGCAGATGAGACAGTGATTTCTACCATCTTCTCAAATGAAGTACAAAGAGAGAGAGAGAAAGGCCAGGAGCCTGGCTGATAAGAAATTCTGACCCTTTTGACAGCAGGTCAGATTCCTGGTTTCTCTTCACTGCAGCCTCCAGAAGAGAAGAGCATCTTTGATAATTACAGTGTGCCATTACTGTGGGGACCAGAGACTCTAGGTCCTCTAATGATTCACTAAAAATCACTGATAAAAGGTGGATTGATTAATAAAAGAAAAGGCATACAAGTTTATTTAACGAGTATATATGGCAGCACTCAGAATGAAGATCCCTCATTTTAGGCATCCCTTGTATTTGTTTGTGAGGTGTACTAAAACAACATACACACTACCAAATTGAAACATTAAAGAAAGCCCTTTTCATTTAGTGGGAAACTCATTTACTTTTTAAAATATTATTTGTATTAATACATAATATTTGTACATATTTATGGTATATAAGTGATACTTTAATACATAAATACATTGGGTAATGAATAACTTGGGATATTTAGGATCTACATCATCTTGAACATTTATCATTTCTTTGTATTGGGAATAATTTAAATTTCTTTTCTAGCTGTTTGAAAATATAAAATATTTTATTGTTAACCATAGTCTAGCTACAGTGCGATCAAACACTAGAACGTTTTGCTTCTAACTGTATGTTTGTATCCATTAACCAACCTCTCTTCATACTCTTCTCCTACAAATATCTTTCTCAATGTCTGGTCGCTGTCATTCTACTCTTTACTTACATTAGATCAATGTTTTGCCCCCACATATAAGTGAGAACATCCAATATTTGTCTTTCTGTACCTACCTTGTTTCACTTAACATAATATCCTGCAGCTCCATCCATGTTGTTGCAAATGACAAGATTTCATCATTTTAATATTTGAATAATATTTCATGGTGTATATATATTTTCTTTATTTATCCATTGATAGACATTTAGGTTGATTTCATATCTTAGCTATTGTGAATAGCACAGCAACAAACACAGTGTATTAGTCCATTTTCATACTGCTGTAAAGAAATGCCTAAGACTAGGTAATATATAAAGAAAAAGAGGTTTAATGGACTCACAGTTCCACATAGCTGGGGAGGTCTCACAATCATGGTGGAAGGTGAAGGAGGAGCAGCAGCACCTCTTACATGGTGGAAGACAAGAGAGTGTGTACAGGGGAACTGCCCTTTTAAAAACCATCAGCTCTCATGAGAGTTATTCACTATTACAAGAACATCATGGGAAAAAAAAAAAAAAAAAAAAACCCTTCTCATGATTCAGTTACTTCCCACTGGGTCCCTCCCACACACATGGAGATTATGGGAGCTACAATTCAAGATGAGATTTGAGTGGGAACACAGTCAAACAATATCACATGGGCATGCAGGTACCTCTTTGATACACTGGTTTTCTTTCTTTTGGATAAACACCCAGCACTGGGATTGTGGGATCATATGGTAGTTCTATTTTTAGTTTTTGAGAAACATCCATACCATTTTCCATAATGGCTACACTGATTTGCATTCCTATCAAAATTGTATAAGAGTCCCCTTTTCTCTGGACTCTTGCCAGCATGTTATTTTTGTCCTTGAATGCACAAAAATAACATGCTGGCAAGGGTCCAGAGAAAATGGTGCATTGAAGGGATGAAATTGTTATCTCGTGGTGGTTTTGGTTTGGACTTTCCTCATGATTAGTGATAAACATTTTTTTTAAATATACTTGTTGGCTGTTTGTATGTCTTCTTTTGAAAAATATCTATTCAGGTTTTTTTCCCATTTTAAAAATTAGATTGTTTAGGTTTGTTGTTGTTGTTGAGTTATTTGAGGTCCTTGTGTATTCTGGATATTGGTCTCTTGGCAAATGAAGAGTCTGCAAATATTGTCTCCCGTTCAACAGTTTATCTCTTCACTGTTAATTGTTTCCATTGCTGAGAAGAAACTTTTTAGTTTAATAAAATTCCTTTTTTCTACTTTTTTTTGGATTGCTTGTGCTTTTGAGGTCTTGACCATAAAATTATATCCCAGGTCAATGTTTTGAAGCATTTTTCTTATTTTTTTTTTCTAGTAGTTTTTCAGTTTTGGGTCCTACCTTTAAGTCTTCAGTCCATTTTGAGTTGATTTTGTATATGATATGACATGGTAGCCTATTTGCATTTTTCTGCCTATGAATTTCCAGTTCTAGCACCGTTTATTGAAAAGAAAGTTGTTTCCTCAATGTATGTTTTCAGTACCTTTGTCAAAAATCAGTTGTCTGTAAATACGTGGAATTATTTCTGGGTTCTGTATTTTGTTTCATTGATCTATGTGTCTGTTTGTATACCAATACCATGCTGTTTTGGTTCTCTGGATTTGTAGTATAATTTGAAGTCAAGTAGCATGATGCCTCCAGCTTTGTTCTTTTTTCTCAGGATTGCTTTGGGTATTTAAACTCTATGGTGATTCTACATAAATTTTAGAATTTTTTTCTATTTCTGTAAACAATGTCATTTGTATTTTAATAGGAATTGAATTGAGTATGTAGATTGTTTGGGGTAGTATGGTTGTTATAGCAATATTAATTCTTTTGATTCGTAAGCATGAGCATGAGATGTATCTTCATTTGTTTGTGTCTGCCTCAATGTCTTTCATCAGTGTTTTGTAGATTTTCCTGTAGACATTTTTCACATACTTGGTTAAATTTATTCCTAGGTATTTTTTTCTGTAGCTACTTTGAATGTAATTTCTTTCTTAATTTATTTTCCAGCCTGTTTATTATTGGGGTATAGGTTTTGTATATAAATTTTGTACTGATTTTTGTATGTTAATTTTGTATCCTGCAACTTTATTGAATGTATTTGTCAATTCTAAGTTTTTTTTTTTTTTTTTTTTTTTTTTTTTTTTTAATGTGCGGGGATCTTTAGATTTTTCTACACATAAGATCATGTTGTCTGCAAAGAGGAACAACTTGACTTTTTCTTTTCAAATTTAGATGCTTTTATTTCTTTCTCTTGCCTGATTGGTCTGGGTAGGACTTCCACTACCACAGTAAATAGAAGTGCCAAAGATGGACATTCTTGTCTTGTTTCCATTCTTAGAGAAAATGCTTTCAACTTCTCCCTATTCAGTGAAATGTTACCTGTGGGATTGCCATGTATGGTCTTTCCACTGTTGAAGCGTGTTTTTTATACACCTTTTTTTTATTGTCATGAAAGGAATGTTGGATTTTATTGAATGCCTTTTTTTCTGTGTTTCTTGAGATAACCATATGTATTTTGTCCTTCATTCTGTTGATTTAATGTATCACATTTATTGATTTCTGTATGTTGAACCATACTTGAATTTCTAGGATGTTATATATTCCACTTAATCATAGCATATTTATTATTTTTTGATGTGTTTGATTCAGTTTGTTAGAATTTTGTTAAGAACTTTTGTGTCTGTGCTCATTGGGGATATTGGTCTACAGTTTGGTTTTTTGTTGTGTCCTTGTCTGGTTTTGTTTCAGGGTAATACTGTACTTGCAGAATGACTTAGAAAAATAATCCTCTTCTTTAATTTTTTGAATGTTTTTATTGAAATGGTTAAAGAAGAATTTGTATTAGTTCCTCTTTACAAGTTTTGTAGAACTCAGCAGTAAAAATTTATAATTAAAAAAATTAATAAAATTTTTAAATTTTTAAAATTTATATATTATCTTTTTACTTGGTTAGTCTCACTAATGGTTTATCAATACAACTTTTTGGCTGGGCACGGTGTCTCATACCTGTAATCCCGGCACTTTGGGAGGCCGAGACGGGCAGATCACCTGAGGTCAGGAATTCCAGATCAGTCTGCCCAACATGGTGAAACCCTATCTCTACTAAAAATACAAAATTTAGCTGGTTATGGTGGCGGGTGTCTGTAATCCCAGCTACTGGAGCTGAGGCATGAGAATAGCTTCAACTTGGGAGGTGGTGATTGTAGTGAGCCAAGATCAAGCCATTGCACTCCAGCCTGGGGGACCGAGCGAGATTCCATTTCAAAAAAAGAAAAAAAGTTTCCATTTTTTTGATCATTTATATTATCATTTAGTCTTCATTTCATTGAGTTTTGCTCTAATCTTTATTATTTATTGTATTTTAATAATTTTGGGTTTCTTTTGTTTTTATTTTCTTTTTCCTTGAGGTACAATATTAAGTTGTTTGTTTTCTACTTTTTTGATGCAAGCATTTATTACTGTAAACTTTCCTCTTAGTACTGCTTTTGCTATATCCCATAGGTTTTGGTATATTTGTTTCCATTTTTATTTGTTTCAAGAAATTTTTTGGTTTACTTCTTAAGTTTTTCATTGAACCAATGGTCATTCAGGAGTATGTTGTTTAATTTCTATGTATGTACACTTTCCAAAATTCTTCTTGCTATTGATTTCTAATTGTAAACAATCATGTTATGAGAAGATACATATATGGCTATGATTTATTTTCATTAACTTTTCCCTTAGTCTCAAGAACAGTGATTGTCAGTTAAGTTCTGGTACCTTCCCAGCAACAAATAAAAAATATTCAACTGCTTCAGAAAAATACTGTAATATGTATGTTACAGGAAGGAACATAGTTTTAGTACCATTATTTCTTCCAATATAAAAACACAGCTTTCTATTTTCAGTTATTATGCATTTTGGAAAGGGGATAAGATGCTATGTAGTGGGTTTGTTAATAAAATAATCTGGCTGATAGAAAGTGAACAAATTGCCACAGCCAACTTGCTAGTTTTCAAAGCCTTGGCATACAATGAAATTCAATTAACACAAAAGCTATATTGAGCATAATTGAATCTTGCTTTTATGATTCTGAAGACACTTAAGAACTTTTAGTGTTCCAGGGTCATCATTATGAATATCAGTTCTTATTGGAATGTGGAAGTGCAAGATAATATGTTTCCAATTAACAAAAGTTTAGACAGGCAACAGGGCTGACTATATTGGTGTTTAAAGAGCAGGCAGGATTTTTTTCTACAATTTATCCCCTGCTATACCTAAAAGAAGAATATTTTTTGAAGGACTTGGTTTTGTTGGGCTAGTTAATGTCATTGCTCATTCATTTATTCAAATAAATTTATTGAGAAATTAGTATGCTCCCATTTCTGAGGTGGAAGAAAAGTGATAAAGATCAATCTTTGTTACATATGCACTCATAGATAGAAATAAGTTAAATAATATGTTGTTTAAGATACTATTATTTTTTGTTTAGTCTATTCTGGGAACAAAATACATTGACTGTAATTGTACTTGGAAAAGATCTGCCTGGTCTATGTAAATAAATGGCATTTGGAAATTATAAAACAGTAAAAATGTCCGATAAGGATAATTAGAATATCTGTCCTTACAGTGTCAAATATATTCTCTTTACTATATGATTACTTGAAATATAAATATAAAACCTAAACAGTGATGTTTTGAGATATGCTTCCAAGTTCCTTAACACTGAGGATCTAGAAGAATTTTGACCTATGTGACTATGAGAGTAGTGTCTGTTCTCATATATCCTTGATCAGCCTCTTCCAAGTTCTTCCGATCTTCTGTGTTTCCTATTATGATTTTCTCTTATACTATGTTTGCTGCAATTGACCTCTTTTCTATTTAATGACCCTTATATTTTCAATCATTACATACGTGATTGTTTCAATCTCATTTAAAGTATATATTCTTATTATGTCTAATTTTCTGAAGATCTTGTTTCACTTTAATAGATCTAGCAAAATGTCAGTTTCCTCCTTCCTTGATAGCTATGGAAGTAAACTGATCACTTATTTGCAGGGTTATAGAGCTCTCTTCATAGCCCAATCACTCCTTCCTGCTTGAGACTTCTAAAGTTTGTGTTCTTCCTCAAATTTCCACAATATGAGTTTTTGAAAGTTACAATATATATATTTTGTATATATATGTAAATATGTATGTTTATATATAGATATATACACACATATATGTATTTATATATATTTTGCCCCCTTCTTGATACAGAGCAAGCTGAAAATGGGTTCTAAACTGATAGACGTCTTTCTATTAATTAGTGGTAAGACTTATTTTCTGTATCACACAATTGAAAATCATTTTGTAGCTCAGGAAATCCCTGTTTAACCATGTCTCACTCAATACTACATAAGACTTAAAAGAATACTCCCTGCTCCCAAGAAGAAATAGACACATCAAATATTAGTTGAAAATATCTGCTATGGTTACATACACATAGATGTAGGTGTGAAACTTACTTTTACTTTTTTAAAAAGGATGGTGTGGAAATTTTCTTCAGTTTTCGTATCTGTAAACAGGTATATAATTCTAGCATTACTATACAGTATTATTTCTCTTGGGGATAGTCAAGGTAGAGTGTGGATTAAATGTATATCTTGCGTTGACTGCTAAATTGTGCTGTGGTAGTTAATTTAGCACTAATAATCTCAGCGGACCATGGAAGGTTGAATAGGAGGGTATCATTTTGGTAGACCATAGATCAACTAGGGCAGATCATAGGTAGATTGATAGATATAGCATATACATAGGCCCAGAATTTCACAAAATAAATTTGTTCATTAACAAATGTTGGGACTTTGCACAAAGAAAATAAAATCATAGTGACAGATATAACAGTTAAGAATTCATGTTCTGAAATCAGATATGCTTTGTTTGAATTCTAGAAGTATCACTTACTTTAGTACCTTTGATACCTTCCTATATTATATGTAAGAAAGAGTAAATAATACATGCCACATAAGAGTACTGCAATGATTCAATTAGTTAACATAGGCAAAGTACTCTCAACAGTGCCAAACATTTAGTCATTGTTCAATAGGTAGTAGCTCTATCATTTATATGAAGACAAGACATAATGAGATTTAAAATTACCATAGAAAGAGTAGATTACTTGCTTTTGCTACAGATGGGAGACAAAGGTATTTAGAAAAGTATGGGGAATGGCAACCGACAAAAAGGGAGGGTAGTGGGACCTAAAAATTATTTCCTCCTCATTATTTGCTGAATTTTTATAGAACCAATTAATGTATGTATGTACATATGTATGTATTCATTCAACAGTTATTTATTAAGCACATACTAAGTGCAAGTACTATGCTTGGTACAAAGACCTAGCCTATAGTAGTGACACAAGGCAGGCATTTTCTCTACTTTCATGGACTTACAGTCTAGTGAGGAAAAATATTAGAATTTAGAAGGACCTGAAAAGGTTTGTCTTGTCCAGTACTTCCAAACGTATGCTTTATAAAATGGTATTGTCTTATGAGATATTAATTCCTATTTGATAAATAAATGTGTTTCAATGATCAAATTTGATAAACAATGCATATTATATCACCCTAATTGGAGATTTATAAAACATATTGAGTACGTCAAATGCTTTGAGAAGTCCTGCAGTAAACTTGTTTACCTTGGTTTAATACAGCATTTCTAAAATATTTTTGACTACAGACGACTTTATTTTTGTACAAAATCTGTGAATGTCACATGGGATATAATAGACTTCATAGAACACAATTTGAAAAGGTCTGGTCTAATTCAATAATCTTATTTTGCAATTGACATAAAAATCAAAGAAAATACCTAGCTTAATTAATATTGCACAGTTTCTCATTGGAAAGGTAGGGGATTAGAAGTTTGGTCCATGCTTTTTCCACCTTACCATGACGCTTCCTAGGAATGAAATTTTCTTTGTTTTATTTTATTACAGTCACTTAAAAAGAGATTGTGAAGCATAATTTATTTTGTGAATGCCACATCACAAGTTTAACTTTAGATAATTCAGAGGATAAATTACATAATCAACATAAGGTCTGTCTTGAAAGCTAGAATAATCTAAAATATAATTGTATAAATTATCAGTTATAAAATATACATTTAGTATTTCTGTATTATACTTTGAATTATGTAAAACATTTTGTATTAGTCTGTTCTCATGCTGCTAATTGTGATATACCCAAGGCTGGGTAATTTATAAAAGAAAGAGGTTTAATTTACTCACAGTTCCACGTGGCTGGGGAGGCCTCACAATCACGGTGGATGTCGAATGAGGAAGAAAGTTACATCTTACATGGCTCCAAGAGAGCATGTGCAGAGGAACTGCCCTTTTATAAAATCATCAGATCTCATGAGACTTATTCACAATCACGAGAACAGCACAGGAAAAACCTAACACCATGATTCAATTGCCTCCCACTGGGTCCCCCAGTGACTCATGGGGATTATGGGAACCACAGGTCAAGATGAGATTTGGGTGGGGACACAGCCAAACCATATCATATTTGATAGTGTCATTATAAATTATAATAACTTAATCTATAACTCCACGTTGATTGTCCAAAACAGATCATCTGGCTATCTTAAATTAGGGGATTTTTAACAAAACAAAGTTTTAGTTTTATATTTTGGGGAAGAGAATGCCTCCTATCCACTAGTGTGTTTGGTTATCTTGTTGAAGAATTAGCACAAATCATCCTCTCACTGTATTCCTACAAGTGCAAAAAGTGTTTTTAGTAGAGGAATTCTGCTTTGTTTTGTTTTGCTTTTGTTTTTTATAGACAGTGGAGACAAAAAAAAATGGTAGTTATTTGGTGCAAAGGTGTACAATTAAGCAATTTGCTATTCTCTGTTTTTCTGACCTCTTACCACAAATACTAGTCACAAAAGCTAACTATACTTTGATTACTTTTTAAAAAAATAAATAAAGAAAACAAACATAGAAACAAAAAAGGGGGTGGGGATGTAAAATAGCTCAATAATAAAGAGAACAGCAGCAAACTCTCACTGCTCTTTGAAAAAAATAGTTTTAACAAAGTAAGCAGGAATCATTTTCTCTGGCTGAATATTGATTCCCCAGTGTGCGCTCAGTAAGTAATTAGAATGGCCCACTGAATATCAGCATCAGCTTGTTTATTCTCATTATTTTATCATTTTAAAAACCCTCTAGGTGATGAGACATGCAGTATAGAACATAATTACCATTATTAGCATACTAATTGGACACAAAAATAGGCCAACTACAAGGTAGCCAACTGAATAATTTCACATTAATCAAACACCATAGTGAATAAGCCTATTGTTAAATTGACAGCTACCATAATTGGCAATATTTTACAGTGAAATATCAGAATTTCCTTGTAATATCTCTCCAGTGTCATATAATTTAGTAATTTCCCATGTTCCAATCTTCAAATGTGTATGTCTACCTCAGGTTCAAGAAAGCATTATGATCAGAATTCTAGTCTTTTCACAACTGGCCTAAGTGTTTAAAGAGAAACTTTTTAGCCTTCAGCAAGAGATGTGAGTGATAATGCAACAATACAGCTACCAATTTAGTCACTTATTGCTGAGTATCAAGTTTTATTTCTAAATATGTATTGTTCCAAATTCAAAAGACTCTTGACCACATTAACAGTATCTTGCAGATGGTATATTTTATAAAAGTGCAAATATGATACCTGGTAGTAACCATTTACTTAACATTGTAACATTTTTTATGCATTATCAGTTATAAACTCTAATTGTTTCATGCCAGCAGTATTTTTTTTTTTTCTTTTCTGCAGTTAAATAAAGATGGTCTAGACTAAAATTCTTGTTCAGTAGAAGAGACTCTATATGAGGACTCAGAATGGATAGAAGATGCCCTTTTTCTGGCCTCCTGTGATGGCACTTTTATTAGATACCCTGCCTATTCAAATATCATTAATGGCCACCAGCTGCCCTCAGGAGTCGGCTTTCAATTGTGCACCATTTAAAACCTTCCACAGTATGACCCCAGCAGGCCTTTTACACTGATCCCCAAAATAAACCCTCTGTTCTAATCAGCCAATCTCCTCTATGCCAACCATACGTGTTATAATCCTCTGATGTATATCTCCTGCACATGTTTTCTCCTCTTGGATAACTTACACCCTTCTTTTACACTTCTGAAAATCCTCTTTTTCTCAAAGATTAAGTCAAAGCCATCCTCCATGAAAAATTTCTTGACTACTGACACCAGGAATCATCTTTGCTATTTCTAAAGTTATATCACCTTTACTATTTCTTTGGCACACATTTATTTACTCAGAAAACACTGAGCACCTATTAAATGCCAGTCACAGTATTTGGCAACAAAAGAACAAAGATATCTCTGACATAGTTCCTTCCTGAAGTTTCACAAGTACAGTTTTATCAAATTTAATTACTTCAGCTTCACTAACTTTCTTTCCTCCTCCATCATTCATTTTCTTTATTAGCACCTTTGACTGATTCCTCTAGAGCATGGACATCTGTTCCTATATTGGCTTCTGGACCTGGGTCTGAAACTGAACTTTATTTTGTTCCTTCAATTGTCTGTACTTGTTTTCCCATTTATAAAATGAAGGAGATGAACTAGGTGAATAGTCTACATATTTAGCTGGACTTAAGAATCATTGCGTAGCATTTTAAATGTACAAGGGGTTGGATTAGAGCAATGTTTCCCAATTTTGGTTGCACATTAAAATTCTATGGGAAGTTTTAAAAACTGTTGAGCCACCCACAAAGAACAAGTTATTCAATTTCTGGGATGTCAGTATTTTCTAAAAGGCTAACCTAGGTAAATTTAATGTGTCGGTGTTTTCTAACAGGCTGAACCAAGTGAATTTAATGTACAGTTGAGAACAACTGAACTTTCTGGTTCTGATTTGTAGGGCCTTATACTTTAAAAAACATTAAAGTAATTTAAAAGTAATTTATAAGACTTTAGCAAGTCCATAACATTGAATATTAAGAAGGCAGTAACATTAATGTGTGGAGCAAGACATTTTTAAAAATGTGTTTCAGGACTTGGTGAAACTCTATGACAATTTTGAAAAAAGAAAATGTAACATTACCTTTATGTATTATCAGGCTTAATCAACATAACCGTTTTCTAAGTTAACACATGGTCTAATTCACTTAGGAGTTTAAACAAATATTAGACATTTAATTGTGACTTATGAAAGAGATACAAGATTCAAGAATAGGCACAAATCCCATTTCTGACAGAAAACACTGAACTTTTGCAACATTTCACTCTTGGGGTTTAGCTTTTCGTCATCTATTTGTGTTACATTAAAAAAGAGTCCTTGGATGAGTCTTTGGCCTGAATATAGCTCTGCAGCTAGATCATACCTAACTTGCAAACCTCACAAGAGAGAGCTGTGAAATGCATCTCATAGCTAGCTATAAGAAGTGTATCGGTTGTGATGTTGGCCCAAATGCTATAACAGATATCTAGAATCAAAGTGATAGTCGCTTAGAGGCAATAAAATTTGTTTTTATCTCATGCAAAGTTTGTCTTTATACTCCAGGGCTGATATGGTAACTCTACAACTATTATAGACCTATGGTACTTCCAAATTGTTGCATCTACAGCCTAAAAATGCAGCTTTCAGGTTTTGGCCTGAAATGGCTGCCTCAGCTCCCATTTATTGTATTCACATCCCATCTAGTAGGAAGGAGAAAATGTGAAAAATGGAGAATATTATTTATCCTTAAGGGGAATACCTCAGCTATTGCACACATCACTTTTCTCACATCTCATGGCCAGCTAGCCATGTGGCCAGATGTTGCTGTAAGTGAGGCTTACAAATGTGGTGTTCGGCTGAGATGCAGTATGCTCAAATAACAATTTTGCTAGTACATAAGAAGTTGGGGAAAATTGTTAATTTCTGTCAGAGACAGAATGTTGTAATAACTTGACCAATTATTTCCTTTACTAAAGTCCTTCAATGTTTATAGCTCAGGACAGATTAACTCTTTATTTCCTTCCTCAGCTGGGCTCCCTACTCTCCACACTCACATTATCACCCCCTATAAAGTCACCTTCACTATAGTCTCTGAGACCAATCAATTTTATTTTTATTTATTTATTTTTTTGCTACTCATCAAACTATTTTTTTCTTTTGGAGCCATTCTACCTACTACTAATGAAGTTGTTGGGTCTAGGTGACTTAACTTTTCTGATTTTTGGCAGGTGGTACCTGAACACATAGCTTAAGATCAATTAATTTGATTCTCCAACTTGAGACTATGAATATAAATCAGGGGAAATAAAGAAGTAGAAATGCTTTAGAGTTAATTTGGCATATGTCAGTGGTAACTTTTATGCTATCAGTGAAATTCAGTATTCAGTGGTGGCTATAGTGATAGTGTTACCCTAACTAGGTTTGACTTTGGCTGTGTTTTCTTTTTTCTTTGGTTTCTGACATTTTTCTTTGCTTGGTAGTGGGTAATTACTATTTAATGAATACAGAGTTTTAGTTTTGCAAGATGAAAAAAATGTTTCAAGATAGATGGTGGTGACAGTTGCTCAGTAATAGAAATGTACCTAATGCTAATAAATTGTACTCATAAAAAAGGTTAAGATGGTAGAGTTTATATGTATTTTACCAATTTTTTAAGAAATAAAAAAGAAATAAAAACATTTTCAGGTTTAACAAAATCTGAGGAAGATTATCACCAACAGACCACCTTTCCACAAAAAGCTAAAGATGCTCCTTAAAGTTGAAACAAAAAGTCAGTAACTAGAAGTTGTACAAAGAAATTAAAAAATCTCTGCTGAAAGCCAACAATACTATATTTTGGTTTTTAATTGAACTTTTTATCCCTTTAATAATATGAAAGAAAAATCCATAAAAAATAATTATAGTGGGCATACAATATAAAATTACACGATTTGTGACAACAACATAATGGAGGAGCAGATCTTATTAGAAGCAAAATGTTTGCTAATGAAGCTAAGTTGGTCTCAATTGAATCTAGATTGCTATAAATGTAAGTTGTTAATTGTGATTCCCATGGTAACCATTAGGAAAATATCTAAAAAATACACTCAAAAGGAAATGAGAAGATAATAAATGATGCATTTAAAAAATCAACTAAACACAAAAACATATTGGAGACAATGAGAAACAAAAAAGGTATAACACACACAGAAAATAAATAGCAAAACAGCAGAAATAAATCTTCCCTTAACATTATATTTTTGTAAATGAATTAAACTCTGAAATCAAAAGTCAGAAATTGGCAGAATTGAATTACATTAAAACATGATCCAACTGTATGCTGTCTACAAGTTATTCACTTTAGATTATAAGTGCAAATAGGTGAAAACTGAAAAAATAAAAAACATTTCATGAAAATAGCAAACAATAGAGAACTAGAGTACTATATTAATCTCAGTCAAAATAGATTTTAAGGCAACATCTGTTGCAAGATCAAATAAATACATTGTATATTGTAAGAGTCACTATAGTAAGAAAATATACTAATTGTAAATATGTTTGCACCAAACTTCACAGTCACAAGTTATACAGAGTAAACATTGACAAAATTGAAGGCAGAAAAGAGAGTTCTATGATGATAATTGGAAACTTCAATGCCCTATTTTTCATAATGAATAGATAGTAGGTTGAAGGAGAGTTAGGGAACTTGACTAACACTATAAACCAATCAGATGTAGTAGATATATATCAAACATTTATAGTACAATAGCAGATACACAATTCTCTCAGAAGCAAATGGAATATTCTCCAGGATAGACCACATTTTAGAACACAAAACAAGCCTCTATGGATTTTAAGGAGTAGATATCATACAGAGTATCTTCTCTGACCACAATGGAACGAAGCTAGAAATTAATTGCAGGAGTATAACTAAAAAATTCACACATGTGTCAAAATCAAACAACATAATCTTGAACAATCAATGGGTCAAAAAAAGTATTCACAAGGGAAATTAGAAAACACTTAGAGATCGAGGCTGGGTGGGGTGGCTCGTGTCTGTAATCCTAGCACTTTGGAAAGCTGAGGTGGGTGGATTACTTGAGGTCAGGAGTTTAAGACCAGCCTTGCCTACATGTTGAAACCTTTTCTCTATTAAAAATACAAGCCAGGTATGGTGGCATGCACCTGTAATCCTAGGTACTTGGGAGGCTGAGGTGAGAGATTCTTTTGAATCCAGGAGGTGGAGGTTGCAGTGAGCATAGATCATGCCAGAGAAAGACCCTATTAAAAAGAAGAAGAAGAAGAGGAAAGAAGAAAGAAAGAAAAAGAAGAAGGAAAGAAAAGAAAAAGGGAAGAAAAAGAAAGAAAGAAGGAAAGAAAGAAAGAAAGAAAGAAAGAAAGAAAGAAAGAAAGAAAGAAAGAAAGAAAGAAAGAAAGAAAGAAAGAAAGAAAGAAAGAAAGAAAGAAAGAAAAGAGGAAAGGAAGGAAGGAGGAAAGGAGGAAGGGAGAAAGGGAGGAAAGGAGGAAGGGAGGAAGGAAAACACTTAGAGATCAATAAAAACTAAAACAAACATATCAAAACTTATGAGATTTAGTAAAGGCAGGACTCAGAGGGAATTTTACAGCAGTAAATGCCTACATTAAGCAAAAATAAAGTTCTCAAGTTAATACCCTAACTATGCAGATTAAGGAACTAGAAAAAATAGAACTTCAAGTTAAACCCAAGGGTGGAATAAAAAAATAATTATAGCTGAGATAGGTGAAATAGGTTATGGAAAAACAATAGAGAAAATCGGTGCAATCAAAAGTTGGTTCTTCGAGAAGACCAACAAAAATGACAAACCTCTAGCTAGACTGGCGGAAAAAAAAGAGAGAAAAAATACAAATGAGTAAAACAAGAAATGATATTGGGAGCATTACTATTTGGGACCTTACAGATATAAAAGTCAATTGTAAGACAATACTGTGTACACCTATATGTAAACAAAATAGATGACCTAGATGAAGCGGACAAATTATTAGAAAGCCATAATTTGTTAAAACTGACTCAAGAAGAAATGGAAAATATGAATAGTCCAATAATAAAAAACTGAAACAGTTCTAACTCCTTTTTCTTGTTCCCAAAGTAAAGCCCAGAAACATGTGGCTTTCCTGGTAAATACTATCAAACATTTAAAGAATTATTGCCAATCCTTATTAATCTTTTGCAAATGATACAAGAGAAGGGACTACTTTTTAACTAATTTCATAAGGCAATCTTTTTTTTTTTTTTTTTTTTCTTTTTTTTTTGAAACTGAATCTCACACTATTGCCCAGGCTGGAGTGCAGTGGCACAATTTCAGCTCACTGCAATCTTAGCCTCCTAGGTTCAAGTGATTCTCTTGCCTCAGCCTCCCAAGTAGCTGGTATTATAGGCACCTGCCAACATGCCCAGCTAATTTTTGTATTTTTAGTAGAGATGGGGTTTCACCATATTGACAAGGCTGGTCTTGAACTACTGACCTTGTGATCTGCCTGCCTCAGCCTCCTAAAATGCTGGGATTACAGGTGTAAGCCACCGCACCCGGACAGGCTATCATTATTCTGATGCAAAAACCAGGTAAACTCATCACAGAAAATTACACATCAATATCACTCATGAATATAGATACAATTTCCTCAAAATACACTTGAAAAAAAGACTCAAAAGCATGCAAAGAGAATAATATCACCATGACTTAGTTGAATTTATCCCAAGAATGAAAGGATGTTTTAAGAAAATTAATAGAATGAAGAACAAAAAAGCACATGATCATCCTGATTGATAGAGAACAATCATTTGACAGCATTAAACACCTTTTCATGATAAAAACACATGGAAAACTAATACTGTAAGGAAACTTCCTCAACATAATAAAGGGCCTTTTGAAAGACCCACGGCTAACATCCTACTCAATAATGTCATACTGAAAATTTTCCTCCTAAGATCAGGGACAAGACAAGGATGTCCATTTTTACCTCTTCCATTTAATATTGCGCAGAAGTTCTAGACAGAGCAATTAGGCAAGGTAATAAAAAAATTAAAAGCTTCCAAGTTGTAAAGAAAGAAATAACTTCGCATGTCTACAAATATTGAAATGTCCACTAAAAAACCTTTTTAATATATTTCAGAATTTATACAAAGTTCCAGGGTACAAGATCAGTACACAGAATCAGTTTAGTTTCTATGTACCAGCAATGAACAAGAAAGAAGTTTTTTAAATTTATTTTTACAATTTAAAACATTTTTAAATTATTAAAATTTAGTAATAAATGTAACTAAGACACGGAAACACTTGTATGGAAACAACACCACAACATTGCTGAAAGATGTTAAAGACCTAAAAATATGAAAAGAAATTCTGGTCTCATGGATTGAAAGACTTAATATTGTTAAGACATCAATAAAACCCAAATAAATCTATAGTCAATGTCTCTAATAACATCTCAATGCCTTTTTTTCCAGAAATGAATAAAATTGATCATTAAAATTGCATAGAATTGTAAGGGTCCCTGAATAGCCAAAGCAATCTTGAGAAGGGACAATTAAGTTGGAAGAACCACATTTGTTAATTTCAAAACATACCCCAAAGGTAACTGGCATAGGACAGATATCTAGTGCTATGGACTAGAACTGACTCTCCAGAATAAACTCATATATCAATTACCATTGATTTTCAACATTGCCAAGTTCATCCAATGGGAGAAATAACAGTCTGTTTAACAAATTTTCATAGGAGAGCTGCATATTCACTTGCCAAAGTAGACACCTATGCCACTCCAGATATAAAAATTAACTCGAAATGTATCAATGACCCAATTTTAAGAGTTAAAATAATAAAAGTTCGTTAGAAGAAAACACAGGGGTAAGTCTTCATGGCTTTGGGTTTGGCAATGGTTTTTTAGATATGACACCAAAAGCATGAGCAGCAAAAGAAACAAATAGATAATTTGGACTTTAACAAAATTTAAAAATTTGCGCATCAAAGGACATTATCAACAAAGTGAAAACCCACAGAATAAAAGAAAATATTTGCAATATCAATCAAGAGTCTAGTATCAAGAAAATATAAAGACAAATAAGACAAACATTCCAATTAAAAATGGGACTAAAACATAAAAAAGATGCTTAATATCATTAGTCATTAGGAAAATGCAAATTAATACCGCAAGCAGATACTGTTTCACTCCCATTAGGACAGCTATAAAGAAATGAAAATAAGTGTTGACAGAGATGTGGAAAATTTGGAACACTCATACATTGCTATCGGAATGTTTAACAATTTTCTCACTGTGGAAAATAATTTCGTAGTTCCTCCAAAAGTTGAGCATAGAATTATCACATGACCCGTTAATTCTACTTCTAGGTGTATACTAAAATAATTTAAAATAGATACTCAAACAAGCACATGTAAAGACATCTTCATAGCAGCACTATTTACAATAGCCAAAATGTAGAAACGTCCCAACTGTTTATGAATAGAACAATGAAAGACAAATTGCGTTATGTACACACAAGGGAATATTATTTAGCCATATAAATAAGTTAATCTCTGATAACAGTTAAAGCATGGATGAACCTCCAAAATGATATGCTAAATATTAGAAGTCAGCCATAAAAGATCACCTATTGTATAACTCCATTTACATGAAATATCTATTAGAGAATGAAAAAATTCATAGAGAGAGAATACAAATGGTGGTTTCCAGGGTCTTGAGACAGGGGAGAATTGGGAAAACTGCTTAATGGGTGAGGTTTTTTTCTTTGGAATGACAGAAATATTTCAGAACTATATAGGGGTGGTGATCACATGAAGTTGTGAATGTAATAGATGCCACTGAGTTGTTTTTAATAATGGCTAATTTTATTTTACATGAACCGCACCTCAATGAACTATTTAAAAAATAGTTTTGTACTTTAGAAGGAAGTCTTCTACCATTATTCGTAGTAATAAGTGCACTGAATTAAAAGAGGAAACATTTACCTGAACATTTAAAGTTTTCCATGTCACTGGATAGGTAAGCAGGCAAAAAATATATAGTTATGATTTTGGCTAAAATTATTGATCCTGACACCTACTACTCAATGGTTTCAGAGAAAAAATATGGTCAAAATTCAAGTGATATCTTGTATTTTTTTCTCAAAAAAAAATATATATGCAGTGGTAAAAGTTAATGGAAAATCACTCTAACAATTTAAGCTAACAAACCATGGTGAGTAATAATAAAAATAGCAATCACAACTTATCATTCATTTCAGTGGCGGAGGTAGCAACATCCAGTTTTTAACAACAGTGGCAGTGATATATATATATATTTTTTAATTATACTTTAAGTTATAGGGTACATGTGGATAACGTGCAGGTTTGTTACATATGTATACTTGTGCCATGTTGGCGTACTGCACCCATCAACTCGTCAGCACCCATCAACTCGTCATTTACATCAGGTATAACTCCCAGTGCAATCCCTCCCCCCTCCCCCCTCCCCCCTCCCCACGATAGGCCCCGGTGTATGATGCTCCCCTTCCCAAGTCCAAGTGATCTCATTGTTCAGTTCCCACCTAAGAATGAGAACATGCGGTGTTTGGTTTTCTGTTCTTGCGATAGTTTGCTGAGAATGATGGTTTCCAGCTGCATCCATGTCCCTACAAAGGACACAAACTCATCCTTTTTTATGGCTGCAGAGTATTCCATGGTGTATATGTGCCACATTTTCTTAATCCAGTCTGTCACTGATGGACATTTGGGTTGATTCCAAGTCTTTGCTATTGTGAATAGTGCCACAATAAACATACGTGTGCATGTGTCTTTATAGCAGCATGATTTATAATCCTTTGGGTATATACCCAGTAATGGGATGGCTGGGTCATATGGTACTTCTAGTTCTAGATCCTTGAGGAATCGCCATACTGTTTTCCATAATGGTTGAACTGGTTTACAATCCCACCAACAGTGTAAAAGTGTTCCTATTTCTCCACATCCTCTCCAGCACCTGTTATTTCCTGACTTTTTAATGATTGCCATTCTAACTGGTGTGAGATGGTATCTCATTGTGGTTTTGATTTGCATTTCTCTGATGGCCAGTGATGATGAGCATTTTTTCATGTGTCTGTTGGCTGTATGAATGTCTTCTTTTGAGAACTCTGTTCATATCCTTTGCCCACTTTTCAATGGGGTTGTTTGTTTTTTTCTTGTAAATTCGTTTGAGTTCTTTGTAGGTTCTGGATATTAGCCCTTTGTCAGATGAGTAGATTGCAAAAATTTTCTCCCATTCTGTAGGTAGTGGCAGTGATATATTAATCATGCTGCTCAAATGGTATGGCCTAATTTGTAATTCCTGCCACCTGGCTTCTTTTGGTACTTGCCTGTTCTCCCAAGTCTGATTATCCAGTTTTCCAGCCCTATTCTGCTTATAATGACCAAAGTGACTTCCCGTCCTTTGCCACTAACCAACTTGATTGGACAAGAGTATCTGCACTCTCCCAACCTAGCCTACCATCAAACTCCAGATTTTACTGTTTAGGTTCCCTCTTTGCATTTCCTCTAGTCAGTTACTTTTACATCTATCACCCACTTTCTTCCTTATATCCTTATTTTCTGAAACTCTTTGATATATAGTGTTTAGGTCATTTCTCTTCTGTTCCTCTGGTCCTATTGAGTGCTCAAAATATAGCCCCCAGGGGGCAGAGGCAAGGCCCTGGAGTAAATGGAACAAGGTTCACTAATAGATATTGTACTTACACACACACACACACACACACACACACACACACACACACGACTCCACTTCCCTATGCATAGTCCTACATCATGGAAAAACTGTTGATCTATACTTCTCAATGTATATGTATATTTAAGGACACTTTGTGCACTGCCAAATCTCTATTAAAAATGATATTAATACTTCAGGTAACCATTAGTGGTTATAAAAATCTGACAATACTCTAGACACTTGGAATCCAGTAGAATAAAACCAAAGCAATCAACCAAACAAACAAAATAGAAAAACTTTCTGAAGCCACTTTCTCTTCCATTTACAGACAAAATCTTAAATATGGCCAACAGTTGATCAGGTCACAGAAAGGTTACTTAAACATCTGTTGTAGCCAAAACTATATCTATATCGAGTCTCCTTAAAACAGTAGTGTCTTTTGAGATATTATTAAATACCCCAAGATAAAAAAGGAATTATATTTTAAAAGCTTGAGAAATGCTGAGTTTAAAACTGTACAACAGTTGTTCTTACTCTAGAACTTATCAAATTATTTAATATATCAATGTGTGATGTAAACACCAAGGATAGAAGTGGAATATCCAGCTGTTTCTTAAATATATTTGATGATCTTTCTTTCTTACACAGCCCGTTAATTGAGACCGACTGAAAACACTTGTGTTCTGATGAATATGGTTTGTAAAATCTATGTGATTTTAAACACCTACATAGCGTTTTCCCTGCTAAAATGACTGACCCTTTTGATACTGGAGAGAAAGAATACCAGAATAATGTTTGGGATTTACCCTAAAAAAAGAGAAAACAGAGCCAGGTCTTCCCCTCTGAGTACCTCCATCTGTCTACTTTACTCAGAGGTTTCTGTAATGCAATTTCTGCAACAACAACAAAAATTCATTCTGTACTCTCGTACTCTCATGCTGTTTCACCGTTCAAGAGGTAGAGTCTATTTTCCTTTTTTCTTGATAGTAGGGAGCCTTGTGACTTCCTTTGACCAACAGACTGTCGTGGAAGTGACTCTGTACCAGTTCTAAACCTAACCTTTAAGACTGTTAATAGCTTCTGATTTCCCTCTCTTAGGAGCTAGCCATCATAAAAAGAAGTAGGTACACCCTGCTAAAGAGAAAAGTTATTTTGAGAAAAACAGGTCCTGGAAAATTAGAGACTACACTGGGAAAGAGAGAGTCCAAGGTAGCCCCCAATCATTCCACACAACCAAGCTGAGGCACTAAATATATGAGTAAGACCATTTTGTATCTTCCATCTAGAGTTGAGCTTCTCAAGCCAATACTATGTAGAAAGGAGACCATCCCTTCTGAGCCCTACCCAAATTCCAGAATCGTGAGTAAGTAAATGACTTTTACTGTTTTAAGATAGTAAGTTTTGGGGTATATTTTTATGTAGCAATAAATAGTTGAGAGAGTTACTTTTCCTTTTAGAAAATTAACTGGACTGATCAACACCTACCACTTGAAAATATCCACTGTGCTATACAAAAAGTGATATTTTGACATAAAATTACTAGAAATAAAATTATTTGAACAGTAATATGGCTTCTTTAATAGAAAATAACAGTATAAAATGGACGTTCATGAAAATTAAAGCAGACCTTTCCAACGTGTCTTTCTGACCAGCAAAGGATTCTTAGCTAGTAGGGGAAATAAGGGCTATTAAACTTGGAACCACATAATAATATTTCTATGACTAGCCTCATATATATATAGAAAGAGAAAGCCGATGATTTCTCACACAAGGAGGAGATATGAGCCTATGAGAGATTCATCTCTTTTTATAAGCTCAGTTAATCAAATGCCTCTTGTTTGAGGCTTCTTTTAAAGAAAACACTCTCTGGCGTTGGCAATTGTCCAATATGCTTTAATACTTAACGTCCTCAAGCAAGGAACTCAAGGGATTTTTCAGACTAGTGATTTCTGTTTCACAGTACACTTTGAGAAGCTGATAAACAATGCCAATGCACTTCCTAGAAAAATGTCCATACAGACATTCCCAATTTTGCATTTGATTGTAGAGGATTAATAGAATAGCTTAACTCCAATCATATTGCCTCTAGTCATCCATGGAGATTGGGGATGGTTCACAAACCACAGATTAAGGACCCCTTTCTAAATCTGAGGTAAATTTTGCTTAAATGCAGTTATCTAAAATAAAGCAAAATGAGAAAACTTGAGTGTGTCAAGTGGCACAATTCTTTTGGAAGATAATTGTATAATGTACATAGAAGGCTTTAGAATTTCCTAGTAGCAATTCTGCTTCAATCAACGTTATTTGTAAGATCAGTAATTTGATTAGAATTTATATAAAAATACTATCATCACAGGCCAAAAAAATGGAAAATATAGTAAATATTCACAAAAAGAATTGGTTAAATAAATTATAAAACGTTCATACTATGAAGTATTATGAGGCTATTAAAATGGTATTTCTGAAGTATTTTAAATGACGTGAAAAGATGTTCACACTATAATGTTAAATGAATAAAATGAGATAAAAACCTGTAAATACATTAAAAGATCTACTATGTTTTATATGCCATCTTTGTGTGTGTATTCAAATTTATATAGAAGTCTAGGCAATATTGAAATTAAATATGGCAAAATATTAAAATTGGTCTTCTCTGGATGATGAGATTATGGACAATAGAATTATAGGTAATCTAAATTTAATTTTATTAGTTTTATTTTTATACATTAATTTAGTTGTACATTTGAGTAACATTGGCTTGAATAACACTTGTGTACACACACACACACACACACACACACACACACACATAAACATCAACATTGAGAGAGAAAGAACAAGGCCCCATCCCCAGATATTTTGATTTTATAATTCTAGAGTGGGTCACAAACATCTGTATCAAAAAAAAAAAAAAAAAAAAAGGGAGATATACTTTGATTCTGATGCATAGACAAGGTTTACAAGCTTTGCTTTATGGTATTTTCTATAATTTAAGTGTATCATTTGTATAAGAATATATATATATAGTGCTCTGATCATGTTGAAAATAATGAATATTTTCAATACCAGCCTGAGGAAAACATGCAAAAAAGGCATAAAAACGTCTTTAGTATTGTTCTCAATATCACTTTTTGAATCCTTATCTTGCTCCTGACAGTCTCTGTCACCGTTACCCATGTGATTTTCTGGAAAAATCAGGACTCTATGCTCAACACACTGTTAACAAACCATGTGAGAACTCAGCAGAGAATGTTTTATGCTGAGATTTCCCAACATATATTGCCCAAAACATTAGCTCAGCAGGTTGTTGTTAGTGGGCATTTCAAGAAAACAAGATTTCAAAACCAAGTATGTTTGAGGAATACTGAGTTTAAAAAAAAAAAAAAAAAGGAAACATGTCTATTTAATGAAACACTCTTTAAAAGATGTAACGTACTAGATACCTTGTAAGTCATGTTGAAGATCGAAGAGTAGACTGTAATGTGTAATGTTTCCAAACTTATTTGGCCATGGAAACCCCTTTTAATCAGTAATATCTTGGGATACTAACTAGAGTTCCAAAGAAGGCAGTTAGAAAAGCATTACTTGCCATTTCTCCCTTTTTCTCAAAACTAATTTTATTGGAAACTCTGAACGTCTGCAAACCTTTATATTTGAAAAGAATAAATGTGTTATGGTGCAACTTTGGTTCCTGTGAGAGGTTAATGAGGGAGGTGTTGTGGAGCAGGAGACTTCCCAACTACTGTGAGAATTACACTTAGAGCCTTTCCTGCTGATTCACAAGGTTAGCTCTGGTGTTTGTTTTCACCTGTAATCTAAACAACAGAGGTCAATACAGTATGTGTCCTAATGGAATATCTGCATAGAGAAAAATGTGTTCTTGTCTGCACTCAAACCAGAGTTAAGCTGTTTAGTGCTGTGTGGTGCTATAAAGCCACAGATTGCCTCAAGTGAGCTCCCTTGCGAATCAACCTCAAAGAATTTGCTTTCCACACAAGAAAACAGATTTTAAACATGAAGAATAGACCTGTTAGTTCTAATCCTCTACCAAATGAATCACCCTCTGAGTAATCATGAGATCAAATGAGAATACCTCCTAACTTTTCCCCAAGGACAAATAACCACAGAAAGGGGAGAGATGCTAAAATTTAGCTCCCCTGAAAACTGTCCGAATACATGCCCTTAACAAAGATTTTTGACATGTTCTGTAGGTGTTTTCTAGTCTTACATGTCAACTCAGTGATATCTAGACTTGCACTGAATAAATGGAATCTTGCATAAGGGTTTTCTTGAGTTCAGGTATATAGATACACGAAACATGTAGGTATTTATCCTTTTATGTTTGGCAGAGTAAGAATGGCATTCCTAATTTTTTTTTTTAATTATATTTTAAGTTCTGGGATACATGTGCAGAACATGCAGCTTTATTACATAGGTATACACATGCTATGGTGGTTTGCTGCACCCATCAACCCATCATCTACATTAAGTATTTCTCCTAATGCTATCCCTCACCTAGCCACCCACCCACCAACAGGCCCTGGTATGTGATGTTCCCCTCCCTGTGTCCATGTGTTATCATTATTCAACTCTTGCTTATGAGTGAGAACATGCAGTGTTTGGTTTTCTGTTCCTGTGTCAGCTTGCCGAGAATGATGGTTACCAGCTTTCTCCATGTCCTGGAAAAGCACATAAACTCATCCTTTTTTATGACTGCATACTATTCCATAGTGTATATGTACCACATTTTCTTTATCCAGTCTATCATTGATGGGCATTTGGGTTGGTTCCAAGTCTTTGCTATTGTGAATAGTGTTGCAATAAACAGACGTATGCATGTTCCTTCTTAGTAGAATGATTTGTAATCCTTTGGGTGTTTACCCAGTAATGGGTTTAAAGGGTCAAATGGTATTTCTGGTTCTAGAACCTTCAGGAATCACCACACTGTCTTCCACAATGGTTGAACTAATTTACACTCCCACAATGGTGTAAAAGCATTCTTATTTCTCCACATCCTCTCCAGCATCTGTTGTTTCCTGATTTTTTAATGATCGCCATTGTAACTGGCATGAAATGGTGTCTCATTGTGGTTTTGATTTGCATTTCTCTAATGACCAGTGAAGATGAGCTTTTTTTCATATGTTTGTTGGGTACATAAATGTCTTCTTTTGAGAAGTGTCTGTTCATATCCTTTGCCCACTTTTTGATTTTTTTTTTTTTTTTTTTTTTTTTGTAAATTTGTTTAAGTTCCTTGTAGATTCTGGGTATTAGCCCTTTGTCAGTTGGATAGATTGCAAAAATGTTCTCCCATTCTATAGGTGCCTGTTCACTCTGATGATAGCTCCTTTTGCTGTGCAGAATCTTTTTAGTTTAATTAGATCCCATTTGTCAATTTTGGCGTTTGTTGTCATCGCTTTTGCTGTATTAATCATGAAGTATTTGCCCATGCCTATGTCCTGAATGGTATTGCCAAGGTTTTCTTCCAGGGTTTTTATGTTTTTATGGTTTTAGGTCTTATGTTTAATTCTTTAATCCATCTTGAGTTAATTTTTGTATAAGGTGTAAGGAAGGGGTTGAGTTTCAGTTTTCTGCATGTGGCTAGCCAGTTTTCCCAACACCATTTATTAAACAGGGAATCCTTTCCACATTGCTTTTCTTTGTCAGGTTTGTAGAAGATAAGATGGTTGTAGATGTGTGGCACTATTTCTGAGCTCTCTGTTCTGTTCCATTGGTCTATCTATCTGTTTTGGTATGAGTACCATGCTGTTTTGGTTACTACAGTCTTGTATTATAGTTTGAAGTCAGGTAGCATGATGACTCCAGTTTTGTTCTTTTTGCTTAGGATTGTCTTGGCTATACGAGCTCTTTTGATTTCATATAAATTTTAAAGAATTTTTTTCTAATTATGTGAAGAAAGTCAATGGTAGCTTGATATTAGACAGATCGATGAGACAGAAAATTCACAAAGATATTCAGGAATTGAACTCAGCTCTGGATCAAGAGGACCTAGTAGATATCTACAGAACTCATGACCCCAAATCAACAGAATATACATACTACTCAGCATCACATAACACTTATTCTAAAATTGACCACATAATTGGAAGTAAAACACTCCTCAGCAAATGAAAAAGACTGGAAATCATAACGAACAATGTCTCAGACCACAGTGCAATCAAATTAGAACTCAGGATTAACAAACTCAACTCAAAACCACACAACTACAAGGTAACTGAACAAACTGCTCCTGAATGACTAGTGGGTAAATAAGGAAATTAAGGTAAAAATAAATAAGTCCTTCAAAACCAGTGAGAACAAAGACACAATGTACCAGAATCTCTGCAACACAGCTAAAGCAGTGTTTGGAGGGAAATTTACAGCACTAAATGCCCACAGGAGAAAGCAGGAAAGATGTAAAATTGACATACTAACATCAAAATTAAAACAGTCAGAGAAGCAAGAGCAAACAAATGTAACAGCAACTAGAAGACAAGAAATAACTAAGATCAGAGCAGAAATGAAGGAAATAGAGGTGAAAAAAAACCTTCAAAAAATCAAAGAATGTACTGGAGCAAGATGGTCGAATAGGAACAGCTCCAGGCTCCAGCTCCCAGCACGAGCAACACAGAAGACCGGTGATTTCTGCATTTTCAACTGATGTACTGGGTTCATCTCACTAGGGAGTGCCGAACAATCAGTGCTAGTCAGTTGCTGCAGCCTGACCAGCGAGAACTGAAGCAGGGTGAGGCATCGCCTCACCAGGGAAGCGCAAGGGGGAAGAGAATCCCTTTTCCTAACCAGGGGAACTGAGACACACAACACCTGGAAAATCGGGTAACTCCCACCCCAACACTGCGTTTTACCAAGGGTCTTAGTAAAGAGGCACACCAGGAGAATATATCCCACACCTGGCCGGGAGGGTCCCACGCCCACGGAGCCTCCCTCATTGCTAACACAGCAGTCTGCCATCTAACCGCAAGGCAGCAGCGAGGCTGGGGGAGGGGCGCCCACCATTGCTGAGGCTTAAGTAGGTAAACAAAGCCCTGGGAAGATCGAACTGAGTGGAACTCACAGCACCTCAAGGAAGCCTGCCAGTCTCTGTAGACTCCTCCTCTGGGGACAGGGCATAGCTAAACAACAACAACAACAACAACAACAAAGCAGCAGAAACCTCTTCAGATGCAAACGACTCTGTCTGACAGCTTTGAAGAGAGCCCTGGCTCTCCCAACACGGAGGTTGAGATCTGAGAACGGACAGACTGCCTGCTCAAGTGGGTTCCTGACCTCTGAGTAGCTTAACTGGGAGACATCCCCCACTAGAGGCAGACCGACACCTCACACCTCACAGGGTGGAGTACATCCCTGAGAGGAAGCTTCCAAATCAAGAATCAGAGAGGTACACTCGCTGTTCAGCAGTATTCTATCTTCTGCAGCCTCTGCTGCTGACACCCAGGCAAACAGGGTCTGGAGTGGACCTCAAGCAATCTCCAACAGACCTACAGCTGAGGGTCCTGATAGAAGGAAAGCTAACAAACAGGAAGGACACCCACACCAAAACCCCATCAGTACGTCACCATCATCAAAGACCAGAGGCAGATAAAACCACAAAGATGGGGAAAAAGCAGGGCAGAAAAGCCGGAAATTCAAAAAATAAGAGCGCATCTCCCCCTCCAAAGGAACGCAGCTCAATCGCCAGCAACGGATCAAAGCTGGATGGAGAATGACTTTGATGAGATGAGAGAAGAAGGCTTCAATCTATCAAACTTCTCAGAGCTAAAGGAGGAATTATGTACCCAGCGCAAAGAAACTAAAAATCCTGAAAAAAGAGTGGAAGAATTCATAACCAGAATAATTAATACAGAGAAGGCCATAAACGAACTGACAGAGATGAAAACCATGTCACGAGAAACAAGTGACAAATGCACAAACTTCAGCAACCGACTCGATCAACTGGAAGAAAGAGTATCAGCGATTGAGGATCAAATGAATGAAATGAAGCAAGAAGAGAAATCTAAAGAAAAAAAGAAGAAAAAGAAATGAACAAAGCCTGCAAGAAGTATGGGATTATGTAAAAAGACCAAATCTACGTCTGATTGGGGTGCCTGAAAGTGAGGGGGAAAATGGAACCAGGTTGGAATACACTCTTCAGGATATCATCCAGGAGAACTTCCCCAACCTAGTAGGGCAGGCCAACATTCAAATTCAGGAAATACAGAGAACGCCACAAAGATACTCCTCGAGAAGAGCAACTCCAAGACACATAATTGCCAGATTCACCAAAGTTGAAATGAAGGAAAAAAATTTTAAGGGCAGCCAGAGAGAAATGCCGGGTTACCCACAAAAGGAAGCCCATCAGACTAACAGCAGATCTCTCAGCAGAAACTCTCCAAGCCAGAAGAGAGTGGAGGCCAATATTCAAAATTCTTAAAGAAAAGAATTTTAAACCCAGAATTTCATATCCAGCCAAACTAAGTTTCAGAAGTGAAGGAGAAATAAAATCCTTTACAGATAAACAAATGCTTAGAGATTTTGTCACCACCAAGCCTGCCGTACAAGAGACCCTGAAGGAAGCACTAAACATGGAAAGGAACAACCGGTACTAGCCATTGCAAAAACATGCCAAAGTATAAAGACCATCGAGGCTAGGAAGAAACTGCATCAACTAACGACCACAATAACCAGTTAATATCATAATGGCAGGATCAAGTTCACACATAACAATATTAACCTTAAATGTAAATGGACTAAATGCTCCAATTAAAAGACACAGATTGGCAAACTGGATAAAGAGTCAAGACCCATCAGTCTGCTGTATTCAGGAGACCCATCTCACACGCAGAGACATACATAGGCTCAAAATAAAGGGATGGAGGAAGATTTACCAAGCAAATGGAGAACAAAAAAAAGCAGGAGTTGCAATACTAGTCTCTGATGAAACAGACTTTAAACCATCAAAGATCAAAAGAGACAAAGAAGGCCATTACATAATGGTAAAGGGATCAATTCAACAGGAAGAGCTAACTATCCTGAATATATATGCACCCAATGCAGGAGCACCCAGATTCATAAAGCAAGTCCTCAGAGACTTACAAAGAGACTTAGACTCCCATACGATAATAATGGGAGACTTCAACACCCCACTGTCAACATTAGACAGATCAACGAGACAGAAAGTTAACAAGAATATCCAGGAATTGAACTCATCTGTGCAGCAAGCAGACTTAATAGACATCTACAGAACTCTCCACCCCAAATCAATAGAATATACATTCTTCTCAGCACCACATCAGACTTATTCCAAAATTGACCACATAATTGGAAGTAAAGCACTCCTCAACAAATGTACAAGAACAGAAACTATAACAAACTGTCTCTCAGACCACAGTGCAATCAAACTAGAACTCAGGACTAAGAAACTCAATCAAAACCACTCAACTACATGGAAACTGCACAACCTGCACCTGAATGACTACTGGGTACATAACGAAATGAAGGCAGAAATAAAGATGTTCTTTGAAACCAATGAGAACAAAGATACAACATACCAGAATCTCTGGGACACATTTAAAGCAGTGTGTAGAGGGAAATTTATGGCACTAAATGCCCACAAGAGAAAGCTGGAAAGATCTAAAATTGACAATCTAACATCACAATTAAAAGAACTAGAGAAGCAAGAGCAAACACATTCAAAAGCTAGCAGAAGGCAAGAAATAACTAAGATCACAGCAGAACTGAAGGAGATAGAGACGCAAAAAACCCTCCAAAAAATCAATGAATCCAGGAGTTGGTTTTTTGAAAAGATCAACAAAATTGATAGACTGCTAGCAAGGCTAATAAAGAAGAAAAGAGAGAAGAATCAAATAGACGCAATAAAAAATGATAAAGGGGATATTACCACCAACCCCACAGAAATACAAACTACCATCAGAGAATACTATAAACACCTCTATGCAAATAAACTAGAAAATATAGAAGAAATGGATACTTTCCTGGACACTTACACTCTCCCAAGACTAAACCACGAAGAAGCTGAATCCCTGAATAGACCAATAGCAGGCTCTGAAATTGAGGCAATAATTAATAACCTACCAACGAAAAAAAGACCAGGACCAGATGCATTCACAGCTGAATTCTACCAGAGGTACAAGGAGGAGCTGGTACCATTCCTTCTGAAACTATTCCAATCAATAGAAAAAGAGGGAATCCTCTCTAGCTCATTTTATGAGGCCAACATCATCCTGATACCAAAGCCTGGCAGAGACACAACAAAAAAAGAGAATTTTAGACCAATATCCCTGATGAACATCGATGCAAAAATCCTCAATAAAATACTGGCAAACCGGATCCAGCAGCACATCAAAAAGCTTATCCACCATGATCAAGTGGGCTTCATCCCTGGGATGCAAGGCTGGTTCAACATACGCAAATCAATAAACATAATCCAGCATATAAACAGAACCAAAGACAAAAGCTACATGATTATCTCAATAGATGCAGAAAATGCCTTTGAGAAAATTCAACAGCCCTTCATGCTAAAAACGCTCAATAAATTCGGTATTGATGAAACATATCTCAAAATAATAAGAGCTATCTATGACAAACCCACAGCCAATATCATACTGAATGGGCAATAACTGGAAAAATTCCCTTTGAAAACTGGCACAAGACAGGGATGCCCTCTCTCACCACTCTTATTCAACATAGTGTTGGAAGTTCTGGCTAGGGCAATCAGTCAATTGAAAAAAATAAACGGTATTCAGTTAGGAAAAGAAGAAGTCAAATTGTCCCTGTTTGCAGATGACATGATTGTATATTTAGAAAACCCCATGGTCTCAGCCCAAAATCTCCTTAAGCTGATAAGAAACTTCAGCAAAGTCTCAGAATACAAAATTAATGTGCAAAAGTCACAAGCATTCTTATACACCAGTAACAGACAAACAAAGAGCCAAATCATGAATGAACTTCCATTCACAATTGCTTCAAAGAGAATAAAATACCTAGGAATCCAACTTAGAAGGGATGTAAAGGACCTCTTCGAGGAGAACTACAAACCACTGCTCAGTGAAATCAAAGAGGACACAAACAAATGGAAGAACATACCATGCTCATGGATAGGAAGAATCAATATCATGACAATGGCCATACTGTCCAAGGTAATTGATAGATTCAATGTCATCCCCATCAAGCTACCAATGAGTTTCTTCACAGAATTGGAAAAAACTGCTTTAAAGTTCATATGGAACCAAAAAAGAGCCCACATTGCCAAGACAATCTTAAGTCAAAAGAACAAAGCTGGAGGCATCACACTACCAGACTTCAAACTATACTGCAAGGCTACAGTAACCAAAACAGCATGTTACTGGTACCAAAACAGAGATATAGACCAATGGAACAGAACAGAGTCCTCAGAAATAACACCACACATCTACAGCCATCTGATCTTTGACAAACCTGAGAAAACAAGAAATGGGGAAAGGATTCCCTATTTAATAAATGGTGCTGGGAAAATTGGCTAGCCATAAGTAAGAAGTCGAAACTGGATCCTTTCCTTACTCCTTATATGAAAAGTAATTCAAGATGGATTAGAAACTTAAATGTCAGACCTAATACCATAAAAACCCTAGAAGAAAACCTAGTTAATGCCATTCAGGACATAGGCATGGGCAAGGACTTCATGTCTAAAACACCAAAAGCAATGGCAGCAAAAGCCAAAATTGACAAATGGGATCTAATTAAACTAAAGAGCTTCTGCACAGCAAAAGAAACTACGTTCTGCACTGCAAAAAATAAAATTTTTGCAATCTACTCATCTGACAAAAAGCTAATATCCAGAACCTATAAAGAACTCAAACAAATTTACAAGAGAAAAACAAACAACCCCATCGAAAAGTGGGCAAAGGATATTAACAGACATTTCTCAAAAGAAGACATTCATACAGCCAGCAGACATGTGAAGAAATGCTCACCATCACTGACCATCAGAGAAATGCAAATCAAAACCACAATGAGATACCATCTCACACCAGTTAGAATGGCAATCATTAAAAAGACAGGAAACAACAGGTGCTGGAGAGGATGTGGAGAAATTGGAACACTTTTACACTGTTGGTGGGAGTGTAAACCAGTTCAACCATTATGGAAAACAGTGTGGCGATTCCTCAAAGATCTAGAACTAGAAGTACCATATGACCCAGCCATCCCATTACTGGGTATATACACAAAGGATTATAAATCATGCTGCTAACAAGACACATGCACACGTATGTTTATTGTGGCACTATTCACAATAGCAAAGACTTGGAATCAACCCAAATGTCCATCGGTGACAGACTGGATTAAGAAAATGTGGCACATATACACCATGGAATACTATGCAGCCATAAAAAAGGATGAGTTTGTGTCCTTTGTAGGGACATGGATGCAGCTGGAAACCATCATTCTCAGCAAACTATCACAAGAACAGAAAACCAAACACCGCATGTTCTCATTCATAGGTGGGAACTGAACAATGAGATCACTTGGACTCGGGAAGGGGAACACCACACACTGGGGCCTATCATGGGGAGGGGGGAGGGGGGAGGGATTGCATTGGGAGTTATACCTGATATAAATGATGAGTTGATGGGTGCTGACGAGTTGATTGCTGCAGCACGCCAACATGGCACAAGTATACATATGTAACAAACCTGCACGTTATGCATATGTACCCTAGAACTTAAAGTATAAAAATAAAAATAAATAAATAAATAAATAATGAAAGATTCCAGGAGCTGTTTTTTTGAAAAGATTAACAAAATAGATAGACCACTAGCCAGACTAATAAAGAAGAAAAGGGAGAAGAATCAAATAGACACAATAAAAATTGATAAAGGGGAGATCACCACTGATCCTATAGAAATACAAACTACCATCAGAGAATACTATAAACACAACTACGCAAAATAAACTAGCAAATCTAGAAGAAATTGATAATTTCCTGGACACATATACCCTCCCAAGACTAAACCAGGAGGAATTTGAACCCCCGAATAGACCAATAACAAGTTTTGAAATTGGGGCAGTGATTACTAGCCTACCAACCAAAAAAAGGCCAGGACCAGATGGATTCACAGCCAAATTCTACCACAGGTACAAAGAAGAGCTGGTACCATTCCTTCTGAAACTATTCTAAGCAACATAATTAGAGGGACTCCTCTCTAACTTCTTTTGTGAGGCCAGCATCATCCTGATACCAAAACCTGGCAGAGACACAACAAAAAAAATGAAAAATTCAGTCCAATATCCCTGATGAACATCGATACGAAAATCCTCAATAAAATACTGGCAAACTGTATCAAAAAGCTTATCCACCACGATCAAGTCTGCTTCATCGATGGGATGCAAGGCCGGTCCCACATACACAAATCAGTAAACGTAATTCATCACATAAATAGAACCAATGACAAAAAACCACATGATTATCTCAATAGATAAAGAAAAGGCCTTCAATAAAATTCAACACCCCTTCATGCTAAAAACTCTCAATAAGTGAAGTATTAATGGAATGTATCTCAAAATAATAAGAGCTATTTATGACAAACCCACAGCCAATATCACACTGAATGGGCAAAAGCTAGAAGCATTCCCTTTGAAAACTGACACAAGACAAGGATGTCCTCTCTCACCACTCCTATTCAACATAGATTGGAAGTTCTGGCCAGGGCAATCAAGCAAGAGAAAGAATAAAGGGTATTCAAATAGGAAGAGAGGAAGTCAAATTATCTGTTTGCAGATGACATGATTGTATATTTAGAAAACTGCATCGTCTCAGCCCAAAAACTCCTTAAGTTGATAAGCAACTTCAGCATAGTCTCAGGAAACAAAATCAATGTACAAAAGCCATTAGCATTCCTATACACCAATAATAGATAAACAGAGAGCCAAATCATGAGTGAACTCCCATTCACAATTGCTACAAAGAGAATAAAATAACTAGTAATACAACTTAAAAGGGATGTGAAGGACTTCTTCAAGGAGAACTATGAACCACTGCCCAAGGAAATAAGAGAGGACAGAAACAAATGGAGAAACATTCCATGCTCATGGATAGAAAGAATCAATATCGTGAAAATGGCCATACTTCCCAAAGCAATTGATACATTCATTCCTAATATTACTTTTTGCTATAGCATTACAACCATAGGTGATAAGGCAAGGAGCGGGGGTTGTTTATTAATATATTCTGTTATAAGCAATGTGTTTTATTTAGCAATTAAGTGAATTTTTCTATTTCATTACTTGTTAGAAAAATACCCAAAGGCTCTTGAGCCTTTAAACTTTCTCTTTTTTCTATAGGAAACAAATTAATTTTAAAAATATTAAAACCTGTAAAATTAAGATATTTCCTTTGAGCTATTCTGATGCATACATTTTATATACATATATACATATTCATACACCTATATATTCTAGAAAATTATGCACCATTTAAAATATATGGATGTTGTTCTGATTGCTTTCTGGATATACACAGTCAATAGCTTTTTTGCTGTAATGTTATATATCTTTGTCTCTTACAGAAACATACATAGGAAAGCAAATGCCTTAGAGAAACAAGATCAGTCTTTGTGAGGGAGATGGTGGCAGATTGTTCAGAATCTGATGAAAGACACAAAGAACAGACAATACTCCTCGGTGTATTTTCTGACTTCAGTGACTTTCAGGGAGTTTGAGACTGAAGTAATCTGTTTTGCAGAAAGTCAGGGTGTATATGTTTCCACTCCAACTTTCTTCCTTCCTAAAATGGAGAGAGACTTGCTAAATAGTCTTGTTTTCTCTTCCTTGACACAGAAAGACTACATCCCCCTATCTTCCTTGCCATAAGGCCAAGACAGTTTGACTAACTTTTGGCTTACTAAATGTCCCAGACAATCTTTAGGATGGATTGAGGATCAGATGAAAATAATTTAAATCTCTGAGACAAGGTTTAAAAGAGTGCTGATCAAAATAACCTGTTTACTTGATGTGAGGGAGAAATAAACTGCACTATTATTAAGTCATTGAGAGATTTGGGGGTTTACTTTTTGCAGCAGCAAGTATTTAACTAGGATATTACATTAATTAAAGAAAGAACCAATCAAAGACTAAGACTAAGTTGACCACCTAAATCTGAGACCTTGTTGGGTGACTGTCATTGTTTACACTTTATCAGCCCTTTTTGCTCACACTGGATTTAAACTGAGGCTTATATAATATCATAGGTGTTAGCAGTAGACAAATTCAGAGCTTTTGGAATTTGTTTATCATCCCCTGTATCAATTACGTAGGGTTTTCTGGAGGAACAGAATACAGAAGATGTCTATTCGTATATCTATGTCTATATTTATGTCTATATCTATCTAGAGAGAAAGAGAATTATTTTAAGGAATTCGATCATATGACTGTGGAGGCTGGCAAGAATAAAATTTATGGGGAAGTGCAGCAGACTAGAAATAGGCAGGAAAGGCCAGGCACAGTGACTCATACCTGTAATCGCAGAACTTTGACAGGACAAGGTGGGAAGATAGCTTGAGTCTCAGGAGTTTGAGACCACCCTGGGGAACATAGTGAGACCCTGTCTCTTTGAAAAAGTAAAAGAATAGTTAGCCAGTCATGGTAGTCACAGATACTCAGGAGGCGGAGGTAGGAGGATTGCTTGAGCCCAAGAGATTGAGGCTGCAGTAAACCGTGATCATGCCCCGCTTGAGTGACACAACAAGACTCTGTCTCAAAAAAAATTAAAATTAAAATTAAAGAATTAAAAATTTAAAAATTTAAAAACTCAGGCAGAAGTTGATACTACAGACTTGAAGCAGAATTTCTCCTCAGGGAAATTTAATTTTGCACTTTCAGCTGAGTAGATAAAGCATACCCACATTTTTGAGGGTAATCTTTACTTAAAGTGAATTGATCATACATGCTAACCACATCTATGAAATATCCTTCAGAGCAACGGTTAGATTCGTGTTTGGTTAAATAACAGAGGACTGTATCCTAGTCAAGTTGACATGTAAAATTAACCATCACAGAGTGTCCTATGTCAACTTGGCCTCCATATATATCTCCTTAAAACATTGGTAAAATGGCCATACATTTTCATTTCCTCAGTCAACTGATCATAAGGAACTCTCCATGAAGCCATAAGGATGAGCTGGGAGAGGGAGGATAATGGAATGGAAGATAAGCAGTAATGGAAACCACAGGTGTTTGGATAACTTCTTCATGTAACTTACTTATTCATTTAGAGTATAGTTGAGCCTGAATTGGTGTATACTTCCTCTATTTGATAAGGGCATATTGATGTGCATGCCTGAATTTATGGCTTGGTGCATTAAGCCATATCCAGTTCATGGCAAGCAACTAAGATTGCATGGTAATTTGTTGACCTGTGGTTAAGCATTTACTCTCTACTAAGGTCCAATAATAAGCCAAAAGCTTCTTCTCAAAAGTAGAGTAGTTATCTACAAAGGATAGCAAGACTTCACACGAGGAATGGGGTATTGCTTTAACAGAGTTCTATGCTGTGATTCAGATACGGATAACTGCCAAAAATTCCAAACAACATCTCTATCTGCCACTGAAACTTCAAGAACCATTGGATCTGCTGGATCATATGACCCAAGTGGTAGAGCAGCTTGCACAGCAGTCTGGACCCATTGCAGAGCCTTCTCTTGTTTTGGGGCCCACCAAAAACCACCAGGCTTTTTGGTGTCACATGGTAAATCAACTGGAGTAACACACCCAAATGGTGAACATATTATCTCCAAAATTCAAACCGGTCCACTAGACATTGTGCCTGTTTTTGGTTAAGAATGGGCCAGATACTATTCACAATAGCAAAGACTTGGAATCAACCCAAATGTCCATCAGTGACAGACTGGATTAAGAAAATGTGGCACATATACACCATGGAATACTATGCAGCCATAAAAAAGGATGAGTTAATATCCTTTGTAGGGACATGGATGCAGCTGGAAACCATCATTCTCAGCAAACTATCGCAAGAACAGAAAACCAAATACCGCATGTTCTCATTCATAGGTAGGAATTGAACAATGAGATCACTTGTGCACAGGAAGGGGAGCATCACACACTGGGTCCTATTGTGGGGAGGGGGTAGCGGTGAAGCATAGCATTAGGAGATATACCTAACGTAAATGACCAGTTAATGGGTGCAGCACACCAACATGGCACATGCATACATATGTAACAAACCTGCACGTTGTGCACATGTACCCTAGAACTTAAAGTATAAAAAAAAAATAAAATAAAATAAGGGATCGGTCCCACGGGTGGGGGGGGGGGGAGAATGGGCCAGATACAACAAAGTATCATAAACTGTAGAAGTATCTTAAACTGTGCTTTTCACTGAGGTGGAAAGGACATGAAATTTTTGTTGGATTTATTTCTTACCCTCTGACGTGCAAATGCTTATCAATAAACCTGAAAGAGTCTATCCTTCTTGTTCACTAGGCCCAAGTAGCATAATATTTTCAGTGTAATCCATCAGTATTGTCTTCTGGAAGGGAAACATGATCAAGATCTCTGAGGACTAAATTATGACATAGGCCTGAAGAGTAGATATACCCTGAGGTAGAACATTATATTAGATTGACAGGGCTTCCATAGCAAAACAACACAGACTGGGTGTCTAAACCAAAAAATATATACTTTCTCATAGTTCTGGAGGCTAAATGTCCAAAATCAAGGTGTTAGTGGATTTGCTTTGTTCTGAGGCATTTCTTTTTGGCTTGCAAATGGCTGCATTTTTGCTGTGCACTTACATGGCCTTTTTTTTCTGTGTATGTGCATTCTTGGTGTCTATTATTGTTTCCAAATTTCCTCTTCTCATAAGGACACCAGTCAGATGGGATTAGAGCCAACTACAATGACCTCATTTTAACTTTCATAAACCCTATGTGCAAATATAGTCACATTATGAGGTACTAGGGGATTGGCGCTTCAATGTATAAATTTTGGGAAAACATCATCCAGCCCATATCAGACAGTTTACATATATCGCAACCTACTTCTTGTGGTCTTTACTAACAGGTGATGAAAAAATCATTTACTAGATGTATTACTCAGGGTTCTTTGGAGGAACAGAACCAATAAAATTTACACCACTGAGTTACATGAGCATGGACTTATTGTTGCACTTATTTTGTTGTATTATGAATTCCTTGATCAGAAGCTGTGCTGTGTGGAATAATATAACAGTAGATAAGGCATTTTATAAGTACACAAATGGTAGTTTTTGCAGAATCATTGCATGAAAAAAGGCAAATCAATATCTAGAGTAAGTATCTATTCCAGTAAGAACAAAATGCTGTCTCTTCCATAATGGAAGCTGACTAGTGTAATCAACTTGCTGATCACTCCATAGAATGGTGTGATAAGGGGAACTCTATATTAGTCTTAGCTGATTTCATATTGGGCACTCAGCAGTGGCTATAACCATGAAAGCTTTGGTGAGTGAAAAGTCCGTGTTGCTGAACTGGTGAATAATTTCCATCCCTGCTACCATGGCCACTTTGTTCGTTGAGTTCATTGTGTGATGACAGGGTTGGGTGACAAAAGACATTAACTGGTATCCACAGAATGGGTTATCCTGTCCACTTGCTTATTAAAATCCTTTTCGGCTAAGGTCACCTTTTGGTAAGCATTCACATGAAACACAAATATCATCATGTTTTCTGCCCATTCAGAAGACAAATACCTATCCACATATCTTTTGCCCAGATTTATATGTCACCCATTTTTCAATCGTTTCTTCTATATTTTTTACCATCCAGTCAAACCATTGGCCACAGCCCAGCAATTGGTGTATATTTGCACATCTGACCATTTTTCCTTCCAATCCTGTGAAAAAACAAATGCACTACTAGAAGCTCTGCCAACCTGGAGGATAGGAGGATGCTCCCTCGTTTTTCTTAGGAGATGTCCCAGAAAGAGACTGTAGTGCTTCAGCTGCCTGCTTTCATATGGTTCCTGCATATCGTGCAGTACCATCTATAAACCAGGACCAAGTCTTCTCTTCCTCTATCAACAGATTTTAGGGAGCTCTCCAGGAAGCCGTAGGTTCAGGCTGGAAGAGAGATGACAGTATAGCAGGAGTAGGAACCATGGGCATTTGGGACACTTCATCTAACTTACCTGTACCTTCAGGGCCTGTTTGCACCCGTGAACATATAAATTCCATTTCATGATGGAATGTTGATATGCACACTCAAATTTATGGTTCAGTGGGTCAGATTATCCCCAGTTTATAATTGGCAGCTGAGAGCAGATGGTAATTTGGTGGACCATGGTTAAGTTTTCATTCTTTAAGTGAGGTCCAGTAAGAAGCCAAAAGCTGTTTCTCAAAAGGAGAGTAGTTATCCACTGGCAGAAACTTGCAGGGCTTTGCTCCAAAATCCTAAGAGTTGTTATCACTGTGATTCACCTACAAAGGCCTGCCAAAGGCTCCATACAGCATACCATCTGTCACTGACACTTCAGTCACAGTTAAATTTTCTGGATAATATGCTCCAAGTGACAACTCAGCTTGCACAACAGCAGAGCCTTCTCTTGTTCTAGGACCCACACAAAACTAGTAGTTTTGCGGGTAACTTAGTAAATGGGCTTGAGTAATATACACAAACAGTTAATATCTTGTCTCCAAAAGCCAAAGAGGCTCACTAGGCATTGTGCCTCTTTTTTTGGTTATAGGAAGGGTGTACCACTATATTAGGGTCCATCGATAGATGAATGATAAATACTAGGGTCATCTATTAGGGTAATGAATGAGGGTCATGAATTTTAGGGTCATCAATAGATGAATGAGTAAAGAAAATGGAATTTTGACACATAATGGAAAAGTATTTATACAGAATGGAGTAGTATTCAGCCGTAAACAAGGAAACCTTATTATTTGTAACAACGTGGTGTATCTGGAGGACATCACGTTAAGTGAAATAAGGTACAGAAAGACACGTACTGAATAATTTCACTCACATGTGGAATCTAAAAAAGTTGATCTGATTAAGATAGAAAGTAGAGTTGTGGTTACAAGGGAGTGGAGTGGTTGGTGGGGAGTGATGGTCAAAGGACACACAATTTTAGTTAGATAAGAGGAATAAGTTCAAGAAACCCACTGTAAAACTTGTGACTACAGTTAATAATATATTATATTCCTGAGCAATGCAAAGAGAGAAGATGTAAAGTGTTCTCACCACAATGATGAAAATTATGTGAGGTAAAAATATGTTAAATAGCTAAATTAAGTCATTTGGCAATGTATATATACTTCAAAACATTATATTGTACATGGTAAGTATATACTTCAAAACATTATGTTGTACCTGGCAAAGTTTTCTCACCAGAAAAATAAAAACTATATGAGGTAAAAATATGTTAATTAGCTATTATCTATATTTAGTTATTCCACATGTATATACACTCCAAAACATTATGTTGTACATGGTAAGTACATATGATTTTATCTGTCACTGGAAAAAAAAAAAAAAAAAAAAAAAAAAAAAAAACAGAAAACAAATGCCATTACATAAGGGATTGGATTTCAACATATAAATTTAGTGGTAGGGGTGCAAACATTCAGATCATACCAAGGGACTGGATGCAACAACGTACCCTTCACCTTAGAAGAGAGATTTTGACATATCTCAAACTACTGGAGTCCTAGAACTTTCACTGAAGTGGAAGGCCCCTGAACTTTCACTGGATTCATATCACCCACTGACATAGTTACCAATAAGTCTAGAATAGTTGGTACTGTTTGTTCATTAGGTTCAATCAGCATAATGTAAGCAATTCAATAAAAGAGTGTGACATGTTGTGGATGGGAAAGGAGATCAATATCCCTGTGAACTAAATTATGACATAGAACTAAAGAGTTGTTATACCCTTGAGATATGACAGTGAATGTGCATTATTGACCTTTCCAGGTAAAGCAAACTATTTCTGATGGGCCTTATGGACAAGGATTGAGAAAAAGTACTTGCTAGATCAATAGCTTTATACAGGTGCCAGGGAATTTTTTAATTCGCTCAAGCAGTGAAACAACATGTGGTATAGCAGCTATAATTAGAGTCAACAACTGAATAAATTTATGATAATTCACTGTTTTTCTTCAAGACTCATTTTTCTTCTGCACAGACCAAATAGGAGAGTTGAATGGGGATGAGATGGTGATTGCCAACTGCATCTTTAAAACACTTGATGATGGCACTAGTCTCTGCAATCTACCCAATGATGTGGTATTGCTTTTGAATTACTACTTTCTTAGGTAGAGGTAGTTTTAGTGGTTTCCACTTGGCCTTTCCTGCCATAATAGCCTTGAAGCTACGGGTCAGGGAACCAGTATGGGAATTATTTCAACTGCTACATATATATGTTCCAATTATGAATTCAGCTGGGGAAATAACCATAGGATGGGTTTGGGGAACCCCTAGGCCCACTGTGAGATAAACTTGTGCTAAAACATTGTTCGTCTTACCACAATAAGCCCTGACTCTGACTGCTGGGCCACAGTGACATTTGGTGTATCTTGGAGTTAGTGTCAGTTCAGTCAGTTTCCAGTAACCCTTGAAGTTTTCATTACTTCCTTTTCCCCAAGCACACTTACCCTAGTAAAAGGCCATAGATCCATTTGGGGAAGGCTGAGGAAATAACTCAATGTTATATGTTTTTGGTAGTGTACCAGGGTTCTTCCTTTAAGAGATCTGGCCTCTCTTTAATCAAGGGCTACTAAGCCTATAAACTGGTTCAAGTCTAGGAATTGATTGAGGTGTTGTAACTCGCTATTCCTATTGTTTAAGTTAGAATTTTGTTAATTTGACCTAGAACTTTTCAATGTATACAGATGAAGTAACAATTTAGTCGGGTTTCTATTTATTTCACTTCTATGACTCATCCTTTTATGGCTACATAGTATTCCATGGTGTATATGTGCCACATTTTCTTTATCCAGTCTATCATTGAAGGACATTTGGTTTGCTTCCAAGTCTTTGCTATTGTGAATAGTGTCACAATAAACATACATGTGCATGTGTCTTTATAGTAGCATGATTTATAATCCTTTGGGTATATACCCAGTAATGGGTTGGCTGGGTCAAATGATATTTCTAGTTCTAGATCCTTGAGGAATCACCACACTGTCTTCCACAATGGTTGAATTAATTTACACTCCCACCAACAGTGTAAAAGTGTTCCTATTTCTCCACATCCTCTCCAGCATCTGTTGTTTCCTGACTTTTTAATGATTGCCATTAAAACTGGCATGAAATGGTGTCTCCTTGTGGTTTTGATTTGCATTTCTCTAATGACCAGTGATGATGAGCATTTTTTCATGTGTCTGTTGACTACATAAATGTCTTCTTTTGAGAAGTGTCTGTTCATATCCTTTGCTCACTTTTTGATGCAGTTATTTTTTTCTTGTAAATTTCCTTAAGTTCTTTGTAGATTCTGGATATTAGCTCTTTGTCAGATGGGTAGATTGCAAAAATTTTCTCCCATTCTGTATGTTGCCTGTTCACTCTGATGACATTTTATTTTGGTGTGCAGAAGCTCTTTAGTTTAATTAAATCACATTTGTCAATTTTGGATTTGTTGCCATTGCTTATAGTGTTTTAATCATGAAGTATTTGACCATGCCTATGTCCCGAATGGTATTGCCTAGGTTTTCTTCTAGGGCTTTTATGGTTTTAGGTCTTACATTTAAGTTTTTAATCCATCTTGAGTTAGTTTTTGTATAAGGTGTAAAGAAGGGATCCAGTTTCAGCTTTCTACATATGGCTAGCCAGTTTTCTCAGCACCATTAATTAAATAGGGAATCCTTTCCCTATTGCTTATTTTTGTCAGGTTTGTCAAAGATCAGATAACTGTAGATGTATGGTGTTATTTCTGAGGCCTCTGCTCTGTTCCATTGGTCTATATCTCTGTTTTGGTACCAGTACCATGCTGTTTTGGTTACTGTAGCCTTGTAGTATAGTTTGAAGTCAGGTAGTGTGATGCCTCCAGGTTTGTTCTTTTTGCCTAGGAGTGTCTTGGCTATATGGGCTCTTTTTTGGTTCCATATGAACTTTAAAGTACTTTTTCTTTTCCAATTCAGCAAAGAAAGTCAGTGGTAGCTTGATGGGGATAGCATTGAATCTGTAAATAATGTTGGGCAGTATGGGCATTTTCACTATATTGATTCTTCCTATCCATGAGCATGGAATGTTCTTCCATTTGTTTGTGTCTTCCTTTATTTCATTGAGCAGTGGTTTGTAGTTCTCCTTGAAGAGGTCCTTTACATCCCTTGTAAGTTGGATTCCTAGGTATTTCATTCTCTTTGTAGTAATTGTGAATGGGAGTTCACTCATTATTTGGCTTTCTGTTTGTCTGTTCTTGGTATATAGGAATGTTTGTGGTTTTAGCACATTGATTTTATATCCTGAGACTTCGTTAAATTTGCTTGCCAGCTTAAGGAGATTTGGGGCTGAGACGATGGGGTTTTCTAAATATACAATCGTGTCATCTTCAAAAAGAGACAGTTTGACTTCCTTTTTTCCAATTTGAATACCCTTGATTTCTTTCTCTTGCCTGATTGCCCTGGCCAGAACTTCCAATACTATGTTAAATAGGAGTCATAAGAGAGGGCATCCTTGTTTTGTGACAGTTTTCAAAAGGAATTCTTCCAGTTTCTGCCAATTCACTATGATATTGGTTATGGGTTTGTCATAAATAGCTCTTATTATTTTGAGATACATTCCATTAATACCTAGTTTATTGAGAGTTTTTTAGCATGAAAGGCTGTTGAATTTTGTTGAAAGTCTTTTCTACACTTATTGAGATAATCATGTGGTTTATGGTGTTCGTTCTGTTTATGTGATGGATTACATTTATTGATTTGGGTATGTTGAACCAGCTTTGCATCCCAGGGATGAAGCTGACTTGACTGTGGTGGATACACTTTTTGATGTGCTACTGGATTCGGTTTGCCAGTATTTTATTGAGGATTTTTGCCTCAATGTTCATCAGGGATATTGACCTAAAATTATCTTTTTTTGTTGTGTCTCTACCAAGCTTTGTTATCAGGATGATGCTGGCCTCATAAAATAAGTTAGGGAGGATTCTCTCTTTTTCTATTGATTGGAATTGTTTCAGAAGGCATGGAACCCGCTCCTCATTGTTCCTCTGGTAGAATTTGGCTGTGAATCCGTCTGGTCCTGGACTTTTTTTCTGGTTGGTAGGCTATTTATTTCCTCAATTTCAGAACCTGTTATTGACCTATTCAGAGATTAAACTTCTTCCTGGTTTAGTCTTGGATGGGTGTATGTGTCCAGGAATTTATCAATTTCTTCTAGATTTTCTAGTTTATTTGCATAGAGGGGTTTATAGTGTTCTCTGATGGTAGATTGTATTTCTGTGGGATCAGTGGTGATATACCCTTTATCATTTTTTATTGTGTCTATTTGATTCTTCTCTGTTTTCTTATTTATTAGTCTTGCTAGAGGCCTATCTATTTTCTTGATCTTTTCAAAAAGCCAGCTCCTGGATTCACTGATTTTTTTCAAGAGTTTTTTTTGTGTCTGTATCTCTGTCAGTTCTGCTCTGATCTTAGTTACTTCTTTTCTTCTGGTAACTTTTAAATTTGTTTGCTCTGGCTTCTCTAGTTCTTTTAATTTTGATGTTTGGGTGTTGATTTTAGATCTTTCCTGCTTTCTTTTCTGGGAATTTAGTGCTATACATTTCCCTCTACACACTGCTTTAAATGTGTCCCATAGATTTTGGTACATTGTGTCCTTGTTCTCATTCGTTTCAAAGAACATCTTTATTTCTGCCTCCATTTTGTTATTTACCCAGTAGTCATTCAGGAGCAGATTGTTCAGTTTCCACGAAGTTGAGCAGTTTTCAGTGAGTTTCTTAATCCTGAGTTCTAATTTGATTGCACTGTGGTATGAGAGACAGTTTGTTGTGATTTCTGTTCTTTTACATTTGATGAAGAATGTTTTACTTACAATTATGTGGTCAATTTTAGAATAAGTACAATGTGCTGCTGAGAAGAATGTATATTCTGTTGATTTAAGGTAGAGAGTTTGATAGATGTCTATTAGGTCCCCTTGGTCCAGAACTGAGTTCAAGTCCTGCATATACTTGTTAATTTTCTCTCTCATCGATCTGTCTAATATTGACAGTGGGGTGTTAAATTCTCCCATTATTGTTGTGTGGGAGTCTAAATCTCTTTGTAGGTCTTTAAGAACCTGCTTTATGAATCTGGGTGCTCCTGTATTGGGTGCATATATATTTAGGATAGATAGCTCTTCTTGTTGAATTGATCCCTTTACCATTATGTAATGGCTTTCTTTGTCTCTTTTGGCCTTTGTTGGTTTAAAGTCTGTTTTATCAGAGACTATGATGGCATCCACTGCTTTTTTTGTTTGTTTGTTTGTTTTTGTTTGTTTGTTTGTTTTTGTTTGTTTGTTTGTTTCTTTGCTTTCCAATTGCTTGGTAGATCTTTCTCCATCCCTTTATTTTGAGCCTATGTGTGCCTTTGAATGGGAGATGAATCTCCTGAATATAACACAGTGATGGGTCTTGACTCATTATCCAATTTGCTGGTCTGTGTCTTCTAATTGGGGCATTTAGCCCATTTACATTTAAGGTTAATATTGCTATGTGTGAATTTGATCCTGTCATTATGATGCTAGCCATTATTACTTTGCCCATTAGTTGATGTAGTTTCTTCACAGTATTGATGGTCTTTCCAATTTGGCATGTTTTTGCAGTAGCTGGCACCAGCTGTTCCTTTCCATGTTTATTGCTTCCTTTAGGAGTTCTTTTATGGCAAGACTGGTGGTGACAAAATCTCCCAGCATTTGCTTGTCTGTAAATGATTTTATTTCTCCTTCACTTATGAAGCTTAGCTTGGCTAGATATGAAATTCTGGGTTGAAAATTCTTTTCTTTAAGAATGTTGAATATTGGCCCCCACTCTCTTCTGGCTTGTAGTTTCTGCAGAGAGATCTGCTGCTAGTCTGAAGTGCTTCCCTTTGTGGGTAACCTGACCTTTCTCTCTGGCTGCCCTTAACATTTTTTCCTTCATTTCAACCTTGGTGAATCTGACAATTTTGTCTTGGGGTTGCTGTTCTCATGGAGTAATTTTGTGGTGTTCTCTGTATTTCCTGAATTTTAATGTTGGCCTGCCTTGCTAGGTTAGGGAAGTTCTCCTGGATAATATCCTGAAAAGTGTTTTCTTACTTGGTTCCATTCTCCCTGTCACTTTCAGGTACAACAATCAAATGTAGATTTGGTCTTTTCACATAGTCCCATATTTCTTGGAGACTTTGTTCATTTCTTTTCACTCTTTTTTCTCTAATCTTGTCTTCTCACTTTATTTCATTCATTTGATCTTCTATCACTGATATCCTTTCTTCCGCTTGATCAAATCAGCTCTTGAAGCTTGTGTATGCTTCATGAAGTTCTCATACTGTGGTTTTCAGGTTCATCTGGTCATTTAAGTTATTCTCTGCACTGGTTACTCTAGTTAGCCATTTGTTTAACCTTTTTTCAAGGTTTTTAGCTTCCTTGCAATGGGTTAGAAATGCTCCTTTAGCTTAGAGAAGTTTGTTATTACCGACCTTCTGAAGCCTACTTCTGTCAACTCATCAAACTCATTCCCCTTCTGGTTTTGTTCCCTTGCTGGTGAGCAGTTGTGTTCCTTTGGAGGAGAAGAGGTGTTCTATTTTTTGTAATTATCAGTCTTTTGGCTCTGGTTTCTCCCAATCTTTGTGGTTTTATCTAACTTTGGTCTTTGATGTTGGTGATCTACAGATTGGGTTTTGGTGTGGATGTCCTTTTTGTTGATGTTGATGCTATTCCTTTTTGTTTGTTAGGTTTTCTTCTAACTGAAGCCCCTCAGCTGCAAGTCTGTTGGAGCTTGCTGGAGGTCTACTCCAGGCCACGTTTGCCTGGGTATCACCAGCAGAGGCTGCAAAACAGCAAATAGTGCTGCCTGATCCTTCCTCTGGAAGCTTCATCCCAGAGTGTCACCCACCTGTATGAGGTGTCTGTCAACCCCTACTGGGAGTGTCTCCCAGTCAGTCTACATTGGGGTCAGGGACCCACTTGAGGAGGCAGTCTCTCCATTATTAGAGCTTGAACGTTGTGCTGGGGGAACCACTGCTCTCTTCAGAGCTGTCAGGCTGGGACACTTACATATGGAGAAGCTGTCTGCTGCTTTTTGTTCAGATATGCCCTGCCCCCAGAGGTGGAATATAGAGAGGCAATAGGCCTTGCTGAGCTGCAGTGGACTCCACCTGGTTCAAGCTTCCCTGCCACTTTGTTTACACTGTGAGCTTAGAACTGCCAACTCAAGACTCAGTGATGGCGGACGCCCCTACCCCAACCAAGCTCCAGCATCTCAGGTTGATCTCAGACTGCTGCTCTAACAATGAGCACAGCTCCGTGAGTGTGGGACACACCAAGCCAGGTACAGGAGGGAATCTCCCAGTTTGCCAGTTGTGAAGACCATGGGAAAATTGCAGTATTTGGGCAGAGTGTACCATTCCTCCGGGTATAGTCACTCATGGCTTCCCTTGGCTAGGAAAGGAAAATCTCACAACCCCTTGCACTTCCTGGGTGAGGCAATGCCCCTCCCTGCTTTGACTCACCCTCCGTGGGATGCACCCACTGTCCAACCAGTCCCAATGACATGAACCAGTTACCTCAGTTGGAAATGAAGAAATCACCCACCTTCTGCATCTTGCTGGTAGCTGTAAATCACAGCTGTTCCTATTCGACCTTCTTGGAAGCTACCCCATGTCACCTCTTGAATGCTTTGCTGCTTAGAATTTTTTTCCACCAGATACCCTAAATCATCTCTCTCAAGTTCAACTTTTCAAAAATCACTAGGGCAGGGGCAAAATGCCACTAGTCTCTTTGCTAAAACATAACAAGAGTCACTTTTGTTCCAGTTCCCAACAAGTTCCTGATCTCCGAGACCACCGCAAACTAGACCTCATTGTTCATATCACTATCAGCATTTTTGTCAAAGCCATTCAACAAGTCTCTAGGAAGTTCCAAACTTTCTCATATTTTTCTTTCTTCTTCTGAGCCCTCCAAACTGTCTCAATCTCTGATTGTCACCCAGTTCCAAAGTTGCTTCCACATTTTTGGGTACCTTTTGGCAACATCCCAATCTACTGGTACCACTTACTCTATTAGTCTGTTTTCATACTGCTGATAAAGACGTACCTGAGACTGGGCAATTTACAAAAGGAAAAAAAAAAAAAAAAAAAAAAAAACAGAAAAGAGAGGTTTAGTGGACTTTCATTTCCACATGGCTGGAGAGGCCTCACAATCATGGTGGAAGGCAAGGAGGAGCAAGTCACATCTTACAGGGATGGCAGCAGACAGAAAGAGCTTTTACAGAGAAACTCCCCTTTTTTAAAACCATCAAATCTCATGAGACTTATTCAGTATCATAGGAGCAGCACAAGAAAGACTTACTCACATGATTTAATTACCTACCACCCAGTTCCTCCCACAACAGCGGGGAATTAAAGATGTGATTTGGGAAAATGATTCTGTCTGACAGCTTTGAAGAGAGCAATGGATCTCCCAACACGGAGGTTGAGATCCGAGAACGGACAGACTGCCTGCTCAAGTGGGTCCTTGACCCCTGAGTAGCCTAACTGGGAGACATCCCCCACTAGGGGCAGTCTGACACCCCACACCTCACAGGGTGGAGTACACCCCTGAGAGGAAGCCTCCAAAGAATCAGACAGGTACACTTGCAGTTCAGTAATATTCTATCTTCTGCAGCCTCTGCTGCTGACACCCAGGCAAACAGGGTCTGGAGTGGATCTCAAGCAATCTCCAACAGACCTACAGCTGAGGGTCCTGACTGTTAGAAGGAAAACTATCAAACAGGAAGGACACCTACACCAAAACCCCATCAGTACGTCACCATCATCATCAAAGACCAGAGACAGATAAAACTACAAAGATGGGGAAAAAGCAGGGCAGAAAAGCTGGAAATTCAAAAAATAAGAGCGCATCTCTCCCGGCAAAGGAGCACAGCTCATTGCCAGCAACGGATCAAAGCTTGACAGAGAATGACTTGGACGAGATGAGAGAAGAAGGCTTCAGTCCATCAAACTTCTCAGAGCTAAAGGACGAATTATGTACCCAGCACAAAGAAACTAAAAATCTTGAAAAAAAAGTGGAAGAATTGATGGCTAGAGTAATTAATGCAGAGAAGGTCATAAACGAAATGAAAGAGATGAAAACCATGACATGAGAAATACGTGACAAATGCACAAGCTTCAGTAACCGACTCGATCAACTGGAAGAAAGAGTATCAGCGATTGAGGATCAAATGAATGAAATGAAGCGAGAAGAGAAACCAAAAGAAAAAAGAAGAAAAAGAAATGAACAAAGCCTGCAAGAAGTATAGGATTATGTAAAAAGACCAAATCTAAGTCTGATCGGGGTGCCTGAAAGTGAGGGGGAAAATGGAACCAAGTTGGAAAACACTCTTCAGGATATCATCCAGGAGAACTTCCCCAACCTACTAGGGCAGGCCAACATTCAAATCCAGGAAATACAGAGAACGCCACAAAGATATTCCTCGAGAAGAGCAACTCCAAGACACATAATTGCTAGATTCACCAAAGTTGAAATGAAGGAAAAAATGTTAAGGGCAGCCAGAGAGAAAGGTCGGCTTACCCACAAAGGGAAGCCCATCAGACTAACAGCAGATCTCTCGGCAGAAACTCTACAAGCCAGAAGAGAGTGGGGGCCAATATTCAACATTCTTAAAGAAAAGAATTTTAAACCCAGAATTTCATATCCAGCCAAACTAAGTTTCATAAGTGAAGGAGAAATAAAGTCCTTTACAGATAAGCAAATGTTTAGAGATTTTGTCACCACCAGGCCTGCCTTACAAGAGACCCTGAAGGAAGCACTAAACATGGAAAGGAACAACCGGTACCAGCCATTGCAAAAACATGCCAAAATGTAAAGACCATTTGGGCTAGGAAGAAACTGCATCAACTAACGACCAAAATAACCAGTTAATATCATAATGGCAGAATCAAGTTCATACATAACAATATTAACCTTAAATGTAAATGGACTAAATGCTCCAGTTAAAAGACACAGATTGGCAAACTGGATAAAGAGTCAAGACCCATCAGTCTGCTGTATTCAGGGGACCCATCTCACACACAGAGACATACATAGGCTCAAAATAAAGGGATGGAGGAAGATTTACCAAGCAAATGAAGAACAAAAAAAAGCAGGGGTTGCAATACTAGTCTCTGATAAAACAGACTTTAAACCATCAAAGATCAAAAGAGACAAAGAAGGCCATTACATAATGGTAAAAGGATCAATTCAACAGGAAGAGCTAACTATCCTAAATATATATGCACCCAATACAGGAGCACCCAGATTCATAAAGCAAGTCCTTAGAGACTTACAAAGAGACTTAGACTCCCATACAATAATAATGGGAGACTTCAACACTCCACTGTCAACATTACTCAGATCAACGAGACAGAAAGTTAACAAGGATATCCAGGAATTGAACTCATCTCTGCAGCAAGCAGACCTAATAGACATCTATAGAACTCTCCACCCCAAATCAACAGAATATACATTCTTCTCAACACCACATCGCACTTATTCCAAAAAAGAACACAAAATTGGAAGTAAAGCAATCCTCAGCAAATGTACAAGAACAGAAATTATAACAAACTGTCTCTCAGACCACAGTGCAATCAAACTAGAACTCAGGACTAAGAAACTCAATCAAAACCGCTCAACTACATGGAAACTGAACAACCTGCTCCTGAATGACTACTGGGTACATAACGAAATGAAGGCAGAAATAAAGATGTTCTTTGAAACCAAAGAGAACAAAGATACAACATACCAGAATCTCTGGGACACATTTAAAGCAGTGTGTAGAGGGAAATTTATAGCACTAAATGCCCACAAGAGAAAGCAGGAAAGATCTAAAATTGACACTCTAACATCGCAATTAAAAGAACTAGAGAAGCAAGAGCAAACACATTCGAAAGCTAGCAGAAGGCAAGAAATAACTAAGATCAGAGCAGAACTGAAGGAGATAGAGACACAAAAAACCCTCCAAAAAATCAATGAATCCAGGAGTTGGTTTTTTGAAAAGACCAACAAAATTGACAGACCACTAGCAAGACTAATAAAGAAGAAAAGAGAGAAGAATCAAATAGACGCAATAAAAAATGATAAAGGAGATATCACCACCGACCCCACAGAAATACAAACTACCATCAGAGAATACTATAAACACCTCTACGCAAAAAAACCTAGAAAATCTAGAAGAAATGGATAATTTCCTGGACACTTACACTCTTCCAAGACTAAACCAGGAAGAAATTGAATCCCTGAATAGACCAATAGCAGGCTCTGAAATTGAGACAACAATTAATAGCCCACCAACCAAAAAAAGTCCAGGACCAGATGGATTCACAGCTGAATTCCACCAGAAGTACAAGGAGGAGATGGTACCATTCCTTCTGAAACTATTCCAATCAACAGAAAAAGAGGGAATCTTCCCTAACTCATTTTATGAGGCCAACATCATCCTGATACCAAAGCCTGGCAGAGACACAACAAAAAAAGAGAATTTTAGACCAATATCCCTGATGAACATTGATGCAAAAATCCTCAATAAAATATTGGCAAACCGGATTCAGCAGCACATCAAAAAGCTTATCCAACATGATCAAGTGTGCTTCATCCCTGGGATGCAAGGCTGGTTCAACATTCGCAAATCAATAAACATAATCCAGCATATAAACAGAACCAAAGACAAGAACCACATGATTATCTCAACAGATGCAGAAAAGGCTTTTGACAAAATTCAACAGCCCTTCATGCTAAAAACGCTCAATAAATTTGGTATTGATGGAACGTACCTCAAAATAATAAAAGCTATTTATGACAAACCCACAGCCAATATCATACCGAATGGGCAAAAACTGGAAAAATTCCCTTTGAAAACTGGCACAAGACAGGGATGCCCTCTCTCACCACTTCTCTTCAACATAGTGTTGGAAGTTCTGGCTAGGGCAATCAGGCAAGAGAAAGAAATCAAGGGGATTCAGTTAGGAAAAGAAGAAGTCAAATTGTCCCTCTTTGCAGATGACATGATTGTATATTTAGAAAATCCCATTGTTTCAGCCCAAAATCACCTTAAGCTGATAAGCAACTTCAGCAATGTCTCAGGGTACAAAATTAAGGTGCAAAAATCAAAAGCATTCGTATACACCAGTAACAGACAAACAGAGAGCCAAATCATGAATGAACTTCCATTCACAATTGCTTCAAAGAGAATAAAATACCTAGGAATCCAACTTACAAGGGATGTAAAGGACCTCTTCAAGGAGAACTACAAACCACTGCTCAGTGAAATAAAAGAGGACACAAATAAATGGAAGAACATACCATGCTCATGGATAGGAAGAATCAATATCGTGGAAATGGCAATATTGCCCAAGGTTATTTATAGATTCAATGCTATCCCCATCAAGCTACCAATGAGTTTCTTCACAGAATTGGAAAAAACTACTTTAAAGTTCATATGGAACCAAAAAAGAGCCCGCATCTCCAAGACAATCCTAAGTCAAAAGAACAAAGCTGGAGGCATCACACTACCTGACTTCAAACTATACTACAAGGCTACAGTAACCAAAACAGCATGGTACTGGTACCAAAACAGAGATATAGACCAATGGAACAGAACAGAGTCTTCAGAAATAATACCACACATCTACAGCCATCTGATCTTTGACAAACCTGAGAGAAACAAGAAATGGGGAAAGGATTCCCTATTTAATAAATGGTGTTGGGAAAATTGGCTAGCCATAAGTAGAAAGCTGAAACTGGATCCTTTCCTTCCTCTTTATATGAAAATTAATTCAAGATGGATTAGAGACTTAAATGTTAGACCCAATACCATAAAAACCCTAGAGGAAAACCTAGGTAGTACCATTCAGGACATAGGCATGGGCAAAGACTTCCTGTCTAAAACACCAAAAGCAATGGCAGCAAAAGCCAAAATTGACAAATGGGATCTCATTAAACTAAAGAGCTTCTGCACAGAAAAAGAAACTACCATCAGAGCGAACAGGCAACCTACAGAATGGGAGAAAATTTTTGCAATCTACTCATCTGACAAAGGGCTAATATCAAGAACCTACAAAGAACTCAAACAAATTTACAAGAAAAAAACAAACAACCCCATCAAAAAGTGGGCAAAGGATATGAACAGACATTTCTCAAAAGAAGATATTCATACAGCCAAGAGACACATGAAAAAATGCTCACCATCACTGGGCATCAGAGAAATGCAAATCAAAACCACAATGAGATACCATCTCACACCAGTTAGAATGGCGATCATTAAAAAGTCAGGAAACAACAGGTGCTGGAGAGGATGTGGAGAAATAGGAACACTTTTACACTGTTGGTGGGACTGTAAACTAGTTCAACCATTGTGGAAAACGGTATGGCGATTCCTCAAGGATCTAGAACTAGATGTACCATATGACCCAGCCATCCCATTACTGGGTATATACCCAAAGGATTATAAATCATGCTGCTAACAAGACACATGCACACGTATGTTTATTGCGGCACTATTCACAATAGCAAAGACTTGGAATCAACCCAAATGTCCATCAGTGACAGACTGGATTAAGAAAATGTGGCACATATACACCATGGTATATTATGCAGTCATAAAAAAGGATGAGTTTGTGTCCTTTGTGGGGACATGGATGCAGCTGGAAACCATCATTCTTAGCTAACTATCACAAGAACAGAAAACCAAACACTGCATGTTCTCACTCATAGGTGGGAACTGAACAATGAGATCACTTGGACTCGGGAAGGGGAACATCACACACTGGGGCCTATCGTGGGGAGGGAGGAGGGGGGAGGGATTGCATTGGGAGTTATACCTGATGTAAATGACGAGTTGATGGGTGCTGACGAGTTGATGGGTGTAGCACAGCAACATGGCACAAGTATACATATGTAACAAACCTACACGTTATGCACATGTACCCTAGAACTTAAAGTATAATAATAATAATAAACAAATTTAAAATAAAAAAAGAAAAGAAAGAAAGAAAGAAAGAAATCAGGTGGGAGAAATCAAGAATGAAGTCAGACATAAAAATAAATAAATAAATAAATAAATAAATAAATAAATAAATAATAAAGGTGTGATTTGGGTAGGGACACAACCAAACCATATCAGCAATCTTTTTTGTAGTATAGTTCACCTCTTCCTGTATCACATTTTGTACTTCACCCTTTAAGTCCTGCTGGGACTTGAGTCTAGTTATAGATCTAGAAGAAGAGAGATGGTGGAGGTTGGTTCTGGAAAGTATCAGTATTTTCTAAAACGGGAACTTCCTCAGGAGAGGCCAGTGCAGTTTCTCAAGGAGTCCCAGGTTAATTTAATCAGACAGAAGTAGAAAGGCAGATACCACCATGGGTAGAAAAGCTGATATCCCTGAGAGTGTGAATGCCAATGTTCCTGAGGGTTTGGAAGGCTACTTACACTGGGAATGAGGAGCCACTTTTGCAAAGGAGGGGCTTATTGTACTAAGGGTGGCATGACCTCTTCCAGTGGCAAAGAAGACTCATAAGAATTTAGGAGCTCAATGACCTCACATTCATCAGGGTCTTTTCACACTTACAGTATTTCAATTTATAATATCCGATTATTTATTGATCAATGGTCTCACTTTTGCAGTACACACTTTATAAGGCTTGGAGTTCAACTTGTCTTCTACTTTATCAATTGTCACAGGATGAGATTCTGCATTTGATTTTCATCAATTTTAGCTCTGCTGCTGTAAGAAATAAGAATCGCCTTCAGGCACACACAGAAGTTTTTGATTATTTATGTAATGCTTGAGCTGGGAATTTAAATCCCCGAGGTCATTTTTTTAACTAATTTGTTCAGCAACATTAGGAGTAACAGGCCAACATCATTATATTAATTAAATTTTTAAAAACATGTTTGAATGTCTATACAGAGTCATTTAGCTTCTGGCTCCTTGAAAGTGACTGATTGTTGAGTATTCAGTATAGATATTTTGTGTATCTCAGTAAATAATTTACTCCATGGATTATTTCTTCTCTCTTTCCTCCTGGAAGTAGAGTTATTAGCATCTTTAAGTATAATTACATTAGAGAACCAATTCTATAAACACAGAACAAATCCAAAACCCTTATTCTTAAAATTTTGTTTCTCTAGAGCCATTCTCAGCATGAAAATCTGTATTAATCAGAGTTCTTCAGAACCAATAGGATATACATAAGAGAGGAATTGGCTTACACGATTATGGAGGCTGAAAAGTTCTAGAATTTGACATCTTCAAACAGGAGACTCAAGAAAGTCACTGGTATAATTTTATTCAAGTTTGGCAGCATGAGAACTGGGGTGTGTGGGGAGGCGTTCTTGTAGAAATTCTAGATCAAAATTGTAAAATCAATGTCCCAGCTCACACAGGCAAGCCTCAAGTGAAAGGGACAAATTTACCCTTTTTCTCCTATTTGTTTTATTCAAGTCCTCAGCATATTGGATAATGCCCATCCACACTGGGGAAAACAATCTACTTTATTGATTTCACCAATTCAAATTCTAGTCTCATCCCAAAGCACACTCATAGACACACCCAGAAATAATGTTTAATCTGGGCACCCCATGGTACAGTCAAGTTGATATGTAAAATTAATTATTATACCAGATCAATAGCTGCATACCAGATACCATGGCATGTGTTACTTTATTAAAGCAATGAAACTACATCTGGAACAGCAGGTACAACAGGAGTCACCATCTGGTTAAGTTTATAATAATTCACTGCCCTTCTCTGAAATCAATGTTTTCTGCACATCTCAAAAAAAGAAATCACATGGGTATATGATGGCAGTCACTATTTCTGTATATATTTTCTGTATCCATTCCAACATTTTAATCTCCCTAAGTCTTTGGTTACCTTAATTAACAATATTGCAAGGCTGTTCTAGTATTTCAACTTCTATTCCTGTAGGTAACCTTTTGTTTCATGTTTCAACAAAGCAAGCAAACAAACTGTTGGAACTCTTTTTACCTTCTCATCATTATTATTAAATACAGAATCTCTTCTTAGAGAGCCCATTTCAATAATTTTAGCCTCATCCTACTTTAAGTTTCTTCTACCTTTATTCCACCTGATTAATATACACTCTCACACATATTATCCATATTAACAGCCATACAAATTTAAAAAATCATGCAGTTCTTTTGGAGTGCAGCACATGTCTTCATGTGTCACACTTTATACCTCATCCTTTGGTTTATACTGGGAATTAGGCTTAACTATAGGTCTAGAAGTAAAGATATATATTGTGCATAGGTCCTGAGAAAATTAGCAATATCTTTCAAGCAAACACCTCGTGGGATATCATTACAGTGTCTTCAGTAAAAGCAGGATTAAATTCCTCAAACAGGGTGAACAGTATGATTCTACTGGAAGAGAAGACTCAGCAAAATTTAGGAGCTCAATATTCCCAAATTCTTCTGCTCATATGCCTTCATTCCAGTGGGTAGCATCCCATTCCTTCCCAATCTATGCCCTCAGTTTAATGGCCAGCACTCTTTGAAGCGAGAATTAAATTTTTATTTTAATTGCCACACACAGGATGAAATTGGGTTTGGTCTTTAGCAGTCTCAACTCTAAGGCTACAAAACATAAGGGTTTCTTTTTCAAGACAGACATAGAAACTTGCAGGTCATTTTTGTAGAGCTTGAGCTGGGAATTTTAATTCTTGATCTTATTCATTTTCTTTTATCACGTTCTCCAGCATAACTAGGAGCAACAAGCCACTCGGTACATGAATTAGTTTGACAAAATATTCTAAGATATCAACTAAAAGTTCTTTCAGAAAAGTGCTTTTTATAATAATTTGACTAGGAGTCAATATCAAGCTGGTGATATTTTGAATATCTATATTACCACAACATATCATGGACTATCAGCACCGTTTTTCCTACTGGGAATACAGTCATTAATGTTTTTAAATCAAATCATACTAGAGAACCAATTCCATAACTGCAGAACCATTTCACAAAACTTACTTTTTAGAAAATGTTCTTCCCCTAGAACCATTCTTGGTACCAAAATCTGTATCAGTCATGTTTCTTCAGAGGAAAAGAATAAATTATGTGTTTGTATACACATATACACACAAACACACACACTTGTTACATTTATATTACATATACATATATTACATTTTACAATATATACACTTTCTATATCTTATTGATATCAAATTGATATACTATATACTATATTAATATCAATATAATATACTGAAATATATATTTATATATTGATGCATATGTTAATAATTTATGTTACATACATGAAGAGAGAATAATTTTAAAGAATTGACTAACATGATTTTGGAAGCTGGCAAGTCTGAAATTTATAGAATAGGACAGTAGACAAAAAACTCAGGCAGGACTTGATGATGTAGACTTGAGGCAAAATCTCTTCTTCTCTGGGAAATCTTCGATTTTGCTTTTAAGGCCTTTCAACTCAGTGGATAAAACCACCCACATTATCAAAGGCATCTTCTTTACTTAAAGTGAACTGATTGTAGATGTTAACTACATCTACAAAATACCTTCATAGAACCCCCTAGATTTTTGTTTGATTCAATAACTGAGTACTATAGCCTAGCTAAGTTATTAATAACACACACACACACACACACACACACAAACCCTAAAAATCAACCATCCAACACCTTGATTTTTTTTTAATGGTGTGTGTGTATAGCTTTTAAGGAGTGGAAGAAAGCAACACTTAATTTTTTTCATGGTCTTCATTTACAATTTTTGTAGCAGCAGAGGGAAACTTTCACCTCTGCCTTCTGCAGGTTTCTCTGAAATAAACTGAGAATTGAAAGGTTAATAAGAGAAAAGGAATACAAATTTATTAATGTACATAAACATGGGGATCGTATATACTATAAGACTCAAATAAGAGCCAGATGGTTGAGGTTTAATTACCTTCTTCATAGGGAAAAGGGAAGTGAGAGGATGTCGACAGTTTTAGAAAGGTAGTAAATAATTTTTAGTAAAAATGAATGGACCCTGCAGGCAGATGTTAAATCTTTCTTTCAGAAAACTGAAAAAAGCTGGCAAATTATGAGAAGGTGAGGGGAATAACTGCATTGTGAAAAAACGTTTTCTTATTCTGTACATAAAGCTTTCCAGGTAACCTCTTGGAGCTGCCCTCAGAAGAATAGAAGAAAACTTTATCTGAGCATAGTGGTGATTTTTAATCTTTCCTCTTTTCTAGTGGTTAATTTTTCCTCGTTATTTGATGAGTTTCCCAGGGAGGACATTGATATTGTTTGGCTGTGTCCCCACCCAAATATCACCTTGAATTGTAATAATCCCCATGTGTCAAGGGCAGGGCTGGGTGGAGATAATTGAATCATGGAGACAGTTTCCCCCATGCTTTTCTTGCGGTAGTGATTAAGTCTCATGAGAACTGATGGTTTTATGAGTGGGAGATCCCCTGTGCAAATTCTCTTGCTTGTCGCTATGTAAGATGTGACATTACTCCTCCACCTTCCACCATGACTGTGAAGCCTCTCAAGCTATGTGGAACTGTGAATCAATTAAATTTTTTTGCTTTATAAATTACCCAGCCTCAGGTATGTCTTTATTAGCAGCATGATAACAGACTAATACAGTAAATTGGTACCAGTAGAGTGGAGTGGTGCTGTAAAGATATCTGAAAATGTGGAAGCAAATTTGAAACTGGGTAACAGGCAGAGTTTGGAACACTTTGGAGGGCCCAGAAAAAGATAAAAAATGTAGGAAAGTTTGGAACTTCTGAGAGACTTAGAGTGCTCAGAAGACAGAGAAATGTCAGAAAGTTGGACACTTTCTAGAGACTTCTTGAATGGCTTTGACCAAAATGCTGATAGTGGTATAAACAATAAAGTTCAGGTTGAGGTGGCCTCAGATAAAGATGAGGAACTTGTTGGGAACTGGAATAAAGTTTACTCTCGCTATGTTTGAGCAAATAGACTGGTGACATTTTGCCCCAGTCCTAGTGATTTGTGGAACTTTGAACTTGGGAGAGATAATTTAGAGTATTTGGTAGCAGAAATTTCTAAGCAGCAAAGCACTCAAGAGGAAGTAGAGCATAAACGTGTTTTTTTGTTTGTTTGTTACGTTTTTTTTTTTTTTTTTCAGCCTGACAGTTTGATAGAAAAGGAAAACCCATTTTCTGGGGAGAAATTCAAGCCAACTGCTGAAATTTGCATAAGTTACAAGGAGCCGAATGCTAATCACCAAGACAATGGGGAAAATGTCTCCAGGGCATGTCAGAGACCTTTGCAGCATCTCCTCCCTCCCATCACAGGCCCAGATAGGAGGAAACAATGGTTTCCTTGGCCCGGGTTCAGGGCCCACCTGGGACTTGGTGCCATGCATACCAGGTGTTGGACCAAGGTACAGCTCCAGCTGTAGCTTTAGAGGGTGCAAACCCCAAGCCTTGGCAGCTTCCATCTGGTGTTGAGCCTGCGAGTGCACAGAAGTAAATAATTGAGGCTTGGAAACCTCCACCTAGATTTCAGAGGATGTATGAAAATGCCTGGATGTCCAGGCAGACATTTGCTGCAGGGGTGGAACCTTCATGGGGAACCTCTGCTAGGGCAGTGCAGAAAATAATGTGGGGTGGGAGTCCCCACACAGAGTCCACCAATAGTTTGCACCATGCACCTGGAAAAGCCACAGACACTTAATTTCAGCCCATTAAAGTAGCCAGGAGGGATGCTGTACCCTGAAAAGCCACAGAGTCAGAGCTGAACAAGACTGTGGGAGACCACCTTTTGTATCAGCATGACTTGGATGTGAGACAAGGAGTCAAAGGAGATTATTTCAGAGCTTTAATACTTGACTGCCCACTTAGATTTTGGACTTGCATGAAGCCTGTAGCCCTTTCATTTTGGCCAATTTCTCCCATTTGGAACAAGTGTATTTAGCCAATGCACATACTCCCATTGTATCTAGGGAGTAACTAACTTGTTTTTGATTTTACAGGCTCATAGGCAGAAGGGACTTGCCTTGTCTCTGATGAGACTTTGGACTGTGAACTTTGGTGTTAATGGTGAAATGAGTTAAGACTTTGGGGGACTGTTGGGAAGGCATGATCAGCTTTGAAATGTGAAGACATGAGATTTAGGAGGGACCACAAGCAGAATGATAGAGTTTGGCTATGTCCCCACCCAAATCCTACCTTGAATTGTAATAATACTCATGTGTCAAGGACAGGGCCAGCTGGAGATAATTGAATCATGGTAGGGGGAGTTTTCCCCATATTGTTCTCATGGTAAGTTTTTTCTCATGAATAAGTTTTATGGAACTGATTGTTTTATAAATGGGAATTCCCCTACACAAACCCTCTTGCTTGCTGCCATACAAGAAGAGAATTTGCTTCTCCTTTACCTTCCACCATGATTATGAGGTCTCCCCAACTATGTGGAACTGTATGTCAATTACACCTCTTTTCTTTATAAATTACCCAGCCTTGGGTATGTCTTTATTAGCAGCATAAGAACAGCCTGATTCAGATGTTTTATGACAGGTGCATTCATTTTAGAAAGATATTTCTTTAAGTCAGATAAGAAAATTCCAGAGAGAGTCTCTCTGTGAATATGGAAAGAAAAAAATAAGACAAAGTTTAAAAGTTCTTGGTTTTGAGGCAACTTCTAAGGTCTTACTTTTTTTTTTTTTTTTTTTTTTTTTTCCAAAGTTTTCAGCAATCCAAAGCAATATATTTTGGGGTATTATTTTCTGTGCTCCAACATTTTTTTTGGGGGGGGGGGAGAAGGTCTCACTCTCACTGAGACTGGAGTTCAGTGCCACAAACATAGCTCACTTCAGTCTAAATATCTTAGGTTCAAGCAATACTCCCACACAAGCCTACTGAGTAGCTGAAACCACAGGCACTTGCCACCATTCCTGGCTAATTTTTTGTAGAGATGAAGTCTCACTATGTTACCCAGGCTTGTCTCAAACTCCTAAGCTCAAGTGCCTTGGCCTTCCAAATTGCTGGGACTGCAGCTGTGAACCACTGCACCCTTTGCCTCCCAAATTGCTGGGATTACACCATGAGCCATTGCCTTGCAATACTTTTTAAAAATACTTTTGTTTTCAAGTTATTTCAATTTAGTCTATCACAAGACTTTTTCTTTCAATATTTTTGTGAGATATTTTGGCATTCTTCATCAAATATTCAACTAAGAAACTAGAAAATTAACAAGGACTAACAAGACTTTTAAGGATGTATATCTAATTACCCTATTATGTGGAAGATTCTGGTACTGTGCAAAAAGAATGGAATATAATCAACAGACCCAGGTTTAAGTATGTGTACCAACACTCATTCCTTGTGTAAATTGGACACAATGGTTAAACTCTCTAAGCATAAATTTTCTTATGTATAATTGTGACAGCCATGGTCAACAGTTGCACTGAATTTGAATACCATTGACCCATGTCTTCATATAATGGAGAAAATATTATTTCCCTCCATATTTCCAGGTACTCTCTTATTTCCTATGTTTCTCCTAGTCATTTCTGTCCCTGCATTTCTGCTTCTATTGAATTTTCTCAGTTCATAGATCATCTCACTTTTCTTTTTCTTTAAATTTTTTATTGTTAAATTTGTGTGATTACATAGTAAGTGTACACATTTTTGTGGTATGTGAGATGTTTTGATACAGGCATGCATTGTGAAATATGCATGTCATGGAGAATGAAGCATCGATCCCCTCAAGCATTTATCTTTTGAGTTATAAACAATCCAGTTGCATTCTTTAAGTTATTTAAAAATATGTAATTAAGTTATTGTTCACTATATTCACCCTATTGTGCTATCGAATAGTAGGCCATATTCATTCTTTCTATTTTTTTTCCCCCATTGACCATCCCCACCTCCCTCCTAACCCCCACTACACTTCCCAGCCTCTGGTAACCATCCTACTAATCTCTATGCCCATGAGTTACATTGATTTTATTTTTAGATCCCACAAATAAGTGAGACCATGCAATTTTTGCCTCTCTGAGCCTGGCTTGTTTCACTTAACATAATGATCTCCAGTTCCACCCATGTTGTAGCAAATGACTAGATCTTATTCTTTATTATGGCTGAAAAATATTCCATTTTGTATATGTACCACGTTTTCTTTATCCATTCAACTGTTGATGGACACTCAGGTTGCTTCCAAATCTTAGCTATTGTTAACAGTGCTGCAAAAAATAGAGGAGTGCAGATATCTTTTTGATATACTTATTTCCTTTCTTTAGCATACATATCCAGTGGTTGGATTGCTGGACCAAATGGTGACTCAATTTCTAGTTTTTTGAAGAACCTCCAAACAGTTCTCTTTAGTAGTCATACTAATATACATTCCTACCAACAGTGTATGAGGGTTTACTTTTTTTCCACATCATTGCCAGCATTTGTCATTGCCTGACTTTTGAATATAAGCCATTTAACTGGTGTGAGATGATATCTTATTGTAGTTTTGATCTGCGTTTTTCTATATCACATAAGCACTAAGAGTGCATGGCAGGCTAGAATCAGGTGTGTTTAGTAAAATGCTTGGCATTGGAGAAGTGTGTGAATTTGATCCTCATGACCACATAGTATGAAGCTAAGATGCATGGAGAAAGTTGCAAATTTATTAGATATTACTGGTCATTCCTAAACACAATGTCCTATTTCAGACCTTCTTTGTGCCTCTTCCTTGATTTATAAAATTTTTTTACCTGCCTTGTTTATGCAGAAAACTTCTACCCATCCTTTAAGAGCCAGACCTCCTATCACCACTTTGTGAACACTTCCTCAAATCCCAGCCAGGCAGCTCTCTCCTCTAGAGTCCTCACTGTCATTTTTATGCAATTCTTGTTTAGAGTAGATCATATTTTATAATGATTTTTTTTTTTTTTTTACTTTTGTGCTTTTCTACTAAACAGTAAACTCCTTGTGGGCAGAGATCATGTCTTACTCATCTTTGTATCTTCAGTGCCTATTATTATTTTTTGTACAGAGTCCATAATGAGTAAATTACTTATGTGCTACAGTTTATTCATCTGTAAAACTGGAAATAAAAATAATGCCTTCCTGTTAGGGTTATTGTGATGAATAAATAAAAGAATATATATGTAAATTGCTTATAACAGTGCCTAGAATATAATGTGTCCAATAAATTTTAATCATTATGATTATTATTGCCATCACTATGACTGTTAAATTGATGTCAAATAAGCCAGACATAGAAAGACAAATACTACATTATACCATTTATATGAGGAATGTAAAATAGTAAAATTCACAGGAGCAGAGAGCAGAATAGTGATTGCCAGGAACTGTGGGAGAGGAGGAAACAAGGAAATATTAACCAAAAGTTACAAAGAGTTATGCAAGATGAAGAAATTTTAGAGATCTACTGTACAACAGAATGCTTATAGTTAACAACACAGCATTGTATACTTAAGCATTTGATAAGAGAGTAGATATTATGTAAATATTATCACAAAAATAATTGTAATAAAGAGGATAGGAGTAAACTAAACTAATTAATATTAAATTATATTGGGAAACTAGCATTAGAATCCAGATTGAAAAGCCTGGTGCACATTCTATTCCTCCGGCCCTGGTTACTACGTCCTGTGGTACTTCAACTGATTCCAGTGTCTTTAGGGAAACATCTCATTCAGAATCTTTTTAATTCCTTTTCCTCCATTTTTCTAGCCAAACTGTCCATTTCTTTAAAATTTTCTTCTCTATTAAGAAAAAAGGGTATCAATAAAGTATAATGAACTAAAGATTAATTCTTTAGTCATCATTATGTTTTCTTGATTGTCTACAGTGTGTAAAATGACATAATCCAGATTAAAAGTACTATGGTTCTAGAAAGTCCTTTAGGATGGAATATCAAATAGAAAAATCACAGAATATTTAACAAATTCTAGATTCTCCCAGTCTTCTGATCCAAAGGCTTTGAATATTTTTGAATATGATTTATAGTAAAAACATATATTTTAAACCATGACTCACTACAAAATGTGCACATACATAGCTACCATACAATATACACATGTATACATAGCTAAAAAAATAAGTTTCCCAAAACTATATATATTCTTAAAACATGTTGTGCCATTTTTGACTCTATTCTATCTTATTTAAAAACACAAATCTTCTCTCCTTAAAGTGACTTTATGACCCCTGATTAGATGGCTGTCCATTATTCAAAAACACTACTCTTATTCAATCCCTCCAAGTTCTGTTATATTGATAATAAAACTTAGTATCAAGATTTACTTAATGTCACACAACTCATAATGAAATCATAGCAAAATAATGGGATAGTAAATTCTGTTCACTTTCTAAGATCTGGGAACCCTCGTATAATACCTTGAATAAGGACCTAAATATTGCTTCAAAGCCTAGCATAGTTGGCACTTAATACATATTTATTGAATTAATTTGTTGAATCAATGAATAGTATGTGGGTGCCTCTACTTACAGAATGAAGCAAACTCTTTAGTCTATGAAGATAATTAAAAAAGGAGTTCCTAGAAATTTATTAAAAGAAGCAATTATGATAAGTGTGATGGAAGTCAATGTGTTGGAACCCAACTTCAATACAAGATGAATACAGTGTGCAAAATTTGAAAGTCATCACCAAAAGCTTTATTAAGTCTTGGGAAATGGGAACCAGCTATTTAGAGAGTTAATGGAATATTTAAATGTTACATATTTTTGAAGGAATTTAGAGTACCCCAGAGAAATTGCCTCAAACACATCCTCACTTTAGGTGACTCAATCACATATGTAAAAAGTTTTCCATTTTCAGGTCTCTATGATTGTTCATTTTTAATACTGCATTAGCTGCTTCTGTCATAAAAGTGCTTTCCTTGTTTTCCTGCTATTTGTTTTTGTTTTGTTTTGTTTTACCACAGTGAATTATCACAGAGTTCAGGGACTGGGACGAGGTTACAAAATTTTTTATACTTAAAATATAACAATAGTGCCCGACAGATAAGAATATTTTCCCCATTCATTTTCTTGAATTTTCTTTTGTATCCTTCACTTATTTATTTTGCTGATTTCGAAAATGTTTGCAACATTTCTACTTAGAAACTTAGTTCGTTAAAATAAGTAATTGTTTGCAAGATATGATCATTTTATTATTGTTTTCTTAAACATGTATCACTCTAACATAGATTAATGGAGATAAAATAAATATCTCTTAGCACTGATAGATTTTTGATTTTTTTCAAAGTAATATGGCATTTGACAAGCTCCCCAAAATATGAATTTATTGTAAAAACAATAAATGAAAATAATCCATTTAGAATGTTGTGCCTGTAAAAACAGCAACTTAACCCAAATTTCCAGATGTTTCTTTATGCCAACTGCACCCAAGGAGAGCCGTTCTAATTTCCTAGTGCCTGTATGGTCTTTAACAACTTGCAATTTACCAATTTTTTCTTTCCTGCTTTCTACTTTTTATGTACTCTACACCCTTTCTTCCTAGAAAATAAATTAGCAGCCCTTCTTCCAATCACTCTTCAAAAGTGATTTTTTATTTACGTAATAACTTTTATTTAAATTTACTAGTTATTTTAAGTACAATTATTCTAACAGAAACTATATGTAGAAAACCATTCAACTGAAGGGAAGCATAAAAGTAGGCATATAATTATTAAATTTAAAATATCTGGGGAAAATGTCACATAGTAGGCAGGAATAAATTGCAACTCCCACTTGGACAAAAAGAGTAGTGAGTGGAGACTCACTTGGTGAACTTTTGCTCCAAGAACTACAGCAGGAGCATACCTGGAAAGCTGAGAGAATCCACAGACCCTTTGAAGGAAGCATATTACTTCTGCAGGACTGAGGAGACAGCTCAAATACTGTGAGTTCCCAAAGTGTGAAAGTGGGAAATGGGGATCATCTGCCCCCAAACACATACCCTCACTGGGGAACCTAAAGGTCCAAATTATGGGAGAAGGATTTGATCTTTCCTACAACTAAGAAAATTTAGAGAGCTCGGTAAAATACGGGAGTAGAGGAAGCAGTGGCAAGAGCCCTGTGGTCTCTGTGGGTCACCAGGGAAGCCATTTCTGTCTTTGTCTCACAGGTACCCTTGGGGACAGCTGCCAGAGGAACTGGGAAAACACCACAAGGGAAAGAAACATCCAGATGAACATTGTAACAATTCCAACCAAACACAAAGTTTCTTGGACAGAAATTCATGGGAGGGGTTGAATTCAGAGTACAGATGCAGACAGGTAGGGCGACATGAAACCTGAAATCCCTGCTTGCTTTCTCAGTCAGGAGGCTGATAGCCTGGGGCAAGTTATCAGCCCTGCTTGCCCACTGCCTTGGAATAGACTCAGTGCTGTTGGTGGTGAGGGGTATGGTGGGAGTCAGACCGGCCTTTTGGGTTGCATGGCTGAGGCTTGTAACTGCCAGATTTTCACCACTTCCCTGGTGACCTGCATGACACAGCAGAAGCAGCCATAATTCTCCTGGGAACATAACTCCATTAACCTGGGAACCACACCACCATCCCCCACATTAGCTGCAGCAAGACCCGCCCAAGGAGAATCTGAGCTCAGACATGCCTACACAATCCTGCCCCCACGTGATGGTCTCCATCCTGGTAGCTGAAGACAAATGTCATATTCTCAGGCTCACGCCTGTAATCCCAGCACTTTAGGAGGCTGAGGCAGGTGGATTAAGAGGTCAGGAGGTCAAGATCATCCTGGCTAACATGGTGAAACCCCACCTCTACTAAAAATACAAAAAATTAGCTGGGCATGGTGGCAGGCACCTGTAGTCCCAGCTACTTGGGAGGCTGAGGCAGGAGAACGGCATGAACCCAGGAGGCGCAGCTGACAGTGAGCCAAGATTGCACCACTGCACTCCAACCTGTGTGACAAAGCAAGACTTCATCTAAAAAAAAAAAAAAAAAAAAAAAAAAAAAAAAGTCATATTCTCTTGGGAGTTCTAGGGCCCTGCCCACTCCCTGATCCTCCCTGTACTACCCACAACTGATGCTTTCTTGAAAGCACCACCTCCTAGCAGGAGGTCAACCAACAAAAAACTAGTTCAATAAACAACAATAACAAAACTAAGGAACCTCACAGAGTCCATTTCACTGTCCTGCCATCTCCATGGAAGAAGGTGTTGCTATCCATGGCTGAGAGACTAGAAGATGGTTTACATCACAGGACCCCATGCAGACACTCCCCCACCTCCGCCATCCCAGTACTAGCCCAAAACCCAATAGCCCCACTGGGTGGCTATATCCAAAAGAGAAATAACAATCACTGCAGTTTGGGCCTCAGAAAGCCACATCCCTGGGAAAAAGGGGAGAGTGCTACATCAAAGGAGCACCCTGTGGGACAAAATATTCTCAACAGCAGCCATTGAGCCCCAAATCTTCCCTCTGACATAGCCTACCCAAAACATAAAGAACCCAAAAAAAAATTCTGGTAATATGACAAAACAACATTCTATAACACCTTCAAAAAATCATACTAGCCCACCAGCAATGTATCTAATCCAAGAAGAAATTACTGATATGCCAGAAAAGGAATTCAGAAGATCAATTATTAAGTTAATAAAGGAGGCATCAGAGAAAAGTAAAGTCCAATTTAATGAAATTTTTAAAAAATGATACAAGACACGAGGGAAGAAATTTTCAGTAAAATATCTCCGCAATAGAATTGAACAAGAAGAAGAAATAACTTCAGTGCTTGAAGATGAGGTTTTTGAAATAACTCAATTCAACAAAGACAAAAAAAATTTAAAAACTGAAAGCCACCAAGAAGTTTGAGATTATGTTAAATGACCAAACCTAAGAATAATTGGCATTCCTGAGGAAGAAGAGAAATCAACAAGTTTGGAAAACATATTTTGGAAAATAATTGAAGAATATTTTCCCAGCCTTAATGGAGACACAGACATCCAAATACAAGAAGCTCAAAGAACACCTGGAAAATTAATCACACACATACACACACAAAAAAAATCACCTAGGCACATAGTCATCAGGTTATCTAAAGTCAAGACAGAGGAAATAATATTAAGAGCTGTGAGGCAAAAGTATGAGATAAGCAGATTAATAGCAGATTTCTCAGCAGAAACCCTACAAGCAAGAAGGAATTAGGGCTCTATTCTCAGCCTATTTAAACAAAACATTTATCAGCCAAGAATTTTATATCCAGGGAAAGTAAGCTTCATAAATGAAGGAAAGATACAGTCATTTCCAGACAAACAAATGCTGAGAGAGTATGCCACTTCCAAGCCAGCACTATAAGAACTGCTAAAAGGAGCTCTAAGTCTTGAAACAAATCCTCAAAATACATTTAATAAAAAGTCAAAAAAGAACCTCTTTAAAGCATAAATCTCACATGACCTATAAAACAGTGCAATAAATAATATTAAAAACCAAGGTATTCAGGCAACAAATAGCATGATGAATAGAATAGTACCTCACATCTCAATACTAATGTTGAATGTAAACTGCCTAGTGCTCCACTTAAAAGATACATAATGGCAGAATGGATAAGAATTCACCAACCAAGTGTCTGCTGCCTTCAAGAGACTCGCCTAACACATAAGAACACACATACACTGAAGATAAAAGGGCAAAAAAAGACATTCCATGCAGATAAACACCAAAAGTGAGCAGGGGTAGCTATTCTTATAGCAGTCAAAACAAACTTTAAAGCAACAGCAGTTAAATAAGACAAAAAGGGACATTATATAATGATAAAAGCCCTTGTCTAACAGGAAAGTATCACAATCCTAAATATATATGCACCTAACACTGGAGCTCCCAAATTTATAAAACAATTACTACTAGACCTAAGACATGAGATAGACAGTAACACAATTATAGTGGGGGATTTCAATACTCCACTGACAGCACTAGACAGGTCATTAAGACAGAAAGTCAACAAAGAAACAATGGATTTAAATTTTACCCTAGAACAAATGCACTTAACAGATATTTACAAAATATTCTACCCAACAAACACAGAATATACATTTTATTCATCAGTGCATGGAGCATTCTCCAAGATGGATCATATGATAGGCCAAAACCAAATCTCAATAAATTTAAGAAAATGCAAATTATATCAAGTACTCTGTCTTACTACAGTGAAATAAAATTGGAAATCAATCTCAAAAGGAGCCTTCAAAACCATGTGAATACATGGAAATTAAATAATCTGCTGCTGAATGATCATGGGGTCAACAATGAAATCAAGATGGAAATTTAAAAATTATTTGAACTGAATTATAATAGTGACACAACTTATCAAAACTTCTGAGATGAAGAAGCAAAGGCAGGGCCAAGGGGAAAGTTCACAGACTTAAATGCCTACATCAAAAGGTCTGAAAGAGCACAAATAGACAATCTAAGGTCACACCTCAAAGAACTTGAGTAACAAGAACAAACCCAAATTCAGCAGAAAAGAAATAAAAAAATTAGAGCAGAACTAAATGAAACCAAAACAAACAACAACAACACAAAAGATAAATGAAACAAAAAGCTGGTTCTTTGAAAAGATAAATAAAATTGATAGACCATGAGCAACAATAACCAAGAAGAGAGAAGATCCATGTAAGTTCAATTAGAAATGAAACAGGAGATACTGCAACCAACACAACAAAAATACAAAAGATCATTCAAAGCTACTATCAGCACCTTAATGCACATAAACTGGAAAACCTAGAGAAGATTAATAAATTCCTGGAAATGTACAACTCTCCTAGCTTAAACCAGGAAAAAATAGATAACTGGAACAGACCAATAACAAGCAGTAAGATTTAAATGATAACAAAAAATTGCCAACAACAACAACAAAAATTCTGGGGCCAGAGAGATTCACAGCTGAATTCTATCAGATATTCAAAGAAGAATTGGTACAAATCTATTTACACTGTTCCACAAGTGTAATCATTTTATGAAACCAGCATCACACTAATACCAAAACCAGGAAAGGATATAACAACAACAACAACAAAAAAAAAAAACTCAAAAAACTACAGACCAATATTCCTGATGAATATAGATGCAAAAATCCTTAACAAAATATTAGCTAACAGAATCCAACAGTATATCAAAAAGATAACCCACCATGATCAAATGGGTCTCATACCAGGAATGCAGGTGTGCTTTAACATACACAAGTCAAAAAATGTGATACACCATATAAACAGAATTAAAAACAATAATCACATGATCATCTCAATAGATGCACAAAAAGCATTTGACAAATTCAGCACCCCTTTATGATTAAAACCCTCAGCAAAATTGTCATAGAAGGTACTACTTTAGTACCTTCATAGAAGGTATTACTTTAATGTAATAAATGCCATCTATGACAAACCCACAGCCAAAGTAATACTGAACAGGGAAAAGTAAACAACTTTCCCTCTGAGAACTTGAATAAGACAGGGATGACGACTCTCACCACTTCTATTCAACATAAAACTGAAAGTCCTATCTGAAACAATCAGATAAGATAAAGAAATAAAAGACATCCAAATTGGTAAACACTCGCTGTTTACTGATGATCTGATTGTGTTCCTAGAAAACCCTAAAGACTCATCTAAAAAGCTCCTAGAACTGATAAATGAATTCAACAAAGTTTCAGGATACAAAATTTATGTATACACATCATTAGTTCTGCTATACACTAACAGCAACCAACCTGAGAATCAAATCAAGAATTCAACCACTTTTACAATAGCTGCAAAAAAATGAAATAAAATACTTAGGAGTGTACCTAACCAAGGAGGTGAAATACCTCTACAAGAAAAATTACAAAATGCTGCTGAAGAACATCATAGACGATACAAACAAATGGAAACACATCTCATGCTCAAGGATAGGTAGTATGAATATTGTGCAAACGACAATACTGTCAAAAGAAATCTACAAATTCAATGCAATTCCTATCAAAATACCATCGTCATTCTTGACAGAACTAGAAAACACAATTCTAAAATTCATGTGGAACCAAAAGAGAGCCCCCATAGCCAAAGCAAGACTAAGCAAAAAGAACAAATCTGGAGACATCACATTACCTGATGTCAAACTATACTGTAAGGCCATAGTCACCAAAACAGCATGGTACTGGTATAAAAATAGGCACATAGACTAATGAAACAGAGAACCCAGAAATAAAGCCAAATACTTACAGGCAACTGGTCTTCGACACAGCAAACAAAAAACATAAAGTGGAGAAAGGGCACCATATTCAAAACATTGTGCTGGGGTAATTGGCAAGCCACATGCAGAAGAATGAAACTGGTTCCTCATCTCTCACCGTATTCAAAAGTCAACTCAAGACAATCAAGGACTTAAATCGAAGACCTGAAACCATAAAAATTTTAGAAGATAACAACCGAAATACCCTTCTAGACATTGGTTTAGGCAAAGATTTCATGACCAAAATCCCAAAAGCAAATGCAAAAAAAAAAAAAAAGATAAATAGGTGGAACTTAACTAAACTAAAAGTTTCTTCACAGTGAAAGAAACAATCAACAGAGTAAACAGACAACCACCGACTGGGAGAAAATCATCACAATCTTTGTATCTGACAAAGAGTAATATCCAGAATCTACAAGGAACTCAAACAAATTAGCAAGAACACCATAAACAATCCCATCAAAAAAATGGGGTAAGGACATGAATAGTCAAGTCTCAAAAGAAGATATACAAATGGCAAACAAACATATGAAAAAATGCTCAACATCACTAATGATCAGGGAAATGCAAATCAAAACCACAATGTGATACCATCTTACTCTGCAAGGATGGCCAGCATCAAAAAATCAAAAAAATAATAAATGTTCGCAGAGAAGCAGTGAAAAGGGAACACTTTTTGACTGCTGGTGGGAATGTAAACTAATACAACTGCTATGGAAAACAGTGTGGAGATTCCTTAAAGAAATAAAAGTAGAACTACCATTTGATCTAGCAATTCCATTACTGGGTATCTAACCAGAGGAAAAGAAGTAATTATACAAAAAAGATACTTGCACACGCGTGTTTACAGCAGCACAATTCCCAATTGCAAAAATATGGAAACAGCCCAAATGCCCATCAATCAGTGCATAAAGAAATTGTGGCATATATATATATACACACACACACACAATAGAATATTATTTAGTCATAAAAAGGAAAAAAATAATGGCTTTCACGGCAACCTGGATGGGATAGGAGACCCATTCTAAGTGACGAAACTCAGGAATGGAAAACCAATCATGGTGTGTTCTCACTCATAACTGGGAACTAAGCGATGAGGATGGAAAGGCATTAGAATGATACAATAGACTCTGGGGACATGAGAGCAACAGCAGGAGTGGTCGTAAGGAATAAAAGACTACAAATTGGGTACAGTGTATACTGTTCAGGTGATATATAAAATATATAAAACTATATAATATATAAATATATATATAAAATTTATATGATATATAAAATATATAAAATATATAAAACTTATAAAACTATATAGTTTTCAGTTTACACACACACACACACACACACACAGGTTTTGTTTTAAAAATTGAGATAAAATAATCTTTACATCATTTATTTTAGAATTTAATAATATGACTGTGCCTGACAAGAGATATTTGTTTCTTCAATATATTGGAAGCAAAAGAACCACTAAAGAACCCACTCAGGTAACCAAACTCCACCTGTTCCCTAAAAACCTATGACAATAAAAAATAAAAGAAAATAATATACAAAGTAATGTTTTAGTGAAACTGAATCTTGACCTCTGTAATTGAAGGACACAAAAGGAAGTAAAAATAATATTACTAACCAAATTAGTTTCCCTCTGTGATTCTTCAGGCCTCTGTATTTTTCTGTTAGCTTTTCTTTGCTTATAAATTTCCAGAGCTAGATTCATCTGGCTACATATTTGCAAGAGAAGAGATTAAATTGCTAGTTTCCCCTCCAAAATTAATATTTTTAAAAACATAGTTTTTATACTATAATTTTGAATTACCAATGTATTATATATAAATTATTTGAGAGAGAAACTTAGAAAACTTAGCATGTTTTATATAGTTTTCAGTTTATACACACACACACACACACACACACACACAGGTTTTGTTTTAAAAATTGAGATAAAATAATCTTTGCATCATTTATTTTAGAATTTAATAATATGACTGTGCCTGACCAGAGATATTTGTTTCTTCAATATGTTGGAAGCAAAATTTACTTTGGCCAGGATTGATTAAACTGTAGTTGTGCAGTTGTCACGTTCATCTCTAAAATCAATCACTTTCTTCAATACAGAAGCTTTCCCTATATGTCAAAGAGAATCATTCTCGATCTTAAAATCTCAATTTCCAGATTGAGAAGACAGATGCTGTTCCTATTTTTATCTTTTTGGTTTCATGAATTTATATATTTAGAGTCTGGAAAAGTCTGGACATATGTTACAGTTTGAGCAAAGTAATTTTGTAAATCAAAAAATGATTTTGCAAATTAACAGGAAGAGAAAGAAAGATTAAAAATTGCAAAATTGAGAGAGAAAGAAAGGAAGACTACAAAGGTAGGAAAAACATAGACATACAGAATTAAGAGAAGTATAGATTAAAAAGAGGGTGGAGGAGATAAAAGGAAGTGAAAAAGAAGGAAGGAAGAAGGGAAGGAAAAAGGAAGGGAAGGAGAGAAAGAAAGAATGAAAAAAGAAAAAAGGAAACAGGGAAAGAACTAGAAGGGAGGAAGAATACATTAATAGATAACTTTATTTTTCATTTCATCAAACTATGCATCCAGTACTACCATTGTATTGCCAAATAAAATCATTATTATTCTTACTAAAAGTTTGTTGAATTTCTATTCATCTAAAATGAATTATGTTTTAAGAGTCTTATTATTGTGTGATCTTTGGTGCCACTTACAATAAACTTCTTTATAAATTAATCTATTGTTGCAGGAAGTCAGGGATCCTGAATGGAGGGACTAGCTAGAGCTCTGGCAGAGAAACATAAATTGTGAAGATTTCATTTTAATATGGACATTTATCAGTTCCCAAATAATACTTTTATAATTTATTATGCCTGTCTTTACTTTAATCTTGTAATCCTATTATCGTCGTAAGCTGAGTATGTATGCCACCTCAGGACCACTGTGATAATTGTGTTAACTGTACAAATTGATTCTAAAACATGTGTGTTTGAACAATATCAAATCAGTGCACCCTGAAAAAGAAAAGAATAACAGCAATTTTTAGGGAGCAAAGGAAGACAACCATAAGGTCTGACTGCCTGTGGGGTTGGGCAAAAACAGCCATATTTTTCTTCTTGCAGAGAGTCTATAAACAGACATGCAAGTAGGAGAGACATCACTAAATTATTTTCCTAGCAAGGAATATTGATATGAATACCTTGGGAAAGGAATGCATTCCTGTGGGGAGGTCTGTAAACAGTTGCTCTGGGAGTGTTTGTCTTATGTGTTTGAGATAAGGACTGAAGTACACCCTCGTCTCCTGCAGTACCCTCAGGCTTATTAGGGTGGGGAAAAACTCTGCCCTGGTAAATCTGTGGTCAGACCGGTTCTCTGCTCTCAAACCCTGTTTCCTGTTGTTTAAGCTGTTTATCAAGACAATACATGCACAGCTGAACATAGACCCTTATCAGTAGTTCTGTTTTGCCTTTTGTCCTGTTCCTTCAGAAGCATGTGATCTTTGTTCTGCTTTTTGCCCTTTAAAGCATGTGATCCTTGTACCTACACCCTGTTTTACACCCCCTCCCCTTTTTTGAAACCCTTAATAAAAGCTTGCTGGTCTGAGACTCAGGTGGGCATCATGGTCCTACCGATATGTGATGTCACCCCTGGAGGTCCATCTGTAAAATTCCTCTCTTTGTATTCTTTCTCTTTATTTCTCAGCCAGCCAACACTTATGGAAAATAGAACCTACATTGAACTATTGGGAGTGGGTTCCCCCTATAATCAATAAGAATCAAATTTTAGGCTGTTAAAGTAGATAACTATGACTTAATTATAGAATTGGCAAGAGTTTTTAACATTACTCAGCAACTTTCATATGAAAGGTTAGTAATAACACTATAGTTTACAACATAAAATAAGAATCACTAAATGCTCCAAAGTCAAGAGTGGAGCAAAAGCTATCAATTCAAAGGAGATATCCATTATATTAATAAAATAGTTGGCTAGGCATGGTGGCTCATGCCTATAATCCCAGCACTTTGGGAGGCCAAGACTAGTGGATCATCTGAGGTAAGGAGTTCAAGACCAGCCTGGCCAACATGGCAAAACCCTGTCTCTACTAAAAATACAAAAATTAGCTGGATGTGGTTGTACAGGCTTGTAGTCCCAGCTACTCGGGAGGCTGAGGTGAGGGGATCACTTGAGCCTGAGCGATGCAAGTTGCAGAGAACCAAGATTATGCCACTGCACTCCAGCCTGGGTGACAGAGTGAGACCCTGTCTGAAAAATAAAATAAAATAAAATAAAATAAAATAAAATAAAATAAAATAAAATAAATAAAATAAAACAATTGGAATTATTTACTTTTACCTTATGGGTTTTATATTACACAGACAAGAAGAATTGCAAAGGAAGTCAGAAGATAAAAAACAAATCTGATTAAAGGACAAAGTTTCCACCTAAATTTTCAGTTTCCCTTTTCCTTTCAATTGTGATATATATGACCTCTGAGGTAAAAATTATCCTTTATTCCTATGGATTAGCAAATTTACCATTGTAACAATTGTTTTCTTCATTGAAATATGTCCTTGCTTCCAGCTAAAATGAATATTTAAGGAATGGCAATTTTTATGGAATATGTCATAGGAAGCATAAACAGTATTTTCAAATGCAGGCTGTAAGTTAAGTAAAACATGACACTAAAAAGGAATAGCAAAACTGTTGTTTTCTAACTGTTGGCTAACCAAGATGACTAGCTAAGTAAATATATAAACATTTACATTGGAAGTAAAAACTATTTAAAAAGATATTTTATTGTGAAGCCCAAACACAAACTTGGCTTTGACTGCTGTTATAGGCAGCTCAACTTCTATCCTGAAGGACATCTACCCTTATGTGTTTTGGCAGATCTCCAGGGTCCCCTGGGAGAAAGTAATATCTCTATTTACATATCAAAGCAAACGAAGGATCCAAGCTCAATGGAACTCTAAGGAGATGTGAAAGTATTCTATGAAACAGGAGTTTCAAATATTTTCCTTCCTAAAGCCAGGCTACCTCCTTTTTATTTTATTTTATTTATTTTATTTTAAAATAATCTTCAATATTTGTGGGTACAATGACTAGCATGCTGTAGTATTTTACTGAGGCAACCAAGATAAGTCTGAGAAAGAGTTAAAAGATACTATGCAAGAGGTTTTTGAATTAAGTAACTTTTCAGTAAAGATATAAGGAAAAGGAAAAGTCAGTTTAAGGATCTGGGCCCACTCTCACGGTTTTACTGTTTTGGACATCTACAGAATTATACACAGAAGTGATCAATAGAAGTTCTGCATTTTATGAAAAAGGACTAATATCCCATAACCAAAAGGTACTTAACTTGATTTTTACTGTGTATTGAAAAATATTTTAAATGATCATCTTAACTTTTGTACATTTATTAAAATGCAGTTTCTGTTTAGTAGGATTCTTAGTTTTCTTCTCTTTGCGCAGCCTGGAGTACACAGTACAGTATATAGAAATAAATGCTAAGCTGAAGTAGAGTTAAAAATCTGGCCTATCAGAGATGTCATCAGCAAGGTTCTCTTGATCATTTGGCACTGAATGCTTCCTATAAAGATATGAAAACTAAAGGCTAAAGATTTGTATGAAATAATAATATTAGGTTGGCACAAACATTATTGTAAGAATCTCAACCAGGAGGACATAAAATATTCAGAGGTTGATGTCTTTTTGTCAGATATTTGTGTTTAAAAGTTTTCTATAAGTATTCAAATAATTTTCTTTCACAATTGAACTGTGTCATCTCTTAACTTTTAACTATTCTAAAATGGCATTTTTGCTGAATTTAATTTATAAGAAATGAGAGTTACTTTTTATTTCATCAAATCAAAACCTTGTTCTTCAATGAAATAGCACTTATAATACTAATTATGATGATTCTTCACATTCATGAAGTGCTTTTACTTTCTCTTAAAATTCCTTTGATGAAGGAAAAGGAAGGACCAAACAGATTTGATGGAAAGTTTATTTCCCCTTCCATCAAACTGTTAAATGCTTGTTAACTTTTCTCTGCCCCTCTCGCTGTCTCTCTGTCTCTCTCAGTTGCTCACTCCCTCTTGCCTTCCTTTTGTTTCTCTGTTAACATGTCTTGAATCTTTGGTATGACTCAGGTTTTTTACTCTCTTTGGGAGCTTTTTTCAGGGTTTCTTAATTGTCTTTTTCATTATTACTATAAATATGTTTAGCATAAATTATGTCTAGGGCCAAGTGCTAGATACCTAAAATCACTGAAGTTTTAGGTATACTGGTAACACATTCAATATTTATGTTTCCTATTACTGTTTCCTGTTATATGCTCTTATATTTTTGTAATTTAACGCTGCACAGCCCAAAATACAATTCCAAGGTGCAAAGGCATTTAAATACATCCCTGAAGTTGTTGAGAATAATTATTTGGCTTTCCTTCAACAAATGTTTATTATCTACTATGTGCTAAGCACTGTATTACATGCTAGAGATATAAATGAAGAATAACATAGTACCTCTTCTCAAGAGATCATAATCTTAATGATGAAAACAGACATGACAACTGATGAATATAGAGCAATTATAAGTTTGATAATAAAGGAATAAGAGTTTTATGGGAGGGAACGGAAAGAGCTCACAAGATTGCTTGAAGGATGAGTAAGAACAAGGCTCACAGAGGTGGGTTTTAATGATGAAGGACTTTGCCAAGTAGATGATAATTAATAATAATAATAATAATAATAACAGCAATGTCCTTTATTGGGCCCCTACTAGGTCCCAGGCAATAGGCTAAGTATAATGGTTATTTCCTCTGTTTTGCAAATGAGATAGCTGAGTTTCAAGAGGTTAAGTAACTTCTCCAAGATCACACAGGAAGTAAATAGCAGAAGCAGAATTTAAACCCCAGTTTACCTTATTCTACCTACATGGTACTACTATACTTTGCCACCATTTTACAGTTCTCCTTATAATATGGTTTTGTAAAATGTTATTTTTCTAACCTTTAATAATTTGTTTTCAAATTTTTTTTAACTTGCATTTTGCCTTTTATTATGTGTGTTAATTAAAAATTAGTCTGAGTGCGTATATATAAAGTATATTCAACAGTGATTTCAGCCCTACCTATGTCTTAGGGTTTTTATGAGATTCTAATGATAGGAGACTTTTAAAAGTTATTTGAAAATTTGACAGATAAAACAAGTACTTATTATTATTCATAATGTATTTTCCAGTCACAAAAGTTTACTCAGTTTTTGTCATTTTAAGTTTTACTTTCACTCTAATGATTATTTCCTTGTGTTTGCTGAGTTTACCTTTGCATGTCTGCAGATGTTTCCAAGTTCTACTTCTTTACAATTATATTTAATTGATTTACAGTTAGAATTGCGATTTGGCAGTAATTACTTGATCATCTGTAGATGATATCAATCTAACTAATTATTTGTAAATTGGCTGCCATTAGTTACTTTCATTTTCTACTTTTGCATAATTTTGTACATGCATGCACGTGTATGTGGTATAGCTCTACAATATATTACAGCAGTACTAAAGCCAAGTTTAACTGATTTAAACTTCATTTTAAGTCACTGTCATATGCATACCATAAACTTCAGGTCTTTGACATTTCTTTAATGCTCAATTCGGTTGTAGCACCAGTAATTTATTAATATTTTTAAAAATTTTTGAATACCATTTTCCAACAAGTAGTTACTTTCTGGACACATTTCTATGATATGAAGAGCTAAGCATGTGACTTTGCATTATTTGTTTTTAATAGTTTTTGTATACTTCCATTGACTTTTATCTTTAAGTATTTATTTCTGCATTTTTTTTTTTTTTTTTTTTTTCTGGAGATGGAGTCTTGCTCTGTTGCCCAGGGCCCAGGTTGGAGTGCAGTGGCACAATCTTGGCTCACTGCAGCCTCCGCCTCCCAGGTTCAAGCAATTCTCCTGCCTCAGATTCCCAAATAGCTGAGACTACAGGCACATGCCACAACGCTCGGCTAATTTTTTACTTTTAGTAGAGACGGGGTTTCACTGTATTAGCCAGGATGATCTCACTCTCCCGACTTCCTGATCCACCCATCTTGGCCTCCCAAAGTGCTGGGATTACAGGTGTGAGCCACCAATCCCAGCCATTTCTGCATTTTTAACCAGAAACTTATTCTCGGTCTCCCAGGATCTGGATTATAAGACCTTTGAACTACTTTATTTATTTAAAAAATAGTAAATTCAATGCTGGGCGAGGTGGCTCACCTCTGTAACCCCAGCACTTTGGGAGGCTGAGGCGGGCCAATCACCTGAGGTGGGGAGTTCGAGACCAGCCTGACCAACATGGAGAAACCCTGCCTCTACTAAAAATACAAAATTAGCCTGGCATGGTGGCACACGCCTGTAGTCCCAGCTACTCGGGAGGCTGAGGCAGGAGAATCACTTGAACGTGGGAGGTGGAGGTTGCGGCAAGCGGAGATCGCACCATTGCACTCCAGCCTGGGCAACAAGAGCAAACTCCATTTCAAAATAAATAAATAAATAAATAAATTATTTCTGACGGTTTTAATAGTGATGAATCTGTCATTTCTCTTTATATTATATATTCAGTATTTGCCTCAAATATTAATAGCGTTTATTTGTCCCAAAGATGTGGGGATTAAAAAAAACCATAGATAGGTTTACTATTCACTTCTATTTTCCTCTTCATTCAAGCTAAATCTTAGAATTTTAGAACTTCATGGAGTTGTAGACATATCTTTGATTGAATCAGCTTGCCAGCAAGATAGTGACTGTATTGTGCCCAGAGTGAGAATGGAATTATCCATACTTTCTGATCCTTGTATGGATTTTCATTACGTTAATTATTTTCTAAAATTATTTTATATATTGGATATAAATATTGACTTGTATGAAGAAGCTTTTTCTTTTTAAAAGAGTTTCATTTTATTTTTTCAACTTTTATTATAGAAACAAAGTATACATGTGCAGGTGTGTTACAAAGGCATATTGTGTGATGCTAAGGTTTAAAGTACAACTGAATCCACTACTCAAGTAGTGAGCATAGTACTCAATAGGTCGTTTCCCAACACTTGTCCCCCTCCATCTTTTCCTCTCTTAATTAATGTCCCCATAATATCTCTTGGTTTAAATTAGTGGGTTTTTTCCTAATTAACAAACAAAAGTAAAATGGGTAAAATGAATATCTCTTTTTCTCTGTGGATATTTGTAGTAAAATAATAGTATGATCTATGTTTGAGTAATAAGTTAGTCTACAGAATTCAAACCAAAGTTTAGAATACTTTAGAAGACTATGTAAAGTAAGGAGTATAAAGAGTCTTGACATATAAAGTTGTCCCTCTTCCCCACCCTGAGATCTTAAAACAGAACTGAGAATACAAAAACACTGTGGAATACAGCAATAATAAAAAGGAAAAAACAGCTCTATTTATCAAGAATTTTATAAGTAATCCCCACAATCCCTTCCACTATGTGCTGTAAATTTTCTCTAAATTAATCAGCTACAAACTCAATTAAGGAATTGTGTCTCAGAGTTCTCACTCATAAGTGGGAGTTGAACAATAAGAACACACGGACACAGGGAGGGGAACAACACACACACTGGGGCCTGTCAAGGTGGGTGGGTGGGGAGCAAGGGGAGGGAGAGCATTAGGACAAAACCTGATGCATGTGGGGCTTAAAACCTAGACGATCGATTGATAGGTGAAGCAAAGCACCATGGCACGTGTATCCCTATGTAACAAATCTGCACATTCTGCACATGTATCCTGGAAGTTAAAGTAAAATAATAATAATGATAAAAGAAATTTGTATTTTACCTTTATAGTCAATTTCCAAATTCTTACACTGTGGAAACTCATTCCATCACAATTGGCTATAGAATTAAATTCAACATAAGTTATATCCACATTATACCTGTTCCAAAGGAACATACTTATTCAACTATCTGAAATCCTTCTTCATATTGTAGTCTAGCCCACATAGATGCAGTATGGAGCCTGAGACCCATTTTTGAAGAAAGGTACAACAGATTATTTGTTATCTTGTATTATACACTCCTAGGAAAGCTTGGATAAGATCGTCTCCATTGTAGCTCTAGAATTCTATCATTTAGAACTATATGCAAGAGAGAAGAGCATTAATTATTCTAGTTAAACCTGAGAACAAAAAAAAAATGCCAATTATGAGTAAGTCAGTGATGTGTGACCTCATATGTATTTTCTTAAATTTCCAGGAGAATATAAAGAGACGACAAAGAATCAGTGAACAAATTTTTTTTCTTGTGGTTTATAACAAACACATGTTATATTATCACATATACTCCCTTTTAGGTGAAATCTGAGTAAATAGACAGAGATATGTATTGCAATATTTCCAGAATAACTTGTGGGGTATCATCCTGGAACACATGTGTATAAGTGGATAGTAAATAGTCTCAGGCAACTGGAAACTGGAATCTGCACCCATATTATTACTGAGAGGAAGTTGAAAATTTACCAAAAAATAAGACCCTTCTTATCAGCTAAAGTGTTAGATTGTAAAAATCAGGGAAACTAAACAATTCTTACATCTGATACATGAGATACATTCCACATTCATTTAACTGAAATTTGCTAAGTATACACCACAGGAATAGTCCTGGGCTAGGTGCTGTTAAACACAAAGAAGTACACAGCATGAAAGCTGTACTTAAAGCATGTATGCCATAAGCAGAGAGACAAAATAAATGTACATTAAAGCTACTGAGTAATTCATGAGTATAAGCAAGTACCACAAAGCATAAAGTTATATTAAAATGAAAAGTCAGATTTAAATGATCAGTATTGGGTGAGTTCAGAGCAAAGAGAACAATGTGAACTGGCTTGATCAGGGAAGGCTTTCTGAAGGAGGTGAGACTTGAGGTGGACAAAAAAGTGATTCTGGGGGGTAAGGAATTGGATAGATAGTAAGAAGTGGGGGCTATTCAGTGTCTGAAGGAAAATGAATAGTAAATAAAGTATTAAAAGCTGTACTTAATGGTTACAGGATCCTGTTTTTGAAAGAAGCATTAGGGAAGAGCAGCAAGAGACTAGCAGTGTTAGACCCCTGGGCTGAGTCAGATGCTACCATGGCTTGGCCAAGGATTGGTCCTGTTGTCATACATTGTGTCTACAAATTACTTTGTTGAGTGAATTTTATTATTTCCTACTCCCAACTTATCATAAGTCAATCAATTACCATGTGACCTTTTGCAAATAAATAAAAGCCTTACAGCCAGGCATATATAATATGGCACAGTAGTTTCTTCTTATGTTTGTGAACTAGTCAGACCTATATTTTAAGAAGGATCACCCACAGGTGTTTGACAGAAAGAGAAGGGAAAGAGAGAGAAAGAAATCCACCCACTGTGAACACGTTGAATTATTCTTACCAGGGCATCTGTGTGAATGATGCAAGCTGTTCAAAAATATTAATTTTAAGTGTGGCATATTTCGTGCAAGTCTGTCAAAAGACAAACACAGGCCAGGCACAGTGACTCACGGCTGTATTCCCAGCACTTTGGGAGGCCGAGGTGGGTGGATCACCTGAGGTCAGGAGTTCTAAACCAGCCTGGCCAACAGGGTGAAACCCTGTCTCTACTAAAAATACAAAAACTCGCTGGGCATGGTGGTGGGTGCCTGTAATCCCAGTTCTCAGGAGGCTGTGGCAGGAGAATCGCTTGAACCCAGGAGGCAGAGGTTGCAGTGAGCCGAGATCGCACCATTGCACTCCAGCCTGGGTGACAAGACTGAAACTTCGTCTCAAAAGAAAATAAAAATAAACAAATAAAAAGACAAATATAGACCATGGAATTTTATATATATTTTATATATATATAATATATATATGAAGATATTGGTCACTTCAGTGGTTTAAACTTGTTCTTCCCTGGGTTATGGGCTGTTGGTGAGGTCAATTTTTACTGCCTTCAATGCCAGTGGTAAACTTTCTCGTCTTACATTGTGGTGGAAGAGGGACGTATGTCTCCAAAAGTTTTCCAAGTCCAGATAATTGATCTGATAATAGCTTCTTGTCTCCTAGAGTTTGCGATAAGCATTAAATGGAGGAAAGAATAGGGACAAATAGGAAGAAATTGTTCACACCTTCAGTTCCCCATATCAGAAAGGCAGATTCATTAGATATTCATCCTCTAGCAGAGGAACTTAGGGTTTCTGAATTTCTCTAAGTGAGTTTATTTTTAATGCTAGCCATTTCAGAAAACCCCTGACATATTCTAGGTTAGTTAAAAGGAAGAAGTTTACATCCTGAGGAAGACTAAGTTGGTTGAGGTCTGCGAAAGAGTTATTTATTCTAAAGATGACTGGAAAGTGAACAGGAAACATGAAGAGAAAAAAATATACATTTTGGCCTTCAAAGCATTTTTTGGCTTTTGTTTCATAACCCTAATCTTTAACGTTAGATTATAAGCCTCTAAATTTTTCTTTTACTTTTAGTGGTTAAATAACTATTAGTAATATAATAAAGCAAACCCTTCCCAATTTAAAAATGACCTTAGAAAGGAAACAAAAGAAAATAGATTGAATATTTACTATACTACAGGTTTATGTTACAGATTCTAAGTTTGATTAGCATACTGGATCCTTGAGACATTTATGTGATTCACACTAACACTTATTATCATTCAGTTATGCCACACTTAAAAAGTAATTCCACTATCACAGTGGAAAGAGGTTACGGGCAATAATGCCCATTTTAACAAGGTGGACTCACCCAGAATTACTATACCATTTTCACTTTTCTCAAATGTGGAAAAACACAACAGTGTGCTGCCTTCCGGAAAATACAACATAATAGCTAAATTTTATTGAAATTTTACCTGAATAATTTGAAGAAGTCATTTCTCCCTGCCTATTTGGCTTAGGGATGACTGTGCTTCAGTGCAGGTATATGAATAGTAGTTTTAGAAGAGTCTTTAGTTTTTTCCGAGTCATGTAAAAGCTATTTGTTGTTATAAACCTCTCTCAAGTATAAAGAACATTGAGTTCCAGTATTTGCTACTTCCTTCTGAGCAGATGTTTGGCATCTTTGGTTTTTTTGGAGTCAAATCAGAAATTTTGGCTACCATGTAGGAAATCATATCCACTGAGTACAGAAGTTAGCCAATATTGTGTGTGTGTGTGTATGGGTGGGGCGGGGAGCTTTCTAACCTTCTAATCCAAACACTTGAAACTTTGCAAGTATCATATGGACAGTTCTCTGCATTCTGTTTTGTTAATGTGCAAGCTGAATGGCATTAATTTGGGATTAGGGAAGTTACAAAATTCCTGTCGTTTGCACTTTCATTCTTATTAAAATGAGTCAACACTGAAAATTCAGAAAATCTGTGGGCTATCTGCCTTTTTCCATACTTCTCTGATGCTTGTTTAATCCAAGGAGCTGGAGAAAATACATAATATATTATATATTCAGGAGAGAGCTCCTTGGAAATTTTTCCTCCCAGTCCTGACTGTGAAAGGACAATTTTGCTCATTATAATCTATGTGGACTGCTGCAGCACACATATTACTTGAACATCATTGAAACTGAGCTCAGTGGTTTTCTTGTTCCATTGCACTAAACAATCAAAGACTTTTTTCTGATCAATTGCATACATTGATTTTATGTATCACTTCTCTAGAAAATGCAGTTAAGTGTCAGGAAAAAGCTTTGGATGGATGCATCACTGATATACATATACATATGTGTATGTATATGTATATACATATACATATGTGTATGTATATGTATATACATATACATATGTGTATGTATATGTATATACATATACATATGTGTATGTATATGTATATACATACACATATGTATATATCAGTGGCCGTGAATACTGGCTTGCTTAAGACACACAATCAGATGCAACAGATTGGTCTCAGCTTTACTGATATTGCTCTTGGCCTGTTGGATATTACTCACTATCATATCACCGAAAGATTTGGAATAGATAAAAAATCAGAGTGAAGTTTGATTAGATCAGTTGTCGTGTACTTTCCACATTGTACAAACCCTCTTTGTACCTGCTATGGTGCTATTCCCATAATCAGTTTGGATAGTGATGCTAAATAAATCTTTAGCTGTTTTCCTCATGAAATTTATTTACTCAAACAGTTATGTTATATAAAAAGTTTTGGTGCCACAAAAGAAATTACACTAGAATATAAAACTTTCTTTTTAATTCTCAGCAAGGCAAGGTACTTCTATAGAAGGGTGCACCCTTACAGATGGAGCAATGGTGAGCGCACTCTTGGACAAGGGAGGGGAAGGGGTTCTTATCCCTCACGCACATGGCCCCTGCTGCTGTGTCCTTCCCCTACTGGCTAGGGTTAGACTGCACAGGCTAAACTAATTTCAATTGGCTAATTTAAAGATAGTGACAGGGTGAGTGGTTTGACGGGAAAAATGGTTCTGACAGAGCAGGTAATCAGAATGAGTCAAGGTGGAGTAGGTAATTGGAATGAGTAAGGGTGGAGCCGGTGAAAAAGGTTGCTTTGTGAGGAAGTTAATCTTAAAAGTAGAAGGCAAAGAATTGAACATACTGACATATTGGTTCTTTGAAAAGAAATTTAGAACTCACATCTAACAGTTAAACAATATGATCTGTATTGCCTGATATAAGAAAAAATCCAGACATAAGATGATTCTAGGTTTAGTACATTCAATGTTTCAGTAATACAAAATACCAAAGTTGTTGCTAATGTTTTTGTCTGTAACTCCAAGCATTTCAGGTTGGGTGTGAATAGCAGAAGTTTAATTCAGCTACTATGAGTCTTAATTTGTTTGTTATTATATACCAAATGTTTTGATATATACTACCTTATTCAATACAAACAAAATAGTTCTTATGTATTATAACAGATACTAATGACTGTATATCCAACAGAAATCCACTCCTCCCCTTCCTCCTTCTTAACAAGACACTATTTTTTACTTCTGTGGGACCTTTGTCTTTACGGCTTTGTATTTAAGATAAGTGGATGTTATTCCTAATCCAGAGAATGAGTGTCAACCAATGTTGGCAAGATAAGTGATGTAATTTTTCTGACCAGTGATTAGTTTTGTTACAGGCATGGGACTCATTTCTGATGAATGAGACCAGAGAGAAAGATTTTTGGAAAGCATTAGGAAAAACTTTACTTGATGGTTAAATAAAAAGAGAACAGATATATGCAAGAAACATCTACCTTTGTTTTTATTCTTCTGGGCTTTTTGATGTCTGAATCTGATCCCTGAAAGTGCTGCAGCTATCTCGCTCCCATGAAGATATCTAAATTGAAATGCTTGGAATGGCAGAGAAAAAACCTTGGCAAGGATTTCAGTTTTTTGTGTCAATGAGCTATTGAATTAACTAAACTTAGAATAAACTTATGTCTGTATTTTTTGTTATGTCAGACAATACAGATCATATTGTTTAAGCTATTTGATTCTGGGGCTTCTGTTACGTTCAAGCAAAAAATATCTAAGCTGATCCAAGTATAAGTATTTTTTTTTTTTTTTTTAAACAGGGTCTTGTTCTGTCTCCCAGGCTGGAGTGCAGTGGCACTATCTTGGCTCACTGTAACCTCCACCTTCCAGGTTCAAGTGATACTCATTCCTCAGCCTCTCAAGTAGCTGGGATTACAAGTGTGTTCCACCACATCCAGCTAATTTTTGTATTTTTTAGTAGAGACGGGGTTTTGCCACATTGGCCAGGCTGGTCTTGAAATGCTGGCCTCAAGTGATAGGACTGCCTCAGCCAAGTGCTGGAATTACAGGCATGAGCCACCTTGCCAGACTGATCTCAAACTCCTGACCTCAGTTGTCCACCTGCCTTGGCCTCCCAAAGTGCTCGGATTACAGGTGTGAGCCACTGCACCCGACCCTAGTTCAGTTTTAATTGATGCTACATTTCCCCTAATTGAATGAATGTGGTAGCATACTTAGCATTTCATTTTACTCCAAGAGTCTTTCAAGTGAATAAACAATCTGTGAAAATGTGATTTTGTATTCTCTGTACAAAACCAATATGTTATGTTACTTCCACTTCATCTTCCACACCCAGTCCTTAAGATCATTTTGGGCCAATGAAGGTATTTATGACTATGAGGCTATTAGATTCTCAATTAAAAAAACACAAACTGTAACTTACATACATGCAACACTGGAGGTGAGGGGAAAAAATGTTTGAATAAACAGTAATAACTGGTGTATCATAAAGACAAGTATAGGCCAATATAGAACAATGACAGGATGTTCTTAAAAGAATGATACAGAAAAAAAAATAGGCTTATTAGATATTATATTAAAATCTCTTAGCTAAACCTGTAAAATGAAGAAAAAAATAATCACTATGTAGATGAATAATTCAAAATGAGATTTTAAATTTAATATATAAAAATGTAAGGAAAGAAATCATACATAAAATTTGAAAAGTAAATCTTATTCAGTAAAATTTGATTATACTCTGGGGAAAATCATGTTGAACAAATAATACTTGATATTTTATAAAACTTAGGTTTTAATTTTGTCAAAGAATAAAAGTTTTAATTTTCTGATGCATTTAAAAGATTGTTGACGGTAAGACTATGTTAATTACACACTGTTCACAATAGCAAATACATGGAATAAACCTAAATGCCCATCAATGATAGAATGGATAAAGAAAATGTGGTACATATACACCATGGAATACTATGTAGCCATAGGAAAAAAAAACAAAAAACAAAAAATAAAAAGCAAAACAAAAAAACCCACAAGATTGGCCAGGTGCTGTGGCTCACGCCTGTAATTCCAGCACTTTGGGAGGCGGAGGCAGGCAGATCACCTGAGGTCGGGAGTAAGAGACCAGCCTGACCAACATGGAGAAACCCCGTCTCTACTAAAAATACAAAATTAGCCGGGCGTGGTGGTACATGCCTGTAATCCCAGCTACTCGGGAGGTTGAGGCAGGACAATCGCTTGAACCTAGGAGGTGGACGTTGCAGTGAGCCAAGATCGCACCATTGCACTCCAGGCTGGGCAACAAGAGCAAAACTCCATCTCAAAAAAAAAAAAAAAAAAAAAAAAGGGAAAGAAAAAGAAAAAGAAAAGAACACAAACAACAAGATCATGTCCTTTGCAGGAACATGGATGGATCTGGATGCCATTATCCTTAGCAAACTAACACAGGAACAGAAAACCAAACACCACATAGCCTTACTTATAAGTCAGAACCAAATAATGAGGACACATGGACACACAGAGAGGAACAACAGACATTGGGAACTATTGAGGGTGGAGGGTGAGAGGAGGGAGAGGATCAAGAAAAATAATTAATGGGCACTAAGCTTAATACCTGCTTGAAAACCAAGCACGGTGACTTACGCCTGTAATCCCAGCACTTTGGGAGGCCAAGGCGGGCAGATCACAATGTCAGGAGTTTGAGACCAGCCTGGCCAACATGGCAAAACCCCATCTCTACCAAAAATAGAAAAATTAGCCGGGTGTGGTGGCCAACACCTGTAATCCCAGCTACTGGGGAGGCTGAGGCAGGAGAATTGCTTCAACCCAGGAGGCAGAAATTGCAGTAAGGCAAAATAGCACCACTGCACTCCAGCCTGGGCGACAGAGCAAGAATCCATCTCAAAAAACAAACAAACAAACAAAAAACCTGGGTGAAGAAATAATCTGAATAACAAACCCCATGATGCAAGATTACTTATTTAACAAACCTGCACATGTACCCCTGAACTTAAAATACAAGTTAAAAAAAATAAAAATAAATTAGTAAAAGTCCATTACTTTTGGTGAAAAATAACATACCTCTGATACAGATGCTGTCAGGAATCTTTTCTTGCATTTTTCAGAGACCTTTACATGATGTTTACTTCCTGTGTGGTATTATCAATTTTTGCACCACTTTCAGTAGTTATGGTTAAACTCTATTTATTTTCTGTTTCACTGTGGTTTGACTATTTAAATCCTTTCATGTGTTCTTATGTGCACATTACTATTTTACAAAATAAGGAATCCTGAAAATGTTTACAGGACCTGAAATGATGCTTCGATAAACAGATTTTAATTAATATAAAAAATATTCTATGGATTTAGATTATTCATTGAAAATAGTGAAAATTGCAACATAATGCATGGGGATTTGTGTCATGAAATTAATATGTTTTATAATAACACTATTTTATAAGATGTAATTTCATTACAGTATTAACCCATAATTTTTGAACTAGGTGATTGCAGTATATTGAAAAAATATGGTCACAATGTTTGGTAACTTATTTATCATGAGGTGAATCTAGTCTAAACTGCTAGAATGCAGAATCCTGAGTTAATAAATAATTGGCTTTTTTGTTTGTTTGTTTGTTTGTTGTTGTTCTGTTTTTTTTTTTTTTTTTTTTTTGAGAAGGACTTTCACTCTTGTTGCCCAGGATGGAGTACAATGGCCAGCTCACTGCAACCTCCAACTCCTGGGTTTGGGCAATTCTCCTGCCTCAGCCTCCCAAGTAGCTGGGATTATGGGCATGTGCCACCACGCCCAGCTAATTTTTGCATTTTTAGTAGAGACGGGTTTTTACCATGTTGGTCAGGCTGGTCTGAAACTCCTGACCTCAGGTGATCCAGCTGTCCCGGTCTCACAAGTGCTGGAATTACAGGGGTGAGCCACCACACCCGGCCAAAATAATTGCTGTCTTAAGTCAATAAGATTTTATTATACAAGAAAGGCTAACTAATATAATGGTTCATTGTGTAATCTAAATATCTCTTGGAAGTTAGTCATGTTATTGACAACTCCAGTTACTACTATTTCAAGTGAAAAGAATTTCTCCAAATTGAAATTAATGAAAAACTAGTTAGAAATTACCATGACTCAAGACAGGTTGTCATATTTAGCATTGCTGTAAACAGAACACAAATAATGTGAAAATCATTATTATGAAGACATCATTGATGATTTTGGTGAAATAAATGTAAGAAATATATATTTGATAAAATAAATATAACAAATGTATCAATTATTTATGTATTTATTTTGTTACTCATCAAAACATTCCTGGCCAGGCACGGTGGCTAACACCTGTAATCCCAGGACTTTGGGAGGCTGAGGCAGGCAGATCACGAGGTCAGATCAAGACCATCCTGGCTAACATGGTGAAACCCTGTCTCTACTACAAATACAGAAAATTAGCCAGGTGTGGTGGTGGGCGCCTGTAGTCCCGGCCACTCTGGAGGCTGAGGCAGGAGAATGGCATGAACCCCGGAGGCAGAGCTTGCAGTGAGCTTAGATCGCACCCCTGCACTCTAGCCTGGGCAACAGAGCAAGACTCTGTCTCAAAAAAAAAAAAAAAAAAAAAAAAATTCTTGCCTAATCAGTAGAACACTTAGAACTGTACAATAATTGTTAAATTCTCTTATTTTTGGAATTTTTCCCAAACTCCACAAGTTTTAGGGAATAGCTTTTTGTTTGCCTCCACTGCCATTGACTTATTTTCAACCCTCAATTATCTCTCACCTTCATTATTTTAATATTCTTCTAACAAGCTTTATATATTTTGACTACCATTTTATCAACACTACAGATATAGTTATGAAAAACTCTTCACATTTTATATCTTTGGAAGCAAACATTCAGAGGAATGTAGAGATTATTAAGAAGGAAATTCCGTTCAGTGTTGTAAAGCACAGATAGGTACTAGATTCTCAAGCATTAAGATAGGTTGTATAAAGTCACTGAATTAAGGTATTTTTGAAAAACCTTTGGCTTTCTGGTCACTTAGTTAAAAATGCTTGTGTCTTAAAATACAATTAGCTTCTGACCCATGTCAGGGAAGAAAGACAAGATGATGGAAATTTGTTGGTACCTGCTTTTGTTGGAACTTTATATCCTGCTACATTTGGGCAGGAATCTCAGTTCACTAGGAGTATCTGAAAAGGGTGTTTTTGCTTTTCAAAATGTCCTTACTTTTCCAAATCAAATTATACTATATGGTGGTTGTAAGAAATACATTTAGCATACAGGAAATGCAGGGTTTATGATTAATGCATTTATTATAATTGGAAAGTGCAATACTATAAAGTCCTCTGTGAAGCGTTTCAGATCTTTAAGGAAGTGTATCTGCATGTACACAGTGATGCAAACATATAATCCCTGATGTCTGTACTTTAATTGATATGTACTATATTGTGCTTTTTCAAACTCTGGATAGTAACTTCTTATTGCGGCATCCAGCAAGCAGCCTCCAATGCAACGGGTCTCTCTCTTAGTTCCCAGGCGGATTGGCAGGTCGAGAAATAATAGACACACACAAGATTGTGAAAGCTGGGTCTGGGGGTGGTCACCACCTTCTGGTCCCATGGTGCTGCCAATGCACGGATACACCAGCATTTATTATTAAGTTTAGTGAGGGCAGGGGTAGGTTAGTGAGGGATTTAGGGTCATTTGATTATGAGGTGAGATGGTCACATGGGGATGAAGTAATTCTTTAACATAACATCTGTATGCAGAAGTACAGTATACAGAGATAAGAATTTACAATATAGTGTGTGCATCAGTAATTTCTAACAGAGCCTTATAACAGAAACACAGTCTTTCCATCACCTATGATTAGCAAGATATTAATCAGCAGTAACAGTTGCAGCAAAAGCTGGTTACAAACAATCCATAGAAACAGGACGTGAAGCTAGACAATTGGTTAGACCAGAAATTCTCAGAAGGGAGTATGCCTTAACCCTAAAGAGGCCTAGAAGAGCCGTGGCAAGATGAGGGCGTTTATAGCTCTATCTTACCCATATGGACAGGCGCCCCCAATGCGTCCGTTTATAGGCTCTCCACAAGGATCACATTCCATTCCCAGAGCTATGAACATCTGCTTTTCTGGGATAGGAATCTTGGTGATGTGAAATCTCCCTGACTGCACGTCTGTTCATAGGCTCCCTTCAAGGGGAAGCAAATCACGTGCTGTTGGCTCATTCTGGCATTCCTACCTGGCATTGTCTTTATACAATCTTGCATGCAATTTTGTATCTGCAATAATCAGGAGCATTTCATCTTCTTTTCCATAGCAATAGTTTCAGGGGGTCTCACTACAACTTCTTCCATGTAAGACTATTTAGGGGGTGAGATTTGCTTATTCCAGAAAACGTTGTGCCTGTACTTATAGGCAATGTCAAAGAAAATGTTATGCCTCAACTAATGACAATAATAAAAATAACATGAATTGAGTTACAACCTAAGGTTCAGAAATCTTAAGTGACTTATCCAAGGGTCACATAGCTAGAAAGCGATAGAGCAAGACCTTGAGTTCAGATCATTCTGAATCCAAAGTCCATGTTCCTAACCACAATAAATCCTAGTTTCTGATTTTAAGTTTCTTTTGGGACCTGATAGATGAAGGAAATCTCTATAGACCTTAAAGAATTTTTCTGTCAATCAGCAATATTTGTAGAACATACACTATTAATAACACATAAGCTTGAATTTAAGGTGTTACCATCTAAAATAATTCTTCCTTCAAGTGGATATAGAAAATAATATCTTTCACTCTAAAACAAAATAAGTTGTTGTGTCATTAACATTTCAGTGTGAAACAGTTAATCACATGCCTTTCAGATGCAGCTAGCATTTATTGGACATTTACTACATGGCAGGTACTGGGCTAGACATGTTAACTTCACAGCATTGAGGGAAAAATTATCAAATAACAATAGCTAGCATCAATTGAGTGCATATTGTAAGTTTTAGAAATTTCGGAATTTAGGAATTTTTCATGTATTTTCTTATTTAATCTTCTGAAAATCTCTGTGAGTTAGGTATTCCTAAGCAATAAATGAGGCAATGGATTATCAGAAAGATTCATAAACTTCTCTTAGGTAACAAAAATAAGGTGTTGTGGGAACTTCATTTTAATCTAAAGGTCACAGTCTTATTCCCTAAACCAGGGCTATGGATCAGCATTGATGTTTTTGTTCTGACTGAGTTTCTGTATGTGTACAGTGCAGCAATTTAAAGTAGTATTAATTCAGCAGCTTTTGTCCAGCCTTTCATGAAAAGGTTGTATGTATTATTTTCATTTGCTGGTCTTAATCTTTATTGTAAATGATAAGGCAAAATTGTACAGGTAATTTCCTGGTTTTATCTTAATCCTAAAAGTGATGTCAAGCATAAAGAAAGAAATGTGTCTAATTTAATAATCTTCAGAAAAAGGGCTTTTAGAAGGACCACAGAGCATGCCAAAAAAATGCAGCATTCTTCAGATTCCTGAAATTGAGTCTCTTGTCTACCAGTTACATTGCACTAAAATAGGTTTGTATTCATCTGTTGAATGAAGTACTGAAATTTCCTGGGGAAATAAAGCTTCATCCCCCTTTTTCAAAGCCTATTGTTTCTGCAAATACATTGAGCATCCCTTAAGTAATTTCAGCCTCTCATTTATTTAATACATTACAGATGAATATCTGTTTAAGTCATTATGAGTCATTTCTGCCAACAAGCAAGCCCTTCAGAATTTAACAGGAAGAAATATATGCATGCTTCATGTAGCCTTAATTTAGTGTGAGGCCTCCATCGTCTATCTCTGGAAAGCAGTTCTGTCAGCAGGATGAACTCTCTGCGGAAGTAACTTGGTTTGAACATAGCAGAAAACTCACTACCCAATCACTATTGTCCCTCAATCCTGCTACAACGTGCCACAACAAAAAAGAGAAATATTGAGTTAATGCAACTTTTAGCATGTTGCAGCAATATTTCTGACCATTCATTTACAACTACATGAATGTACAATTTTTTCCTTAAGCATTGGTTGTAAGAAGAATTTCTTTGCCTCCACATTATTCCATGTTAGTGATTCTGATGAAAGTTTACTTTGTCTACCATGTAGTTCCATGTTTCACAAATTTTATCTAAGTTTATCCTAAATAAATGACTGAATTAGGATTCATCCATCATGGATACATTTCTATAAATGATTTTCTAATCTTTTACTAGGATAATGTATCTCTGAGATCTGAGTATGTTGTTTGGTTATGGTTTATTTAAAATTGTAGAATTTTTAAGCTGGGTATTATAAAACAGCTAGAAGAAAACTTAGGGAACATATTTAAATAATCCTGAATTAATAAAAGTCTTTTTAAAGCAAAACACAAAATCTAAAAACCATTAAACTGAGATACACATAACTTCTTTATAAAATTTATAATTATATACATTGAAACAGTACCATAAATAAAGACAAAATGCAAACAAGAAAGAGGGAACAAGATATAAATTACACTTCTGATAAGGCAATAATTTCCGCACTATACAAAAAAGTTCTAAAAGTCAATAAGAAAAAGCTAAAAACCCTACAGAAAAATAGGCAGAGTACATGTATAGACAGCTTGTAGAAAGACATAAGTGAAATTTGAACATATGAACATGTGAAATGAGATGCAATATCACTAATAGAAACATATATACAGTAAGGGATATATTCCAAGACCCCCAACTGGATGCCTGAAATTGTGGACAGTACTAAACCCTATGAGGACAAGGCTCCGAAACTATTTTTTATCTTGCCCAAATTTCTTTCTAAGTGGTCCCGGGAGTCATGCCCTACAAACCATACATTCTCATCAGTTGGGTTTTATTTAACCCTGTATATAATTACTTACTTTCCGATCTGACTCTGGCATAACAAGGAAGAAAATCAAAATATTTTACCCCAAAATATATTTCCTTGCCATACCTTGAAATTGCCCTGTAAAGTCTCTTATGGGAAAAATCCACCTGCCTTCCTAAAATGTCTCATGCCTTCCTAAAATATATAAAACCAAGCTGTACCCCAACCACCTTGGGCACATGTTCTCAAGACCTCCTGAGGTCTGTGTCACAGGCCGTGGTCACTCATATCTGACTCAGAATAAATCTCTTAAAATATTTTACGGAGTTTGACTCTTTTCGTCAACAATAATCTGGCACCCAAACACATGGAGCCTGGGAGAAGACTCAGGACCCTGAAGGAGTTGCGGAAACCAGAACTAAGGTTCCAGCAGGGGCCCATTGAAGCCCCACCGAGTTCGAGCCTCTCCTCCAGTGGAATGGATAAGTCTTGAGCCCCGGACCTCCCTTTGGTTGACAGTCCTTAATTTATTCTAAGCTGTTTTTTGTTTGTTTGTTTTTCCTGGGACGGTGTTGTTTAAGGATCCTAATTCAAGATAGGAGATGCGTTTCTAAAGAATCTTCTCAATTGCTTTTCTCTCAGAATTAGCTACGAAAAAAGTGAAAACAGGGAGAACGACCCCCTTTCGAGCACTCCTTAGATGTTATGGCACCTCTACTTGAATATATGGCCTTTGTGCACATTTTACACTAAGGAAAAAGACTCCTAAGGTCGACCTGCAAACTGTAGAGTTTCTGAGTTCTCTTTCTCTATTTTCTTTCCTTCCTGCTTTAAATCTGCTGTTACTTTTCTACTAAGATGAAAACCACTGTTCGGATCTAACAGTGTTTTTTACAAGCTGGCAAAGTTGTACTTGTCTCATGGCTAAAGTACTGAAGTAATAGCTATGAGAACTTTGTGCATATGTATGTATATGGGTGTATATATTTAAAGGCCTTTATAATAGACTTCTATAATTTTATGTTCAAATGGCAATTAAATCCGTTTTAATTTCCCTCTAGCACACCAGACTTTCTCCCCATACCTTATGATGTAAATTTTGCTATCTGATCTTGTCTGAGTTGTTTCCTTTAATATGCAAATTTGGGGCTATTTAGCGAATGACTGCCTAGGGTGATGCAACATGTTAGCAAGAATTTAAAAAGTCTAAAATAGAAAAAAAAAAAAAAAAAAGAAAAAGCAAGTATCTTATGAACGTATGAAATACTTCTATCAGCATGCCTAAATACATCTATATATTTATATGTGTGTACACAATATTTTCCTTTTTTTTTGTTTGATACGGAATTTTGCTCTTGTTGCCCAGGCTGGAGTGCAATGGCGCGATCTCGGCTCACTGCTACCTCCACCTCCCGGGTTCAAGCGATTATCCTGCCTCAGCCTCCTGGGTAGCTGGGATTAAAAGTATGTGTCGCCACTCCCCGCTAATTTTGTATTTTTAGTAGAGACGGTGTTTCTCCATGTTGTTCAGGCTGGTCTCGGACTCCTGACATCAGGTGATCCACGCACCTCGACCTCCCAAAATGCTGGGATTACAGGAGTGAGTCATCGCACTCAGCCCACAATAGTTTCACGACTAAAAATACATGAAGAGCTCTAATTAATTGGCTTTGAAAAAAAGAGCTTAAATCAGATACTTAAAAAAAAAAAAAAAAAAAAAGGCCGGGCGCGGTGGCTCAAGCCTGTAAACCCAGCACTTTGGGAGACCGAGACGGGCGGATCACAAGGTCAGGAGATCGAGACCATCCTGGCTCACACGGTGAAACTCCGTCTCTACTAAAAAATACAAAAAACTAGCCGGGCGAGGTGGCGGGCGCCTGTAGTCCCAGCTACTCGGGAGGCTGAGGCAGGAGAATGGCGTGAACCCGGGAGGCGGAGCTTGCAGTGAGCTGAGATCCGGCCACTGCACTCCAGCCTGGGCGACAGAGCGAGACTCCGTCTCGGAAAAAAAAAAAAAAAAAAAAAGACTAGTCAAGTGTTTTTTCATGTTCACGTGACTTAAAATCTTTACTAAATATGCTGGCTTTATTTTTATTTTATTTTTTTTTTTATTTTTGAGACGGAATCTCCCTCTGGAGCCCCGGCTGGAGTGCAGTCCAGGGATCTTGGCTCACCACAACCTCCGCCTCCCAAGTTCAAGCCACTCTCCTGCCTCAGCCTCCCAAGGAGCTGAGACAATGGGCGCCCGCCACCACGCCCAGCTAATTTTTGTATTTTTAGTAGAGACGGGGTTTCATCTTATTGGCCAGGCTGGTCTCGAACTCCTGACCTTGTGATCCGTCCACCTCGGCCTCCCAAAGTGCTGAGATTACAGGCGTGAGCCACTGCGCCCAGCAAGCTGACTTCAAAATTATTGGTAAAATAATGATGTCTTTAGAATTGTTAGCATTTTGTTTCCATCTATTGATTAAGTAGTTTCATGCTTATTCCTGCAAAATACTATAAGACTTGCCAAGATTTGTCATAAGGATTATAAAGTATAAAACCCAGTCCAAGATATAATAATCTTTGCTTGTATATGATTATGAAATATTGTTGGCATAAATAAAAACAGCTGAATACTGAGTTATTGGTATAAATACCCTTGAAACTAACCATAAGCTTTGTTACTTAAGTAAATGTCTGAAATCTACAGCTATAAAAACGGTTAATAGAAAAATAACTTTAAATATTGGCTATCACAGGTTTTTTTTTTTTTTTGGTAAATAATCTAGGTAAACAAATTAATCAGGTAAATGTAATAGAATAAATGCTTGTAAATGAACTTGTCATAATTTAGGATCTAAGGTTATTAATTGATATTACGTATCTGGGCAATTTCCAATTTAACAATTACAGGAAAGCATTTTTTTTTTAAATGTTCTTATTAAAAGTAAAATATCTTTGTCTAATTCAAGGCTTATTTAAGGATTATGTATATAACAATATAAAGGAATCAGGAAATAAGAGATGTAAAGAAAGTTAAAGATATAAACATGTATTTTTGGTAAAAAAAAAAAAAAAGTAAAAGGGAAAGCAATTTTATATAAGAAAAAATCTTGCGTGGTAAATTTTTGTCCTAAAATAAAAATGACGGGGTTGTACAACAAAGAGAGATATTTAAGACAAAACAGTCTAAACACATTGTGAATGAACGATGTAAGTCATAATAAGGTTAGTAAAATAAATTTTTTAAAGGGGCTGTATGATTCAGTTGGCTATAATTAAAAAGAGATAATAATGTTTCTAGAGATGGGTATTTAATATTAAAACATACAATAATACAAAGCCAAATAATTATTTAAAACAAAATTTTATTACAAATGTTGACTTATTTTGAATGTAAGACATTTTTAAATTTTTTAAATTCTATAATCTGTTTCTTTAACATTCTTCAAGTTGATATCTTTTTTTTTTTTTTTTTTTTTTTTTTTTTTTTTTTTTTTTGAGACGGAGTCTCGTTCTGTCGCCCAGGCTGGAGTGCAGTGGCCAGATCTCAGCTCACTGCAAGCTCCGCCTCCCGGGTTCACGCCATTCTCCTTCCTCAGCCTCCCGAGTAGCTGGGACTACAGGCGCCCGCCACCTCGCCCGGCTAGTTTTTTGTATTTTTTAGTAGAGATGGGGTTTCACCGTGTTAGCCAGGATGGTCTCGATCTCCTGACCTCGTGATCCACCCGTCTCGGCCTCCCAAAGTGCTGGGATTACAGGCTTGAGCCACCGCGCCCGGCTCAAGTTGATATCTTAAAAGTACCACTCTTTCTTTTAAAAAGGCCTTGAACGGTGGTCCTTCACCTTTTATTTATTTATTTATTTATTTATTTATTTATTTATTTATTTATTTTGGCTTCTATGACTTTTACTAATTATCTAAAGTAAAGGAGAAAAATTGTTTTTGAAAACAGGCAAATAAAGTATCTTTTGAACATGCCTTTTATTCTGCATGCCTATTATATCGCTATCTTTCTATGCGTCATATAGAAGTGATATTTCACTACCAAACTACACGAAAGAGCTCTAATCAAGTAACTTAAAAAATGTAAGTGCTTATCAGATTGGTAATAGCTAGCTCAGATGCTTTTTAATTTACATAACCGTGGTAATCTTTTAAAAAATTAAATTTGGTAAATTTAATCTTAAAACACTCTTCAGTAATTTAACATCTTAAAGTCATGACAAAACCTCAGTTTTTTTTTTCCCCACTGGAAATTTGGGTTACTAAATGTTAAAAATAGTAGGCGCATAAAAATGCTTTCGGTAAAATTTTATAAAACCAAAAGATATCAATTTTCAAAGAAATGTAAGGTTTTTGGTTAAGAAACTATTTAAGGGTTGCTTTATAATGAAGGAAATTCTACAGATAAAACTAAATTGATCTTAAAAACAAAACTCTGGCAATAAAAGTTAACTCTGAGCGCTGTGGTTACCAAGAAAATAGTTGATATGGGGGAAGGGCAAAACCGAGTAACTAGTTAAAACCAAAGCGTGTAATATAAAGAAATTGTTCCATTTGGTAGATTGGTGTAATTCAGCTTCTAAAAAACAAACAAACAAACAAAAAGTCTTTACTATAGTGAATTGTACAAATAACCACTTTAAGGACAACATTTTTAATTTTAAATGCTACAGAATTTAAGAGCATGTTTGGATTAATGTAGGACCCACAGCTCATTACTGAACGATCACTGAGTATATGTGATTCAAATGTACAGGGGGTTATTCCTGAAAAAGCAATCAGCCTAGTGGGCCAGATAATGCCATTGTAAAGTCTGTTTGCCCTAAAAAGGAGACTGCCCAACTCTCCCTATAAAATACCAACTGAAGTACCCCAGAAAAAGCTGTTAATATGTTTCTTATGCAAGCCATGTTGAAATAGCTTTATGATAACTGGGATATCCTCCCACCTAATGTGTCTATTATCCTGGTCATGGTAAATTTGGGGGGTTAAAGGGGCTGCTTTAAATGGGTGCCCCTCCCACAGAACCATAGGTCTGTTTAAAAGCCTTATCTAATATGCTGTCCCTCGTAGCTGCAACTCCCTGCTGGGAACCCAAACCCTTTTCACCCGAAAAGGTAAAATGGTCTGGGGGTAAAAAAAAAAAAAAAGGCTTCCTGAGACCAGAACATGAAAACATACAGATTAATAAAATTATAAAATGTAAGATATTTAAACAAGCTTTATGTAAGGTAGTTGTAACTCCTTTTTGTCTTATCAAAATGGGTACTATATCTAACTGAAGGGTGGTTTTCCCTTTCTAGCACTGTAAAACTGAAGACGTGTATATCTGCTCATGTAAATCTTCCACTGGATAGCCTTTTGTGTGAAGCATTTATCAGGGCTGATAGCAAAAACTGTAAATACTTTTCAATAACAACAACTGAGGTAGAGAAGTCCTACTTGATGGGGCATTTACTGCCTTACCGTGGAATATTAACTAAAGCTATCACTATATTAATGAAAATGTTTTCCAAAAAGTTCCATGATAAAATAAAAATGATTTACATAAAATCTTGCTACCTAATAAGCAGAGAGCCTCTTTTCTAGGACTAATCCTAAGGAACTGCTAAATTCCAGAGTGTCTAATAGCTCTCCTGAGCTGTTTGGTTTGTAAATGACATTTCCAAGGTAAACAACATCATGTCTTAAAAGGTGCTGCTCTGGTTAAAGGAGGGTCAGGAAAATCTTTTTCTTTTATTTGGGTAAAGTATGTTTTTGTAAGCAAATTTACCTTTCTGAGTTCTACAAAATGCAAATTGCAATTTTGTGACAATATAGTTACCTGCATAAGTTCAATGATAGTCTTTTTTTAAAAAAACAACTGTAGACACTGGTTATTTTACCAAGATTGAAACTAAAAGTCTATTTTTAGGTAAAGTTTCAGCAAAACGAACTTTAAAGGGAGTCTATATAGTCAGTCAATTTCTTGCTGCATTTTATGCCAATAATCAGGCAAGCATAATAAGCCAAAAATTAACCTTGCACACAAATTGGCCTTGCTGTAATATTCTTTTTTTTTTTTTTTTTTTTTTTTTTTTTTTTGAGATGGAGTCTTGCTCTGTCACCTAGGCCGGAGTACAATGTCGCGATCTTGGCTCACTGCAACTTCTTCTGCCTCCCCGGTTCAAGTGATTCTCCTACCTCAGCCTCCTGGGTAGCTGGAATTACAGGTGCCTGCCACCACACGCAGCTAATTTTTTTGTACTTTTCTTAGAGATGGGCTTTCACCATGTTGGCCAGGCTGGTTTTGAACTCCTGACCTCAAGTAATCCACCTGCTTCAGTCTCCCAAAAGCCCTGACTTTTTAAGTGTGGATTAAAGTATTATTTCTCGGCTATAATAATCCTCTAAAAAGTACCAGATTATAATTTTTCTTCATGTTTTTAGTGGGTGCCCTAATGGAATAGGTTTCTCTTTCTGTTTTAACATACAAATTACTCTTATAACTGTCAAACTATAAATGTTATTTATCTCTTTTTGTTTTACTTCCAAGGAAACCACAATCATGGTACTCTGAAGACCAGAGATATGAATCTCCCTCATTTGGCATCCCACTGGGATGGGATCTGTTTCATTACTAATGCTCTGCTGCTAAAACCATACAAGGTGCCTTCCTCTAGGCCCAGGAACTACTGAGGAAGAGGTGGGTGTGTTAAGATTGTAAAGGCTGGGTTTGAGAAATAAAATTAGGACAAAATCAAACCCTCCAAATCAAGAACAGGGTGCCAAAAAAAAAAAAAAAATGCCTAAACAGATGGTAAAACAAGTTTAGTTGCCTTCTAAACTATTATGTGTCACTTTTGCATCCACCCCCACCATAAAAATTTTCTGCTTACTATAAAATTAAAGGAAAATATTTGCTAACAGGATAAGATAACTTTTAACAAAGTCTCCTGGGTATAATACACCCAATTATAAGTTGTAAAGATAAATATATCTCGATATATGTATACATGTATATATATAATTTTTTTTTTTTTTTTGAGAAGGAATTTCGCTCTTATTGCCCAGGGTGGAGTGCCATGGCACAATCTTAGCTCACCGCAACCTCTGCCTCCTGGATTCAAGCAATCCTCTTGCCTCAGTCACCCGACTAGCTGGGATTACAGGCATGTGCCACCACGCCCAGTTAATTTTGTATTTTTAGTAGAGGTGGGGTTTCTCCATGTTGGTCAGGCTGGTCTCAAACTCCCGACCTCAGGTGATCCGCCCGCCTCAGCCTCCCAAAGTGCTGGGATTATAGGCACGGGCCACTGCGCCTGGCCTGATAAATACATATTTTAAATTATTTTTCAGAACAATGTTTATGTTTTGTATAGCTAATTGCTGTAAGTATGTAACAGAAACCAAGCTTACAACTCAACCCATAAAAGTTAAAAATAAGTCAGTCTTGTAACTTTGCCTTTTTTTTTCTTAAAATAATAATTTTAAGAGGTAATTAATGCCTGTCTACATCCGTTCCTATATGGCTTAGAACAATTAATTGGCTAGAAGTCTTTTAACTCTTAAGGCCCTCAGCCATAGGGAGCCCTGCCGAGGAAAAATAACACTGTAGAATTACATGGCTTCTCCGGTGACAAAACCTTTTCTCTCCCAAATACCATTATATGGTGCAATACAAAAGTTGGGGGAGGCTGGGTACGGTGGCTCACGTTTGTAATCCCAGCACTTTGGGAGGCCCAGGCGGGTGGATCACCTGAGGTCAGGGGTCAAGACCAGCCTGGCTAATGTGGTAAAACCCTGTCTCTACAAAAATTAGCTGGGCATGGTGGTGTGTGCCTGTAATAACAGCTACTTGGAAGGCTGAGGCAGAAGAATCGCTTGAATTTGGGAGGTGGAGGTTGCAGTGACCCGACATTGCGCCACCGCACTTCAGCCTGGGTGACAGAGTGAGACTCCATCTCAAAAAAAAAAAAAAAAAAAGTTGGGGGAAAAATAGGTTTGTCTACTTTTAACAAGTCTATAACAATTTGAACACCAAGGACCAAGCATTTCTCGCATTTAATGTATACCCTCCTCAGGATGCTATACCTATGGAGATAAATTGATCACAACAGAGATTAAATTTATTAAATTCTAATTTAATGTTGGCCACACAATTTTCAAATAATATTTATCACAGCGTTCAAATAACTCTTAATAAGGAGGGTAAACACATTGTAAGTCTGATCAAAGAACATAATAATGCATGCGGGGTTTTTTGTTTGTTTGTTTCTTTTTGCTGATTGGGTTGTTTACTGCCCTCAGATTCTACCTATAACCTTGGACACCCAAATCTTCACTATCTTTATAATGTTTGCTATTATATTTACATTAAACATTTTTTGTAAATGTTATGTCAGATATAGCAGAAAGAAAGGCACAATTCAAGATCTGGATCATGATAGCTCAGAAAATAGATCTGATCCAGGATTTTTTAGACTAAGCCCTAGGCCTGACTCCATCTCACCTCTTAAACAATTGGCTATTATATCTAGTCAGACTAAGTCCTTCCATAATTATCCAAATAGTTAATATTTGAAACTATTACCATCAAATCAGAAGACTCTAGGAACAAGCCTTCCTTGCATCGTGGGACCTCGCCAAATGACCAGAACAAACAATTCTAGAAATGAGCCTCCTAGAGCCGTGGAACCTGTTGCTGTTTTGTTGTCCTGCAGGTGCATTCTCTGGAATGCTTTTTGGCCAAGATTGGGGACTGAGGACTAAGCTCTGATTTTTTATCTTGCCCAAATTCCTTTTCAAGGGGTCTTGGGAGTCATGCCCTACAAACCATAAATTCTCATCAGATAAGTTTTATTTAATCCTATATATCATGACCTTGGTCTCCACAATCCTTTATCTTTAACCTGAACATTCCTTTCTATGGATCCCAGGTCTTTAGACAAACTCAACCAACTATCAACAAGAAAATGTTTAGATTTACTTACAGCCTGGAAGCCCCCCGCTTTAAGTTGTCCCGCCTTTCTAAACCAAACCAATGTATTTCTTAAATGTATTTGATTGATATCTCATGCCTTACGAAAATATATAAAACCAAGCTCTACCCCAGCCACCTTGGGCAGAACCTCCTTAGGGCTGTGTCATGGGCCATGGTCACTCATATTTGGCACAGAATAAATCCCTTCAAATATTTTACAGAGTTTGACTCTTTTCATCAACATCTATATGCACTAATTTTTTTTCCAAACATGCATACCTATAATAAAGTTTATAAGTTAGTCACAATAAGAGATTAGCAATAATAACTGATAATAATATAAACTTTTAACTTTATACCAAAATAAAATTTCTCTCTCAAAATATCTTATTGTACTGTACTCACCCTTCTTGTGATGGTGTGAGATTATAAAATGTTTATGTGATAAGATGAAGTGAATGATATAGGCACTGTGACATAAATGGAAAATTCCAGAAATAAAAATCTATAAGTTTTAAATTGCCTGCCTCTCTGAGTAACTTAAAATTCTCACACCAACTTGCTCCCAGATTGCCTTTAGGCACTTAGTAGCCATTTTAATTATCACATAATTGTTATATATCACAGTGTTTGTGTTCAAATAACCTTTATTTTACTTAATAATGGCCCAAAGCACAAGAGTAGTGATGTAGCATTTTCTGACCAAGGTTTACCATAAGTAACTGAAACCCAGGCAAGCAAAACCATGCATAAAAGGTGAGACTACTGTGCAAATTAAAACTGTAAGGTGCCATTTTTAGCATATAATTTTGATATTATTTTAGAATGCTCTATTACATGCTGCATTGTAAAGCCTGTGGAGAAATAGACACTCTGAGAAATTGATGGTAGGTCTTAAATTAATACAACCTTTTTGAGACAACATGACAATATTTACCAAAGTAAAAAAAAAAAGAAAAAAATGTGCTTACTGTGAGCCCCAGATATTTCATTTCTAGGAATTTTAACTTTTTGCCATAGATACTTTACCGTGTTCATATAAATCATGCATAATTACATGTTTATACTTATACTTACACACATATATATATATTTACATATATACACATATACCTGCAACTATATGATAAAATTATAAAATATCTTTGGACAGATACTAGTACCAATGGTTATTTTGAAGGAGAAATGTAAGCCTGAGGGGTGGGGTTGCTGGGAAACTCAGAGCCTGAAGGTCATTCATTGAAGAAAGAGATTTGCTTTTCACTGGATTCCCTTTTATATTATTTGACTTTTAGCATATGCATTATATATTTAGTAGTATATTTATGCAGTATGCATACATATTATCTATTGTAGATATTTTAAAAACTAAAGGTGTCTGGTTTTGGTGCCTAGATATCTGAGCGTCTAAAGTAACAAATGAATGTTGTGTGTGAATTTAACAAATGAATTAAAAGCGATGGTCAAATTGGAAATGCAGAGATTTAAAGGAAAAAGCTCTTAGTCTAGGACCAATATGATGTACAGAGGGTGGCTTTGATGAAAAAAGAGTATGGACTTACTATTCAAAAAATTATGACCTAAACTATTATTTGCTGAGTATGTTAGTCTGACTCAAGTCACTAATCTCTATGAGCCTTAGTTTCCACATCTGTGACTGGAATAAGAACACCTGTCCCATAGTGTTTTCTAAAGGATTCAGTGAGGCAATATGTGTAAATTGCCTAGTAGAAAGCTAGTAGCATAGCAGGCACTCAATATATGTTCATTTGTAATTTTAAAAGTTATTATCAAAATATTGCTAAACACTGACTGGGAGATGTGAGTTTATTTTTTCTTGGTATTATCCCTAACTAGGCACGGGTAAGGCAAGCCACTTATTTAAACACTCTGAACCTTATGTTTCTCATTTGTAAAATTAGAATAATTATTCCACCTCACCTACCCCACAGAGTTTTGGAAGATTAATATGCGGTTCTGTATTGAAGAGCTTTGAGTATTAAAATACCAGAAGTATTATTATCATCCAAGAAAGATTAAATTATACTTTTTATACATCTCTGTTGATGAAGATGATTTCACAAACTTCCCCTAGATGTTTTGAAACTGTCTGTGGACTTCCATTCTATTTATGATTCACTGGTACAGAGATATGTTAAAGGAAGTATACAGAAAAAAATCCCTCTCCACAAAACTCAATCTACTACATACTTTCTCTCATTCCTCACTCCTCTTTTCAGGAACTGAAATCTGCAGAAGTGCTTGACTTGATTCTGAACTTCCTTGCATTGCTTTGTTGTTTGACTACCTAGAAGGAACTAACTGACAGAATGCAAATATTTTATCTGGTTAGGTAAAACCATTAACTCATTATAATCCACTTAGCTTAGATTACTGTCTGAATTACTAACATCTAAAGAGAATAGAAGACTGAGGAAAATTGTAGGAAAGAAACAGAGCATGGAGCCTCTCAGAAGAGGCTCTCTTCTGATGCAGTAAGGGTAGGGTTCATTGGGTAGCAAAAGCTAATGGTGTAATATCTCAGCCAAGGAATGAAATGTTGGAAAATAAAGTGGATTATCTTTGCAATGTTTCCCAGAACCATACCCAAGGTCTCAGGCCTTTGAGTGCCTGAAGCCCAAAAACTTGTAAATAGGCTCAGAAGAATAATAAAGCTTTGAGACCCTATATGACCTTCCTCCAAAGTTTGAATCCTCTCTAGAAATATTTTTAACAAGTGATGGTGCCATATTTTTACTTGATTACCATCATTAACAAAGAACTCAATACATTTCCAGGCAATGAATTATGTCTTTGTTCTGTTCATGAACATTGGAAGGTTTTTCTCTTGAGTTGGGCTATGTAGTAATACAGATACGATTGCTATTTCATATAAGAGTTCCTCAGCTCTCCGAAGACAGAAATCAGGTGCATTTGGAATTCTCTTTACTCTAAACTCCAAGTTTCACCAATTCTTTACTCTGATTTAACATTCCTTTACCTTCCAGATGTCGTCTGAGTAGTATAATGTACAGAAGGCCTATCGCCTCCTGTTTTCTGTGACCTTTCCTTCTATTAAGGATTAATGTATCACCTTGGAAGCCAAACTATGCCATTCTACTTTCTCACATTGTGCTAATTGTTGAAAAACACCCTTGAGTTTTTTTTTGTTGTTGTTGTTGTTTGTTCTACAGATTGGTTATGACTAAGCTATGCTTCACGTCTTTTACTCAGGTGGCCAATTGTGTGTGTGTGTGTATGTGTTTGTGTATATGCATACACATGCATATATAGTGGTTATTTGGGGCTGAATTTGAAATATATATCTTATAATTATTTGTACAGTTTTCCAAACCTATTTTCTAAATTGTCTACAGGGAACATGCTTCTGGATTAAAACATTATAAATATTGAAAGTTATAAAAACGAAACAGATATACTATCCTTTTTGGGAGGCCTGAGTACTTAAACTACACACTTTGATAGCTCCTCCAAACCTTAGCTCACTTTTTCTTGTAACAAAAAACTGAGTCAGCCACTGCAACACCTCATCAGGGGGCAGAATATTGATCTCTGCCTGGAAGATGACAGAAAGATAGGATACTATCTAGTGAGTATAGAATTGTGCTTAAGATCGTGGGTGTCTCATGCATCCACGTGAAGAGACCACCAAACAGGCTTTGTGTGACCAGCAAGGCTGTTTATTTCACCTGGGTGCAGGCGGGCTGAGTGCAAAAAAGGAGTCAGCAAAGGGTGGTGGATTATCATTAGTTATTTTAGGTTTTGGGATAGGTGGTGGAGTTAGGAGCAATGTTTTGTGGGCAGGGGGTGGATTTCATAGAGTACGTTCTCAAGGGTGGAGGAATTACAAAGAACCTCCTTAAGGGTGGAGGAGATTACAAAGTACATTGATCAGTTAGGGTGGAGCAGAAACAAATCTCAATGGTGAAATGTCATCAGTTAAGGCTATTTTCACTTCTTTTGTGGATCTTCAGTTGCTTCAGGACATCTGGATGTATAAGGCAAAGAGAGGTAGTGGAGTGGGGCAGAGTTGTAGACTCAATGATAGGTGTGGAAGATACTATCGCATAGCCTGCTTTTGCTGGTGAGTGGCGATTAGGCCTGGTGGAACTGCCATCAATAAACCAAGTGTGATCAGGGTGAGGAACAGGAAAGAAGGAAATATGGGGAAATGGAGTGAATGTCAGGTGTATCACAGAGATACAGTCATGGGGGTCAGGTGTGGTATCAGGAATAATGTGGGAGGCAGGATTGAAGTCCAGGCCAGGAACAATGGTAATTTTGGGAGATTCAACAAAGAGTGAGTATAGTCGAAGGAGCCAGAGGGCAGAAAGTATATGCATCAGGTGTGAGGAAGAAAATAGATTTTGAAAGTTATGGGAACTGTAGAGAGTAAGCGGAGCATAGCTTGTGATTTTGAGGGCCTCGAAAAGTATTAAAGCAGCGGCAGCCACCACACACAGACATGAGGGCTAGGCTAAAAAAGTAAGGTCAAGTTGTTTGGACAGAAAGGCTACAGGGTGCGTTCCCGGCTCTTGGGTAGAATTCTGACCGCACAGCCCTATACTTTGACTGTGTATAATGAAAAGTGTTGGGATGAGTTAGGGAGAGCCAGCATGGGGGCAGCTTTCAGGGCTATTTTTAAGGAACGGAAAGAGGAGTGGCGAAAGGATTTAGGATCTATGGGGTCAGCTAGGTTTGCTTTTGTGAGTTTATATAATGGTTTAGTCAGGATGGTAAAACTTGATATCCAAAGGTGAAAGTACCTAACCATGCCTAGGAAGGAAAGGAGTTGTTTTGTAGAAGGGGCTTGGTTTGGGAGATTAGCCAGACACGATCAGCAGGGAGAGCATGTGTGTTTTCACGAAGAATTATGCTGAGATAGGTAACAGATGAGGAAAAAATTTGGGCTTGACTGGCCCAGATAATTTGCTGAACCTGATGGGTGTCAGTGTCAGTTCAAGTGAAAGCAAAGAGAGGCTGGGATGAAGGGTGCAAAAGAATAGTAAAGAAAGCATGTTTCAGATCCAGAACAGAACAATGGGTTATGGAGGGGTTGTGGAGGGAGGTATTGAGGATAGGAGAATATATGGGTTTGGCACCATGGAGTGGATAGGCAAGACAATTTGGTTGATAAGGCACAGATCCTGAACTAACCTGTAAGGCTTGTCCGGTTTTTGGACAGGTAAAGTGGGGGAATTGTAAGGAGAGTTTATAGGCTTTAAAAGGCCATGATGTAACAGGCGAGTGATAACAGGCTTTAATCCTTTTAAAGCGTGCTGTGGGATGGGATATTGGCATTGAGTGGGGTAAGAGTGATTAGGTTTTAATGGGATAGTAATGCGCGTGTGATCGGTTGCCAGGGAGACAGTAGAGATACCCCATGCTTGTGGGTTAAGGTGGGGATATAAGAGAGGAGGATGCAAAGGAGGCTTTGAACTGGGGAAAAGGTGGCAATGAAGTGTGGCTGTAGCCCAGGAATAGTCAGGGAAGCAGATAATTTAGTTAAAATGTCTCAACCTAATAAAGGAGCTGGGCAGGTGGGGATAACTAAAAAGGAGTGCATAAAAGAATATTGTCCAAGTTGGCACCAGAGTTGGGGAGTTTTAAGAGATTTAGAAGCCTGGCTGTCAATACCCACAACAGTTATGGAGGCAAAGGAAAAAGGCCTTTGAAAAGAAGGTAACGTGGAGTGGGTAGCCTCCATATTGCTTAAGAAGGGGACGGATTTACCCTCCACTGTAAGAGTTGCCCAAAGCGTCTGTGATGGTCCAGGAGGCTTCCGAGGGGATCAGGCAGTGTCAGTCTTCAGCTGCTAAGCTGACAAGACCTGGGAAGGAGTCAGTCAGAGCCTTGGGCCAGTTGGAAAGTCCAATTTTCAGTGGGGTCCCACACAGATGGGACACGACTTAGGAGAAATCCCGGACTGTGGGCATTCCTTGGCCCAGTGGCCAGATTTCCGGCACTTGAAGCAAGATCCTAGGGGATGAAGTCCTGAAGGAATGCCTGACCGCTCTGGCTTAGGCATTTTGAAGTTTTTGTGTGCTGGAGATATGGCTAGGGTTTCTCTCACAGCAGAGGCAAGTAATTGCAACTCTTCTCTATTATTGTACACCTTGAAGGCGAGGTTAATTAAGTGCTGTTGTGGGGTTTGAGGGCCGGAATTTAATTTTTGGAGCTTTTTTCTAATGTCAGGAGCTTACTGGGTGATAAAATGTATATTAAGAATAAAGTGGTCTTCTGGCCCCTCTGGATCTAGGGCGGAAAAGCGTCTAAGGGTTGCTGACAAATGGGCCATGAACTGGGTGGGTTTTCATCTTTATCTTGGGTAGTTTCTTTAAGTTTGTCATAATTAACAATTTTGTAAGCTGCCTTTTTAAGCCCTTCAACTAGGCAGGAAACCGTGTAATCTTGCCTAGCTATACCTGGGGGATCTGCCTGATAGTTTCATTGGGGATCTTCTTGGGGAATTGCTCTAATGCCTTCCTGGAGGTATGGCTCATGAAGCTGGCAGTTTATCAGCGTGAGATTGGGCTAGACAAAAAACTCTTTCCCGTTTATCTGGGGAGAGGGTAGAAGTTAGCATGACATTTAAGTCACTACAGGTTAAATTGTAGGACAGAGTTAGATATCGGAATTCCTGCATATATTTAGTGGGATCTGATGAGAAAGAGCCTAAACGCTGGCTGATTTGGGAAAGGTCTGATAGGGAAAAAGGCACATGTACCCTGACTATGCCTCCAGCTCCAGCCACCTCTCTAAGAGGAAATCCTTGGGCAGGTGGGGAAGAGCTAGTCGAAGAACGAAACAGTAAGCCAGACCGGGTGTGGGGAGGGGTGGTGATAGAAGGGTTATCAGGTGGGGGAGCAGAAGCTGAAGAAGAATTGAGACCTGAGGAAGAGCAACCTGGGGAGAAGGGGAAAGGTCAGATGAGTCCGTAGAAAAGAAGGATTCAAAGGACTCAGAGCTTGAGGTGGAGACTGAAGGAACAGACAGGAGAGAAAGAAGAAAGATTTGGGATGAATCGCATTGGGAGCAGAGAATAGGGAGGGACGAATGTGTAAAAGAATGACTGGACATCAGGCACCTCAGACCATTTGCCCATTTCTCGACAAAAATTATCTAGGTTTCAAAGGATGGAGAAATCAAAAGTGCCGTTTTCTTGCCATTTAGAGTCATTGTCGAGTTTGTACTGGGGCCAAGCAGTGTTGTAGAAGAAAATAAGACGCTTAGATTTTAGGTCAGGCAAGAGTTGGTTTTAAGTTCTTGAGAACAGGCTAAGGGAGAAGAAGGAGGAATGGAGGATGGCAGTTTGCCCATAGTGAAGGAGGCAAGTTTAAACAGAAAGATAGAGACACGGAGAAGGGGGTGGGGAGCAGCCCTGGGTTGCAAGGTGGGTGAGCAGCCAAAGCAGGCATCCCCACAAATGACTTACCAACAAGGGAATGTGGGTGAATGACCAAGGCAGGCATCCCCGTGGAGATCAGACACCAATGGAATGTGGGTGAATAATCAGGCAGGCCTCCCCACAATGATTAAACACCAAGGGAAGGCTGCCTTCCCGAGTCCGTGATCGGTGCCGGAGTTTTGGGTCAACGGATAAAATGTGTCTCCTTTGTCTCTACCAGAAAATGAAAAGAATTGAAATTAAAGGAAGGGAGAGATTTAAGGTTGGTGACAAAATTGAAAGGAGAAAGAGGTTGAGGGATAGTGAGAGAGGTTGGAGAGGAGAGTAAATTAAAGGAAGGGAGAGATTTAAGGGTGGTGACAAAATTGAAAGGAGAAAGAGGTTGAGGGATAGTGAGAGAGGTTGGAGAAGAGAGTAAAAAGAGGCCACTTACCCAATTTAAAATCGGTGAGATGTTCCTTGGGCGGGTTTGTCTGAGGACCGGAGGTCATAGGTGGATCTCTTCATGGAGTGAGGGTGAGAACTGGGGACTGGTCCCCGAAGGAGTCCCGCTGACCTGGGTGTTCGGCACCAAATGTCTCACGCGTCCTTGTGAAGAGACCACCAAACAGGCTTTGTGTGAACAACAGGGTTGTTTATCTCACCTGGGTGCAGGCAGGCTGAGTCTGAAAAAGGAGTCAGTGAAGGGTGGTGGATTATCATTAGTTCTTAAAGGATTTGGGATAGGCGGCGGAGTTAGGAGCAATGTTTTGCGGGCAGGGGGTGGATCTCACAAAGTACATTCTCAAGGGTGGGGAGAATTTTAAAGAACCTTCTTAAGGGTGGGGGAGATTACAAAGTACATTGATCAGTTAGGGTGGGGCAGAAACAAATCTCAACGGTGGAATGTCATCAGTTAAGGCTATTTTCACTTCTTTTGTGCATCTTCAGTTGCTTCAGCCATCTGGATGTATAGTGCAGGTCACAGGGGATATGATGGCTTAGCTTGAGCTCAGAAGCCTGACAGTGGGCTCTAGAACCAAACTTCCTGTCTCTGTAAGTGACTCAGGGCAAGTTATTTAACTTCTCAGTATGTTCTCATTTTTCATCTGTTAAATGGGAATATTTATGTAACGCCTCCTAAGGTTATTTCTGTGATTAAATGAGCTAATACAAGCAAAGTGTCCAGTATATGCTAGTGTCCAGTATATAGCAATTGCTCAACAAATTATTGCTATTATTTTTATTATTAATAAACCACGAGGACTTGAACCAGTATATTGTGGAGGATCCAATACGTGAATTTGTTAGGATCTGCCATAATTTACATGTTTTATAAGAATGTGGACCTTGGTCATATAGAAGAACTACACATGCCTGCATTTCTCGTTTCTGAAAATAGGATGCTATATTTTCCTCCTTTTTCTTTCCTTTTTTCCTTCTTTTTTTTTGTTTTTTTTTGTTTTTGTTTTTGTTTTTTTGGTTTTCTCTCTTTCTTAATTTATGGGTTTATTTTTTTCTAATTCATGGTGTAAAATAGCACTTATTCTGAGATCACTATGGTACATAATTTATTCACTTGACTATATCTAGAAATGTAAGTACTTCTAACTTTCCCAACTGTATATACACTAGTCAGGAACCTGGAAATTCATGCAAAGTGGGTATCTTTTGTTATATTTTTTTTATTTGCTACATATGCCTGTCAAGACATCAATGAAGCAGCCGATGGTATTTCTTCCCTTGCAGTTTCCAATCTCAAGTAAAAACCGCAGTTCAAAGGGAATAGTGATCTAAACGGTTTTGAGTTTAAGAAAAAAAAAATCCCAAACAATTCGGTTTCTCCCAGTGATGATGTATACTCTTTAAAAGCTTCTTTTAAGCTCATTTGAAGACTACCCGGCATTGCCCAGTGTATAATCTCCACTTAAGATCAAATCATCTCATTCATGTTCAATCAAAGAAAGAATTGGTGGTAAAGATAATTAGGACTTCTCATTCCCTTGGGGTGGTCTAGCCAGAAATGACGCTATCTGAGGCAGTCTTACTGAATATAGCACAAAAGACTTGAAGTACTTTCATTCTAGTCCTTCCATTCCACCTAGCCCAAATATCAACATGGTATTTAGAATTCCCACAATGGTTTCTAACATTTGACCTATTTCATTTTGATTTTCTGTGTGGTCTAACTGAAGTAGTGTGAACTTGTGAAAAAGCATTGGACTGACAGGAGACTTTGTTTCATAGCTTGAAGGGTTTTTTAGTGATAAAATATTTTTGAAGTCTTACTTTTTTTTCTCCTGGATTTGCTTTGTAGCTTTGGGCAGGTAACCTCACTTTCCTGAGCTTCTGTTTCCTCTACTGTAATACCAACATGATTACACAGTCAGATGATAATCTCTAGGAAAGAAGAACTCTATGTCATACTTGGTTATAACACTGTAACATCTAGCATGGTACCTTATACTCAGCAGACCATCAGAAAATATTTCATATTTGGAAATACTTGTCCTATATTCCTCAAAAAATTGTTGTGAGGAATAATTGAGATACTAAATGTGAAAGTTATTTGAAGATGAACAATTATATAACTGATATTTTGACCTATAATTAAGAGTAACTAATATTACTTTGGCTTTTTAAAGCACTTTTACATATTTTTTTTTTTCTCTTGATTTCTTCATTCTCATGAAGAGATCATTTCTCATGATCTTTTCATTCCTTGAAGTGGATGATTTGATTATTTCAGTTTATAGATAAATAATCGTGTCATAGGAAATTACTTAGCTAGTCAGGAATAGAAGAGAAATACTGCTGTAGATTTTTGGAATTGCTCTGAATTTGCTTTTCTATTGTAACTAATTTGGTCAATCTTATACTAAAACAAACACATGAAATGTGTGATACTTGGCCTACAAGATGAAGTGCCATTTACTTTTAAAGGTAGTATGTGATTTCTTTTTTCTCTCTGCTTTCACACTTGATTTGTAAAAGTCATTGTTAAAGCTGCAGCATTACTAAAGATGCAACTCATGCTTTTACAAAAGCCAAATTGCAAACTGACAGGCATTGGATCAAGGGCACATTCTCAATAGTAGAAGAAAAAGAAAACACTTCTTGTTCTAACATATAAACAAAGAAAGACTCCCATTGTAAGTTTTCTGAAACTTTTGGGGAAGACAGTTTCATGTTGAGTTCTCATGTTGAGTATTCTAGTATCTATTGTCATAGTTTAAATGAAAAAAAAATATACATCAATTCTACAGAAATTAAACTTCTTTATTTTATTATTATTACCTTTTTTAGTGGCCAAGGGCTTACACTTAATGGCCTCTGAAGTCATGCGTTTTAATTTCATAGTATGTGAACTACCCTCCTCCACAAAAAATTCAGAATGGTATTTTTCTCAAGTCAAGGGCAAACACAGGTGCTTTATGGGGAATGATTCTGAAAAATATGTTGTTTGATAGAGTACAGCTTTATTTTTCTTGAACCTGGTAGGTATCTTGTGCCACTCAGAGGAAAAATGTTCCTTCTCGCCAGCAAGGTTACTGTTTGCAATGAGCATTAAAAGATAGCTTTAAGCCATCCACAATTATGACCTTGACTAGGAAAATGTAAGTTAATAAGGCTTCAACAAATTATGGTCTTTTTGGTCGATTTGCCTAGTGAACTGTTAATTGTAAAACTGAAAGACATTATGTTCAGATTTCTCTATCACATCTTTTGTGTTTTAACAGTGACACTTCATTGAGTGCAATTAACAAAGCCTAGGAGATTTATTAACACACTTCTTCATGGCCAATGATCCATTCCACTTAAGACATAACACTGTAAAATGCACATTATCTCCTTTTGGCACTTACAATAATGCTTCATGAACTAGGAAGGCATATGTTAAACCAGATAAAATAGCATTATTAGCTGACAAATCTTACAATTTATTAGACAGTTAATTTATCAACTTAAAAGACACTTAAAACAGCTGTGAATTTAATGTCTTTTTAATGTATCCAGTAAAACTTGCATAATTGCCTGTAGTGCAATTTATTTTTAGCTATGTTGCAAAATGTCTGCATTTACTGTTTACATCTTCTTTAATTTTTCCTGCAAGGGTCATCACATCTCTGCCTGAGCCCTAACAGCAAAGGCCAATAATCATACAAAAAGCCTCCTCGAACAAATGGTTCCCCATGAATGAACTATTCAAAAGTGCATGCTGCTTGGAACCCAGTAATTGTTAGCATTTTATCTCCACCCCAAGGGCAAAGGCAGAGGTTCCAAATAAATGAAATTCAGGAATAAAACCAGGGTGCTTGAATCAGTAGGCTATAGTCTGGTCAGGGGCTCTTTCAAGCCTTCACATCAAAATCAGGCAGCAACTACCTGTCTAAGCATTTGTATTTGAAGCCCATTTCGAACTACAGATCTGGAGAATGAACAAAGCTTTCAGACTACATTAGCAAGGTTGTTTCATTTTATAATTAAGGTAACAACTCCCTGTTGATCAATTGGTTTATTCCTAAGTACTGCACTAGTGAAGCAAGAGTGCAAGAAAAATGTATGAGAGATAAGACACATTTCATGGCTCTGACTTGTCAATTGTTTCTGTTTGTTTATTGCTCTTTAATTTAATGGAAACTTCATTAAAGCTTTGTATTTTCTACAGAATCATTCACAGTAATGATGTCTGGGGGAAATGAGGCTAGTTATTATTAAAACAAAAAGTCAAACAGTGCATATTGTGCCTAATGAAACAACTGAAGGTTTGATCTTTGGTCTTTAAGAGGGTTTGCAATAGCCTCCTAAAAGAGACTGCTGATTGCTAGTTGTAAAGTTTAACTTCTTTCTCCTTATCTTATGTAAGCTTGCCCACAGCTGGAAAACTGAGGCGTGCGTTCATTTTATAGATGATGAGTGATAAACAAATGAAACTTTTCCTTTCTACTTACTTGAAGACTTCTTATGGTTTCTGAACTTAATCTAAGTCTTTTAGGCTACTTTTAAAACTTGAAATTACAAAAAATAGAGGAAATATATGTGCCCACATGTGTGCACACATGTAGCATTAAAATAACTGGCAGAATTACATATTTGTTGGAAGAAGAGAATATTTCTGCCCTTGATTGGCCAGCATGTCAGGTAGCAGGATTAATTATATCTGAACTTCACATCCAATCCCTACTGATTCAGTACTGAAGCCAATGTAAATTAAGCAAAAAGGCAGAAAAGATAAATTTATACATTTTGCCTTCGATTTTTTAAATTTGTTTTCCATTGGTGTGTGTTTTTCTCTAGAAACTTGCCAGTATCTGTGTGCTGCTGAGAAAGATCTATATTCTCAAAACTTAGTGAAAGAGGAAAAAGGTAGCATGGCTAAGAGGAGAAGCCATTATACTGGGGTACATGAATCAATAGCGTGAGACTTTCTGTAGACATGCAAAACAATGCAAGACCACCTTAAGTCTGAATTAAATAGCTCTAATGAAATTCTTACCTAAGTGAGAAGTTAGTTCTGAGGAGACTCAGAAACTCTGTCATAAGGTACTAACTTTATCATCTAGCCAGAATAATCTGAATGATTGTTTTACAGAATTTATACTTGCTTTTTAAAAACCGGATCAATTGTTATAAAATTTGAGACCTTTCTATACACTTAAGTCTTTACATCTCGCTTTACATATTCACAACAGCCCTGCAGGGTAGATATTATTATCATCACCAGTATATAGATGAGAGAAAAGAGACTCAAAATGACTTGCCAAAGATCATTTATCATGTAAATCTTAGAGCTGGGGTAAAAACTCAAAACTGTCTTTTAATCTCATTTTTTCCTCTATATTACTGCTGCCTGAGACTGGCACCATAGAAAAATAGTACCTAAATTGAAGATTGCTTAAAGATTTTTTTTTTAAGTAAAAAATTACTACCTCTATAAAAGACCTCTAATTTCATTACTTAATAAAAAGGCATACACACAGAGCTCTACATCTTCTAAAACATACTTGATTGGTTGCTCTGAGAAAAATACAATGATCAGTTATAGTTCTAAAGCTGTCTCTAAGAACAAGTTTGGACATTTGACTAGGTTTTAGCCAAGAAGTAGAAATTTATATCACACCTATGATAGTATCTTTCTTTTATTTTTATTTTTTTAAATTTTTTAACTTTTATTATTATTATTTTTTTGAGACAGAATCTCGCTCTTTCACCAGGCTGGAGTGCAGTGGTGCTATCTCGGCTCACTGCAACCTCCACCTCCCAGGTTCCAGCGATTCTCCTGCCTCAGCCTCTTGAGTAGCTGGGATTACAGGTGCCTGCCACCACGGCCGGCTAATTTTTGTCTTTTTAGTAGAGATGAGGTTTCACCAAGTTGGCCAGGATGGTCTCAATCTCTTGACCTCGTGATCCTCTCACCTCGGCCTCCCAAAGTGCTGGGATTAAAGGCATGAGCCACTGCACCTGACCCTGACAGTATCTTTTATTACTCTAGTGAACCTGCTCCTGACACTAAGAAATTGGGCAAAACATTCTACTCAAAGGAAAATAACCTCCCATTTTTAATTTCTAATAGAAAAAAATTATTTATCTACATGTTTTCAGATTCAGTTTTAAAAAGGCATGAACTACTGAGTCCTAGGTATTGTCACTCTGTCTCCTGCATTCTAGATGTGAATATACTGTTTCTTTGATGAATGTATCTTAGTGACAGACAGTATAAATGTATGTATATGTGCATGTGTTTCTGCATGCATCATGTGCACAGGTGTGCATGCTCAAAATCAAGAAATAAAGAATAGCCCATTGAGGTTAATAACAATATTTATTCCCTTTACCTACATTCACTAAAAGAATGCATTTATCTGTTTCATTTTTAATTAATTTTAAACATTTATTAGCACATCCTTCTCACAGGCAACAGTCGACTAATGATAATTGCTTTATAATCTGATGAGGCCAGCACTGTGGACAATTTTACAGCTATAGTGAAAATGGTAAGAGCATCATCATTTTCCCCATTGTGGTCTAATTCCAATTCGTTTTAGATATTTTCTTTTGAGAAAATCAATCTGCCAATTAGTGAGTCTAATAGGGATATTTTAATGAAGAGCTTGAAGTTTTAAAGAAATAGATCAGCCCACATAATATTGGCACTACAAATCTTTCATTCACTGAGTTTAAAAGCTAATACTTTTAACGAAGCTTCAATTATATGCCAAAAACTTCTATGTCTCTGACATGGAAACCAAGCAAACTAATGAATTAAGATTTCACTTTAAATCAAAGTAAGGTATCCCTGCTTCTTTATATTTTGAGTAAAATAATTCATTCTTCTTCCAAATGGACGGCAAGCTCCTAAAATACATGAGTTCCTTTAGGTGTTGTGTGTCTGTGAGAACATTATATACCTCCCCTGTCTTTGTGTTACATGAATTTAGAATGAGAATGTCTGATAAGACTTTTAGTTCTCGAGAATCAAGTTTTATCATAATAGTGAAATCATCAGTGAGCATTGAAAGACAATAGGACTGAATATATAGGGACCCGGGTTCTAGCCCCAGTTTGGCCTCAAAACAAGAATGTTACTTTAGAAAACATGGTTTAACTTGTCTCTCATATTCTTTATCTACTAAAAATGTGAGGATCAAAAGGAAATTATTTGAAAATCTTGAAACATATGAATAAAAGTTATTTATATGAATAATTAAAATTATCTGTTACTTAAATGCAATTTTAACTTTAAAACTATTTTGATGCATATAATTGTACTGCCATACCATGCCAAAAATTATGATAGTGTCTTTTTATAAACAAGTTTATATTTGGTTATTTATGCACAAAATACATAGATATAAAATATTATTCTTGCATAATTTGAACAACGAGTTTAGGCTCTAGACCCATCATACATTCTGAGGATGCTGTTTGTAATTTCATAGGTTGTCTTTATATTCCAATGTTTTCTACAAAAATATTATAACTATAAATAATATGACAGATTGGCAATTTCTTACACAACTAAAGGTACAATTACCATATAATCCAGCAATCACGCTCCTTAGTATTTACCCAAATGAGTTGAAAACTTACACCCACGCAAAAACCTGCACATGAATGTTTGTAGAAATTTTATCTGCACATGGAAGTTTATAGATACTATATTTATAATTGTCTGTCAAAACTTAGGCACAACCAGGATGTCTTCAGTAGGTGAATGGGTAAAGAAACCGTGGTACATCCAGACAATGGAATGTTATTCAGCACTAAAAAGAACCTGTCAAGCCATGAAAAGACATGAGGGAAGTGGAAATGTATATTAATAAGTGAAAGAAGCCAACCTGAACAACTATATACTATACTATACCAATTGTAAGACGTTATAATTATATAATTATAAGACATTTTAATTACTATACTATTCCAATTATAAGGCATTCTGGAAAAGACAAAAAGACAGTGAAAAGATCAGTGGTTGCCAGGGGTTAGCAGGAAGGAGTAATGGATAGGAGCAGCACAGTGGACTTTTAGAGCAGTGAAACAACTCTGTATGACACTATAATAGTGGATACATTTGTCTAAATTCATAGAATGCACAACAGCGAGAGTGAATCCTAAGGTAAACTATGGACTTAGGGTGATAATAATGTGTCAAAATAGGTTTACCAATTCTAACAAATGTATCACTCTGGCTTGGGATGTTGCCAGTGGGTGCTATTAGGCATGTGTGGGCATAGAAAATGTGTGGGAACTTCCTGTGCTTTCTGTTCAGTTTTGCTGTTCACATAAAACTCCTCTAAAATAAAGTCTATTTAAAGCAAAACAAAACAAAACAGATTGAAAAAAAAAAAAATGACTCTGTCAGCAGTATCGTAGAACAAATCAAACATGGGCTATTTATTCTGGCATTAATTTTTCAGTCCATTGGTTACTTCCATGCAGTAGTAAGCAGCATTGTGTTTGGAGAGGATAGCACACGTTTTTGCCAAGAAGCTAAAAAGTCTCCTACATCTAAAATACATCTCTCTTTTCTAAGCAATGTAAAGCAAAGGGAGGAATATGCCAGTTAATTGTAGTTTTGGTGGTTGTTATGGGTTGGATCATTGCCCCTGTCAAATTTATATTTTGAAGCCATAACTCCCAGTACTTCAGATTGTGACTGAATTTGGAGATAGGACCTTTAATTCGGTGACTAAGTTAAACGGAGGCTCTCAGGGTGACCCCTAATCTAGTATGACTGGTGTCCTTGTAAGAAGAGGAAATCTGAAAAAAAATAGAGACACCAGGGGCATGCACTTACATAAAGACCATGTAAAGCCAATAAAAAGGTGTTCATCTGCAAGCCAAAGAGAAAGGCCTCAGGAGAAACAAATCTTGGGAACACCTTGATCTTGGACGTCTAGGCTCCAGAACTGTGGGAAAATAAATTCCGGCTGTGTAAGCCACCCCATCTGTGATGTTATGTCATGGGGGTCCTAGTAAGCTAATCCAGTGGTGTAGGAGGTATAAGACACAGATGGGTGCATGAAGAAGAATGCATTATTTCATTATCCAGAAAAGAGACAGTTCTGAGTTCTGGAGGGTTTCACTGCAGTTTAGAAAAAGAAAAGCTCACACAAACAAGGCACTATTGCTACCAGAGTATGATTCCAAGTGGTGTTTTATTGAGATTTATTTACTTGGCTACCTTCAATGTTTGAAGAAAGCCCCAATCAACACTGAAGGAATACAATATGACTTAGTTCTCAGAAACTCAGGCAGTTAGCAGAGCTTTCCTGAGAGTAGTAACAGTTTTTTTTTTTTTTTAAGTTTCTTATTTTTTGTCCCCTGTTGACTTTAATGTTATATAATTCTTAGGTTCTTTGGAAAGATGTTTTAAACGAGTTGCTATAAGGCAGGTACATTCCATGAAAATAAAATAACAGTAAGTTATTAGCATTGGACTTACCAATTTATATAGATGACCTAATATATTCTTAGAAAACACAATGAACTAAATATTATCATCATCTCTACTTGCAGTTGGAGACACTGAGGCTTAGAGAGGCTAAGTGATTTTACTAAGGTTATGTAACTAATATGTGTCACAACCAGGGTTTGAAACAAAGTCTGTCAGACGCTGAAGCCTGTGTTCTTAAACATCATGTCACACTGCCACACGTTTTCTCTTTCTATGGTTACCAGGTTTGGCAAGTAAAACTACAGAATATCTTGTATTTTGCTTGACAACTTTACCTTTGACAAATAAGTTTAATGTTATAATATGTTTAGTTTGAATCACAAAAGGACTTAAAAATCAAGTTGCATTTGAGGTTTGGAAGTGGGAATTAACAGAATATTCATTATCCTTGGAGTACAGGGAAGGACTGATTAAGCTCGTGAGAGGTAGTTGAAAAATAGACAATGCTTGAAGATTTTGTTCCATCATGCTCTTTTCCACATTCCCAAGAGAGTCAAGGTTATCTTCATCCAGAAGTGGCACTTCTCTTTCTTTTTTCCCGGATTGACAAGTACGACATGGAGAGTATGAAAGAATCACATAATAAACAATTTCTTATTTTGTACTAAGTGACTGTGACTACTGTACCACATAGTAGCTAGGTTACTATTTCTCCTCTCAACTGTGTAGGGAATTATATCAGATGATTATAGCTGTACTCTTCATTTTCCTCATATGTAAAAGACATATAGGGGACATCGACAATATCTTAGGTATTAATTAGACTCAATAAGGTATTAAGAAAACCCCAAGGCCCTGCCAGGCTTAAGGAATATAGCGGAGGATCATACTGTAACAATGTATTTACTCATCTCTGTAGAACCAAGACATCATGGGACATTAAAGGTCCATAAACTTCTGGGGAGAATAAAAAGGAGATTTGGGAGACTTAAAGATGAGTTTATCGTCTCAGTGAACAGTATTTCTTTTCTGAGTAGTATATGGGGCCAAATGTCAAGAAACTACAACAGGGAATAGGAAGATTGCTTTCACTGAACTTGGCTAGAGTTACATGTGCTCCTACTTTAGGGACTAGCAGATAAAGGAGACTATATCAAACAAGAATAATGATCCCTTCCTTCCAGGGTTATAAAGTGCTTGGTGTGTGTCTCTATAAAAATGGGAACTAGGCCCGGTACAGTGGCTTACGCCTGTAATCCCAGTACTGTGGGAGGTCGAGGTGGGAGGATCACGAGGCCAGGAGCTCGAGACCAGACTGACCAACATAGTGAAACCCTGTCTCTACTGAAAGTACAAAAATTAGCCCGGTATGGTGGCATGCGCCTGTAGTCCCAGCTACTCGAGAGGCTGAAGAGGGAGAATCGCTTGAACCCAGGAGGCAGAGGTTGCAGTGAGCCCAGACCACTCCATTGCACTACAGCCTGGGTGACAGAGTGAGACTCTGTCTCAAATAAATAAATAAATAAATAAATAAATGGAACTAACATGAGACATAGAATAACTTAGGAACATTAGAGAGTTGTCATACCTAATGGCAGGTTGATCCTCAGCTAGGCGCATTAAAAAAGCCAGCAATTAGCTGTTCATATCCTCTTATATCCTCGGTGGAGAACCATTATTTCATCATAAAGAATACTACTTATTAGCATCACATATTCAGTAAGCATTTGGAGTACTAGTCATGGAGCATAGAGTGAATAAAAGGAGTAGAGTACTTTCAAAACTGAAGAGTTCAAGAGTTGATCTACAGTCTTAATTACCTAGGCAAAACTACACTTTTGATAAGAGTTTGCTCAATTCCAGTACTTTCTATATTTTGCTTTCTAGATGCCTAGGACACTCACATTTTAAAGACATCCAGGTTGACGCTCTGCTTGTCTCTTCCATCTTCCAGAATTTCCCTTCAGTCCTTCAACTTTGTACTCAGTTTTTAAAACTTTTATTTTTTTAATGCCAGAGCTAATTTTTAGAAGGAAAAAATTTGACATAAAAGAACAAGCAATTGATAACACCTTATTACGTAGCATGAACTTTCTGGAGGTATTTGAATTTTTAGAATATATTTGATTTTAGCACCAAGAAGTGAGTCCTTAATGGGAAAAAAATTAAATAATGTCACACTACATTTAGGGATCAGATTGTTTTCTGGTGTATTTCATTCATGAGCAAGGTCATTCTTATTAATCATCATTGCATGTGTAAGACCTTTTGAATCCAGTGGCCAATACAGTACTTTTAAGAAAACAGTGGAAATAAATACTATGGGCATAAATTCCATGACCCTTGTTTGTCTGTCCACTGTAAATCCAGATAATGTCTATACCAATCATTCCCAAGTGTCAATTCTCATCTAAGTGCCAAAAGACCTATGTCACAGTAAAATGAGAAAAATGTGAACAATGAAGTGAGTAATAATGTAATAGTAAATAGATGTTTTCATTGAGATTATGTCTATATTACATTTTTTGGTGTTAAATAACCTTTGTTGTATCATGTCACAGTGTCAGCATGTAGCACTAAAAATGTAATTGTGTGGCAGAATGAAAAGGTAGCAGCTCTGTGTTGGTCTAATAATCTTGTCTTGAAGTTGGACTCATCTGTGAAACTTCTACATCTGGGAATTGCTTTTCTTCACAAATCTAAAGCAATTTGACAACTCTTGGAATTCCACAAGTGGTGGTAGTGGGTGGGGATGGGATGCTGAGTGGTAGAGAGTGGGCTGAAGAACCGGAGAAAGAGAGATTAGACAAACTTCTGAAACAGTCAACTGACTGAACTTTTGCCTCAAAAATGACTTTGGCTTCCCAACCACTAAAAGGGCCCTACAGTGTCTGTCTTTGGACTTCAGCCATGAATTCATGTGCAGTTTTCATCCCTTTCTTGTACCATGCATTCTTTTATTTTTTTTTGAGACGGAGTTTCGCTCTGTCGCCCAGGCTGGAGTGCAGTGGCCGGATCTCAGCTCACTGCAAGCTCCGCCTCCTGGGTTCACGCCATTCTCCTGCCTCAGCCTCCTGCCTTGAGCCACCACGCCCGGTCGTACCATGCATTCTAAAGGCTTGAACATGCTTGTACATTTTCTCCTTGAAAAGAAAAATAATCTGCCGGGCACGGTGGCTCACACCTGTAATCCCAGCACTTTGGGAGCCGAGGTGGGTGGATCACGAGGTCAGAAGATCGAGACCATCCTGGCTAACATGGTGAAACCCTGTCTCTACTAAAAATACAAAAACAATTAGCCAGGCGTGATGGCAGGCGCCTGTAGTCCCAGCTACTCAGGAGGCTGAGGTAGGAGAATGGCGTGAACCCGGGAGCGGGGCTTGCAGTGAGCCGAGATCGCGCCACTGCACTCCATCCTGGGTGACAAAGCGAGACTCCGTCTAAAAAAAAAAAAAAAAAAAAAAAAAAAAAAAAAAAAAAAAAAAAAAATCTGTCAAAACATAGGGTGGAAGACAGTAGGAAAAAAAAAAAAAAAAAAAAAAAAAACACTGTGAGGAGAGGAGAGAGGCAGGGATGTTCTTGAGCTCTGTTCAAAGAGAATTGAGGGAAGAGTTCATTTGGCTTTGACAAAATTGAAATAATCTTCTCTATGTTCTTGAGATTCAGACCCTTAAAGTAACCACTCATTTTAATAAGAACTTTACTAGCCTAGTAAATAGCTATTGTTAGTGACTCACAGCTTCTGCTGAATTAGAAGTTGGAACGAGTGCTGGTTTACAAACCTGAAGCGGATTACAGCAGGCTCACTGGCCCCTCTTAGAAAATTCACCTTTGGGTAGTTTTCCAGCAGGCACTACATGGGACAGAGTGGGAGGAAACATGTTGAAGCTATAGCCCACAGGGATGGTTCATGCCAGATGTCTGCTGTGAATTTCATGCTAAGCCTATCCACACAACTGTTTGTTTTTGGCAATCAATCTGGGTATTTACCTTCTTATGGTTTGGTGCTAAGCACTTGCCTGCAGTAAATGGGGGCAGGTAGGTACAGAGGCAGAATAGCTAGCCTGTTATACAAGTATGTTTTCAGCGGTGGCAGAAAATAACCAATGACAGAAAAATATATACACATACATATGTGTACACATGCACGCACACACATATATTTTTATTCCTTTAATATCACCTTAATTTTTGTTGTTGTTGTTGCCAGAGCCCTTTAACTTCAGAGTGAAATATTAATCTTTGACTGCAAATCTCTTACAGGAAAGAAATCATATTTATACTAAGATGTAAATGACTAATAGCAGACTCCTTCCTCAAAATAGCTTTCTAGTAGGCTAAAGCGACTGAGACACTAAAAAGAGAAAGGGTTTAGTCTCAGAGGAAGGGAAAAAGTAAAGGAGGGGCTAAAAAAGTTGTAGTACGCAACCTCTAGCTATTTGACAAGGGCCAGCTTAGTGATCAAAATGTGATTTAGTGTTATTGGATAATAAAAAGAATCTGGCCAATAAACATAGAATATCATGACATATAAAAATGAGCTATCTTCAACTTATTATTAGCAATCCTGTAATCTAAAATGATGTTATTTATTTGTCTATCTACTTACCACCTGGTCCCAGAAATAATTTCTCAGGAATAACAATTCTAAATCCACTTCACATTTGTATTACCCCTTGCAGTTTACAAAGTTTTTTTTTTTACAATTTATTCTCTCATTTAAAATGACTGATAATGTCACATTGCCAAAAAGCAAATGGAATTTTCTTGAAAAGTAATCAAATAAAATGAATATTTTCTCTGAGACTACCTCTTAATCAAGCAGTTTGTACAGTGTCCTTTCCTTTGAAATACTTACATGCTTTCTGAACTCTTGTCTGTGGTTTTAACCTGCAATCATAGACAATAAACCTGTTATTAAACTCGCTTGCAGCTAATATCAATTTATCCTCAAGCATCAGATGCCAGATGTTTATGGTGAGAAGAAAATTAATGGCCTAAATAATGAATCAATTGAGGAGCAGTGGCCATAATCCATCTGTTCTTTAAGCCAAGGCCCTGAGTCAGGCTGGCTTCTGGCTACACTGAATATTAATTAGTTGAAGAGTTAAACGGAAGACTCAAAACCATTGTTGTAAGATGCCTCCGGCCGCCCCCAAGCCACTCTTTCTATAGGCTGGGCTTTGTACAAGGAATGAATAGGCAAACAAAACGCAGGGGACAAGGAGAGAGCTGTATAGGACTGGTAATTTGGATTGACTAATCCTTGTGTGTCAGAGGAGAATGACTAAATACAGACAATCAGAGTCCAAGCCAACCCTACTCTATTTGGATGAAATCATATTCCCTAAACACATAATCCATTTTGATGACAGTTGAATTATTTATTTATTGAGTTTTATACTTTTTGTCATTGTTTTCCTGATTCTTTCAGCATTCCCTCCAAATCGACACTGATATTTTACACTGTGATTTGATGGGTTTTGTGAGGAATCAGTTTGTATCAGATAAATTTCTTTTATATACAAAAATTATCTGGTGACTTGAGGCTTCAGCCTATATGTCTTCTTGCTTTTTACTTCCATTTATTCTGAACTCTTGAAAGGCGAGCTGCAGGGGAAGCAATGAATAACCTAATCAACCACCTTTTTGTATGATGATATGTGAACTGATGCTTTCCTTTTAAAATCCCAGAACTAACTTATTTCATAGGTTTTAAAAGGATGACACAAAGTGGCTTTGATACTTCTATTTATATCTTCAGGCTAGATAGATGATGGAAAGTAGTTAGCTAGCTAGCTACCTAGACATAAATATAGAGAGAAAGCAGAATCTGTATAAATTGATCTGAACCTCTGTTTCTTCAGCTTTCTTAAAATTTCTGGGGAATGGTTGGAATGGTGGTGCTGAGCATACTGGATTTTTTTTTTTTTTTTTGTAACTAATGCATTTTTTACTCATTCTTAATTTTGCTCTGCAACTAAGGAGGTAGAAAAGATAGAAGAAATTAGAAAAATTCCAACCAAGAGTGATAGTGTAGGCCAAAATTGCCAAAGAATAAGAGGTGCTAGAAACTATTTTGCTTTGATGGAGCCATTGGTCCCAGAAGCATGGACACAAAGTCAGTGATTAAGGGCACTGCCTGGATACAATGCCCAAAACATAACAAACAGCAAGCCAAAGGTCTTGACTATTAGGAGAGCTATGTAAGTTATTGTGTATATCTCTTGATATATTTCCATGAAAATGATATCCCTAGGCTCATGTCTATAAGTAGGTGGGCATATGAATGCTATTCTGTAAGTGACAGCCAAGTTAAGGAGGCACATACCTTATTTTTTAGGTCAGTGTTCAAGTCATCTAAAGTTAGCAAGAATTTGAGCTCCGCTTTTATCTACAAGCTGTTGGCAATCTGTGCTGGTTCAGAGGGATTGTTTTAAACAGGACCACCAGACTTGCATATAAATAAGTCAGCAGCCAGTTATGCCTCTGAAATATTATTTGTTTTGGGTGGGGCACAAATAACAACTGTGCAACCCATATCTCATCATTTTAGAACTTAATTTCCTCCACTTTCCTATATCCCCTGGAAAGGTTCCTGCCTAGTAACCAATAACCCCTTATGATCAAGTACTGAAATAATAGGAATTAATTGAGAAGCAGCTAGAAAGAAGAGAGACATGGATGAGAGAAGAGGGAGGAAGACCCTTTCTGTAAGAAATAGACATTTAAATGGGAGGCTAGGCAGGGCTCAGTGACTCGCATCTGTTATCCTAGCATTTTGGGAGGCCGAGGAGGGCAGATCACTTGAGGTCAGGAGTTCAAGACCAGCCTGGCCAACACGGTGAAACTCCTGTACCAGAAAATACACACACACACACACACACACACACATTAGCTGGGCGTGGCAGAATGTGCCTGTAATCCCAGCTACTCAAGAGGCTGAGGCACAAGAATTGCTTGAACCCAGGAGTCGGAGGTTGCAGTGAGCCTAGATCATGCCACTGGACTCCAACCTGGGTGACAGAGTAAGACCCTGTCTTGAAAAAAAAATAAATAAATGAGAGACTAATAGTTTTTAAAAATACTGTTTTTTTTTTTTTCCTTTATTATTCAGTCTTGCCCTAAAGGAGCACTGTATCTCTAATCTGTACCCCCATCCTCTGCCAAACTCAGAGAAGTAAGGTCCTAGAGGGAGTAACTCTCCTTCTGAGCCCGGATCAGCCAGGCTGGAACACTGTTAATAAATCATCAGTGTCTCCTGGACTGTGTAAAGGAAGTGAATGTCCTTTGCTCCCCCCTTGTTTCTTGCCATTGCGCAAAAATTGCCTGGATCCCAGCTAAAATGAAACTATTTCCCTTAACACACTCCACTGCACACCTGTGTGCATGTACATGTGCATTTGCTCAGGATTTTGAATGCCAGGGAGTCTTGGGAAACTATCTGGGAGAAACTGAACCACATTCCCTTGGCCCAAGTAGTGTTCCTAAAATAAGTCCACTCTACTCTCTACCTAAGGGTGCAGGAATGGGGAGCCACCACTCTCTATACACAAGAGTTCTATCACCAGATAAAATAAACACACTCTTTAGCACCCGATTTCACTTATTTAATTACCATTAGTACTTAAAACATGTTTCTGTTTAAAAGACTTCTAAAATATCAGAAGCCTTGGTCACTATTTAAACTGGCTGCACTATTTTTTCAGGTTTGCTAAGTGAGAAGACAGAGAAAGGGAAATAATTTTAAAATGTTGCTAAGTAGAAGAATCAGAGTCCTGGAGTTATTTAGAGAGGTACCAAAGCATAGTGAGATTCTAAGAGGTGAGCCTAACTTCCCTCATAGGCTGAGACTGGCACCGTGGCTGGCACCGTGGCTGCTCAATCAGGGCAGCTCTGCAATTGAAGCTTATCGTGACCACTTCCTTATGAAATAAAAAGCTGTCTATTTTGAAATGCTAGTGTAACATTTTATTAGAGAAATGTAATAAATCATTTTTGGATGGTCGGGTGAGGGAATAGCCAGAGAGTCTGTTTTGATCACAATCACCTTCATCTCAGATGTTATAATTGAGACTTTACTTTGAATCTGTAAATGTTTTTGTTTAGGTTATAAAATGAGTCTCAACAATGGCAACAATGGACTGAATGACTTTTCTTTCTTAAAATCCACTCAAAAGGGTTAAAGTGAAATGTTCTACAAAAGCTGTTTTCAATCTTCATATTTTGCATGTATTGTATCTGTTATTCTAAGAAAGATAATAAATATGTTGCATTTATTGTATGTATTATCCTAAGAAAGATTATGACAAATTTGCTTATGTTTGAGCCTAAAAAATAAAACAAAATGGCAGGTGGAAAAAAAAATGAAACCAAACAAAACCCGCTTCATCTAAAGAGACTTTGTTGTTGTTGTTGAGTGACTTCTGTGTTCATTCTTTACATGCATTTCACACTTTCAAAAACTCAATTAGTCTATTTCTTCCTTTTTAATCCTTTGTGCAAATTATCTTTTTAAAACTAATTCTAATGCTTTCGGTGAGAGACTTTCTGATCTGTATCCCCATCTTTAAATGAGAGACTACCCCTTCTCAGGTAGTCTCTCATTTAAATTTTAATACATTATTCTCAATCATTTTGGTTTTTAAAGTGAACAAGCTTCAGTTTCCTCAGTTTATGCTGTGGATTTATTTTTGAGATTTATATTGGGTTGTTATCTAATAAACTGGTCGTGAACATGTAGGTTGCCATCTTCCACCTTTCTGCTCTGCACCATGAGAAACAAGCAGATGAGAACACAGTGCCCATCTGGATTTCTCAATCACTCTGACTTGACGGCTCTTATTCGAAATCACATTTTCCTTTAGAATTTCTCTGTATTTCAGTAAACTGTAATGATTGAGTTATCTGATTATTAAAAGGCAGGATGTGAGTTTAATCAGAAACTATTTTAAAAATAAACACCAGTTAAATTGGCATCTTTTGGATCAAATCTGTGAGCACATTTTCCTCTTGATCAGGTCTATAATTTACCAGCCTGTTTTTGCTTTGCAAAAATCACACTGGAGTATAAATTTTTGGTAAAAGAAATGTGAGAAAGAATTGAAGTCCTAGTAGCTCTTTTTGGCTTTTGTACATTTTTTTTTTTCTTTTCCACAGGATTTTGCTTATTTGAAATGCATTGTAAATGTAAATAATGTTGCAGAAATGAAAATATTTTTGGTACCAATAACAAAAATTAAAGTGGAATTATAAATAGAAAACAAAATAAACACAATTGTATTAGGGGAACATATTCAAGCAAACCTCACAGAAGTCTATTTTCAAAAATCATATAATTAGATTTTCCACTTTTTATTCCCACCCCTGCTTCAGGTATTCTTGAATATGAGTTAGCCTCCTGTAATAATCTGAGTCTAACCAGCCTAGGGAATAAAAAGAAAAACAAAGGTGCTTATATACATACATTAACTATTTCAGACCTCAAGATGATCAAAAGGGCACTAAGGAGCCCTTTTGATTTTACTCTTTCCTCTCTCCTCTTCAAAAGACCAGAGGTGTTTTTTTTGTTTTTTGTGTGTGTGTGTGTGTGTGTTTTTTTTTTTTCCCTCACAAAAGAGTCCTATTCTCTTTCCTCTAGGCACCGCTTCTCAGATGTTTCAACCGCTGCCATTGTTTCCCTGTGAGTTGGTTATTATTGAACAGAACATAATGAAGCTAGAATTTCTATGTCTACTTCCTTCTGAGGGGGCCTAATCACTTGCCCTACCTCACAGTGAATATCCCTGTGAGAGAAGTATGGTTACATTCAGTCGGCTGACAGAGAAAGGGAGGCACAGAGAAGTAGTTAGTGATAGGGCTCAGAATATGACCCTAGGTTCCTAATCCCTTAGCCTGGGCCCTTTTGTTAAATTACATTGCCAAGTCACAACATTTCTGGAATTTATTTTTCCTACCTCTAAATGTAAAGTTTCCTGCTAAAACTGAAACTCATCACCAGCCTTAAGCGTTTATGGAGGCATCGAATTTTCATATTGCTGATGTCAGTGACAATGTTTCCCCAGTCTTTCAAGGTTAACAACTTCAGAAACCGCTTGGTTCAGTCCTCTCTGTGGCCAGCCAGCACCTCCTCCTTCCCTGCTCTAGTCTCACTCCACAGCACTACTAAACACTGAAATCGGTTGATTTTTCTTTCCCAGTGTTTGCACACTGACCGCCATCGTAATTCTGGTGCCTCCGATTGCAATTGCCTCCTAAATTGCTCTATGCTTCTAGACTCCCTCCTGTTCTAATGCAGTACTACAAACAGGTCAAGAAATTGCATCTTTCTGAAGCACCATTTTGAAAATATCCTTTGTTTAAAAACTTTACATCCTTTTTTACCTACAAGATAAAATTCAAACTTCTCATCAACTATTCATAGCCTACTTTTACAACACTGAAACTACACAACCACCACGCATCGCATATAACTAATTATTGTAGTTTTGTAAAAACATTTAGTAGTGTTTTTGGTTCTTCAGTATCAGAGACTATGCTGTCTTCAGCGTTGCCTTTCATACAGCACCTAACGTAGTGACATGTACATTGGAGATGTTCAAGTATTTTAGAAAGAATAAATGGAAGAATAACTAAAAATTTGCATTTCCACTTAAAATCTATCTGCCTCACTATTCGCAAAATTGTGAATTAAAACGGTCAATTTTTAAAGGTTCAATTAGTGCATGATAGTGAAAGAAAATTAACATATGATAATACCAGATCTGCAATTATGAAATAACTTTTGCTCTTCACACTAAAATATTGTAGAACATTCATGAAGTTCAGATAAGTACCAATACAAAGAAGTACATAAATGTACTCAGTGTTAACATTTTGGTGTCTAACATTCTAAATTTTCTTTTCCTTCTAATAGCAGGCAGTAACTTTGAGAGGAAAAGGCTCAGAAATCTCTTTTGTTTTAAGTGGAAGAAACAATCTCCCTTTATGAATTTACTATTTGGTTATACTTTTTAGTAGAGTGAAGGTCTCTGTGTTTGCAACTAGAAATAAAGTGAACACATTTTGTTACCTTTACATATAAATCCATCCACTACTCTGTGTCACTAAAATAAATTAGATCTTCAGAGGAGAAAAGACAGCAAGTTGTATTTTCCCTACTTCTCATGCAAAAGGTACATAAATATAAAACATTTCCTCCACTTTCGTTCCTCTAAGGAAAAGAAAAATAATCTCAAATTTCATTTAAAGATTGGCTTTGGCAGTTTTCTCAGAGTTTCTTCCAATGGACAGTAGCATTTATATTATGTTGTTATTCCCTTTCTAAAAAGAAAGAAGTTAAATTTTTCCATGTGGGAAGAATTGCAACTCTTACTGAACTAAAATAAGGATAATTTTATGTTTCAAATATTTCTTTAGTATTACTTTGGTTCAACAGTCTTCTTCGACTTTGTCTCTTTGAGTTAGAAATCAGCGCAGTACTTTGTTATCTCAAGCAAGTAGGAATGTTTTCACTCCTAAGCAATGCTACAGCACGCTTGTCAGAAAACACTTGCCATACAAGGGAAAGGGCACTGGGCTTGGAAATAAGTCATTCTTCTGCCTTTAGCCATATGAAAATATTTCTTCATTTTTATTTTTCTCCTGTTTCAGATATAGATACATAACAGCTTTATTCTCACCCAAAGTTCCAATATAAAAAGTTAGTATAAATTTACCCTGTTTATTAAGCATCTTCTTATTTGTCTCACATTGAACTTCACATTAGTGTTATGTTCCTTTGAGCCTATAAAAAATAATTTTCTTGGTAAAATAAGCAGTAATGCAGATCAATGACACAGCTATAATTCCAAGGTTATTGCTGCCACAGGTGAAACAAACAAACAAACAAAAAACATCATGGCTTACAATATTTCCATGTCTCCTACTACCAAATTATAGGTTTGTCTTCAGTGAGGAGGTACACATTGTATTTATTGACAACTGCTAAAATATACTTAGATTTGTCAAAGACTTTGAATCTCATATATGACATAAAAGGCAAGCATTTTCTCAGTGCAATGGTATGAAGGCTCATTTGCAAATAGTGTGTGTGTGTTGGGGAGTTCCTCCCTTCGAAATTCAAGACTTTTTCACTTGAATAATAAGGAAAATAATATTACTATAAAAGGAGACAGAAGATGAATGGAAAGAAAGATTTTGTGTTAAGAGTTCAATTGCAAAAGGAGACTAATTCTTTTCATACACTAGAAAATTGTTGTATTAAATATTATTTTAAAGAAATCTCCCTTTTAACATGAAATTAGGCTTGGATGATATTATATTGAGATATGGGATTCAAGTGTAATGTTTAAACATTCCATACTCATTGAAGCTTTTCTCTAAAATCCTACATTATATCAACAATTAAAAATTGAATTTATGTCCTTTCAACTACCAGCCCTTCCTGAAATTTTTGTTAAAACACTACAAATTAAAATTTACGATTAACTCAGATTTGTATTCAAACAAAACCAAGAGGAACTGAGGCAATGTTCTTACAATCTTCACACTTCCTGAACCACAATGTGTAAGGGAGTGAGAACAAACACATACATTAAAATGCACATTACGCAAACATATTCATACTTCATGAACACACATATGGCTAACGGAATAAATTCTTCCTTCCTGTAGTCTAACTCTAAAACCCTTTTAAAAACTGAGTTTTCAGTGCAATAATGAGTCTGGTTCCTTCACGTTGGAAGACCTTGTTGGTCTATAACCATAATAAATAATGGTAAGTGGCTGATTTTGGAAGGTCTTTGAGATAGAGACCAAATGCTAAGATTCTTTTTCCTGATATTTAATATAAAGGGTATAGGTGTCAAATTCCTATTCTCATGGAAAGTAGCATACATGCTGTGGAAAAGAAGCTTTGAAGTTATCAGAAACTTTTTTAATCTATATGATCTGGAGCAAAGTAGAGCTGTCTGTTTGTATTACTCAGGGTACTTAGCTGCTCTGTTGCCCTTGTGGGTCAAACTTTAGTGTAAATAACTTTATCCTGAAGCAAGTATTTGGATGTGCCCCACGTCTGTCAGTGAAGCATTTGGATCCAATCTAAACACAAGCCTGAAACAGGGTAGCTACAGCACACATGAAACTTACCAAATTCCCCTACTTTGAAAGCCTGTTTTTGTTTTGAAATACATATGTGAGGGAAAAAAGTGGATATTTGACATTTCAGTCTCTGTGTTGTTTTTCTTTTCTTTGATCTGACAAGTGACCAGAAATATTCGGATGTTACTTGTCCCCATAGATGAAAGCAAAGGCATTACATAGTAAAATGGACTGCATGGTAGGATTATTTCTTTCTCTCTTTCTCTCCCTCTCTGTCTCTCACACACACACACACACACACACACCCCTGAAATGTAGACCAGTCTCATAGTCTACATGCCTTGCAATATTTGGCAAGGAGAGGACTTGGGGTGGGGGGGATTAAACAAAATGATTTTAAGAACCTGAAAGTCCAAAACACTGCTAATTATTTTTATTTTATTATTTTTGTCAGGCAATTAAGTCATCTATATTCTACTTTCAGAGCCTTCCACTTATCTTCTCTAGTTTGGTGTGCTCATTGATGTTGTGAAGTGTGGTTTTTGGAAATAATACTGCTGCCGTATTTGGGAAACTGACGAACATTTAAAAATCACGGTTCAAAAAATATTTTTAATGGCAAGGAGGCCTCACTTGAGAGAGAATCAAAATTGCTTTTTTTTAGCGGACAAATATGTTGTTTTATGAGAAAGAGACATATAAGTATATAGAAGCTGATATTCAGGATTTATGTTCCCATATACTCACCAAGTAGCTACTAAAATTTTTTAGAGTTAAGAATTTAGTCTCCATCTTAAAACTCACGACCCACTAAAGTAAGAATCAGTGCTCTAAGTGATGTCCCTGAGTCATTGAATTGGTTCAGAAATAGTTATTTTAAAAGTCGGTTACTACTTATTAATCCTATAGAATATATTTTTGTCAATCTGCTCATCTCCTTATGTGCATTATGCAATTTAGTATACCTATAAGTAAGTATAAATTACCTGATCAAGTAAGCAACACAACAAGCATTTTACTTAGGAATGTCTGGCTTTAAATCTTGACTCTTAAATACTACTCTGTAGTGATATAGACATCTAATGCATTCTATGACATATGAAGTATATACACCAGACTAGACATTTTAATATGAAGCTGAGACAACACTTAGAAAACCTTGAGCATGGTACCTGACACATAGTAAGCATTCTTTAAATGTTAGTATCTCACTAATAAATCTCTTAAGTATTTAAAAACTGATTTTATTTTAAAAGAAAAAAATGGAAACAGTACCTAACAATACACATGAATGACCATTAATAATTAGTTCTCTTTAAAAAAGTGTGTATAATGAGGGCAAAAACCATAAATGAATAAAATATTTCATAATACAGAATTTAAATAAATAGTTCAAGAGAACAATAAAGATGTGATAAAGCAGTACACATAGCACCTTATACAGACAACATTGTCTCTACAAAACAGTATTTTAATGTAGAACAATTCAAAAGCATTTAGGGTATAAGTGAAATTTGAAATTATCTTGAATGTGGGGTAGAATCTGCATAAGGAATAGGAGGGAGAGATTCTTGATGGACAGAATTGCATGAACAAAGGGAGGGTGGCTGAGTTGTTAAGAACACTAAACTATGATTTTTACATTTCAGCATTTTGCATTATTTGAGAAAAACTGATGACCCATTTATAGCAGATTATAGTAACACTTGACTCAACACACTCTTTAGCTTATTTAAGAGATCAGGTGCTATAGTACAACAAACATCCATGTCAGGGTCAGAAGATCTTTTCCTAGGTGTTTTACATAAACAGCATAATATTCTATTTAGAATCCAAAATGTTTGACTTCTAATTGTCAATAGGTGGATGCTTTTTACATTCAAATTCAAAACCCACAGAGAAAAATAATGATGATACCTCTTTAAAAACATAATCTACTGGGCTATGAGTATGTATGCTTATTGGGTGTATGGCACATATATTGAGCTTAAGAGGGAAAGAGTGTGGAAGAGCAGTGGGAAAGAGAGCAGATGATTTGAAATGATGGGCCACTTTTATTTATAACAAAGATTACTTTATGGAAGCTATTGAAAAATCAGGAAGAATCAGAGAACAAGTAGCAGAGAAGCAGCTATTTAACTGTATCCCCAAACACAAGCATAGCATGTGAGTTAATAACCACAGTTATCTGTATGGTCAATGCCCTCAGAAACAAAGCTTTCCTATATATCAATCACTCTTGCAAACCACTGTAGTGCTGTTAGGTCCTTTAGGTAAATTACTGTAAAGATTCCAGGCCTTAGAGAAATTGTAATTAATAGGGTGTCATTAATCTCCTTATTCACACCTGGAACTCAACTACAGCAATACTTCTTCTTTTATCCTCAATTCCATGGTATGTTGTGCATGTACCACTAAGAATGTCAACATGATGAGATCTTAGACATTCCAGCACATTTTTGTCATTATCAACAGGTGTGGGACTCACCTAGATGAACACCCCATAAGTGGTGAAGCAGCTTTGAGGTCACAAAGTTGATTATCCAGGTGAATTCCCAGCTTCCTTTATTATAGACCATCTGCTCTTTATCTCCTAAAATAGTGGCTGAACTGTATTTTGTAATCCAATAAGGAGATTGGATTAAGTCAGACTCCCTATCTTAAAAAATTAGATTTATGTTTTAAAAGGTAGTGGTTATTAAAAAACAAATAAAAACTTAAAAACTTATTTGGTTTTTGGTTCAGTGCTGGAAACCATCATTCTCAGCAAACTATGGCAAGAACAGAAAACCAAACACCGCATGTTCTCACTCATAGGTGGGAATTGAACAATGAGATCACTTAGACACAGGAAGGGGAACATCACACACCGGGGCCTATTGTAGGGGGGGTGGGGAGGGATAGCATTGGGAGATATACCTAATGTAAATGACGAGTTAATGGGTGCAGCACACCAACATGTCACATGAATACATATGTAACAAACCTGCACGTTGTGCACATGTACCCTAGAACTTAAAGTATAATAATAAAAAAAAAAACTTATTTGGTTTTTGGTTCAATAGTTTCTATAAATAATCTGTAAATAGATTATTTATAAATAAATAATCCATAGATTATAGATAAATAAAATGTTTATTTATCTATAAGGCCATTTTAATCATTGCAATTACTACAGTTAAGAGTGTAATTGTAACAGAATTATGCTACCGTGATTAACACTGCATGCTAGGGAAACATTTGACTATGGTCTCAAGATTTCTTCTGAAATATACTAAAGTTATCTCCAAAGGAGGGCTAAATTGTTTGATTGTGAGAGGAACTAAAATATAAACTAGTTGCAATGTAGTTACCCCAAAGGAAGCTACAAAGTCCAAACACAGCGCTTACTTTCTGTGGTGGTTTTCTTCCAATACAGTACAACTTTAGACTGAAAAATTGTACATATAGTTAATACAAATGAATAATAATAAAAAAATCAAATTAACTGCAAATATCCAGAGAACCCGCTCCCGACGTTTAACATGGGCTCTTTTCTATTTCCCAAGTGTCTCGGCTGGGTTGAGAAATAAAGGAAAATAGCACAAGAGAGAGAAATTTAAAGCTGGGTGTCCGGGGGAGACATCACATGTCGGCAGGATCCGTGATGTTCCCTGAGCGGTAAAACCAGCAAGTTTTTATTAGCGATTTTCAAAAGGGGAGGGAGTGCACGAATAGGGTATGGGTCACAGAGATCACATACTTCACAAGGTAATAAAATATCGCAAAAAAAAAAAAAAAAAAAAAAAAAAAAAAAAAAAAAAAAAAAAAAATGGAGGCAAGGCGAGATAACAGGACCACCTGATGAGGTAAAATTAAAATTGCTAATGAAGTTTCCAGCACGCATTGTCTTTGATAACATCTTATCAGAAAACAGGGTTTGAGAGCAGGTAACCTGTCTGACCACAATTTATTAGGTGGGAATTTTGCCATCCTAGTAAGCCTGGGAGCACTATAGGAGGCCAAGGCTTATTTCATCTCATCGGCTTCCACCATAAAAGACCGGATTCCTTAAAAAGGGGCCGTCTATAGGCCTACCTTCAGGGTGCATTCTCTTTCTCAGGGATGTTCCTTGTTGAGAAAAACAATTCAGCGATATTTCTCCTATTTGCTTATGAAACGGGAGGAATATAGCTCCGTCCCGCTCACCCGGCGGCCAGTTCAAAGTTACCTCTCTTGTTCCCTGAACATCGCTGTTATCCTGTTCTTTTTTTAAGATGCCCAGATTTCATACTGTTCAAACACACATGCTCTACAAACAATTTGTGCAGTTGACACAATCGCAGGGTCCTGAGGCGATATTCATCCTCCTCAGCTAACAAAGAAGATGACGGGATTAAGTGATTAAAGTAAAGACAGGTATAGGAAAACACAGGGGTATTCATTGGGGAAGTGATAAGTGTCCATGAAATCTTCACAATTTATGTTCAGAGATTACAGTAAAGACAGGTGTAAGAAATTATAAAAATATTAATTTGGGGAACTAATAAATGTCCATGAAATCTTCACAATTTATGTTCTTCGGTCGCGGCTTCAGCCGGTCCCTCTGTTCGGGGTCCCTGACTTCCCGCAACAAAACCCTTTTATTTTTAGTAGCAGTGTTTGTAGTTTTTGTTTACTTTATTTGGGAAGTGGTGGTGACTTAAGATTGAATGGAGCCATTAAAGCCCCTCTGAGTTGTTATGAAACTAACAATAATACCTTGCCAATACAAAAATAACTCCTTTCACTTGTTTCCATAGGGAGACTAGCTTGACTATTTTTAGCCTCACTTGGTATTACTGACTATAGACCTTATAATTTTGAATATGTTGAATGTTTTTAATATGGATTTCCCCAAAGTCCTCTCATCTGACAATACTTGAATTTTTTAGATTGAAAAGATGCAAACAGTTTATACAATGGCCAAGAGTAGAGGGACTTTAATTATAGTCCTCAATCCAAATATCAGTAAAACTTACCATTCCTTACATGAATAACAAAATTTTCAGATGTTTGCAGGCAAATCAATTCATATAAGAGTAATAGAGCCTTCTGTGAGAGCAAATAATTATTTTCTTGTAAATATGGTCAATGTGGATCAATAGGTTAGAAAAATACGTTATGCTAAATCCTCAATGTTTTATTCAACAGTGTTTGTATCTAGGAATATAATAATTTACTCCTGAGTTCATTTTCTTTAAACTATTTATTGCTTCAAGCAGCAGATTGAAAAGTGAAATAAACATCATTATAGCTTGTGAATGTATAAAACTTAATGACTTTAAGAGCATTAAGTTCACCTCTTGAATGCTTTACTGCTTAGAAATTTCTTCTGCCAGATACACCAAATCATCTCTCTCAAGTTCAAAGTTCCACAGATCTCTAGGGCAGGGGCAAAATGCTGCCAATCTCTATGCTAAAGCATAGCAAGAGTGACCTTTGCTCCAGCTTCCAAGAAGTTACTCATTTCCACCTGAGGCTACATCTGTCTGGCTATGTCTGTCCACATCACTATCAATATTTTGGTCAAAACCATTCAATAACTCTCCAGAAAATTCCAAACTTTCCCACACCTTCCTATCTTTTTCTGAGCCCTCCAAACTGTTGCAGCCTCTGCCCATTACCCATTTCCAAAGACACATGTTTTGGGGGTATCTTTATAGCAGTTCTCCATTACCTCAGTACCAGTTTACTGTAATAGTCCACTTTCACATTGCTGCTAGTATAAAGATCTGCCCGGGGCTGGGAAAAAAAGTTTTTCTCTTTTCTTTTCTTTTCTTTTTTCTTTTTTCTTTTATTTTTTGAGACGGAAGTCTCGCTCTTTCACCCAGACTGGACTGCAGTGGTGCTATCTCAGCTCACTGCAAGCTCCACCTCCCAGGTTCACGCCATTCTCCTGCCTCAGCATCCCGAGTAGCTGCGACTACAGGCGCCTGCCACCGCGCCTGGCTAATTTTTTATATTTTTAGTAGAGAGGGGGTTTCACCGTGTCAGCCAGGATGGTCTCGATCTCCTGACCTCCTGATCGGCCCTCCTCGGCCTCCCAAAGTGCTGGGGTTACAGGTGTGAGCCACCGCGCCCGGCGAAAAAAGGTTTTTTCTGTTATTGTTTGTCTGTTTGATTTTTGAGGCGAAGTCTCGCTCTGTCGCCCAGGCTGGAGTGCAGTGGCACCATCTCAGCTCACTGCAACCTCCACCTTTGGGTACAGGCGATTCTCCTGCCTCAGCCTCCTGGGTAGCTGTGATTACAGGCACCTGCCACCACGCCTGGATAATTTTTTTTTTTTTTTTTTTTTTTAAGTAGAGATGGGGTTTCACCATGTTGGCCGGGCTGGTCTCGAACTTCTGACTTTGTGATCCGCCCAACTCAGCCTCTCAAAGTGCTGGGATGACAAGCATGAGCCACCACGCCCAGCTGGTAGAAAAAATGTTTAACTGACTCACATTTCAGCATGGCTGGGGATACCTCAGGGATCTTACAATCATGGCAGAGACGAAGGAGAAGCAAGGCACCTTCTTCATAAGGTGGCAGGAAGAATGAACACAGGCAGAGAAACCAAACACGTATAAAACCATCTAATCTCATGAGAACTCACTGTCATGAGAACAGCATGGGGGAAACTGCCCCCATAATTCAGTTACCTCCACTTGGTCTGTTCCTTGACATGTGGGGATTATGGGGATTATAATTCAAGATGAGATTTGGGAGGAGACACAAAGCCTAACCATATCAATGATTTACACACATCTGAAATGTATAATAATAAAATCCATATTAACTTAACAGAACTTGTGCCACAGCCATTCTATTATTGACCTAGTATTTATTAAGAGGTTACTTACTTTCAACTGCCAATTCTGAATGTTTTTGTCTGGATCTTTCTTCAGTTTTTGAAAACTCTGTCACATATATATGTGTGTATATATACATATATGTGTGTATTTATCACATATATATACATATATATGTATAAAATATAAAAATCGTAGTTTCGTATTCCTTTGTGGTAACTACATTGCAACTTAGGTATATACATACATATATACACACACACACACACATATACACATATATATGTATATAGGTATATACCTAAGTTGCAATGTAGTTACCACAAAGGAAGTCACGGAATCCAAACACAACTCTTACTTTCTGTGCTGGTTTTCTTCCAATTCAGTATAACTTTAGACCGAAAAATTGTACATATAATTAATACAAATGAATCAAACAAAATCAAATTAACTGCAAATATCCAGAGATAAATTCGTTTATTTTTAGTTGTGTACGTACTTTTTGTTTACTTTATTTGGGAAGGGGTGGTGATGCACACATGCACATACATATGTAGTCCACAATGAAGAAAACTCTCTTCCTATATTTTCATACGTGTTCTTTAATTTAAAACTACTGAATTGGAGATTGCATATGTAAGCCATTTACAGAGGCAAGAGAACATTCTGGGCCCAATTAGCACAACAAATTCAGTAGTGAAAGGCTTTTCATATTCTACAGTTGGGTTAACATTGTGGGAGGCAGAATTTGGAGAAGGGTAGGGAAAGGCTATGAAAAGGATATTCCTTTTTAATTAAATCATTGAAAATCTGCTTTAAATTCCACACAGAAACCCAAAATGAATATAGATTTCTCATAGTAGTTGTCCAATGATGAGAAATAAAATAACCTGAAGAATCGTGAAATAGCGAAGTTACATTTCATTTACTTCAGGCTGATTTCTCTATTTGTACTCCATGCTACTTCAAGCAGGCCCTATTTATAAAAACAACCAAACAGTTCATATATGAAAACTGAGTTAGATGCTCTCTATTCTTTTTACGAAAAATATTGTTTAATTTTCTAGTTTTTTGCATCTCAATATACATACTTCTACACACACACAAAACACTTGTGTGTACACTTGCTTATCTACATAGAGACTTTTGGCCTGGGAAACTTAGAGATACAACTTTAGGAGCAATTGACTGCTGAAGATCTGTTAGCTAGGATGACAAAGCATCTCTGAATTTATAATATGGGTCAATAGAAAAATGAAAATCGATTTAATAAAATAATACCTTCGCTTTGTATCACACTTTTCTCCCTTTATAAAGCACTTGTACAGAATCCTGATAACAGCTTTAAGAGGTTGGTTTTGATTTTAAATTAATAAAATTTCAAAACAGAAAGGGTCCTGTGTTTTTATCTTATCTCTTTACATTACAGATAAAAAAAAATGCTGAGAAGTTGGGTTGCAAACCTTAGACCAAAATAATATAATGGAAGAAGTAAAGATTGTGATTAGAGAATAGTAAATCTGAGGTCCAGCTCTGCTACTCTTAAACTGTGTAAACTTTCATGAGCAAATCATTTTACTTCTGTGAGTCTCAGTCTTATATTTTTAAAAATATGGAGCATGGTACCTAATTTGTTTAGTTATTGTGTAGATTAAGTAAAATTATATTCAGAAAGCACCTACACACTATTTGGTACATAGATACTCAACTAAAGATAGTTGTATTCCTGCAGGGCATTCTGCAATGCACACACATAAATGTCTTCAGGAATATATTTACTACCTAAGGCAAGGTGTAATATTACACAGAGAAGAAAGTGTTTGGCAAATCCTTTTTAAACGTTGATAATAAGGCCGGGTGTGGTGACTCATGCCTGTAATCCCAGCACTTTGGGAGGCCGAGGCAGGTGGATCACGGGGTCAGAAGATGGAGATCATCCTTGCTAACACAGTGAAACCCCGTCTCTACTAAAAATACAAAAAGAAAAAAAAAAAGAATAGCCAGGCATGGTGGTGGGTGCCTGTAGTCCCAGCTACTTGGAAGGCTGAAGCAGGAGAATGGCATGAACCTGGGAGGCAGAGCTTGCAGTGAGCCGATATGCACTCCAGCCTGGGCAAAAGAGCGAGACTCCGTCTCAAAAAAGAAAAGAAAAAAAAAGTTGATAATAAAACTGGAATTATATTCTGCTAGTTTCCATGTATTTTAGAATAAGCCACCAAGTGGAGGATCAAAACAAAAACAGAAACAACATTGAAACAAGATTTGTCTATATGCATTGATATATATTGTCTGTACATGTTGGCCTAGGTGATATGACTCTTGAGGTAGGAGGATGCATCTTTTTTCTACCATGTATTATTTTACCCTACTTATCAGAAATTCCATTGTTTATTTTTGATACTTAGCATATCTTCAAGTTTAATTGTAATTAAAATATAATTACAACTGTTTCTACTTACTCTATAGTTTATTGCAGAACTGTGAAATAACATGAAGAAGAAAATAAAGAAGATTCACTAACCTACCACCCAGAGAAAAACAAGCCTAATATTTTCATTTATTTTCTTAGTAATTCATTTCCCATGAGCATGTCTATGTATTAGAATTGTAATATGTTGAGTGAGCTTTACCAGGATCTTTTCAATTTTCATATTGTGATAATTTTTACACCATATATTTATGTATTTGAAAACATAATTTCGGTGGCTACCTACTAGTTCTATGATATGGACATTTCACAATATATTTTTACTACATTTAATTACTACAAAGTCAGTTTAATTACTCTTAGTGCAGCTATCAACAAGATCTTACTTTTCTGAAATAGCAACTCTCTTGTCAATGGGAATAGCCTATTTTCTTCTAGTGAAGTAAAGGGTCTTGATATCATAACCTAGGCAGGTGGCAAACAGTATATTGGTAGCTAAAGTATATTAAAATAATTGTAAATTTGAAGTCTTCGGACAGGGCTTACTCACATTTTATCACAATCCTCTACTACAACACTATCATTTTACTACTGTTTTAGTAGTAGAATGTTGTGATAGAAGATTGTGGAATTATACTACTATAAAATTATAAAACACAATTTTATCACAACCCTCTATCATTTTACTACTTGTTACCTTACTTTACTTCCTTGGCACTGAAGGGATTTGCTTATGACTTTTCATAGAGATGTAAGACTGATAAAATATGTAATTCTTTATTTAAATACATTTCTACTTTACTAGTCTGTGAAATCTTTAAAAACAAGGACCACAGCAAAATCCGTCTCTGTGTGTTGTATAATGTCTCTGATCAAGACTGAATCCCAGGAATGATAGAAATAGGACTGATGTTCGTCATCATCCCAGAGATACAGCTAGTTAAAAGCTAACATTTTGCCTGAGTTGTAGCCACAGACCTTTCTAAACTGATTTGTAATGTTCTTGCTTGCATTCCACTGAGCTAAGTCAGAAAACAACATGGATCCTGCCCTTCTTCTACGTACCCTGTTCTGGGTTTAGTGATGGAAAAAAACGTAAAAACAGGAAAGTTACAATGCTACGAAAGGAACAGACAGGAATCCTTGTCTGTGATAAAACCTAAAGTATTTAGGGATAAAGAATGCCTTCCTGTTTGCTCTATAACCAGGACACATAGGTAACCATCGGGTAAGTTTTATTATAAATAAGGTTGATCCTTATCAAGAATAAAACGACCCTTCTAAATCTACAAAGCAAAAATTCAACTTTTCTCTGCAGTGTATAAACCTATATCTGTTAATAGCTTTGTTTTAGCCATCACTTGAGGCCAGAAGTTTGAGACCAGTCTTGGCAACACAGTAATACCCCACCTCTATGAAAATAAAATAAAATAATTAACCTGTTGTGGTGGTATGTGCCTGCAATCCTAGCTGCTCAGGAGGCTGAGGCAGGAGGATCTCTTGAGTCTAGGAGTTTGAGGCTGCAATGATCTATGATGATGCCACTGCACTCCAGCCTGAGTAACGGAGTGAGACCCTTTTTACAACAAAACTAAACTAAACTAGACAAAAAACAATAATAAACAATTGGCACGTTTCTGGAATGGAATTGACGGGGAAGGTAGGGGTGCAGTTATTATATAGCTGTTTTTGAGCAGACTCTTTTCCTTTTTTTTTTTTTTTTTTTTTTTTTTTTTTTTGAGATGGAGTCTCGCCCTGCCGCCCAGGCTGGAGTGCAATGGCGCGATCTCGGCTCACTGCAACGTCTGCCTCCTGGGTTCAAACGATTTTCCTGCCTCAGCCTCCTGACTAGCTGTGATTACAGGCGCCTACCACCATGCCCAGCTAATTTTTGTATTTTTAGTAGAGACGGGATTTCACCATGTTGGCCAGGCAGGTCTCCAACTCCTGACCTCGTGATCCACCCGCTTTGGCCTCCCAATGTGCTGGGATTACAGGTGTGAGCCACCGCGCCCTGTGCCTTTTCCCTTTAGATTGCCAGCAAAGCCAGTTGTACTCAGGCCAAGTGGGGAAGCACACAGATGACCAGGTTTTCTTTTAGGCATTGCCATCACTGACTTTGTCACACTTGGGTTTTGCTGACTTCTCTGCAATAGCGGAAATTATCTGGAGACATCTAGAAACCCTATTTTTACTGTTATATTCCTCCATTTTTTATTATTTATTTATTTATTTATTTATTTTGAGACAGAGTCTCTCTCTGTTCCCCAGGCTGGAGAGCAGTGGCGCGATCTCGGCTCACTGCAAGCTCCGCCTCCCGTATTCACGCCATTCTCCTGCCCCAGCCTCCCGAGTAGCTGGGACTACAGGCGCCCACCGCCATGCCCAGCTAATTTTTTTGTATTTTTAGTAGAGATGGGGTTTCACCGTGTTAGCCAGGATGATCTCGATCTTCTGACCTCGTGATCTGCCCACCTCAGCCTCCCAAAGTGCTGGGATTCAGGGATGAGACACCGCCCCCGGCCTAGATTCCTCTATAGCACTCATTCATGGCCTGCATCACTGAATTGGTATGTGTCCCCAAGCTAGGATCTCTTTGAAAGCAAATCAAGCTATTCATAAGAATAAAACATTGTCAAATGTATAATTCCATGGAAGTAGAAGTGAGGAATTAACTTTCTACATGCATTGTTCTTGTCTCCTTGCTTAGATGTAACCTCCATAAGAGCAACAACTCTATCTGTTATTTCTGGTATTATCTCCATCACTAAACCCAAGACAAGGTATATGGTAGTAGTACAGTTAATCCATGTTGTTTGACTGACTTTGCTCAGTGAAATGCAAGCAAAACATAACAAATGAGTTTAGAGAGGTCTGTATCTCCAAGTCAAACAAAATACCAATTTATAACTAGCTGTGTTTCCAAGCTAATGAGAAACATTCAAACTATTTCTGCAATTTCTTGGATTCAGTCCTGTTTACAGGCATTAAATAACATTCTGAATCCCAATGCAGTTTCATGTCTTCCCTTTGAATTACAATTTTTCCCTATAACTGGTCCTGTTTTGAAAGGCCCAAACATTATCAGAAAGATATATTTCTGAACAATACAAGGCAATGGTTCTGACTGCCATCCCACCAAAACCAAAATTGAAGTGGACATTTAATTCTTAAATTCCTCTTCTGTCTGATACAACACACCCACGGAGGAAGGCGAATCAGAACTCAGAGAGGTCAGGGGGTAGTGCTTATCAGCATCAGAGGTACATGGCAAACAGGTATTTGTCAGCTCGCCCAAATCAGAGCTCCAAAGAGTGTGGTTCTGAAGAAAGAAAACAGATACAGAGCTGAAGTCAGCACCTTCTGGAAGAACTCTGCAATCCTAGTTGTTCCATAGGAAATACATTTAATTAAACAAATAAAATGTACTTTAACAATGAACTTGGAGGTGAGAAAGAAAAGAGGGTCTTTGGGAAGTCTCTTAGAAAAGTATTTGGACGTGATCTAACTAGAATGATTTCCAACATAATTGAGTACCAATTATATGCCAAGTACTATAGAGATATGATAGTAAAGATGGACTCATTTTTCTCCATTAATTTTAATGCATCATAATGACAAATACAGAAATTCCAAATTAGCATTCTGTTTTTTTTCCTTCAGATAAGTCACAAGGGGCAGACAGTTGAGTGATAAGTGTAATCCAAATAATCATTGCGGACACCAGTGGAAGAGATCATTAAGAGTAACACCCTTATCTCAGTGACGTTCAAATTGTACTGTCTACTCTGTATAAAAGTTATCACTCTAAAGATATTTTTATCAGCTAACTACTATGGCATAACAAAACATTTCAAAACTTAGTGTTTTAAAACAAAAATGAGTGATTTTTTACAACTCTACAGATTGGCTAGGTAGCTCTGCTGATAAGGGCCAGGACTGAGTGATTTCAACTGGATTTTGTCATGTGTTTGTAGTCACCTTGCAGGTCACTTTGAACCTTGCCTGGGATTAATAGCACTGTTTTTTAGAGTTTCTCAATCTCTATCAGACTAGCCTCGAGGTGTTTTCATACAGAGTCAGGTCTATGCAAAGCCTACGGAAGCCTAGGATCTGAACTGGTACATTTTTATTTCTCTTTCATTTTATTGACCAAAGAACGTCACAAAACCAGTCCAGATTTAATGAGTGTGGTGGAATTCCATCACTTGAAGAAAATGAGACAAAATTACCTGCCAAGGGCATAGACAAAGAGAGGGCTGGAGAAGTAGGCTCTTTTATTTGGCAATCAATCTATCTCAATATTAGATTAAGACACTCTTAAAAGCAAAACCTCAGATTACTTTTTCCCTGATGTCATCCAGGAGGAAAAGGAACACCTCATTTAGAATGTTCTTGAAAGCAGTTAACTCAATTGCAATCTTATTATATTCCTCATCATTCAGAATTTAGAGTCAGAGCTGTTCTATGGTACAGTTCCATACCAATGTTTCCCAAATACAAAGGTGATTTTGATTAGCACATTGCAGATTTATTTGGAGAGTAGTGACATCAGCAAGATGGCAGAATAAAAGCTTCCAGGACTTGTTTCTTCACAAAGCCACCAAATGAGCAACCAGTCATGCACTAAAATATCTTCATAAAGCTAAGGAAATCAGATGAGGGATTACAGCACTTGTTTAGAGTATAAAAGTATGAAAATATGCATTGAAGAGCATAGAAAAAATAGTTTCACATTACCTGTGCCACCCCTCCCTGAAATCCACATAGCACAATGCAGACAGAGATATCTTCTTCATTGGGGAAGAAGAGTGAAATGAGCACACAACTTCATCAAAGACCCCAGCATAGGCCAGCCTCCATTGTCCCATACTTTAGGCCAGTCTTTATGGACCCAGGCTAGCCCTCATGGACTCAAACTCTAGGCCCACCCCAATTTCAAGCCAATGGATCTAAGTGTAAGACAAGCCCATGAATGAAGACAATGTCAGTTCAGCCTCCATGGACCCAGGCTTTAAGATGTCCCCCATGGATCCATGATCCAGGCCAACATTTGCAGATTCAGGCTCTAGGCCCACATTTGTGCACCAAGACTTCAGGCCTGCTCACACAAACCAAAGCCCCAGGCCTACTACACGGCACTCGAGCACCAGACTGGGTCCTGTGGACCAGGTAATGAATCTGCCCAAGAGTTGACCCAGGCCAGTCTACCTGGGTCAACGGGATATTTTTTTGTATTTTTAGTAGAGACAGGAACTCTACTAATTGACCCTCCCAGAATCTCTGGATGGGCTGACTTGTGAAGGGATTTTTTTCTGCCAAAGTTAGTTTGCTAATATGAGAAGAGGTACCTACTTCTTCAAATGTGCAGACATCAAGACAAAGCTATAAAAATTACCAAAAAAGTCAGAGAAACATGACACAACCAAAGGGATAAAATAAAGCACTGGTAACTTACCCTAAAGTAATGAAGATCAAAAGATTTTCTGACAAATAATTCAATATAAGCATCTTAACAGTGTTCAATGAGATACAAGAGAACATGGATAGACAACTAAACAGTAAAAAAAATAAAATGTGTAGTTTTACAAATAGCTAGAAACCATAAAAAAAGACACACAGAAATTCCGGAGCTGAGGAACACAATGAACTAAAATATTTTATAGAGAACCTCAATAGGAAACTTAGTCAGGTAGAGAAAAGAATCAATGAACTCAAAGATATATTACTTGAACAAACTAAGTCAGATGAACAAAAATAAAAAAAAAGAATTAAAAAAGTGAAAAACTTTTTGGGACATATGGAACACCATAATGCAAACCGACATATACATTATAGAAATCTCAGAAGGGGGAGGAAAAAAGATGGGACATTAGCTTACTTTTAATAAAATTACAGAAAATTTCCCAAATCTGGAGAGGGCAAAAAAGAATATACAGATCCATGAAGTACAAAGAACTCTAAGTAGATTAATCATAAATATATCTTCACCAAAAATCATTATAATAAAATTCTCAAAAGTAAAAGACAAAGAGAAAATTTGAAAGCAGCAAGAAAACAGTAACTTATCCCATACAAGAAAATCCTCATAAGACAATAAACAGAAAAAATTTCAGCAGATAACTGTGCTAGAGGATAGAGTGAAGGGATATATTCAATTCAAAAGAATGAAAGGAGAAAAAAACCATCAAAATTAAGAATACTATATATGGCAAGTCTGTCAGGAATGAAGAGAAAGATAAAGATTGTTCTTGGCAAACCAAAACTCAGACAATTTATTAACTGTAGACTTGCTTGGAAGAAGTGCTAAATTTGAGTTCATCAAGTTGAAACAAAAGACTGCTATGTAACAATAAGAAAATATAGAAAAGTATAAAATCTTCTGTAAAAGTAAAAATATAGTCAAATTCAGAACACTGTAATACTGTAATGGTGTGCAAATCACTTGTAACTCTAGTAGAAAAAAGTATTAAAAATAACTATAGCTATAATGATTTATTAATGTAAATGCAATATAAAAATAAGTAAATTAGGCCAGGCATGATGGCTCATGCCTGTAATCCCAGAACTTTGGGAGGCCAAGGCGAGCAGATCTCTTGAGGTCAGGAGTTCGAGACCAGCCTGGCCAACATGGTGAAATCCTGTCTCTACTAAAAATACAAAAAAAAAAAAAAAAAAAAAATTAGCCAGGTGTGGTGGCGGGTGCCTGTAATCCCAGCTACTCAGGAGGCTGAAGTGTGAGAATCACTTGAACCTCAGAGGCAGAGGTTGCAGTGAGCCGAGATCATGCCATGGCACTCCAGCCTAGGCAACAGAGGGAGACTCCATCTCAAAAAGAAAAAAAAAAAAAAAAGTAAATTTTGACATCAACAACATAACCTGTGGGGAAAGAAGTTTAAATATAGACATTCTGTATGCAAAGTTAAGTTGTTGTCATTGTAAAACAGACTATTATGACCAAAAGATGTTTTATGTAATTATATTGTAACCACAAAGAAAAGAAAACCCATAGTAGATACACAAAAGATAAAGACAAAGGAATCAAATAATACAACTACAAAAAATTATCTAATCACAAAGACAGCAAGAAAGACACCAACTATAAAAGTCAGTAAACAATCAATAAAAAGGCAGTAGTAAGTCTTTATCTATCAATAATGACTTTAATGTAAATGAATTAAGTTATCTAATCAATAAGAAAATACAGAGTGGGTGAATAGATAAAGAAAATGAGACCTAACTATATGCAGTTGTATTAGTCCATTTTGCATTTCTAAAAAGGAATATATGAGGCTTAGTAATTTAAAAAGAAAATACTTTCATTTGGCTCACATTCTGCAGGCTGTATCATCATGCCATCAGCATCTACATGGCTTCTGGTGAGGTCTCAGAAAGCTTTTACTCTGGCAGTAGGTGGAGGGGGAGGAGACATGTGAGATGGTGAGGGAGAGAGAAAGGCCAGTGGGTAGAAGTCCCAGATGTTATAACAATCAGATCTCATATGAACTCATTACCACAGAGAGGGCACCACGCCATTCATGAGGGATCTGCCTCCATGACCCAAACACCTCCCACTAGTCTGAAATTTCAGCACTGGAGATCACAGTTCAACATGAGATATTGAGGGGACAAATACCCAAACCATATCAGCAGCCTACAAGAAACTCATTTTAGCTTGAAGGACAGATATAGGCTAGAAGTAAGGGAATAAAAATAATATAACATGCAAATGAAAACCAGAAAGAGAGCAGGGATAGCTACACTTACTTCAGAAAATTAGACATTATAGTAGTCCCGTTTGCATTTCTGTAAAGGAATACCTAAGATTGGATAATTTATAAAGAAAAAAAAAGGTTTATTTGGCTCACAGTTCTGCAGGCTGTACAAGTCTTCTTGATTTCTGGTGAGGCCCTTGGGAAGCCATTATTCAGGGTGGAAGGTGAAGTGGAAGCAGGCCTGTCAAATGGCAAGAGAGGGAGCAAGAGAGAGAAGAAAGGTACCATGCTCTTTTCAAACAACCAGTTCTTCCATGAACTAATAGAATGAGAACTCACTCATTACTGCGAGGCAGGCAACAATCCGTTTGTGAGCCATCTGCCCCATGACCCAAATCCCTCCCACTAGGTCTCATCTCCAACACTGGGGATTGTCTTTCAACATGAGATTTGGAGTGGACAAATATTCTAACCATATCAGACTTTAAATCAAAAACTGTCACGATAAGGTCATTTTATAATAATAAGGGGGTCTATTAATCAAGAAGATATAACAATTATAAATGTATAGTCACCCATCATTGGAGTATCTAAATATATAAACAATATTGAGAAAACTATATGGAGAAATAGATGGCAATAAAACAATGATGGAGGATTTTAGTATCCCACTTTCAACAATGAATAAATTCTCCACACAAAAAAATCAATAAGGAAACAGTGGACTTGAGGAACATTTTAGATCAAATAAACCTAACAGAAATATAGAGATCATTCTATCCAACAACAACAGAATGCACATTCTTTTCAAGTTCACATGGAACATTCTCCATTATAGACCATATGTTAGGTCACAACATGTCTTTAAAAACTAAAGAAGATTGAAATCATATAAAGTAACTTTTCCAGCCACAGTGGTATGAAAATTTTAAAAACATGTCAGAAGAGGAAAATCGAAAAATTCACAAATATGTGGAAATTAAATAGCACGATGGTAGAAACTAAACCACCATTGAGTCAAAAATAAATAAAAACAGAAATAAAAATATAATTTGTGTAAAACAAAATGAAAACACAGAATACCAAAACCAAAACTTGTAGAAAGTGGTAAAACCAATTCTAAGAGGGAAGTGATTCGTGATAAGGACCTACTTTAAGTAAAAACAAACATATCACACAAAGAAGCTAACATTGTACCTCAAGGCACTACCAAAAAAGTAAGACCAAATTTAACAGAAAACAGAGGAAATAAAAAGACCAATAAACAAATAAAATAGAAACTAGAAAAAAATATATAAAAGATTAATAGGGGGAGGTGTCAAGATGGCCAACTAAAACAACTGTGGTTGGAGGCTCCCGCAAAGAACAAAAACAGCCAGTGAATTCTGCACCGGCAACTGAGGTTCTTCTTCAGAGCAATGATATAGCCAGTAAATAATTCTGAATTTAGTCAAAATTGTAGGAAAGTAATAAAAACTCAAAAACAATGGTCAGAGTTGGAATTTATTAGATTGGTGCAAAAGTAATTGCAGGTTTTGCTATTAATTTTAATAAAGTTCTGTAAAACTTTATTTTTAAAGTTCTATAAAGTCAAGTTGCTAGAGACAGGAGGCAGATAATTTCTAGGCAGAAAAGACCCCACTCTCAACCCTGGAACCACAGCCCAAAGTGAGAAAATGCATTCCTGTTTTCCCACTTGAGCACCGCCTTTTTCGAAACCACCCATTGTCTGCCCTGTCCCCCATACTGTACCCATAAAACCTCCCAGGATCAGCCCAGCAGAGAGAAGAAGTGGCCGAACATTGAGAGGAGAAGCAACTGAACATCAGAGAAAAGCAGGTTGACATCAGAGAGACGACTTGATGGTGGGACTTTGAAAAAGAGTCTGACCAGAGATGACCAGACTCCAGGGGAAGAATATCTTCCCACTCAATCTCCTTTCCAGTTTCCCTTCCCACTGAGAGCCACTTTCATCGACAGTGAAATCCCCTGCATTTACTATCCTTCAGTTTATTCATGTGACCTGATTTTCTCTGGACACCAGACAGGAGCTCAGGATACAGAAGGCTGTCACGCTGATCCTCTGTCTTCGTGAAAAGACAGAGGGTCCACCAAGCTGTTAAACACTTAAGCCATCCACAGATGCCAAAGCTAAAAGCGCTGACTTTAATACTCCTTCTGGGGCTTTGGGGGTTGCAGGTGCTCCCCCCCAAGACATTATCACAGGGCCTGCATGGAGTTTGCTCCTCACGGTGCCCAGAAGCACTCGCCTCAGCTTGGCTCCTGAAACAACTCAGCTGCACTTCCCCTTGCCTGAGGGGTGGATCCCAGTGAGTGAAGCCAGCCTAAGTGGCCAGCTAGCCGAGTGACTTCACTCCAGCTCCCCTACATCCTGGGAAGAGGTCAGGGAAAATTTCCTGTTTCAAAGTTAACCTCATTTTCTCAAAGCAGTCTGTTCATTAGCATCTGAAAATAAGCCATTCCAGTTAAAGCATTGGTAAAATAACCAGTGTTTTCAATTGTGTTTTATTACAGAAAAAAAAAAAAAAAAAAAACAGATTTCATTGAACATATTTAAATGACTAGATTGGTATAATATAAGAATACTCATGAGTAGTTTCCAAATCTTGCAAAATTCAGGTAGAGAGGAAGGTAAATGTTTCAACTTTTCTCACAAAATATACTTTACTCAATTGCTGTAAGCTATACATAGCTCAAAAGAAAAAAGTTTGCTTGACTCTGGAAAACAAAATATAAAATGAATCAGCAATATTTTACATAAAATGTTATAAAAAGTATTACAGTCTTCTATAAATTTAGTTTCATGTAAGTTATCAGAAACCCATGTTCATGAATAATTGCTAGGGTCCTTTTCACAAATTTTTTCAAAGAAAAAGAAAATTTTGGACTGAAGGTGATTATAAACTGAATTTTGAGAATAATAAAGAAAAATCATAATTATCTGTGGATGATAAGTGGCTTAAAATAGCCATTATTAAAGACACAATTTAAGACTGAATTTGGTTATTTCTGTGGCATACATCGATATACAATAATAATGATAATTATAACTGATGATATATATCAAGACATACCAGAAATTTAGGAATTTCCTACAATCTTGGAACTCATGTTGATAACACATTTAACACATTTATGTAAGTTAACTCAAAGAAAGTCGAACGCCATTTTCTTTCCTTTTTTTTTTTTTTTTTTTTTTTTTTTTTTTTTTTTTTTTTGAGGCAGGGTCTCGCTCTGTTGCTCAGGCTCCTGGAGTGCAGTAGCATGATCTCAGCTCACTGCAACCTCCGCCTCTCGAGTTCAAGCGATTCTGCTGCCTCAGGCTCCCCAAGTAGCTGGGACTATAGGCACCCGCCACCATGCCCAGCTAATTTTTGTATTTTTACTAGAAACAGGGCTTCTCCATGTTGGCCAGGATGGTCTCCATCTCCTGACCTCGTGATCCACCCACCTCGGCCTCCCAAAGTGCAGGGATTACAGGTGTGAGCCACGGTGCCTGGCCAAACACCATTTCTTAATTGACAAGTCTTTCCATATGATCTTAACATACTGAATAAGTCTACTATGTCTCTCTTGGTCACCCAGGGGTTCTTGTTATGTCCAAGTTAGTTTGGATCAATACGACTAAATTTTAGAATTTGAAATTTAATTTTTGGTAGTATGTCAAATATTAAATATTTAAAATAATGTTAAAATAAGAAAGTTCTAAAATACATGATTAAAATAGAACCACAGATCACTGAATATCTGTCATTTATTTATCGAACATTTTTATGTAAAGATTTCATAAAGTGAAAACTTTTATTCTTTGATAGAGAAGAGACTGTTTGCAATTGAGAATGCTAATAAGGACAGTACGATGCAAACTCTTTCCTGCCTTTTCTGTCATTTACTCAAAAGTTAAACAAATCTTTTACTATGTTTTATTAATACTACATTAAATTCTTATGCAAAGGAGAAAACCAAATTTTACATTTATATTAGTGTATATTAATACAGAAACTAATTTTAATAATACCTTATAAAGAAATCCATCAAATTTAAGTGAGCTTTGATCACACAAGTTAAAATTTCATAAGCCTTTAACAACCTCTTAAAATTAGTAAATTAAAAATCACATCAATGATCTAAAAAACCCTGTTATTCTGACACAGGGGCCAAGACTATGGCTTTGCATTAGTGTATTTTGATATTATTGCTCAATTTTCATAGAAACTTATAAATAATTCCCTTCTAATTTTAGTGAATTTCATCACACATAATTTCCTTCATGAGATTAAGTTTCTGTAAACCTTTTACAACTTGCTTAAACTTTTAGTTTTGTCATATATATATTTTAACATATATTGACAATTTAGGAAAAAAATAATTTTTCTCTTTGTTATTTTAACCACACAAATTTTTCTCTAATGTAAGAGAAAAATCTTCCCTTTTTAGCTTTTTTAATCAAAAATGCATCTTACTTTTTTATTTACTCTGTGTATATAATTGTTTCTATTATATCTAATAGTTTAAATCATATATATTAACTGCAACATAAACCCCTAATAATCCAAATTTCTAGTTAAGAACCTAAGAAGCAAGTAATTTTGAACTGTTTCATACCAGTATTGGTAGATGTAAACCACTGCATAATTTTTAGAAAGATATTGTTTTCAATTTGTTTATGAACAGACTTAAATATAGTTAGCTTTTCTATACAATATAAATGACTCAGAAATTTTATTATTACTGTTACTTAATTTAACATAGCATGACTTTGAGTTATTAAAAAACTGAAACTATGAAAAGATCATTTATAACTTTTATTCAATTTTCATTCAAATAATTTATTGATTTCTGACAATTATGTTTTAATCATTAAATGAAGTCACTGTAAACCAAAAATAAAATTTTAAGCCCCCTTGACCATCTGAATGGGCTTGTCCTCTCTGCCAAGGGCATTGTAAAGTTAACCTGAAAAACTTATTTAGTCCATGATGGGAATGAGAGAGTCATATATGCTTCATTATGCCCCACTCCCTTTTGGAATTAAGAAAAACCTGACCAGCATTAACATCAGCACAGACCTTAAGACTGATAGAACAGAGTGTTTAATTCTGATATCAGACATTTGCAACCTATTCTCTCTGAAGCCTGCTACCTGGACGTTTCATGTGCATAATAAAACCGTGGTCTCCACAACCCCTTATGTTAACCCAGATATTTCTTTCTATTGATCCTAAGTCTTTAGACAATAACTTAATTCTTTCAATCAATTGCCATTCAGAAAATCTTCGAATCTACCTGTGACCTGGAAGACCCCACCTCCAGTTGTCCTGAGTTTCTGGACCACAGCAAAGTACATCCTACATGTACTGATGGATGTCTTATGTCTCTCTAAAATGTATAAACCCAAGAAGTATGCTGACCACCTTGGGCACATATTCTCAGGATTTCCTGAGGGCTGTACCATTGGTCAGTCATATTTGGCTCAGAAATAAATGTCTTCAAATATTTTACAGTTTCACTATTTTTGTCAATTATAATTTAATGACTGAATATGTGGGGCCTCAGAAAAGACTCAGGACCCCAGAAGAGTTGCTCAGACTTTGAACTAAAGTCCAGCAGCAGCCCATTGAAAGCCTGCCTTACTTTGAGCTTCTCAAGTGGAACTGGTAAATCCTTCTGAGACCTGGATCTTTCTTTGGTTGATGATTCTTGGCATATTCTGAGCTGTTTCTTATCCTCCTAGGAAGCTGTTGTTTAGGATCTTAATTCTGGCTTGGAGATATATTCTAAAGCATCCTCTCCACCGCCTTTTTCTAAAAATCAGGCAAACAACTCCTCTTCAGGCATCCTGTTTGGTTTCAATTTTGCATTTTAAAGGGCCTTCTCCATTGATTTTTCTTCCCAAATTAAGGTCAATTGGTTTATTTGTGCATTTGTATGAGGAACTGTACTGCCATTTGTATAGATAAATAAGAGAATAAGCTTCTTTAGCTCTGAAACGAAAGGATATTTTTCTCTTCCCAGACAAAAGGCATTCCTGGGTGACTGCGGGCCAAGTGTGAATGTCTGGGGGCTTAATTCCCATGATATGCAGTGGCTCTACAGGGAACTGCAAACAAAATTAGTTTAAAAAGGCTCTTTCAGGAAACATATAAGAGCAGATCACTCTGTATTGTGATCCCTCTTGGAGGTGATAGACCTCCCAAGAGAGAAACTGAAACATGTAAGAGGGTAGTAAAAATTAGTGGTGATACAATGTGGAGTCCCACACACAATAAGCACACATTGATCCACCACACTAAACACTAGGCCAAAACTCAGTTCCTCCTTTTAATTTAACAAAACAAAACAAAAAAACCAAAAAAATTGTGGGAAACAAATAGTCTGAGTATGAGAAAAAAAATAAAAAACACAGAATGACTTATTTTTGGGCACCCCATTGGTTTTATAATGCCTATACTTGCAAGTGTTTATGTAAAATGAAAAAGTTCAGGGCATGCCAGGTTTTCTAGTACTTCCTCTAGTTACATATTTTGGTCTGTTGTGCACATTTTAAACTGATGGGCAACTTACATTAAGAAAAAATTTAGAGTCCAAAATTCGACCTGCAACTACAGAGTTCCTAAGTTCTCTATTTTTATATTTTTCTTTCTGCCTGTTTAAATCTGCTGTTACATTTCTACTGAGTTAAAAAACATTTTTTGGGTTTAACATTTTTCTGTTTGTTTTTGTAAATTGGTAAGCTTGTATTAATATCTCATGGCTAGAGTTTTGAAGTAAAAGCTATAGGACCTTTGTATATGTGTGTATGGGTGTGTTTTTGTGTACATACACGTATTTTGTTATGTGTTTTGGCCACAAGGTACCAAATTGGCTTAAAGTTAAGGAGTACTCATAAGTTAAGTAAACAGTAGCCCAAATGCTTTTCAGGTTCGTGTGACTTAAGTCAAATGTTTATAAACTGGCTTTAAAATTATTGCAAAAGTAATAATAGAGATGTCTTAAGGATTGTCAGCATTTTTGTTTGCATTTATTGGTCAAGAGGTTTCATACTTATTCCTGAAGAATACTGTGTTAAAAAAATATCTTAGGTTCCCAAGACAACTAAGATAAAGGGAAAATTTAAGTTAGGAACTTCTTAGGGTTAACCTGCCTCCCATTCTATTCCAAGTTATCCCTCTGCTCACTGAGATAAATGCATATCTGATTGCCTCCTTTGGAAAGGCTAATCAAAAGTGCAGAATAATACAACCATTTGTTTCTCACCTATCTGTGACCTGGAAGCTCCCTCCCCACTTCGAGTCTTTCTGCCTTTGCTTTGAGTTGTCCCACCTTTCCAGACTGAACCAATGGTCTTCTTACATATATTGATGGATGTCTCATATCTCCCTCAAATGTATAAAACCAAACTGTGACTGTGCCCTAACCTTTGACAAATCTATTGGTGTTTGGTACCAGCATGAGCTAACTTTATGGCTCAAACCAATAGGACAAGTTGTTGAGGTCTGACAGCACCCTACCCAGATAATTAATATCTCCCTAAATTTGATCGAGATCTACAGTTTATTTTGCTGTGCAACTCCTTTTATTTTTTTTGAAGTTTTACTTGCTTCCAACACAAGGAAGGCAAATTTTTCTGCTTCCATAATGGTAGAAGGCAGGTAACTCCTTTATGGAGTTTGAGCTCACTTCCAACAGGGAAAATGAGATTTTTATTTTATTTTATTTTATTTTATTTTATTTTATTTTATTTTACTTTATTTTATTTTATTTTATTTTATTTTATTTTATTTTATTTTATTTTATTTTATTTTATTTTATTTATTTTATTTTATTTTTCCTGCTTCTAGAATGGTAGAGAGCAGTCTAAAGCTTAAGACCTATTCCAAGGTCAGTTACTGAATTGGGTTTTGTCTTGATTGAAGTTAAGATTAACCAGCTGGGCGCAGTGGCTCACACCTGTAATCCCAGTACTTTGGGAGGCTGAGGCGGCTGGATCATGAGGTCAGGAGATCGAGACCATCCTGGCTAACAAGGTGAAGCCCCGTCTCTACTAAAAATACACAAAATTAACTGGGCGTGGTGGCGGGCGCCTGTAGTCCCAGCTCCTCGGAAGGCTGAGGCAGGAGAATGGCGTGAACCCAAGAGGCAGAGCTTGCAGTGAGCCGAGATCCGCTCCACTGTACTCCATCCTGGGCCACAGAGGGAGACTCTATCTTAAAAAAAAAAGATTAACAACCAGCTAGTCTTAGTCTCTTCTTACCATTAGAGTACTCAGTAATCATGTAAGTTATGCGATCATTTGTTTTACTTAACTGTTTTTTTTAGTTGTTTGTTTCTGTTTTTGTTGTTGTTTCAATCCTTTTCCCATGGGTTTTACCAACGGTATCCAACTTGCTCAAATCCAAAAGAACGTTCCGAATTATAGGGAACAAGCCCTCTAAAACTGCTAAATTCTCCTCCTCTCACACACACACACAAATGTGGTAAAGTGGGAGGAGAAAAACGGCCACAGAAGAAACAAAAAGGAAAGATTTTTTATTTTAACTACATAAGGGTCTTTATTTACATAACAAGGACACCTTTTTGCTACCCAGGCCAACCCGAAAGCAATGGCTGTCCCTCACATGCTACCTACGGTTCGATAGTTAAAGTTCTACTTTCTTTTTTTTGCACTATGACAGCATAGATTTGGTTCCTAATTCAAGGCCTTTCTGGTTTGATACTTGGTACTTCTGAAATAACAGCAATTTGTCCTAGCTGAAATATATTAATGAAATTTAATTTTTTTAAAGGAGCTCAATGGTTTAGAAGTCAACCTAATTAAAAGCTAACATCCAAGATGTGTGTTTGTGTGTATGTGTGCATGCGTATTTGTATGTAAAAGGTCTTCATGTGCTTGTTTTTGTTTTTCTCTCCTAGGATCTTGTATTTGTTTGAGAAAAAGTTAATTTTTTCTTCTCACTTGACTGAATTCTGTTTTCTTCATTAATAGCTGTTCCAACAGAGGCTACTCTGGGGTTTTTAAGGAAGAGTGCAGTTTAGACACTTAGAAAAGACTTTGTTAAAAAAAAAAAAAAAAGTGCAGTGTAAAAGCATCATGTGATCTAACTTCAAAATAATTCTCCACTTTTGGAGACCCGGGATTCAGTGTGGGCTCTGCCCAGAGCTCAGAGATCCAGTTAAAAGATAGGTAGTCCATCTGTAAATAAAATTGGTCTCCTTATACAATCCTATGATAGATTTCTATAATTTTATGTGTGATTTGGCTCAAAGAAAAATAAAAGCGTCTTGTTCTAGCACCACCAGACTTTTTCTCTCTGTATTTTATGATGTAAATTTTGCTATATGATTTTCAACTGAATTGTTTCATTTACTATGCAAATTTAAGTCTATTTAGCTGAAAACTGCCTAGAGTGTTGAAACAGGTTTTCAAGAATTTGAAAGTCTAAAATAGGAAAAAAAGGGGGGTTAATTACGAATTTATAATATGTATTTCTACTGGCATGCCTAATACATCTATGTATTTATGTGTTGTGTACACAATGTTTCACTACGGAAAATATGTAAAAGAGCTCTAATTAATTGGCTTAAAGAGAAATAAAAGTGCTTAAATCAAATACTTTATCAGAAAAAGAAAAGACTAGTCAAATGCTTTTTCAAGTTTACGTTAAGTAAAATCTTCAATAAATAAGAATCCTTTAAAATTATTGGTAAAGTAATATTACAAATATCTTAAGAATTGTCAGCATACATTTTTTATTTGCATTTATTAATAAAGCAATTTCATACTTAAGCCTGCCAAATACTATGGGTGTAAAGACACTATGATCTTTGCTTGTGTAATTTTTAATAGATAAGACAATGATACTGCTTTAATGAAGATGGCTACATCTTGAATTATTTAGTAAAATTACCATAACTTCTAATCTTGAGGCTTTAGATGGTCTAGTCCACAGGGAGTAAGGAGGTTTGTTTTAGGGAAGGACTGTTATCATCTTTGTTTAAAGCTAAACTATAAACTAAGTTTCTCCAAAAATCCAGGAATGAACAAGGACAGGTTGGAGGTTAGAAGCAAAATTGAGTCAGTTAGGTCATATCTTTTTCACTGTCTCAGTTACAATTTTGAAATTGCAGTTTCATGACACTAAATAATGACTTCCAGTTTTCATAAACAATCTAGGTAAACAATTAAAATAAAAAATTAGGTAAGTGTAATAAATAATTATAGACAAGCTTGTCATAATTTAGAAGACAAATTTATATTAAATAGAATAATAAATATTTTATTATTTGGATATTTTCCAATAAAAATATATTTCAAGAAAATACTCTTACTTAAGAAGGTGTGTTCTTTTTAGAAAAGGTAAACAAGTTTTGTCTAATTCAAAGCATGTTTAAAGATCATATGCTAAATATGGTAAAGGAACCAGGAAATAAGAAAGATGTAGAGAAAATTATGAAAATAAAGAAGTATACTTTTGTAGCAAGAAAACTTCAAGGGAAACAATTTTATATGAGAAAGAATTTTGTGTGGTAAATTTAGTCCTAAAATAAAATGACTGGATATTTAAGAAAGAGGGATGTTCAGGACAAATCAGAAAGTCTAAGGATGTCAGGAATGGTCTGTGTAAGTCAAAATAGGAGGATTAATTAAAAAAAAACTTTTATATGATCAAATTGTTTATAATTAAAATAAATTATAATGCTCTTTTTAGAGATTGAACTTCATGTAAAAACACTTATACACTACATTATTAGTTAGAACAATGAAATTTTAATTGCTTGATTCACTCTTAATAACATCATAAGAGATTTTATAATCAGTCAACTTTTATTGACCCTTGCAATTTTTGGCTTTATCTCCCCTTTTAAAAGGCACTTTTTCTTAAAGGTCTAAAGAAAATGTTTTCTTTCATCATAATATCCTATATACTACAGAAGGTTTTTTTTTTTTTCTTTTTTATTATACTTTAAGTTCTAGGGTACATGTGCACAATGTGCACATTTGTTACGTATGTATACATGTGTCATGTTGGTGTACTGCACCCATTAACTTGTCATTTACATTAGGTATATCTACTAATGCTATCCCTCCCCCCTCCCCCTGCCCCATGACAAGCCCCGGTGTGTGATGTTTTCTTTTGCTTTTTGGTAACTGGCCTAACACATTATAAGTTTTATCAAAATAATTTCTGTGCCATTATTATTAAGTTTGATTTGCTTAGGAAAGATTGAGATTTAATTTTTTTTTAATTTAAGGTTATTTTATCCATGTATCTTTCTGTATGTGCTTTTAAACTACTTGTGACTTTAAGTTACAGGACTTTGACTCCTGGATCTATAAAAGACACAAAGTCCTGCTAAATCTTAAACACTGACAGCAATTAAAACCTTATCTTCAGGTCCCATAGAATAAGCCAATCAAAATAAACTGCATTTCTGAGACACAGGGCCACAAATTAAAACCATTCCACTCCTTAAGGTCCAGGGACTATCATGGAAGAGGTGGTCATGTGAGATTGTAAGAACCAATTTAAGAGATAAAATAAGTTCAGTTTCTTTATAAATTAATAATTGATGTCAAAGGCACACTGATGCAAGACCAGCATATGAACCCCAGCATCAGAATAACAAGGTTTTCTTGAAGCATTAACCAACTATTTAATAAAGGTTATGAAGGATACAAAAGGCTTACAAAAGTTATATGCTATGACTAAGATTAAAATTTTACAGATTGTTTACAAAATTTTGAAAAATGTATTTAATTGGCTTCATGCTGTTTTTATTAGGGGTTCTTGTTTGGAAAATTAAGTCTTCTCTCTCAAAGGATGAAGGTTTTTACTTTTTTTTTTTTTAAATCCTTGAGTTATCACTTTGGTTAAATAAATGACTGTGTAATGACTTGTAAATTTATTTTGTAATATCAAGTGTTTTAAACTTTGATATTCTACAAACTTTCCAAAATCAAATTATAAATTATGTCTTTTTCTGATCTAATTAATCCTTTAAGATATTAGGTTCACTGATATTCAAAAATAATGTAATTTGGCTTATTTCATATAAAAATTATACAGGAAACATGGTCAAATACGAAATAGTGTTTGGTTTTCTTTGGGCTTTATTTGTATAAATATGATAATGGGATGTGTTCTAAAATTATAGGAAACTCCTATCATTGTAATATGACTTAGTGTACATTATCAGTAATAATCATAATTGTTATGTTTAAATTATTTTGTGCCACAGAGGTAAAAAAATAATTCCTTGTAAATTGTGTCTTTGACTATGGCTGCCCTAAAATATTTTGTCATTCATGGACAATTCTTGTCTTCTTTTGTTCCTCTTTAGAAGGTGGTTTTATAATCAGCTACAAAACTCTAACAGGTTCCCTTGAATCAAGTTTCTGATGACTTTGGAGATTGTGACATCAGAATAGAGGAAAAACTTTTAGGACTCGTGAAGAGCTAAAATATTCATGAATATCAAGCAAAAGAGAAATTAACTACATTGATTGAAGTAATCTTTTTGATTTTTTGCTTAAACCATTGCTGATGCTTTGTTTTGTTTTTCCAATTCCTGAAACTTTTCTTTTAAGCCATTGACAGCTTTTAAAAATTTATTATACTCCTATGAACAAAAATTTGGAGCATATTTGTTTCTTTCTACTTAATTTCTCAAGAATTTGGAAACCATATGTGAGTATTCTTAACTTACGGCAATACAGTTATTTGCATAAGTGCAGTAAGAATCTGTTTCATTTGTCAGAGGACACAATTGGAGAAAATGGTTATTTTACCAAGGCTTTGACTCAAATGGTTTGCTTTCCTTTAAGGAATCAAACTTTACTTATGGAGTCAATAAAGCCCTTGGAAAAACTGGCCTCATAGTTTGTCTATACAGTCCGTGTGCAGGGTTTCTTACCTGTGGTAAGTAAAGAATGTCACTTTCTAACAGGTCCAGAAGCCCCAGGTTTATCTTGGACTCTCAAGAAAAGAGGAAATTCATTCAAATTGTAGCTATCTGATGGTACAGATCTATGGCTGGGCTTGACTTTAAGAAAGTCTTGCCTGAGATTCCTTCGATGGAACAAAGTTCCATCAAAGTCAACTTTTTTTAAAGCCTATGTGAAAAATAATTACTCTTGGTGCACTTTATACAAATAATCTGGCCAATGATGATAAAGTGAACTGGTCCTACCATGATTTATCTTTAGTAAAAATGGGAAACTTGAGAGAAAAAAAAATATGTTTCAAAAACTATACTATACCTGTTTTCAGCGTCTAGTTTTGCCTGCTTTTCAATTTTTATTATTTTCTATAGTTTAGGCTGAATTCTAATTTTTCTTGGCTACAAGTCTCTAAAATGATATTTTCATTTTTTTCTTCCTTCTATTTCTTTTTCCTCCATTTTCCCTAGTTTGAAATCACTGAAGATTAAACTGTGCTTTTGTAAATCCCTGCAAACTGAAGTTAGACAACTTACACTTCAGAAGAAAATAGCAGCAACTTATTTACATACATAAGCTATTTTTATCCCTGCCTACTGAGGTATGGACTTCAGAGTAATGTAGCCTATATCAATTTTTCAGGATTTTTTTTTTCTCCCTTATTTCCCCCTGTCTTCTCTATACAGGACACAAGACTTGCAACCTGCTAAAAATGAGCTTTCCTAATAACTCGGGACCTACTCGTCTAGGAATAAACCATCCTAGCCATTAGAGATCAGATAATACCTGGGACAAGAGACACATTTTCTTCCAAAATGCTTTCTCCTAAAACTTCTAAGGAAGAAAAGGGGGGAAATATGAAAGGAAAACAAAACTTGGGGCCTCCAAATCACTAAGCTAAAGGGAGAAGTCAAGATGGGAACTGCTTAAGGCCAACCTGGCTCCCATACTATTCCGTTATCCCTCTGCTCACGGAGATAAATGCATATATGATTACCTCCTTTGTAGAGGATAATAAGAAGCTCAAAAGGATGCAACAATTTGTCTCTTATCTACTTATTACTTGGAAGCCACCTCCCCACTTTGTGTCTTGCCTTTGCTTCAAGTTGTCCCACCTTTCCAGACTGAACCAATGTTCATCTTGCATATGTTGATTGATGTCTCATATCTCCCTAGAATGTATAAAACCAAACTGGTCTGACCACCTTGGATACATGTTGTCAAGACTTCCTGAGGCTGTGTCACAGGTGTGTATACTCAACCTTGGCAAATAAACTTTCTAAATTAACTGACACCTGTCTCAGATTATCAGGGTTCACAAAGCCAAGTTGTAGACTGATCATCTTGGGCACATATTTTCAGGACTTTTGAGGGCTATGTCATGGGGAATTGGTTACTCATATTTGTCTCAAAATAATTCACTTCATCTTTTTTACTGAGTGTGACTCTCTTCGTTGACAGCATCATCTCAAGTTACCTGTTTGCCAATCATTTTTATAGCCTGTGAATGATAGAGTCACCCTTAAGCAAGAACTCTGAAGTAAAATACATAGGTATTGTGTTGATCAGAAGACACAGTTGTTTTTATTAAACCAGAAACATTAAAGTAGTCTTATCTACTAAAGATTTATGCAAGTCATGTGAACTAAAGTGCATTTAATTTAGTTTCTATTTATCTGTTAACATATTTAAAAGCTTATTTTTTTAAGCCAATTAACTGGAGTTTTTTCTTCCTGAATGACCAAAAATTTCATGAGCCTCGTAGAGTCTTTTATTATTTTGGTCACTCAAGAAGAAAGTTTTAGACTTGTGAATTGAACCAAACTTCAGGATTTGATTTTTTTCCCTTTTTGACCAAATTTCAAGTGAAGAAAGTTTTAAAAAAAAACTCTAACAGACAATTCAAAACAAAACGTTAACCTCAGAGAAAAGTGAAAATCACAAATCTGTGATCAGTATAATCTCAGAAATTACAAATGAAACTTGTACTTTACAACAGAGCTTCAAATTATAAACCTGTCAAGTTAGGAATGTATATGGCTCAAAGTCTGAAGTTTCAACTAAGCTAGAAGGAGGAAAATCAAAAGAGGGTCTTTAAAGTCAGTCAGAGAACCCTGCTGACTTTGATGAGTTCGATGATTGAAAGTCTATTGTGCTGATACCAAAGCTCTGATTGTCTGTGAAGTAGTGGAACTCACTGGAGGACCACTTTGGGTCCCTTTATGGTAGCCAAAAGATTAACATTAAATAATTAGATTCAGAAAATATTATTGAGTATAGAGTTTATTTAAGTTCAAATCTTAAGGATGGCTACCTGGGATTATTAATTCAAGTTGCCCTGAATATATACTTCAATTTGCAGCAATTACAAGTGGATTTTTAAAGAAAAAAAAAAGGCAGGAACAAAAATGCCTTTAAACAATTTTCTCCAGGCATGGGTTTATGGTTCATGACTGAAGTCCCACATTCATGTCTCTTTGCCTGGTAAATCTTGCATATTTCATATAGTTCAGACTGTTCTTAGCTACTTTTCTTTTATTATCAGATTTAGACTGAACCATGCTACTGGCACCCAATTGTTTTCAGCTTGCAAATGGCCTGACATGGGACTTCTTCAACCTCCGTAATTTCATGAGCTAACTCTCCTAATAAAAATCCTCGTGTGTGTGTGTGTGTGTGTGTGTATTCACTATTGGTTCTGTCTCTCTAGAGTACTTTGGTTAATACAGATTTTGGTCCAAAGAGTGGTTCTAGAGAGGATAATTTTTAGGAAAATTTTTTAAGAATTTTTTTTTTTGTTTCTGCAATTGGCTTTCTAATTGGATTAGACCTATATGTTAGCAATTCTTCTTTTAAGAATAGACTCAGAGGACACTGATAGTATATGTTATAAATTGTTTAGAAGATATGCAAGCTATTTGCAGTTGATAATTCTAAGAAACCACTTACAAAAGACAAAGAACTTGATAACTCGGTATATGACACTTTTGAACATTAGTGAAAAACCACAAAATATAATTATGCTGGTGGGTTGCTTCTGATTTCACTGAACAAGGTGATGAAAGAAAAGGATAAACTTGGCGATTCAAATCTCAGACTCCAGTTTTGTATAAATACCCTAAGGTGTCAAAGTGTGCCCTGAGAGAGAATCTTCTCTCCTGTAACCACCAAAATGAATTTGCTGAAAAAATCACACTCAAGCCTTTATCATGCAATTAGCTCAATTACAATAAAAGTTGAATTATCCATCTACCAGTGTGTCTAATTTAAAATGCAGTTATATATCGTGGGAAAAAATGAGATCCTGTAAGTTGGGTTGGGGGCATGCAAAAAATCCTGATGAGGCTGGGAACATTGAGTTCCTAAATTCTTATTAGTCTTATTTGTCAGAAGTGACCTACCCACTCTCACCCTCATTCACTGTGGCAGCATCATCATCACCCATAGTAGTATAGGCCTTTACATTTCTGTCTCAGGGATTAACTCTACATTGCTTGAGAAAATGGTAATAGTATCTCCTGAGGCAGTTGACAAGCAAGACAATGCTGACTTTCCTCAGGACCCACCCCTACCATCCCTCTTTGCTTGTAGACCTATAGTTAGACTCAAGTCCCAGCAGGCCTTTAAAGATGAGGTTAAAAAGTGTAACTCATGAGGGGATTTGCTACTCTGTGAAAGAAATACGTGAGTTTTCTAAGAATAAGTAAGGGGAACATATGTGGGAACAAATATTATGGGTGTGGGATAATGGTGAAAGATATATAAAGTTGAACAAGGGTGAATATATTGATATGGGCACACTACAGAGTGATTCTTCATTTGGTGTTGCACCTCACAGAGTTAAAAAATGTGATAAAAAATTGGTTGGTTAGCTGAAACATGAATCAAAAGCTGACCCCCTGTGGTTAAGTTGTAGATGCCTGATATCCCTTGATTTAACGTAAATTAGGAAGGCATTCAAAAGCTTAGGAAGATTGGAATGTTGGAGTGGCTTTGTCACTTAAAATGTACTGACCTACACTGAGAGCATCCAGAAGACATACCCTTCACCAAAACTTTGAAAAATAGATTTGTGAGAGGAGCCCTAGGATTTCTGAAAATCTCCATAATGGCTTTTCTTTGTAGGTCAGACTTTATTGCTGTCATTCAATTGAAAAACATAAAGACTGTGGGAATAACTTGATCCTGGGGTGGCAGGAACCATGTGGCCCCACTCAACCATCGAAAATAAGTCCAGCATAGTTATCATAATAGATAGACGTAAAGCAAGAATCAGAATAGTCTGACTTGTGTAGATCTATGGTACTGGCTAGTTAATCATGATTTTCTTAGAAGTAAAATAGCTAAAAGGCCTTTTAAATGTTTATTCGATCTGTATACATAGAAAATATTCAAGTAATGTGAAAATTTATTCAGTACTGTTAATATTTCTCATATCTTTTCAAAAAGGGACCTACATCCTTTTCCCAGAGTAACTGTATATTGGGAAAAAGGAAATAATTAGACATTTCAGAAACCATTGAACAGTGGCTTAGAACTGACATTGATTCCTTGAGACCAAAATGTCACTGTGGTGCTCCACTTAGAGTAAGGGTTTATGGAAGTCAGGTAATCAATTGAGTTTTTTCTCAGGTCTGACTTACAGTGGGTCCAGGGGATCCCTGAACCCATACTGACATTATTTCCCCAGTTCCAGATGCATAATTGGAATAGGAATACTTAGCAACTAGAATACCCACGCTGGTTCCCTGACCTATGTTATAAAGGCTATTATGATATAAAAGGCCAAATGAAAGCAATTTGGGGATGTAGAGTTGGTGATTCCCAACACATCCCTATTTAACTTTCCTATTTGGCCCATGCAGAAGACAGATGAATTCTGGAGAATAACAGTGAATTATGTAAGCTTCAACAATTGGTAACTACAATTACAGCTGCTGTACCAAATGAGGCTTCATTGCTTGAGTGAATTAACACACTTTCTGGTACTTGGCATATAGCTATTGATCTGACACATGCCTTTTTCTCCATACCTGTCTACCAGACCCACTAAATAAAGTTTGTTTTCAGCTGGCAAGGCTGAAGATACACCTGCACTATCCTACGTTAGGGTTATAAAAACAATCCAGCCCTATGTCATGATTTAGTTATCAGGGATCTTGAACAACTATCACTTCTACAAGATATCACACTAGTCCATTACATCAATAACATTAAGCTGATTGTATCTAGTGAGCTTAAAGTAGCAAGTGCTCTGTATCTAATGATAAGAGACTTGTGTGTCAAAGGTGGTAAATCCAAGTAAAATTCAGGGGCCTTCTATCTCAGTGAAATCTTTTAGTGTCCAGTGGTGTTAGGCATGCCACTATATCTCTTCTAAGGTAAATAATAAATTGTTGCATCTAGACCTTCCCACAGCCAAGGAACAGGCACATTGTTTAGAAAGTCTATTTGTATTTTGGAGGCAATACATTCCTCATTTGAGTCTGTTACTCTGGTCCATCCACCAAGTAATCCAAAAAGCTGCTGGTTTTGAGTGGAGCCCAGGATAGAAGGCTCTGCAACAGGTCCAGACTGCTGTGCAAGCTACTTTGACACTCAAGCTATATGCTTCAGCAGATTCAGTGGTACTTGAGATGCCACTGGCAGATAAGGATGCTGATTGAAGCCTTTGTTAGGGTTCTATAGGTGAATAGCTGTGGGAGACCTAAGAATTTTAGTACAACACTCTGCTATTATTCGCCGTTGAGTATTCTTTTGTTTGAGAGATAATTTTAGGCCCACTAATGGGCCTTCATAGAAATTGATTGCTTGACAATGGGCCACTACGTTACCAGGCAACCTGAGCTGCCTTTCATGAATTGGGTGTTATCTGACCCACTAAGCCATAAAACTGGGTGTGGACAACAGCACTCTATCATATTGTGGAAATTCAATATATGTGATCATGCCGGAGCAGGTCCTGAAAGCACAACTAAGCTACATAACATAAAGAAGTGGCCCAAATATTTATGGTGTACACTCCTGCTACACTGCCTTCTTTGTCTCAGCCTTCACTTATGGCCTCATAGAGAGTGTCTTATTATCAGTTGATAAAGAAAGAGAATATTAGGGCCTGGTTTACTGATGGTCCTGCATGATATAAAAGCATCATTCAAAAGTGGACAACTGCAGCACTATGGCTCATTTTTGGGACATCTATTACGCACAATTTTGAGAGAAACATTCTCAATGGGCAGAGTTTCAGGCAGTGCACCAGGTGGTGCATGTTGTTTGAAAACAGAAATGACAAGAAGTGTGATTATATACAGCTCTAGCCAATTGTTCGGCTGTGTGGTTACAAGCTTGGGAAGGAACATAATTGGAAAATTGGTGACAAAGAATTTTGGGGAAGAGAAATGAGAATATGCTCTTCTGAGTGGGCAAAACATGTGAAGATATTTGCTTACCATGTGTATGCCCACAAATAGATGACATCAGCAGAGGAGGACTTCAATAATCAGATGGATAAGATGAACCATTCTGTGAATACTAGTAAGTCTCTTTCCTCAGTCACCCTTGTCCTTGCCCAATGGGCTCCTGAAAAAAGTGGCCGTGGTGGCAGGAATTGAAGTTATTTATGGGCTCAGAAACATGAACTTTTACTCACCAAGGTCAACCTGAATACAGTCATCACTGCGTATCCAATCATCCAGCAGCAGAGATCAACATAGAACCCTCGTATGGCACCATTCCCTGGAGTGATCAACAAGATGCCTGATGGAAGGTTGATGACTTTAGACCATCTCCATTATGGAAGGGGCAGTGTTTTGTCTCTATTGGAATAAACACTTACTCTGAATATAGATTTGCATATTCTGCAAGCAATTCTTCTGCCAAAATTGTGATCCACGGATGTACAGAATGCCTCATCCACTGACATGGTAGTCCACACAACATTGCTTCTGACAGAGGAACTCACTTCACAACCAAAGAAGTGTGGCAGTGGGCTCAGATTTATAGAATTGACTGATCTTACTATGTTCCGTATTATCCTTAAGCTCTTGGCTTGATAGAAAGGTGAAATGACCTTTTGATGTGCGGTTACAGCACCAGCTAGTTTACAACACTTTGCAGGATGAGATGAAGAAGCCTGTATATGCTCAGAATCAACATCCAATAGATGGGCATTGTTTCTCTCACAGACAGTATTTATCAGTTCAGAAATCAAGGGGTGAAATAGGAATGGCATAAGTCACCATTAATTGAAGTGACCCACTAACAATTGTTTTCTTCCTGTTCTTACGAATTTATGCTCTGCTGTCTCATAGGTCTTATTTCTAGAGGGAGAAATGGTTTCACCAGGAGATACAACAGTAATTCTATTGAACTGAAAGTTGAGACTGCCACCCTGTCACTTTGGGATTTTCATGCTTCTGAGCCAACAAGCTAACAAGAAAGATACATTGTTGGCTGGTGTTACTGTTCCAGAGCGCTGAGGGGAAATTGAATAAATACTTTATCATAGAGGTAAAGGAGAGTATGTTTGGAATACAGAAGATACCTTAGGCTGTCTCTCAATAGTATCATGCCCTGTGAGTAAGGTCAATGGAAAATTACAACAAACCAACACTGGCAGGACTATAGTAAAAATGACACAGACCTTTCATGGATGAAGGTTTGGGTTATCCCACCAGGTAAAGAAACATGACAAGCTGAGTTTCTTGCTGAAGGCAAAAGGAATACAGAATGGGTAGTAGAAGAAGGTACTAATGAATACCAGGTACAACTAGATGATAAATTATAGAAATAAGGACTGTAACTGTCATTAATATTTCTTCTTTATTTTGTTAAGAACATGTTTGTGGGTATATACACACACACACACTAAACAATTATATTTGTTTTTGTTTCTTTTTTTTTTTTTTTATCATGTAACATACAATATATTGACTTTATGTCAGTATTTAAGTTATGGAATAGCAGGAGAAAGTAAACATCACCCAAGGACTTTTTCTCCTTTTCTGTGGGAGAAATTAATGCATTTTCAATTGTATAAAGGATAGTTGTATTATGTTCAGCAGAAGTCTTACCCTGTTATTGTCTTTATTTGGAGATTAAGTGTGGTTTAATGGGATGCTTGTGAATGCCACGTTGACAGTAGATGGATTTGTAATTGTTAGTTCTATACATCAACCAGACTGGACTAAGGAAAACCTACAGAAGTAGGAAAGCCTTATTTCTGGGTTTGTCTGTCGGGATGTTCCAGGGGAGATTGGCTTGTGAATTGGTGGACTGAGTCAGAAAGATTAGCTCTCAATGTGGGCAGGCACCATCCAACTGGTGGGGTGTCTGGACAGAATATAAAGACAGAGAAAATGTGTCTTTTTCTTACTCTCATGAGCTAGGACATTTTCTTATTCTGCCCTTGAATATGATAACTCCCCAGATCTCTGGTCTTTGGATGTCAGGACTTACCCAAGTGCCCCCATTCCCACTCCCCTCTTGTAATTCTCAGGCCTTCCGCCTCAAATTCCGAATTGCGCTATTGGATTTCCTGTTACTGAGGGTCTTGAATTTAGACTGAGCTATGTTACCATCAACATCCTGGAATCTCCAGCTTGCAAGTGGGCTGTCTTGGGACCTTCCAGACTTTATAATCACATGAGCCAATTTTTAAAATAAATACACTCTTATATACATGGTCATCCTCTGAATAGCTGCATTTTAGTTAATTATGGACCACATAAATGATGGTATCCCATAAGATTATGATACCACAATTTACTGTACCTTTTCTATGTTTAGATATTTTTAGATACACCAATACCTACCACTGTGTTACCATTGTCTACAGTATTCAGTACAGTAACATGCTGTAGAGGTTTGCAGCCTAGAAGTAATAGGCCATATAATATAGCCTAGGCATATAGTAAGGTATACCATCTAGGTTTGTTTAAATGCTGTCTCTGATGTTTGCACAATGGTAACATTGCGAAAGGACACATTTCTAAAAATGAATCCCCTTCATTCAGTGATACATGATTAAGTGTATGTGTGTGTATATACACATATATCCACACACACACATACATACATACTCATTATTTATGTAAATGCCTTTTGTTTTCTGTCCATCTTCATGCCCGAATTGGCCCAACTTAGAGTGATGACGAATTCTGGTCCTGGCTAGATATACCCAACACTTACTTACTTGGAATTAACATTCAAAGTTTACTATTTTTTCTTGCCAAGCTCATATTTTCTTTAATTGAAATCCTCAATTTTAGAGTCTATGATGCATGTACGGATGCATTCTTTTGTATGAGATGGGCATTATTTTTTTCCATATTATTACTGTGAAGAAATTGAGATTAAGAGAATAAAGATATTTGCTCAGAGTCACAAGACTAACAAATGACAGAACTGTGATTTAAACCAAGGAAAGGAGAGGAAGAATCATAAAACTCATGGGTCACAAAATGTATACCTTCATTAATTTATTCCAACACAGCCATAGAAAATTTTATGCAAACATCAATTCAGGGAGTACCTGTGTAGAGTGCTTTAGTACATACTGGGACATCTCTCTACTTCCAAATATTTTCCTTTTTGATCTATTGTGGAAATTGAAAACCTTACTGCTAGAGATTAATTGAATTTTGGAACCATATAAATTAAAAGGTAGTAGTTTTGTTTAGTATTCACTGGTGAATCACAATGAGTTGTGAGGAGTATGACAAACATTTCATTACTGATAATCAATATTTATTGTTTATTGCTACCATTAATGAATTGAATAAATAGTTAGTATACCCAATGGAATAATTGCTTTCATACATCAGAACAGACTGAAGACTCCCCTGTAGAAATGTCACTCCTATTTGTATTTCTACATTTTTTCTTGTGTCACAAATCAGCATTTAAGTGACACGCAACTGTATGAATACTAGTAAACATCAGCGACCATAAATTTGATGTAAAAACTGCCTTCAGTATTGTCTAGTCTAATGACTGTAAACTGAAAATGTGTGTGTATAGAGAGAAGTGCATCCCACAGGTTGTGTCTTTCAAATTACCTGTATAATTTTTGCAAACCATACTCCCAACATTGTTATATATGACTTCCATTATTGAGGTATGATAGTCTTCACTGATAATAACCAATGTGGCTCAATTTACACATGGGGCTGGAACCATATCCAAAATAATAAACTAATTTAGTGTCAAAGAAAAAAACCCAATGCAGATGACTTCCATAATGATTTTTGCAAAACCAATTATTTAGCAAAAGACAAATCACCCTGAGAATAACATATTTTGTACATCAGAGTAAGAATAAACTTAAAATAATGACTTTAGATTCACAATAAAAAGCATGAAAGAGCTGTCCTATATAAAGATATACTGAAAAAGGTAGAAATAAGGGATGGACATTAAAAAAAGAGCAAAGAAAGCTAGAAAGACAAGGTTTACATTCTTTGCCATCTCGTCATGATTCTTCTCTAAATTTAAGTGTTAAATTTAGTCTACCATTTTATCCTTGTTTGGAAGCAACTCCACCTTTACTTTCAGATACTCTTCAAAAAGCAAACAAACGAAAAATTAGAACATCCACGTATATAGTAAAATTTTAAATATATTTTTTGATCTTGTAACACAAGAGCCTTGGAACTTTAAAGCGAAAGTGATTCACTGAGTGCTTAAATATATTTCTTTTCAAAAAGGCCAAAGATGTCAGAGTTAATCTCTGTCTTAGTCCATGGTGATTGTGCTAGTTGTTATACTAAGCACTTTTGTTCTTAATGAATAAGAGTAAATAGTCTCATAAAAAATGTATGTAAATCTTGAGCTTATTTTACCACTGCCCTGAGCTACAGAACTTTTGCACCTTGTTTTGCAAATGTCTTTATGGTTATGACTTCATTAAAATAAAATACATGGTTACTATTCCCTGTCTATGGATTGGACTTCACAAGCCCCCTTTGCACTTCATATGCCTGAAATGCACTAAAGTGAGATGTCTGCCTTGCAGGGAACACCATCAAAACCCATAGATAATTAAAATAAAATACTTCTGTAAACTGCTTCAGAGTATCAAGTCTGTCAAATTACCCAAACAGTGCCTTTTCCTGTAGTCAGTATGTAATAAGTATAGTACTTTATAGAAAAGTAAATATAAAATTACTTTCAAAAATAGTAAACTAAACATGATATTTATTTTGCTCCAATTAACTTTTAAAATTACTTCTTAGATTTGAAGATAGTACCATTTTCCTGTAGTGACAACTTGATGTTCTAATTTAGAAAGTGAGTAATCATTACAAAGGTATATGTGTGTACATATATACACATATATATACACATATCTGTATATGTATGTACACATTTGTACACATTTATATACATACACACACACAAACACATATGATCACCTTTACTTTGTAGTTTTTCATTCTTTTCCCTCAATTCATTGTGTGCCTTTTTTGCACTCTCTGCCCACTTCCCAAATTGTATTTAACACACTTTTGGGTGGTTAGTACATGTTCCGTAAATGTTTACTAACTAAAGAAAAGAGGAAAGAAAAAAAAAAAAAAAAAAAAAAAAAAAACAGAGGGAAAGGGGCAAAAATTCCATTTCCAACATAAATTTATAAAATTATTATTAGCAGTTTATAATAACTATGTATGGAGTTATCATGTATTACAAAACTGATATAATTATGGAAAATCATTACTATCCTTACTATTACATACAACTTAGGGAAAGTTTTACTATACTGCATTAATATTTTTAAAGGAAGACCAAAAAGTTGAAGTTACAATAGAATTACTACCTGTTCTTTTTTTTGTACCATATGTTAATGAACAATATATTTCTCTTAAAATGTTATGTGAATTCTTCTGCACAGCAAAAGAAACTACCATCAGAGTGAACAGGCAACCTACAGAATGGGAGAAAATTTTTGCAATCTACTCATCAGACAAAGGGCTGATATCCAGAACCTACAAAGAACTCAAACAAATTGACAAGAAAAAAACAAACAACCCCATCAAAAAGTGGGCAAAGGATATGAACAGACATTTCTCAAAAGAGGACATTCATACAGCCAACAGACACATGAAAAAATGCTCATCATCACTGGCCATCAGAGAAATGCAAATCAAAACCACAATGAGATACCATCTCACACCAGTTAGAATGGCAATCATTTAAAAGTCAGGAAACAACAGGTGCTGGAGAGGATGTGGAGAAATAGGAACACTTTTACACTGTTGGTGGGATTGTAAACTAGTTCAACCATTATGGAAAACAGTATGGCGATTCCTCAAGGATCTAGAACTAGATGTACCATATGATCCAGCCATCCCATTACTGGGTATATACCCAAAGGATTATAAATCAGGCTGCTATAAACACACATGCACATGTATGTTTATTGTGGCACTATTCACAATAGCAAAGACTTGGAATCAACCCAAATGTCCATCAATGACAGACTGGATTAAGAAAATGTGGCACATATACACCATGGAATACTCTGCAGCCATAAAAAAGGATGAGTTTGTGTCCTTTGTAGGGACATGGATGCAGCTGGAAACCATCATTCTTAGCAAACTATCACAAGAACAGAAAACCAAACACCGCATGTTCTCACTCATAGGTGGGAACTGAACAATGAGATCACTTGGACTCGGGAAGATGGGTGCTGACGAGTTGATGGGTGCAGTACGCCAACATGGCACAAGTATACATATGTAACAAACCTGCACGCTATGCACATGTACCTTAGAACTTAAAGTATAATAATAATAAAAAATAAAAAAGTTATGTGAATTCATTTGTAATTACAAAATTTAAGATAAATATTAACAATAAATCATTGTTCATTATTATATTTAATTTTTAAAATTAAAATAATTTTAGAATTATAGGATGTTGTAAAATACTCCCAAAATGTACCACATACACTTTATCTAGATTATTCAAATGTTTACATTTTACTTGGTTTGCTTTATCTTTCTCATTCTGTATGTATATATGTCTTTGCACCTGCAAACACCCATTTATTTTGAATCATTTGCAAGTAAATTGCAGGAAGGAGTTTGCCAAGATGGCCAACTAGAAGCAGCTGGTGTGCATGGCTTTTACAAAAAGAAGGGGAATAGGTAAATAAATACAGCACCTTCAACTGAAACATCCAGGAACTCACATTAAAACTAATCAAGGAAATGACTTGACCAATGGAGAACAAAGTAAAGCAAGGCAGGACAATGGCCCACCTAGGAAAGACACAGAGTCAAGGAAACTTCCCATGCCCAGGAAAGCAGTGAGTAAATGTATGATGCCAGGAACCCATGCTTCTCCCGCAGATCTCTGCTACTGTCAGGTCAGGGGATCTCCTCATGGACCCACTCCACCAGGGCTTTCAGTCTGACACATAAAGATATGTGGAGTTTCAGCAGAGCAGCCACTCAGGCATGTGCAGATGATAGAGGAGGTAGAAAGAAAGTGAGGGCAAAAGAGTCCTTGGCAGAATTTCTTTTCTAACAAAAAGCAGTCCTCAAAATCATTTCTTTTCTAACAAAGTGCAGCCTGAAAAATCAAGCTGCAAACATAAGTAAGGAAGCTATAAACTTGCATGTAGGAATGTAGGCAGCTACACCAATAGACAAGTGTTACTTGGGGTCAGACAAGTCCAACATGGAGGCTCCATCTTCCCTTTATTTGTTACCACATGTACATAATAATAAAAAAGGGGGGGGGACAACATGGCACAGCTCAGACAGAGAACCCACCTGCATAAGAAAAGTTTACGGTGGGGGCTACCAGAGATTCACACCCTATGCAAAAGACACACCTATTCCAACCAGTTTTTCATGCCCTATGGAGATCAGATACCATCTCCCCACCAGCTCATCAATAAAACACTTTGCATTTCACTGCGAATTTGGCAACCCATTTTTCTGGTATTCTTTTTTGTAGCAGAGAGCTATTCTCTTTCTTTTATCTATTAAACGTCCACTCTCAACCTCACTCTTCATGTGTCTGCGTCCTTGTTTTCTGTGGCTGTGAGACAATGAATCTCAGGTGTTACTCCAGACATCGAGGCTGTTTCATTGTAAGGTCTCTCAGGATACAAGACAGATTCAACAGAAGGGTGAGTATGGGAGTGGACCCCAACTCTTTTATTTTGAGGCCTTCTGCCCTAAATTTTAAAATAAAACCCCAACCAGTTGTCTCATGTCCATTTAAGAGATCTTTAGTGTGGCCACTATTCTCAAGACTCAGATGACAGGCTTGCTGGAGAGGATATAGCAAATTCCACAGTGCCCTCAGGGTGCTGGGAATGTTGGTTCTGTTTCTAACTGGTTTTCTTTCACAGAGATCCTAGTCTTTGTGGGGGTTGGAAGAGGTCCAGCAGCAACTAAAAATTCCTGACTGGGGCTACACCCTTCTGTGGTACCTGAAGGCTTCTGGGTGAACCCCAGCCTCTAACTTACCATTGGATGTCAGCAATGGGATCTCCAAGCTTTTTCTATCACACCTTCCTCCTTTTCTTCCATGGTCATTATGTTTACTGTCTCCTCTCTGTATGCAATGCTGCAGACATTTTTACAGCTCAGGGAAATAATCCTGGTAGGCAAAATCAGCAAATGTCATAGTAACCAGGAATGTAACTCAAGGAAATGCCATTTTTTTGTGTGTGATTTTCTAGGAACTAAGGGTCTCCCCACCACAATGAACATCTCCCTCTTTACCCTTTGTCAGGAAAGCACATGGTATTTCAAGACCTTCAGTGCCACCTAGTAGAATAGAAATCCTCTCCATGAAGCATCTTGTCAGTCCTTTACTGAAAAACTTCTAGTTTCCCAATTCTTCTCCTTTGTTGCGCCTCTCTACTAGAGACCAGGCTTTATGTCCCTTACATGAATTGGAAAACTCTGCCTTCAAAAATGAGGAGGAAAATGTCCTCCCAAATCAAATTTAATCTCAATACTGTTGTATCAGCAGAAAAAAGCCACTTGGTCTCTACATTCTTTCAAGGCACATATTCTGCCTCCAATTACAATGATACTTAAATAGTAAGGGGATTTCATGTCTGGAAGTTTACCAGAACCACTGTCTAAAAATAAATAATCTAGTTCAGGCTATAATAGCAGATTATAGATCTCAACCCAGATATCACTCCCATGATTAAGGGTCCTTGCCAAATACAACTGTTACATAGTCTTTCCTGAGATGTATCTAATGGGGAACCACACAGATCACACAAGTCTAGGGATTCAAAAGGAAACCACCGGTGGAGGACTAGTAGAGTTTCATGGCCAAGTGTGACTAATTCCACCATTTAGCACTTCTAGATCCATGACTGAGGGTCATGCCTGAATCCATGGGCAGAACCTTTAATGAATGTCGGGTCCCAGGGAACCAAGGAGGAAAAACAGTTTGGCAGATGCTCCCACTGTCTTCGTCTCCATCTTGGCCCATTCCAAATAAAGAAGGGGAATGAGGGCTGCCTTGTCTCCCCTATATTTCTAGCCATCTCAGCCTACACCCGTCCCAAGTGTATTGTGAAACACTGAGACTCATTCGACCCTGAAACTCTGCTTTTGCACAAGGGCATGGCCTTCTTGCTAGACTTTTGCAAGTGTTGCACAATCAACCCAGCTCTTCTAGCAGTCATATCCGGCAGGCCCATAGGGAATAATTGCCCAGAACTAAGGAAGCAAATTATGGGGGAGACATCTGAGGCAGCTATTGATTGTCCCCTCCAAACAAGCCATCAGTTCCTCCAGTTCCACCATCACCAAAACACCCCACTCCCCCAGCTTTACTCTTACCCCTAAAAGAAATGAACAATTGAGGTGATGCCACTAGGGTTCTAGTTCCCTTCTCATTGCAGGACCTCAGGCAAATAAAAGGAGACTTAGACCAATTTTCTGACAAACCCAATAGGTATATAGAATCTTTCCAAAATTTATCTCAGGTGTTTGACCTCCCATAGAAGGATGTTATGCTGCTCCTAAGCCAAACCCTAACCGTTGCTAAAAAACAGGGAGCTCTGCAGTCAGCAGACAAATTTGAAGATGAGCAATATGTCCCCTATAATCGGCAAAAAAGGAAAAGAAAAAATAGGGAAGGTGAAATAATAGGGGGATTACCATTCCCAATAGGAAGAGAGGCTGTACTTCTTGACAAACCGGATTGGAACGCCAGTGATTCCACAGATTAATAGAAAAGGAAACACCTTTTAATGTGCATATTGGCGGGCCTAAAAAGAACTAGGGCCAAACTTCTTAATTACTCTAGTTGTCCATGATAGATCAAAAGGCAGATGAGAATCCTGCTGCATTTAGGGAAAGGCTGAGAGGCACTAATGAAACACACCTCCTTATCCCCTGATTCAGTTGAGGGACAGCTAATCCTAAAGGACAATTGTATTATGCAGGCAGCTCCCAATATTAGAAGGAAACTGCAGAAGCAGGCTATAGGACCAGACTACACCTTGGAAAACATCCTGAGGAACAAGGAGGAGGCCCAGGAGAAAGAGTGAAAACACATTAGAAAGAAAGAGGCTCTAGTGGCTGCATCATAGGCTTGCAAGTTCCAGGATCCCTGAGGTGCATCTGCTAGTTGCTATCAATGTGGCAAGTCGGGGCACTTTAAGAAAGATTTCCCAGGTAGCAAGAGGAAGCCACCTTAACCTTCTCCAGCCTGTTGCAGGGACCACTGGAGATTGGACTGCCCTGGGAGACAGAGGTCACCAGGTCCAGAACTGGTCTCACAGATGGTCCAACAGGATTGACAGGTCCTGGGGCTCAGACTCCTGGCCCTAGTGGCTAAAGCTGCCGTTACTGCTCAGAATCCCTGGGTGATTCTTGAAAATAGATGGGAGGGTGGATCGTTCTTTCTGGACACTGGAGCCAGTCTCTCTTTTTTCCTTTCTAATCCAGGCTTCCCCTCTTTCTGAGCACAACTGTGATGGGCATCTCAGAAAAAAAAATACATATGTCAATATTTTTCTCAACCCTTTAGTTGTAGTTGTGAGGACCTATTATTTACACATGACTTCTTAATTATGCCTGAAAGTCCCATTCCTTTACTAGATAAAAACACTTTAGCTGGCATGGGAGCTGGTATCCTTATAAGCCCAGGACAAACTTTGTCTCCACCTGGTGGAAATTAATATTAATCCAGAAGTGTGGACAACCCAAGGAAGAATAGGTTGAGCCATAGCTACTAGGCCAGTCTGAACTCACCTTAAGGATCCCAGTTCTTTTGCTAACCAGAGACAATATCCCCCAAAGTCAGAGATTAGGAAAGAGCTAGAAGCAATTATTAATTACTTAAAAATGCAGGGACTTCTCAAATCATGTAACAGCCCCTGCAACACCCTAATATTAGGGGTACAAGAATCCAATGAGGAATGGAGACTAGTTCAAGACCTCCTCCTCATTAATGAGGCCATAGTCACAATCCATCTGATAGTCTCTAATCCCTATACCTTGCTGACTCAAATACCAGAGGGAATTAAATGGTTCACAGTCCTAGATGTAAAGAATGCCTTTTTCTATATACCGTTACATCCTGACTCTCAACACCTGGCTGCCTTCAAAGACCCCCCCTCTGGCCAAATTGCCCAGTTAACATGGACAGTGCTGCCTCAGTGGTTTTGAGACAGTTCTCACTTGTTTGGACAGGCAATGTCAAAGGACTTCCTCGAGTTTTCCCATCCTCTGGCTAGGGTCTTGCAATATTTAGATAAAAATTGTCTCAGGCAAGAATCAGGAATGGATGCTAAAACTATTGCACGAAGGTATGGTAAGTTACGTATGGGCAAAAAAACAAATCAAAACAGTTTTTACCTTACGAAAGGAAAATACATCTCAAGACCCAAAAATCACTAAACCAAAAGGAAGACAAGCTGGAAACTGCAATAGGCAAATCTGCCTCCCATTTTACTCCTAATTAAGAGAGCTACAAAGATTAGAAAGCTACATACCTCCCTCACAATTTCCCCACAAGAAAATTCTTTGTGAACAGAGAACTTAAAGTCATTCTTTTGCTCACATGAGAAAAATACATATATGATTGCTTTCTCCACCTTATTGTTTTAATAAGCCAGACTAAAACATAAGTGACCATTCCTTTATTTTCCTCTTACATGAAATGTGTGTATTTAGTGAAAAGCTAATCAGAAACTTAAAAGTATGCAACCATTTTTATCTTATCTACTTTTGACCTGGAAGCCCCCTCCCTGCTTGAAGTTGCCCTGCCTGTCCTGCCTTTCTACACAGAACCAATGTGCACATATTGATTGATGTCTCATGTCTCCCTAAAGTGTATAAAGCTAAATTGTGCCCTGGCCACCTTGGGCACATGTCATCAGGACCTCCTGAGGCTGTTTCAATGGGCATGTCTTTAACTATGGCAAAATAAACTTTATAAATTGACTGAGACCTGTCTTAGATAATTTGGGTTCAACACCTACTATATCCTCCACATATAACACTACACTTTTGAAATCACATGTGTGTTTTTTAACCTACCAACAATTTTCTGATATGAGATGAGTGTCCTACAATTAAATTCAATTATGACTTTAACCGGAGTTAGAACAAACCACACAGGTTTCACAAGACTGCCCCAAATTCAGATGTTAGTAGAAATTCCAGGTTGATACATGTGCTTCTGACCCACCAGCTATATATTGGAGGTTCTTATGATGTCCTAATCAGGTTTGGTCATTTGTTTGAGTAGCTTACAGAACTCAAGAAAGTGCTTCACTTACAATTACTCATCTATTATAAAGAGATACAAATCAGGAACAGACAAAAGTAAAAGATGCATGGGAAAACCTATACAAGAAGGGGGATGGGGTTTCCATGCTATCTCAAGTCACACCACCTTCCATATGTCCTGCAATCCAGAAACTTTACAAACTTTGTCCTTTTAGCTTTTTATGAAACATTTATTACATAGGCATAATTAATTAAATCATTGACCATTGGTAATCAGCTTCTCTTCCCTCCCTGCAGGTTAGGGGTGGGGCTAAAGTTCTAACACGTAATTCTATGGTTGGTTTCTCAACAAATTCTCATTCTGAGGCTGTCTCTGAGCCCCAAGCCCTCAGTCATCTCATCAGCATACAAAAGACACTTTCACTTTAGAGATTCCCAGCAGTTTTAGGAGCTTCATGTCAGAATATGGAGCTCCTAAAACCAAAATAGAAAGAAAGAAATTAAAAATATATTTTTTCTTATATCACAATTAGAAATAGGATATTCACATGGTATCAAAGTATCTTTCCATAAGGTAATAATGAAAGTAAAAACAATAACTACAGTGGAGAACCCTGGCAGAAATCACTTTGACTAAGTGATATAATATTTTCTTATGAGTAGTAGAACATGTGAATATCATATGTCCCCTATATGATCCACTGATAAGGCTTTAGAATGGCCCAATTCATTCAACTTGCCCATTGCTAAGATAGCCAATTTATGAAGACATAGGAATTGCAAAAGAGAAAGAGTAATTCATGCAGAGCCAGCTGTGTGGGAGACAGAAGTTTTATTATTACTCAAATCAGTCTCCCCCCAAACTCTGGGATTGCAGTTTGTAAGGATAACTTGCTGGATAGAGGGCGAGTGAGTCAGGTGTACTAATTGATTGGGTCACAAATGAAGTAATAGGAAGTAAAAGCTGTCATCTTGTGCTAAATCAGTTATTGGGTGGGGATCACAAGACCAGATGGACCAGTTTATTGATCTGGATGATGCCAGGTGATCCATCAAGTGCAGGGTCTGGAAAATACCTCAAGCACTGATCTTAGGTTTTACAATAGTGATGTTATTCCCAGGAGCAATTTGGGAAGGTTTAGGATCTTGCAGCCTCCATTTTCATGACTCCCAAACCATAATTTCGAATCTTCTGGCTAATTTGTTAGTCCTGCAAAGTCAGTCTAGTCTCCAGGCAGGAAGGAGGTTTGTTTTGGAAAAGGTCTGTTATCATCTTTGTTTCAAAGCTCAACTGTAAACTAAGTTTCTCCTACATTTAGTTCAGCCTATGCCCCAAAATGAACAAGGACAGCTTGGAGTTTAGAGACAAGATGGAGTTGGTTAGATCAGCTCTCTTTCATTGTCTCAGTTTTAATTTTGCAATGGTGGTTTAAGGGGCACATGATAATTTCTGTAGTATTTCTGCAAAAAACATAATCTGAATCTCATCATAAAGAATGCTCAGACTCAATTTAAAGGACTTTCTACAAAACTGGCCTGAATTATTTCAAAAATTTACTGTTATGAAAGACCAAAAAAAAAAAAAATGTTTCTAAATAAAGTAGGTTAAAGAAAAATGACAACTAAGAGCAACACATTATCTTAAATTTTCTTTAGCAAGGAAGGTTATCGTTGAGTTAATAATAGCCTAACTTACAAATTTGAGTTCACTTTATTATTATATTACTTTAGGACCTGTAAATTGAAACATCACCCCCAACAATCATTTTTTTCTCTTCTTCATCTTCATGTCAAAGTATTTCAAGTAGTAACTTCAGCTCACATATCTAAATAATATGAAAACTTTATCTTGGTTTTATTAAATTGAGAGAATTAAATTGTTTGAGTGACCCTGGAATAGGACGCCTACTTTTCAGGTTACTTGAGACCTGAAGATTTCAAAGGAAAATTTCTATATTAGAAATTTCTCTCATTTCAGTGAAGAAGTAAAGAGTGACATAATGGGTATGATTTTAAGGTCAACAATGATTTAACCAATGCCCAACTTTTAACTGCTTAAATTCACTGAAATGATATCTGAAATGATATGAGAAACATTTTATCTCTTAGTTTGAGAGGTTTCCTATTCAAATGTTAGTTATTCATTTCTCAATACTTCCTAATCTTAATATGAATAAAGGTGCTGAGCACAAATACGGCTAGGAGAGAAGAGAAAAAAAATAACTAATGGCTCTGAGCACTGAATTGACATGTGTTTAAAGGTAATATAGGTAGTTGTAGCAAGGTGGCCAAATACAAGCTTTTACTGATCATCTTCCTTGCAGGAACAACAAAATGAAAAACTATCTACACGAAAAAGCACCTTCATAAAAACTGAAAATCAGCTTAGGGACCAGCTTGACCACAGTGGAAAACAACATCAAGTGGGATGTTGGTGTCCCAAATTCAAAACCTTGGCTCCTGGATAGCATTTCTAGAACCATCCTGGGCCAAAGAGGAACCTGCTGTCCTGAAGGATGAGTTCCAGGCTGATACGATTTGGCAGTGAACCCCCCAAAATCTTGTCTTGAATTCTCACATGTTGTGGGAGGGACCCAGTGGGGGGTAATTGAATCATTGGGGCAGGACTTTCCTGTGCTGTTCTTGTAATAGTGAATAAGTTTCACAAGATCTGATGTCTACATAAAAATGGAAATTTCTCTGCACAAGTTCTCTTCTCTTGTCTGCAATCATGTAAGATGTGCCTTTTACCTTTCACCACGATTGACTGTGAAGCTTCCCCAGCAACGTCACGTAGAACTCTAAGTCCAATAAATCTCTCTCTCTCTCTCTTTTTTTTTCTTTTGTGAATTGCTTAGCCTTGGTTATATCTTTATCAGCAGCACGAAAATGGGCTAATACAGTAAATTGGTACCAGTAGAATGGGGCACTGCTGAAAAGATTCCAGAAAATATGGAAGCGACTTTGAAACTGGGTAACAGGCAGAGGTTGGAACAGTTTGGAGGGTTCAGAAGAAGACAGAAAAATGTACAAAAGTTTGGAACTTCCTAGAGACTTGTTGAATGGCTTTGCCCAAAATGCTGATAATGATATTGACAACAAGGTCCAGGCTGAGGTGGCCTCAGATGGAGATGAGGAACTTGCTGGGAACTAGAGCAAAGGTGTTATGTTTCGGCAAAGAGACTGGTGGCATTTTGCCCCTGCCACAGAGATTTGTGGAACTTCGAACTTGAGAGAGATGATTTAGGGTATCTGGTGGAAGAAATTTCTAAGCAGTAAAACATTCAAGATGTGACTTGGGTGCTGTTAAAGGCATTCAGTTTTAAAAGAGAAACAGAGCATAGAAGGTGAGAAAATTTGCAGCCTGACAAAGGGATAGAAAAGAAAATCCCACATTCTGAGGAGAAATTCAAGCCAAGTGCAGAAATTTGCATAAGTAACAAATAACCAAATGTTAATCTCTAAGGCAAGGGGTAAAATGTCTCCAGGACATTGCTGAGGTCTTTAGAGCAGCCCCTCCCATCACAGGCCTGGAGGCCTAGGAGGAAAAGGTTTCTTGGGCCAGGCCCATGGATCCCTTGCTCTGTGTGGCCTAGGGACTTGGTACCCTATGTTTCAGCTGCTCCAGCCATGGCTAAAAGGGGCCAAGGTACAGCTCGAGCCATTATTTCAGAGAGTGAAAACCCCAAGTCTTAGCAGTTTCCATGTGGTGTTGAGCCTGCGGGTGCATGGAAGTCAAGAATTGAGTTTTGGGAACCTCTGCGTAGATTTCAGAGGATGTATGGAAATGCCTGAATGCCCAGGCAGAAGTTCACTGCAGGGGCAGGGCCCTCATGGAGAACTTTTGCTAGGGAAGTGCAGAAAAGGAAATGTGGTGTCTGAGCCCTGATACAGAATCCCTATTGGGGCACTGTCTTACGGAGCTGTGAAAAGAGGGTCACCACCCTCCAGACCCCCGAATGGTAGATCCACTGACAGTTTGGACTTTGCACCTAGAAAAGCTGCAGACACTCAATGCAAGCCTGTGAAAGCAGCTGGTGGAGGTGGGGGAGGACTATATCCTGCAAAGCCACAGGGGCAGAGCTGCCCAAGACCATGAGAGTTCACCACTTGCATCAGCGTGACCTTGATGTGAGACATGGAGTCAAAGGGGATCATTTTGGAGTTTTAAGATTTGACTGCCTTGCTTGATTTCAGACTTGGATGGGGTCTGTAGCCCCTTTCTTTTGGCCAATTTCTCCCTTATGAAACAACAGCTGTATTTACCCAATGTTTATAACCCCATTGTATCAAGGAAATAGCTAACTTGCTTTTGATTATATAGGCTCACAGGCAGAAGGCACTTGCCTTGTCTTGAATGAGACTTTGGACTGTGGACTTTTGAGTTAATGCTGAAAATAGTTAAAACTTTGACGGACTCTTGGGAAGGCACAATTGGTTTTGAAATAAGAGCACATGAGATTTGGGAGGGGACAGGAGTGGAATGATATGGTTTGGCTGTGTCCCTCCCAAATTCTCACATATTGTGAGAGTGACCCAGTGGGAGGCAATTGAATCACCGAAGCAGGTCTTTTTTGTGTTGTTCTCATAATAGTCAATAAGGTTCTGGAGATCTGATGGGTGTACAAAAATGGGAGTTTCCCTGCGCTAGCTCTCTTCTCTTGTCTCCCGCCATGTAAGACATGTCTTTCATCTTTCACCATAATTGTGAGGCCTGTACAGCCACGTGGAACTGTAAGTGTAAGTCCAATAAACTTTTTTTTTTTTCTTTTTTGGTAAATTACTCTGTCTCGGGTATGTCTTTATCAGCAGTGTAAAAATGGACTAAAACACAGGCCAAGCCACACTCAACACAAACTGACTAAAGAGCCCTTGACACTTAAGTGAACATTGGTGGTACTCTGGGAGTACACCCAGCGGGACTGTGGTGATTGTGGACATGGGGAAAAACTCCTCTTCCTGGGAAAGAGGGAGGGAAGAGTAGGAAGGACTTTGCCTTGTGGTTTCAGTTCTAGCTGAGACACAGTAGAATAGCACACCAGATAGATTTCCAAGTTTTCTGACTTCATGCCCTGGGTCACAGGCAGCATCACTGGATCTGCCCAGGGCCTATGGGAACTCACTGCTCTGAAGGAAATAATGCAAGATAGACTGATTTTACTACCTGCTGGTTGTAGAGCGCTAGGGCCTTGAGCACACTTTAGGTATTAGCCCAGTAGTGGTAGCAGCAACCCTTGGGAAAGAACCAGTGCTTTGCTGGCTTCAAGTCTGACCCAGCAGAGTCCCAGTGGTGGTGACAAAATGGGTGCCTGTGTCACACCTCCTCTAGCTCCAGGCAGCTCATCACAGAAAGGGACACTCCTTTTGCTTGGGTGAAAGTAAGGAAAAAGGTTAAGAATCTCTGTTAATTCGGAGAAATCTTCTGGATCATATCAAAGACCATCAAAGTGGAACATATACAATTGTGCAATACTCACAATGTTACAGGGCTTGGGGTGCACCCCTATGCAGATATAACTATCATGACCAAAGATTTAGATCACAATCCTAAATTTATTTTGAATACCTGGGAAACCTTTTTAACAAGGATGGGCATAAACAGGCTCAGATTGCAATGATTACCATAAATGCTTAATTCTTCAATGCCCAGACATCAATGAGCATCCACAAACATCAAAACCATCTAGAAAAACATGGCTGCATCAAATGAACTACATAAGGCACCAGGGACAAATCCCAGAGAGACAGATATGTAACTTTTCACAAATAGAATTCAAATGAGCTGTTTTAATGAAACTCAGAGAAATTCCAGGTAACACAGGAAAGGAATCTAGAATCCTATCAAGTAAATTTAAGAAATAAATTTAAATAATATTTAAAAGTCAAGCAAAAAATTTCTGGAGTTGAAAAATGCAACTGCGACACTGGAGAATCCATCAGAATCTCTCAACAACAGAATTAAACAAGTAGAAAAAAATTAGTGAGCTTTAAGACAGTATATTTGAAGACACACAGTCAGAGGAGATAAAATAATAAGTGACAAATATACGAAGAAAAGTTTGGAAAATAGCATCAGAAGGGCAAATCTGAGTTATTTGTCTTAAAGACAAGGTAGAGAGAGAAATTGGAGTAGAAACTTCATTCAAAGTAAAATAACAGAGAACTTCCCAAACCTAGAGAAATATATGAAGACTTAATTACAAGAGGGTTATAGAACACCAAACAGATTTATCCCCAAAAGATTATTCCAAGGCATTTAATAATCAAACTTTCAAAGGTCAAGAATAAAGAAAAGATCCTAAAAGCAGCAATAGAAAAAAAAATTACATACAGTAGAGCTCCTACTTCTGGCAGCAGACTTGTCACTTAAAACCTTAAAGGCCAGGAAAGAGTAGTATAAAATATTTAAATTGTTGAAGAAAAAAAAAATCATAGAACAGTACATCCAGTGAAAATATCCATCAAATGTGAAAAAGAAATAAATACTTTCTAAGACCAAAAAAGCTGTAGAATTTTAAGATACAAGACCTGTCCTACAAGAACTGCTAAAGGAAGTTCTTCAATTTGAAAAGTAAAGACATTAATGAGAAATAAGAAATCACCCAAAGGTACAAAACTCACTCAGTAGGTACAACAAAAAATACAGAATATTGTAACACCATAATGATTGTGTGTAAACTACTAATATTTTAAGTAGAAATACAGAAACATGAACCAATAAAAAGAATGACTACAAACATTTCTCAAGACATAGACTATGAAATAAGATATAAATAGAAGCAACAAAAAGTTAAAAAGTGGGGAGACAAAGTTAAAGTACGCAGCTTTTATTAGTTTTCTATTAGCTTGTTTTTTACTGTGCTTTTGCAATCATTGTTGAGCTGTCATCAGTTCAAAATAGTGGGTTATAAGATATCACTTGCAAGCCTCATGGTAACATTAAATTTAAAAACAAACAATAGATACACACGTAAAAAAATCAGAACGTATCACCAGAGAAAATCACCTTCACGAAAGTGAAGAAAAAGATAGAAGTAAGAGAAGACCACAAAACAACCAGAAAACAAATAATATTATGGCACGGTTAGGTTCTTACTTATGCATAATAACATAAAATGTAAATGGACTAAACTCTCCAATCAACAGATATAGACTGCTGAATGTATGAAAAAAGCAAGACTGATTGATCTATTGCCTACAAGAAACACCCTTCACCTATAAAGACACACATAAATAAAAATAAAGTAATGGTAAAATATATTTCATGCCATAGAAATAAAAAACAGAGCTGAAGTAGTTATATAAGACAAAATGGATATTAAGGCAAAAACTATAAAAATGAACAAGAAAAGTTACTATGTAATGGTAAAGGAGTCAATTCAGCAACAAACTATAATAATTGCAAATATATATGCACCCAACAATGGAGCACCTAGCTATATAAAGCAAATACTATTAAATCTAAAGAGAGAGATAGACCCTAATACAATAACAGCTTGAGATTTCAATGCCCCACCTTCAGCATTGGACAGATCATCCATACAGAAAATCAACAAAACCAAATTAGATTTAATTTACACTATAGACCATATGGAGCTAATATATATTTTCAGAACATTTCATCCAATGGCTGCAGAATGCACATTTTTTTTTCTCAGCACATGGATAATTCTCAAACATAGGCTATATGTTAGGCCATAAACACAGGTCTTAAAAGATTCAGAAAAATTGAAATAATATCAAGCATCTCCTGTGACCACAATAGAATAAAACTTAAAATCAATGACAGGAGAAACTTTGGAAAGTCTTCAAACACATGGAAATTAAACAATATGCTCCTGTATGACCAGTGGGTCAATGAATAAATTAAGAATATTAAAAAATTTCTGAAACAAATGATAATGAAACACAACAAAGCAAAATTTATGGCATATGCCAAAAGTAATAACAGGCAGGTTTGTAGTTATATGTGTGTATACTGAAAAAGAAGAAAACTTCAAATAAACAAGTTAACATTGCATCTTTTTTTTTTTTTAATTTATTTATTATTAGTATTATACTTCACGTTCTAGGGTACATGTGCATAACGTGCAGGTTTGTTACATATGTATCCTTGTGCCATGTTGCTGTGCTGCACCCATCAACTCGTCATTTACCTCAGGTATAACTCCCAGTGCAATCCCTCCCCCCTCCCCCCTCCCCATGATAGGCCCCGGTGTGTGATGTTCCCCTTCCCGAGTCCAAGTGATCTCATTGTTCCGTTCCCACCTATGAGTGAGAACATGCGGTGTTTGGTTTTCTGTTCTTGTGATAGTTTGCTAAGAATGATGGTTTCCAGCATCTTAAATAATTAGTAAAGCTGGCTGGGCAGGGTAACTCACACCTGTAACCCCAGGACTTTGGGAGGCCAAGGAGGGTGGATCATCTGAGATCAGCAGTTTGAGACCAGCCTGGCCAACATGGTGAAACTCACTCTCTACCAAAAATACCCCCAAAAATTAGCCAGGCGTGGTGGCAGGCACCTGTAATCCCAGCTACTCAGGAGGCTGAGGCAGGAGAATCACTTGAATCTGGGAGGTGGAGGTTGCAGTGAGCAGAGATCCCATCATTGCCCTCCAGCCTGGGCAACAAAAGTGAAACTCCATCTCGAAGATTAGTAGAAAAATAAAATAAAATAAATCTTAGAAAAGAAATAAATTAAATAAAGAAAACCATACAAAATATTAATGAAACAAATGTATTGAATGAATAAAATTGACAAACCTTTGGACAGACTGAAAAAAAAAAAAAAAAACGAAAGTCTGAAATTAAAAGATAATTAGAGAAAAAAAGAGACATTGCAACTGATACCACAGGAATTCAAAGTATCATTAGTGGTTACTATGAGCAACTCTATGCCAATAAATAGAAAAAATCAAGAAGAAATGAGTAAATTCCAAGACACTTACAATCTACCAAGATTAAACCATAAAGACATCCAAAACCTGAACAGACTAATAAAAAGTAATGCAATTGGAGCCATAATAAAAATTACTCTGACCAAAAAAGAAATAAGCCCAAGACCTGATGGATTCACAGCTGAACTCCCCCAAACATTTAAGGAAGAACTAATACCAATCCTACTCAAACTATTCCAAAAAAAAGGAGAAGGAGATACATCCCAACTCATTATTTGAGGCCAGTATTATTCTAATACCAAAACCAGATAAAGATACATGAGAAAAAAATCTATAGAGTAATATCAACAACAAATACTGAAGCAAAAATCTTAAACAAAATACTGTTATAGTAAACATAATTAAGCACATTAAAAAAAGGCCATTCGTGGTAAAGTGAGATTTATCCTAGGATGCAAGGATGATTCAACACACATAAATCAATCAATGTAATATTAATATATTATATGAAGAGAATAAGCAAAAACCGTGTGATTATTTCAAATGATACTAAAAAGGCATTCGATAAAATTCAACAATTTTTACGATAACAATTAAAAAAAAAACTGGGTATATCAAAATCCTATTCTGCTTCCATGGAGATAATCATGTGTCTGTGTTTTTTTTTTTTTTTTTTTTTTTCTCTAGAAAGAACAAAATCACTACCCTTAGTAAATTAATACGAGAACAGAAAATCAAACACTGTATATTTTCTCTCTCATAAGTGGGAGCTAAATGATGACAACAAATGAACACATAGAGGGGAACAACACACACTGGGGCCTATTGGAGACTGTAGAATGGAAGGAAGGAGAGGATCAGGAAAAATAACTAATGGGTACTAGGCTTAATACCTGGGAGGTGAAATAATCTGTACAACAGACCCCCATGACACTAGTTTACCTATATAAGAAGCGTACATGTAGGTTTAAAATAAAAGTTAAAAAAAAAATGGGTACAGAAAGCACATATCTCAATGTAATAAAAACCATAGATGACAGATCAACAGTTAGTACCATAATTCATGGGAAAAAGAAACAACTGAAAACCTATCCTTCAAGATTGGGAACACAATAAGGATACGCCCTTTTGCAACCATTATTAGGCATAATACTGGGAGTTCTAGGTAGAACAATTAGAGAGGATAAAGCAATGAAGTGCACCAAATTAAAAAGAAAGAAGTCAAATTGTTCTTGTTTGCTGATGACATGCTATCATATTTAGAAAAAGCTACAGGCTTCACAAAATATTAGAACTGATAAATTCAGTAAAGTTGTAGGTCACAAAATCAACGTAAAAATTAGTATCATTTCTATATGCTGACAGTGAACAATCTGAAAAGAAATCCATAAAGGAATCGTATTTACAATAGTTACAAGTAAAATAAAACATGTAGGAATTAACCAAAGACATGAAAGATCTCTAAGATAAAAAATTATACAATAATTCTTCAAAAAATTGAATAAGAGACAAAAATAGAAGGATATTTCATGTTCACAAATTGAAAAAAAAAATCAATAGAGTGATGCTGTCCATACCACCATAAGCTATCTACAGATTCAGTGCAATCTCTGTCAAAATACCAATGATGTTCTTCATGGAAATAAAAAAAAAGTCCTAAAATTACAAAAGACTTAGAATAATAAGTAATTTTGAGCAAAAATAACAAACTGGAGGAATCACATTTCCTGACTTCGAATTATACTATGTATCTGTAGTATCCAAAACAGGATTGTATTGTCAAAAAAGAGACACATAGAACAATGAAATGGAATAGTACCCCTAAATAAATCCACACATCTACAGTGAACTTACATTCCACAGAGATGCAAAGAATATTAATTGAAGAAAGCACAGTCTCTTCAATAATTGGTGCTGGGGAAACAGGATATCCATATGCAGAAGAATAAAATTAGACCCACATTTCTCACAATATACGAAAGAGGAAACAAAATGTATTTAGGAGTTATATTTAAGCTCACAAACTATGAAACTACAAAAATAAAAATTCAGGGAAACTCTCCAGGACATTGGTCTGGGCAAAGATTTTTTTGAGTAATACACTTAAAGCACAGGCAACCAAAGCAAAAATGTACAAATGGAATCACATCAAGATAAAAAGCTTCTGCACAGGAAAAGGAAACAATCAACAAAGTGAAGAGAAAACTCACAGAATGAGAGAAAATATTTGCAAATTATTCATCTGACAAAGAATTAATAACCAGAATATATAAGGAGCTCAAACAACTCTACAGGAAAATATCTAATAATTTGATATAAAAAAGAAAAGATCTGAATAGATATTTCTCAAGATAAAAGACATACAAATGACAAAAGACATATGATAAGATGCTATAAACATCACTGATCATCAGATACATGCTAATCAAAGCTATAATGGGATATCATCTCAATCCAGTTGAAATGACTTATGTCCAAAAGACAGACAATAACAAATGCTGGCAAAGATGTGAAGAAAAGGGAACCTTTGCACATTGTTGTTGGAGACGTAAATTAGTACAGCCACTGTGGAGAACAGTTTGGAGATTCTTCAAAAAACTAAGAATAGAGCTATCATATGATCCAGTAATCCCACAGCTAGTTATATACCCTCTATATAGGAAATCACTATAGTTAAGGGATATTTTCACTCTTATGTTTATTGCAGCACTATTCACAACAGTCCAGATTTGAAAGCATCCTGAATGTTCATTAACAGATAAATGGATAAAGAAAATATGTTGCATATACAAAATGAAATTCTACTTAACCATAAAAAAGCACAAAATTCTGTTATTTGTAACAACATGGATGGGACTAGTAGTCATTACGTTGAGTAAAATAAGTCAAATACAGAAAGATAAACTTTGCGTGTTCTCACACACTTGTAGGATCTAAATTACAGAAAAAAAAAAATGAACTCATGGAGATACAGAGTAGAAGGATGGTTACCAGAGGCTAGAAAGGGTAGTGTGAGGTAGGGAAAATAGGGATGGTTAATGGGTACAAAAATATTGTTAGAATAAATAAGAACTAGATAACACAGGAGGATGACTACTGTCAACAATATTTTTGTTGTACATTTTAAAATAACTAAAGGAGTATAGCTGGAATGTTTGTAACAAAAAAATGGTAAATGCTTGTGTCAATGATACCCCATTCACACTGATGTTATTATTATGCATTGTATGCTTGTATCAAAATATCTCATGTACTGCATATCTATATGTATATACTATGTACCCACAAAAATTAAAAACAAAAGTGAAAATAAAGGTAATGAAGCTCTTTGTAAAAAGGAAAAGTGGGAAGCAAAGCCTCAGTCATCAAATTTTATAGATATTTTATTTATCCTAATAAGTGATCTGTCTTTGGAGCAATTGTGACACATAATTTCATAGTATGTTTTAGGTTTTATATATTCTGAAGCTCCCTAATAAAACAAGAAACGTAAAGAAGCTGCAAAGAGCTGTAATAAAGTAGTTTCATTTTACAACTCAGCAATAGAGGATGACATTTGCCTTGTGAATAGAATGCAGTAGATTGGGTTAGCTTGAGTCACAACTCTAGTGTTGCTTTTTAAATCAATTATGCCTTTCTTTTTTTTTTTTTTTTTTTTTTTTTTTTTTTTTTGCACACGTATGTTTATTGCGGCACTATTCACGATTATGCCTTTCTTAACACAGTCTGTTTCTTTTTGCAGGGAGCTCATGGTAACCAGATTTCTATCTTTCATGTGCTTATTAAACTCAATCAGAGGCCTTATGCAAACAATGGATATTTAATTACCATATTATCACTTGACTAAATTTTGATTAAATGCTCATTTAAAATACCTCAAATACTGTCATTCAAGTTAAGGTAGGTTTCATTCTTTATAAATGCTCTCTTCTTCTACAATGAAATACAAATTCATTAAGACTTAGCATAGCAGTGTATTTTGTAAATGTTTGTAATGCATTCCACAATCATGGATCATAGTAATAACAATAGTATCATTTTTCAAACTTATATAACAGATTCAATTCTGCTACAAAATAAAGTTTCATAGACACATAGGGGAGACAATAAAATAAATACCTCATATAATATTTCAGATTTTGTCACATGTTGCAACTTCGGAAACTGCCACACTGTTCTCCTTATAATCTCTTGCTTTTCCAGTGTACAATGTTCACATTAATTCATATATTAATCCAATTGCTTATTTTCACCAGTGTTTATTTTTACCAGTTTTAAGCACAAAGGACAGTGCTCAGTGTTGTTCAAGATGCAGATATAAGAAGGGCACGTTTTCATACACTTAGAAATACAGAAAATCCTCGACTTATGGTGGTTTGACTTACAATTTTTCAACTATATAATGCTATGAAAGTGATTTGCATTTGTTTGCTCCTAACCTTACAGTGGAGTTACATGCATATAAACCCATTGTAAGTCCAAAATATATCATAAGTCAAAAATGCAAATTTACTTACAATATTTTCAACATATGTTCAGCTTATGGGGAAGTAACCTCATCACAAGTTGAGACCGTATGTGTCTGATTTCGTAGATAGGGTGTGATAAGAATAAGAACTAAAAGTGACTCAAGGGAGTAAAAATTACATTTTTTTCTTTTTCTTTTTCTTTCTTTCTTTCTTTTTTTTTTTTTTACAATTAGAAAGAGGAGTTTGATCTCCAAATCTCACACCAAACATTTGAATCTATGACTTTATTGTGGAGATGCTTAAGGGAGGCGCTTGCGTGAGAAAGCTGTTGAGATGGACCTGTAAGAACGTATATGATTTCACTGGCTGTTCATTGAGAGGAAAGAAGTTTAAGTACTGGACTCAGTATGAACAGAGATACAGTAGTGGTAAAGTTAAGGCTTGGTTTGGGGATAATAAAGTTGTCAAGTTTGACTGTCGTTTGCTATTGTAGGAAGTAGTGGAAGAGAAAACTAGAAAATTGTCTTAAATGTGGCAAATCTATTTCAGAGTAAAATCCTCCTGATATTTTGTCTTGCATTATCTAAAAGGACAATAATTGGAGTATATTCCATTGTTTAAACCTTTGTAAAACTTGAAATTTTACTTGTGATGTAGAACATTAAGCTAATTTACTAATTCAAGTCTTCTGTTGTTAATTTTCTGCCTCAGTCTATCTATTATTATTTTGTATAAAGTTTTAACTATTTTTTAATTTTTTATATTTCTAATTTTTATGTGTACATAGCAGGTGTATATGGTTATAGGGTAAATGAGATATATTTATAAAGGAATACAATTAATAATAATCACATCAAGGTAAATGAGATGTATTTATAAAGGAATACAATGAATAATAATCACATCAGAGTAAATGAGATATCCATCTCCTCAAGCATTTGTCATTTCTTTGTGTTACTAATTATTTAATTATACTCTTTTAGTTATTTTAATATGTACAATAAATTATTGTTGACAGTAGTCACCCTCTTGTGCAATCAAATACTTGATCTTATTCTATCTAATTATAGTTTTGCACACATTAAACTTCCACAATCTCCCCGTCCACTAACTATTCTTCCCAATCTCTGGTTACCATCATTATACCTTCTATAGCCATGAAATAAACTGTTTTGATTTTTAGTTTCAACAAAATAAGTGAGAACATTAGAAACTTGTCATTTTTTTGCCTGTCTTATTTCACTGAATATAATGACCTCCAGTTCAATCTATGTAATTGCAAATGACAGAATTTTATTATTTTTTATAGCTGAAGAGTACTTCATTATGTATATGTACCATATTTTCTTCATTCATTCACTTTTGATGGACACTTAGGCTGCTTTCAAATCTTGGTTATTGTTTTTTCTTTTTGTTTTTACTTTTTATTTCTTTTTTATTTTTTAGGTGTATATATTGGTTGGGTGTATGAGACATTTTTAACACAAGGATGCAATGTAAAATAATTATATCATGGAGAATGGGGTATACATCCCCTCAAGCATTTATTCCTTTTGTTACAATCAATGCAATCACATTTTAAATGTTATTTTAAAACGTACAGTTAAGTAAGCATTGACTGTAGTCACCCTGGTGTGTGATGAAACATTATTTCTTATTCATTCTTTCTATTTGCTACATTAACCATCCCCACCTATTTCCCAACCCCTTTCCAGCCTCTGGTAACCATACTTCTACTCTATGTCCTTTCCAGCCTCCCTTTTCAGCCTCTGGTAACCACACTTATATTCTATGTCCATGAGATTAGTTGTTTTGACTTTTAGATCACACAAATAAGTGAAAATATGTGATGTTTGTTTTTCTGTACATGGCGCATTTTATTTAACATGATGATCTCCAATTCCACCCATGTTGTGACAAATGACAGGATCTCATTTTTTTTTATGGCTGAATAGTACTCCATTGTGTACATATACCACATTTTCTTTATTCATTCAGCTATTAATGAACACTTAGGTTACTTCCAAATCATGGCTATTCTAAACAGTGCTGCAACAAAAATAGAAGTGCAGATATCTATTCAGTATACTGATTTCCTTTTCTTTGGTTATATACATAGGAATGGAGTTGCTAAATAACTTAGTAGCTCTAATTTTAGTTTTTTGAGGAAACTCTAAACAGTTCTCATAGTGGATTTAGTAATGTACATTTCTACCAACAATGTAAGTAGGTTCCCTTTTGTACATATTCTTACCAGATTTGTAGCCTGTCTTTTTGATATAAACCAATTCAACTGGGGTGAAATTACATCTCACTGTAGTTTTGATTATCAATTCTGTTATTAAAAAATAGTATTGAATCCCTTTTCCCATGACTGTAACTTGTAAGTCTTATTTTGAGAAATATGTGTTCACTTCTTTTGCCCATTTTTAAATCTGATTATTAGATTTCATTTTCTATAGACCTCTTTGAGCTTCTTATATATTCTGGTTATTAATCCTTTGTCAAATGGAGAGTTTTCAAATATTTTCTGCCATTCTGTGGGTTATTGCTTCACTTTGTTGATTTTTTTCTTTACGGTTCAAGAGTTTTTTAAGTTGATGTAATCCAATTTGTCCATTTTTGCTTTGTTTGTCTGTGCTTGTGGGGTATTACTCAAGAAACTTTTGCCCAGACCAGTGTCCTGGAGAGTTTCCCCAAAGTTTTATTGTAGTAGTTTCATAATTTGATATATTAGATTTAGGTTTTTAATTCATTTTGATTCGACTTTTATATATGGCATGAAATAAAGGTCTAACTTTAATCTGCTGCATATGGATATTCAGTTTCCCCAGCAACATTGATTGAAGAGTCTGTTTTTTCCCCAGGGTGCGTTTTTGGCACCTTTGTCAAAAAATGAGTTAACTGTAAGTTTGTAAATTTGTTTTTGAGTTCTCTATCCTGTTTTTTTTGTCTTTATGTCTTTAAAAAAGAAAAAAGAAAGAACCATGCTGTTTTGATGACTATAGCTCTGTAGTATAATTTGAAGTCAGGTAATATGATTCCTCTAGTTTTGTTCTTTTTGCTTAAGGTAGCTGTGGCTATTTTGGGTGTTTATTTGTTCCATATAAACTTTAAGATTGTTTATTCTATTTCTGTGAAGAAAGTCATGGTGTTTTGATAGGCATTGCATTGAATCTGGAGATTGCTTTCAGTAGTTTGGATAGTTTAACAATATTGATTTTTTCAGTCCATGAACATGGAATATTTTTCTATCTTTTGGTATCTTCTTCAATGCTTTTTGTTGGTGTTCTAGGTTTCATTATGGAGATATTTTACTTTGTTCAACGTCTAGGTATTTAATTTTATTTGAGGGTATTGTAGATGGAATTACTTTTCTCATTGTTTTTTTCAGATTGCTCACTGTTGGCATACAGAAATGTTACTGATTTTTCTATGTTGATTTTGTATCCTGATGCTTTTTTGAACTTGTTTATTAGTTCTAATAGTTTTTGTGTGGGTCCTTTGGATTTTTTCATATATAAAATTACATTATCTGCAAACAAACATGATTTGTCTTCTTTCATTCAAATTTGGATGCCCTTTATGTTTTTCTAGCAGTGGAAAAGTAGTCATTCTTGTTGTGTTCCAGATCTCATGGGAAAGTCTTCCTACTTTTCCTCATTTAGTATGGTACTAGTGGTATGTCTGATATATATGTCTTATATCTTTTATTGTGTTAAGATGTATTTCCTCTATACCCATTTTTTGAGATTTTATCATAAATCAATGTTGAATTTTATTAAATGCTTTTTTGTCATCAATTTTAATTATCATATAGTTTTATCCTTTATTCTACAGATATGATATATCACATTATTGGATATGTGTATTTATTCTAAGTGGAATAAATCTCACTTGGTCATGGTAAATGATTCTTTTACTGTTTTGTTGAATTCAATTTGTTATTATTTTGTTTAGAATTCTCACATTCATATTTATCAGATATATTGGCCTGTCATTTTCCTTTTTAAATGTGTTTTTTCCTTTCCTTTCCTTTTCTTTTTTAATATCAGGTTAACACTGACCTCATAGAATGAGTTTGGGTGTATTTCTTCTTCCTCTATTTTTCAGTCTAGTTTGAATAGGATTGATATTAGTTATTCCTTAAATGTTTGGTAAAATTCAGTAGTGAAGCCACAAAGGCCGGAGCATTTTTTTTCTGGAATTCGTTTTATTATGGCTTTGATCTCATCGTTTGTTATTAGTCTGTTAAGGTTTTGGATTTCTCCCTAGTTCATTCTTCATAGGTTGCATGTTTCTAAGAATTTGCCTATTTCTTCTATATTATTCAACTTACTGGCATATAGTTGTTAATAGTAACCGCTAGTTATACTTTTAATTTCTGCAGTGTCAACTGTTATGTTTTCTTTTTTATTTATAATTGTATTTATATAGATGATCTCTCTTTTTGTGTTAGTCTGGCTAATAGTTTGTCAATTTTATTTAACTTTTCAACAAAACAACTTTATATTTTATTAATTTTTTGTATTTTTTCAAATTTATTTCTGCTATGATTTTTAATATTTATTTTCTGCTACTAATATTTGGTTTGGTTTGCTTTTGCATTTTTACTTCTTTAAAATGTATTGTTAGATTGTTTATTTGCAATTGTTTTCTTTTTTTTTGATGCAGGCACTTGTAGCTATAAATTTCTCTCTGAGTACTGATTTTGCTGTATTCAATAGGTTTTGGTATGTTGTGCTTCCATTATCACTTGTTTCAAAAGATTTTAATATTTTTTCTTAGTTTTTTCACTGACCAACTGGTTATTCAGGAGCATTTTGTTTAATTCCCATGTATTTGTATAGTTTCAAAAGTCTTCTTGTTACTAATTCCAAGTGTTATTTTACTGTCATCAGAAAATATGCTTGACATTGTTTTAATTTTTTTTCAAGTTTTAAGACTTGTTTTGAGACCTAACATATAGTCTATCCTTGAGAATTATCAATGGACTGAGAAGAAGAATGTGTATTCTGCAGCCATTGGATGAAATATTCTGTAAATATCTATTAGATTAATTTGGTTTATAGTGCAGATTTAGTCAAACGTTTCTTTGTTAATTATCTGTATGGAATATCTGTCCAATGCTTAAAGTGGGCTGTTGAAGTCTCCAGCTATTATTCTATTGTGGACTACCTGTTTCTTTTAGCTCTAATAATATTTCCTATGTATATCTGTGTCCTCCAATGTTGAATGTGTGTTTGTGTGTGTGTGTGTGTGTATATATATATATGCCAAGTGCTTGTGTTTGAAAAGTTCTGTTATTATTCCTTTGAATACATTTTTTACCCCATCTCTTATTCTACCTCCTCTCTAAGGCCAGTAAGTCTCAAGTTTTTTCTTTTGAAGTTATTTTCTAGATCCTTTATACTTGCTTGCTTCAGTGTTTTTTCTTCTTTTTTTCATTCTGTCTCCTCTGACTGCATATTTTCAAATAGACTGTCTTCAAGCTCACTAACTTTTTCTTCTTCTTGATCTATTAAAAGACTCTAATGCTTCTTCTGATGGTATTCTATCAACTGTATTTTTCAGCTACAGAATTTCTGCTTCACGCTTTAAATTATTTAAAGTCTTTGTGAAATTTATCTGAAAGAATTCTGAATTTCTTTTCTGTGTTACCTTGAATTAATTTTAGTTTCCTCAACACACATCTTATGAATTATCTGTCTGAGAGTTCACTTATCTCTGTTTTTTTTTTTTTTCCAGGATTGATCTCTGGTACCTTATTTAGTTCACTTGGTGAAGTTGTGTTTTCCTGGATAGTATTGATGCTAGTAGATTTTCTTCTGTGTCTGGGCATTTAAGAGTTTGGTATTTACTGTAGTCTTCATTATCTGGGCTTGTTTGTACTTGTTTTTCTTGGTGATACTTACCAGGTATTTGAAAACACTTGGGTGTTGTTATCTAAACTTTATCTGCTTTAGATAGCACCACATTCCCAGTAATGCTGTGTTTTTTTGCAGATTCATAGCCTTAATGGTCTTAAATAAGACCTGAACAATTCTGTGGTTTATCAGGTGGATAATCACGTTCTATTCCCTTTATTTCTCCTAAACAAACAAAGCCACTCTCCTTATGGTGAGCCACTTAAAGCTGGGGGTGGAGTAACCCAAGCACTCTTGTGGTCACCACCACCGTGACTGCACTGGGTCAGAGCTGAAGCAAACGTAGCACTGAGTCTAACTCTAGGCCTTCTGTAACCACTTCCTGGTTACTGCTTATTTTGCTCGAGGTCCTGGGGCTCTACGATCGCCAGCTGTCAAAGCCAGCCAGGTCTGTGTCTTTCCCTTTAGGATAGCAAGTACCCCAAGGCCCTGGGTGGGTAGAGAGGTGCCTACCTTGGGTCAGGGCATAGAGACAAAATCCTTAGAAGCATATCTAACTTTCTATGGTACTGCAGCCAAGCTAGAGCTAAAATAACATGATGTGATCCTTCCCACTCTTCCCCCACCTTTTCAAAGGCAGAGGGTCTTCACTCCATAGCCACAGCTACCATTTGCCACAAGGAACTCTGCCAGACTACGACCTTATCTTGCTTCAACCACCTTTACATCTTGCCCAGACATTGGGGTCCACTTGAGTGAGGAGGGTGGGAGGAGTGAGAAAAGCAGAAAATAATAACTATTGCATGCTGGAATTAATACTTGGGAGATAAAATAGGTACAGCAAGCCCCCACAACACATGTTTACCTATGTAACAAACCTTCACATGTACCTCCCAACATATAATAAAAGTTAAAAATAAATAAATAAATAAATAAATATTGGCTATTGTGAACAGTGCTGAAATAAACATAGGGTACTGATATCTTTTTGACATACTGATTTTAATTTCCTCTGAATAAGTATCCAGTAATGTAATTAAAAGATAATATGGTAGTTCAATTTTTTTTTTTTTTTTTAAAGGAACCTCCGTGGATTTCTGCTTTAATTTACATTACCACCAACAGTGTACAAGTTCCCTTTTCTCCACATCCTCAACAGCATTTATTACCTGTGTTTGGGAAAAAAGCCATGTTTTACTGAGATGAGAAGATATCTCGTTGCAGTTGTGATTTGCATTTCCGTTTGCCTTTTGTATTTCTTCTGAAAAATATCAATTCATATCTTTTGTCCACTTTTAAGTGTATAGTTAGAATTTTCTATAGAGTCATTTGAGCTCCTTATGTCTTTTCTCTCATTCTATAGGTTGTCTCTTTACTTCTTTGATTGTTTATTTTGCTGTGCAGAAGCTTTTTAACTTGATATGATTTAATTTGTCAATTTATCTGGTTGCCTATGCTTTGGGGGTATTATTGAATAAGTCTTTGAACAGACCAGTATTCTGGAGAGTTTACCCAATGTCTTCTTTTAGTAATTTCATCATTTGAGGTCTTAGATTTAGGTATTAATCCATTTTGATTGTTTTTTGTGTACATTGGGAGTGCTGGTAAGTTTCACTCTTTTGCATACAATATCCAGTTTTCCCAGCACCATTAATTGAATAAACTGTCATTTTCCCATTGTATGATTTTGGCACCTTTTTTGAGAATTACTTTATGGTAGATGTGCGGACTTATTTATGAGTTCTCTATTCTGTATTGTGTTCCATTGGTCTGTGTATCTATTTTTACTCCAGTACAATGCTATGTTGGTTACTAGAGTTCTGCAGTATAATTTGAAGTCCAGGAATGTGGTTTCTCCAGTTTTTGTTATTTATTTTATTTTATTTTATTTTTGCCCAAAATGGCTTTGGCTATTCTAGGACTTTTGTGGTTTTATATAAACATTAGGATTTTAAAAATTTTTGTGAAGAATGTCATTAGTATTTTGATAAGGGTTTGCTTAAATCTGTAGATTGTTTAGGGTAGTATGGACATTCTAGCAATATTCATTCTTCTAGTTCACGAACATAAAATATCTTTCCAATTTTTTTTTTTTTTTTTGGAGTTTCAGTCTTTCATTTGATACTCAAGAGAATACTAAATGGAATAAAAAAGTGTAATAATATCATAAATGATGATGAATAGATATTTAAATCTTGAAGTTATAAACACACAGCATATTTATTAGAGTTCTCCAGAGAAACAGTAACCAAATAAAAACAGATTTATTACAAGAAATTGGTTCATGTGATTACAGAAACTGACAAGTCCCAATATCTGCAGTCAACAAGTTGGAGACACAGGAGAACCACTGGTGTTGTTCCAGTTCTAATAGGATGGCTTGAGAACCAGGAAAGCTGATGGTGTGGTTTTAGTTTGAAGGCTAGCAGGCTCAAGACCCAGAAAGAGCCAATGTTTCACTTCAGGTTCAAACATAGGAAAACACATATGTTTCAGCTCAAGACAGCTCAATACAGGAGGAGGAAATGATTTCTTATTTAGGAAAAAACTCAGACTTATGTTCTACCTAGGCCTTCAACTGATTGAATGATTCCCATCCACATTAGGAAGGGTGACTGGCTTTACTCAGCCTGTCAATTGAAATGTCAAAGTCATCCTGAAACCGCCAGAATAATGTTTGCCCAAATATGGTGGCCATCCATGACCCAGGCACATTAACACACATAATCCTCTATCAAACACAGTTTGCGTTTGAAAAATGAGTAGCTCCATATTAATTGTTAAGGATTATTGGCATAAAGCTATGGATTGGTGTACTGAATCACAGGAAGCCAAGGGATTTGTGAATACCTTTCTTAGAAATAAAAGACAGTGATGCATTTCTAAAAATGATAGAATTTCCTACTTTGTATGAGCCCTGTCCCTCTTCTTTTGAGATTCTGTTACTCATTCAATGCTCATAGAATATCTTTCATTTAAGATTTGTGAGGCCAAGTTATCTCTTAGTCCTAATATTATCAATCTTATCTCCAGATTACCCCTTTTAAACTACAAAGACAAATTTTCAAAGATTTGGAAGTGGGCAAAGGTGATTACTGGGTGTTCATTTGGAAGAATGCTGGATATTATCTGATGATTTATGGGATTATCTGATTCTACAGTGGTGTTTTTAATTCTCTGATTGACTAGGCTATATTACAACTATTTAGAGATAGAAGTTAACTTGAAGAAAACTCATAGTAATGTAAACAATTTCTGTTTAGGGCAACGTAAATTATTACTATTTATAGTAATGGAATAAATTTTATCAGGAAGATGCCATAAATCTCTCTAAATTAAATTATCATTTGAATCAATTTCAATATATTTCTGATTTCCTTATAATTAAAAAATGTAAAATTTTAACATAATTTTTAAAAATTTTTTTTCTTTTCTTTAATAATTATACTTTAAGTTCTAGGGTACATGTGCACAACGTGCAGGTTTGTTACATATGTATACTTGTGCCATGTTGGTGTGCTGCACCCATCAACTCGTCAGCACCCATCAACTCGTCATTTACATCAGGTATAACTCCCAATGCCATCCCTCCTCCCTCCCACCTCCCCATGATAGGCCCCAGTGTGTGATGTTCCCATTCCTGAGTCCAAGTGATGTCATTGTTCAATTTCCACCTATGAGTGAGAACATGCGGTGTTTGGTTTTCTGTTCTTATGATAGTTTACTGAGAATGATGGTTTCCAGCTGCATCCATGTCCCTACAAAGGACACAAACTCATCCCTTTTTATGGCTGAATAGTATTCCATGGTGTATATGTGCCACATTTTCTTAATCCAGTCTGTCACTGATGGACATTTGGGTTGATTCCAAGTCTTTGCTATTGTGAATAGTGCCACAATAAACATACGTGTTCATGTGTCTTTATAGCAGCATGATTTATAATCCTTTGGGTGTATACCCAGTATATACCCAGTGTTTACATTACTATGAGTTTTCTTCAAGTTAACTTCTATCTCTGAATAGTTGTAATATAGCCTAGTCTATCAGAGAATTAAAAACACCACTGGATATATACTGGGTATATACCCAGTAATCCTTTGGGATGGCTGGGCAATGGTATTTCTAGTTCTAGATCTTTGAGGAATCACCATACTGTTTTCCACAATGGTTGAGATAGTTTACAATCCCACCAACAGTGTAAAAGTGTTCCTATTTCTCCACGTCCTCTCCAGCAACTGTTGTTTCCTGACTTTTTAATGATTGCCATTCAAACTGCTATGAGATGGTATCTCATTGTGGTTTTGATTTGCATTTCTCTGATGGCCAGTGATGATGAGCATTTTTTCATGTGTCTCTTGGCTGTATGAATGTCTTCTTTCGAGAAATGTCTGTTCATATCCTTTGCCCACTTTTCGATGGGGTTGTTTGTTTTTTTCTTGTAAATTTGTTTGAGTTCTTTGTAGGATCTGGATAAATAGTCCTTTGTCAGATGAGTAGATTGCAAAAATTTTCTCCCATTCTGTAGGTTGCCTGTTCACTCTGATGGTTGTTCCTTTTGCTGTGCGGAATATCTTTGGTTTAATTAGATTCCATTTGTCAATTTTGGGTTTTGTTGCCATTGCTTTTGGTGTTTTAGACATGAAGTCCTTGCCCATGCCTATGTCCTGAATGGTATTACC